>NC_066374.1:16032196-17358702 GCF_013377495.2 Cygnus atratus
GTAACAGTGGAAAGGGAAGGGTCATGACCCTGGTGTGAACACATTCAGCCCTGGAACTTCTCCCCATATCTTGTCAGGGGAGCTCACGTGGGGAGTCTGTTTGCCAGGCAGACACACAGGGATGAGATCCAAGAAAGAAAATGATGCAACTCGGGAGGATAAAATAGGAGGAGAGAAAAGATAATTAGCTATCTCCCTCCAACTCCCTTTCCCCATCCACTGCTGTAATGATGAACTGTTTGACCTTAAATGTAGCTGCGAGTTATTACAATATGCTGGGTTTATCATAGGTGCATTCATGTGGGCAAACTAATGTGGATAAAGCAAGTCAGATTTCACTCTTCACAAATTAAGTATTTGCAATGTATCAAAAAAAATACTCTTTGTCCTAAATATATTTAAATTTTGACCTAAAAAATAGTGTCATCTCTTCTTATTAGATCTTCACAAATTGATCTTATCGGTAATAAATAAATAAATAGATTGTGTTCAAATACAAAACTTTAAATGTAAAATTTGAGCTTGGGAAAACACTTTGGCGTGCTCTACCATGTCGTATCAGAAACAGTCCTATAGGCTTTGCCATGATGTCTGTGTTAGGCCTGCAAATTAAACATTTGTTACTATTCTTTGTTGACCTGTCTGGATAGAGTGGTATTAGCTAGCTCTGACTGACAGCCTACAGTCCTTGAGTAAAGATTTGGTAACTGTGATGTGAGACCCTGAAGCAGAGAAGTGTAAAGGTCAGAAAACTTATAATGTCCCTTACAAGCTCCTGGAGGGAGAATTCCCAGGAGACTGTCTGCCTGTTAAGTAGGAGCACAAAAAGAAGTGGAATAGTCATGTGCAAAGGAAGTGAAATGTAGTCATGTTCATGTGTATGAATAAGAAATTTTTCACTCATTCTACATTTTGTGCTGGCTCCCAGAGCACCTTTTATTTTCTTTCACATTTTTGCAGGTTAGCATCTCTCCTTTCTTCAGGTCTATTTTTTTTTTTTTAAGCCCTGCACATCATATTCCAAAAAGAATAAGAAAGGGTACAATTCTCCCCAGGCGAGGTTTCTGCCTACCCAATAATCCCACTGACATGCTGCTTTCTGAGGCACTTGCTGTGAGTGAGTGCAAGATTTTACAGAGGCAGAGCAGCACAGGAGTGCTGGAGGCATTCTTCTAACAAGCTGTCCAGGTTACTTTCAGATTCCCTATTTTATATGTCTCTTTGATTCAGGAGAAACCAAATACTGGACTCTCCCTACCCTTCTTTCCATGCAGATTTTGAAGGGTGAGGAGCCTAGTTCTTTTCTGAACTTATAAAGTTTTTTTATTTTTAATAGTAAATGTAATAACAATGAGCCTTTATGCATGAGCAATGATTTTTTTTATTATTAAAAACATTTTATTATCTTTAGAAAGACTGTCAATAAGCCTTTCTACCCCAGTAGCTGATACATTTCTTAACTCAGTTCTTCCACTGATCACAGAAAAGCAAGGCAGCAGAACTTAATACGTTGCTTTTTTCCTTTCCTACAAATCCTGCAGTGATAAGCAAGGTAGAAGCATCTTCACCTAGAAATATGGCTGACTAAACTTTGTTTTGAGCTCTCTAAGTATTATTTTATTATTGTTTTCTATTTGCATGTTTCCTGACAACCACAGCTGGTAGAATCCAAACACATTTCTGAAGTAGAAATAGAAGTAAAAATGTAAGCAAGAATCTTTTTTCAATGTAGTTTAAGAACTGCAACTCATAAAATAATAGTAAAGTCCTGTATGGAGTCCTGTTTCTTGAGGCTATATCCTCAGCTCCTTGCAATTTTATGAGAGGTTCTTTAAAGTGTGATTGAAGCATTTTACCAAAAAAAAAAAAAAAAAGTGTGAAACTATCATTATTTCCATTAGATTTTGATTGCATAGATTAATACTTTAATTCATCTTTTATATTGAAAGTAAACAAGCAACACAACTGTGATATGTACCTTAAAGTGGACAAAAATAAGAGTTTGAATTTTCTTACTGAGAAGTTTAATGAACTGGAGAAACAATGATTCACTCAATAATTCAAATAAAGCTGTTTTTTTCCATAGATATCCTCTGTTGTTTCACTCTTCTGGAGGAGAAAAATGAATCTGTTCTTTGGAGGCATGGTATTAAATAAAAGGAAGAATAAAATATATGTAAAGGTGACATTGGAACTAATATTGCATTTCTGTTGTTCCCATGAAAAAGTAAATAAAGAAAAAGCTTTCTCCAATACTTCTTCAAATATGATTTTCCATTAAAAATGTCTACTAAAATAATAATTGATGAAATTCAATGGAGCTAAATAGTTAATATGTTCACTTTAAAAGCTTGGTCTCTTATCTGCTGACAAACAATAACCAGAATTTTTTATTTTTTTTAAACAAGTGTTAATAGTTTAAAAAATCAAGTTATTGAAATAATTTTGAACTCTGGAGATCATGTGTAGTTCAGTAGATATTGACTGCTGGAGGTTGGGATTTTGTGGTAAATCAGATAAATCCCACAGCAGTAAGCCCTTCCAGCACAAATACTTTTGTGTGTGGATTTTACTTTCTTTCTGCAAATAGTGGTGCATAGTACTTTGAAATTAACTTTGCACAAATGTGCATGCCAATAAGTTAGTCACTCAAATGTTCATGAAAATCAAACACCCCAAAGGATGTGAGCATGGCCTAGGAGAACTGATTTAATAAAATCAGATGAATATTCAGATATATTCTTTTCCTCAAGAAAATTGTTATACCATGGACAGAACCTTAATATGGACAATTTTGATAAGTGCCTCTGTAACTCAAAAGTGATGTCTTTGCCTAAGGGGCATTTTGCTTTCAATCATAGCCAGCTTACAGGTAGATATAAAAAAAAAAATAATAAAAAAAATAAAGCGATTGAGAACTGCATAGTTTACCTGACATAAAAATATCTGCAGCTAGATGCTTAGAGATTGAGTGAATGCAGTTGCACTCTCTTCTGTGTCATTCTGAAGCCTTTGGTGTCCATCAAATGCAGATTTCTCTGTGGTTTAAGTAGCAGTGGTACAATTACACATCCAATTTTGAACCCAGGCTTTGCACTGGTTAAGACTATGAGAGTTTTTACTGGGTTCTGATCACATCAACTTGGAAAACCTTACCTTGGCATAGTAACCACTTGTGAAGTACTATTACTTTACATTTATTATGAGGAAAAAGTAAATGACTGCCTTAGAAAAATTTGTTATAATGTGTTCATGCACTCAAACCTTTACTTCAGCTGTGTTTTGCAATCTATGTATTTTATACATTTCAGTTGGGAGATCTCCCAGAAAAGTCTTACTGAAGGCCTTTTCTCTAAGGATGAAAATAACAAATCACTAAATAATACATATTTTATTCATATAGCATCTGACTTGGAGATCCTAGCTTCTTCTGCTATTTCTACATATGTAAGGTATTAAAGAAATAGTTAAGAATGAAATTTCTTAAAAGTTTTCATTAAAAATGATGACTTTTGTGATGGTGAAATCTGAGTTAGCCCTGTGAATGGGATTCAAAGTACCAGTCCTTATTCAATTCCATGATCCCAGACCTAATTTAATTTTCAGACAAATCTGAAGACATCCAATAAAACACACAGATTATGTTTTAATGACAAGCCGATATAATTTGGCACCTGATCTGACAGATCCCAATAGAGTTTTCACTAAGTAGGGTCCCTTGATGTGTCCAAATTACAGTTAGCACTGGTAAAAATATGGGATTTCCCAACGCTATTCTGGGTGTAAAATAATCTTTAGTTATGAAATGGCAGGATATAGAGAGATATTGATTTATTATTCCAAAACTGCTCTGTAGACTTTATTTTTCTTCACAGTTTCCCAACATTTACAAAACAGGTTATCTGGAAACCTAAAAGTGAAGAAAGAATACAGATAACCACATATATTTGATCTTTATATACCAACATATAAATATAAAGACCAATATATATTTAGTCTTTAAATATATGCATAGCTTTACATTGCAGTTTAACAGGATTTATAAGTACAGCTGAAGCTGTCACTCAAATCCCTATATAATTAGTAAATTTCAGTTTAGAAAAACGTATTAAAATTTGGAAATATCATCAACTTAGTATTTAAGGTTCAGATATTACATTAGTTCTTCATCTCCACTGAAAGTAACTGTAAGAACTATAAATGATGTTGGTATAATATTTCACATTGTCATCCAGCAACTTGGCTTTATCTTCCAGCAACTGGGAACTCCTTCCAAACCTTTACCATATTACCTATATAAGGCTGAAAGGAGTGGCAAACAACTGGAAGTGTTTATTTATACATGTTTCTTCTATCACCTTTTATTTTTCCCAAGAAGTTGTGTGGAAATGTAAATAAGGAAAAAGGTATGACCCTTCTGTACTAAACTTGATGATTTTTTTAAGGCTTATATGAGTTTTTAAATAGAGACCTTGCAGAGAGCCTCTGTTGTTGAGGAGATATGGAACTGCTTTTTAACATTGCTCTGAAATAGCAGATGCACAGATCAATGGAAACAGGGTTAAAATGAAATTAAAGATGTGGTGGATACAATTTGATCTTAGAAGTAATATTCAAGATCATGACCTTTCACAGGGAAAATTCTTCAACGTCTATCACGCAAACACATGCTTAACATTGACAGGAGTGACCAACCAATTTGTTTAGGTGCAGAAGGTGTTATACATTATTTTAATACCTGTGTCGACATCTAAACTGGGACCAAATTAATGCTGATGTTCTCTGACCTCTTCAATTGTGATGCCAATTATATGCTACTCCCATTAGAATACAACTGCCTTCCACATCTGGAGCAGTGATGCTGTAAACTGCTTGGGGTAATCTGGGCAGCGCGTGATGTACTGCCATCAAAATCCATTTTAAGTATGGATTACACAGGACCGCATTTACTCTTACTGAATGCTTGAAGAAGTCAACATATGAATTTAGTGATTTATCAAAAGCTTCTGAATTCTAAATGTGTGATTAATCTGATATTGAGAACCATTGGTTTTACATTTGTTATTTGGTGTCTGATAAGTGTCTGGTGTAATAAGGTCACAAACGCTAAGAAATTAAATGTCATTTTGAACAGTGGTTGTTGTGTTACTGTATGCCTTATGGATTACAGTTCATAATAATCCATGCATATGAATAGAATACTGTAGGTGGCTGGCCTGAATCATGAAGATACTTTCCTTCCACAATTAAATCTCCTAATAAAGAAAGAAAGAAATCAGTGACTACAAATAGTAAATGAGAGTTTAGTATTGCTGAAAATATCTCAAAATAACTGCAAATGTGTAAATCATCATTGGACAAGCACTGACAGCTCTTTTTGTACCAAGTCATCTGTTTAGATTTGTTGGTCTTGTTCTGTCTGAAGCATGTTAGCCAATATGCTAACTGTTGCTGTAGTCTTTTTAAACTAGAGGCATGTGCTTCTGAAAATCCTGCCAAAGTAGATTATGAATTCAATTCAAACTGCCTGGACTTTTTGATTTATTTTTTTCTTTTAAAGTCAGCTATAGACTTGCCAATAAGGCATGACAAATGACGGTGACTCATACATGTTCAAATAGGTGACTAGAAATATCTTTACTGCTGAGCAATTAACACATATCATTGAAGAGAGAGATGAAATGAAAGTATAATCTGTTTATCAGGCAGAGTCCAAACATGGAAACAGAAACAGTTATGACTGTGGAAAGACTTCAGTTTGAAGAGAGAGGTCACAACAAATGTAAGAGTAGGCTTAGCAAAGAGAAGAAATAGCGTAGATGAGCTGATCTTTTCTGGATTTTACAATGAGTGCATGTTTATGAATTATCAGATTTTTATTCTTTAATTTCTACTTCCATGGTTGAAACTATCCTCAATTCTCTTACAAAAGCTAAGTGTTAGAGATTAGCCAAGTGCTAAAAGGTACAAAGGAACAAAAACTTCTACTAGAAATAATTCATCGTCTGTTCTCTAAGATGTTTTTGCACATTCTCTGCAATATCTGGCTAGTAAATTTAGACTGTTTTTATGAAGCGACATACTAATTTTTTCTTTGTCTGTGCTGTAGGAAAAAGGAGTGTCATAATCCTGTGCAACAGATAGAAAAGTACTGAAGCAATTTTGATCGTTAATCTGTCTGCAGTGCTTGAAATTTGGTAGAATGGCAGTTAAATGTAGTGCAGAAAGCCCTTCATGCCAGTAAGAAAATGAAAGTATCATTGTATGAATTTTCACTGCATGCTGTATTTACCCAGTGTTTTCCATTGTTTTAACAGTAACAAGGTGACCTTGATTTCCTAGATTTAAGCTTTCTGTCATTTCTTTAACTGAATTCAAATGAACGCTGCAAACAGTATCTGCACAGAGTACTACCTGCAAACATGTGTAACTCCTGCTGACCCGGAACACAGAGGGTCCATAATAAGTAAATAAATAAATAAATAAAACAAAACAACAACAACAACAAACAACACGTGGATTCTAAATGACATTTTCCTGTAAAAGGACATAAGGACATTCCATGCTTACTTAAAGGCAAATGAGATTATTAGAGTTATGTTCTCTATAAACAGCTGTAAAGAGGTATCCTGTATCTAGTAAATGTAATGTTTCAATGAAGTTAGATTTCACAGCTAGTTACTAAATTCCCTCATGCAAAATACAAACTAATAAATGGGTCTAAATATCTGCACACCTCGGCAACGTTGTTCATATGTCCTGTAGTTATATTTTCAGACTTTATTTGGACTATTAATTGAAATTTCAGCCATATAAATTTCAATACATTTCAGCCATAACTCCAGTCTATAAGTTTAGCCTAATACTGCAGGAGCTTTTTATATTTTTGTTTACTATTACTGATCATAACTCTGCTATGTATTATAAGAATGTTCTGACTTTTAAAAGTCAGAAAAGAGGGAAATTGGTGAGACTAATAATAGGATACTTGTGGCTGTCAGGGACATCAATATGAGTTTACTGATGGTGACCTGGAATATAAGAATCACGTTAATGTTTGCAGATGAGTTAACATCCATACGCAGACACAGATCTTTTTTTAGTATTGTTGCTAATTGTTGAGATATACGTCCTTTGTTGCTTAACTGTCATCTATTTAAAAGTAGGTTAGAACACTATATTCCAGTACTCTTGACTTTTATGTAATTTAAATTCTGGTATTCTGGTGAGTGTGTTCTTTTTCTAAGTATGGTTCCCTAGTATACATATGAAATGGCATGATTTAAGATTAACGAGCAACTGTACTACCTATAATGTCTGAATCCTTCATTCAATATTCACGGTAAAACACTTAGAGATTTGTAAAGAAGGAGAAACAGGATTTGTACATCGTCTTTTCTTCAACAGAATTTTTGCCAGATGAAGAGCATATCTGGTCAAATCCTCAACTTAGAGAAACACTTCCAACAGCTAAAGACGTATCTTCAAAACTATACTTGTTGCTCTACAATAAATAGCTTAATTTTTCTTTATTAAAAATATTTTAACTTCTTTGTTTTATTAACCTTTTAGTGAGCTATCCTCAGATACAGTTAGATATTTTAATGTTTAGGAGTTGGGTTCCTTTGTTATTTCTTGAAATAAATTCTCATTCCAGATAAACTGTATGTTTTGAGAAATATAACTGTATTCCACCAGTCCTGTTTATGCATTATTTTAGTGATTGTCCTTCTTACAGCCTTTGTTTATCCTGTTTCCCTTGAACAATATTGATGTACTTTTTTTGTATGGTCTCATCCTATTGGGCTAGTCCTCTCCATTTTAGCTTCCTTTTAGTTGTTGTTCAGAAAAGAAGGAAATAATTATGGATAAGTTCAGACTTTTAAAAGACTATTAACTTACTCTTACTAAAAGACTACAAAAACAAGCTGTAAGATATCAGCATATCTTCAATGAGATGACAAGGTTTAATAGTAATTGATTCACATTTTTATGAACAGCAAGTTCAAAAATAGGATGCACATATACATCCAATACGGATATGAAGTTCAAAAATAAGATGCATAATGGATATTATTGGATGTATATATGCATCTTATTTTTGAACTTCATGGCTAATGAATTAATCTGTATCATACCGCTTTGAGAAAAACACACACAAACACACACAAAAAAAAAAACATAAAAAACAGCTTTACAATATAGTGTAAAACAGTTATCAAGATGTTACAAGTATCGAAAATACAAGATGATTATTAAATTTTCTAATTTATTCATGCCCTATAAATTTTGGACTGCAGGGAGAAAGTACAGCATAACTGTAATATTTTATGTTTTCATACATATTGTATGTTGCCTTACCTTATTTTCCTTAAACATACAATAGCAATTACTTTTGTTGTTGTTGTTGTTCTGTTCTGTTCTTTTTTGTTTTGTTTTGTTTGGAAATCAATGGTATGCCTCCAGAAGATGAAGCTGTCTCTGGAGATACCTTATCTGTTGATATAAAGTATCTACCCCACATTTATCCAAGAACTGGATGTAGTGGAAAACATACAGCCATGATATTTGGATAATTAGAAAACTTTGTACAATTAAAACAGCATTTTTTTTTGTATTCGCAGAAGAGTTAAATCACTGTTAATTATAAACTATATTTGTTTCATTTAAGATAAGCTTCTTTCAAGCTGAGAATCGTTATCTTTTTCAGAAAAGGAATTTTACCACTTCTTTAAAAATCATAATCATATTTTAAACAATTTTTTCCTTAGAACTGCTTACACTCGATGGATTAGCCATGTTGCCAGGATAACCTTTAAGTCCCTGATTCCCAAATTCACTAGATTATAGCACATCATCTACCATCAATGGTTCTAAGACTGTCATGGATCCTTATCATCAAACTTTTAATTGAAAATGTTCCAACAGGGATAAGATTTGGAGGCCACTTGTGGAATACTCAGTAAGGTAATGAAAACATAATTTGGTAACTAGTACCCTAAACTAAGTTTACAAATAAGAAGCTATTTGGCTAACAGTGGGTTTACTTGTAGCTTTGGGGCATTTCTGAAGTGATATGCTAAACTGACTCTCTAAAGCAATTAAATTCACTTCTAAAAAAATTAAGACTTACTTTCCAGCTGTCATAGCATAATCAGAAGGAAATGCCTATCATGGGAAAAATAACCTCTTACACCTCCTGGGCTTTTCTTCAATTATATGTTGGCATGTCACAGTAAAGATTTATACTGAAATACATTTATACTGAAATTTATGAAGTTTCATTTAAATTTCTTTTTTTTTTTTTTTAATAACACTTTGAAAAAAAAATTATTTGTGAAAGTGGATTCCAAGCCCCACTGTAAATTGTGTACCTGGTATATTTTTCATATGTATATGAATTTGTCAAGCTATGGTTTGACAAACAACATTTGGCTGAGTTCTCTGTTCTAAATGTGCATCTTATTTCTCTTTTAAAGGAGTGATCAGGCAAGGTGACACTGTCTAGAGAGAGAGCAGACAGTGCCTTTCCTGGGCAAACGCTGAACATTGTCTGGGGAGATTATGCCGGGCAGAAGAGATAGACAGGGTTATAGCAGCAAGCTGGGCACTTGCAAAGGATATGTAAACTAAGCAGAGCAGGGAACAGATTTCAAGGCCTTGACAACCTTCTGAATAACCTTCCTTGATAAGCAGGGATTATTAAGATTTTGCCACTATTCAGAAAGGTGCAAGATAGACTGAAACCCACCTGGATGCAGGGTTTTACCTGGACACTTGTTTTTAAATAACTGTTATATACCTAGGCTTACTTAGCTACTTTGAATTTTCTGTATTAGAAGAAATATTCTAATTTATTTTCTGGTGAAATTTAACTTCTGAGTTAAATGTGATTTAGTCTTTACAAAGAATAATGTCAAGACAAGATCATTCTAGGGTATTGGGTAATTCAGTTAAATTGCCATGAATTTTTTCCTCCTAGGTTGTCTGTTGATAAAATTTATCAAGAAGTGAGAAAAGCTAATTCAAAAGAGACTTAATTATTTGTGATTTAATATTTTATGAAGTCTCTAATACAGAAAAATGTGTAGAACTGAACATTTAAAATTATTTCTATTTTTACACTACAATCAGTTTTTGATTTGTTGGTTGGTTTTGTTTGTTTAAGTAGCCTTCACAGTAGTTCATTGGAAAGTGTGGTAGTTCTTTTATCTTGATCCTGTTTGGCTGGACCAGTGGAAATGAGTAGGCTTGAGAATTTCCGGTCAGTGATCTTCACAGAGAAGCAGAGCTGAAGTTTGATGTGTGGATTATAATTTATCACTTTATCAGCCATGCTGCTTCTAAAATTGGGTTCAAAAGATCAGATTTAGTAAATTTCCAGTATATCCACTTCTAATTTGATTGGCTCTTCTAGTTCTTATTTTGCTATTTTTTTCTTCAATCATTTACCCTCACTACTGTGATACTCTCATACAAGAGCAGCATTTTTACAGTAAAATCATGGGCCTTTGCGAAGATATTAGTAGTATGCATCTCAACAATGAGCTGCTTTTATATGAGATAGAATAAATTTCAATCTGATAAGTGTTCCTTCACCCCTGTTCAGCAAAGAGCACATAATTTCATTGTTCTTCTAAGCTTAAATGTGAAAATAGGCTGTTGGCCTGACTCTGCTTTGCTCTTTGGAAGAATCTTTTGAATTGTCATTGGTCAAGTGAAAGATGCTCATTCACTAAACCATAATTCTTTAATACATGTGCCTTGCCTGTTCTAATCTATTTTGCTGTGTTGTATTTGTAGCTAGGTCTGGGTGTGAAGAATGAGGAGCTTATGAAGCTTACTATGCTTCAGTCAATTTGAAAATTAATTTTGCAATTTGAGAATTGTAAACACCTTTGAGAAGCATTGCTTCCTGTAATGGAAAGCAATAAATTCCTACAGTGTTGTTACGAAATAAATTTGTATCATGAAACTTTAATAAGTCATTCAATATGTTGTGCCCTTGGGCCTAGTGGTATACCAGGAATCGTACCTGCATTCTGGAAAAAGCATGCAATTTGAAAACCTTTTCTTCTTTTCATGACATGTAACAATTTGAATCTTATTATGTTTGCTTGTAATAAGCCACAGATATTTCACCCTTTTCTTCTTACAGTAACGCTTCTCAAAGACAGCATCTGTTTCCTATCACTAAAACATTGCATGTTTGTTTCAGCAGTACTGAAAGAAAGTTCTGTTCTATTAAATATCACACTTCTCAGTATGTATTGCATACATTTTCAGTATCCTTTAGGGTCTGTAATTGTGTTAGTTGTTATTTAATGAGGCTTTCTAAAGACTAGACATTGGATAGTCTCCTGCCCATGCACCTTTAAGCTATACATAAAGTATTTATTACAAGAAAGCTGAAAAGAAAAGACCACATTCCTTTTTCAGAGGTCTGTTGTAGAACTTAATGTGCTATCTGTGGATAACAGTACAATTTGTGCATAACAATACAGTGTACTCTTGCAGTGACTCTTTAAAAGACATCTTTTTCTTTGGAAAAAAAGCTGTATTTTGTCTGTGTTCACATGCACTCACATTCAAGTATGTTATTGACTAAGAGGAATGTATAGATTTAAGAAAGCCTAAGTGAAGTGTTAACTCTTTCAACACCTTCTATGTCTAATGAAAGGTACTAGTTTTCAAAAGTTTTTAGAATGATTAGACTCAAATGACATACTTTTTTTCTTTATTACACTGCAGTAAATATTAGCAATTGCTTACATGGAGTTAGAATTAAAACGTACATCCAATTTAATTATCCTAAGATTACGCTTTCAGACATCTAAATTATTTCAGGATGTCATTTCACCACCCTGTTTCTGAAGTTTTTTATTTAAAAGACAGGGATAAGACAAACTCTCCATTTTGTTGTTGTTGTTTTCGAAGTTATAATTCTTTATACAGAAGTTACTCTTACAGTAACTTCAGTATTCTTATTTATTCCATGGACGCTATTCTTCTCAGAAAGCACTAGTTAAAAAATCCATAAAATATTCGTGGCAAAAAAATAAAAAATAAAAGTATGACAAGCAGAAAGATAGGTATCAATTGATTTTTAACTCTTGCAATAATTGTATGTTCTGAAATTCACTGATGAAAGTATCTGTATATTTCTGATCTCAGATGTAAGTAGAAACAGTACATCTCAATAGAGAAAGAAATTTCCCATTTTTTAAATATGTTCAATAGTTACATTTCTTAATAAATGCTTTCAGAGGCAAATTATTGGCCATTGAGGTATTCAGCATCACTTTAGAGTGAAATTTTAGAAGTATATAAAAAAAAAAACTTCAGCTAAAGGAGAATTTCCTTTACAAGTAGTTGATTGGAGTGTCTTTGCAGATCAAACAGAGCAGAAAGAATATTATCCAGTTAGAACCTTCCATTAGCTCAGAAGTGAAAAATCATTACCCATAACTCTTTTCTCCTCTGATTTACATATTTTAAATTTAACACTATGGTTGATTTCAGTTCATGCTCAATACATTCCATTCTATTGTTTTAGGATCCTATCAGTGACTTAAAGCTTGCTCCTGTTAATGGCTCTTCAAAAAAATTTTGTTAATCCTACTGTAAGAGCAGCAGCAGGCAAAACTAAATCACTGTAATTATCATTATTATGATTAAGACTTCCAGACTGAAAAGCTGTGCCTTAGGAGAGACCAAACCAACTCTTCACCTGAATAATGAATGAAAAAACTCAGATTATGAGTATACCTACTCACTGTTGTGTGATTGATCAATAAATTATCTT
Source organism: Cygnus atratus (assembly GCF_013377495.2). Taxonomy (NCBI): domain Eukaryota; kingdom Metazoa; phylum Chordata; class Aves; order Anseriformes; family Anatidae; genus Cygnus; species Cygnus atratus. The sequence continues at coordinate 16,045,002 of NC_066374.1, forward strand.
TGAATAGTAATAAATAAATGCAGTCAGTCAATATAATTCAATAAAATTCTGAGTAAGAATGATCTGAAATAACGTGAGAATTTTTAGAAGAAGAAATATCAATGTTCATTTCATACTATATGGGGCTCATTGTCTCATGGTAATCAGTTTTTCAACCTTTTCCTTTTAGACTCTTGCTTCTCTCCTCCTTACTCAAGGAATATTAAGGTCACTGTTTAAGGTTTCACCCAATAAAGTGAAAGCTATTTATGACTGTCCGTCTGCTTACCTGAGTTAAAAAGATAAAAAACAAACTGGGAGAAAAATCTTTATTTGCCTTATCAGTAGTACCGTATTCCATTTCCAGTGTACAAGATATAATGTACTCACTTTTAAAGAATTTAAATAGAACTGTTCTGTTATCTGTTACCTGTTTGACCATACCATGTTGTCCGTGTAAAACTTTGCCTGACATATTCCTTAAGACCTCAATTGATGAAGACTCTGTAGTTGCCCCAGATTTCTATAGTCTCTGACTTCACTATTCCTGTGAGAAAGGTTTCCCCTTCACTCCCAGGCCCAATTTCTCACTGCAATTTAAACCCACAAACATGAAAAACAGATTATTTCCTTCCTCTTTTCAAGGGCCTCTTAAATTCTTAAAGAACTTAGTCTTTCAGATAAATAGTACCTAACTCTGTTTCTTTTCTAGTGCATGATGTTTCTCTTGACCCGTCCACCTCACTGCTCTCCTCCATGCATCTCCTGGAACACAATGTCTGAAACTCCTGTTTCAATAGAAATTCTATCCATGCTGGGTAAATAAGGATCACTTCACATATCTTGCGAGTACTGACTCCTGTTTGTAGATACCAGTATGGCATTTGCCTTCTACAAAGTCATGACATTGACTCATACTTTGGTCACAGTCTAAAACAATTCCCAGATTTTTTCTGAAGAACTTCTGCCTAATATTTGGTTCTTTATTGTGTTTGTAAAACTGATTAGCCCTATTTCAGTAGCTGCTTCACACATTGAAATCTGCCTTTGTAAGTGTGTATGTAGGTGTATGTATTACAAAATTATATAAGTGGGATTAATGCTTATTAGTAGTATCTTTGATTAAGACCAAGTGTAATTGTAATTAAAAAAAATGGGGAAATACTGAGTTTTAGTGTCTTGCCTCTAATCCATATGAACAGTTACCACCACAAAACTTCTAGACTACAATGCTCTAATTTAGAGCATTATGTTTAGAAGTAAGTCTCTGATGTTGAATTTTCAGGCTAAATTAGGTCAGCAACGACAGAAGCAGAACCAGGGCTCATGCACAAGAATCTGACTTTTGGTCTCAAAGTGCATGCAAGAAATTGTTGTTGGGTTTTATTGGTTTTTATTTTTGCACACCACATAGAAGGAAAAAAGAGGAACAGTGTTTAAGCTTATATGTAGTTGTGCAGGTTAAGTTCACAGAAAAAATTCTTCCATTTGTGAAAGCTAGGTTCGAAGCTAGCAATTAAAGATTGTAGACAGGAAATATGCTTAAGGTATACACTCAAAAGACAGAATCCTTGTGTAAAGAAGATGGGTTTAAGTCATGTAAATGGCTGTGCCTATGCATTTCAGCTTCTGACATCCACGTAGCAGTTTTGCCTGTCTTACACTAACAAGATGAAATCTTGCACTGGGAGTGAATGCTTACATTGAGTCACATTAACTTATGCAGCTATTCACAATGTAAATTGGGGTAAGTTGCTATGGTAACCTGCTGCATAAAACAGCTATCCTTGCAAGCTGAACAGGCCTGATGTCAAACCCCATGGTGTTCAGGATCTGCTTTGATCCCAAGGAGACAGTGTCAGATACGTGGTGAAGAGGGCAATGTTACACAACCGTCCTTTGTTGTGTATAATGAGTAAGCATTTTCCTTTGTGCTTTGAAACCCACAACCTCCTCTTCCTCTCCATAAAATCCACCAGCCATCCACTTATTTCTTAAGGATTTTTTTCCCCTTACATTGAAATTAAGGCAAATTATAATTTGTGACAGTTAATTGTGACCTTCAGTATTTTGTAATGTGGGAAACTCTGCATAGTTTTTTGTTTTGTTTTGTTTTTGTTTTTACTAATGAAGAATTAATTATTTAGTGATTCCATAAATTTCTCCATTATTGTCCTTTTGTATGTGTTCAAAAGTCAGCCTACCATTCCTTGTTTTGTTGATTGGCCTTTCACTGCAATAACAGAAGTTGATTTTAATTAATGTCACTAGAAAATACATTATTAACATATTGAGACAGAATGAGCAGACTTCATTAGAAGTCTAGTATTACACAAAGCTTTTGAAATGGTTAAAAACACAGCAATGCTTTTAAAGCACAAATGCTACATCATTCACACCCTGCTCTTTAAGAAGGGTAGTGTTTATAGAATGGCTTAAGGCTTAGATCTAGAGTAGCACAAAATATAAAAGATGACAAACTAGCAAGGAACTAAACCACCTGATGAATTGGTACAAGGATTACCTTCATGATACTCATTTTTCTTTCCAGTCTGTATGCTTACAGCCTTTGCTGTGTAGACAGATAGTTCTTGTGTTTTTCATTGAATTTGTAGTACAATCTGGGGATTCTTTCATTTTCGACCAAACTGCAAGGTTTTCTTGTTAACTCATTTGTAGGCAAACCTGCCCTCATTTGCAGATTTCTCACACCCATCCTGCTTTTTCTGAAGTGTGCACATACCTTTAAAGGCTCACTGGACAGCACCTCACTAGGCTTGAAGTAATTTCAACAATCAATTTAATCTTATTGGGAGTATAGGCTCAGAAAGACCCTCCTACGCTGAGACTAGTTCTCTAACTTTATCAAGGTTCATTTAAAAAATATGTTATTTTCTTTGTTATGTTTCCCTCCTTTTCTTTCTCCTTTTATTCAGGGGAGGCTGCTTCAGAATCTCACCCTTCCTGGAGTTATAAAACAGTTTCTTGTTTGTAGTTTAAATATATTCTTTGCTTTAATGCTGATGTGACGACACTATCTTGGAGCTTTAACAGCTTTTCCTTCTCCCAATGGTTGCTACTGCTAATATATTTGTAAATAACAACTGCTAGTCAATAAATAAACCTAGTTGTGTATTTAAACTGATGTTTAAAGTAATTCTGGAACCCAGAATGTCAACAATTTGATTCCCCAGAAACAATTTTGTTCAAGTCCTGAAGCTCTGGGGAAACTAAGAATGTGCTGAGAGGTTGTGCAGACCCATTCCCTTAAGACAACAAGAGCTAAATTTTATGTTAGAGATCCTGAACACAGCATCACCATTTCTTCTTCCAGTCTTTCCCATTTCTCCATCCCAGGTCTGTTGTCCATTTTTAGAAACAATCCAGGAAATGAAATCAAGACAGGACTAAAATGTATACTGTGAGAAAAATCAAAAGGAAATGCTTATGAAGAATTGTGATTCCTATGATTTGGGCAAGACAAGAGTAACCATCAGGGTTGCCTGAAAATCTTAGTGTTGATATATAATTGGACTTTTCTTATTACAAGTGCATAACTGGTAAAAAAACAAAGCTGTCTCAACAGACAAATGTTGAGAACTCAGTACATATTATGATGTATTCTAAATAAAAATGTTTTAAAAGAAATCTCAGAATGTATCATCAAAACAGTTACTATTTTTCTGTTGAATTTATGTGAATAAGTGTTTCCAAAGAATTTGCTCATTTAATGCGTAATAATATGCTGAACCCTAAAACTAATAGATCTAGGCACAAGAACTTTCAGTTTGTAAATAGCTTCAGTGACACAAAGTCTAAGACTACATCTGTTATACATGCTTCTGGTCTCAAGAGGCTCTCTGAAAAATATTTTTGACTATACAATTCAGCATAACCTTTAGTATCAAGTGACTGTTGCCTTAGTTTCAATTGCATGCATTCTTTTACTAATTTCTGGAAGGTTTTGGAGTATTACTATTTGCAGCATAAAGCTGAACATGGTTAAAGGATGAATGAGTGACAAATGCCTCTGGAAACATTTACAGAGAACTGTCTTTTTTCACAAGGATGCTTGAAAGAAAACAACCATGAAAAGAAAAAAAAAGATAAACTTTAGAACTTTCACTTGTTTATCAGAAGAAAAGGACTTTAATACAGCAAAGTTATCATATGTTGAACTAAAAATAAGGTTTATCATTCTGGGACATTGTGTTAGCAATTAGTTTTATTTCAGTGTATATAACAGCTTGTTTATACATCATCATGTGGCTTTTTCTTTACATTTAATACTTGTGATGTTCAAAGAGATTTATTTCTTGTTCATAGATAATAGCAAGATCTTACAGATTCAACTAAACTGAAGGAAATTTTTTCAATCACCTAAATTCAAAACTAGCCTGATGTCCCTTTATTTTCGAGGAGATGTAATTTATAGTCATATGTCAAAGCAAATCTCTTGGGATCTGGATTTTAAATGACAGCTGAGAGTATGAGTCTCCAGGTGCCATAGATTGTATAGATCTTCATAGGCACATAGATAACTGTGGATTTACAGTGATTTAAGCAGGCAAGAATTAGGAGCTTAAATAAATTTTTTAAAAAATGGTCCTGTGACACTTGTTTTTCTCAAAATAGCTTGCATATGATGTGATGCAAATGGTAGTATGTGTGAGTGTGTTGGTTTAAATAATTGTTTGAATAGAGCTTACCTTAAGTGTCAGCTTAAGGAAAATGGAGGAGACCTGGTCTGGCAATGAGGGACTACAATAGCTTGGAAGCCCGATCAAATAATTTTCAATATGTTTTATTTTCTATTATTCATGTTTATATCTTAGTGGTGAATAACAATACCCCTTAATACCCTAACATTCAAAAGCCAAAAATGAAACCTAAGACATTTTTTTATCACTTGCCAGTAAAAATTCAGTAACCCATTTGTTTTTGGAAAACTTTATTGCTTCAATTTTTAAAAGAAAATATTTACATGACAAGAAAGGACTGCTAGATCTGATCCTTGTAGCCATTAGTAATTAATACTTTACTCAATAAAACATTTGGCACTGTTGCCATTAGAAGCAAAAGGATGCTTTCTTTAACTCAGAAAGCCCTTCTTCCTCTGTAGACAAAATATTCTTTAGCAGTAATATTTCCATAGAGCCTCATAAATGTTCAGTGCTATTTTTTATATACAATAGTTTTCTGAACTGCTGTATTTTGTAAGCAAAAATATTTTAATATTAAAACCAAGCAACTTGGTAGACAAAGATCTGCCAGCTTTAGTGGCATCAGTCATATTATGATAGTTACAACTTGAATGTTCTCTTCACACAACAGGGAAGAAACAGGAGAGGCCAGCATTTCACCCTTATGGGACTGTCTTCATCAAGGACAGCAAAAAGAAGAAAGCATGCTGATATATTTGCATCAAAAATACATCTAACAAATTGGAGGAAAGAAGCAGGTAAAGAACATTTGAACACTTTCCAACCTTCATTATTTCTAACTTAAATCTTTAGTATCTGATTAATTTGCACTGCTGATTCCATTAAATACATGTATGGAATGAATACACATTTTTAACATTTGTTACCAGAAGTAATTTTAATTTGAAAGGAGACAAATTATTCTATAGCATATAAAAAATATATTAGTTATAATATAGTTTATTATAGTTTTAATTGGTTATAGTTTCTATTAACATTATTGGATATCATCATAGGTGTAATTTTGGACAAGAAAAATGCGTTTTGCTACCATTCAAGTTAACATATCTAACTTTTGAATGCGCTTTTTGGGAAAGATCCCAGTAGGGATCGTTTTTTTTCCCTTTATAAACAATTATTTTTGAGTTATTACTAACAACCTGTACTTATTATTGCTTGTTCAGGATAGTAGAAAATAGCATTTATAATGCTGTTTACATCAAATGCCTCGTCCCTGAAAGCTCATATTTTACTTTCTACTGCTACATTTGTTTTATTACTAACAAAATAAGCATCTGAAACAGTTTTTATCCTTACAGGAAAAAGTATATAAAAATAATATAAATATATATATAAAATATATAAAAATAATTTTAAAACGTATATAAAACGTATATAAAAAATACAAGGTGTATATACCAAATTTTACCCAGAATTTGAGCAGTCTAGCTTAACAATGTTGATTATATAGAAATGGCATTACGTTTCAGTCGGTTTGCTTTCCCCCACTGGAATTTTCAGTTAAGCTGTTAAAGTGAGTATAGGGAGTGAAGGAAGGAGGCATGAATGTTCAGGAAAGAAAAATACAAGGGAAAAAGCAAAATAGATATTGGAAGTAAATGCTGAAAGATATATGCTTTCCTTGTTGTCCATGACTGATTGTATTAATAGGAAGGTTTTAACCTTACTTTTAAACTTTTAATTTTCTCTCCTTTAAAATATTAGACTCTATTCTGCTACATTGGCTTTATGTGGGGGTGACTTAAATACAGCTTCTACAATCAGAAAACTTAATTCAATACAGATATCACAAAGCACAGTCTGCATCCACTTTGTGTGAAATCCTGACCCAGTAAAATCGATGGCAAAATTCCCATTGACTTCAAAGGCGTTGGATTTCATACCCAATCTCCTCTTTCTTTTTTCTTCAGCCTCTATGCTAAATGGGATCTCTTTTCCCAGATGGACCGTTTAATGCTATGCACAATGATCATTTCAACTTTCTTTTATGAAATGGTGAAACTGTTCTAAGGAAAATTCTGTCTTTTCTTCTTTGGTTTCTTTTTAGTACAGTACTGACTTCCCCCACAGTAAGGCTAGAGTGCCAGTGCCATTCACCTCATCTGCTGTCTCAACAGTATTTTGTCTCATTTTTTTTCATTGACAATTTAACAAATCCTGGTTTTCAGAAGGTCACATTTTAAATGTCAGTTAGCTGTATACCAAGAACACAAGTTTTAGATAATAATTATATTCCACAGTGAATGTTTATATCCATGTAGAGTAAATTACACAAATAGCTAAACTGCAATTTATTGTAAAATAAATTCCCAGCTTAATCTCAGGAAGCTGCCATTATTTTATCAACTTCCCACTCTGAATTTTATTTTTTCTTGCTTTTAAAATACATATAGTATGCCTTTATAAAATATTTATTCTTTGGGCTTATTATTAGATTTTAAATAATAAAATAAAGAATAATAATAAAAAGGTTTTAAGTTTTGTCATTTAATTATACTGGAATAAACAATGAAAAATATTTGGGTTTAGAATGTTTTTTTTTCTTCTTTTTCTGCAAGCTTGGTAAGGCATAAGGACAAATTAAGAATTAAACTGTATAATGAAATTCAGATTTGCTTCGGATTCTAGTGCACTGATGTTAGGTGAGAAAAGAGTTTTCCTGGTTGTCTAAAGGATAAGATGATATCATTTAAAATCAATGTACTTTCAAACGCATTTATTTACATTCTGGTAGGGAAATTGCAACTTCTATAATATCTGTCAGAAACTGTGATGTTTTATAGAAATCTATTGTGATATTGTTAAAAGTTCATATAAATTTCTCAAATTCATATGAACACTTCAATTTAAAGTCTGTCATGGTGTGAAAATTATGCATAAAATCAACAATGGCTGTAAGGATTAGCAGAGCCAAGTGGAGAGAAAATCTTTTAATGTGTTATATGGACAGACTTGTTAGTCTTCCCCAACATTTCCCTCTTGACCAAGCCTATAATCCTCTTCCAGAGTTTGGCTCAAGTGAAATGCAAGGAGCTTCAAGTCTTCAACTATTATTCTCAGGGAAAATATTTTTTCTGTTTCATTGTTTCCCTCAAATTAAAACTGAAGATGAAGTGGGGAATGAGGGGCGGTGGGGGGGTGGGTGGAAGAAGTCATTTCAAAGGTCAAACACAAAAGAAAGTTAAGGATCCTCCTGTGAAGCATTTTGAAGTTAACCAGAAAGTCTGTTTGACATCTGCAACAATTTCTCTGACAGTTAGATTATCTTTTCACTTATGTGTTAAGTGAATAAATTCTGGTTTATTTTATAACATTCTGTTTGTGTGTAGTCTGAATATATCTTGAACAATATTGTTAATGACTATTTTTCTCTTAGCCTTCAAACAGTCAAATCAGGTTTTTAAAAATGGTGATTTGATATTTCAAATATTCAAATATCTCTGTAAAAAGCTGAATTCGTTTTTAATCTGTTTTATCGCAGAATTTTTAACTTTCATGTCAAATCAAATAGCCATATTTTTCATAGCTAAATAACATCAGTCAGATGTGCTGCAGGCCAGAGTGTGTTTAGAGTAGGACATAAGCTAGAAATAAAATTATCTGTTTTATCTTGAGATCATTTTGAAATACAACCTAGCTTAAGGCTTTTATGAGTGTAGATTACCCTACTGAGTCTTGTGAATGAAGAAACCTATTCTTCTACTACTTTGTATAATTTAAGAGAGGCATACTTACAGAACTTCCAGTCTTAGCATCTGGAATACTGATTTTCAGAACTATGGTTCCATTTACTCTTGCTTGTACTTGCAGTTGAACAAAGATATTGCATAAATTGACATCCAGCGGGATAACCTACAACTGCATCACGGTGACTCTGAATGATCAAGATGCAATGAAATATGGACTGAATTTTCTTTATTTTAATGGGTTCTTTGGTTCTGAATCTGGATTTTGCAATAAAAACTTGAAATTAAGAAGGTGACACAAATAACTTTTATACTTGTAAGAAAGAATTCAGTACTATAAAACACTAAAGACTGGAATGAAGCATCTACTTCCACAGAGTAGCCTGTTTTTCTGATTACTGTTTACACCAGTTTACACTGGTAGTTTTTTAACTTTCCCTTCCTGATTATTAAATCTCACAGAAGTTTTGTTTTGGAAAAGAAGAATGTATTCTGAGTTGTATAGTGACAACCTAGTGAAGATTACACACTATTCTTACAGAAATTGACCTTCAGATATTTCTTAATGTGCTTAGTCTGTTGAAAAAAAAGTGTTATTTTACTAAAACTTTTGATGTTTATTCTCTTAAATTGAGTTTAATTACCACATATTTTTTTCAGTTAACAGAAGAAACTCTTTCCATTTATCTGTATGTATTACTTTCTGTAGCCAATTAATGTCCTGACTCTGGGGCTGTAGTTAAGCGAGGGCATTCCGCAGGGTGCAGGGTCATCCCCTTACATCACACCAAGGTCTTTTGCCCGGATATAATTTTGCCAAAACCACAAAACATTGCTAATTATCAGAAAAGAACAATAAATTGATAGCAGCATGCTATGTGATGAAGTAGTCATTTAACAAAATGAAAATATGTAGACTTCCAGTGATGATACAAATATCACCTCATCAGCATTATACACTCTCGGAACGCCCCAAAATCTCAAATGTCAATACAAATAGTTGAGCAAAAAAATTAGGAAATTGAGAGTGGTTCCTTGTACAGTATACGTTTCAGTCAATAAAATCTGTGCATGATTGAATTATGCAGTTACAATTTAGGGATTTTTTTTTTTCTTTTCCCTTCCTCTCCCTGTCTTTTTGGTGGGGTGTGCAAAAATTCTTTATTCTTTGCTCCACTCTGGCTTCTTCTTACCAATATTTATTTCCTAAGTGGAAGACAAAACAATATTTAAGTCAATTCTTGTAAGTGCATTTTTCTGCAAATGCTTTTGAACTAAACTTAGTATAGTGGTATGTCTCTAATTGTGCAGGTAATTCACAATTACCCTCAGAGGAATACGTTTTCATGCTATGTGCCATCTTACAACATAGAACCTACCACAGAAACCATCAGTTGCTAAATTATAAACTTTCTCATTGGTCCCATGTGACTAAATAATTAAAGCTCCTTGTAGAAAGGCCATCTATAAAAACTTTATGAGCAGAATAGACGCTTGCAACATCTGGATGCAAGAAAAAAAATAAATAAAAAACACACAAAAGCAACAACAACAACAAAACACGTTTTGTCATCTTTTCTCTCACTTTTGAACATCAGACCAGAATCTTTTTGGTTGGTTGGTTGGTTGTTTTTCTTTATCATAACTGCACAGCAATAAGCATTTCATTTTCAACACTCTCCTGAAAGATGTATTTGTGACAGAGCAGAGGCATATTTTTTTTCTTAGTTATATAACATTAATACTGAAACTACTGGAAGCCTCCAAGGTTGAAGTTCTTCTCGCATATACAGTTATATGATGCAAGAGTTTGGTTTACTCTTTGTTTCCAGCCTTGAAAGAAATGGAAAAATAACTATTGCAAATGAGGATACAATTTACCTTTCTATAAAAAGCACAATCCTATGTATATATTGCATTTTTTAATCATTTGAGCACAGAAGGAAGTCTACCATAGCCACCTGGGGCACCAGGAGAAAAATCTCTACTACCAAGTACTCTCTTTGTTTTTGGCATAATATCTTATTGTCTATCTAAATTGCAATAAGGACCTCAAAGCATAGCTTACACTCATTTCCAGTTAATAACATTTGAAGAGAACATTTTCCCCTCGCTGTTCAACAAAAACAAAACTCAGATTTTAAAATGAATGTAGTTAAATGATATTTTGCAAACAGTAAAGCAGTGTATTTATGATAATACATGCAAAACAAATCACTTGCTTTTAATATAATTGGTACATTCATGAGATGGTTCCCTTCAAACCATTTGTTACAGTTATTTTAGCCTAGTGTCCTAAGGAAACAATATTTGTGTGATTGTGCACTCTGTCTGGTATCCTTTCCTACCTTCAGTAAATGTTGAGCTCCTTGGCCAATTTCAACCTGATTTAGCAAAGTGACAAAAGTCCCAAAGATAATTAAGTTCCTACAGATTTCAAGAGAAGTAGTATACAGGGGGATTAGCAGGGGAGGGAGCAGTGTGGGATCACCAGACAAATTCTGTTTTTACACACTCAGTGCCACTAGCAGACACACTGGTGTATAAAGACTACATGAGGGGCTGAAAATGAAACAAGGCGTGCAATAGAGTATACACAGAGGGGCCATAGAAAATATTAATTATGAAGATATGGGAAATAATTGCATTATAGTGGGCATGAAGAGTGATACAGGTTGTGTGAGGTCAGGGGAAAAAAAATCTACCAAACAGGCTTTTTAATTCTACCAATAACTTAAGAGTTGTTAACAATTTTCAGATTACTGGAGTGGATGGGTAAAATAAAATTGATAAACCATCTATTTAAAGAAAGCAAGACTTAGTAGCAGAGTGAATGTCATTTCACAATGATGATTATAAAGCTGTATATTAGAGATGGAAAATAACAGGGTGGGCAAAAAATCCTCAAATATTTGTTTGAATTTAATAGATTATTTAACCAGTATTTGTCCTTATGCTTAATTAAGAAAAAGAAGTGTTTTGTTGCTGTTGTTTGGTTGGTTGGTTGGTTTTTACATTTTCATGGAATGGTTTGGTTTTGTTTGGTTTGGAAGGGACCTTAAAGATCTGGTTCCAACCCCCCTGCCATGGGCAGGGATATCTCCCACCACATCAGGTTGCTCAAAGCCCCATCCAACCTAGCCTTGAACACTTCCAAGGATGGGGCATCCACACCTTCTCTGGGCAGCCTGTACCAGTGCCTCACCACACTCATAGTAAATAATTTCTTCCTTATATATAATCTAAATCTCCCCTCTTTTAGTTGAAGTCATTACCCCTTGTCCTATCACTACATTCTCTGATAAAAAGACCCTTTTTATCTTTCTTGTAGGCCCCCTTTAGGAACTGTAATGTTGCTATAAGGTCTCCCCCAGAGACTTCTCTTCTCTGGGCTGAATAACTCAATCTCTCTCAACCTGTCTTCATAGGAAAAGTGCTTCAGAGCTCTTTCCATCCTTGTGGCCCTCCTCTGGACTTGCTCCAACAGGTCCATGAAACCTAAACATTAAACAAAAGCAGAATTCACATTTCTAAATTTATAAATTAGGTCTATTTCTTGCAATAATTTCTACCAAAACTTTATGGCCTGAAGAAGTCAACTGCAGCAACATGGCCATTTTGATGAAACTTCATTCTGGAAAGAAGCATTCAAATCTCTTTAATTTAAAATATTTTTTATTTTATTTTCAAGCAACAGTTACAGAAATGCAATTTTTGTGATGAACACTGTAAAGAAAAAATGTGGAATGAGACAGTGATGCTGAAGCAAAATAAAAAGTGTGCTTAAAAGAAATATTTCATGATTTAATACATAGAGTGTTATTTATATCACATCATATATGCTATCACATCATATATGCCATGAAATTTTAATTACCAGTTACAATTGCTATGAATTGTAACTACCAATGAAATAGTAATACCAAGATTTGTGTAGTGTTACTGTTGGATTAACTTTGTTCAGCATAATTTATAAGCCTTGATGCATTCAATTTGCAATATGATTAATAAGATAATGTAGAAATTCAAATTAACGCATCAAAATTAATGTTTAAGTTAATAATCTAGGTTTATATTCATGTTTATCAACAGTAATGAAATAAACATTTCTCAGAACTCTGATTACAGAATGAGTGATTACAAGTACAAGAATGATAAGAGTTTTATTTTAATTCTATTAAGCCTAATTCAAAATAAAGGATTCTTTTTATTATTTTCATTAAAAAAAAAAGTTATAAATTGCTGCCGTTTTGGTTTCTTAAATGTATCATTTGTTATTCCATTATAAAGAATATGCATTTCTTGACTGTCTACTTTTCCCAGAAAGAGATGTACAGTAATTATAAATATGTGTATATTTTCATTAGGTAGGCAAGCAAAAGTATTAAATTGCATAGCCTTTTTAAAAATATATATGCAAGACATTCTTTAAAATAAAAATAGTATCTGTTCGCTAAAATGTGTATGTCAGTTGAAAAGTACAGTTCAAAGTTATATGATCTTGTATGAATAGAGCAACTACTAAGTTCTACAAATATAAGTCCCTAAGTTTTTGTTTTGTTTTTTGTTTTTTAATTCATGTTCTTTGACCTTGACCTGGCAGAGTATTATAAGGGACAGCTTGCTTATTTGCAGTAGGGCATTACAGATTAATGCTGTCTTGCTTCATGTTTCCCTTATATCTTCTTTTCAATTTGTCAGTATTCAGTGCAGAAATTATAAATTGCATTTGAAATTATACAAACAAATAACAACAATCCCAAGCCTCTGGCTAACTGGGATCAAGACTGAAAGTAGAAATGGCAAAAATTATGTAAAACTACTCTAAACCTCTAGGCATTGTTAAAGACAGAGTATGAAATATTTACATATACAAAGGAGCCCTAATGAAACAACAGAAATTTGATCATTACAGAATTTTATCATGACATTGTCTGGAAGAAGAAATGAGAAATGAACAATAAATATGACAGCCTTCCGCAGATAGGTAGTCTTATAGAGCTTTCTACAATCAGCAAAGAATACAGTGGAAAGAGGCAAAAAGATATTTTGTCATAGTAGCTCACCAGATTTGGTAAATTGTATAGTAACTTGCGAGTGTTTTAGGAGTGATTATACTAGGAAAGGAATAGACAAAGGAAATATACTTCAGGAGATAAATTCACAGACATACTTCAACATTGCAGACTTCTTGAACAAATATAAAATGAGTAGATAGGTAATGTCTGTTCTTTAAACATACAAGGGAGGTAAACACAAAATAATAAGAATTTAATGTAGATCAATATAATTTTAATAAAGCAACAATAATTAAAGAAAAAAAAATCATAGTTAAGATGTGACCTTTGGTGAAGCTGTAAGTTTTTAACTACAATGCTCATACTAAATCTTTTTAATATGAATTTATTCATGCTGTGGTTAAGTTTAGTTTTCCACTTACTCACTGGTTGCTAAAAAGAAAACAGAATTTCTTTGTGACCTATGTAAAATTCTGGAGTCTGGTGTCTGGATTCAAGAATCTGTGGGAAATTGCCTAAGATATCACTGGAGTACATATGCTCTATGGTAGCAAGCCCTATGATTTAACTTTTTCTGTAAAAATGGAGGTTGCTGCAAGGCATTTAGTGAAGGAGAGATCTTAGTAATTGAAACCATAGTAACTGAATCATTTGAAGTGCATAGTTACACTTGTAGCTGAAGAAATATTTCTATCTTAGAGTATTGATGAAATACAGAAGTATGTGGGAGACTGAACTGTACAGTAACAACAAAAGTTTTGGCTGGGTCACCTAATTGTTTAAAGAAATGATGGAAAAATATGTGGTTTCTTGCACACAATAAAAAAAAATCATTTAAAATCATTTTTTTTTTTTCAATCTTGTCTCACAAATAGAAATTTTCTACTCCAGTGTGATAGTCATTCTTTAGGAAGAAAACAAGACCTAGGTAGCAAATCATGCTGGATTTTTAACAAGATATTGATTAAAATAAATAAATAAATAAATTTTGAGGGTAAAACATTTAAAATTAACGTTTTCAAAAAAAATCCTAGAATTGCATATAGCTTTTCTCAATGTTCAGAAGTTTCTATTCCAGGTGTTACTGTAATTATGTAGCCTTTTTTTAACAATCTCTAACTAAAAGACCAGCAGTTCTCATACAACTTACTGCTTTAGTATGCTACTTTTGTTTTATTTTTCTTTGACTGCACATTGGACACATTACCAAAGATACTTTTTTCTTTTTTTTCTTCCCTCTCGGTAAGGCAAATTGAGCTCTTCTAAGCTCTGAATTGCAATAAAAAATATTCTGAAGTGTAGTCTTAGCTGTATCCATGGAAACCAGTTGATTCACTGGAGCATATTCTATATCCCATTCAATAAGCTTGCTTGTCATAAAATCATAGAATATCCCAAGTTGGAAGGGACCCACAGGGATCATCGAGTCCAACTCCTAGCTCCACACAATTCCACCCAAAAACCAAACCGTATGTCTGAGAGCATAGTCCAAACACTTCTTAAACTCCAGCAGGCTTAGGGCTGTGACCACTTCCCTGGGGAGCCTGTTCCACTGCCTGACCACCCCCTCAGTGAACAGGTGAGATATTTATCTTTTCCTAATATCCAGCCTAAACCTCCCTGACTTGAAAGAGGGAAAACAGATTTGGACTTAATCATTATCCTCAAGAAAGCATAAAGGTTACCATTAAAGGTGTTTATTGTTCAAAAAGTATTCAGCCTAATAGTCCTTCATGAATTTAAGTATCTCATCATGGTGCCCTTTGGCCTATCTAGACTGAACAGGTTTACTAAGGGTCTAAACCTGCTTCTAATAAATAGTTGGGTTTGAAATCACACTTACATTATATTGAGGAAATTTTCTCTAAAACTCTACCAGCACAACTGTGTTGGTGCTGGATGAAATTTCTAAATGATTCATAATTTGATAATATTAAAAATTTGTTTGTGTGGGTGTTGGTTCCTATGTTTTAAAGGGTGTGGTTTGGCTAGAGAATTCACACATGGAGAGCCTTAGCATATATCCCTCTTTGAATGTGAAACTATGAGTAAAGTGAAAACAATTTTCTATAAATTACTTCCAACTTTGAAAAACTGAAATGCCTCAATAAAAACTGTCCAATATTGATGTCCTGCTTTTTCTATTTAAATATGAAATAAAGCACTTGCTTTAGGTAAGGTATAATGAAAACTTTCTGAAAAAGTGATCTGTACGGGTATCAGACAAGAGGCTAAGTCTCTGAAGAGGTTGAAGCTGAAAGTTTCAGGAGGACTTAGGCTTGCAGTAGAGGTTAGCACCCTGTGCAGCAACTGGCAGGAGGAGAGAGATGCCTGAACTGTTGGAAAGGTTGCTCAAGGACTGGGCAACTCCAGCTAGCAAGTGGATTGGTCAGAATAGGGGCTGGAAAAATTCAGAGCCCTCAAATCCCTTCAAAATCTGTGAAATCATATAGCTTTTCATTTGTGAAATGAAAAACAAGAAAAAGAAAGAAAAAAATTTCACGTGATTATTCTTTGTGCAACTGGAAGAATTTTATTTAATGGGTCCTCTTTATGTCTTTGTGGAAGAGGTACCATTGCAGAAAAGCAATTACAATACTGTGTAGTTTATAATATTATAAAAAACAAGGCAGAGAACTAGTAGGAGGACAATCTAGGATAATTACCCCGAGTACTGTATTAAGAATATCATACCCTTCTTTAATTCGGTAGTGGTCCTGGCATAAATAAAAAACAGAGTTCAGTGTCTTGTCTGGGATGAAACAAATTAGGAAATTAGGTGCTAAAGGATTGAAATTAAGTTTTGGTTGTTTTGTTGTTGTCGTCGTTGCTTGCTTGCTTGGTTGCTTTTTGTGTGTGTGTGTGTTGTTTTGTGTGTTTTTTTTAAGCGACATGAAAAAAATGGTCCATTATCATTCCTTCTGATGAATTGTTACTTAACTGATGTAACATGATTCAGATTAGAGGTGACTAAAATGAATAAAATTCTGTTCTTCTGCTTCAAAATATTATACTGCTATCAAGTTAATACCTTATTTTTGTATCATTTTAATGGCAAACTACATTTCCATAACTTTCCTCTGAATATATCATTCAAATGTAGACACCCACCTTTGTAAAGCCTTACAGTGCTCTACTGCTTTGGCTTTCTGAAGCGTCTCTACGGACTGCTTTCAAAGGAGCTGATAACATTTTAAAGCATGGTGGTTTGGTGCATGTGTTTGGAAAGACCTGACTATACTGTAAAATGGGATTTCGCAATTCCTTGACCACATGTGTTAGTGAATGTTACTAAAACTCTCAGGATTCATTTTCAGAGACTGAATAGAGGACTGATCAGAGAAACTTTAGTTTTCAAAACTTTGATAAACTAAGGTTTTGCAACCTGTCTTGGACTGAGCATCTACAATCAGTATCCACTTCTGAAAACAGAAATCCTAACTACTGTGACTCAATTTCTGTTTATGTAAATTATTGCTACCATCTAGAATAAAGACTTTTGTATGCTTTAACAGACATCATGGTATTTCAGTGTTAAAAAAAATGGTGTTTAGAGAACTATGTTAAAAATATAATTTAAAAGGATTTCCAAATGCATTTTCAGAGAATATTCTAATTTTATTAGATAACTATTTGTTTAAACAAGGAAATAATGTTGGCATAATTTACTTTTGATACTTGGTCTTCATTTCAGTCTTAACCGATCAATGCCTCTATTTCAGGCCGGCATTAATGCTTTCACTCTGATGTAGTTTAACTTCTTAAGGTTTCTGATGTGGCCACGTGATGTCTATAAAGGATTCCTTTTGAACATTTTTGTGTCCATTCATTTCAAAAAGAAACACCAGTAGCATTTATTTTATCACTTAAGAGATGAATATTGACTGAAATCAAGAAAGGTATTTTTAAAAAATACATCAAACATTTGACTTCTTTTTAAATAATATCACAGTTTTCACAGAACTTTAACTGTGTTATCATTCCAGTGGCTTTTGTCTTGTCTTTTACTATTAATTAAATACTTTTGATTAGTGCCTCTGATTTTTATACTGAAATAAAATAAAGATTTGATCAGTGTATGAATTAAGTAACTAAAAAGAACTTTTACTATTGGAAATGTATAAAGCACTTACATTTACAATCTACTTTTCATACAGTAATCAAACAATGTAGGCAGTATTCAAAGATATGTGTGTCCTGCCTAGTATCTGCAATCAAATAAGTGATATTCTATTCTCTATTTTCAGTATATTTCAGCATTTGAATGCTGTGTGACATCTTAACATTACCTAGGGGGTTCTTACCACTTAGAAAAAAATTAATCCCCAAAGTTCCTAAAAAAAAAAAAAAAAGAGAGAGAAATTCTTTGTAGTGTCTATAGCAGCATTTGGGCTAAAGACTGGTTTCAGAAAAATTTAATAATAGAAACCAACAGCTTCTTTTAAGTATTCATGTACAGATTTGCAGGCACTGTAAACCTAAAATAGTGAACAAAATGAAACCAAACCTTTTTGATTGCATTTCTTATGTTCCTGAAGGAATAGAAAGTACCCTGAAGGTATGTTCAGTTTCATCTCAAGTCATGTTGAGTTTCACCTCAAGTCATGTATAGTGTTGACATAAAATATAAATTGTCAAAACTGTATTATATAGTTTTATTATGATACAAATTCAGTCTTCAGTTCAAGTCAGTTAATGACCCTTAAGGATGGTGCATTTGCATAAAGCAACACAACAGGTTTTCTGTAACTACTCAAATGCATCTTTGAATGTTAAAAAAAAAAAAATGTTACTTCAGCACATTTTCCAATTAGGCATCTATTTAATGCTAGCCAAACACTCTGCAAGTGTGTGGCAGTAACAGTGATGTTACATTGCTACCCCATGGGAATTAAGTGATTATCCAGCTCTTGTTTTGCAATCTGTACAACACCTGCAACTTACACCTTCCTGTTTTTGCCACAGTATTAGTGAGAGTGAGAACCATAAAAGGAAAACGTAATGGTGTAAAGGTGCAAGTTAAGCTTTATTACCTGACTCCAGGAGCAATCTACTCTTTATAAAAAGATGTGGAAAGCTTACACAAATAAGAAGAATTATGTATTGATTGAGAAAAACAGAAACGAGCTCTGTTGGCTCAGCCAAATGCTTGCTAGTGCAACAGAACTGAGATCTAAGCTGCGGGTGGTATTGCCTGCTGGATCAGTCAACACTGAATCTCCAGTGAAAGGAATAATGCTTTAAACATCAAAGTTAAGAGTAACTGCAAAGTATTGAAGCCATTGCATTCGGTTTGAATTGAACTTGATGTTCAATTCACATCTTTCTGACAATGTATCTTGGACCAACAATGATTGTAGTTAGAACAGCATAGTCTAGAGACACTTTTTGATTTCAAGAACTAGCATGAGAAATGGTTCCAAGTATGAGTTTAGTTGTTGCAGTACGTTGTCATGGAAATTTATTTTCCTGTTGTGCTTTTTTTTTTTATAAAATCCATGCAGTTTATGTTGGGAAATAGACCCAACACCAAAACTGAATGTACCATTCAGACTCTATTCCTGGGACTGTTTAGGGTCATGGTCAGGAGGGAGGGACAAACAGAAGAGGTAACCTGAAGCAATGCTTTTATCTCCTCATACCTCTGTATAGTTTGTGCTGTCATTGTGAAGTTTTCCCACATTATGACTATAGGAAGGAATGTGACCTTAGGAGAAATTCTCTTTAGCTGCAGATACTTCAGCACGTTACATGGGACGGTGGCTTTTGGTAGCAGAATGATGGAGTGATCTCTGCAACTTTTTGCACCAATTGATTTTCATTCCAACTGCTCTAGCACTTTACCTGAATGTACCAATTGATCTATGACCATATAGTGATGAAGAGAATTTCATTTTCAAAGCTAATAAACTTGGAATTTAAAAGAAAAAAAGGAGAGGGAAAAATCAAGCTTAAAATATTTCTGAAACAGACATTAGTGACAATAGAAAGAAAATTGTTACTACTGCTTGTCTGACATTAATTTAATGTGTATTGATGTCAGTGTATTTTTTCTCTTGATATGTCTCAAATAGTTTTGTCCAAGACTTTTCCTTTTAAATCATGGCAGAGGCTTAATAAAAACACTAAACTCTCTAAATCTTGGAGAGATATTCTGAGGGCTGCAAGTACAAAATAAGACACTTGATACCATAGTTTAGGAAAGCAGGAGTTTTTATTACTTCATTTAGCTGAGTATCATAAAAGAGTATATCTCAACATAAAACATAAGATGTCAACCTCAAACACTGAGGAAGAATAAACTTAACTGATCAACTTAGCCACATAGTTTTTTTTTGGCTTTTTTTTCCTCTTCTCCTTGCCATTTGGCTTGTTCAAGGGAAACTAATGTCTCACAAGCAGTCCTTCCATTTACATTCTTTGTAACTCTAATAAATATTTATTTGGTAAATTCTCTGAAAGAACTTGCACATGTTTAAAACAATAAAAATGTTTTCAATATGCAGGTAAATGGTCATTCATAACAAAGACTGACACAGTTAATTCTCTGTACATTAAATCCAGTTTCTAAAAGTTAAAATATGCTTCATGTCATTTAAATTGCCTTACTCAAAGGCAATTTGAGAAACAGTAACCTGCCTTTCCTTATAATATTTTCTGTACTCGGAAATGTTCATTTTTACTACAAGCTTCCTTCATAACTTTATGCATGAATGTGAAAGTTACTATTAAAGTTCTGAATTCCTACTCCCAAGGAAGAATTATTGAAAGCAATGAAGAATGTGTTCTTAAATTATACCCTGAAATATTGGAGGAGTTTGAGAGAGAAGTTAAATTTATTTTTTAATGTCATTTCAAAAAACAAACAATCAAAAAAAAAAACCCACTATGTTTATCATGAGTCATTTTCTGTTAAGCCCTAAAGTATGGATATTATACTTTAATACCATTTTCTGTAACATTAAATTTACCATGTGGAAAGGCACTAGGTCGGATTCATCATTTCATTACACTGTTCAGAGTTCCTTGGCTTCAACAGAGTAAACTGCAATAAGATAAAGAACAATCTGTTTTTTCTTCTCTCTCTTCTCTTACAATTACTCTGCTTATCTTTTTTTTTTCCTTTTTATCTGCTTGATATTTTTCTTGTTGTTGGTTAGTTGATTTTTTTTTTCATAATTGCACTCCAGAATTTGTTACATTCTAATTTGAGTGAAATCTTCAATTTATCAGTTTAAATTATCATGGTTTGTTGCAGTGGTGTTTTTTTTCTCATTAGAAACCACCTCAACATAAGCTGGATTCAGTTGAACTACAACTGAAAAGCTTCTGATTTAACTTCAGAAAAGATTTTAAAGAAATACGATTTTGTGATAAATTAGCCATGATTCAAGGAGCATTGAATGCTTAGATGAGAGAATTAAGGCTCAAAGAGACATAAATGCAAAGAATGAAGACACATTTACCTGTTCAATGATTTTCTCTGAGTGCTGATTAATTTTCCCTTACTTACATTCATCTGATTTCTTTGTATGCCTGTGCTTTAAAATTAAATAGGGCTCAGCAGATTCTAACTCTTATTTTTAAGCCCATTTTGGGTGATGTTTCTAGGACCAGCCTCCTTAAAGATGAGTTGTCAATACTCAGTGAGTAGCACAGACATTAACAGTCTATTCAAATGCTGAACACACTCCTTTCCTGTCCTATATATAGTTAGTTCACTTCTTCAGAAATAGCTGGTGGCTCAAAGAAGTATGTAGACTAAAATTTTAAAATGACTGTTTTAAATCATGAAGAAATGCTCTGATTTCAAACAAACAAATAACAACAACAAAATCCCAGTAACTCTTTTCTGTTTGGTTCTTCCTTGTTATCCTTTGATTCTGGAAGGAAAATCATATATTGTTTCCAAACTTTTATTCTTAAAGCTTATTAAGATCAATAAGAGTGCTGGGTCACTGTAAGACTTGCAGATCCTCAGTTTTGATGCTTGGCTTCTAGAGCGGAATCCAAACCCAGTTCAGCTTTTGTCAATACAAGGAAAGATTACAAAACTCAGAGAGGCAATTTCTACAAAGAGAATAGGGAGCTGCCTAATCCCAAGGATGTATTCTTAAATCTTTCCACTGGGAACTTAAGCATGGTGGATTCAGTCCTCCCCACTCTGAAGTTTTCTTACTGTTAAACAGAGTTTGCCGAGTAGGGAGTTCCCATTCTTTCCTCTCCAGAAAGGAATGGAAAATTCAGATGGTAACAAACAGGGACGAAAAAGAAAATTAAAAAAAAATCTTAATTAGCACTCTTCACTTCAGAATTATTTTTCTTCCCTTGTGAGAGAAATTGTGTTCTGGTTCTGGCTGACTGACTTTAATAAATGTTTAGAGACTGCTTTCTTCCAGGCCATCCTGTAGTCTCTTGTATAAGTAACGCACAGAAACAGCACAGGAGAGAAATAAGGCTGTAGATTCTTATTAAATCAATGTATGTTCATAAATTACATACAAATTCCCTAGATTATCACAGCTCAATCCTCAGAAAATAGTATTAACCAAAGTGTTATGTTACTTCATACATTTGTGGTACTTTGTATCCAACATACTCTGTGAGGAAAGCATATACATACTAGAAGTTCAACATAAAATCTTATAATAGCAATAGCACTATGAATGACGACTTTTAAAAGTATTTTTGTTCTCAACACCTGAAAAATAAAAATAAGCAGAAAGCAAATACAGTAACATCAGCCCAAACTCAAGAGCATTCTCAGAAAAAAAAAATCTGAAAAAAAAATAAATCATAGCACTGAGAAGCCATCCCCACACTCACATCAAAGCCCCAGGCCCTCACTACTAGACTTCAGTTTTATTCTTGGTCCAGTGAAGTCATGACTACATGAGCAATTCCCACCTTTCTCATTCTCTTGGCATTTTTGTCATCTTAACAGTGACAGGTGAGAGCAGCATGCTGAAAAGAGTTACTGGCAATGTCTATTATATTTATTTTGTGCAATGCATTTGCACAAAGAATGCATGCTATCTCAGATGCAGCATCGAGGAAGGCCTGGATATATTTTCTACTCGTTTCTGTCAGTGTGGCTTCACTGAAAACTAATACTCTTCATATTTAGAGAGGATGCAAAGACTAAAGGAAGATGGTATTTACAATGGAGAGATCTTTAGACAGAGACGTGTGAAGGTGGAAATATTTTCTATACTGAAATTCAAAAACATCAGAGAAGATGCTGCCGGTCCAAGAGAAAACCATGGCCTTCAAGGCATTGTATTCTATTGTGTTTTATTATGGTTTGCTGGGTAGTACCTTTGGCTGATTAGAATTAGAAAATTTTCTGTATTTATGACCTTGTACAGATTTTTGTCATTTTGGCTAATTACTGTTTGTTGAGCTTCTGAGACTATTTCTTTGCATTAACTTTCTTCATTATAGATTGTGCTTTCCTATATACATATCTGCACAAATGAATGAATGTATTCAAAGCAGTACCTCGAAGCTGTTGTATATATAAGGACCTTAATAATGAAGTAACAGTGGCAACAGTTATATGAAATAAACAGGAGGTCTTTGAGATTCAAGACTTGCATTGATGTATTGTTAGTGTATGGTCAAAACTTTTAGACCAGTCTTGTTACTGGTACAAAAGGGGTCTTACTGTTGGCTCACTCGTTTCTTACTTGGTGGGATTCATTTTACACATGTCTTTTAGACTCATGTCTGGAATCTTGCAGATTCCATATATAAATAATATAAAAGCTAGCATTATTTCTGTGTTGAGTTCACATTTTCTTTCGTGCAGAAACTGCCATAGTTTGTGGGTTTTGTGTTTTTTTAGGGCATCCAAAGGCAGAAACTATTTTTATGTAGAAAGACAGCGTAATGAAGTCAAGCTGCTGTTCATGGACTCTGTGCTTGTCTCCTGGGATTGATTTGCTACTTTGAAACGAAAATGGTTATTTTAGGACAGTAGTTCCAAAGTACTTTATACCGAAACCTGCATTTTTATCAGCTGGTCAGCTTATGCATCCCACATTCCATTTTTTCCCTTTTCTCTTATAATAAAAGTTTAAGCAGTTAAAACATTTTATGGCAGCAGGTGAGCTCATAAGCTCTGCCTGTTGAACAAGCTGGTAACAGCCCTCATCTTAGAGAGGGAAAATTAATGCATTAAGGTCAAATGATGTGGATAAAGAAAAAAAAATCAGAATAGTTGGAACGTAAGGATTTCTTGATCTTAGTTCTCTATTGGATTGATAAAGGATCTCTTTGTCTCACCTTCTTGGTGCAGGAGAAGAATACATTTTGCATTATGGAACTGACAATAATAGCTATTTTAAGAGCTGTGTTTCAAAGCTATTAACTGACAACTCCATATTGGATGTAAGTCTCTAGATAACATTTGGACAGGATAATGTTTTATGCCAGACAGTACAGGAAGTAATAAGTAAAGAAAGCATTCATTGGATAAATGTACATAATTATTCAAGCACTTGAATAACAGAGTGGATTGTTGATTGGGACATTAGAATATACATCCTAAGGATTTAATTGTATGATTGTATAATGTTATTAAAATCACCCCAGAGAACAAAGAGTCAAAAGGTTACCCTAAGTATAACCCTATTATAATTTTCTGAGACTTTCTCATTACTCACAACAGCTGTGGCTTTATGTGAGGAACAATGTATTGAACAAAATGAAACATATACCTTAATTTTAATGCAATCTTTATGTATTTTTAGTATTACTGATCTCAGCTCAATAATCCTACAACAAAGCATGTGTGCCTACCCTTCAAAAAGTGAACCTAAGAAAGGAATGAATCAGTATCTTCTACTTTAGCAGCAGAATTGTCCATACCAGAAGCTTTTGGGAAATTTTGTATGAGGCATCAGCAGAATATGTAATTGCATATTAATACAGAACTTCAGTAGATGTATTTAAACCAGGCACTGAGGATCCCTAGCCAGCTACTTTCTTTTATTTTCTTCCCTCTCCCCATACATTTTTTTTTGGTCCTTCTGCTGTTGCTATCATTTGCAATCAAACATTCTCTTTCTTAATACTGTGGTAAATAAAAATTAAACTCTTTAAAGGGATCTTTTCATCTGATACCTATCCGGTACAGTGTTGTTTAGAGCAACTGTTTTAAAAAATAAAGTAGGTAAGAAAACACGACTAACAATATAGTTTGGAGGAGGATGGAAGGCATATTTTTGCTCTTCTGTATGAATATGTGTTTGTCAATTATAGATGAAATTTCAATAAGCACTTCAGATTTTTAAAAAAGATCCTAGCTGTTTTAAAGGTTTCCACTCAGAATCTAAAATGTATGGTTAAACTAAGTGTGCCTGTGCCCAGGTTGTTAACATTCTTTTAAATAGATACATGCTAATTTTTCTGTATTTTTTTTTCATGTGGTTAAATACAGTAGTAGCCAAAAACAGGCCTCTTTATGGTTCACCATAATTGATTATATAAGATTGGTTATTCTTGACTGTGTATTGAAGGAACTTAGAACTGGAATATGTCTTCTGATTTCAGTAAATGTTAGATGTGGCTCCACCTGAAAAATTCCCTTTGACTTTTAGGCAAATTTGCTTATATCATCTGGAGGTCAGGAAGTATCGGGACTCTTTTTAAAGGCCTCATTTATTCAACATGTGTTCAATAGTTGCTATTCGAGCTCATCCTGCTGTGCTGATGAATTAAGAAACCATAGGAGTTATGGTTATCCTAATTTTCCTCCTAGAAATTTAATTTCCTGCCAATGACTATGCACTGATAAACGCACTGTTTTTTCCAAAGATGGGAATAACAGCCAACTGGTCTTAATGTATTAATTAATGACCATATTTTTCAACATTCAGGAATTGCATCTTGTTCTTTATTTCTTTCACACATATAATTTTAATGAAAATGCCAATCCAATGACAAATACAGCAAATTAATATTGCTATTATTGCTGGTATTCTTGCAGTCCTGGAATCTAATTTATCTGAGTGCAGCAACAAGACAGTGCTTTGGACATTCACCACTGTACAATATGATATAAGAACACACATGTTTTTTCCAACTGTTTCATTGATTGAACTCCAAACAGTAAAATAAGTACAACAAACAATGACTTTAATGGAGAGGTTAAAATGCCTTCAAATTATGTTAAAATATTTTTGTTTCCTTTTCTATCTACAAAATAATTACATCTGTTTTCCCTCAAGTCAAAAATTAGATATTAAAAATAGCTTCTTTTTAAATGCATTTACAGGTGGGTGAGAAGTAATCTCATGTGTTTGGCTTTTAATTATTGTTTACAAATCCTAGGTGATCATGGATAGCGTCCTTTCCAAACACATACTTCCAATCACTTTACATAGTATTTTTCTCTCGTTTTGGTTTCATTAAAGCTATTGATGCTATTTACTTTGATCTGTGCTCTGAAAAGCAATAAAGGTTGTCAAAATGTGGCTATTCAGCAATTAGATTAATGCTAATATTTTATTCTTGTAATATTTAGTATATAGAACACCACGGTTTGACCAAAACTTAAGTAAGCACAAGGGACTTCTCTAAGAAACCAACCGAAGTCCTACAAATGCTAGTGGATATTTTGCATGTTGTAAGTCATAGTGTAAACACGATCCTCTTGATATTATTCTATAACAGATGCTGAACACTAGCACCTTTTATAGAAGTTCTTTGGAGCTTTGGGTGGTAAGGGACAATATAAATGAGGCAGTTGATCTCTTACTCTACATCTACTTCTTTTTTTTTTTTTTTTTGCTTTTCTTTTCCTTAGAGCTACTCTGCTTAAAAGAAATACTAGAAAAATAACTTCTAAAATATTTTCAAGGCATACAGACAAGAGAGAGATGAGAATAAAAGTCCTTACTGTTCAAATTAAGAGTCTTAAATATAAGTACACTTGTATGATAAATGCAGAGACTGCACACTGATGGTATAGTTATGTTTGACTACTGTGGGAATTTTTAATAAAGAATTTCAGGGTATTAGCCAAGACTTTGATGCTTTAAATACCTCAATATATATATATATATATATTTATTTAAATGGAACAGTGTTCTGATGCAATCATTAGCTAATAAGAATTTTATACCCCAAAATAATGCTACTCTGGCTATATTTCCAACAATGTTGTCTTAAATCTATCTCTAACTTTTTTTGTTTAAATTCACATTTTCAAGAAAATAATTCTTATTCTGAGTTCTTTCCTGATGAGAACTTTAAAGTAGAAGGGTGAACATTTTTTGAAAAAAAATACTGTTCTCTTTAAAACATTGTGGTTTTCTTTCTTCAGTGATGAAAATTTAAATTTGTTCTTTATTTTATCAGAGCACATTCACCCATTCAGTAGAAAATAGAATGGGGCAAACCGTTATGTTTAGCTTGCAAAGCATACTCATCAATATCTCTACTAGCAACATAATCTGAAAAGTAATTCATTTATTGGCACATTTAACACTCCCTACTTTATATATCACTCTGTCAAGCATGATTGGAATCAAACAAGTCAAACAGTCAAATTTACTAATTCTAACAAGCAATAGCCTCTGGTTATTCAGTTATCAGAACAGTGCCCTTACTGAGCTCACTGCAAGGTGGATCAATGCAATTATCATCCACTGACATATGGCAAGAAGCTATGAGTATTTTCACATGAACTAAATTGAATGGGACACAAATCGTTGACTTATGTCAAGGAAAGCAGAGAGAGCACCTGATATACTGCAAATTTCAGAGGAGCCTGACAGGCCATGAGTGAGGAAAACAGAACTGCATGTTGTTGATACTGTTCTGGACAAAAATCACTTAACCACAGTGCAGCTTAATATTTGCTCTGTCACCTCCAGCAAGTTAAGCAGTGCAGTGTGCTCTGCTTCATGTATGTCTCCTTTATTTATGCCAGTGTTTTCTTGCTCATTTTCATGTTCTTTCCAGAGAGTAAATGCCCTTATAACAAGTAACTTTTGTTAAATATTATTGGGAAAGTTGTAACTGCCACTGACAATTTATATGGAAAATAGCAAGAGTTAATAACAAGAGTTTCAATAGTCAAAATGTTTTCCACACTGTTGTCAGACTCAGCAATGTAGATAACAGTTTAAGAAGACTGAAAACTATACTTTTTGTTTTTTCTTTTTCAAATATTGACTGTCATTTTATGAAAACAAACAAACAGTAATAGTGACTTAATTTGAATACTGGAAATTTTGTTTCGGCTTAAGACCACGTTTGTAGATGAAGTGTGGTTCAATGTGTTTAGTTCACCCTATTTGGTACATAAAAGCATAGTAGCACCAGCTAACTTCAAGAGCTTTTGGTTCCCAAAACTGGAAACTAATCTCTTTAAGCTACAATGAAATTCATAAAGAGAGGGATAGATTTTTTCATGGGACAATTCAGAGTGAGAATCTAACTTAGATGCTTTGAATTGGATTTCTGCAAAGAACATCCTCCTACTACTTTTGGTTCTATAGCGTGTGACTGGTTTTCTAACAGACACTTTTGTTAGGTGACAGAAAGACCATGTAGGTATCTCCTTACAGCCCCATGAAGGTCAGGAATGGGACAAAAAATTTCTTGCTCTTGCTAAATAGTGAATTCTCTGTAAAATACAATTTAACTGTCTTGAAACAGTTTATGTATGTGAGTAAAATTCACAAAACGGATAAAATTCTGCAGATGGGTTGAATGTGGGAAAATACTATTTCCTGGTGAGTAATGGCTGTGCTTTTTACAATTAGTATGTCTGAATTTTATTTCATTTTTATCATGACTTTAGAAAATATTAATTAAATAGGCTGTGAATGTGCAAAGGTTAAATACTCTCAAGAAAAATATGCAACGATGCCAGACAGAGATATATATGTATGTTAAATATATTTGTCACCTTCTTTAAGCAAATATTTGAAATAGATTTGTGAGTTGCCATGAGTGTTATAGATCTGTTCAGGTGCACAGTTGCGAAATTTCAAGAGTTATTTATTTTTTATAAATCTTCCTTTCAATAGCTAATTTAATTAAGTTTAATCCTGCAAGCCATTTTGCTTGAACAATGCACTTTTAATGTAAATCAACAACTGTTTTGAGGGAAGTTAGCATATGTAGAGCATACAGTGAAAGAAATTTCAGTTTGACAGAGGATTCAAATAAGTTTGATCCATGTTTTGAGCATTTGGGATCAGCATACCAGGACAGGTAGGGAGAAAATCTCCCAGCAAAGGTTAGAGGTTTCATTTCTTTAGCCTAGCAGGAACTACTGACTGCTTTCTGCCAGTCCACTTTTTCGGGGAAAAAAAAAAAAGTAAAACAACAATATCAAAAATAGTAGCTGCCTAAGGATTAACTTTAGAGCTTTTTGAGTTTTCTCCCTTTTGCTTCCCTTGTGGCTGACAAAATCTCCTTACTGTTTCAATTACCCCAGGCCTGGGCACTTTCTTTCCATAGACCATTTCCTTCTAAATGCCTTTTGGCTTTTACTCAAGTCTCCATCCATCACGGCCTCTTTCTGAAAAACTTTAAAGAGAGCAGCTCTGATGAAAACTCTGGAGAAACAAGACAGCTTTCAGGCCTTTCATGTACTGGCTGGACAAGCAAAGAATGGAGAAATAGACTTATGAGAGTACACAATGACTTTATATTCAGTAGAAAAACACAAATACTCAAGGGCCATTCTCATCCAGTCTGTCCTTCAACTGACAGCAAAAAGATATCTCAAAACCATTTTTTTGCTTCCATTTTTTGATGTGTTTCAGAGGGCATTGTGGCCTCCGGTAATAAAACACCTTCAAAGACTGCAACCTCTAAGTTAAGCTCTTAACTAGCCAGAGCGATGTATTCCCACCATGTTCCTGTTAGCTAGTGTGGGGAATACAGTTGGTGTAGTGTTTATCTAGCAGTTCTGATCTAACCTGAAGATGAACTTTTCTCAGAGGCCATACTGAATGTGCGTTCATTGGCCATATAAAAAAAGCCCCAGTAAAATGAAGATTATATTAACAGAAAATTTGAGGAGTTAATACCTTCAGGAGTTATTAATAATGAATTTCAGCTATGTATCCATGGATTTTGCCTGTCATTCCTCTACCTGGATTTGTATTTGCTGATTATGTTTCAGTTGTATTTGTTTCCCTAAATGTGTTTGAGTAAATGTGTAGCACAATAAGAAAAGTATCTTACTGTTTAATTTACAATGGATGCTGACTGTTTATCTGAATACTGGGGTGTGTGAATGGATAGATTTAACTGTATCCATTTTTTTTTTTTTTTTACAAGTCCTAACATTATTAGGGATAGTTATTACCTTAGCCGAAAGTTTCCTTCAATAATTGTTGACTGCTTTGTAATGTCTGATGTCTTTGTGTTGTGGTTTAACCCAGCAGGCAGCTAAGCTCTACATAGCTGTACAGTCGCTCCCCCTTCCCAGTGTGATCAGGGAGAGAATCAGGAAAAAAGGCAAAACTCATGGGTTGAGATAAAGATGGTTTAATAGGACAGAAAAGGAAGGGAAAATAATAACAATAAAAGGATATACAAAACAAGTGATGCACAATGCAATTGCTCACCACTCTCTGACTGATGCCCTGCCAGTCCCCAAGCAGTGGCAGCCCTATTTCCCAGCCAACCCACCTAGTTTTGTTGTTCTGCATGACTCCATATAGTATGGAATATCCATTTGTTCAGTCTGGGTCAGCTGTCCCAGTTTCATCCCCTCCCGGCTTCTTGTGCATCGCCAGCCTCCTCACTGGCAGGGCAGTGTGAGAAGCTGAAAACTCCTTGGCTTAGTGTAAGCACTGCTCAGCAACAACTAAACCATCAGTGTGTTATCAGCATTGTTCTAATCCTAAATCCAAACCACACCACCATAGCAGCTACTAAGAAGAAAATTAACTCTAACTCAGCTGAAACCAGAACAATATCCACCCCTTCTTCTATACCATTTATGTCATGATCAGGTCTCACACTTTCCAATACATCCCAATTAATCACCGCCACCTTTCCTGTTTTTTGACATATACACACAGATATAATTCCCTTAGTCTATGGGCCATCCCTTTAAAATATCTGTTGAGTTTGTTCAGTCCATGACTTTGGGCTCCATCTGTCATAACAGTCCTTCAGGGCAGAAGAGACGGTGTGTGGTGTTGGATTGTTGCATGCTGAAGCCCATTCTTGTTCCATCACTGCTGTGCTTGTCTGATTCTATCACTGTTGCACTTTGCTGGGTTCTGTCAAAATTAAGTCTTCACTGACCTGGGTGATTCATACCATAATACTGTTGATATGGCATATAGCAACCATAGTAGTGATGAAACACAGTATAA
Organism: Cygnus atratus; assembly: GCF_013377495.2. Classification (NCBI taxonomy): domain Eukaryota; kingdom Metazoa; phylum Chordata; class Aves; order Anseriformes; family Anatidae; genus Cygnus; species Cygnus atratus. The sequence goes on from NC_066374.1 coordinate 16,075,766, forward strand.
TATAACAATTAACTTCATATAACTCAAATCACTGGCTATTCTTGCCACAACTCAAATCCCCTTGAAGTACACATCGTATTTCCCCCATCCTTATGCATTACCCACTAATTGCAGCCAGGTCCTTGAGCAAAAGCAATCCCATGGACAGGTTTGCCTTTGCCCAAGGCAGGAATAACCCAAACTGTCTTCTCCAGCGTGTTCTTTATGTGCACTACAGGGATTTTATCCTGTTTTGATTGGGCAGGGCCAGCTCAATTTGCAGTCTGCCTTGTGTTGACTAACCAGGTGGCCTTTGCTAAATGTGTAAACCCAATGTTTGAATCTCCCAGCACACGTTTCCTTCAGTGTTGTGTTTAACAGTTCATTATATCATTCAATTTTCCCAGAGGCATGATAGAGGATGTGATATACCCACTCAATACTGAGGTATTTGGCCCAGGTGTCTATGAGGTTGTTTGGGAACTCTTTCTGGGGTGCAGCGTCACCATAAGACTTACTTTTCAAGGTCCAGGATAGTGTTCCGGGTGGTGACAAGGGGCACGGAATATGTTTCCATCCATCCAGTGGTTACTTCCATCATTGTAAGAATATGGCGTTTGTCTTGGCAAGGTTGTGGAAGTGTGATATAATCAATACATCAGATATAGCTGCTGGCGCACCATTGTGGTAGCAATCAGCACCTGCTGTTCTTCAGCCCTCAGGAACCCCAAAACAGAAGGGATCTCCAAGAGACCAGGCAAGGTACACAGGTGTTTAATTTTCTGTGTCTCCAAGGCAGTTATACCAAAAGCTCATCAGTACCCTTCTGGGTCCTTCTTGGGTCCTCTCCTGAGGTAGTCTATGGCAAGGATGCACAGAGCCTCTGGGCCAGTTACGACAGGGTGCTTTTGCCACTCCTTCTCCAATAGGCTCACTTTTGCCTCCAATACAGTTAGCAATACACACCTGTGGGTCTGATGTTCCAGGCTATTGAATAAGGTAAGTTTACAATAAAATAGTGCTATGTTATGGTACCTTCCGTACTTGAACATACCTTTGATTTAATTTCTATTGATTACATGTTCTACCTTCTGTTTTTCCACACTTTGCTTGTCTTCTCCCTTGAGAACAAAATTACAGTTTATCTGTTGAAAAACTTAAACATTTTTTGTACTGCCAGGTTATGTCAAATTAATGAATTTAGTAAACTGTAACATTTCTTGGTCACACACTCTGATCTCAGAATAGACATCCTTCAGGCTCACATTAATATGTACTTAATCAAATAGCAGTTCATTTGAGCTTTGTGGATATCTTTTTAAGGATGAGGGTTAAAATCATATTATTCAGAATATTTCTGTAATCTGTAAATGTTACAAAAAAAAAAAAGATAAAAAAATGAAATATTAGATCAGGGTTATAACATCCTTCATTTCTCAGTGTGGAAGGTCCTTTTCTGAGTTTAAACCTGCTACACATTATTTTACCAGTAAGTCAAAGAGTAGCATTACTGTATTTATAATTTACATGTTGTCTCAGATTATTATTAAGAGACTTTGTGTTCAAGTTCAAATACTTTCAAAAGTGACATTTATTAAAGCTTTTTATTTAAACGTTAACCATTGGGAGGACAGAAAATGCATTTGCATCAAATACAAACAAAAATTAGAAATGACTGAAATTCTAATTTTTAAAGAATGGAATTTCAGAGTACTGTTACAGTAGGGGAATACCTCGCTACAGATTCCTTATAAAAAGGACTTCTTTATTACATCTTTCCTACTATCTTCCCCAACCACCCCTCCCCAAAAAAAAAAAATACAGAGACATAAGTAACTCACCTTTTAAATTGTAGGGCTTATGAAAATTGTCTTTTATATTGAGTGAGGGAGGAGAGAGATGTGCGTGATAGTGAGTTTGCATACAATTTATCTTCTTCTAGTTGGAGATAATCACTTAGGCTGAGCATGCCCAAAGATGTCTTCATGTCTGATGCAAAGCTTTGAAGAGAAACGTTAATGAAGCTAAGACGTTTTCATTAAAGAACTTCAAGCCTATGTGCATATATTTATATATACTTTTTTTTTTTCCACAAAAGAGTTTGCCAGTACCACAAGCAACATATGTGCCTTGTTTGTAAGATACATGTGACTGTATGTAATTAAAACTTGGATTCATTGGAAAGATCAGTGCACCATAAATGTAATGGTAACTGCATGGCAAATAAACAATAAGTCTGCCCTTTCGTAGCTGCCCCAAAGCCATTAATGTCATAAATGGCAGAAAGTTGCTAAGACTCTTTAAGTGTCTGACTTCAAAGCTATGTAAAGGTGTTGTAAGGACAGCAAGAGGAAAACAATGGGTCCAGAGAGTGTTCAGATAAAACTGAGTCTTATCTCTTCTGTTGTACAGAGAAAAACAATTTAACAATTTTGAAGCTTCTCTTCCCTCAAGGACCTTGCAGCCTGCTCACTCAAATCCTGCTGTTCAGATGCTGTTCTGCTCTCCATTTATTCTCTCTAGTACCACTTAAAAACAGGTGAACGTGGACCAGGAAGTAGCATGAGCCAAGAACACAAACCTTTGCTAGAAACTGCATCTGAAAAAGAAGGGAGGGGAGGGAGTTTGGGGAACTCAGAGTGCTGAAATGCTCTTGCAGCCTTTCATTGCGCTCATACATAGCTATATCCTGCACAGATGGGAATACAAAGCAGATTAATGGACAGATCCTATCCTAGTGATTTTTCTTTCTAAGAAGCTAGTTCACCACTGGCAAAACATCCTTTTTTTTCTTTTTTTTTTTTCTTTTTTTCTCAGCATTCTTATCTTTAGTTATATTTATTTATCTATGCAGTGTTCTGGATTGTTACATGGGACTCTTTATTTTTCCCCTTATAAAAATCACTCTTTCCAACCTGTTTAATCTCTGTTACTTTATTGAGTAAACAATTTTTAAACATTTAAATTAAAAATTGAAGTCGAATATTATTTGCAGTCTTAAGCAAGTAGCTACAGGAAGATTAAGCAAACATACAAGTACCACAAAGCAAGTCCTGCAGCTATGAAGCCATAAGTGATTTCACTCATATGGCAGAGCCTGAGTCTGGATAGCCACCAAACTGGGCAGTGTGAGCAAAGTTCTACTGATTTTGTGCCAGCCAGGCCACTAAGGGCTGCCTTATCTTCATCAACAAAACTGTTAGTAATCCTGATTGTTGGAAGTGGTAGGAATGTTTGCTTCAATAGTTATAAAGATATATAATATTTACTGTCTTGTAAATCACATAGATTGGAAGTCCTTAAAAGTTAGCAAATTCCCTACTTTGTTCTCTATATAAAGCTACACTGTGGAAGGCAGTCATCTAGATCAAAGAGAGACAGGACAGTGGCACTGAAAAGAGAATAAGGGATATTAAAAGGGGTAGTAAATATAATCACTAGTTAAAAGGCTTATATGATTACTAAGGGGGGTGGGGGGGGGCAGAACAGGAATATCAATAGTGAATAGAATAAGTACAAGAGAGATTTAAAAAAAAAAGTTTGGGAGTTAAAAATAACATTGTTAAACCTGAAACCCGTGGAAAGAATAACCATTATGTCAGGATTAAAAAAAAAAACAAACAAAAACCTGTTTCCGGTCCTTGTGAAACAAAGGTTACCGGCTATAGCTGGGAAGGATAAGAGGAAACATTTACTAAAACGCAGCATGTATAATCATCTAGCCTAAGTGACTTAAATCCTGGAGTCCTAGAGAAACTAATTGTATGTAGTCCTGGACCATAAATATTAGTATCAACATTAACAAGAAAATAGGGGTTGCACCAAAAGATTGAGGTTGTCCAATTGCCCCAGCACTGGATAAAATGAAAATCATGACCTGCGAATAATTACATATTGACTGGATTGATATTGATTCTAGATAAAACAAAGGAACCAATGAGTTGGGACTTTAATAAGAATGATTATCACAATGTTGATTCTTACATTGCTTGTCTATTTTTGTGGAAGATGTCTTTTCAAACCTTCCTTTCTGTATTTGTTTGTTCTGAGAGGCTTGCAGACCTGGTCAAAACAGAGAATCAGTATCATATCTGGATTTCTCCAGCTACATGTTGATTGAAAGCTCTCACTGCATGCAGTAACAGGTTATATTGCAGAATAAGTTTAGAAGTGACTCCCTCAGAACAGATAAATTCAAGTTGCTAATGGGAAGAAAAGAAAGTACAGACTAATTACTGGATAATGAGAAATTACTGAGTGATTAATATTTGCTGGAGACATATACAGAATATGTGGAGCCGTATACAGAATTTTCAGTGAAGTTTTCAAATGACATTTGTGGGGCAACAAATGATGACTAAGATGAAATAGTGATGAAGAGAAAGGTATTAGATCCCAGGTATAGATGACCTGATCGAAGAGGCTACTCAACAGCAGCCATGAAAGTGGAGCATATTCACTGCATCAACCCGTCCTCCTTCAGGGCAAAAGTTACAACTTCATTAATCTCCTCCTCCTTCTTCCCAGTACATCTGATCTTAAGAATGACCTGGAACACTTAATTAAATGGTTACAATTGAATACTGATATACACAATGATATGCATTTCAAAATGAAGACCACACTCTGTGCTTACAGTGTTGGAGCTCTTGTACAGAAATGCAGTAAGTTAAAAAGTGTTTTAATGGTCATTGTGAGTAGATATACTATTGGAATTGATTTCAGAGCTGATTCAAAAAATGCCCCAAAATGAAAAAAAAAAAAAAAAAAAAAAAGCATAATCTAGGAAATTAAAGGATTTTGCTTTTTTTTTTTTTTTTTTTTTTTTTTTTACCTAGCCATGCTAAAACTACCACAGTTAAAAGGGAATATCAATGTAATCAAATAGGAATACAGAAAATTCATGAAACATATCCAGAATTCGGAAACTCAAGCTTTCTGTCATAAAGAGTGCTCTTACCAATGAGGAAGTTGAAAGAAGACTTGATGTTTCTTTAGAAGTGCTTAGACACGGCTTCATTTAAATACTGCAATACACTAAGATCTTTATATGCAAAGACTGTTAACTGAGGTTAGAGAAATATATTGCTTAAGTAGGGTTATGATTTCATAGTGCGCTTACAGATGATGCAAAGATGCAATTTATCATTCAGAATCTTTGATGAGAGGTAGAACAGCTTTTAAGATGTACGTTAATAAATTTGTCTTAATTGAAATTTTCAGCTTGTTTGTACTGAGGAATTATGCTAAATCTTTCAGGTGGTCTGTTATACCTTTCTGGGGCATTTAGTGATATTCTTTTTGCTCTAACTACTCTCATAACACTTACTTTCACAAAAACATAACACTTAATAGTCAGTCTCATGCTTCAGAGCTTCACTTAGTCATCTGACCAATCAGAAATCAGTATTAGTTTCCCCTCACATAGGAATATTGTCTTACCACGAGTTACTATTATTTTTTTCTCCCTTCTGAAGCACTGTGTTTTGTTTTGTTTTATTTTGTTTTGTTTTATTTTGTTTTCCACATGAAGATAGGATGATAAACTGTGGGTGCTACAGGGAGCTATTAGAATTGCTGCTCAGCTTGGCCCAGAGTAGAGAAAGCCTTTCTTCAGCCTTCTCTTTGGTGAAATAGATATGCTCTGTTCCTTACGCTCTACAACACAAAGCTGCGTTTTCCAATTTTGGAATTATTATTTTCTTCTTCAGTGTGTGCTCACCAGGCGGATCATCTGTGTATCTTACTCAACCAGTTTCCTGCCGTTGGATATCAGTTGTCCACTAGGTATTTTCTTTTTCTATTCTCACTGTCAGTGTGTTTTGGAGGGTTTCTTGAAGATTCAGAAATTTTAATAATTAGGCTTGATGTTTGTTAGAAGGAAATCAGGTTATAAAGAAGGGTACGTGATATACAGGTTGTCGACTTCCAAGATCTAAAAGTCCCTCTGAGAACATTTAGCTAATAAATGCGTGTAGTCCACACAACTCATATGGAAGTGATCTGTAGTCAGTGAGTGTGTTCTCCAGAGGACAATTCAGTGTGCCAAATTAGGAGGGAATTAATTATCTTCTGGTAATTGATGGTGAAATAAATTGATATTGTAGAATTAGACTATAGTCCATACTTTCAGTTGGCTAAAATTATGTGAAATAGATGCCACTTACTTGATAAACAGCCTAATAATATATTTTTTCTAATTGAAATGTTATTAATGTAATGTTTGGCTACAGACAGGTGATACATAGCTTTTTTTTTTTATTATTTAGACTATCTGATTCACTTTTCAGGAATTGCAGAGTTACCATAGACTTATCATTTTATTATCAATTGACATATAACCATGGACACACACATAACCATGAGAGTAGCTCTGTAGTTATTACATGGGAAAATAAAAATGGATTTGTTGAGGTGCATCATTACTCTTAAATGGTCCTTTGTTTTATATTATGTACTGCATTTTTCTCTTAGAAAGAATAATGTTTAAGATCAAAACAATTATGCCAAATGTTGAAAGTAATTGTACAGTATCTATACTCAGACACAAGATTTATAATAGATAATAAGGAAATGATCAAAATACAATTACACATGCAATTTGTTTTGAGGTACATACTTTTGAGTGATAAAATATGCTTTAATTTAAGCCTTTTTATTTAATTATTTATTTAACTTCCATTATTGTAAAGATAGGCTAGACTAAAGAAATGGCATGTATGATTTGCTATCTGCCTTTTGGTCAGAATTATTTTGTTCCCATAGTAAGCAAAGCACAAAGCGTTACGCATCTGTTGCTACTGACCCTCAGTTTTGGCTAGTGAAGGGAAGAACTTTTATTTATTTTGGATTTATCATAAGATATTTATACTGCGGAAGCAAACCATCGACAATAGGGAAGTCCCTGCCAGGACTGTGGTCTTGTGTTGTTGGATGAGAAATCACAGTAAAGAGCCCAAGTCATGAAGGGCTAAGATAAAGGACTTGAATATTTGTTTCCTATCTTCTTGTTATATATGGGATGAGCTGCAAATAAAAACCTAAGAATGCTATAATTCTGAGAGGAAGTATAGTATGAGATAAAATTATGTAGTATATGTAGCATCTATTTCTTCATGATATTGTCCTGTTACAGGTTCAATTTGGAATTATTTGGCATAGATTTCCCAATAGCATTAGAGGGAGAATTGTGGAATTTCAGTGTTGGATCCTACACTCAATGTGGGCAGAGTCATCTAACAGAAAGAAAAAACAACACACATATCAGTAGGAAAAGATATCTAATATCCCACCAAATAAGTTTCTCTTTTTCTGCATAAAGCTATATGGTTTGGGGGATAGGAGGAGGAAGCATTAACCATTACCTAATTTAAACACAATTTCTACTTTTAATTAGCTTGTGCAACTAGATTTCTTATTAAAAATGGATAATTTTTTCATATTTACAAATAATAGTAATGTTTTATAGTATGTCTTAATTAATAGTAATGTTATAGTATGTTTTACTTAATTAATAGTGATGTTCTAATTAAGTAATCTGATCTAAGGAGGCATGTAAAAATCTATATTACAAAATGAATTAATAAAGCATTTCCTTTCTGATAGTGGTGTACTTTCTGGAATATGATGTAAGACATCTCCTGCCAGAGAAGCGGTTAACACAATCATCACATTATATGACAAATCTCTATGCATTCCAAAACATGATGATTTTGCTGCACCTGCTTAATACTGTTTCATTAACCTCTCTTCTGAATTCTTATACTAAGCATTTACTGTTTAATTTTCACTGGGATATCACAAACAAGGGGTAAGTTGTGACTGTAGAATATAACTCTATCAAGTTAATTGCTTGTTTTCAGGAACCACACAGGTATAGGTTGAGTATGCACTTGAGCTTTTCCGTTTTTTCAGTTCTGTCTCACTGTTGGAGTTAAAATAGCTGTACTCCAACTCTAAGCGTGAACTTAAAAAAAAAGGAAAAAAAAGAAAAAAAAGAAAAAAAAAAAAAGAAAAAGGTAAAAGTAACTGCTAGGAAGGAAGAACTAACTTACTGGATGTCAGAGGTCCCTTGACGGTGCTAAACTTTAATGGAGGATGAGTTGCCTGTATTTTTCCATGCTGAGAGGGCTACCTATTTTGTCTGCTCAGACTGACAGGTCTGAAAATGAATGATTTTTCCTCAGTCATGATGGATACCTTTTCTAGACATATTGTAGCATAATGGACAAATAACTTCTCTTAAAGACTTGTCATATAATTTGAAGGAAAAAAAAAAATCGTACCCCTGAGACAGACATTTCTATCTATATCCTCTGGGAATAACGAGACCTTAGAGCAGAGTCTGAGGCTAAGAGTTGGTTCAAAATACTGTGATGTGATGTGTCCTTATCTTCTTTTACAGATAAGACAGCCAGATTTTCTTGCACAGAAAATCAAAGAGCAGGCTGTAAAATGATAGGAAATAATAACAATAAAAACAAAACAAACAAACAAACAAAAAAAAACAACTCTACAACTGATATTTCCCCTTTCCTTTGAAAAAATATTTCTTCCACAAATCCTTTTTTTTTTTTTCCTCTCCCTATTCCTTGGGGACCCACACTTATCCAAGCTGCAGTGACCATAGCTGAATCCCATCTGAATACTGAAAATCTAAGCCTCCACATTTAGTTTCAAATATTTGTGTTATTAGCAAGCCACCTTGAAAAGACAACTATTTGCTGGTAAAGAATAAGAACACAGAACTGGAGATCATTCTTACACTGCCAAGCATAACAGAGGGATACTGAGGACAAAGAGAGCTTTGCAATTTGCTTTATCGATCTACTCTTCTCCCTCAAGCCTTTCAAGTCCCTTCAGCTTGTCTTGGAAGCAGCTGATACAGATGTTGTGACCCTTACTTAGCATAAAATGCTTATGAAGCAGAAGGTGGTGCGAGGTCTGGGACTGCTGCAAGACATGGTCATACAGTGATTTACTTGTTCCTTTGTGTACAATATTTTTGCTGTCCCCTGGGGAGAGGGAAGCAACTCTTAATTCACCAGCCCTGTTCTTCTCCTGCCCTCTGTGGACCTTCCGAGTTCCTTAGCAGTATGTGCACTCAGTGACCCTACAGCCATATACTCATGTCTGCACGAAGAATCATCCATGTTCTGTCCCTGCTGGACAGGCTGGGGGGCAGTTGGGAGCTCAAGAAGATGGCCTATGAACCTCTGACAATATTCCAGGTTGAGGAAGAGCTGGTTTCAGGGTGTGGCGTGAGAACTGCACAACAAGGACAGAGAAGCATTTTCCTGGGGGAAGACATGGAGCTGAAAGGCCATGCAGAGAAGCCTTGGATATTGCTTGAACTGTTCCTGAAGAAAATTCTGGCACAGAGAGGAAGCATGAGCAATAGGGACAGGGTAGGCCTGCAGATCTGGAATGATAAGCAGTGAAGTCAGGACTGCATTTGGGAGATGTGCTCACCTTAGCCTGGAGGACATTATTATCACTGTGTAAAATAGTAGTATTTTTAATTTCCTTCAACTACCGCCTGATTAGTCTCCTGTTATTAACACAAGATGTTGGATGGTTGCTGTAGAAGTTTCTGTGTTGGTTTCAAAGACTGCTTTTCCCTTCAATTCATAATGTCAATCAGTGCCAAAGAGAAAGAGGTGACTGACTGACTCATGAATATGCATAGATCCGAATGGTAAATGAGTTAATGATGAGCTCTAATGCTATTTCTTTTCCTAGATCTTCTCATCTATAAAAAAAAAATGATTGTTTCTGCATGCTGAAAGTCCTGCTATGGTAGGATGGGACTGTTACCGTGGGATGTGTCCAAAATGCTACATTTTGGATGTGTCCTAAGCACTTTGATGCTTTCCAAAGAGAAAAGACAAGTTTAGTAAATTGTTTAAAGAAGTCTAACAATAGACTCAGGGAAGACAAAGGAAATTAAAAGAAAAAAATATATATATACATAAAGATTGGCATCTGTCAAATGTTATGAGATCTGTCAAATGTTATGATATGTATCAAATGTTAATCATAACAGAAGATGTAATTCATTTTAAATCTGCATAATAATACATAGAGAATATTATACTATAGAGCAAATAATCAGTATTTGGGTATATGATGCTTGTACATGATAATCCATCACTGTACCTATTTGCTTTACAAATTGCTATGTGGAACTGATTAAATGTGTTTTGATCATTAACAAAAGAATCCTGGTTATTTCTAACTCTCTCAAGGTTTCAGAATTACTTATTACTACATCCTCATATTTTGAGGAAATAGTAAGATTGCTGTGTGGTGTTTCATTCACTGGCAGTAACAGTCACCTTCTGTGGGCTATGAAACAGAAGTGTTCACAGCTGGGTGAGAGATTCACTATGATTTGGGTCTGCAGTTCTGTATGGACTGGCAAAAACTTCTGAGTATTTTTTTTCACTTGGCAATAGAAAATATTATCAAAAAAACCCACACCCACACACAAAACAAACAAACAAACAAAAAACTCATCTAAAATTCCAGAAAGATATTTTAAAATATGAAAAGAAAGATACATGAAGACATTTTTGGTTTGTTTGTTTTGTTTCATTTTAATTTTGAAATGACATTTCATCGAGAAAGTTGCCTAAAATTAAATACCAGATTTTAAGGTTAAAATATACAGCTAAAACTAATGTTTCATTTGACTCCAAACAAGATCTGTTGTTTGTTCTGAACACACTAGAAAAAAGATTGACCCAAAATTGATTAAAAATTGTAGTCTCCCATCAAGAAAAAAGCTAATAACATTTTTTTCATGGATCTAGTGAAGTACTTCTTAACATTATCTATTAAAATCAAAGTTATATATGAAATTGTATTACAAAATCCCCATTGCCATTTATGAGGAAAAATGCTGTTTACAAACCTAACCATTATATGCCATTTCACTGCAGAATATACTTTTTTTTATTATTATTGGAAAAGTGTCTCTGACGAACAGGTTGTAATTAATAACATACATCAATCTGTTTTAAGTGTAGACCAGAAATATAGTATGGACTGGTCATTTGTATAAGACACGAGTGATCCTATCATAGAATACTATATGCAGTGTTTGATTTGACTCACAAGTTTTTACACCTTTTCACAGAAAAAAAAAATATATATATATATAAAATATATAAAATATAAAATATATAATATATATAAAATATATAATATATAAAAATATATATATTCATATAACTATGGTCCTTTTTCATATATATATACACGTATATGTATATGTGTATATATATATATATATATATATATGAAAAAGGACCATAGTTACCTAAGATATATAAAACCTTGAACAAGTAAATCCTCTTAGGGTATGTTTTTTAATAGGTTAACTGAGATACAGAAAAGGTAAGGCCAGTAGTTTCAAATTTTGCCACCAGTTTGCAGAAACTTCAACTGGGGCTGGGTACATGGAGTGCTGCAAGTGCATGGTAATAGTGGAACTCAAGTACTTAACTAAAAAGCTATTTGAAGCCTTATAAAGCCTACTACTAAGTGCCTTCAGAAAGGGATACACTGAGAATTAAAGCTCCTAAATTTCGACTTTTATTGTTCCTTCTGAAATTACAGTGGAGTTGCAGTCCACAAATTAAATCATTGACCGCAGCCCTCATTAAAAGTCAATATCTATGTAAATTACTATATTCTGGGATCTGAGAAACTGAAGTATTTCTCTATATACAGAAAAGGAAATTACTTTTTCTATGGCATACACATCAATATTTTAACATATATAACATTATAATTGAGGCAAAGTACCTCAGTTAAAACTTCAGTGTCTTTCTATCAACTGTTTGTAAACCTATGAAAAATATTTTAATTTTCTTCTTTTTTTTTGCATTGTAATTCTGAAAAAGAGATTATAACAAATGTAAACATGAGTATTAAGCTTAAATAAATTTGTTTATGCAAGAAATTCTTCCAAGCTTTTAGTTGCTAAAATATGTTAACAAAAATGCAAACCAGTTCTGATGGAGGACAGAAAAACAACTGACCGTGGTTGCTCTGGTAACAATTTGCCTTTTTCTATGAGTGTGTGTAGGCATGCATGAATATAAGAGGGATATCTGTATGTAGCTCATAGCTAGTCACATATTTGTACATGTCCATTTACATGTGCATCAATCCCCCTCTCAAATTCCTTCACATTATATTACCGATGGATCTATCCCCTTTTTTCCTTTAAACTTCATTAATCATCCTTGTAAATGGAATACTTCCCCTGAGTGACATTTTTATGTTAAAATTATATTATATTAGATTTGAAAAGCAACCTAATTAAGGTAGGCATCCTGTGAGCTATTTAAGTCTCACCTCCCAGTGGAATCATGGAACATTTAGAAAAATAATGAATTACATCTTATATAATCTTTATTGCTACTTTTCAAAATGAATAGTATATTCAGTTTGGGTTGAAATAACATATCCCTAAGGTACAATTCATTTCCACAAATTAGATTGGTCCCTCACATACAAGATTATTAAGCATGAAGAAGAAAGTTATTGGGTTCTGTATGCCCCCTAGGAATAGTATTTTTTCCTTCACATCTAAGCTTTAAATGTAGCCTGATTCAAGACAAAGTTGGTAAATAGTTAAAAGAATGATGCTCTATCTTGGACTTACAAATTAACCCTTTAAAAGAAAAATAGTTCCTCTTTTGTTCTGAAACAGCCAAAGCACATGATTTATACGTACAGATCAAAATGATATGCAAAGAACAGAGATGTTATTTTGATTCTTTATTTTTGTAGGTATTCAATGTAGTTTTAGTCCTCTTTGTAGTTTTCCCCACCAGGTGATTAAAAAACTCAGTGTAATTCAATTTTTCAAAGAAAGGTTTAGTTATTATTTCTAGACAAAAATGTGATTATATCAGTAGTACGAAGTGAGGTGAAAGATGTTCAACATAGAGTTTCCATTAAATAATTTGAGTCTGATAGTTCCTCTGGAAAAGGTTTGAATAACAAGTTAAGTGATGAATCATGGAAAACTATTTTTAAATGATGGAAAAAAAAAAAGATTTTGCTAAAAATTGTTGCCTAAAACACTCATGTAGTTCTCTTTACAATTACATTAAATAATCATTAGTCATTTTGCATGAAGATAGAGGTATACAGTTGTTCCAAGGTGATTTAATAGGGCAAGAAAAACAATTACTGCTCAGGGCTAACAACTCCACTCCAAGTTACACTTCAAAAACACAAGTATATTTAGTATTAATAGTGAAACTAGTAAATTCAAAAGCAGATCATGCAGTATCTCCTGTCATCTCTGCTGATTCTGTTGAAGTATATTTATAGTTGAAAAGACAATACAGTAATTTTTAAAGTTGGCTGGTAATTATGTCTAAAAACCCTATTGAATTGAAAAGTTAAATGTAGGTAGTTTTGAAACTAAAATGAATATGAATATGGAAATATAAAGTTCCTTCTTAAACTTTTTTTTTTTTCCCCTGGGAATTTTATAAAGTTCTTGTCATTAAATGTATATTCAGACTGGTTTTCCCAAGTTATGTCAGCTTATATTCTGATTTGAATTCAGGTAGTGAGTCATCTAATCTGCCCAGTGCTATAAGTAGGTTGTCCTGGTCTGTTTTTCAGCAACATCAAAAATGCATGTAGTTAGGTCTTAAAAAGATTTTTACTCTTATGGTAAAGATTGTCCAAATGAGCACTTTATACAATACCAAGAGGATATTCCAGGATAGTCCTACTGTTCTTGTCACTGCTAACATTTCACAAAGTCAGTGCAGAGGATAGCTAGAAATTTAAATCCTGTTATTACCTAGCCTTACTTATAACTAGCTTGAATGACACAAGTGGTAAGAGCTGGGATGATGTAGCATGTGTATGATATTATATTGTTGCTGCCATCTCAGAAAGATTTTAAGATAGCAATGAGGTAAAGCTACTGTTACAACCTCATTAGAATTTTTATCATCCTTACAGATTAACTGTAATAGACACTCACATTAGTGTTGGATTTTTTTCTTTTCTTTCTTAGAACGAATTGTAAGGAAAGGTATGAACTCACTAAACTTTCTTCAAAGAAAAGATACTCTGATGGATAGAGAGCTAAAAGTGAATTGAGAGGCCAAGACTCGACTGCTTGCTCTTTTATCTGCTCTGTAGACTTTGGATGAGTCAGCTGGAAGGTGGAAAGAGGGATTTCCCTCACAAAGGTGAAAGTGTGAGGAGGCCAAGCTCCCAAAGCTGCCAAGAGAATGAGATGGACTCCTCCAGCTAGTGTTTTGGAGAAAACTTGCAGTATTGTCACAGTTCTTCAACTGAAAAACAACAGAAATGGAAAGTGGAAATGAAAAAGGTGAGAAGTATGATTTTGAAGAAAAGTATCTCCTTGATAGATACAAGCATTATTACTCAGTGGTCAGACCCTAAGTATTTGCCAATTTAATGTATATTAATGCATTTAAATAGGCATTTAATGCCTATTTAACTCAGCCTATAGTATATATGTATAGTTAAGATACAGAACAGCAGGACAAATTATGCCTCTCTCTGTGCTTGAACGTAGATTTGCTTTGCCTTTGCTTTTTCTTTAAGGAGAAAAGTTGATGGGTTTTACCATAACTGAGGTGCTGTTTTATTTGACAGGCAACCACAGATTTTGGTTTCAAACAAAGCTGATTTAATTTGTGACAAATGCAATGTGTGAAAGAATGAAGCACTCCCAGGAAACTGCTGGCATTCAACTCAGCTACAGGTGGGACTAATTTCAGGTATCTCAGGTGTGCAGTTGGCTGTGCAAGAGAAGAGGAATGTGGAGGGATGGCTTGTGTGGGAGAGAGATGAGGTTGTCTATAGTAGCCCTTATGGTTCCTTCTGGCTCAGGGCTCTAAGGAAATCTCTGCCGGTATAATAGAGCTGCAGTGTTGTACAGTAGTGTTCCTGTGTGAACATGATCCGAAATGTTTTAACAGTGTTGTGAACTCTGTGCACTTCTGACTTAGTGAGACACAGAATCTTCAGGACAGGATGTATGTATTTATTCCTGTATTTCCAGACAGATGTTTTTTCATGTGCTGCAAGTGGGTAAATTGTGAAAGTTTTGTCCTTTCAGAGGGAGCATCGGGTCATGGTGTGTCTTTCTAAATACTTCTTTGGTCATTTCTCAGTCTGAGGTAGTTTGCTACAGCACACTGTCATCCTAATGCTATTGTAAGTGCTTCTGTATCAGGTGAGACAGGCAGGGTGCTCTGCCATGTGGTCCTACTGGGTGACAGATCCAAAACTACTTGTCTAAAACAGGGATCCTGAATGCTTGCTATTAGTTGGTTAACATGCATGAATTCACCTCTCTTGCACTGTCTCTCCTTGCTTGGATTGCTCTCGATATAAAGATTATGCTGGTCTATTTGAATTTTCATGATGTGGACTTTGCTTCCAGGCAAGCTCTTCGTAGTTATCTTTTTCTACTTTAGACTCTGGGCTGTGAGTTAGGCAAGGAGTTTTACAAGAAGGACATTGAGGCCCCTAGAGAATGTTTGTCCAGAATGATTCATCTATGGAAGGAGACCGTTTCTCATTATTGCCAACTGCAAATTCAACTCCTATACTGCTGTGTCATGCAAAATCTCTGTGCCTTAGAGCCTTAGAATTTCCAGTAGTGTCAACACAGGTCTGGGAAAGTGGGATGTGCAAAGACAACATCCTGGGTGCTGTTCAAGAAACACTATATTAATGTAAATAAACAAAAAGGAAAAAGGGAAAAAATAAATAAAAAAAGAAATATTCTGTTGATAAAGAAGGCTTAGAAAGAGGAGTGGGGAAATATAGAACAGAGGTGGGGAGGTAGGGGGAGGAAAGGTGAATGGTTTTTTTTTGGTCCCTGGGTCCTGACTTTGTCAAAATATAAAAAACAGAATAAGAGCCACACTACTGGTTCTGCATGCCAGCTCACTCTGATTGAACTGCTCGAGTTCTGGTTGGTATTGGAACTGAAGACTAGCAGTTACTATTTATGGAATCAAATTTTCTCACCATTCACAAAATGCCAAGGGGACACTTAAGAGAATTGAGCTGGCAAGAGGTTACCTGGTAGCATGTTTATTCAAACAGATATTAATGTACGAAAGCTTTCTGAAGTGTCTCAGTTGGTTTGTATAATGACAATATAATGCTGATGCTAGTTCAGTCACGGGATCTTTTGAACAGATGTTAATGGTTGTGCTTTTTAACATAAACCTAGAACAATAGAGAGGTTCTAAATTTCATCTTGTCTTAGTAATTTATGAATTTTCCCAGTAAATTCTGTTTCCACTGAGACCAGCAGAACTTTTCCATTGACATTGATGAGATTACATTTGTCACCCTTAATCTGTGCAGATGACAAAGTAAGCATAGTTTATATATCATAGGATGCTATTCCAAAGTCATCAGAATGCCTCTGAATCATTACAGCACTCCATTTTACCTTGGCCTTCTGAGAACTTAAATTAATGCTCATAAAGACTCAACAGTGAAGCAAGTGGTCACCTGCTGTAGTGAATAGTTATCTGAATTTATACAAATTCCAGGGTTTTGTTCCAATATGCATGTCATTTACAAATCCAAACCTTGCTTTTACTTTTCTTAACCAGTTCCACAAATAATAAAGCTACCTGGTTATTTTAAATCACTATTCTAGAGAAGAAAAAATATTTCATAAATTGATTTCAGATAATAATATTATTTTTATTTGTTAATACACTTAAATAAAAATAGTTTTTATTTGAAATAAATTTGGAGTCTTTGTATTTTGGAGGAGTTGTATTTATTTCTACTACTCTGACTTAGTAAGTGCAAAACTTACTAAGTCAAGAATTTTCAAATTTTTTAAATATTCCAGAGCAGGATTAAAAAGAAAGTACAAACGATAAGTATTAGAGAAAAGTATACCCAGGGTCCAATTTCTTTTTGTTCTATTCTGGACATGTGCCGACTGTACTGAAATAACTTGTATTGCTTTCCTAAAGAGATGAGGTTTTGAAAAATCTAAGAACTAGATAGTACTTGATGCATTAGTTCTTCATCTTCACCTTGTCTTTGGGTGAAGTTTTATAGTTTGAATGTCATTACTGCTGGTTTGGGGTGTCCCATGTGTCCCCCAACCCCATAGCATCCTCTACTGTGCTTTTTTGAGTAATCATTTCCAAGAAAAGCAGGAAAGGTCCTGACATATTCAAGGGAGTGGTAATACTAATTTTTTTCCTGTTATTTTATCCTTGTGTCTCACATGCTGTTTTACCACATTGTGTGAGCTTGTCCTGCTCACTGCTGCTGCTGTCATAAAAGTCCAATAGCCCTTTATACTTCAGGGATGTTTCCAGCCTAAAGAACTCATTCTGTCTGTTCATTCCAGGTTATTCACAATACGCAGAAAAGTTCACAATAACTTCTTAGATAGTAGCACAAAGGTGATGTTCCCTGGCTTTATCACTAATGCAAGATTCAAAATTCAGCCAAGCCATATGTTGTTTCTACACACTGTATTTTGAAAGAAATATAACATGTGAACCTACTCAAAAACAATGTCTCGCTAAGATGAACAAATACCAAAGGCTGGTTTTTATTGCAGCCAGTGTGATATCTGGGGTGATAGGTTGTTTGTTGTTGTTGTTTAATTTTTGTTTTTTCTCCCTTCTGCATGATGTCCATGATTACAATGGCTTTATATTTCAATTACAGTGCCTAATGGCTTAATGCTTTTCCTTTAGTCAATAGATATACTGAACACATTATATAGAGCAACAAGGAATACATCGGTTTAAACACGGGATCATCTCCAGAAGTGACTTGGAGTTAAATGGCAAAATATCTTTCACATAGTATTAAGCACGAGAAAAAGATTAACTTTGGCTTCTTGTTTTATCTGAAAGGAAGTATTTGCTTTTGATGGAGTTATGTGCTTATCAGTCTTTCTGCTTATTTGGACATCTGATATTTAAAAGTGAGAATGTTCAAGTAATTTTGTAAAGCAGAAGCTTTTGGTCAGAAATACACAATATAAAAGTCTGTCTGCCAGGCATTTTATGTTTTCTTTGTTATCAAGCAGCAGGAACACTGCAAAGCTAATGCAGGGAGCAATACTAACCTATAAGGAATGATCTTTGTTATTATAAGGATAGTCATTGAACCAACAGTTGTGTGATAAACTCCTTGTGTGGCAATAAACAACCTCATCTATCAATAGTTTAACAGTTTAAAAATTATGCTGACTAAATTAGAAAAAAAAAAAAAAAACAAAAAAAACAATTTGATGTTATTGTTAAATAAGGGAAGTTCAGCAAAAAAAGACTGCTGAACATTTGTGTGACTTCTAAAATTGTTACATGAATTCTCTCTCTTACATGCAATACTATAACCATATATATGAATTCACTAAGACTTATAGCAAACCTAACGTGTTCTTATAATTCATAAACAGGAACAAACATACTTGCTTTGGCTTAGAAGGAGAAATCTGCATCTGCGAGTTTTCAGTGCCTGACTCTTTTTAAGTATTACTCCTTTTTATATATCTCTTGTGATGTAATATTAATTTGTAGGGGGATGAAATTTACAAAAATTATATTTAAAATAGCTGTGCTATCTATTTTGTTTTGAGAGTATGATAGAATGATAGAAAAGTAAGAACATACAGACTTGTAATCAAATAGCTATACTTGCTGTATTAGAAATCAGTATGAATTCCAACACCAGATCTGTGTAATAGTTCCTACGTGGCATATTATACAAAGATATAAAAAGCAGTTTGCACTTTGCTCTTATTTTAGAAGCAAATGGTACCTTATAAACTGCAAAACATAACAGCATAGGTAAATATTCCAGGCTCTCTAAACTCTAAATAAATGGTGTGTTTGTAGAAGACATGCAAAGTGCTCCTGTCACTTTTCTTATGCAATATTCTGAGTTGTGCAAGGAAAATTGATCTGAATAGAGTACTTGAAGACTTGAAGCAGAGTCATCACTTGAAAACTGTTTTGTTCTATAAAGTTGTTTCAAACACTATCACTTGTAGTCCTCTCATACTTGAGATACACCGCTTATGTGTGAATCTAAATCAAGTTATACTTAATGTATACTTGGATTCTATTTAATTGATTTCTTCACCACTGGGAAAAGGTCTTGAAAAATCTTGAATGTTTTCTACCTTGTTGCAGAGACAATAATGTAACTTTCTGTCAATTTAGAAACAGATAAATTGGTACTTTATTGTTGGATAATTTCACAAGAGTTCAACAGCAACTGCAATGACCTATTTGTAGAAAACTATACTCTTGTGTTTATTTTAAAAAGTAGTTTGAAATCTGCACAAACTTCATAGAATTCTGTAAGGATGCTGTAAACTTGTTGGAAGGACAAGTGGC
The DNA here is from genome assembly GCF_013377495.2 of Cygnus atratus. Classification (NCBI taxonomy): domain Eukaryota; kingdom Metazoa; phylum Chordata; class Aves; order Anseriformes; family Anatidae; genus Cygnus; species Cygnus atratus. The sequence goes on from NC_066374.1 coordinate 16,095,166, forward strand.
ATATCTGATGTCATGATTTGCATGAAAGAACTTATTTCTTGGCTGTCCATTTGCTTATTTACTTATATTTTAACTGTATGAGATATATGACTATTCTGTAGATGCAGCAACATAGTCGCAATACTCAGCAGCACAAAGGAACAGTCATTATTTGATAACACTTCTTTTTTGATAACTTTTTTTTTAATTCTCCTGCAAATTCTTCCCACATCAAGAATTCAACAACTTAATCTGGCATTTCCATAACTAAGGTCAAGGTTTAGGCTGACAGTAGATGTTTTTGCCATGATGTTCACCCATGCATCATTACCTTTTTTTTTTTTTTTTTTTTTCCGTTGTTGTTATTGCCAGTATTGTGTTATTTCCATAATTCCAGATTCATATGCACAATTCACCAACAGCTTGGCCAAATGGCACATGGAGTAAACCAGAAGCAGAAAGGCTGTGTTTCCAGTGCCAAGTCCTAAGGAGAGATGTTAGAACAGGGCTCTCTGTTACACATGCAAAGCTTTGTATCAGGACATTTCAGATAGTCTTTAGACACAATTGTGACTTTTGTTTCAGCTTTCCTTTTGCTTACTTTCCCATATATGCACTAGTGACTGCAAGTATATTGTTCTTTTTTCATCAGAACATATGATTTAAATGTGTCCTTTTGTAGCATGTAAATACCTGTATTCAGAAAGGTGCTAATTTCACAGTCAATCTTTCATAATATATTTGAGCACTGAAATAATATGAAGTGGTTATAATTAGTGTTTTGTGAGTATTTTTTGTGGTATTTAGAAGGAAAAGCCATGAAAACATTAGAAAAAGTTAAATAGATCTGAAAATGGGAAGCAAAGTCCAGTAAGACTAGTAAAGTAAGAGGCAGATACAGGGACTGTTTTTTGTTGTTGCTGTTGTTGTTTTTTCCTCTAAAATCCCTCTAGACATATGAGTGGAATCTCACATCAGGTGTCATCAAAGTTCCAGCATGCGGGGAACACGGGTAATAACTTAAGTACTGGTGACCTGTATGACTCCATGTCATACTGCCATTCCTCCCCATCTAGTTGATTCATTACAAAATAGTCATCAGAACTGTTTTTTTCCTTTGTTGGTCCAGGTTTTATACCTAAACTTTTGTACCAAGGCCAGTTAACCTTTTAGAGATGGTCCCTCATTGACTACATTAAGATATTTTGAGCATTAGGGAAACCTGGACTATAAAGTTACGTTGCCTGTTCCTGACAAGGTTTCTCTGCAGATGCCCTAATTTCCAGGACAATCTGCCTACCCCTAAGACACAGGCTGCTTCCCACTGGAGAATGTAATTTAAGGCAGTTTATTAACCCTTTCTGTCTCTTCAATAGGTGCTGTCTTGGTGTCCTTTTAGGAAGAACTGTAGAATTGTATGTAGATAGAATTAAAAATATATAGCCTGAATAAGTACATTTCATGTCAAATTTGCTCCATGTGTTATAACCATGAATGCCAGGTAAGAAGCTGACTGTATGTCTGGTCAGAAATGAAGTTCTGATGAAGGATTAAGAGCTCTATTTAAATCAGGCTGAGCTGCAGCTCATAACTAGGTAAATGTGATTAGGTTATCAAACAGACAAAAGAGAAGAAAAACAAGCTGGATAAATTTTAATAAGGATAATTAAATTTAAAAATGAAAACGGTTGCAGCCAAAGCCAAAAGGAGGATGGAAACAAAGGACAGAGTCCACTGGAATCCCATAACAAATTATGGAGACAATGAAGTAACAATAAAAAAGACAAAAAGAAAAAGGAAATTACAAATACACATATATGATCACAGAAAGAAAAAAAAAAAGTGAGAAAAATAAAGAGACAAAGAAGATACTGAAGTCATCTTACACGTTGTGACAAGATACCAAGTCACCGTAAGTCCTGAAGTTGAGCTGTTGGCAACAGTATTAAATTAAGAAAGCAAAAAGGCTTTCAATCTCCTTGTAATTATACCTTAGAATACTGGTTACAAAGAACAGAGAACTTTATATTAAGAATGCAGATTTGCTAGGTGAAAATAATGCAGAGGTCAAATTCTTTCTCCCTGTTGGTTCATATTTCCTGAAAACAGATGGTAAAGAAATTCTTAATGTGAAAAGACTCAATGTTATATAAGATTAAATGAAAGGAGTCCTCTTGGTTCCACAGCTGAGGCACTGAGCAGAGGGTTGGTCTGTGGTTTTTTTTTTTTTTCCATGTTTGTCTCAGAATGCAAAAATCTTAAATTTGAAACACCTATGTGAAATTTGTGAAGAATATTGGAAAGTTACTATAGGAGCTACATTTTTTTTAGCTTGGTTTTGTTTTGCTATTAGTTTTTTCCTCAAGTAGTAGCTCCATTTGTGCAAAAAGAGAAGAAAGAAAGGAAAAAAAAGCCCCTTTCATTTTGTTCCTTGCCTCTTTGGTTTTTTTGTTTTGTTTTGTTTTTTGCTGTTGTTGTTGGGTTTTTTGTTTTGTTTTTTTGTGTTCTCAAATTTTTCTGCTAAGAAAATGATGAGCTAAGGGGAGTTACAATTGTCTTGGAGTAATTCATAACTGTTTATAAGATATACATCAAACCCATCAGCAATCTGTTGTTTTGTAACAGTAGCGATGTCCCTCAGTCTTCTTGAAGAATAACAGTCCAAATTCATCCTAATGCAATTTTTTGGCTTACGTGCACTTCACTGAAGCTTGATGCACTAGTCAACAGCACAGATTTAGTTTGAGTCATTTTGTATATTCCTGCAAAATGTTCAGTAACTACACTGAATGCACTGATATAACACCAAAAATTTGGTGCCTGGGAGGAAAAAAAAAAAAAATAAAAATCAGACAACTGAACTTAAATCTCACTGGAAAACATGTTAATGAGTCCCTTCTCTTTCCAAATGCCCGTCTTTTGCTGGCAATGAAGTCCTCAACAGACGTTTATCATACAGATTGTCATGAGTAAGGATAGTGATGTCACTTCTTTCTTCGTGAAACATCTGTTCAAATTTTACCTGTCTGGGAGTAGCTTAGGTTGATAGTAGTGATATCACAAGAAACTGAGCAATGTAAGCAAAAGAGCTAGGCTAAATGGGTCAGTGAATTTCAGATACTTCTTGGAGAACTGTTTTGAGCCTTGCAGGTATCAGTGGAGATGGTATTAGTCCCTTGTAACCTTAGCAAATTAGCCTCCAGATTTTGAATAGGTCAGTGCCTTCTATTAGTACAACACAGATTTATGTCCTTCAGATTTTTTCTCAACTTTTTATGCTGCTCTTCTTAAGATCAAAATGCACACTGAGGCGTATTGTAGAATGAACAGACTGACTATGTATTAACTTAGCACTTTTATTTCTAGAGTGTAACAGAAGAGAAAATGGTACTTGAGGCCACAGGGATTTGAGTCAGGTGGAATGTTAGAGTCTAGAGAAAGGAAAATATTTTGTTCCTTCAGTCATTTGAAAAAAACAAACAAACAAAATATAAAGAAAGTGCCTGCATGCTAAAACATCATATTTTCTTTCATTCAATCTCAAACAAGGAGAAAATGAGAAATAGTGAGTAACAAAGAGGAATAAATAGTCCACCAAGCTCTTATTTTAATTAGAGATGTGTGTTCTCCACAAAAACTATAGCAAACACATACAGCACAGAGATCCAAAAATGATACAGATGGGTTTTGTAATTATGTGTACCACTGCTGGATCATAAGCTGTCTAGTACAAAGATTTCAGTATAAAGATTTCAGTATTAAAAAAAAAAAAAAAGTGAGAGAGAGATATCAAATATTACACTTATCCACCCCTGACACATACCCTTCCCAAGATCTTGTCTTACAAACTTGGTCGTCTTAATAAGGGGTGACTACCACTAGATTTTTTGCAGAAGACCAATCTAAGAAACAGGACTTTAGTGACTTTAGTGTACCGGCTCTTAACTAGCTAAGTGCCTCAGCTCCTTGTTAGGGACTACTGTTTATCACTCGCTGAATATGAGTGATATGAGTTTTTGTGTGTTATTTATGAAATTCGTATATATTATAATAGTCTTCTAAAAGTGTTTCTTCTTTATCAAAGATTCCAGTGAGTTTTTAAGAACTTTAATAAGCTTTTTAAGCAGTCCTATTTCATTGTCCTCTGTCATTTTCTGAGTTTGTACTTCATTTGTTTTCAGTATGCTTGCTAACTAGCTATTGCTTTTGCAAAATTTATTTCTGAATATTTTCAAAGTAAATTTGTCTTGAACAAACACTAGAAATGAAAATGTTCATTTTATCCTAGGACAGAAATTTTTCTCTGTTGGATACTTTCAATTTGATTTACTGCCCCCTGAAGTTTTAATACATTTTGACAATTGTTCTAATTCGAATCTCTAAAAAGAAGGAACATTATTTCACTGTGATTGACAGTGGAAACTTTGCAGTTCATTTTAGAGCTGCAGGTAATTAGTCAGTCATTACAGTGAGCTTCTGTTAGATGGCAGAACTTCTGTTAGATGGCAGAACTATTTTCTGAGCCACCCAGTCATAAGGGCATGACAACAATGTGTCATTTGCCAATGACTGCAAAATGAAAGCTTTCAGTTTAGCATGTGATAAGAAAAACTAAACCTTTACAATAAGCTTTGTGTTTTAATGCTGGATCACCTCTGAAACTGCTATCAAGCTATGCTTTGACCACAGCAGGGGTGCATTTGATTAACTACCAACAAGAAAGAATGCAGTTAACAATGAGACATCAAAGATGACAGCTTTCTGACAGCATTTATTGAGCAGTGATTAATGAATGACATAAATGAGGAATGTATAACCTCCAGTATATTTAAGAAGGCTAATCAAGTATCATGAGATGAAGTTCAAAAGAATCAACTGGTAAAAGAATAAAGAACAGCAACTTAAAAAATAGGATTCAAACTTTACATTTGCTCAGATTTAAAAAAGATTAATTGTATAGTGTGACAAATATATTGAAAATTTATTTTGTAATGAACAAATCTTCTTGGAATAGAATAGTTTTGGGGAAAGATATACGTTGATTGCAATAAACATTACAATACTGGCTATGCTTTCAATAAAGCCATTTTGTATCATAACTAGTTACTGGCAAAACTGAAGAGTTTAAGGAAGGGTGGAATTGTTAGAAGCTTCAATGATAAAGGGAAAGGTAACTGAGTACTTTACAACTTGGGTGATTTTTTTTTCTAATGTGCCCTTGGTTTATGTTGCCTAGAACTTATGCACCAAATATATATGTAACATGTTTCATTGTAATCAGATGTATATATCCAGGCTTGCATTTCAAAACCTGCTAAATGGTTTATTTAGTTTATGCTGAGCTTACTTTGAATGTTTGTATCCATAAATGGCTAAAAGCACATTTAATTTTCTTTTGCATATGTAAGAACTGAGAAAATACATCCTGGGAATTCTAGAAAACTCTGCTCCTGGTTGAGACAATCCATAGCAGCATGCTGTTTCTCTGCAAGTGCTGTGGGTCCTCAGCAGCCTCACTGGCTGTGCCAACAGCAGATCAGGAGCTCTGTAGATCAAGAACTGTTGAGGACTAGAGGTGGGATCAGACCTTATTGACATGTCCCAGCCCTATGTGCTGCTAGTTTGTTATATAGTTTTTAATATATATATATATTATATTTTTATACTGTTGGCAATTTTTTTGTGGTGCTTTGGGATGCTTGAGCATGCTACTAAAGTACCTAAAATCTTCAAATGCTCTCAGGGCTAGTCTGTCAGTGTTGCATACAGAGGTACAAAACTGCTTATATTTTGTGTGTGTGTGTGTTTGAGCATGAGGGCTGATTTATGTTCAGACTAGTGCTAATCCTCTAGTTTACTTATGCTTCTTTCATGCACTACAAAATCCCATCTCTACTCAACAAAGTATGATACTGTGGCTATGACATGGTCAGAAGATCAAAATGGTGACAAAAGAAAAGCTTGACAAGTTTGTGTGCTGCTTCCTGCCGGTAGCCACTTGATGCTGGTTCTCGCCTCACAGAAAGCATTTCTTACCACTTGATGTGCTCTACTATAAATGCAACCACACTCCCTGTGTGGCTCAGTCCTTTTGTGTGTCATATTGCACAAGCTCTATCCAGCTGGAGGGAGCTATGGCCAGCATTAGAGAGCCTTGCATGCACCTAGTGGAATTCATAGTTCCAAATTAGGTTCATAAGATTTTTTTTCCATGCAGGGAAAGCTGGGAATACACTCGGATCGAAGCCAGCATGTTAAACTGTTGACTGTGTAATTTATGTTTGGAACTGAACAAGACACGCCCACAGCTGGGGTACAGCACAAACAGTAGTTTTCTCAGAAAAGGTGAATACACCTCCCCATTTCAAATAGCTCCCTATCAAATTTTGATTGAGACATCAAATCTTATTTTAATTATATTTTAAGAGATTTCTGGGAGACTCACAGAACATCTGTTGTTACACATACTCACAGTTCTTCTTTCCTTCAGGGAGGATAAGACACCTTCCCTGAGAGGAAATTTGTTAGTGTCCCCAGGTAGTCGAATTTGAAGATAAACCCTTTCAATTGTGGATTGCTAGGTGTCTAAGAGGGAGAGGTTTATATATGTGATCTTGATGCTTCTGAAGTGAAATCTTAACAAGAGACAAGTCTGTGTCACTTGTTTGTGTCACAACAGTGTTTGGCTGAAGTATTTAATTTGATTAGGAAGCTGTAAGACAGAGGCTTGCATGATTGTACCTGAGTTTTTGCTATATGAAAACACTATGATGCTTTTGTTATTTGGGCCATGACCACAGCTGGAAAATAGCTGCTCTATTTGATGTCAATCACATTTGTGACTGAGTGACTTATATAATAATACTGATACAGTTACTTAAAACCACTCAATCGTACCTTTTCAACTTTTTTTTCCTGCTGTATGTGAAAATTATTTATTTATTTATTTTTGCCCTCGATATTGGCTAGTAATATTATTTTGTGTGTGAATCTACATGTAAAACATACCAGACAAATGTTCTTGGGAAATAACTTCTTCAGTGAAAATTATTTATCTGGGGTCTTTGTAGGTAATAGCCTAAGTGTGTAAAGTTTTTAGAAACTGCATGTTAATGCAGTGATAAACATGTTCAATAGTTTTTATATCTGGGCTTTTTGTAATACTTTAATAAGACAAAATGATATCTGAAATAATACTTTTCTGTGGACGATTTAGTATGTAATCTATTAATACGAAAGTATCTTGTATCTTTCAAAGATAGTAAGCCTTCTGCATTTATCAAAACATTTTTGGGCTTGAGAAAATAAAGGTCTTTTCTTGAGACTTCTAGCATTGCCTCAGTCAGGCTAAAAACAATGTTTCACTGCTTTTAAACCCAGGAAATGTCAGTTATAATTAGTAATGTTAACTGAAGAATTTCAAAGACTCTTAGAATCTGAGAAGGCTTCAAGTGCCAGGGAGGGCAAGGTCACAGTTTCCAGTGTTATGATCCTATTAGTACAGAGCAGTTAAACTAATCTGAGCTGTGTTAAGACTAAGTTAACACCAGCGTTCAGGAATGGTGTTGAAAATTCAATAGACAGCACTTAAGAGCTGATGCGACCTTAGAGCTTCTGCATGGCTTGAAAAGCCATTCTGGCAGTGGCTGATGCATGTGCCTTGTTAAGTGCTCTGGGGCCAGGCTGCAGGTACACTATCATGTTTTTTAAGAGAACTTGCTGTACAGCACCTCTAATTGTGCCGTTTGTGGCTGGAATTCAAAGCACCAAATATGCTCACTCCTATTAATCCACCTGACTCAAGTCTGTCTGGAAATCAAAGTCCATGCACCTTGCTGGACTCATATATACAGTTTCATATTTTAGTTGTCCATTTACATAATAATATAACTGGACATAATAATGTTCTCTACTTGATGTATGCTCTTTAATCCCTCATTATCCCAAAGGAGAATTCATTTGAGAGATGAAAGAAATGATCCCTGCATATAACTTGTATTTTCTGGTATTCTTGTACTCGAGGGCACATTTTAAATGTAAAACAGAAATATAGCATTTTGATCTAAAGTGGCAAACACAAAGGAAAGTTATCAAGTTCCAATTTCTCTGAATTCTGACAAAAACTCTGGTGTCTTATAGTGATATTCAATGTCTGCAATGGCATAAAAAACAGATGGGAATGCAAAGCTTTATGTTTTGCATACCCCATATGTGTGATGCTGGGTGAAATTTGACTACAGTTACATTATGAAGACAGACTCTTCAGCACTCATCTGGAGTGGAAAAATAGAAAGCTTCCAAAAGTGGTGGAAAACTGAGCTTAAATGCTCAAACTCCAGACTGTAGAGAAGATCTCTTCCAGTCTTAATATTGCAATGCACCTTTGCTTTCAGACATTCTTATTTTCGTAGAGAGGTTATCTTTATCTGAAATTAGTACTTGTCACTCAGTGTGGTCATTGTGGAAACCTGTAGGTTTTGCTAGTTGTGACTCTCTTTCATGTCAAGATGTGCATACTGATACTAGTAAATAGCTGGCAATTCGGTCTGCTTGTCAGACCAAGATAGCTGCCATTCTGCCTGTGTGAAAGGGCTGCTCTTAGACTTGGACATTTCTCCAGGCCCTCATGTGTACCGTAGATTCATTCTGTATGGTTTTCAAAGAAAACAGCTGTCACAACCAACAGTTGCATAATCTCATGACTTGGTTATGGTAGTAGCTTTGCAGCATTCTCTGCCTTCACACTGCTTTGTGCAGGTTTTTTTTGGAATCTTTGGGAAGGTTGGTGTCTTATGAATCCTCATGCTTGTAGCACCCTAGCCTTGGCACAGTTTTACTGCCACCTCCTGCACATGAGGTGAGCAAGAAACTGCATCCCAGGCTCATCAGACTTGGGCTTTGCAGTCTGCCTCTGTAATTATTCATTGCCTCTTTTTTCTTAAATGACAGATCTTTGCATCAATGACTATTCATATCACTTGCACCATACCCTGGGCAGATAGAAGAAACAATTTTTTTTAAAAAGGGGTGGAGGGGGAAGCTTATAAGTAAAATTGGAAAACAAAGGGGTGAACAAAAATATTTGTCTGTTTGTTTATCCTGTTTTAAAAAATAAAAGTACAGATTACACCACTACTTAATAAGTGAGTCATATTTGTAAAGCTCATATATGCTGACATTTGTTATAATCAAGAGATTATTAGAATACAGCAGATTTAAAATGCAATGTCAGTGACTCACTGAGCCATGAAATAGAGTGTGTCAAGCCCTGATCATGCTCTCTGCTTCCAATGCTCACCTCTCTGTCATGAGTGAATCCCAGCACTGGACTCTTTAGCTGGTGGGTTGCTGCACTGGAGCAGGCTGTTAGGTATAAATCTGTCATTTACACCAGTTCACAGCCTGACAGGTTGGACCTCTCGGTTCCGTTCTTTCTTGGATCCTGCAGCAACGTTAGTAGCTTTTTCCTTTCAGGATCTGCAGACCTACGACACTAGTTTTTCTGCTGAATTTCGAGACTATATCTTTTCTTCTATTACTGCACTTATTCTAGTGTTGTTTATTTCTGGAAACTCTTTAAAAAGGTAAAAATTTACCATCAGCAAAGCATGGCTTACTCAAAGGTGTCTACCTCATTTCTCCCCCAATCTCCATGTTCTAATCAATGTCTATAAACAAAACAACCACTTGAGAGAAAAATGAAGCTCGATAGTTCATGAAAACTGACTGTCTTCATTCTATCTGTTTATCCTTCACAAATAGTTTCATGACATCTTTTGACAAGGAATGATTTTCTCAGCAAAAATTCTTGGTGTTTGCTGGAGAAGTAATGACATTAAGTCCCCTTTCCTTTCCTGCAACCACTTCTTTTCCACTAAAAGTGCAAGGCTCTGCTTTTTCTCCTTGTATAGGTGTGAGGAGTTACACTAGAAAATGCTGGTATTTATTTACAAAATCTGGACATATACTGACTTTACTCATTACCTATCTCCAAACTTATTTTCAGTCTCATACTGTCATACTCACAGATATATGTGTGCCGAAGTAGTCTGCCCAGGGTTACTTATGCATAACACAGGATAAGAGACACCAATTATTCAATCCTCATCATGTCTCTGAGATACTTCCCCAGCACAGCAAAATCATTTTTGGACATTTGGACCCTTTGGATTCCACAGTTGTGGTAAAGTGGGTCTTTTCTTCAGAATCTTGCCTGCGTTAGTCTCCATAAATCACAGGCAATGTTGCCATCTTATTATCTTGTTCCTGCTTGAGACAGACCCATTTACAGTCTGTTTTTCTGGTGGGCTACCTAGAAAAGGAGTGGGAAATGTGGCATGCTGTAACCTTGGTGCTATCACCCTTATTGCATAAAGCACAGTCTTCCTCCAACATGTGACCTGTGGTTGTGTCAGAGCACGAGACTTCTGGATTTGGCAAAAGCAGCCCATGCCTCACTTTATTGCCTCATATAATTTCTTCTTATATCAGAATAGGATATTCCTTTAAGTCTTGTTCTGCTGCTTCATCTGGTGCTTACATTCACATATTCAGACTTAGTTCATACTGATCTTAGAACTTCTCTTATGTCTTCCCAAGGACACTTAAGCAGCATGCTGAACTGAACAAACTAAATTGCGCTAACATGTTAGCATTGATAAATGCATTATATGCCAGCCCTGAGATACCAGCGCTTTTATAAATATTGCCATCCAGAATACAGTAACAATGGACTGTGGTAAATATATGATTCATACCCAGATTGTGGCCTGTAGCAGCTATGCTTGTACTTTCTTTCTCCTGGAGTTATCATTTTCCCAATAAACATTAAAGTCCCAGCTATATTTTATCTTTTCTGTTTGTCATAATATTGTGTTAAAGACTTCTGGAAGACGTAGAGACTTTTGGAAAACAGTTATCCTTGTGCTAGTAAAAGGTAAGGCATGAGTTCAGCCTTCTATAATACTGCTTCATTTACCTAAGACATTCCTAAGTTTGTTGCAGTATTCTTAAGTACCCTAATTTAATTGCAAAATCAATGTTAAATGAATTTACAAGTCATGCACACTTTGCACAAGTACCTTCTTCCATGAACTTGAATTGTCATGTTAATTCAGTTTTCTCTTAAAGGGCTTTGAGAGTGATAATCTGATTTTTTTTCGTCCAGTTTCATATGTAACTGAGAAACAGAGATGACAAACTACTGGCCTGGAGTACAAAATCCTTCAAGAGCACATTGGTATTTTATGAATCTTAAAATACAGTGAGCTCAATATTTTCATTTAAAAATATATTCAAAATGAATACCTGATAAATATGCTGTTTAATGAAAAGAGATATGAAGTGATTGCCTTGAGAATAACTTTTAAAGATGACTTCTACCCTCATGCTCTATACTGAACATTTCTCTTACATACTAGTTTCGAAGTGGATTTTAGTGCCAATATCTAATGAGGCTTTAAAATGGCTAGAAGTAAATAAAGTTTTGCTCCTACGAATAACGAATGCTTTCTTACAGAATCACCTCCATCCCCCAGACTTATTCTGGAAGTAACCTGCAACTACAGTGGATAACCCACTCAAATTTGAATGGGCAATCAGTTGTAAGCTTGTCTGAATACCCAAGAATGTCCACTTGGGTGTATTTTCTGCTGCACTACTCAGTTGTCTCATGGTCTGGGAAGGCACAGGAGCTCAATGATAATGTCGGACATCAAGCAAAGTAGATCTGAATGTTTCCTGGGAATATCCTGAGAATATGAACATGGATGGCTATGCAAACTGGGAGCACAGTAACTGAGAACTGAGAAAGAGAAGGCACGTGTAGGGAGGAACTATCCTATTCAATAGGCTTCTGTCCCAGAGGTGTTGCAGAGCAGCCTGTTGCTGTAGAGACCTCTGCAACTCAGAGAAGTCACTATGCAGCTATTAAGGCTTACAAATTTGGCTTGAGCATCAGCTGTACTGGAAACAAAGGGGACCATCAAAGCTAGCATGTGTAAGCTGGGCTTTCCAACACTGATGTTCTGAGAGAGGTTATGACACTGGGTAGAGGAGTGTCCTCAAGGATATTTGGTAGCACAGTATAGAGATAAATGTGTCTTCAGAAATCAGATCAGATCTCACAGCGTTGTGTGTATCTAAATTCACATTCTTGGCTATAAGAAAACGGTGCAGGATCAGTGAAACTTTCCATGTGTTGTGCAAAGTAGGTTCTTCATAACTTCTCTGTCTCATACCATACACTGAATAAACCACCACTGGAACAACTTACTAAAAGTTATAGTAGATTTTCCAACAAAATTAACTTACCAAAAAAAAAAAAAGAAGAAGAAAAAAAAGTCAAATAGGTTTTGTGTGAAATGTCCTAGTCAAATAGGAATTATTTCAAGAAAATCCGTTTTCTTGAGTTGAGCAGGAGGCTCTTAGAGATCATAATCATGATTCTCTCTGGGTTCAAAAACTTTACAAGGTGACTCGCTTAGTGGGTGAGGAAAAGGCTGTGGATGTTTTCTACCTAGACTTCAGTAAAGCTTTTGACACTGTTTCCCGCAGCATTCTCCTGGAGAAAATGGCTGCTTATGGCTTGTATGGGAGTATTCTACTCTGGGTAAAAAGCCGGCTGGGTGGCCAGGCACAAAGTTTTTTGGTGGATGGAGTTAAATCCAGTTGGAGGCTGGTTGCAAGTGCTGTCCCATAGAGCTCAGTACTGGGACCAGTTCTCTTTAGTGCCTTCATCAATGGTCTTGATAATGGGGGATAAAGTGCACCCTCAGTAAGTTTGTAGATGACACCAAGTTAGATAGAAGTGTTGATGTGCTTGAGGGTAGGAAGGCTTTACAGAGGAATCTGGATGGGCTGGATTCGTGGGCAGGGTCAACTGTATGAGGTTCAACAGGGCTAAGAGCAGGGTCCTGCACTTGAGGCACGACAACCCCATGAAATGCTACAGGCTGGGGGAAGAGTGGCTGGAAAGCTGTCCAGCGGAAAGGGACCTGGGGGTATTGGTCAATAGACGGCTGAATATAGGCCAGCAGTATTCTGGCTTGTATCAGAAATAGTGTGGCCAGCAGGACTAGGGAAGTGACTGTCCCCCTGCACGTGACTGTGGTGAGGCTGCACCTTGAGTACTGTGTTCAGTTTGGGGCCCCTCCTGGAAGAAGGACATTGAGGTGCTGGAACATGCCCAGAGAAGTGCAGCAAAGCTGGTGAAGGGTCTAGAGAACAAGTCATATGAGGAGCAGCTGAGGGAACTAGGGTTATTTGAGACCTTATCACTCTCCACAGAGTCAAAAGAGAGGAGAGTCGCAGAGTCAAAGAAGGTTGTAGTGAGGTGGGGGTCAGTCTCTTCTCCCAGGCAAGAAGTGGTAGGACAAGAGTCAGGTCGCTCCAGGGGAGGTTTATGTTGGATATTGGGAAAATTTCTTCACTAAAAGTGTCATGAAACATTGGAACAGGCTGCCTCAGAAAGTAGTTGTGTCACCACCCCCAGAGATATTTAAAAGATGTGCAGATGCCCGGACATGGTTTGGTAGTAGACTTGGGAGTGCTAGGTTAACAGCTGGATATGATGATCTTAGAGGTCTTTTCCAACCTAAATGATTCTATTTTTCTATGTTTCATCTTGGTTCTCCACGTTTGTATGGGCCAGTCTTTTTTATTTTTATTTTATTTTGATAACATTTAAAGGAGAATGCCATTTATGTGCAGAAGTCTTCTTACGAATGCCAGAGACTTGCCTATAAAGACTCAGTGTGTCTGTTTTTAGGTATGCATATTTTAGATGCCATGTTCTTAATTAGAATTGAGATTCTGTTGCTTTTTAAAAAAATAAATAAATAACTCTACTGCCCTTGTATCTGTCTCTCTTCCAACCTTCTCTTGGTGGTAAAGAGTACTATAAATGATAGCTGAATCTGATAATTAGACAAGACTTCCCCTTTCTGCTCTGCTTTTTTTGCTGTAATGCATTTTGTCTGCTTACTGGCTTGAGGTCCCTTTCTCCCTGTGAGACTTATCTTTTTAATGGCAGTCATTTTTAGCATGCACAATTTTTCTGTAAGCATGACATTCACTATCTCTATAATAACAATCATTTGGCTTATGATTTAAACCATTACAGCAATATACCATGCTGTGAGACTCAAATGCTGGCTTCACTTTTACATTGTTTACTTTCCCATCAGCATGTTGACAGTTCATAACTCTTGGCTACTTTCACATTGACTGAAATTTCTGTAAAGCTGTAGTGGAAATAAAGAACTCCATCAGACGATTGTTTTTTGGATAGCTTGCCTAAGCATGCTGTAGACTTGGTTTAGACTCCTAGTAAGATACTGAACTAGCTAGTCATTTTAATGTGCCATGAATTTAACAGTAAAAGTGTGCAATGGATGTAGCACATTATTTTTAAACTTAAGTGTAATAGATGAAGATCAGTTAATGCTTTGTACCAACAGAAATGTGAGATGGGGTATATTAAGTGCTAAACTCTTACCTGATGGCTTTTTTTTGTCTTTTTGCTTCTTGCTCTGCTGCCCCCCTCTTTCTTCCCTCCCCCCACCCCCAATATTACTGCTCCATTTGAGAAGAACACTTCTTGAACATCTAGCCATGATGCTCTTTGAGAGTGAACAAAGCAGAAGACCCTGGTTTAAAGATGAGTTTATTTTGATTACTGGTATTTAGTTAATTATGTTATGAGTCTACACAGAGCTTTGATCCCTCCATTCATTTCACCCGTTTATGCTGCTCTACATTTTCCAACTAAATCCAGCCCAGTCAGCAGGGCATGGGAATGAGATGAGGGCAGGGCATGGGAATGCATGAGAATGCATTTCTAGGAAAACTCATCTTAGCGTAAATGAAATTTAGCACAAAGAACTCTTGAATGTGTGCAAATGACTGGGGTTTTGGTTTTTTAGACGTTTATATCCTGAATAAATGAAATTTTTGCAGCTGTTTCTCAAGTCATCTCACATCTCAACCACATTTTGAATCCTGTCCTATTTCAAAGAAAAGATCTAAAGATTTTTTTACATGGAGAGGAATTATTTTTCAAAGATATCCAACCTGAGATGTACATATGTTTAACTTGGGCAATGTTTTATGAGAGAGACAGTTTCTGGTCTGCATATTTTAATGTTAATGAACCTTCCTGATAAAATACAGTCATGTTCTCATCTTCTATATATGCACGTACTGGTATAGATGGAAAAAATGATATTAAAGCTGAAAATTTCTGTTGTACTCATATGCACTTTACTATGCACTTTTTGTTGTTGTGGTTAACTGGACTTTGTTTCTTTTGTGGCAGCTCTTTTGTAATTAAAATGAAAAAAAAAAAAAAAAGAATGAGGGAGAACTTCTTGTATTAAAGATCATAGAATCATTAAGGTGGAAAAGACCTCCAAGATCATGTAGTCAACCAACTACCTAACACCATTATTGCCCATTAAACCAGGTCCCTAAATACCACTTACACCATTTCCTTAGACACCTCCAGGGACAGTGACTCTACCACTTCCCCGGGCAACCTGGTCATCCAGAGGTGGTTAACTCTTCCGGTCATAAGCAGTATGGAGTTAGAATTTGCTATATGGAAAAATTAATTTATTTAATAAAATCTCTTTTTCCAAGCTCTAATACTAATGAGCTGGGGATCTTAGACTTTCATGTGTTACTAACTACTTATGAGTATTTTACGCTTTACACAAGTACAGTAATATCTAGTTTCTCAATTATACCATACGCTTTTCTTGCTTATATTTTCTTGCTTCAGAAATTGTTTGATTATGACTTTTAAAGAAAATATTTCTAGTATGTTTGGTTATAAGTTTGAAATTGTGTTTTTTTAACATTTATTTTAAAGGCTTAAAACCTAGAAAACTTAGAAATATTTGAAAAATGCTTTTTAAGAAATCTTATTTAAAACTTTGTGTTGAGAAATTGACTGAAGATATCTGAGTGACTGCAGTTGTAATGCAGTTTTGCATAACTATTGTTTGTAACAATTGAGCATGTACCTGTTAGATAAATTGTGTACCTTGAGGGTACTATGCCCTTTTTACGTCTGGAGTTTAAAATGATGTTTTTTCTTTTGTTTTGTTTTCAAATTTCTTTTTTTTTTTTTTAGTGTTTCAGTGGAGTAGAACTATACAAATTGATGACATATTTTAAAGAATATTTTATAACATTTTACAATTTGGATCATTCTAGTATACAAATGTTTCTAACCTCTCCTTCCCATTTATCTTGTATTCTGGCATCCAAATTCATATTCTTGTTGAAGTGAGCATGCAATAGAAGGGTAGGGGAGAAACTATTATTGAAGCATTCTTCTTTTATTTGGAGTTTGCCTGTTTCTCATCTTGAAATTAAAATTGATGGACAGAGAATAATCTGTGCTAATGCAGCTGTTATTCAGTTTGAAAGATGACTAACAGGGAGCTAGTGCTCTTATCTGGGGAAAAAAGGGTGACAAATGTCACTCTGTGCATCAAGATTTTCCCATGCTGCTTCTGAAGTAGGCAATGTACCGATTCAAAAAAGGAAAAAAAGGCATTTAAACCAGTACAGTGTCAATATGGTAGAACAGTCTCCTAAACCTCTTGTCATCGGTGATAAGGACATCAATAATAGTCATTGTCAATGTTCATTAAGTTCAGATCTTCCAGTTTTATGTCCCTCAGGATGCTTTTCATTGATATTTTCCCTAGAAAGGCAACAGGCCCTGAATCAAGATAGCGTATAAAGCTTTTTTCCTTAGTTTTTAGAATCAACAAGTTTTTTAGAATCGTGTTAGCTTTTACAATTTGAGCTATGAGCATCAAGCAGAAGTGTTCTCATAACTGGCAATTTTACAGTCCAAAAAGCCTTTTGGTGACAGTCCTGCAGGTCTCTGCAAAATTAATTGTGCAAGCTAGCTTGCAATTGATTACTTAAATGTTCTGTAACTTTTACAGTTGCTTGTTATACCAACATGCCTTTTCTCACCTCAGAACTGTGTATATTTACTCCAAATTAGGGAATTTTTAGTTTATTTTTTATTTTTAGGGAGTTTTTAGGGTTTTTGTTTGTTTGTTTGTTTGTTTTAGAAATAGATTTACTACAAAGTATGTAATACTTTGTAAAGTATCCATGGACTGGATGCCATTTTCTGATTTCAACTAGATCTATGAAAAATCATTCTTTTTTCACTATAACTTGTCCAAACAAGTTTTATTGCATTTTCAGGATCAGTTAACAATCCAACTGATAGTAAAACTTGAAGAAGTGAATATACTTCTAGCCTGGTTATAAATAAGTCTCCTCCAAAATCCTCATAAATCTGAAATGAGTTTTCAGCAAATCTAGACTGATTGATTTCAAATGTGAATAGGTGCAACGTTTGCATAATCTTCATTATGGTTGTGACATATCTAAGATCCTTTGATCACATTTTTGTGTCACATGCAAGGTATTTCATGAGACATCTCTGCTCGATGTAGGAGTTGGGGTACATCTTTAAAAATATGTACCAATGGAGTTTCATATATTAATTAACTTGTTTGCTTGTTGATGAGGTTTCTTTTTTTCCTTCCTTTTTTAATTACTTTTGATCAACCAATCCCAACTGAAGTTTCATTAGGACAGTGGCTGCCGAGTTCAGGAAATTTCTTTCTTTGGCCTGTGTTATAAGAGACTCTTCAGGTGGTGAATGTACTCATCATCCTTCTTTTGTCAGTGTTACGGGACTTCATTACAGTGTGCAAGCACTTAAAAGGACAATACCTACTGTGTGAAAGACCTGTGCAGCTTATAAAAGAAGACATCCCATAGTGTCATTATGAGTTGTCAATGCAATTGTACCTCAGGCCATTCCCACAACATATCTAATTCTGTTCCCTTCTGACCCCTTTCATGCCAGAAAATGGCAGAATTGTGCAGTTTTGTCTTTGAACGTGGTGTAGAGCCTGGCACAATAGATTTCTTATAATATCATACAGCATATTGAGCTAGACCTACAGAGATTTTGAAAGAGATGAAATTATGCTGATCGTCATTGACATACATTTTTTTTTCATTGAAAGCCAGTCTCTAAAATCATGAGTAATGTGATCATGAAAGCCAGTGCTGGCTTGAAAATGCACCATATTTTTAAAAATAGTTCAGATTCAAGGATTCTGTGTGAGCCTTCCTAGCACTAGAATACTGTCAGACCCAGATCCACCACTGAATCTGCATTCTGTGCACTTAAATACCTCTGGCATCCCAAGTGGTATAATGCTCTAAGAGTTTCTTGCATGTGTAAGGAAATTGGAAAGACAATACTGTTCTCTAATATAGCTTATAATTAACAGTCAGCTTAAGCATTTCTCTTAGAGCAGACTGGAACTGGTCTACATTACACAGCCCTCCCTCATTCCAGTGTGGACACACAACCTATACTCATTATCTGGACCATATGTTCATGGAAATGTAGTCACAAGGTGTCTGAGATGAAGGAAGAACACTGCAGAATCCTGCTAGACATAGTTTAGGGATGACAGACGTGCATATGAATCTTGAATTTATATGCAGGAAAGCACTTCCCTCATCTTACATTTACACTTTGCTAAATCCAGATTTAGTTCCTGATATTATTCTTCTTACATAGTTGTGAGGACTTATAGTCTAGAAAATCTTGATTTGATTTACTCCTTTTTCTTTCAACTTCCCCAGTTTAAAGCCATGGTTCCTGAGAGTTTCTGAAAGCAAAATTATGTTCACCTCTTGGCTTTCTGCTGTAAGCATAATATTCTGAGTGTTTTCACTATATTAATGTGTAGCTCATAATTGTTAATATTGCCAGTGATTTACTGATGAGCCTCTTAACTTTAAGCAATGCTGTGGCTCAATCCCTTTCCCTGTAGTATTAAGAACTAATTTGACAGTTGCTACAGGCAAAGCTGCAAGATGACTCAGATTGTCAAATGTCCTTTGTCCTCATAAATGCAAAATCCTCCAGCCAAGTTTCAAATGCAATTCCATTTTATTCTAATTTATTGTTCATTTCTCTTCTTGACTTAGCAGCTCCCTAACAAGTCCATACATCATTACTTAAATGCTTGCTCACAAAGGACTGTTGTCAATCACAGGCACAGAACATCAAGCAGAAAGAAAGTCTGATCAAACACATTTTGAAAGGTCTGCCACAGCAATAGAGAAAAGCTGAATCAAACCTGGGGGAAGGGAAGGGCTAAGCAACTTATTTGTATCAAGCAGATGAGATTGTTTTAAATAGGCCTAAGACTCTGAAAATACTGTGGAATTAATTCATTTATAGCTAATTCTTAGAGTGCATGTTTTTTTTAAACATTGATGATAATGCAAGTGGTGGATAAAATATTAATATCAATGAACACAGCAAAAAGTAACCATCAGACCATTCAGACCTTCCTGGGGCTGCAAAGACCCTTGGAGTGAGCCTGAGCATTACTAAAAACAAAATTAGAAATTATTGCTCAGAGGGTGAATCACTCCCAGGTCATCTATATAAACATTAACAACATTCTAAAAAACTCATAATTTTTGAATGCATCTTCTTAAGCCACAGTCTTGATTTTATTTGTTTTGAAATGCCCACAATAAGAGAATATCTGTGGTTCTTTTACAAATAGTATGTTGCTTTTAATTTATTCTAAAATCCAATTGTTCTTTACATAATGGATCGAAGTCCACATCAGTTCAAGAGTTAAACTACACAAAAAAGGATCAATTTTAAATTCAAAATACTAAAATAGACTATTTGTTTTGTATACCACAATGAAAAGAATTATATTTTTTTTTCCACTAATCTGAGAGGAATTTAACAACCGTGTATTGCTTTGAACTTCTCCTGATCTCTGCACTGTAGCTGCATATAGATCAATAATACACTTCACTTACAAGAGTTTATGTCCTTGTCAGCTCAAAATTCTGGTCGCTCAGGGCTGTCATGCTGAAGATGAGCTTTGCACATCTTCTCTTTAGATTGGTTTATCGCTTCTGGAGGGGCAGGGAGTCAAAGTGGAAAGAAAATAGCAATGGTTGTATGATTCTCTGCCAACCATACTTCACCCCCAAATCTCAAAAACAGCAAAATCTTTCTTACAAATTGGAAAATGTTCCAGTCCCTGAGCAACGTCTGGTTTGAGGTAGGATGGGCTGCAAGAACAGCTGACTTAGTGTTTTCATTGTGCTACATAGGATTGCTGCTCTAGGAAAGGAAAAACAGTTTGTGATTATTTAATATAGCAATAGCTGACCTGCATAAAGAGACAATGAAGTATGGATAGTGTTATTTTATCTCCAACTTTTAAATGCCTCACTGTGAAATTGCATTTTAAGTAGCTTTGATGCAATTCCCTATGGATTTTTTTTTTATTTATTTAAAGTAAACAAAAAAGCCTCCATTGTGTGAAAATGCAGTATTCCCATGGTCCACTCACTATCTGGCTTTATGAACAGATTTAGTTGATAAACCAAAAACTTGAAATAAAATCATTGTGTACGGCTATACAAAATTAGATAAATTATGTAAACATTTTTGAGGTAACATTACAAGAGACCTGGCTAACAAGCACCATTATTCTCAGGAGAGCTGAGCAGTCCCCTGAACCATTAAAAAGTTTTAGCAAAAAACTTCTGGGAAATTAACAATAACATTAATGGAAGTATAAAAACTTTTCAGGAATATCTTCAAATTTACAATTCTAGGAAGAGGAAAAGAAAAAAAAAACAACACAGTAGGGTTCTTGTTGAACTTTTCTTGTTGACTGTTGGGTAATTTAGTAATTCCTTGAAATACTGTAGATCTAATGACATTAGCATTAAAACTTTCTAAATAACTGGCATAAGTGGCATAATTTACCCTGTAGAGCTTGTGCTCTACCTACAGAGTATATCATGTAGCTAGGCCTGTTGGTAGTTTAGATGCTAGAATTTGAAATGTCTTTTTTCCCCCCATGTAGAATTGGTGTTGAGTTCTGGCTTCAGTTCAGGGATCAGAAACCAGACAAAAGGTAGTAAGTACCATTTGGATAGAAAAGAACATGAAATATATATTAACATTGGGTAAAACTGAGCAGCATCAGCTTAAAAGGGAGCAAAAGAAAGTGACAATGTTAAGTTATATATTGGTCTGATTTATATTGGATGAGAAAATTGCTGTTAGGTTTATTTTATTGAAAAATTAAGTAACAATTAGTTTTTGTTGTTGTTGTTGTTTTTTAGTACAGATTGCTTTTCAGTTAACAAACCATAAAACCAATTCAGTGTTTCAGAAGTGGATATCCATTTTTTTATTCTTTTCCCTTTTTTCTCTTGGTGATTGCATAAATCACTACAGTGTCATAAACTACGGTCTTAAAAGTGAGTTTGAGACAATATACACCTATAAAAAAAAAAATCCTTATTTTCCTGGGTTTACAAGATTGTTTGATTCACTTTTAGCTCGTCTCAATGTGGGTACATCGACAAGGTCAATATTTAAGTAATTTTTTCATACAATTATAATAACTGGGGAAAAGATTTCTTTCATTACACCTCTAGCAGAAAATGAATTGAGATGTAGAAGTAAATCTTTTTGTAAAGTGATAATGTTTAAACAGCTGTACATTAGCTTCCAGGCTGGGAAAATCCATATGAAGGAACAATTAATGATTCATAATACCACCAAACACATATTTATTGCTGTAGTTTTTTTGCTTGTTTGTTTTGTTTTGTTTTTAGTATTATTTTTTTTTCAGTGGGGATCAAGGAGTCATTAGAATTCTTAAAAAAAAAAAAAAAAAAAAAAACTGTTTAAATTGTGGATAAAAGAATCCCTGGACTTGATACGGTTGTTGAATGGTCTCACAAGCTACGTGCTTGTATCCTTTAAGTCCAGAATACCTAGAAAGCTTCAAAAATGCTGTGTGTTTAAGCGAAAACCTTCTGCAGTAAGTCTAGCAGTTCTTAATAGCAGTAGGTTACGACCAAGAACACATATTTGTATAGTAAATCCCATGAAAGCTTGAATACAGAAAAATTACCCAATTTCATAGACAATACCCAAGCTGGCTTTCCTCCCTTTTATCATTCTTCCCACTCCCTTTGATATTCTTCCTTCTATAGTACGAAAACTAAAAATTATTTCACTCAAGAGACTGAGTGCTGCTCCTTGTTACCAAGAAACAGGGTTTCATCAAGATCTAAACCTCCTTCCAAAAGAAAAGGTTTTACAAAACTGTTAATTCTGCTAAGAAACAGGACACCTAGCAAATGGTCAGACTAAAATGTTGCTACTAACATCAAGCACGATATGTACTGTTTGCAGAATAAGTGGGTTTATTTAGCACATATTCCTCATCTCTTTGAATGTAAGGAGAAAAAGCAGTAATTCTGTTAAAACTCCCCTCTTTCCTGTCTTTATTCTAGGTGCTCTAAAAAAAGCATTCCTTAAACTGATTGACTTTCATCAAGAACTCTTTCAATGTCACAGAAATAGATTTCATTGGCTTTGACAGCCTGGCTTGATGCTAAGCTTGTATCAAAAACTTACCAACAGGAAAAATACTGCCAAGCTGAACATAATGGTCATATTTGGGGTTTCTGCTGTGCATGTCTCTGTGGTGGATGTGATTTCCTCTATTTGGACCCCAAGAAGCTTGTACAGCAGCTCATTTAAAGTTCATGGCTTCAAAAGGAAAATTGTGGAAATGTGAAAAAAGAAATGATCAACTGCACTTTCATTTTGAGTAGCCTTCCCACAGGCTGGGAGCTCTGTGGGGGAGCAGGAGATGGGAAATCTGTGTTGCCCTTAAAACAGAAGAAAATTTTTGTAACATAATATACGTGAACCACTTCACTATTCTCACTTCCTGTAAACGATGGAAAGACAGTAGGTGCAAAATCTTACAATGTGGCCAGTTCTTCTAAATCACTGCCCTCTTCAAGCTTCCCATGATCACGTTCTTGTTGCCTTTGCCTATATACTTAGCATTATGTGGCATCCTAGCGGGTCTGTGAATAAGATAATTATCAGTAACTTTCACATCTTCTGAGAACATTCCCATTCCTGAAGCAATTTGGATCAAAAATGTAATTAAAACAATACTCTGAAAATGTATTTTTATACCAGCCACTCTGAAAGCCTAGTCCCAAACTGAATGAGCCATTACTTCTTTCTGTATCATTTTAATTGCCTATATAGTCATTGAAAACAAACAAACAAACAAAAAAAAGCAAGCACAAAACCAAACAAACATAGGAACAGTCTAACACTGCTCTGAAGCCATGCCTGCTTATATTTTCCTGTTTGTAACTGATTGGCAGTACCTAGTAGTGCAAACTTGAGGAAAGAAATATTCTGTCTCCTTCATGTACCCTGACAGACTGTTTCCTGATGGAAATGGAGGAGGGCTATAGTCCTTCATTCTGTTTCTTGTTCCCTAAGTCTAGTCAATGGCAAGCTCATAGCTGTAGTCAACAAATCATATAAATGCACACAGCCTTTCTGTTCGTGCTATTCATTGCTTGTGTTATTGTGATGTCTCCTTAGTGTGTGATACTGATGGGTATCTCCAAGGTTGAGGGGGAGCACTGGGAATGTAGCGGCTAACAGATAAATTCACTTTTGTCTCCCACTCCTCCCACTGCATTAAGCAATCCTGCTTTGAAAACAGAACAAAAACAAAACTTTAAGCAACAGCAAAACTACAGCTTTTATGAAACTGTAGCAACATCTTAAAATGTACCAATTTATTCACATCTGCTGGGTAATGCTTATACTAGAGTTTGCTCATATTTTTTGCCAAAGAAGCAAAACTAAGTTATACTTTTATCCTTAGCTATGAATTTTTGAGAGCATAATTCAGCCATAGAAGGGAGCTTGTGTTAAGTATTACAGTTCAGTAGATGCGTGCAAAACTGTTCCCTTATACCTTTTTTGATTTTATGAACATTTTATTTTGTTATTTTTAGTTTATACAGATGTAAAACTTCATGTGTGGGATGGGGTTCAATTAGTGCACAGAGACAGTTAATTGTTTAAAATACTTTTAAAATGCTGTTATTTGATACGAGTAACTTGAATTATAAACAGCAAAAATTAAGCTTGGTGCTCATTGCTCTTGTGTTCCTCCCACTTGGCAAAAATAGAAAATGGCTAGTCAGCTTTCCCATTGTTTACATAGTTTTGAGTTTTTAATTAACATAATCTGCTTATTGCAATGTAGCTGCTAATTGCAGCCAGTTGAAGGAGAGGGGTACAAATTGCTGTGTTTATGTGGCAGAAAGAGGAGCCAAATAATTAGGGAAACTGTTTCCCATATAGAAAATGATAATATTTTCTTTCTTTACATGAAAATGTAAATAAATCTGTGACCAACTGTTCAGACACCATTTAGAAAGCACTGTAGCAAAGCAAAGAACTTCAACATCAGATTGGTTCATTTCTTCATCAACTTCACTGAACACTCCTTTCTTATTAAAGAAAATGCAGCTTGCATTAAAAGGAAATTGATGCTCAGTTTTTAAGGATTTGGGACAGTGAGTCCACAAGGGTCCACAAGTCCCAAGACCACTCTGCAGTAGAACTCCAAAGGTACAGCAATACCAGCCTGGACTTTCAATATCTGAGACCATTGCTGGAGTTTCTGAGTCTTTTCAAGGATGAGTATAATTGTACACGAACACTCCAGGGCTATCTTAGTGTCATCATTATTTGCAATTAAAATCATGACTGCTTAGATGTTGAGCATTTCTATTTATTTTC
The DNA here is from genome assembly GCF_013377495.2 of Cygnus atratus. NCBI lineage: Eukaryota > Metazoa > Chordata > Aves > Anseriformes > Anatidae > Cygnus > Cygnus atratus. Next base: position 16,119,902 of record NC_066374.1, read on the forward strand.
CTTCAACCTGGAATGTTTTAAGCAAGAAAAAAAAAATAGATCAATGGTTTTGGCAAATATTCAGATAATAGATCTGGCTCTAACCATGCTTTATTAATATATGTAACTCCGGAGGGTAATCTTAGGCAAAAAGGACCATTAATTTTGAATTTTTCTGCAAACCTAAGGGAAAAAAAAAATAATAATTACAGAACTGAGTTTTGTCCTAGCCAAATAATCCACTGTGAGAATTTTATTCTACTTCACACTTCCACTGTAGCCAAATATGATAAAGGTTATTAAGTAGTCTAATCTTGTAAAATAAAAAGAAACAAAAATGGATGCTGTTAAGATGACTAAGTTCTCTTCAAATACAGCAAGATTTACTTTATGCTAGAATGAACAATGATTAAGAAACTTTGACTGTGTTATTAGGAATCTTTAATTGCAAAACAAGAAGCAGTTCTGTATTCTGTAGAATGTAATCGAAATTGTTTGCAATAGCAAATTAAATGTATTCATGAGTAAAAGTTCCAAATATTTTATCTGTTGACCTTTACCATACATTGTAAAAGTTTAGTATTGGCACTATTCTATGACTTTAGAACCAACAATGTTGAAATGTGTGGGCCTGATTCTGATTTCATTTACTTCTAATGTAATTCTTTTGAACACTGGAAGCAACTCTTGACTGGCAGTGCTCACAGCTAATTGGAATCATGTCTTAAGGCACAAAGATTTTTCTTACACCTGCAACAATGAATTTCTGAAATTAATAAAAAGGACGATAGCTATTAATCTATTTCAAATTACTGCACCCGAGTCCGGGAAATGGGTAATGTGGTATTTATCCTGATGACAGGATTAAATACTTCCTCATCCATTTGTGAGATATTTGTTTTCTTTGAGTATTCCAAACCATGGTTACTGATGAAATACCCATATCATGGTTTATTTTCATCCAAAATAGTGCCAGATATGCTCATAATGTTTCCCTAACTGGTGCAGCAGACAATATGTTTGCTGTCCTAGGACACATCTCAACACAATATTTAGAATGCATATTGGGGTCAAAATATTATTGTTCTTTCCTTCTGCTTAAGAGAAAGAGATGTTTGAGTGATCAAACAGATTCACTGGTCCTAGCACAGAACCTGAAGCTGGGATCAAAATCCACGTTTGCAATGTATTGAAGAAGTTGAGATAGGTGCCTATCTCATGCTTTCTCATTTAGTATATCACGGGCATATATTTTGTATGCACAAATATATGCCTATGATATACCAAATGAGAAAGACTTTGTCCTTGAAATCCTAAAATAGTCTTTTCCAACATCTGATCTATCCTTTCTTTCAACATCATTCACAGACTCAACAAGTAATATACCAAGTGCGCATGTATGATCACCAGTTGCATAAAACAGGCTCATCTGAGTTTGAGCTGACAAAGAGAATGTCTGAATGTTTGGTGTGAGCTGAGCTGACAAATTCTTAGAAGAGAAATCAATTGAAGGGTATTAAATAAAAGACATCTCCGCATCTGATCTGCAAAGTATTGGTGGCTATAACTACTTCATGTTTGACCTGTTTATATTCTGTCCCTGTGGTGTTTTCACACCAACGGACAGCTAAACTCCACCAAACCTCTCTCTCATTCCCCCTTCTCAAGAGGGTTGTGTGTCTTTATGAAGTATAAAGAAAAAGTCTCACAGGATGAGGTAAGGATAATTTAATTAAACGGAAAAGAAAGAGAAAAATAGGAGGAAAAAAAAAAAGACTGCATGGAAGCAAAGAGAAAAAACAATCATCCTCTACTTCATATCAACAAGTGATGTTTGGACTCATCCTGGGAAGCAGGACCTCTGTGCACATAGCGGTTGCTTGGAGAGCAAGCCCTCCTTCTCCTTCCGCTTTCCCAGCTTTTATTGCTGAGTGCGTTGTCATGTGGTATGGAATATCCCTTGGTCAATTTAGGTCAGCTGCCCTGGCAGTCACCTCCCCACCTCTTGCCCAAGCCCAGCCTACTGGCTTTTGAGGGGTTTGGAGGGAGTCTTGATGCTTTGCCAGCACTGCTTAGCAATAGCCAAACTGTGTGATAGCAGTTCTGTTCTAGCTATGACTGCAGAGCACAGTGGGCTGCTGTGAGGAAAGTTAACTCCAGCCAGCCTGCCCCAGTATAATTTCCTAAGCACATACTATTTCTTGTCCACAACTGGACAAAAGCCCTGGGGCTGGGTGGAGCTATGTTCTAATGATCTTAAACCTTGCTGGTGTTTTCATCACTCAGTTACAGGAGAAAATGTGAGATCAGCACATGTTAATGAATAATTGAAGCTGTTTTGCAGCGATGATAAAGGAGTAAAATTTTAATATGTACTGTCTATTTTTGAGCTTGCACTAGGAAGTTGTTGCAAATACCCTCTTCAATAAATAAACTTTGAATTTCTGTTCCAAAACTTTATATTATTTATTTCCTATTTCTTCTGTTTTTCTAAAATGAAGTTTGGACAAGTGTCACAAAGATAATATTTAGTTGGGACATAATGTTTTATACTCTAATAATTTGTTCTTTAATTCAAACTCCAGGATGGATGCAATCTCATTTGAAGGTAAGATACTGCAGATCTATCTTAGAAGCAAACCAGCATCTGGTACTGTATGTATTTTTAATGTTAGCTACTTATTCAATGATTTTCCACCTTTTCTTCCTACAGTTTAGTATGCGAAGCTTGTTAGCCCATGCCATTGAAGTAAGGTCTAAAATTTCCTTCCTTTTTTGTGTTCATCTAGCAGCAATACCAAGAAAAGACCATACATCCCACTGTAAGGTAGAATCTGGGTTCTTCAACTGCAATGTCAGACCTGGGTCATGTCTGTTATTGTAGAAGCAGAAGTGGTATTATTGCAAGTGGGATGCAAATAGTTTCATAATCAAGCAGGGAGTGCTGAAGAAAAATAGTTACTACAGAATTCAGAGTTTTTGATTCTACCATGCCAAGGTCAAGTGACAGCTACATTCAGATTTTTTTTTTTATATCTTTTTCACTCCATGCCACTTTTTGCATGGTGTTGGTACTAAAGCAGCTGCCACAAGTGACAGAACTTTGGCGTTTATAGTATGGTTTCACTCAGTCTGATGCTACAGAAGAGTGTCCTAATGAATTGTGTTCAGTAGTTTAGCAGATGATAATAGATCTTGTAAAAATACTAATATGACCATGAATGCTGTTTTTAAGGAGAGGCGGTTCTCCTATTTATAGGATATGAAGAGGGGTGATAGAGAATGCTTTAAGAAAGACAGTAATCAAATCTTAAAACACCCTGATGACCTCAGAATAATACCTTGCCCCCTCCTCTTATTTTTTTTTTAAATACGATTCCAATCACTTTTGAGTGAAAATGCTACAATGAAATGTATTATCCCTTTTATAGAAATGGCAGAGATAGAACACTTACCAAGCAATTTAAGAGACACAGCTGAACCTAATCACTCCTGAAATCAAAAGAAGTGAAGGGAAAATCTCTTTTTCACTGTAATGAATGTGAATACTTAGTTTTAGAATCCTTTCACCATTCTGCCTTGATAAATGGGAATAGGTGAGGAATAGATCTTCACATAGCTATACTGCTCGCATCTTAGTGCTTGCTGCTTCTTTATCCTCTGCTCCATTTCTCTAGTGCATCACCAACTTTTTAAATGGGTTTGCAACAGTAGTTACCAATTGATTCAGTTTTCAGAATAGTTCTTCTGTAACTATGCTGATGAAAAAGTAAGTATGAGAAGAAAAGCCTATGTTTTCTATAAATCAATGTTCTTGATATACTACACATTCCCTTAAATTCAGTTTTTTTGTCTGCATAAATGGGTTAAAACCTCCTGGTTTTCCCTTTCAGCTTTTTGCACAGCAAATTCTTCATACAGTCACTGGTGTCCTGCCAATAGGGTAACTAGCAGCTTAACTATAAACTAGTTAAGAGACAGGGTAAATTAGGCAGGTGGGAATGGCTTACAAATTTATGGGAAATGCCTTATGTAATTGAAGATAACGAATGCATAGAATTTTTGCTGGAGAAGTCTGAACCAGGTGAGGGTTTTACTAGTACTGTTAGCAGCTTTAATCCTCTTGATTGGTACCCACAAGCAGACAGTGATGACAAAGATGCTACAGTACCATGGTACTGTACATGCTTCTGCTGGACCTTGCTCCTGTAGAAGGGCTTTGATTGCAGGCAGCCTTGTGGTGAGTGGGTGATGACCATCAGTGCCAGCAGTACCAGAGTGCAGGTGGTAACAAGGTGTTGTGTCAGTCAGTTTAGATTATTTTGCACACTTCAGTAACCTGTGGAAGTTGGTGCAAAACATTGTACTGACAATTGAGAGAAGATTAAATAGAACATGTATAACAGACTAATATGAGACAACCTTTAGGCAGTTTGCTGGTGGGAAGGAAACTAGGGAGGGGAGAGAGGGGGGAATGTGTACAATGTGCACAATACACTATGGCAAAGGAAATCAGCAAATGAAGCTTTTTTATTTTTTATTTTATTTTTTATTTTTTTTACATTCCAAATCTGGAGAAATTTCAGTTGCTGTAATAAGATTTTCTCAAAAGCCCAGGGGATAAAGAAAATGGCTGCTTGATACAGTGACATCTTTGCAATTCTGATGGCTTCTAATGATGAATAGGAGAATCCAGAAACACTTATTTTGTTTTATTTTCACTTTTAACATGTCTTCATAATAAACAAGCTCTATGAATAAATATGCCTGATGAAATAGTGAAATATACTACATGCTATTGAGAACATTTCTCCCCCTGCAGTACTGTAGCTGGAAAATTATGATACAATCACAGTGACATAGTTCCCCCCCATGGAGCATTTTTGTGGCAAGACAAGTTAAAAGTAAAAATAAGATAAAATGTTATTATAAGGCTATTGATCTTCTATTACCTAAAAAGGAGTGAATATAGGTATTACAGCTGACAAAGTGCTAAGCTATCCCAGCTTATGCAAGGCTCAGTACATAATAGTGAAAAACAGCCTTATCAGATCTTTTCCCAACTTGGGGTGAGGGGTGGGGGTGGAGGGAGGGCAAGGGAAGGTCTTTAGAACCAGTAGGACTATAAAAGTTGTCAGGTTCACAAACAATACAAAGCTTGGATGACAGCTACAAATGCAGAATCCATGAAAATATAAATTCCACTTTAAAAAAAAATTGCTTTCAAACATCAAGTCTACTTGCCAAGTAATATAATGGAGTCAGATTTTATTACATAGTTATAAAGTCCTAATACAGAGGTTTTGAAATAGAAGTGTTCACACACAGTGATCTATAGAGACTCCAGTGGTGTAACTGAGATGGCTGAGTTCAATGCTGAGAGCTAGCTTCCAAGGGTACTGACATGTCTCAGCATCACTGGACTCTGCTACATCTTACCATCTTATAACAAGATTGGCATGTATAAGCATAAAATCCTAACACTGCTTAGTATTTAGTGCTATCTGCAGTGCAATTTAATTTCTATGGTACTCTATGTTAATAATCATAATAATAAAAATGGATTCTTTTCTCATGCAATTTGTGTTGATTTTTTTTCCTTTACCCTTTGTTTTCTTTCCTCACCCAGTCCCCTTTAGTGCGAAGATCATTCTACTACACCTCTTTTACTGCAGAGTTGCAACAGGTCAATGAAATGCATACTTCAGGGCTATTTTTCTTTCCTTGTCATGTGATGTCTCTTTGGATAAGTGCTCTTCTGTTTCTAATGAAGTTTTAGAAGATTTAGTCTGAGCCACTTTCAGCACTGGCACTCTTATCAGGGTTGGAAGTAGAGCAATCTATTTCCAGAAATAGTTTGGAAGTATACTGAAATATATATATATGTGTATGTATGTGTGTGTATATATATATATATATATATACACTTGGTTTTCTTATCTATGAATTATTCAGGAATTGACTGAGAATTCTCAGAATATTCTTTGTTTTCTATCATACAGGACTTGTTTGAAAACTCCTTTTTCTGCTATTTGTTGGGATGACTGGTTACCATTCAGTATGATTTCAATGGAAATGTGAAAACTATTGGCTTAAATAACTCTTCTCTTAAGCTTTGCTTAGGAGGAGGCTTCTTGTTGAAGAAAAAAAAAATTCCATAAGGGTGCCGATGTGCACTTTCAGTTGAAGAGTATTGCAATATAATATCATAGAGTAAGAAAAAACCATGTCTAATCTAGTATTAAAATTCACCAGGCAACCTATTACAGTGCTAAACCCTCTGCTTCGTTACAAAGATTTTTTCACTGCCCCTCAGTGCATAAGTTCCTGCAAAGGAATGGGCCCAAATACTAGGCTCATGCTGCAGTCCAAGGAAGGTGAACATTGTCTGAGTGACAATCAGGTATGAGGCAACCTTTATGCTCTGGCACTAGGGGTAGAGGGAGTGGCCTTTCCTTCATTGACCGCCATGGGAGCTGACCTGGCCTCAGAGGAAAGATCTAAAAGTTGTAATGCAAAGTGGCTCCAGGAATGAGTCCTTGCTTGTTCTTTTCTGTGCATCCTGTCTGCTTCAGACAACCCTTTTTTGTACATTTTCCTCCTGCATTTCTCAGATGTCTGTTTATCTTCCATGTCTAGTCCAAGAGGAAAGGCTGCCACTGAGCTGCTGGAGCAAGCACACGGCTTTTAGTGCTCACTCAGCCTTCTTTGGGATGCCAATCTGGCATCTGTATAGTAACGCTGATTTATACGAAAGATAATACTCAGAAGGTAGCACATAGGACTTTTGGTAGTCTAAGCAATACCCATATAGTTATATTGGATAAAAAGATTGTCAATTAAATGCCTTTTAAGGCATTTTACATGGTGTGGTTTCTTCAAAATTACTAAAGTTTTCATAAGTTTTTTAGTTTGGTTTATTTTTAAAAGAATAGTTGGAATATGAGGAAATCACACCAAAGTATTCCTTGTGAGCACAGAACCTGCGTATTTCTTTTTACAGAATGTGATCAAATTGTGGGTGAAGTAAGCTGGCATGCAATGTACTTTATTGCCAGTATGCAATGCACTTCACACTCTATTAGTCTATACACCAACTAAAATAAATAGCACTGGCATATAAAGAGCATGGGGAAAATATGTCAGTTCAGAGCTGGTAGTAAGCCCAGTTTAGTGGAAGACACATCTTTGTCAGGAAGGGGAACTACAGCCATGAACTACAGCCTCTGCAGTAAAAATTGCGTGTTAGGCATTCACGGAGCAATGATGAGTGAGAAGGGAGGCAGACATTAAACAAATCCACCATAAGGTGTAAGGGAAACTGAACTAAACTGTATCAATTGTTTATGCTAACAGTATCAGGCCACAAAGAAGCAAAATGAAAGCCGTGAAGTCCTACAACTTGTTCTGTTATAAAATATGTGATAAAGCATCTATTGTTAGACAGTCATAGATGAGGACCTAATAAGGACCATTTAACTTGTCAGCTGCTCGCAAACAGCTTAAACAGAAGGGCTTTACAGACCTTAACTCATATGCTTATAGATATTATGACTATTTTATTATTTTTTTTCATTTTATTTATTGGCAGAAAAACAATCATATTGATAACTATTAACAATTGTGTTTTCTTGGCAGGAACATCATCAAAATATCTGTTATTTTGAGGCACAACTCTGTATGAGAAGAATTTATACTTCAAATCTCTTTTAGGTTGTTTAAGTTACATATTTATGGTAGCTTTTTAAGCCATTGCAGGATCCAAAATTTTGTCTTGATATATAAGCCCCTAGAGAAAAATGCATTTTTTGGGTGCATGAACACATACAGCCTCTCTCACAGGAAATGAGTTTCTTTTTCTTGTATCTGTCCCTAGTATTGAATATTGGATATGAGACAAGGAAGGCACCGCCCAAAGACCATGCTAAAGTGAAATCTATTGAGACACCACCCTCATCCCTTGAAAGTATTCAAGATAATTCAAACCTACCTGCTGCATTGGAGCAGTAATATCGTACTGTGTTTAACGTGACTAAAAGATGTGATCATAGGCTTTATATTAACTCCAGCAATCTGAGCATTGCATTTATCCTCTATGTCCTTTTCAGATTCTAGGTTGCTTTGTTTTGTTTTGTTTTCCCCATAAAAATATGTTTTCTGGTCAATGAGATTAAACAAAATGACACAAAACAAAAACTAATTAAATCACATGTTTATAATAGTTTATCCTTACATAATAGATTATTAAAAAAAATGATTATTAAAAAAAATAAATTATGTCAAGAACAGAAATAAAGTATTGTAGCTAGTAGCCCACTACCAGCTGAGTCAAGATACAGCCTCATTCCCTGCTCTCTGCCTATGAACAGCAGTTATGAATTAGGTCTGACAGTATGAAAATAAATGGCAGAATGTAGCTGAAGCCAAGCATTTATCAAGTCTGGTTGTACTCTATGCAAGGCAAGTCTGATACAATTTAATAAGACAACAGAAAACTTAACACTGTCTTCAGGATGTCAAAATAAGGATTTATGCCCTGTGCCAATGCTACTACTGTTAACTTGATGAATTTTAAGCTATTTTGGGTTCTGAGTTTAGCATCCAGAAGTCAGTGGTGTGATAGAAATGCTTTTCAGATACAGAATGGAATACTTGGACATACTTATGGCAGGAATATTCAAAACTATCAATTATTATTATTATGAAATCAAGAGAAGAACAGGAAAAAACATTAGGATAACGGCTCATCTCATTATATGTTATACTGCACTTTTCATTCTCCATTTTGTTTCAAAAGTTTAGGAACTAAATCTGTGAATGCAGGAATAGGGATATCAATAATAAACTAAAAGAACTTTTTCCTTTTGCAACTGGAGATGCCTGTCACAGACCCTTTTTTCTCTGTTATTCATTAAATTTAAGCTGAGCAAACTTGAAATGTCTTCCTCAAAAAGAACATTATTTTTCTGTCACTCATTTAATATTCCAACTGGTAACTGAAACTGTGAGTAAGACAACATCCTACCCTGTGGGTTTGGTGACACTTTGCTGAAGAACCCTGCATACTTTCACAGCAAAGTACATATGGGCCTAACTGCTGCTGGTAGCAATGAGAGGGATTTAAAAATTGCAGGTGTTTTTTTTCCCCTGTTTAATAAACACTAGAAAGATACCAAGTCATGAGTTAAACTAGCCTTTTGGACTATATAGGAAGAATCCCCATAGTCTCTCAAATACTATTTATCATACTTTTCAAAAGTGATTTTGACCCAAATTGATTGTTCCCTCATGCTACTCTATGTTCATGTCTTTAACATAAACTATGGAACTATCTGTTCTGGAGATGGCAAGGGCTTTGATAAATATATCCAATCATGACTGCTTTTTCTTACTACATATCTATTGATTCTTATAATATGAACTTTCAGGATTTGCATCATTTGTTAGAATTCTTCTCTTTACTTTTAAAGGCCCTCTACATTGATACACAAACAAGTCAGATCTTACTTACTAGTTCCTTTCAGCATTCCTTATGGCTCCCTTTATCAGTCATCCTGGCCTCAGTTCAGGAAGGACATTGTCCCACTTAGCTATTGAACGAAATACTGCAGGACTGGGTCCAAAGCATTTTAAGGGTCAGGCATGAAATGCTTGACCCTGAGCAGATACTGAGCAGAAGGAAATAGAGTAAGTAGGTGATATTCCTGAGCCTAATTTTCAGATACACTATAGGAGGCTATGTTTAATGCAGAGAAGTCAGTAAGTACATTTTGTCAGAGAGGTAAGGAACAGCTTTGCCTTGATCTGTTTCAGAGATCATCAAAGAACAGATTAAAAGGCCCGAAAGCTCTGTTCAGCCATCATTCAGCTGTATGCTGTATAACAACGCAAACATGCTTCCCTCCTGCCTCACCAGGTAGCTCAGTTTAGACAGGCTTTTTTCTCTTGTGATGGCAGTGCTTCCCTCACCGTTCATACGTTTTTGTTAGCTCCATGTGTAAAAGCTAATTGAATTTATCTGTTAGCAAGTGGATATAAGCTTGAAGTTAAATGAAATAGGTGTCAAATAGTAGGTGCAGAGCTTCTGCTAAGGACTCCTTGCTTGATGGGGTAAGGACTCTTCTTCACACATACACTGGGATGGAAGCAAGGAGCAAAAGGATCAGGGAAGATTCTCAGTGAAGCAAAATTGATGTCATTTTAGAGCATAGTTTCTCCTGTGGCCAAACAACAGCAGTTACAATATCATCCAGCAATGAGCAGACTACTGTTTGAAGAGCATCAGAGAAATAACTTGGAAGCTAACATTATAAAGAATAATATTTAGTTAAGGGGATATATGGTAGTCATCCCTTTAATCTGTTTAAGAGCTGGAGCAACTGAGAAGCTACTCTACATGCAGGCTCTGTATCGTCCTTTGCAATGTAGATTTAGTTAATCTGTTCTTTCCTTGACTTATTGGCTTATTGGCCTGCTAAAATGCTAGCCCCCCAATTAAAATTAATATAAGAAGATGAATTTCCAGTGCTATTTCATATAATAAATTGCCCATAATTAAATGTTCAAGTTCTCTTACCACCAACTATTGTGTTGATTTCTTCTCTGGAGTTTGATGTATGAGACATGAGGCTATATTGCTAAAATCTATTTTAATCAAGGGAAATTTAAATTATGCTATTGTTAAATACAATATTTGATTAAAATACAGAAATATTCCTGATTATTAAGATGATAGGTCATGTAATCTACTTCAGCAAAAATACCAGTACATTTTGCTCATGTGAGAGCAGATAATTCTCTTTTCATTGTTACATTTTTATGAATGTTTATCATTTCAAAACACCTGTTTTTAAATATAAGTAATATTATAGATATTAAATCATTTGCATTGCAGTGATAGACAGACACTCAAAAGCAGTAGGATCAACAGTAGAAATTTTTTCATGAGTTCAGTTCTCTTTGCAGTTATTATTCAGTGGATTGGAAAACGCTTCTCCAAAACAGATGCTGATATTTGTTTTCATTTTTGCTGAAGAAATTTCTTATAAAAAAAAAAAAAAGTGTAAAATTTATCAGGTGGAGGGCAACAAGTGATGAATAATGATATTTCTCCAGAAAAAAAAAAAAAGTGAAACACAGGCAAATCAAGATGCTTGCCTTGATCATTGCAGTATGATAATTTGGCAATAAAGAACAGGTCTTTTTTTCCTCAGTGGAGTTGTTCATGGCCATCATGGTCAGTAAGAAAAAGCCCCAAATATGTTCCATTAACAGGTTCTTCTTTCTTCTTTGTAATGATATTAAAGAAGCCAAATACTTCTAATTCAATCTGAGCTAATCATTATGTACTTCATCTTAGTTTAAAGGAGTCTTAAGTGCTGTTCACTGGGATCATGGACTAAACATTAATACAAAATTGTAGGTAATCTTTAGTTTTAAAAGATAATGAATAAATTACATCTTGTTCAGTCTCAAATTGTTATTTTAAAAGAGGAATCTATTGTGTGACTACTGGGCTCTCCTGCCTGAAGTTCTTTTTTCTTTCCACAGAAATGTAGAAAAGGCAAAAGGGGCTAGGGTCTAATATATCACTTGATCTCTTAAATAAAATAAAATAAAATTAAATTAAATTAAATTAAATAGATACAGACAAAGTTATACATTCCCTGGTAAAAATATGAAAATATCTTTTGACAGGAAACAGGCAAGTTAAAAACCTGGAAAACCCAGGGGAGAGGTATGAGTTGGTGGGGCTTTGGTGACATGTACACTTGTAAGAAATGTTATGGAGCTTTTTCACTCACTAACCATGTGAAATAGAACTGGCAGTGTACTTTCAGGTCACTGTAACCACCTTAGAGAACTGAGAAGGGTTTTAGAAGGAAAAAAAAAGAAAGAAAAAAAAGATTTTGATGGAGGATGCTGTAATGACAGTCCAATGCTGTATGTTATATCCAAGACAGTGAAAGATTGAAGGCAGTATGATGTGTATGATGTGCAATTCAGGGTAATATTCAACATTACAGAAAGTTGAATGATAAATTAGAACTGCACAGCATGGAGCAGGGAACAGTAGCCAACACTGAACATTGTGAAGGGATCAAACATTTTATGAGATAATTATCTGAACAGTTGTCAGGTGAATATAATGCACTGTTCAACTTATTGGGAAGTCAGATAATTTAAAGAACGTGTACTAGAAAAGTGCTAGTAACAGTAGACTGGCAGTTAGACTTTTTTTTTTTTTTAATTTGAACAATATCAGGCTGAACTAGCACCTCACCATTTTACTGAGCAGTGGCCCTTTGTAAATCACAGATTACAGCACAGAGAAGAAAATAAATACATATAGTAGGGTTTATACAAAGCAAATAGTTACTTTGTCTATTAAGGGAACATCAGACTAATTACAATATAGGGGAAAAATCAATATGCTATGACTCATAAATGTAAAGGTAATATAAAGGATATACAGGATGAATTGATGATCACTTTATTTTGAAGAAAGTAAGCAGTCCAGGGATTTTAGCGGCAAATGTGAGAAATTTGTAAAATGTAATATAACTCTCAAAAGCCAGAGCTTTTATGGGGCCACAACACAGAATTTTTTGAAAGGAGAAAATGTCAGCAACTTATTGGATCCTTCAAAGTTCTGGATTTCACTACTCTGCTTAAAAATATTTGTTTGTTCTTTCAGGAAGAACTGGACTATTCATGTTTCCTTCCTAGCTTAATTAATCATAAAAAGAGTAATTATGATTTCTATTGCCCACATAACAGGAATGTATGCAAACAGAAGTGTGTAACCTTCCTTCTCACAGTTAATATCTTCAAATGGATATTCTGTGTGCACATTAAGATTTTTTTTTTATTATCATTTTTTACTTTGAAACACAAACCCAACAACCATGCTGTGCGCATTTCAGGGAATTTTACTTCAGATTGACTCTAATCTGTTCTCCTGGACTGAAATCCCATTAACAGCTGGTGCTCCACCACATAAAGCAAAGCACAGTGAGTGGGGAAAGTTCAAATATATATTGGTTTCAATATATGTGATTTAAGTACTTAAATTAGTAAATATCTTGAGATAAAGTAAATCAAGAAATTAAGTAAAGATCTTGAGCTCTTGAGCTACTCAAAAACTTTGAATTCCACGCTTATTTTTTTATTTTAAATGGTTATATTCTCTTTATTCCTTTCCTATAGGGCTGCCAGGTCTGAATAATCTGATTTTAAGGGTTACATTCCAAATTACAATATTGGTTTCATACGTATATAAAATTATTACAAACCTATATACTGTAACTCCTTGGTCTTGCTTCTGAATTTTTTTACTAATAATATTACTATTATTATTTGTTTGTATAGTAGCATACAGTGGCCCTACTCCCAGGTCAGGGAATCTGTTGTGCTACTAGATAAAATAATCAGAAAGAAAAAGATGTCCCAAATTGTGTACCAACTACAAGTCATTTATTGATGTATGCAGAATTTGAAGCTGATAAATAGCTTAATTCCCATAATGTGTGTATTCTGTATAGACATAATCTTACCTTTGCTAAGTTTACTGTGGGAACAGTAACAGTCTAAATTGAGACTAACAGGAAAATAACGAAAGATACATCTGTTTGTTCTGTTTTTCTTTGTTCATTTGTTTTGTTGCTGTTTGTTTGTCTTTTCTTTTGGAGGAGATTAAATCTTATATGTGCTTGCTCGACCAAGTGGAAGCCATAAAGATAGAGTTAGTAGCATATAAGAAAAAGGTACTTATATCTCCCTGGAAAAGGCTGTGGGGTAAACCCTGAAATGGCCTTGTATGTATTTTTGTAGAAAAGACCTCTACAGCGTGAAGAACAGCACAAAGGAAAGAACCAATGTGTTTGTCCCTAACTCCAGTAAACAGCTGAACAAGCTGAGATCAGAAGCTAATCAATGGTGGCACTTGATGTATCAGTAGTTCATGCGAAATGACAAGTTGGAGGAAAGGCCAGATAGGCACATGACAGTCAGGTTGTCTGCTATGTGACAGAAATGGGGGGGGTGTGGAAGGAAAGGATGCAAAAGAAAGGAGAAGAGAAATGCTCTTTGCAACAGCATTTTGAATGGCTGTCAGTAGGGCAAAACTGTACTTGTAAAATCTGTAGAAAATATTAATGATATAAGATAAAACCTGGACAAAAGCTTGTGGATGAAATATGGCCCATGTGATTACAGAGCTGAGAGGTCCAAGCCCAGCTGGTATTCAGGTAAGGGATCTCAGCAAGGAGAATGCAAGACAGTTCTACTGGGTTCACTTAGACTATGGTCCTGTCTCTGAGAAAGGTGAATTGCAGATTCCTCTGGAAGAGAACTAATATAAAAACTGGAAAGGCAAGAAAGGCAATACTGAGCACAGAAATAACTTGTGGAGATGATAAAAAGACATTTGGGGACAGGAAAGACTGACTAATAAAGCACAGCTAAGCCAGATTGGACACTTTTGGTTTTTCTCATGTAAGACTAGCTTGAATAGTAGTCAAGAGCTCTTTCTTCCATATCCCTTCCCCAGATCATCTCAGAGGAAACTGCCTCACTAGTCCCTTAAATACACAGAATGCATAGAATAAAAGTCAGTAAATACTAGACTTCCAAAGGTAATGCTTCTAAAAGCTAATGGAGGGAGGAAAAAGGACAACAAACCAGAGTTTTTCCACACAAACTGTAAAGATAGATGCCTGTTTCCTATGATTGTAGGTCACTCTTCAGTGCTTCATCCTGATATGAATAGATCCCTCAATAGTTAACTTAGCCAAGGGAGGATTCAGATCAATCCTCCTCACTCCAGCCATGCTTCCTTCTAAATCAATAATGGCTGATGAATACTGCTGCCAAGCTCACAACACAGACACAATGGAAATCCTGCTCTTTCAGAAAGTTCCTTTGCAAGCCCTTTGGATAAAGGGTGCTTTACTGCTTCTCTGCAAAATCTCAGCAATGAAGCTGAATACCTGATGATGCTGCCATTCTGCAGAAGCAGCACTACACTGGTAACCTGCACCTTGCTGCTCTTTGAGGATTTAGTAAGAGCTGTTTGAATTCTTTTCCAAACGAATTCAAACACATGCTCTATAGAGCTTTCATCTTTAATAAAATCTGTAAATCTGTGGGGTTTTTTTTGTTGCTGTTGTTGTTGCTTTGTTTTGTTTTTAAGCTAGCTTCTGCTTTCAAAACACATGCAATTTTGTTTTTCAAAATCTCTCTGATAATTGGAGGAGTGATTTTATTTTAGTTATATAAGTTGGAGTTCTGTAAACAATGTAAGCTATCTGAATTAAATAGTTAGGTTGTTCATCTTCTGGAAGAATTAGGAAAACATAAAGGTAGGAAAGCCAGATGGATTTTGCAGTTCACATACATAAATAAAATCTCTAATGTACACCGATAAACTAAACTAAAGCACTAAAAGAAGATTCCGTTTTGTTAACTAGAAAGATATGATACACTCTTTCAAGAATTCAATCCTTTTTAATGTAGATATGCCCAGTAAAAACTATGCCTGATTATAAACCATAAGATCATTGTCCATAACTAACAATGCTTTATAGGATACTTACTTTAAAATTTCAATAATTAATAATAAATATCACTTTTCAATGGCACATGAAACTCTGATACTAAAAATAATACCAAATTTACAAACATACCGCTCCAGAGTATGCAGTCAGACTTGGTAGTTATAAGTACAGATTTGTGGCTAGAAGGATGCATTCTCCTTGAAGCTGTTTGTGCAACCTACTTATCAGAAGAAAGAGATTTCCTGGAGATTTCCTTTAATTAGCTGGAACAAGCCATTAGTAAAACAAGCAACTAAAATCATAAGTATCTAAGCCATTAGTCTTCTAGCATAGTTTATACAAAAATAATAATTAAAAATATATCCTAAAATTCAATAAGGAAGCAGCCAGATTGAATAACAACCATTTCTACATGGGCAACAATGTTTATGAGTGTAGGAAGGGAAAAGATAGCAGTCAGTGAAGTTAACAAGAAGAGAGGACAGACATGCTCCATATTAATGTGGTTTATGTCCCTTACTTTTTAGCTCATGAAAGGCTCCATTTATCCTTGTGGCAATCAGAAGTAATCATTGGTGCCAATGATGTGTTTGTATTTGGTCATTAATATGATGCAATGTCATTTCAAAAAAATAAAAAATAAGAATTGAATCAGATGAACTTTAAGGTTTGAAACACAGCTATTTTATTTTGACTGTTTACTGGAGTAGCCACTTCCCAGTGTGATTTGAATATGAACTGTGAGGTGCACTTCCAGGGGCTCACATGAGGCAATAGACGTGTTTCTTCTATTAACTATAATGAGAATTGCATGACTCATTCCACTCACACCAGGCTCAAATGTACCCCTGCGGTTCTGTACTATGTATATTGACTTGAATGAAGCTTTGTGTAATAAGATTTAAATTGTAATGACTCATTATGTCAACCTTTTTTCTGGTATTTTACATAGTAAGTGTACTACATAGTGTGCAGTATGCTACTGCAGAAAATCCTAGTAAGTATGATAAAATGTAAGTGGGCAGCTAAAAAACAAACAAACAAAAAAAAAACACTGTTATGAAAAGTTCTGACAAAATCTTGGCACAATCATAGTTTCAAAAAGAAGTTTGGTTGTTGTTATTTTTTTGGGGTGTGCATATTAACACAGACATTATTATTGGCCCAGAGTACACTCCTGAAGCCATAACATTTAGATGCGTGTCCTCATTTAGTGGGTGGAACAAGATATTTTTGTTTATATGGGCTTGAAGTGAACGATATGAAAGTATTATTTTTCACAAATGTTTAAACATTCAGACACACACAGAAACAGAACTGTTTTCTAATAATCCTTTTATCTGCCTGAAGCTGAAATAACTTTCTTTCTTGTAAGGATCTGTTATTGAGAGTTATTTATTAGTAACTAGATGCAGACCTCAATTTCATTAAAAAATAAGTACAGTCCTAAAGAGCTCTTGATTTTCTTTTTACATTGCATTACGTATAGACTATAAATACAAACTGTTTTGCTCAGAACAGTGGCATTTTAACTGCTTGAAATAAAAGGTTTTCTGGATCAGTGTTTTCTCTCATTTTTTCTGTGTATATTGGTGGCATGTTACAAAGATACCTCTGAAACTTCCAAAGCTGGCTCGAGCTGGATATGATGGGGGAAGATTATTTTTTATTCACTCAAGAAAGTGTTAAAAAACAAACAAGCAAACAAACAAACAAAAACTCTAACAAAGAACTTTAGCCTTACAGGCTGAAAAAAGGAATGGATATTTTGTGCAAAATCAACTGTAGATAAATATCTTTCCTTCTTATAATGATTACCTATAGAGTACTTAAAGAATTACTATGCCCTGAGATACCATTACTATGCCCTGAGACACCATTTTATGCCCGATTACTTTAGTAGACAAATCTTGATAATCTACACACAGAAGTAAATGGCTTGTAAGCTTAGACTATGGCTCTTTAGTGTCAGCTTTTGAAGAGAGAGGTTAATGAAACTATGGAACAAACATGCACACACATCTTGCTATATGTATCTGCATTCATCTACAAAGCACTGGTTTCTAAATGGTGTCCCCGTTCAAATATCCACTGCAACTATGAACACCCTTCTCTCCCTCTGAACTTCCTGTTTCAGAATTTCATATCATCAATCAAATCATTTAATACTAAAGGTTGGGAAAGTGGGAAAGGGACCAGAAGATTGACAAAGAAATAAGATAACTGAAGCTTAAAGCTTCTTTATAGTCTGTCACAGTGGCTCATGTTACTCCTACATTAGTGCTTTTGCTTCTTTTAAATATCTAAGTATTTACAGGGTAGCTACCAGAGGCAGTAAAGTGAAACCTGCAGAACTGGCAGACATCAGCTGATGGCCTTCCTTCTTTTCTCCCCTATTATATATGCTCTGTGAAATGTTGTCAATGAACAAACAGCGACCAAGCCAGCTTTTAATTTCCCCAAATCACTTAGATGTACTTTGTCTCACCCTCCCAGCAAACTAGTAGGAATTTTTGGTTTGGTTTGCTTGTCTTTTTTCTGGCAGCTCTTCCTGCTCTCATTAGTACATGAAAGTCTAATTGTGTTGAGCAGCTCTGTCTTGGCAAGCAACTCGCAAATTATATGTGAACTGGGATGGGAATCTCAGAGAAGCCTAGCAGAAGATGTCATTAATTCTACTCTTAGTAGGGAAGTTTTTCTCAGGTGAATGATATGCTATGCTTCTTACCTGAAAAGATCGTAGAGATTTTTTCCTAAGCCTTCTGCATTGTAGTATCAAACTATACAAGAAATATGCTCATAACTAATTAGAAATCAGTCAGGACTTCAGTGTGAAATTTAGAGAAAAAGAGCTTAATACAGTAGAGAATCAAACAATTACTTTCTGCTTAATCTAGTAGTGACTTAATATCTAGCTTGTTAGCTATGTTTATTTTTTTTATCAGTATCTTAATTCAAAAGCACACAGGTAATATATTTATGTTTTATTTCCCTTGTAGAAAAATAAAAAAATAAAAAAGCCAAAACAGACTCTTTTTTTTTTCTTTTTTTTTTTCCCCCAGTAGGATCATAAATTATTTAAAGTTTCTTCATCTACAGAATGCCCAGATGAATGCACTGAGATATTCAGAGATAGGAACCTAAAAAGATTATAATGACTCAATGATTCTTGCCAACAAATGAAATAAAAATCATGCCTTTTTCATAATTTTTTAAACATGGAGAATTTATTTTTCTCTTTTAATTTTTCCATTGTATCAACAAATCATTTAAGACACATCAGTGTCAAATGAAAGGGTATGAACATAGCTGAAATGCAAATGTATGTTATCAGTCCATTTTCATTTTCCTTGAAAATATTTAAATACATTTTTTTTTCCACTCTGTTATCTTCAATTGGAAAGGCAATTTTGCTTTATGAGTGCAGTGGTAATTAATTCTGGCATTTTTTTTTTTTTAACTACTTCTTTTCTTGGTGCTTACAGAAGAACTTTTCAAAGTTGAATACACAAGGCTCCTTTTCAACACTAATATTGATCTTCTTTTGTCTTTTAACAAATAGACAGAAACAGTACCCAATAAGGAAAAAAAAACAAGCTGACAGTACTCAGAAAGCAAAATCAACTTTTTGTTCTTTTGCTAATGACTACTGTGAGCAAGCCAAAATCCAGCAGCACCCCAAGAGAAAAGAAGAGAGTCCTTTATTCTTCAAGTATCAGTGATATGGTCAGTAGTTAAATCCAATAGATGGTATTCTTTTCCCCTCTTGAACCTATAAATTAAGAAAGAAATTCAAATGAGAGCTCTGCAGTTCTTTTTCTTACCTTAACATGCTTTTCAACATCCAAGAATTACTTGAATGGCAGTGCCTTTCAAAAGGGGCTACAGATACTTTAATCCACGAGGATGCAGGAAATGAATCCTAACCATAAACAAACATTACCCCTGTAGTCCAAGTATACAAGATATACTTATGCAGTTTCCACCCCTTGTGCATAACCTGGCAGGAATACAAGTGACAATGTATCATAGCATTTTGTGTATGCACTTTTCAAAGTTCAGTCCTTTGGATCTGGAAGTACCAACCTGTGTGAACGGACAGGTAGTTAACAAAAAATAGCAGGCTAAAGAGAGACTAAGTGTATACTGAGAGATAGTGTTTAAATCCTTCTGAGGTCTGATAAGGTCTGGAGGCTGGTGGTCCAGATGAATCTGCAAAAAGATCACTGTGACCCTCCATGAGTTGGCCTGCCATTTGTTAACTCCATCTATGTAACTGTGAGTGACCATATGAGAGTATGTGTGTGTCTGAACTGTGAGTGGATATATGGTATGAATAGTTACCTGTGGTTAATAATAAAAGCTTAATTCAATTAATAGAATGAACTTAAAGGTATTTTAATAAATATTGGTCATACTCTGTCTCCCCAGCTTGATGTCCTACCAGGAAAAATGTTATTTATAATAATTTAATATTATTTCTATTTGGAAAGGGCAAGGGATGAACCATTTAATGCAAGGTGTGCTAGGTAGTTGCAGAGGAGACCTGCGCCCCTTTATCTAAGTGTTGTGCAGTAACTTCATTTCCTGAATGGGTAGGTTCTACCAGCAATAAACACCTTACCATTTCTTTTTAGTAATATATTTATGAGCCCTTCAGTTCATGTTAAGTTTAAAAGGGTCGTACTCTTTTGTTTTGATGGTGCAAAGGATTCTGGTTTGCTTTTTGCTGTTTTTAAATCTCAGCTAGAGCCAGAAGGCTGGATCGTCAGTAGACATAATGTATTATCATTAACTTCATAAAGCAATTTCTCATGTACAATTTTGCTAGTGCAGACATTCTAGCTTTTAGTTTAATTGAATTTGTTGATAAATCTGTCATGACACGCTTTCTATATATGATCTTTCTACAGAAAAATTATTTCTACAGAATAAAATTCACTTCATGAATAGTATCAGAACAAAGCTTGTACACTTTTTAATCACATATTGAATTGGTTTCTAATAAGCAGTAGGAATGACTTAGATTGGCTGTCTCTTCATTTATGATTTTCCGGTTAACATTTGCAAAACAGGCAATGAGAAAAAAAAAAACACAAACAAAAACAACAACAACAAAAAAACATATGTTGAGATTACACATTTCAGCAAATGTTTTCATTAAATATTACCAACTTTTTTCATTATTGAAAGTGGAATAATCATTTCATCAATGAAGCCAGTAAACAAATGCACTGTTGCCTGCAGTGTCTTTTGCATTAGAATTTCAGTTTCTACACTTGTCCCCAAGGCCAAGAAAGAGCATGATTTCATGTTCCCAGTGTGCTGTGTTTCATCAGGTTGTGTCTTAGTATATACATGTTACTTTATATCTAAGGAGATGTGACAGAAGGTAACGGACTATACTATGGTGCTGCAATGTCAGCCTGCTCACCAGAAAGATTAGAAAATACAGTGCTGTAAGCACATTGACTGGAAAGCAGAAAGCAAACATAGTAACATCTAGTTTTTTTGACAGGAAGTCAAATAATTGGAGTACACTTGCTCTGTCATTGAAAAACAAACAAACAAACAAAAAACTGTTACTGCCATGAGAATAATAAGTTTGCTTTTCCTTTTGGTATGGCAGCAAGTGATTATCACCTTCAGTAGAACTGGATCAGACAGTCAGTACATTGTAGATACATTGAAAAGGAAATAGTGACTAAGCTCTACTGGAATTAACACACTTTATCGTATGCAATAGTAAAAAAAAAAAAAGTATTTAAAAAAAATCCCTTTCTGAATCTGTGTTTCGTTACTTTTTGTGGTGGCGGTGGTATATTTTATTTGTTTGTGGTTTTTTGGTTGGTTGTTTGGTTGATTTTTATTTATTTATTTATTTTTGGTATGAGAATCTTACTGACTTCAGTTCGCATATTTTTTTTGGTAATAATACAGCCTTTCTTATTACAGTGCTTTTGTATCTCTCTGACCCCAAGATGTTCCAGTTACTTAAAGCTTTCTTGATGTTATTGCACTGAGAAAATTTACTTCAGTAGCCCTAAAAGCCATTCCAGGAATAAGACTTGATCCTGCACTCAATTATCTGTCCACATTCCATCAAACATCTGAAATGAGGTTAAACAAAATGTAAGGACACCAGGCCTTAGATTAGCCAGTAAATGTTATCTGGGAATTGACTTTCTTCTTTCCTCCTAATGCAACAAAAATTAATGCCAGCAAGCATCTTGGTTGTATCAAAACTAGCCTCACTTTCATGACTGCCAAACTGTTTTTACAAACTCAATTATAAGTCATTTTAATTTCCCTGTAATTCATAAAAAAATGCAGAGGAGGACTCACATCTTAGAAGAGGATGCAATATTGGTGTGGTCATGCAGAACAACATTGCCCTTAAAAGTTATTAAAGCCAGTCAGTGGGAGAAAGGAATTAAAATTAGCTCATCTTAATTCAAAGTCCTATTTTATTTTAATTGTCGTTTGGCTTTTGGGAATCACCAACCCTATCCAACCTTCATATTTATGTTCTCTCTCATTTTGTATTTATGTTTTTGTAAACAAGCAAAAGCTTACCTTTGAAAGTTTTTAACTGGCCGGTTTCTCAAACTTTTCAAATAGATTTTGTCAGTGAAATGTCTATTTGACATTACTGAGTAATCTGAAGTAACACACCATGAGTTACCATACCATACCTTCTTATGTTAGATGAGACATCCAACTACAAATCTGGTGACTGTGGCCACTTCAGCATGCGGAGTATTCAGGAAAATTTCTAACAAAATTTTAGTTTAGTCTAAAACTAAAAAGATACTTTTTGACAGTAGCAGTCCAGCTAGTTATGCCCACATGCATTTATTAGCACACTAATATGTATGACAGCACAAGAGGCAGGGAGAGAGAGCGTAAGTGCCTAAGTGGAAATGCAGTGAATAACCTTAAGGATTAAAGTGCATCAGATCCTTATAGGAAGTGACACAGTCCTGCTGTCAGTTACTGGAAAAATACCTCTGCTCCTTCCTTTTATGAAATAACTCTCTCTGTGAGGTTTCAAGGACAAAATGAAGAGGATTTTTTTTTCCTTTTTTTTTTCTTTTTCTTTTTTCTTTCTTTTTTTTTTTTTTCCACTTCAATTTTTAATAACGTACTGACATGAAGCATCTTCGTTGTTTCGGCACATGCTAATCTCCAACACTCCAGTCCCCATTTTAGGTACAAAATCATTTTGAAATACCTGAAATAAAGGCATATATTGAGCAAAAGAGTTCACAAGTTTTTTGGCTCAGTATAGATGGGAGGGGGGAGCAGACAGGAAGACCTGAGCAATATGTACAAATTGTTAAACATTACAAGGAAAAGCAATGTGATAGAAGAATTTAGAAGACCAAAAATAAACTGAAATTAGCCATCTCTCAGTGTTTACTTCACCAGAAGAGGAATTTGTGTTGGTTATTTATAAATATCACCAAGGAAACAACTAACAGTAATGCTATCTCTTCCTATTACAAAGAATTTGTGCCATGTTTTACCTCATCCTCCCCAAACATACACCTCATTTTGGACACAAACAGTGAAATTGAAATATCTACATTCCAGGAAGCTTAAAATAGGAGTGTTTTTAGTAATATTTCCCCATCTGCCATATAAAAGTCAACTCTCATTTGGGGACATGAAGCAAAATTTCACCTAAAATTTAGGTTCTTACTTACGTGCAATGTTATCTTTGCAGAAGAGGTAATTTCTAGAAATTAGATAGTTCAGGGAATGTCTTTTATAATAATAAAATATCTTTCACCATCTTAACCTCCACATTAATGCAGAGCTTATACTAATCTACCTGCACCTCAAGTGTAAAAAGAATGTGCCAAAAAAAAGAGTCTGAGAAGCTGCACTTTCCATCCCCTAACCATGGATACTAGTGTCCAGTAGATCTGCCTGTTTCCAAGGCAGAAAGGCAAAGCAAGTAAGAAAGAAGATAGTTTTACTTTTCTCTTGTAAATCTATCCTGCTTACTTAGAACAAGACAAAGAGATAGATCTGTGGACTATTCTTAAATTTTATTTAAAAAAAATAATAAAATTTAAATTTTAAAAGTAGCTGGACTGCTACTGTCAAAATTTAATTTAAAATTTATTTAAAATTTAAATTTTATTTAAAAATAATAATTTTTGTTGTCTTGTATTCTTCATAGTGTATTTACATCCCATTAAGGAAATGTCAGAAAGCTCTGTCTGCCTGGCAGTTCACAAGAGCTGGGTATTGAACTCTTACCCCACGGAGATAGTATCACAGCCACCCACAGTTATGAATTCTCTGGAGTCACTGCTGTGCTAGCAGTGAGAGCCCCAGTCTTATTACTGTTTACGAATTTTCAGAAGATGATATAAGCATGCAGTATTAAGACTTGCAAAATTTGCTGAAGCCAACATATTCCACAAATTCATCCTTTATTGCTATTTACAACCTGAAAACAAAAATGCTTTCAATTTTGGAGGTTTACCTTACCTAAACATCAGACAAACCTTTAAATTTCAAGTGTGTTACATTTTTTCAGCTACCCTTTGGGACCACTAGCCAAGGTTTTACAAAAGAAGACACTTAAAGGTCAGAAACTTTATTCTGACTGAAGTGGTTTTGTATCCTGTGTGCTGAAACACAGGAAAGAGAACATCAGATGACATGCATGTCATCTCTCAGTTCAGGCTCTTAAATTGATACGCCTGTATTTACTGATCTTGACAAATCTGAATGCTGGAAACCAATGGAAATCCAGAGTTTAGAAGCACTGGCTAGCAGGTGAACCCAGTTAAAGAAGGGACACCTGCTGCATAGACAGGCTTTGTTTCTGTGGCCTCAGTGCATAACAGGACAGAGTAATAACCCTCAGTGACAATGAGAAAGCTGAACACTTGTGTCACAGACTCAATTTCTTGTTCACGTGTTTTTTGTACTGCAGATTACACTGCTGTCAAATGAATATTCCATCCAAAGAATAAAGAATATTCCATCTAAAACACTTCTTAGCAAATAACTTTTTGAATATCATGTTGAAAAAGAATGCTTTCCATTAATTTTAATAAAAAAGATATCTTTGTCTTACTCTTCCCACACACAGATTGCAATGAAAACAAGCAAATAAAGTCATAAAGTATGCCTGACTCAAACCCTGCTCTGTGTGTCCAGCAGATAGCAGTATGTGGTGGTTTTACTCGGGCGGGCGGCTGCCCTCCACCACAACTGCTCTCTCACTCCCCGTCCTCAAAGAGGAACAGGGAGAAAATACAATGAAAAGGGCTCAAGGGTTGAGATAAGGACAGGACGAGGAGATCGCAGAGTAATTATCATGACGGGCAAAACAGACTCAGCATAGGAAGATAGTAAGATTTATTACCTATTACTCACAAGCTAGAGAAGCAAGAAACAAAGGAAAGAAAACAAAAAAGTGCTTTCCCCCCCAACCACCCTCTTCCACCTCCTCCCCCCGAGCAGTGCAGGGGAACGGAGGAATGGGGGTTGTGGTCAGCCTATAGCGCTTCTTCTCCACCGCTCCTTCTCGGTCACTCTCGTCCCCTGTGCTGTGGGGTCCCTCCCACGGGATGCAGGCCTTGGTGAACTGATCCAGCGTGGGCTTCCCACAGGCAGCAGCTCTTCAAGAACTGCTCCAGATATGGGTCCATACCACGGGGTCCATCCCTCAGGAGCAAACTGTTCCAACCTGGGTCCCCCACGGACAGCAGCTCCTGCCAGGTCACCTGCTCCTGCATGGTCTCCTCTCCACGGGCTACAGGTCTAGCCTGGAATCTGCTCTAGCAGGGGTCTTCCACAGGCCGCAGCCTCCATCAGTGCAGGTCCACCTGCTCCACCGTGGTCTCCTCCACAGGCTGCAGCGTGGAACCCTGCTCCACCGTGGTACTCCATGGGCTGCAGGGGGATAGCCTGCTTCACCATGGTCCTCACCACAGGCCGCAGGGGACTGCTGCTCCGGCCCATGGAGCACCTCTCCTCCTCCTTCTTCACTGACCTTGGCGCCTGCAAGGCTGTTTCTCACTCCTCTCACTCTCCCAGCTGCTGTGTGGTGCAGTGTTTTTTTCCCGTCTTAAATATGCTCTCACAGAGGCGCAAAACAATATCGCTTATTGGCTCAGCTCTGGTCAGCAGCAGGGCCCTTACCTAACATGGGTCAGCTTCTAGATTCTTCTCACAGAAGCCACCCCTATGGCCCCTGCCACCAAAACCTTGCCATGTAAACCGACTACACAGTACAACAGCCTAAGACGAAATATTCACCTTGTAACATGTGGAGATTTGCCTGGTTGGTGTTTGCCATGGGATCTTCCTCATCCCTCCCCTTCATGTAGTCTTGGTGAGTGTCTTAATCCTGTATGCTTGTATAAATGGTCAAAAGTGTCTGGAACAAGTACAGTGTATCCTATCATACTGAATGACTTCAGCTACCTGAGATGGAAACCCAGAATCTCTCAGAAGGCTGCTCTACCTCTTCCATTCATGGAAATGTAAAAGAGAATCAGGCTTTTAGTTACTTTATTTTTTAAATTACATTGACTTGTAACTGAAATACCCTCTAGAAGTCTTACACAATTCTAAGCTGCAATGACTCTGGCATTTTTCTTTTTTTTAAAATTTGTGTCTACCCATAGGAGCTTCAGCAGCAATACAATGGCTTCATTTCATTTTTGTAAAAGTATTAGAAATTATCCAGGCCTCAAGACAAAAATGCTCAAAGTCGAGTTTTTTATCACTTAAACATCAATACCTCTGGCTGCACACAAACTGTTCAGAATCCTTTCACAGAGTTGGCAGAAAGCAAAGAAAGACATTGTTCACAGTACTGCTATCAATTAAGCCTCTTGTCTCACAAAGGCAAACTCATGCCTTTGGATGCTTCCTGTCCAGGACAGATTTGGTCACTGTCATCATCAAACAGGAACCAAGGATGTCTTCCATGTATTGATCTCCATTATGTGGTTGCAGAAACTTTTTTATTTTTTTTAATGTAAGAATGTAGACTATACTGGAGAAAGCAGAAGCTTCATAGGGGAGAAATAGCTGACTTTTTTTCCTTAGATGTAAGGTCCACTTGTTTGGGTTTCTTGTTCCAGCCCTTAATCTATGGTAAATCGTTTGTCCATGACAAAGTTATTAACTGACTCAGTTTACTGTCTGGGCAGGCAATAATCAGATCTGGGAGTGCAAGGCCAATCCTAATCAGCATTTTTCCAGGAACATGCAGCTAATGGTCTAATGGCAAGAAATTGAATCTCCATCCTTATTGAATCAAAGATTAAGAAATCTTTGAACATGAAGATTTCAGGCTCAGTGTTTCCTCTTTTTAGAACAAGTCTCTCCTCCCTCCTCTCCAAAGAGTGGAGAACAGAAAATAAAGTATTTCCCCAAACCTCGAAGGTCACATTCAGTCCTTAGAACACAGCCTGCAGAAAGTCTGCAAGACTTCATACATACTGAGTAGGTGCATTGGGCAAGTGTCTGCATATTTTCGGGGAGAATCAGTCACTTAACTATTGTTTCTTTCTGGTCACTTATGCCTTTAAAAGCCTTTGTAACTGTATGCAGTCAGACTTTTTTAATAACCAGACTGTCTTACATAATTACTTAGACCTTACATATAGCCAATCAAACTTCTCTTAGCTGAAGTTTTTGGTGGAGGAAGTTGATTCACATTTGGCAGAAATAGTCTGAGCTCACATTGTTTGGAAAATTAATTTCTCTAAGAATTAGGTACAGACCTTATCATCAGCATCAGCAAGTGCGATGGGAATTCTGAAGAGATTTTCCTTTCTCCTCGATTTTGCTCAGCAAAGACAGAAAAACAGAAATACGAACATTTCATCTAGCATCTCGCTCACATAAGTGGTTCCAATTCCTCCGTTTCTAAAAGGAGAAGATACAAATTGGAATAAGCTCTGCAAGATTTATTATTTAATGTTTCATTTTTGTCCACAGAATGTCAACCAATCTTGCTTCCACCACTAATTTAATGACGACCATGACACCAGGTAGCAGAAGCTTAATTAAAGTTCTTCCAAACAACTTCACTCGCTTACTCTCTTTTGATGCATCCAAATAACCTAACTAGAGCTCATGGCAGACTTAAAAGCTAATTATCAACTAGTTACTGCCATTTTAGTACTGTATATATATGTATAAATTATACCAATACTGGCATTTAAAACAAACAACCCACCCACCCACCCCTCCAAAAAAAAATATTAATTAACAAATTAACTACCCAAGTGACACTGTAGTACCAGGAGCATTAGGTGGCAAAAACAGAAACTGGAATCTGGTTAATATCTTCCAAAGCCAGTCTTAATTGGCTTATTAGTTGGAGATTGATGAAAGAATTTTTTCAGCCATCAGTTTAAGTGAACACTAAGTTATTCAAAATAACTTTGAGAATCAAATAATTAGTCAAATAATACATAAAGTCAATAATGTGTGACCATCAACAAATGACAAATGTATTTGGAACAATGGAACAGAATTATTCTTTTAATACTGGTTAGCTGCAGAGAATTCCTGTGTATCCAACATTAATTGTTTATTCCGGTTATTACATTCATTCAAATGTATGAGAAAGCAAACTATTGATTTACTAATGTCAAGGAGTACTTAGTGCAACAGTTTAAACAAAGCATGGCTGTCTCCATCTATAATTCATGTTTATTATAAATGTAAAGGAGAAGAAAAATGCTACAAGAGTATGTGTAGGCTCAGCTATGTAAATTCCTGTTGTTTTCTGAATGTAATAAATACTCTGTTTACCTGTAGAAATAATCAGAAATTTCCTGCACTAAGTAGGTAATTTCCAGAATGAGAGTCAGTGTTATTAAAGGCATTCTCCAAACACAAATTGCTTCATTCCAAATTAAAGCACATCATTTGGTATTTAAAAAATTGTCTGGATTTGTTGCTTTATTCTTAACGTGCTTGACACATGTGCCTCACAAATTTTCAAATGGATCTAAAACATGTCCTGTGTTACATTTTTTGTGGGATGGCACTCATTTAGAGAATGCACAATGGTGCAATCTTCTTCTCCCCTCTCAGAACCCTGTTCTTCTGTTATTGAGCTAGTAATATATCAGTGGTTATGTCAAGACGTCTTTAAAATTTTAAACTTCTGGTTCACTCAATTTCATTAGCAGATGTTTTCTCCCTTCCCACATGTCAGCATCACATTATGGCAATGAACTCTCTCTCTCATTCCAGGAGCTTGTAATATCTTCACTGGATACCCCCCACTTTTTTTCTTATCCTAATAAAAAGCAGAAAATCACTCGGGATTTGTTCATCAATTACATATTCACCATGTAACTGACATAGGAAAAGTAAAGTTCTAGGTGTACATTTATAATTAAAATACCATTCCAATTACTAACCTGAAATAAAAATCCTACTGTGTAGTGGTTTATTATGCAATGTATCTGAACAAACCAACACAGGGCAATGCATAGCCCCGTTTTGTTTCAGGGTCTTCAGCAAAATAATAGGTCCAGACCACTAAGCTACTCAGAAATAGTGTATCAGAGTGAATGAGAGCATGTGTAAGTCCCTTGAAGGCATAATAACGATAGTGCTTGTTAAGGTCACTATTTTCATTTCAAAGTACAGCAACAACTCTTTAAAAAAAAATCACAACCAAGAAGAACTCAGAATTAGCACAGTGTCACAGCATATTTACAGATGCTATGTCATGCCTGTACACAAGAAAATAACCCCAGAGTAAATAATTGCCTAAAATACAGGAACTCATTTAGACCATAGAGAATAATCAACCAGAAATCATAAATACTTTGGATAACAGAAGTGATCAATCATCATCCAATTACCTGTGTAGATAAGCTGTATGCTTTTAGAGAGTGAGTTGCTGTGCTAATTCTTGTCTGTTTCTTTGCTTGTAAGGTCTTCAAAAAAATAATAATTCTGATCTTGAAATAAATAAGGTTTGAACTTCTCTTTTACTTTATTATAATTCTTAGCAGATTAGACTTGGTAAGACTCTTAGCATTTTAAATCTTAAAGTACCATCTTTAAATAAGCTTGTCTTTGCTGACCTGTCACCTTTAAGTTATTTGCAGAGAACTTTGATTAAGTAGCATTAAGTAAGTCTTTTTCCTAAATGATTCAGAAAATGTAACTTTAAATAGGTCATTTAAAAAAAAAAAACAAAACTTCCTGCGCTGATTTCCTCAAGTCTTTTCCCACTATTTGTCTTAATAGGTAAAGCCCTGTCTGCGTTTGCTAGGGGTTGCAGCCCTTGCTGCCAACAAAGAGAAGGTGGTCAGTTAGACACGTTCCTACAGTAACCTCAGTTTTCATATGAACTCTCTGCCTTCTGGAAATACTGTACTTTACTTGGAAAGCACCTTTCTCACTTCCAGTCTTACAATCCCTGAAAATTTTTGAGTTCTGCAGAGCACACTCAAAACTCTCTGCAGTCATATTTAACTCTCTGCAGTCCTGTTTTATTTACTTTTATTTTTCTTACTTGCCTTTAAGAACTTTCAATTTTATCAAAATAGTTTCATCATTCTCATATTTTTTTTTTATTTTTTATTTTTTTTAAAAACAGAGTGAAGTTCCATTTTATGTTTTCCCATTATGATTGGGGTCAACAGCTAGCCATGGTCTAATACTAAGAACAACAATAACAATAATGTTTTTAAATGGCTTGTTTACAAAGTTCTTTGATGGTCTACAAAAGCAAAGCATTGTTCTTACACACAGTGTATAAACCTAAATAAATCCGCAAAAATGGCCTGGTTAGCTTGTGAAGCACATCTCATCTGAATCCTATTTTGCAGCATGCTAGAAAAAGCTTAGGAGCAGAGTACTATTTTAATCTCTCACATTCTCAATTTTGACAGAGGCTTTGAAAGAGAAATTTCTATATGCATTCTTTTTTAAAATTTCAGGCAAAGTGTAGTATAAGGACTTGGGTGGGCTTCTTATTAGCTTTGTCATGTCCCTTTCAATAGTCAGTAGCCCCTGACAGACTGCAGTCACTACTACGGACAGCAAATATTTACAGATGTTTTTAAAGTAGTATGTGAAATCAAACCCTGACTCCAACAAACTGGTGAGCTAGAGTTTAAAGCCTTTTTTGAAGTTGGTGACTCCCATAGTCCCAGAATCTCCTGAGAAGTACATGTTAGTAAGGAAGACTGAGTGATCACACAAGTGTATTACCAAATACATTTCTTTTACCTTCGAGAACTGCATATACAGCTAAAAATTGCCATTTAAGTTTATGTGGTTGATATATCACACTTTATTCTGTTAGGTCACGCATTGGGAAGTAACCTACAGCAAAAGCAAAATGACTAAATGTATTTACTTATGAATAAAAACACCGTTCTTCTTGAAATATTTTCAGCTGACCTTTTTGGTCCTGTTAACTAGAGAAGGGATTGTTACTGAGATTGGTTTAGATGCAACAATTGCTTAAACGTGACATTTAGGATTTGCTCGGAGGTGAGAGGCAATAAGGAACCTTTTTCCAATCAGTGAGCAATGTCTTACATTTCTTCCTAGTCTCCTTATCCTCAGCTGTTTCTAAACACATCTTGTACATAAGAACTTCTGTAGACGATGCAGCAAATTTTCAGCCTGTAGGAAGTTTGAGCAGTTAAGGAGACTAGCATAGCACTAATAAAATCTAAACACTTATAGTCAAATCTTATTCCTGATGCTGCTAAATGGGAACTTACAACTTAACATAATAGGCAATTTAGCATATAAATGTGCCCCATAAAAGCAGGATGTTGGCAGTGCAAAACTATAAATGTTAACCTTTGGGCAAGCTGTTAGAAATGTGCTACAGGCTTTTGCAATTTTAATGAACTTGTTTGCACATATGAGGTTTACTTTGTACTAAACACTAAGGATACACACACAGACTAAGAGGAACACCTTCAGAAACGCAGACCTGTAGGAGTTCATCGTGAAGCACAGGCCTACAAAATTTGTTACTTAACTTTTTTTTTTTTTTGCCATTCTGAAGCTATGTCCTAATCATTGAAAACAATTTCATACTAGTTTAAATAAATTAAATTAATGGAATTAACATTATTGTACCTTACCATGCATCAGTAGTACTAACATACATAGGTCTAAAAGATGGAACATTTTGTATCTGAATTTTAAGAACAGAACATCACCTGCATACTTGGTTGCTTTATTGCTCTGTATTATGCCACTTCACATACTGTTAAATATATCCTTGACATTAATTTTGTGTAGAAAGCAACTAAGAAATTTATTTGTGTAACTGTAAAAAGAAAAACCCTTTAAATCGTTAATATTAAAAATATTCACACTCACTTATACTTGGCCTAGGAAATATATGGTTCAGTACATTCCAATTAGAATTTCTTAGTTTAACTTAGTCAAATCTAAGGTAATTACCTGTATTCTCCTAAATTCAAGACTGCAATATAAAGCGTCTTAAATTTAGGGAACAGAGTAATCTTATGAATACATGTAACAGAATATGTATGATAATGTAGATATTACACTTCTTGCCTTTGTGTAGCTATATTTATACAGCAGATGGAAATTAATTCTTTTGGTATTATTCCTGTAACATTTTTATGGTATGAAGCATTACCCTGAAGTACAAAAGGAAAATCCTTGGGGTTAAACTTTCTTTTTCAGATCGTTGCCCATTATGATCCCTCAAGAAAAGAAAAAAAAAAAAAAAAGACAGAACCAGGACAGGAATACATTTCTCATTGCTCCCATTAGTCTTGCAGAAGACACTCAGTGTCAATAGAACTCGAAGATACACTGGGCATACAGACCCTTGGATGAACGGCGTAAGCATATCTTCTTCTAGCCTTAATGCCTCTGTCTTTTCTGAGTACGATTAGTATGTCAAGTAAAACAAACAAACAAAAAATATATTTGTCAGATACACTTTTTCTGAAAGCATCCCAGTAAAAACATTCTTTTTCATTTTCTGGTTTAGGAAACCCAGCACTTTCTTGCCATATTAGATCTGTAGCCATTGCACTACACTTACATGAAAATGTCAGGAAACTGTGAACATGAAACATACAATAATATCTAAGGCTTTGTCTATTTCCTTCCTGGGTGCCAAAGATTATATGTGTCTCTGGCCCCCAGCTTCTCTCACCTTTCTGATCTATAATACTTTTATGTTAAGATTCACAGGGAGTCTGAGGGTAATGCTTGGTTGAGCTTGATTGATCTGTCATTCAGATTTTAAAATTTAGTAAATTTTGTTGACAATACAAAGATATTTTTTTTCTACATTAGGAGACAAAAACTGGCAAAGTCTTCAAACACTATGGTGGCTGTCATCTGCGTGATTTACTCCAAAGCATATCATTTCATTTACTCCAGAAATCTCCATTCCTGCTCTCACCAAACAGAGTCATTTTTGTTTGCTGTTAAAGCAGATCATGTGTTGTATATCCAAATTTAGTAGCTCTTTCATGAGCTATTATTCCAATAGTACAATAGATTATTCCAAGGGTACTTTTATACCTCTTTGTTTTCAAAATATATGTTAATGATAAAATTCAGACAAAAAAAGAAACTCTGTTACTGTTTACATGTACATAAACAGTACTGAAGTGCAGAAAGAAATCTGTTCAGTGAGCTAGACCCTGAATTGCATGCTACACATTGAGTTACTGATATCACTTCCTGCATCTGCCATACCATCAGCCACACTGCTGAATTAAATATAGTATCCACAGCATCTGGGATATCACTTCAACCAGGGTTCATCACCTTTCAAATGAGAAACATCACCTAAATGAATTATGTACATTAAGAACTGAATCTAATACACAGTGTATTAAGTGATTCAATGAAATCAACTTGTGTTATAGAATAATGCAATTCTGGATTTTCTTTCTAGATTGCCTACATCTATAAGGAAGCTTGTATGTAGTTTCTTTACTACAATTTTATATTTAAGAGGGGTCCATGCCTTTCAATGAGACCAACAAACCTGCACGACTTTTCAGAAAAACAAGAGCATGTTCATCTCGATATGTTCAGGAACACTGATAAAAATATATATATATATATATATTTTTTTTTTTTTTTAATTATTTTTCACTACACAACTATTTTGCTGCCAAACATATCTCGGCAACTCCTTTTCTAACATAACTAGATTTTTTTTTTCCCCTAAAGAGCTGATAATCTGTTGCCAAGCTTTACTATCTACTGCTTGGTACCATTCAATCAAGTACATTCATTTTACTCATGCAAAAACCTCTGTGAGATTGTGCTTATCAGAAAAACATTTTCTGAACATGTTTGGCTTCACTTTTATGGTCCTATTTCAGTACTAGCGTCTGTGTCTAGATATCCCAGAGTAGTGATAAATAGAGCCAAGTGTTGTTTATTACAAACGTTTGCTATCTTGAATGTGTTGCCATCTCATTACAACGTTTCAACTTCTGCATGGTCAGGTCTCTTACACTCTATTGCATTTGTGAAGGGAGCACTAATATTTAAAATAGTAGAAAGCAGAGGAAAAGAACAGTTTCTAATACTTCTTGATATTTTCTTTTTATTATTTTTAACATCAGAAACTGATGTCTCAGTATGAAAAACTTTCTGATTTTAGGATTCCCAGATGAAGATAGGTATGGTTAAAGCACAGGACTAATATAAAAAATATTAGTCTGGGTAATCTGCATGTTTGGGAGCTGTCAGCCAACCAATGCATACAATGGAAAGTATGGATTACTTTGCTTCAGACTGCCAAAACAAGTTTGAGGAAACTATAGCAGAACTACTGTCAGATTTATAACTTCCAGATGAGAAGGTCCAGCTTACCTTTTTTCCTGCCCTGGCCCCTGTTAATACCATTGTGTGATTTCGGATATAAATAAACATGACAAATTTTACCTGTATAGCTGTATACAGCCTCTATGAAATATTGGCAGGTAGATAATCAGGACAAATTCTGTAGGCAATACTTACTTTAGCTGTATTTTCAATGAGTTCTGTAAAAAACTAGTATTATTATCATATGTAACAAGTGATTAAATTACAGTTAATTTATGGAATTCCTTAAATAGACAAAGAAATTATCCTAAATATAAAGTAAGAGCAAATGTCAGACCTAACATGCATCAGCTGTTTGAAGTCTGCCTGGCAGCTGATTAAACTGGCATTTGTTAGAGGTGGTTACCATGGCCCCTCATACTTAACACGGAATCATAGAATCATTAAGGTTGGAAAAGACCTCCAAGATCATCTGATCCAACCATCACCCTACTACCAATGTCACCCACTAAACCATGTCCCTAGGTACCAGGTCCAACCTTTCCTTAAACACCCCCAGGGACAGACTCCACCACTTGCCTGGCTCTCTGGAAGGTGGGTGCTTGGCATCCTATGCAAGCTTGTAGGTGACAACTGGCTCCCTGGCTGCCCTCCCTGCCATTTAGAGGGATTTCAACAGACTGAAAAAAATGAACCAACAGAAACCTAACAAAGTTCAACAACTTTGCAAGGGAAATGCAAAGGTCTGTACTTGGAACATCACAACCCCATGTTATGCAACTGGGAGGGCACCAACTGTCCAGAAATTGGCTTTGCAGAAAAGGATCTCAAGGTCTTGAGGGAAAAGTTGAAAATGAGACAGAAGTGTGTCCTTGTGGCAACAAAGACTAACTTCATATTATGCTGCGTTTACAAAAGCATAGCCAGTACGTTGAGAGAAGTGTTTATTCCCTTGAATACAGCATTTTTTTGAATCACATCAAAAGCACTTTGCCTAGTTTTGAGCTCCCAGTACCTAGACAAACTTTTTAAAATTGAGATATTTAATCTCTTATTTTAAAAATATCTAATATCTAATATCTTTACATTGCATGTAAAGTTAACCTTAGAGATATCTGATATATATTCTCACCTATTGAATGTTTCGTAAGGAAGACAGAGATGGAGTTTTCTCAGATATGCACAGCAGCAAGACTAGCAGTGATGGACATAAGTTGTAACAAAATAAAGTTTTGGTTAGACATAAGTAAAATTTCTTCACACTGAAAATGGTCCAACATTGTAACAAGTGCCCAGTGAGGCTGTGAAATCTCCATCATTGGAG
The DNA here is from genome assembly GCF_013377495.2 of Cygnus atratus. NCBI lineage: Eukaryota > Metazoa > Chordata > Aves > Anseriformes > Anatidae > Cygnus > Cygnus atratus. The sequence goes on from NC_066374.1 coordinate 16,155,578, forward strand.
GTATTAAAAACTTGAGAGGGAAAGGCACTGAGCAACCTCGCCAACTTAGTCTTATTTTGAAGGGGGGAGATGCGTTGATGCCCAAAGGTCCCTTCCAACCTGAAATATTCTACATATTAGAACATTCTAGTCTGTGGTTCTAGAATATTGCATCTAGATAAGTTGTTTGCTTGTATTCCAACACTAGTTGATCTTTTTCCAGGGGGCAGAGCTGTTGAGGTTTTTTTCTTATGAAAATACCCTTAGCATCTGTTCCTCAAAATAAGGTTCTGATGCCAAAATCATTCTTCAAACGACACTGGGTAACTGAAATTTTTCCATATTACAGATTTCTAAGGAGGATAATTCATGGCAAATATCATGTTTTCCCCACACTTCCAGTAACCTACTTCTTCAAGATCCAAATAAACACTGTCAGAACAATGAATAAACTGTTCTTGCAGAATGTGAGAAGTGCAATCTTTCCACATTATACTATCTACCTCTCTAAGGAGCTAAAAAGAATTTGCTTCAGTAAAGAAAGCACTCTGTTATACGACTTTCTCTTTTGTAGTCTCATATCTTATGTTTCAATGGGTAAACTTTGCAAGTCAGATTTATATTCAAGTCTAAAGTTATGTTTTGTTGCAGTAAAATCAAAGGAAGCAATGACATTGATGTATAGAAGAACAGGTGGGAACTGAACAGACCTTATTAATCTTTTTCTCTACTTGGTGGCACTTGTGCCTTTAGTATATGGAGAGAATTTTATCCATTGCATGTAAGGTAACCTTGAATGGGAAGTAGATTTCCAAGTACCAGATGCAATTGTTTGTATTAATAACTTGCACTTTTTTGGCAATTTGGAGATTTTGGTAACAGCCCCTTGTCCTCTGTGTTCAGAGGTCAATATTTAACATGGATCCTCTTCTGAGATACTGCTTCCCATGTTTTATATCTAAGACAGTCGACTGAATTCCCTTTGTGGAACAGAGGCCTCCAGAACTTGACTTTTAGACTTTTCAGGCCACTATCTAAGGCATTTTAGCAATTTTATAGTGCATGATAAAGGGCTTCATCTTCCTGTTTAAGTGACTTTCAGTTTAAGAATTAAAAATTAATTGAACTAAATATAGGCTAGTTTAAGCATGACATTGGAATCTAACAACTACAAAAGAGAAGGGAGGTTCCTGTGCTCAAGCACCTTCTGCTCTGTATTTTACATGAAATTGTTTTCTGTAAAATACAAGCTATAGAGCACAGAATGACATGCCTCTTTTATGGCTCCCTTCAGCTGCCCATTCAAGGGATCTAAGTATAAAGCTAATCTGTTTGTAAATACAGTCAAAAATTACAAAGTTGATTATAAGCATTGCATAAATATTAGTCGACTATCATTATACATGCTAAATGTTTTTTACTTGTAACAATTTATACTTTAACAAGTTCAGAATATTACCTAGCAGTATCTTCACAACATTGTTTATTTCCCTCTGATTAGAAGGACACTGTAATTTCTATCTAATCAGGCACTGAAAAAATGCAAGTGAATTTTTTCTGTCTTAGACAAAAAACATGAAGCTAGGTAAATAAAAGCAACATTATTGTAATGGTTGACCTGTCTCATCTGGAGCGAAAGTGAACTAAGCTGAAAGACAGGTTACAGGGATGCATAGGCTAGGAGGGAAAATCATCCCCCCCAAATAACATTTTCTTTTTATACTTGATCTTCTTCTTGAACTGTTTATCCCTGCTGAAAATGCCCAGGAGCATGGTAGAAAATGAAGAGCTACGTAAGTCATTGACTGCTGTTATTGTCTTTCAGATAGTGTTGAAAAATGCATCTACTGGTGTTAATGCCATTAAAAGAATTTCATAAGTTAATGCAATAAAATGTAATGTTGATTTAGCTGTGTCTCTATTTGTTGCATTTGCATAATGAAAGTTCTATAAGACTCAATATATAAAAACACTCCAAGTTTTCTACTCACAGTTGCTAAAAGAGTTGTTTCAGAATCAGCAGCACCAAAAAGAACATTTTATTCACTTCCACATGGTCACAAGCCTTCATGCTTGAAAGTTGAAATCTTCATGCCACAGCTGAAAAGAAATCATATTCTCATAGTCAAATAGCCTGTTACTGAATCTCTATTGATAATAACAGGCTTTGTCCTGAGTTTGCAAGGTGTCAGGACTAAGGTTAGTCAGGATCTGTCCAAGCATTAATTGAACTGCCAGCAGGTGTGTTTTACTTGGTGTAGCCACAACAGCAATATTTCCAAAGGCCCAGTGGCTATGCCTGGTTTCTTTTGGAAACCTTTGGTCACAGACTTTGTTTTTATGTAGGTAACAGTAACAAGTAATTCAGTTATGCTGTGAGTTATTAGATATTTATGACTGCAGCATAACGATGTCATGTAGAGGAATAAGGCCTGGTACGATAGCAGAGATATCAAGAGTGGGGACATAGGTTGATGTGTAGAAGTGTGCAGGCTTTGGATGACAACCAACAGGCACTGGCTGGCACTGGAGCCCCCAGGGCCATAAATGACTCTCACATGGTTGGTTCAAGAAGTGCTGACCAGGAGCTGGGCAGAACTATTTTCAGAGGTAACAGAGAAAAAAGAACAAGTAGGTGACATCTGTTGGTCATACCATATTTAATAAAATTGGACATAATTTGGAGCTGCAGGTGAATAAACAAAGAGAAAGATATAAAAATATGTTAGAAAATATTTAAAAATAATAATTAAAAAAAAAGCAGGTGAATAGAAAAATAAGGAAGGAGAAGAGGAAAAAGAAACCCTCAAAACCTGCATCATACTCTCCAGAGCAAAGGACTTAACTATACCCTGAAAAGACATACCCTGCCACCCAACTCCTTCCAGAATGTCCATGATTAATTAACTGTAATTCTCTGATGAGATGGTTAAGATTTTGATTATGCTAGCAATAAATTCTCATATTTTCATATAAGATGTGTTTTCTTTTAGTCCAGAATGAGATCTTTAGCATAACAGTACGTAACAGTACTTTTCTTACCTTCTAGTGAAAACTATTTCAATAATGTGAAATAAAAAAATGTAGAAAAAGTAAATTTTCTTCTTGTTTGCTAGGCACTTAGGAAATCACAACCTTTGCCGGAAAACAATAAATTCAGCTGAAGATACCATAAGATGGCAGAGAAAATGTGGTAGATTGGCATAAACACTTCTGTGGATCTTTGCTTGATGGTTGTTTCTTCCTCTTAGCAATCCACATTCTGTAATCCAAAGTAGTCCTCTTTTTCTTTTTTTTTTTCCTTAATTCTGCCTTCCAGTAATACCCAGAAATAAAAGCAAAGCCTCAGAAATACACGTAAATGCAAGTCATGGAAAAAATTAATGAGAAAGTAAGTAGCAATTTTCAGGTCATTCTTTCTACTACTCATCCTTTCTAATACTTTTCATGGTTAAGTGAAGAAGCATTTAGAAAAATCTGTAAAAGGGGGTTTACAGTGATAAATACTATTAAAAAAAATATAAAAACTGTAAAACCTACATGTATTTTTTACCTGTTCAAAATGACTTACAATTTATACTTATCATTGTAGTAGTATGTGGAGTACTGATTAAGTCAGGTTTCTGCCAAAAAAAAATAAAAATCGGAATCAATTATATCCTTATATATTAATAACACGTGAAATATAGGGAAAGCAAAGTAAATCGTTTAATTGGAATCACTTATTACAGATATGCTGGTTGGCACCAAGCTTTTATTCAATATAATTTAAATTACATAGGTAGAACAATAATAGCAGTACATCAGAGTGAAGAGATTGAGTAGGATGTTATAAACCCAGTCTGGATGGTATGGAGCAAACATACTGGATTTTCACAATACTAGCTGTGCATGCCTCTGCAAACTTTAGCACATTTCTCTCTCTTCTGCCCTCTCATCTCAGTTGCTGCACACATACAGTGTTAGGACTTCACAATAGTTTTAATGCCTCATGCCTCACCTTACTTGTCCTTATAGGTAGCTCTACAAACTAGTAATGGCTTAATAGAATCCTATATCAGAACTCAAAATAGTGAGTGCTCCAGTTTCTACATGATCACTAATGAACTTAACACAGCAATTGTCAATCACTTCTAGCACAGTTACTCTTTCCAGGAGTGTACTCTACATAAGTAAGGAGACAAAACAAGGAAGCAAGCAAGAACAATATAAGTTTATGAGACATCTATATACAGTTTCCTGTCTTAATTTTCAGATCAGTGTTGAGTCTGACTATCAAGTTGGTTAGGGTTCTCTTGGGTGACTGTGATGTCCCTGTAAATAATGGCTTCTCCCAGAGGTCACAGAATCTATCTTTCTGTTTGCTCTACGCTTTGGGAATTCAAATCTAAGTTTTTCACAGAGAGACATTAGGGAAATGTTTTGTATTGGCAATTAATTTGTTCTGACCGGACAATATCTGTTAACGGCAGAGACTCACAGGCAGACACCTAGGCATCATTTCCCTTTTTCTAGGCATGAAGAGTATAAAAAATTCCATTAATGTGAAATCTCTTTCTAAACATATTTCAGAAGAGTTGAGGAGGGTTACATGTTGCTGGTTCTGAGAATTGTATACAGTTTCAGAGTTCTGTTGTACCAATTCCATTACAGTACTGAGAACCTTGTCTAAATCATGTTACTGCTTAATATTCATGCTTAACATCCTAAAAAGAGTTCTGAAGTCTTAAGATTTTTTTTTCAAAGTGTTTCTGTAGATCAAAACAAAGTAAAAAGTAGGGTTTTTTTTAATTTCTAAAATTCTCCATAATTCTTGTTTATTGAAGTTATACAGGTAGTATACTCCATCTCCAAAATCACAGACTTTGATTGAACTGAAATATATGTCATATTAAAATAATAATAAGAATAATAAACAATAATAATAATAATATAGCAGATTCTCTTTTTTTTCTGTCCAAATTCACACCCATACATGCACTTGGCAATCAAGAGTTCTTTGTACTCAGTGTTAGAAATACTTCACTTTTGTTACTTGAGTTAACTGTTTTGAAAGAAATTTCAACCTGGAGAGCAAAATGTGTTTGGGTTGACTGATGTCTCCTTCATAAATCTTCAGACTACATAAAAGGAGGGTTGGGAGAGCTGAAGAGAGGATGAGGTAGCTGAAAGTAGTAGAATCTGGCACATCTATTTTTTTACTGGAAGACTACAATAAAAAGTAGATGAGGAAAAAAGCTACTCAGCAATACGACTTCTCTTGGGTTAAGCTGGATAGTCCTTTCCTGCATTTCCAGTGAGTTCGTCATTCCTCAGTTCAAATAACACTGTCTTGGTCAGAGCCTTTCATCATCTGATTATAATTGTGTTTCCTAACTGCAAATATCATGATAATTAGTTAACTAAAGAAAGAATTGGCTGTCCTCAACACATAAAAAATAATATATCAATTGATCAGAGATTTTGTTTAGCAAACCACAGGATGAAGAAATGTAACAATACAAAAGTTATGATTCTATTGTGCACACAAGTCTTTCAAAGCCAAAGACTGACTGAGTAGACAAGAAACCAGATTTTCTGCTCTCAGATTCCATTGGTCTAACTTCCACCAGAGCCTTATAAAATTGTAGTCAATCACTCAGCAGTAGCAAATCTGTCTGAATATCTGACAAAACAGATTTACCATTTTCTAGCCACACCCAGTAGCTCAGGAGATGGTGGTTTGCATCAATGTTGCATGTATTTTCAAGATAAGGCATTCACACTTGTTTTTCCAAACCACGATCACTTGTGAATAGCCCTTCCCATAGGACCTGAATGATTGTGAATATTAGTCAAGTGATGTTTGTCATCTACTTCACTTCATTGGAAGGTAGATAAATTATTATTTCCAGTGATAGTACCAATGTTAAATTAAGTCCTCGTTACATTTCTTCAGCTTCTTTAGGAGGACTGATAATTTAAATAAAAACATTTCTTTTTTTCCTTCATTCTTTCCTTTTTTTTTTTTTTAAATGGATTTGGTTCTTCCTTTTCCTTGCTTCTTTGTATGCTGAGTTAACCACTTCTAAAAAGAATGTCATTAGATAGCTATTGTCACACTTAAGTATCACAGAACATGAAGGAGGTTGCTGATCCAAAATGAAGGAAAAACAAGTATGTCTCTCCATAAGCTAAATAGATTTAATGAAATTACTTGCAGAGGTTATTTTTACCATAGTCCAAGTTACACTTGATCTTGTTCTACAGGCTTTTAGCAGCCATATGGTATTATATCTTTACTAGAACAATGGCACAAGAAAACAGTCTTAAGGCCATAGCAATTTAATTTAACATATTAGGCGGTAGCCAGATATCCTCATGCTGTTATCAAAATCATTAATATGCTACACAAAAACACGGAAAATAAAAATCCCTCATTTATTCTCCCTGCATATCAGCAGGATTAATGTCAAAAGCTCTCCAACTTCCTGAATAAAATGTTTCTTGTTTTTGCTGTGACAAATGAGAAACAAATCTCAGCCTGAACTTTTTCATGAGCTGATTATTTTCTTTCATGATTTTCATTTTTTTGACAGCTCCAGGTGGACTGGAGGTAATACCTGTCACCAATCCTTGTTCACAGAAAGGCAGTAAAATTGCCTTTTGTACTACAGGCCTGTACAAAATCCTAATTCTGAATATTCTGTTCCCATCTCTGTAAAACTGAGGTTTTCCTTGCTGTATTGCATGAGTTACAATAGTGATGTGATTCTATAAAAATAAGGGTAGGATGTGTGTTAAAGGTTTGTCTGACACTAAGATATTTTGCTACCGTTGGAGAGACCTGTGGAAATTATCACTCTTAATGTGGGCTATCAAGTATGTGGATGCACATCACCAGGGAGTGTGTGATACAATGTCTATACCTCAGAGAGGCAAACTAATTCTATTTGCTTGTTCCACAGAGGATAATAGCAGTTTCTCCCTGTCTCTTCTTCAGAAAAATGCAAAGTCACTATTCACGTGGTTCTTTCACTTTATTTGGGGGTTTATTATAAAGCTATTTTCTTGAATTATATCTGGAATCTCTAATTTCACAGGACCGCCTTAACATAATCATGGCATGAGCTAAGAATGAAACTTGTAAGAAAGAAATTATGGTACACTCTGAAATTATTGGTCCTAGATAGTAAATGTCAGTTATTTTTGTATCAGAACTTCTTCCCTTTGCCAAAACCACACAGCACAGCTAGGAAAAACAGAAGAAATCATAGAGTATTAAACAAAAGACCAAATCCTTCACTCTTCCAGCTTTACAACCTATATTCCGCAAGAACATTTTCATGCAGGAGGAATCCACATCTAGAGCAAATGAAATCAATTATTTATGCAGGAGCTTTTTCAGATCATTTTGCTCTTCTTCAGAGATTGGACTAGAATGGGAAAGAGGGATAAGTTTAAGTTAAGGAGTTTTAATGCTTCTATGCTAGGAATTCCCAAGTTTATTCATTTTCTTTTGCAAGCAATACAATTTTTCTTTGAAATAAATTCCCCTTTAGTGTCATCTTCTTTCTTTGGGAAGCCTTTAAGGCAGTTCTAAGAGTCACATTCTGCATATTCAGTGGGAGGGAAAAAACATCTAACTGTGAATTTACTAATGCTGAGAATAACATCTCTAAAATGAAAGGAGCTTATCTATTAACGATTACCAGAGACAAAGCTACTGCTTTCAATTCAGCTAGACTAGATAAAATGCTGTTTATGAGCTGGATGCAGCCATCTGGAATAATCACAGCAGTTACAAAAGAAGAAAGAGGACTGGAAGGGAACTGGAAATTTCTTTCTTTTTAACTCTACCAACAGCAAATCTCTTCCTACCACTCTGAGATTTTCAAGCTGATACATGCTAGATTTTTGATGGCTAGACACAGTCATCATACCCTAAAGCTGACTTTAATACTAAGAAATCTAAAAGCTACACCTTTAGTAATTACCTTTAAGATATGAGGTAACTGGTATATTGGTATATATAATACATGCCACTGATGCAATGTGAATTTTCACCTTCAGTGAAAATTTCCAAGAAAACTCTTTCTAGAGAATTCCACAGAATATTTTTTGTGACCTGCTCTAATGCTCTGCTTCAGAATTCATCTGCCCAAAATTAATGTAGCTACATTAAGCTCAGACGTTCTGAGTTGTCTTAGCTGTCAACATCCTATGCCTCAGTCTCTGTACTGTATAGGTAACATCGTGTGATTTTACATTTAGGACACTATCCATCATACTGTGATTCTGGATTGTAATGTCTCCCCAGAACAGCAGTTAGTACTGCTAGATTTGTGCAGCCACTTGTGTTGTCTTTCCCAGTTCAGGAATCAAATTTTAACTACCAGCAAAGAAGAAAAAAAGAGGAGGATCTTTTTTTCCCAACTCCTACTGTATTTAAATTGATCATTTGATCAAATTCCTGTGAAGAGTCTTATTTTTCTTCTAATTGTTATTTTCCTGAAGTTATTCAGTGTTTCTGGAAATGTTTTGTCTTTCCCAAAGATATGTAGATTTTGCTTCTTAAACCTCTAGTACCATAATGTATGATTTTCATTCTTTTCTGCCTTCACGTGAATAAGACTTTCTGCAGTCATTGTGCTGCTAGTTTATGCCAGTGTGAAAGTTCATCTGATAGCTAAGTCTTTCTATCCTGATCTAAATTTCCTAGTGAAATTTGTGGTTATGTGAAGTCCTAGTTATATCTATCATGTTTCACACAGATTTAGAGATAAGTTCCTACAAAATGAAGTATCACAGAAGGATTGGTAAGATGACTGACAGCATTCAAGATAACTTCTCCCATATGAAATTATTTTATTTATGAAACAAACAAATTTAAATAGTACTTTGAAGTACTATTTTCATTTTATTATATCGTTTCTGTTGTATGATATGATGTTTTCTATCCTCAAATATATTGGCTTGTCTATTAAATAATGGTCTACTTAAATTGGTAATTCAAAACAGATCAGTTACATACATTAAACACAATAGTCTCTATGACAACTAATTGCGTTGTATATGAAATTTATTTACTTGTAATTAGAATATATTGGTTTGTATGTAGCTAACTGTTTACACTTTGTGCCGTCTGCTGTGATCAGTAATCATCACATCTAAAACAGATGGGATTGTGTATAAAGCATATTGGATTTTGTGTACGTTATAATATATTGTAGCACTTTACATGCTCAAATATATGTATGAAGTTACTGAACTCTATTAAATAAATTTTCTTTGTACCACCTCCAGCAATAGATCCTATACACTTCAAGAAATAGTCAACATATTAGAAATGTGTATTTATGATTCTATTTATTCTATTCTCATACTGCGTCCAAATGAAGGAACTACATCCCAATAGCTGTTAATGAAATGAAGATTCCCATTAGACTGTATGAATTTTACATGAACACATTTTGTTTTTGACAAGCACATTTACTCGTACTAGTATGTCCAAGACAATCTGATGATTGATAGTCACCTGGAAAAACTGTGGTGTAAGCAGCAAGTAATACAGTGGAGCATCAAGGTTACTTCCTTAAAAACAGATTTTTAGTTTTGTTTTGTCTCAGTAAATGAAATCCACGTTGTACCTTGAAAGAAAGTCAGGCGTATCTGTGGGATTGCAATTGTCCATTCTCTATGGAGGTCCAGCTGCTGCAGTGATCACGCACACTGACAGCCTGCTCGGGGTCCTAAACAGACAGGGACCAACGCTGCAGTAAAAGGCATAAGAACCTGAAACCCAGCTTCAGGGAAGCATGCAAGGGAGACATGGGAAATTTGAGCAGTGCAGGATGTAACCCACTTCAAATTGCTCTTAAAATTAAATATGAACTATCTGGAAAAACAAGTGAATTACAGATTGAGTTACATCCATTTGGTTGCATAGTCTATAGTGTCATATTTATATCAAGACTACAGCAATGTAAGTAGTTTTATAATAAAACAGGAGGAAAAAAAAAAGCTGATTTTTTTCTAAGAACAATGTAAAGTAAATATGGTTTTTATTTTTTTCCTCTATGTTTACAGACAGCACAATAAGTATTGTTCCACTTCCTCTTTCAAACCTGTTTTTAAATTCCTTTAAATAAAGAGGTTTTCAGTATTGACACAGCAATTATAAAAGAATGTTAATCATTACATAATATGTGCATATTTAATTGAAAGGTTCATGATTATTGAAAAAATGACACATTTTATGCTATTTTGTATATGTTGATATATATAATGTTCATTTGACTCCCTCTGGAAAATTAGATAATTATTTGAGTACAAGGTTTATAAGTGGCTGATCTCAATTACATTATGAGTGCCCTCAAACATTATGCGAAGTGCCTGTTGCCCTGTTAAAACAAAACAAATCGTATATATACACATACACTATAACAAGCTCTTAATGAGAGAGTGCCTATTCCTTAGAGGTGCTTGGGAATCTGTTCTTTATGGCTTCCTCTGGTCTTCACGGTCTTTTCTGTTTCCCCTCCAGTCTTTATTCTGTTGATCTACTGTTCGATACCAAAAACCTTGTAAACCTCTCTATGCTTTTTCCCTGGATGTGCAAGCCTTCTCTCTTCCTAGTTTCTTACCACCACTGTTCTTAGAACCTTGCAAAATCTTCAACAGCAATTCAGATCTTGAGACTGGCTTTCCCAGAAAGCTAAGAACTAAGTTCTACCATATTTATAAGTATTTACCAGAAGCCTTTCTGAGTCAGATCCATTGTATCTAATACCTTCACAAATCATCAAAAGTCATGAAATGTTTGCTTTTATTTATAGAACATGTACTACACAACATAGCTATTAAAAGAGTCAATATATTTTCATTATATCATGATTTATATTATTTTGATAGATTTTTTTTACTTCAGGAAGTAATATTTTACAGTAAAATTGCAGTGATCACAGATGTACAAACAGCTTCTACTGAATTTCTCGAATTGCACACACATTCAAGTAATCACATAATTCATACTACAGTTAATGGGAGCATTTCAATTTTATCTCCTTTAAAATGTGGATCATACCTTAGAAAAAAAGGTATTTCCAACAGCATTTAGCATACATCTCTTATTATTATTTTACTTTCCATAAAATTAGGTAATAGTTTAAAAAAGAAAAAAAAAAGGTGACAAATAAAAGTCCTCTCCTGAGTCAGCTCTTTGGCAAACATTCCAGAATTGTTGGGTGTGTGCACATGGAATGGACATGAAAAAACAATACTCCGGTACTCAAGGTTCAGTATCTTAAGAAGGTAGAGAGAAGACCAGAGACTGTTATAGGAACAAGACTTCATGGTTCACCAACTACAATTAGGAATCTCAAAATAAACATTTTCCTTCATCATGTATACATAAACTGGACAGAAGTATCTATGATATTTAAATATCTATGATATTTAATAACAATAAACAATGAAGACGCAAGAAGTTACTTTGCTGAAAACATTTGCCATGCGTGAGGAGTGGGCAACACCTTGACCAGCACATGAAGTCATGCCACAGCTGTGTAAGCAAAAGGGGTCTAAAATTAGGCCTGTTTGCCCACTGGGATACCCAGCACCGAGAATTCTTGATTTGGACTGTTTTTTCACTGTTTTTCTGAATGCTATGAATTTGACCCAAAGTCCTTATCTTTTTAAAGGCTTTAGATGACTTTAGATAGTTTTCAAATTGTACTAGTTTCCAGTAATGTATAGCCTATTAAAGAATTTTCTTAGGACCACAGACAGTTTTAGACCATACAAGTGACTTTACATATTTCAGTGGCTATCCACATTTCAAAAGACTATTGAGTTCAAGAGGAGAAAATTGCAAGGGACCACAGACCAGAACTTCAAAGGACATTTGTCCTTGTAAGACCTCAAGCAAGTTGTAGCAGAACACAAGATGGAGGATTAGATTTGAATTTGTTTACCAACAATATTTATTTTCCCTAACAATAGATTTTCATTTAATCAGTTAAAGTAACTTCATACATTTAAGGTCATCAATCTCAAAGTTTAAAATGTAGCTTTTTTTTTTTCTCACAATGTATGAACATATTTTAAAATAAGTTTATGAATAGAGTAGTGGCAAGTAGTGCTAAAAAACAGACGCATTTAACACCCTAGATTTATAAAAGTCCACTGACTGAAAATTAGAAAGCTGTTATCTTGCCTAAAATGCTTTCAAGAGTTAAAAAAACATTCTTGGCATGATTTTGATATCATGTTTCACATAAGCTCTATATAAGAGGAATTATGTCCATGTTTCTAGAGGCAAAAAGGGGACAGACGTTCAAGTAAATCCTCCAGCTTCTCCCTGGCAGGGTAGAGGGGATGACAAGTCTTCAAAGGACAATTTTTGTTTATGTACAAATGTACATATGTACAATTTTTGTTTATGTTCATGAGTCCTGGAGCTTTGAAGAACTGATTCCAGGTCATAAGAAAGCATCCAGATGATAGCACAGAGATACTTAGTATGTAACTAAGTAAATTGATCTTAAATGTTTCAGTTAGAGCCATTCATCGACAGGTCTACTTGTGAAAAACAAGGGAAATGAGAAGAAAGCAAAGGATGTTCTACAGCAGTAGCTGACTCTCCAGCCTTTAGACATGGCAATTCTAAAGAATGCAAGAAAATGAAGCAGTACATTCTACCACGCAGAAACTTTAAGAGAGATTGAAATTAAAAGGAGCAGAGATGGAAGGGATCAGCTAGTTCATCCTGCTGACAATTCAGTAATGTTCCTGTGAGGATTAGCATATTGTTCAGCATGGTGTTAAATATTCCCTGCTAGGAGCTTTTTTTTTTTTTTTTTTTTTCGAGGGACCATTTAAACTAGAACAGATATTACTATCAGGAAGTAGTCTTGTCTGTTGCCTAAATATTCATATTTCTTAATTTTATCCTATTGTATCTGCTTAAACCATGACACACACTGCTCTGTCAAGTAATGACTACCCTGTTTAACTCCTTCAGATACCAACTTTAGAGTCTAGCAGGGCTTGATTAGTCAGAAATCAGTCTTGTTAGACAATTTTTTCACATTCAACCTCTTGCTCCATGACTGAATTAGCCATTGCAGCAGAATTATTAAAATCATATCAAATACTCACTCATTCTAAATGAAATAGAGTATTTGATATTTATCATTTAAAAAGCAACAGTGGGAGAACAAACTCCAGTGTGAGTTACTTTATGTCAACTGTCTTAACATTTGCTTTAAAAGTTCTCATCCGTCTGCCACAATAAAGCATGAAATAGAAGACATACGTTCCTCTGAAAACATCCCCAAAGGTTCAGACTTAAAGATTCCTACTGTGCCAAATATCAGGCAGTCTGCCAGTAAGCTCGATTAGAATTTTTGACTGAATTAAGTAGTGCACAATCACAGCATACAAATGGAAAAAGCACCCTCAAAAAGAATAGCTTTCCTGTAGGTGTAACGAAATCTTTTCTTCTCTGCTTGAAATAAGTCTCAAATTATAGTGATGTTATTTGACTTTAGGAGTGCACAGATGTGTTAAGTATTTCATTGGGAATACAGTGTGGTTAGTTGGACAAGCATAAAGCATACATAATTAATTTTAGTCTTGCAGTGCCTCTGCTCTTTAACATGATATTTGTTACCGTAGCAAAAGAAGCTTACCCGGCACCATGTTTAACTAACAACATTGAAGGGAACTGTTAAAAAGAAGAAAAATCTGTTTTCATTCCACTCTTAAATTTGCACCTAGTTTCAGACCGTATGTCTGCATTTAGTATTTTAAACCAGGCACAAGAAGAATGGCAGGTTCCTGGAGAGAAATATGTCACTGGTGATAAACAGCCGTAAAATCAGTAGAGCAGATAATGCATTGCAGGTCAGAAACTACACCCCTGACAATACTGCACATGCAGGTAATACACCAAATGTCACATTTGAAAGGGGTAATGCTTTTTCTACTGCTACATCCTCAACAAATTGTAGTACATAGCTGAGTTACAAATTGTAGTACCTAGCTGACATGGAAGCATGAAGGATTTTTAGGAGGCAGAAAATACAATGAGAAACTGAACAAGATAGACCACCAAAACAAACACACACACACAAAAAAACCATCCAGCAAAATTAACAGCCCAGCTCTCAGCAACAACATGAGCCAAATAATAAATCAACTTAGACTGTAATTGTAATCTATTAAAAAAATAATTTTTCTTTATAGCTCTCTATGAAAAGATTAAGCCCTCTAAACAGAAAGACATCAGACCTAAATAAGGTTAAAAATTGCTTGTTTTAGTATGGACATTTTTTATACTTTATGTACATATTTTTTAACAGCACGTTTCCTTTTAATGAATGAAGGTGAATTCATCTGTGTTGTTCATAACTCTAGAAGCATACATATTAGCATATTTTCCCAGCACTGATATTAACTCATTAATTCTTACCACACATTAATGACCTAGAAATGTGGGGAGATAGTACTGGAAAACCTGCCTAAAATCATACTGGCATTGCGACTGGGACACAGCATGGCTGCCCCATCCCTGGGAGAGTTCAAGGCCAGGTTGGACGCGGCTTTGAGCAACGTGGTCTAGTGGAAGATGTCCCTGCCCATAGCAGGGGCCTTGGAACCAGATGATCTTTAATGTCCCTTCCAACCCAAACCGTGGTTTTGTGATTTCACTCACATGCTCAATCTCCTGGTCCATGCATCTTCTTATTCACCATCGTCACAGAGCACTGAGGAAGACATAGACTGTAGCATTAACAGTCTTTAATACAAAGCTGCAAAAACCACTCATGGTCAAACAAAAAATACTGAAGCTCCTAATGAAGCTTCTCATCTGGACCAAGATTTCCAGTACCTTGCGCGAACTAAACAGTGGTCAACACCCTAAATATAAACATGTATGAATGCACACATGCATGAAGGAACTGCAGCAATCTCTAACTCACAACAGGGTGAGAAGGAAAGAGGCACTGCCAATTAAATAGACCCCCTAAAGTCCAGGAAAATCTAAGAAAGGAGTTATAAAGGGTTTTCTTTTGTTGTACACAGTGTGCAGCTTCCAGATTAGCTCCACATAAAACTGTTGAGTTCAGCAAACCTCTTCCAAGCAGGAGTGTCTTAAAATGTAAAAACATTAAACAGTGGAGTATGACAGGTCTGCTTTCTATAATGAGATCATCACTTCTTGATGATCTGAAGATGTCCCTCTTAGGTCTGGAGCCAAGGAAAGACCTGGAATATTTTTGAATCTTCACTTGTCTTAGCCAACAGGCAAATCTACTTCAGATTTACTGGCCCAGAGCACAAGATGTGCACAAGATGTGCTCAGAGTTTTAAAGATCAGAAAATCTGCTTAACAGAGCAACACGGTAAATGGTCTCCGTTAGCACAGTAGAACACAGTTAGCATTTATCCTTCCTATATCATAATCAAACAAGTATGAATTCTTGATTTCTCAGCTGAAAATATTAGCTTAAGCAGATTTTTCTAAAACATCATGTTATCATCTATGAACTGTCTGAGTGCTGACTGTAATAGGGATGATTCAGATGATATGCAGACTCCACAATCCACTATTTTTGGTGTTTTCTCCTTTTTTCATAGTACCCTTTGCAGCATGTTTTAAACAGGTATATGATGATTCCCAGAATTCCTGCAGGAATATGCAAGGACAGATAATAATGGACAAACATGATGAAAGCTGGCAGCAAATATATAATTTTGGTTCTTCCTATGCTGTGCAATACCTTATATCCAGTTCTGCAGCCTTTTAGAAAATCCCGTGATGCCTTTGTACTCTAGATTTTTAATTCATGGAATACATAGGAAAGAAATGTCTAGAAAGAGAGAAGCAACACATAAGTGCCTAGAATTACCATGATTCTGTAATTTTTTTTAAATCTCATAAGTGGATAATCACAGCAGTGGTTCACTCTGCACTGTTGTATCTACCAGTCTAGCTGGAGAGACCCATCTTTGGGACAGTGAGCTAACTGAAAGTTTGCTGAAGGAAATAATGTGCTTCATTTTTTAAAGCTACGGAGAAGAGAGAGCTTTGTTACAACCCTATTCCTGGAGGAAGAATACTCAGAAACTTCAGATTTGTCTTTGGTGAGAAACATAATGTAAACCAGAGATACTGTACATAGATACACACTGCACATAGATACAAACCCCTAATATGCACTGAAGGAAGAAACTAACTACATTTCTTACTACATAGATTTACTAACAGTGGAAAACAAGGATTTATGTGCATAGATGACCTACATTTACCAAAAAGATCATAATGAGGAGGTAAATTTGATCTGGTATATGATAAAGCTGAGTCATATAGTTAGCAGGACATTAGTGGATTGCATTTGTTTATGCATTCCACTATAATTACATTAATATTTATTAAGAAATCTACTACAATTTAACTCATTTCTTAGTAATCACTAAGAAATTCTTCCATGTGGACAGGAGGACTTAATGCGGCATGCTGTTTGTACTACCACTTTTACCTTTCAGTTTTCACGCATTTTTCACTACTGGAAAAGAAATCCTCATATGCCTGTGCAGCTACACAGCTACAAAAAACTTGCAAAGTCTGGCATGTCAAAATACAGATATCAAATACATGATGTGACAATCCCAGATCAAAGTAACAAACTGTATATATGGCAGCTGTCTGTAGCAATAGTCTTGTCAAGTGCAGAAATGATGGTTAAAAGTTGATGCTAGGACCAGGTATGGAATAACATTTCCTAACAGACAATGACTTTAAATATTTCACTTTGTATGTCCAATTCTGTCTTAATTTACATAGGTTCAGCTGATGTTAACCTTTAGGCCAAAAAAGATCTGAAATCTCATTTTTCCTGCTCTTAAAAACAAGAATGATAAATATAATCTGTGATAAGACCATGACATTTTTCAAGGCAGAGAGGAAAACTATACATGGAGCATGCTCATACTACAATAGTAGAGTAGCCAAGAACCAAAACAGAACTGGCCCATTATGATCCTTCTAATGTTGTAATTATGTAGCTGTTCCTAACAGAGTAATTAAAAACAGAGAGTTAGACTTCTACATACTATTTAGCAGCCACTACAGTGGATTGACCCACTGATTCCAAAATCAAAGAACCTTGAATCCTAATCTATTTCATGGTTTCCAATGGAATATTTTCAGTGTGGGTTATAGCACTTTCTGCATATATACCAAAACGCTAGAATTATGAAAATATGCTGTCAGTCAACACAAACAATGGGTTGATATGAAATATTATACAGGAGCCCAACTTTATGCCAAACTTATTCCTCCTTCGTCCTTCCTATATTTTCTTCTGTTTAGGGCAATGACACATCATTGACTACAGCAGTTTTAACAATTGATAAAGTCATTGCTAATCAGTTGAGCTAAAAAAAGAGGAAGAATTCCCATTGACTGCCCAGTTTTGAGGTAAAAACGCATGTGCTTAAAGTGTGAGTTCTGAATATCTTCTAATGTTCTTCCTCTCCCCCCATGTTCTTCTGTCTCAAAGCAAACACAGTCAGTTTGCCTGAGATGTTCTTCATGGTTGAAATCTTTCTCTTCTGTTGAATGTTGAATGATCACTTTCAGTCAATGTGTAATACCAGCCTCTACTGTGCGTCAGCAGTGTGTTCAAGCAAAGCCCCTTTGTGCCTTCTCCCACGATGTCCTTGCTGTAGGGAAAGCTGCTTCTGAAAATCCAGAAAAGTTCTTAATATCCTTCCAGCAGCTGACTTGCTACCATGCTTTCTTAGAACCTGTGTCTGGAACGCATCACATTGGCCTCATTACACTCATAACACTATATACGTGTTCATCTAGTCTACCTTGACCTATGCTTTATATTATACTTCGAAGCCCCTTGGAGCTGGGATCACCATGTTCTGTGTTTATACAAGGTCTACATATACAAATATGAAATAGGACTGCTACTAGAACATACAGCTGTTAAAAAAAAAAAAAAAGGAATTGTACTGAATTAAGATTATCTTCTCTCTGCTGTTATACGCACACTGAAATTAGTCTATTCCAATATTACCTACGTGAGACTTAACCTAAAATCAACAACAACTACGCACATTGAGGACAATTACTGAGCAGTCTCTCTCACTGTTCACACTGTTCTGGGCCTCCTTTCTGGTAGAAAAGCTTGAATTTTAATTTTATATTTTGATAATTATTTTCCCACATTTATATACTGAGCTGCTGCTGACTCACTCTCTTCAGGTTAAAGCAAATATGTATAGCTACCTCAAGTAGATGAACTAGTTGTCACAGATTATTTATGTCTTGGCTATTCAGAGACGATAGAAAAATACATGCCTTAACTCCCAGGTTATATTTAAGTGCAGCCTTGGCCATTTCAGTTGCATCAGGATTACCGTATACAAGACAGATGCCTGTTTTTCAGTTTCTGCTAGCTTTATATGCCAAGGTGATTGAGGTGATTTTTGTTAGCAACAGACTGAAGGTTAAATTTCTCAGGTAAGCACTGCCTTAACTTGAGATAGATGTCAATGCATCTATGTTACAAAGAAGACAAAGTAGTTACCAGACTGTTTTCAACCTTTGTCCCACCTGTTACACCTGTCCCACCTGTTACAAAGAGGTAGGGTTTCTTGGGAGTATCAGGTGATACACAGAGTACAAGAAGGAAAAGCCAAGTTCATTCCACACTTACTATCTTTTTACTGGGCTATGCATTGAGATGGACATGTTGCCAATAGCTCCAATGCAGCAAAAGAGACCCTGAATTTCTGTCACTGACAGGATAATAGAAGATTGTTTCTGAATGGAGTCTGCTACATGACTCATGCTGACTTTATCCAATTTTGCCATTGTCTAGATTATTTATTGAACTATGTTCAGTGTACTGGTAATATTACTACACCCTTAAAGTTACAGAGGAAATAAGATAGTCATTTAGTATGTAGGTAAGTAGAATAAGAATGAATCAGACAACACTGATTCTAAGTCTCAGATAAAGACTTTCACTTGCTTGTACAAAACATCTTCTGCTAGCCTTCCTTTTCTCCGATAGCACAGAAGATGGATTTGGATAGGTCATAGTGCTCTATATCCAGTCTTGCAGACTCTTCTTTGTTCCACTTGGCCTTGCAGCACCATCATGCGATTATTGTTGAGGAAATAAGAATATTTGGCCTATTGCCAAATACCACCTGCCTGCCATAAGTACAGATGAAATTGGTAAGCAGTCTAGAATTGGATGGAGCAAAGTCTATTTAGAGGGAAAATGGGAATAACAAGTACTAGGAATGAGGAACAGTCTGTGCTCTCTCAAGGTCATTTGGTTTCTTCTCTCTATTAAGTTTAATAATTGATATTATTTGAGCTTTTTCTGCTTTTTATGTGCATCTCACCTGAATGAGATGTAGGTCTTTGCTTAGCCTTTCTGAACATAAAATCATGTCTGATCTTCATACCTTTGCAATTTCACCTGACTTTTAATGCATAAAACTTTTCTGCTCAAAATTCTGACTATAAAAGAGGTGTGACCACTTGAACTCATCCAGCTTCTCTTCTGTTTTTTTTGGATGGAGGGGAAGGGAAGATACTCTACTGGGGATAAAAGATGGGGTTTATATATGTTCATTCTCTGAAAATTCTTTGAGTGTATGATTAAGAGATATGCTTCTTAAGGACATTACTGTAATATAATTTTCCCCCATTATTTTTTTTCCAATAAATGTTTTATCTAGAGCATTATAACATTGAACTTTGAGGATTTGCTTCACCTATGGGATATATTCAGGATACGACATCACCTATGTTCTTTCTTAAGAGATATTACCATATGCCTGGAATTACTCATACTCTGACCTGGGAATAGATCATTCTGTGATAAATTCACAAAACTACTCACTATTCAATATTACTGTATTAGGAAAATCTCTTAAGTTTTGACACAGAATGAAGCAATTTTATTTGATTAAGGAACATCCACATTAACATTCTCAACTTGTCAAGAATTCTGTTATAACAGCTAGTCTGTGGGAGACTGTACAGTTCAGCTAGAAGTGCCTTAAGTGTTAAGGATATGAATATTACTTAGTATGAAGGAGATAGCAGGTCTCTACCCCTGTGAGCACAAGTACTTTTTCCCTATCTAAAAAGATAGACTGAAGAATGGAGTTGAGCAAAAGTCACAGCAGTGCAGGTGGTGGAGACTACTGCAAAGACGAAGGTCATGCTTTCAGTGTTCACAAGAGCACAATAAACAGCAGTGAATCACAGTATTATAGCAAGGCAGACTGAAGTCAGACATTATGAAAAGCTTTGTAACATTAGAGACAGGTAAATTTTGGAACAGACTGCCAAGACAGACAGTTGATAACAGCTTACAAAGAAGGGATGGTCCTTGTGACTTTTCAAGCTCTTTCAGACACATTCATCTACCATTATGTGATTGTTTTTTTTTCTGAATAATTTGGCATTTGATTCCAAAATGTCCAAGTTAACAGAGGACTGAAAAATAATTTGTATTTGTTTACAGTCTTCATATGTCCTTTTATTTTTGATTTCTTTCACCTTTTTATTCAGACAAAAAATTCAACCATTTTAAACAGATAAGCAAAGGACCTGACTTTAGATATGTTTTATGGCTTTGAATTCCACAGATAGTCTTCAACATAGTCACTGGAATAACACTGCTAAACACTTCAGTGATTTTGACAGCTTTCCAGCTATTGCTTGCTGTTGCTTTCACAACAGAAAATAAGAGTTGTTATCCATAAAATATGAATGATAAACACAAATTGTAGCCTTCCACAAGTTCTCAGGCTTTTGTGGCTTTCTTAGACAGCACATGCTGCAGTGTACCAATGAGATGATCATATTGCTACTTGTCTTCATCACCACTCTACCATTTATCCTTGGACTGCAGAAACAAGTCAGTGCTGAGCAACAGAGGACTGCTGTCCCAGGGTGAAAATGCAAGAAGCAGACTGAGAAATCATTATGGCCAAATATGTAAATATTTTTTCTTCGGTTGAGCTCATTCTCTTTCATTTTTCAGGGTAAGAGTGTGATGGTCACACTAATCTTAGGATTTGGCCTGATATCTGAATAAAATTCTACATATATAGCCAAACAAACACAGAAGAAATATCAATCTCCTGACAGTCATATGAAAATTAACCTCACAGGAATATTGCCATGTCTTGCCATACTTCATTTAAAGACAGACTTGAAATACTGATCTCCTAATTTTAAATTGATGAAAACCCACCATTTATTTAACATGCATAATGCAAAACTGATTATAAAACAATCTCTGACTTAATACAAGACCATTCAAAGGTAGATAACTGGAATACAAGATATGTCTAACACTTTTCCTAAAATTTTAAACTTCTCAATATTTTTTAGTTTCAAATTCAGTCTGTATCTTATTTTACTTCTAGTACATAGAGCATTTTTCTTTCCTATCTATATAAATGACATGTTAGTCCTGTAGAATCTGATTAATTAAAAATTAAAAGACGTCATTAGATCTCGGGGGGGGGAGGGGGGGGGAGTGTCAAGGTTTTTATTTAATAAATAGTATGAAAATACAGAATATTTATTTAGAATAAAATGTTTTAACACTCTCTCCCCTTCTCTTCCACCCCCCCCTCCAAATAATCTAGATAGACAGATAGATAGATGCAGATGTATTTGATACATATTAAAATTTCTACAAGTAGTTACATGGGTTTATATGTATGCATGTAACTACAGAGATGTAGTAACATCAGATGTAGTAACATCTAGGTTGATGTGAAAAAAATGTAAACACAATTATATTTACTCTTAAGAGAACGTGTTTTAAATTCACAGTACGTACCAGTAAGCTACTCCAATATATCCCTGTGAAGGAAAGGTGTAACATGAGGCAGTATCCTGATGGATAGAGATAATCCTTGTTTGACTGATAATCTCCTGTTAACTTCCTGAGAGGGGAAAGATTTATTAGTTACTTTGATGCTGCTGGAAATTCCTACTTAGATTTTGTGTGTCACTGTGAACTGAGCTGATCTGTGTAAGAGTTATTTCAGGGTCCTGCTGCATAAACTAGATATTACATTCAATCACGCTTTGGCCACTGGTAACAGAAATTTAAAAATATGGTTAAAGCATATCTACCCAGGAAAATGTATTGGTATACTCAAACTAATATAATTATACCACTCTCGATGTTAGCATAAGTCTCCACTTATGTTTGGAACTGGGTGTTATCTCTTTTTCTTCCTTTTTTTTTTTTCAATTTATTTTTGGTGTTTTGCTGCAATTGAACCGTTCCATGGAGACATAACACCCTAAAGAACGCTGTACTGTATACTCCTTATGTTATGTTTAAGCTTATTTAATATCTTATAGGCTACTGTATTGTTTAAAAGCAAGTGGTATACGCGACAGCAGAGCTGCAAAATCATGTTATAGAAGATGAGTGTAATTGTCGTCATGGTGAAATAGTACACTCAAGTCACTAACGACACTGTAATGTAATGCACTGAAGTTCATGATTTGTGCAGCACAATGCTCATGTATTCCAAGGTACATTTATAGAACTCTACCCCTGGATCTTATGGTAATCAATAAATTAAAAACCACTTCTTTGCTGAAGCCAGCTTATTTTGGCTGCTGTTTAATCATGCCATATTTAATATTATCATAATAAAATATATATAAGAAAACACCTTTGAACATGCAGTCAAACACATTCTTTAAAAGCAAATTGTTTAATCCTCAAGGACTCCAGATGGCACCAACTTTTTTTTTTAATTTTATTTATTTTTTTTAGTTGTAAGGAAGTCACTGTACATGTCTGTTAGTTTACTGCATCTTCTGTAAAACTATTGGAAGAGCAGCGGCTTTACTGACAGGAATAAAATGCATATAAAGAAAGAGTAGAAATAAAAGTGAAGAGTTCAGGAAGTTCAGATTATTCTTTAGTTGAGGCTTTCACAGATGGCTCTTAGTACTAGTTGCATTTATATGAATTGCATTCAGCTGTCATTGACTTGTCATTGATTTCTTAACATTTTTTTCTCTCATTAATTTCATTGCCTTGGATTTTCTTATTCATTATATGGAGACTATCTCTACAAATGAGAGTTACTAACCTCCTGTTAGAACTGTTAAAGCTTGGAGATATCAAGCAATGCCTTCTATTTTATGGAAAACACTTAATGAAACACCACTACTTGTGGGTGCAAACAGGAATTCAAATTTATAAATCTGACTAATTTTTTCTTTAAAAGAACTCTTTTTTTAGAACTGTTTATCTCTGTCTGCAATTCAAATGACCCTGAATCTGGTGTGAGAAAGCAACTGAAAAAGAAAAAGAAAAAAAGAAAAAAAAAAAGAAAAGAAAAAAGAGGAAGAGGAAAAGAGAAAAGAAAGGGAAAGGGAAAGGGAAAGGGAAAGGGAAAGGGAAAGGGGTGATGGGTAGACTGAATTTAAGATGAAAAGGAATTAAACACACTAACGAAATGTTTTTAAAACAAAGTACTCTCTTTACACTGACCACTGTTCAAAGGACAAGTTAACAATTCATGGTGTGACATGACAGCTCATTCATCTCTATTCAGCATCCCAGAGTAAGACTGCCACAGAAGAGGGAGTCAAGAGCCATGGCACACTAAATAAATCTGTAAGAGGCAGCTCCTGGTAGTGTTTGGCTTCCACTCTCTTCCAAACCCATCAGAGGGGTGGTATTAGCACTATCTGCATCTGCATTAAGGAAGAAATCAGTAGCATCTTGCTTCTTGAGAAGGAAACTCAGCAGGAGTCAGGAGACAATGAGAACACAATCTTTAATTTGGAAAGGAAAAATAAAATTTAACACTTAAGTGAAGTTGCCAAAGCCTAGTCTGGAGGCCAAACTCTCCAACTGTTTTGATCAGTGTTGTATGGGAAAAATGAACACATAGTCTGGGATAGGGGAAATTAACTGGCAACGGGATGATGCTGAAAATTTTGACAGGCTCAAGGATATTATATTTGATAAGCCACTGATGGCAATCATTTATCTGGAAGAAAAAGAGACTGGTACATATATCCACACACACAAAGTACAAAGATAAAATGGCTTTTAGAGACGTTCAAGAATGTTGAATGATTCCTGCCGATATGAAGCCATTCTTGGTCCTCTAGGACCTGGAAGATTTATCTATTAAACTGCTCTGCCTCTCAATGGGAGAGGCATTTACACCGTTACTAAAATTAAAAAATAAACCATTAATCAGTTTTGCACAAATGAACTATGAAGATGTCAAGGACTGGTCCTACTAACAAATAACATTTTTTCACGATAACCATGACTTACCCTGACTTTGGGTTTAACTGCATCCAAATGAAAATCTAAACCAAAATTAGTGTTAAACATAAATACCTAACCCAACCTTTAACTGTATCTTGGTGACAAAAAGCTATTAAAACAAACAAACAACAACAAAAAACACACTGATTAGTCTCTACAGTGGCACAAACTCAATCTATGTAGAGTCCATCAATATAACCTGCACATCAGTTCTACTTTCAATATATCCTACCAAATCCTTCACCTCATTTTATAGGCTGTACATCCATTTAGCAAGTTTTTGCCACCTCCAGCCCCCACTCTAAACCTTAGCACCTCACCTTTAAACTGAATGTACAACCAAGCCTAACCAAGTACTAACCAAAACTAATCACCCACACTCTAGAGTTTTAGCATTACTTAGTCCCCCTGTAATCTTACTTCAGAACCTCTCTTTCTATACCCTGCCTTAAACTTCAACTATTTTCATGTTATACACATGTACTGAAGCTAAACATATATCACTAATACTTCCTTCACTCAATCTGTTGTCGATCTAGAAGATTCAGTAACACATTGTTACTGTAAACTTCATGCCTTCATAATTATCCCAAAGCCATCTCCAGCATCAAAAAGCATTAGCCAACACTTTAATTTTGATATCAGCTACTAGTCTTGGTAACAGTAGGCTTCTAGCCTCTATAGGTTTCAAAGCAGCCAACAATAACCAGACATCTACAAAGTTTTTTTCTTTTATTATATAACTGATCAAGCCAGTCCCAGACTTGCCTATACATGTGAGACAAGACCCTTTTAGAATATATTTGTCCTGTGTAAGAAGTTTCTACAAAGCAGAATAAAATTTCAGCTCTTCAGGATGATGCTAAAAACCTTTTCTGAGTGTCTATACCAGCATGTCACATGGCTTATATTTCAATACTGTGGAATCAAAGGTCCATCATTCATATATGCATACCTGCCTTAGGGACACATCTCTTGTGTATCAAGAGGGTATCTTCTACTATCAAGACAGTATTTTTAACTACATTTGTCAAAATTTGTGCTATAGCTAGCCTGTCTCACATCAAGGCTGTAAACATGTAACTTTTATTTCTGTCTAGGTAGGAATGTTTGAAAAACGAAGCTTACTGTTAACCAAAGTAACTGAACACTGCATGTCTGAAAAGCTATCTTGGAGATAGTCTGATTAGAGGTGTGGAATATATTGCTAGAAATCCTTGGTAAATTGTGGAAGATAATAAAGCAAGTAAATAGCTGTAAAGTAAGCAGTTTATATTCCAAGTTCATTTAACCTCTAAAGAAAGTAAACTGAATAAATATAGGGGTTTGTTTTTTCTTTATACAATGAAGAATCTCTTCATGAAGAAAACCCTGAATTGGCATGTTTCCTTCGATTGAAAGTTGTAACAGGAAAGCAAATCTTTCATGGCTTTAATCAGAAGCATTAGGGCTTGAAGCCTGAACACCTGTTTACTATTCCACTATCTCATAAAACTTGAGAACCCTAGGGAAACTAATTGAAAAGAAAGACCTGAGATCTAGACAAGCTACAGCAAATCTAAAACTAGTCCACCAAACAAGAGAGTTTCAGTTAACCTGGGAAATCTCTATCTGAACAGTGGCATTGCAATTAATGAACATTAACGAAAAGAAGAAAATAATAACCACTTCAAATCCCTTGATTTGCAAGGCTAAAAACTCACTAGAAATGAAAGGAAAACAGGTTTCAGGATAATTTTTTTTGTAATGTATGCTACCTTGTAATGATAAAGAAAGTACGTCTAACTCTATTTAAGTATTTGTTAAAGAAGGAAAACAAAAAAAACAATGAATTCTGCTAAACTGAGCTTTGATATCTTCAACTGGCTTTAATCAGAATGTACAAGGTGTTTAGGGTAAATTTTATTCTTCGTAGTTGATACATTAACTATCACTTAGAGTATTATGAATTATGAGTTAAGCCCCCTATTCAGCAAAATATTTAAGCATCTAATTTAATCCTTCCATATTCAGCAAAGAAATGTACCTGCCATTGTACAAACTATTGTAAAAAAAAAAAAAAAAGAAAGAAAGAAAGAAAGAAAGAAAGAAAAACAAAAATAACAAAACCAAAAACAACAAAAAACACCTTTGATCAAATGAAATATTTAAGTGGAATTAAATAAGCACATTTATTATATTTAAATATATTTCCATTTTCTTAGAGATCTTAAAATGTTATAGTGCTCCCTCTAGTTTATTGGACACAATAAGTTATCCCTTAAAAAAAATGAACAAAAAACAGAAGTGTTGATAAACTAAACATAAAAACACTGT
Organism: Cygnus atratus; assembly: GCF_013377495.2. Classification (NCBI taxonomy): domain Eukaryota; kingdom Metazoa; phylum Chordata; class Aves; order Anseriformes; family Anatidae; genus Cygnus; species Cygnus atratus. Next base: position 16,182,235 of record NC_066374.1, read on the forward strand.
AAGTCAACCAAATAAGAAATCAAGAAACAAAAAGCAAAAGGAATCAAAGCTTTTTTCCATAAACATCAACAGCAGAAATGCTTTCAAAAAGTCTGTAAGGTCAATACACGTATTCCAAGAGAAACATTCAGAGAAGATAACACTTTCTGAGAAGCAGCATTCTTTGAATGTGGCAGAGAGGAGATTTTCTTGCCAGAATCCTCCTCTGTGAAGGGCTTAAATGATCTGTCTGAAAATGAAATGACTACAGAACAGTTTCCTGGATGTTTTGACGTTATGAACAGTATCAAATCACAAGAACTAAATGGTATTCATTCAAGACATCTAAGACAAAGAAGACAAAGAGCCAAATTACTCACAGCGGTGAATAACCATTCACTTAAAATCACCTTGGGATTTGAGCATCGGGGGCAGCATAATATTGTACCAAATTTTAGAAGGATGACAGGAAAGATATGAGAAAAGTGTCTGGAAGTCTGACATCTGTAGAAAGTGTAAAGAAAAAAATTAATGGACATCTGGATAAAAATAATGTACTTTGAGAGAATCAGCAGGCCTTCTGTTAAATGAAATTGGCCCTCATAAGCCTCAAGGAATTCTCCAACAAGGTCATCATATGCAGCTAAAATGATCAAACTGATAAAAGTCTACATGTATTTCTAAGAGGTTTTCAACAAATTTCTCCATCAAGGCTTTGAATGAAACTGAGAAGCCATGGCATAAGAAGGAATGTCATGGATAAATGATTGGTTAAAAGATAGGAACAAAATGTAGGAGTAAATGATCTGCCCTCATGAAGAAGGGAGGTCACTAATGACATATTGCAGGGATCTGTACTGTGACTATTGAACATTCACAAGATAGAAAAGGGAACAAGCACTTAGGTGTTAGAAGTTCAACAACGTAAAGTCATTTGAAGCAGTAAGGACAAAGAGCAGCTGCAAAGAACTACAGAAAGACTCTTAAGTTTGAGCAGCTGGGCACTCAAAGCAGACAAAACTCAAGAAGAAAAACATGAAGCGATGCATGTTGAGTGAGCAGAGCAATCCTAATTTTATATATAAACAACAGGCTCAGAGGTGAGTATTAGCATTCAGGACTGAGACATCGGGGGTTATTATACATAGTTCCTTGAAAATATCAGCTCAGCAGCAGACCAAAAGGCAAGGCAAACATTAATTATTGTATAAGAAAGCAAGAGAAAGCAACACAAGCAACCACAGTAATACAAGATTCATTGATAACTTGCATATTGCATATTGGTCTTATCCTCTCACCTTGAAAAATATAATAGAACTTGAACAGGTTCAGAGGATGGCAATAAGCATTATCAATGCTATGAAAAGGCTTCCTTATGAGGAACGGTCAAATAAACGAAGACTCTTCAGCCTGGTAAAGAAATGACTGAGAGAGGATACAATACTAGTGTATAACTGAGTGGCATTGACTTTGTAACAATTTGTTCTCTGTATTCTTAGTATAAGAACTAGATGTCATCAAGTAAATAACCAGGAGGCAGGTTCCAACCTGCATCAGTCCAGCATTAACACAGTATGTCATTAGGATATGGAACTCCTTGCCAAATAACATCCTTGGTGCCAGAAGTTTACATATGTTCAGTAAGAGTCTGGATGAGCCCACAGAAGAGAAATCCTGCAATAGGCATTACTAGCTACATAGAAACTACATCTGCTTAAGTAAGGAGGCAAGTAAAAGTAGTTGAAACTACAGGGAAAGTATTAGGTGGCAAACTCAGCTAATAGAGGTGCTTTGTCTTTCTTTTCTTCAAGCATCCATTTACAGCTACTCCAGGAGATGTCCCAGAGATAGCAGTCTGTAAAAGCAACATAGCATAGCTCTGCTCATAAGAAACATGAAGGAAGTCTAAATGTAAAAAGAATTAGAATAGAGTTTGTTTGTTTGTTTTTTTTTTCAGAGTTTCCTATCTGGTATGTTACTTAAGTAAACCGTATCTGAAAGATGCATTTTCACTCTTGCATGCTTGGCCAGAACATGCAACTCTGCTCAAGTAAGATCAGTTCAATAGGTCTGAGGGAGGCCTCAGGCTCTCCCTGCCTCCCTAGAGCATGAAGAGCTGAGCCCTTCAGCATGGCACCAACACTGCAACAGCCCCTCTGAGGAAGTTTTCAGCCCCTTACCACATGTAGACAGCCCCTTCTGACAGGTTGCCCCTTACCAGCTAGGGGCATATCCCACCACACGTGCTCATCAACCCAATCAAGCAACTAGCAGCCAAAGACTAGCCCTGTAGATGCATTTTATTTAAGAACCAGCCAAGCAGGAGTCAGCTAACAACCAATCACAACTGATAGAAGCCACGGGCTCTAGAAGCTTCTAAAAAGCTTCCAGAAGCAACTGAAAGCAGCAGCAAATAAATAAATAAATAAATAAAATAAAATAAGATTTTAAAAAATCTAGTAGAAACGCAGAGCAAAGAAGTAAAACACAAACAAGTAAGTAAGTGGTAAAGTTCTACTTAGATATGAGTGAAAAATAATTCACAGGGAAGGTGGGAGTGTGGCCCAGGGAGACAAGCCCCAAGCAACCTGCCGTAACCTTAGCTTTGCTTGGGATGGTGAGGTGAATCAGATAGCCTTCAAAGGTCTTTTCCATCTTAACGCTATTCTCTGATTTATACCAGTGAGCATGCACAGATTGAATAATGTCATGTTTATTGGCAATCTATCCCTGAGCTCAATAACCAAACTGGATGGCCATGAATATGAAACATAAAAGAGCTTGTATTGTTTTCAAGCCAATTGTCTGACTAGCCCAGTGGATGCATACCTTGGCAAGACACTATGATAGTGTTAAAGCAGGTGCAATGCTTTCTCCTGCTACTCTCTCAGGAACCAATCATTTGTAGCTTCAGCCTTTCCTGAGCTGATGTTGTTGCTCAGGAATGATGTTTAATAACACAGAGACTTTCTCCTCTAGTCATTTATTGTGTCTCTTGAAGCGATTAAGTGCTAAGCAGTGACAGTATCATGTGACTGGGAATGCCAGACGTGAACTGCAAACACATGTAGAGCCACCTCCTTTTGTATGCTTTCAGCTCTTGCTAGTTTTGTTCTAGTTCTTTGATGAGCAATTAATTGCTTTTCACCTGTCAGAGGCCCTTCATAATTTTCTAATCACTCTACTTGTGAGCTTATTGCCACTTAAACATGTCATTCCTGAGTGACAGGACCAAATGAACCTGTGACTGCAGGGTAAATGTAGGCATTGAAGCGATCCAGACTTAGCTATACAAACCTGTGTTGCAGCTAGGTCTGTTTCTAAGAAAAGGTTCAAGTATTAGCTTTTCTGAAAGTCCCAAGACAACTGCTTCTCATCTGTGCAGACACTCCAGTCACTCAAGGACCTGGATGATATTGTGTTTGCTCTTGATATATGAGCTGTATCATCAAGTGCCACTGTCATTTGAGTCTGGAACATCTCATGCTATCTACTATTGATCTGATAGATGTTGAATAAGAGAGAGGACAGTATTAGTTCATGTGAGACCTGGCATATGAAAGCTTTCGGTATTAAAAATGGCTGCCCATCTCAGATCTGGGATATATAACAGAAATGGAGTGAAGACAAGATAATGTCATCTTAATGATTCATGCCATGTTATGTAGCTGGGCCAATTATACTTTGTGACTGACTGATAAGACAGGAAACTGAGATATTTTTCCTACACACTGACAATGCTTTGTGTTTTCTATATTATACTTAAAACAAAATCAGTTTTTACAAATTATTTATATTAGGTTTTGAGTACCTCCCAAAACTTTTACATAATTGGGATACACAAAACTAATCCTGTATACTGGTCTTGTACCAGCCAGTCATCCCTTCATCCAGACAAAGTTGCTTCTGTATAGCTCCCAGATTCAGTCTATACAAGAGATTAGATCAGTGTTTGCTAAATACTGATCTCAAAATCAATGCATAACAAGATAGCTTAACAAATTAAAAGACTTAGTACACTTGTAATTATTTGTGTAGAGGTGTTCCTCTATAAAAATACACTGCAAATAAAGAATTGTTTATTTTATTTTAAGCATAATAATCTAAAGAGAAAAAGGTGATGTACAGGGTAGTAACAGCAGGGCAAAAAACATATGCAAAATATTTCAGGTGGGAAGAAAGAGAGCTAATCTTCAATGTAAATAGAAATTTTAAATAGTCCTTACTAACTAATGCTAAGTAATTTATTTTTTTTTAACAGTTAGTGAGAGGTATAGCAGGTGTCCCTAAAATAATCATTAAGAATAAATGATATACTATTATCTTCTATAAGAGAATCCTTAATCATTTTGTATATGATTAAAAATCCAAGAAGAGCTGATGAAAATCTTCTGGTGAACTTCACTGGGTTTTGGTTCTGAAGTCTCAGCTCCTGGAAATTCCAGACCCCAGCAAAAGTATATGGACAAGGACTCAAGATTTAAATGGAATTATCTATATTTCACTCCAACACATATTATTAAAAAATCATCTGGGTAAAGAATGTGCCTAACTTTTTATCTGTAGCATTCTGCCAACTTAACCATTCACATGCCTGCCATATTTGAAACAAGGAAGTGTTTTGTTGGATAACTCTCAAACTGCAGCAGAAGTTTTATCACATGTTCGAAATGGAAAGTAATGCTGCTGTTAAAATCTAGTTTTCCTAACACATAAATCTACTGGCATTACCGAGGTTGTCCTTTCAGTGCATTTGAGTATGTTTTATTAGATTTATGATGAATAAACACAGATTTAAAAATAGATTAGATTGAATAGAAGGTATGATAAATACATTCTCTCTGGCTTTGCATTGACCTGCTCACACTGTAATGAAAAAGTACTTTTGTGTATGTATATATAAGTTATCGCTTACCTACCATTAATTGAAAATTTTTTTTTTATAAAATCTACCTATGTATGCATTTAAGCATTCTCAAAACTGGGTAGGAAAATATATTAATACTTAAGCTACTCTTTCTTACATTTCAGGTAATATAGAAAGACTTCAATATCTACATCATTTCATGTTTCCAGGTTAATATTATGTCCTGAAGAAAATTTGCATATACTCCAAGCAGAACATGCTTTTCTTCAATATATTGCAGATTTTTCAATGGATTTGAAATAATAAGCAGATAAAATATCTTTATTCCAGAGACATAGCACATAAAGCTAATGGAAATGTAGGCACTTGGAGACATTTTGTTCCTTCAGGACTAAACAAAACAGGTTTGTAAATCCCATAGCTCCAGCTTGTGGCTTTTCTCTAGGGAAAACACTATCCAAGATTAAAAAGAAAAAAAAATCCTCTTGCCATCTATTCTTTTTGTCAGAAAATACAAAGCACATTTGGTTTGAACATATGGCCACTGAACTCAGTGGAAACAATCCATTGATTTCAATAGGAATTGGATTGGGTTTGAGGTCTCAAACTTGCTAGTAGATCTGAGAATAAATTTGATATCTCTTGGAATAGGATCATGGGTTTAGGCATGTCTGCCAAATCTCAGGCTCCCAACTGGAAGCTGCAATTTCAAAGCCTCTTTGGAAGTATAGAACTTCCAGGTTGTTGATTTAGTTTAAAAATAGCTATATGATTTATATTGCAGCACCCAGGTAAAATTAATATTTAGATGTCTAAAATATGCTACTTCAACACTGGTTTTAAGGTTTACATAACCAAAACTCTAATTTCATAAAGGCTGTTCAAAAGTATTCTAGCAGGTCTTTAGCATATCAGCCCCAAAGAAATGTAGTTTCTCTATGTCTGAAGCACCATGCCATTACTTTTCAGATGTTGAGAGATGATATGCATGTCTTCTTGAACACTTCTTCCTCCCTCTTTCTCCATTTGTCCCTTGAAAAAAATGTATTGATGGTGAAATACTAGGAAACCACTCTGTGTTGAGTGGGCAAAATGAAACCAAGGAAGAATTGATTATCTCAGGAATTAAACATTAGATCACAGAAACAGCAAGGAAAAACTCCTGAAGTTATGCCAGAAAATTCATTGATATAAATAGACTGTAATAGGAAGGAAACAAATTCTGGCTGCAGGAGCTGTTTTTAAGTAAATGTCTAAGATCTCTTCATTCCTGTCTTGCCCTTGATGATGTCACTTAGTGGTTCAAAATGCCATCAAATCAGCAATACTCACTATCTCACAACAAATGGTAGCATTTTTTGCATGTTCTTTGCACAGCTGCTTAATAACCACCAAACTGCAGCTCACCATTAACTGAGACATAATTCTGTTTCCCAAGAATAGTTTTGCCTGGTTCATTTGCAATGTGGGGCATCTGCCCTAACCCTGTTGCTCATATGAGCAGAAACACTTATTTAGATGACTGTTCCATGATGGTAAGGGTAACAAAGTGCAGAAACCTAGCCTGGACCTTTTCGCCCTTGCAAGGAAGGTAAAATATTTACATTGATTAAAAATAAATATAAAAATCCCATTTCCTGTTATGAAAATTGAGTAGTTAATATTACTAGAGATTTTGTTATATTGCGAATATTCTATTCACAATATTCAATTTGAGTACAAGTTGCACTCTTTGAGGTTCTTTGAATAATTCAGATGCATTCATTTACTCTTGATTAGTGGATCAGGTTCTTCAAAAAGTGAGTATTTATTTTATTTTATGACATGTAGCATTAATAATGTATTACCTTTCTCACAAGCTGCTTTTTAAAGAAAGCAATAAAGATATTCAGGGAGACAAGACTTCTGAATAGAGATTAAGGAACCATGGAGCCACTTAAGCTGTCATTTTGAAAATAGTCTAACTGCTATTACTCAGGGAGGAAAAATACAATCTTGATAATGCAAAAGGGTGAGTAACCTGTGTTGAGCAGATGATTCAATGCCAGAGAAGAACAGCACTGACTTCTGTACAATACATGACAGAGAGGCAATAGTATTCCATGCCTTCACTGTGATGAATGTGTGTTTGCAGAATAGCTTTGAGTATTTTTATGAAGCAGTACATGGAATATCTCTGTATTCTCAAAAACTGTGTGAAAATTGCAAAGGACAAAGGACAAATAAAATTACTAGGACCACTAGTAATATTACTTAGCGCAAATGAAAAATAAATCACAGCCACAAAGTCTGAAGCCTTTAAAACTTTTCATTCAAAGATAGGGAGAAAATTTAAAAAACCACTTGCTTTATGCCGAAAAAACTTCTGAAGGCCGTATCTACAGACATATTAAAGAAGAGGTTCCTGGGATACAAGATTAGTTCCAGTGAGCTGTGAGCATTGTTAATTGTCCAGGTGTCCCTGATGGGCTGTGCAATCACATGAGAAATGCCTTACTCGGTGAGAGTAGAAGTGTGTCCAGATCTGTGTTTAGTCTCTGATAGGGAGAGCTGGGCACGCTGCTTCAGAGCAACTGAACTAAGTAACCTTTTGTCACACTTTTGTCACAACTTTTGTCACAGCGGTCACACTTTTTGTGTTGGGGTGTTAGAAGCTGTACCCCTGCCCATTCCTTTTAGTGTCTGGTTGTCTAACTTTAACCTATGGGTTTGTCTAATCCCATAATGATCCTGCTGTTGCAGTCTGCCTGCACAATCTCCTGTGACAGGTATGAAGGTATGCATGTAGGTAAATTAGTTAACCACAGTTAATTAAAATGTTGCTATCCCTTGTATGATCTATATGTGTGCTTAAGTTTTATAAAGTTTTCTTTCTAGCCTAAAATATAAAGGTGTGAAAAGGATAAAGTTAAAAATAGTGATAGCAGAATGACTTTTACTTACCTGTAAAGATATAATTTTTTAGATAGTGAGCCCAAAGCAGAGCATCTGACAGTGTAAGAAGTTGACTGTAAAAGTTATGAAGTTAATATATATTTTAGTGTTTCATTTCATTCCTTATAGAATCAAACTCCTAAAACTTTGTGATAACATTAGAAATCAGGATGTCCTTTCTTGATAACTCTGTTTTGCCTGCCTTCCTTAAATGTTCAGTAGCATAACTGTTTTCTCTTAATCTCACTTGCTGACTGATATAATACAATACAATGATAAAATAGTTCAGTTAGAAGAGACCTACAAAGATCATTGATTCCAACTGCAAACTTAGGAAGATTCAGAAGGCTCAGTTATATTTTCTAGTTTCATTTCTAGCATCGCACATAAATTACTCAAGAATACAAACTCTCTTAGACAGAAATTGAGATGTAAATTTGCTTTCATTTTTGTTAAAATCTGTTCCAGAGAAGAAGAAGCTGATGTAGCACCCAGAGATATTACCCTGACCTTTTCTTATTCTCCAGCTTTTCTTAACTATGCTGTTTAAGGATAGAAGTGTGTGATACAATACTTACTGGTTTGCTCAAATCAGCTTCATCACATTTGCTTCAATATACACAATTTTCCATAGTAATGATACTATTATAAATTAACAATTTTCTGGACTATAAAGGAATTTTACCAAATGATTATACCATCTACTGTGTGAGAAACAAAGTTGTGTTTTTGCAGTAGAGAATTACTTTTCTGTATTCCAAGGTAGTTGTGTGGTCATAATAAGGAGAAATACTAAGTAGATAAGTTGAAAGTAGAAGGTCTCACTGTTCCAAAATAAGGTAGAAGCTTGAGAAAAACAGGATGAGCAGTGTGAGAACAGTAAAACAAAGATCACACGTTCTCAAAACATAAGAAAGGAGATAGTAAAGGGTTGAAAAAAAGAAAAATTGTACATATATGGTATAGAGGAGCATCGAGTAGCTTGTGAACCTGTAGTACTCAGCCAATGAGGAAACAGAGGAGGTGATCAGGCGTCGGCTAATAGGGAATAAAAGGTTATGATTTGTTTACTAAAATGCGCTCATGATGGACAGGATGCCCGCCGTTGCAATCGCGAATAAAATAGCTCCACAGAAGATCCTGTCTGAAAAAAATTATTTGAGATTTTTCTCACATGCTTTAATAAAGATATGTTTTGTTTATTTGTTTTTCTTTTGTTTTTACACAAGGTTGCAACAACCTTGATGAATCCAAATTTTTTATTGGGCAGTATAGTTAAAATCTACTTACGTCAAAATTCTTAGACTTGTCCTGAGCAGCTGAAGACAGCACTCAATTGATCACTACATTTTAAACCCTTTACACAAACTCTCATTTATAGAATCAATAGTTGCAAACTCTGGCTTTTTAAATCGGTGTTAAACTGAGCAAAAAATGGGAACATTCATCTACAAAAATAATCTGTAAGTCCTTTAGCTACTACAGCTGCCGTAAACTCCTTTTAAGAAAATGGCAAATAAGTTTATAAAGTCTGTGTGAAATACAATATGAATAAGTAACTTTATTGTGTGCCTACACCTGAGAATGATAAGGTAGCTGTATAAAAGAATAATTTTCCTACTCTGAAGATGAACCTTCTGCATGGCAATCACAACCAGAGCTTGTTTGCATTAGTATTTGTAATTATTATTACAACCATTATATTGTTGTTATTACAGATGTGTGTGCCATACCTGGTCTGTGAAGGCAACTATGTAACCAGGCAATGAAGCCGGAAGGAATGAAACGGAAGAATTTTGAGAAAAAGAGGTGAATAAAAGAGGAGTGGGTTCCAGTAGTTAAGAAATGTTTATGATACAAAGACTAAAGTTGAGGGGAAAATGTAGAGAAAATGATGTAGAAATATTAATTAAATAAAAAAGCACAGTAACTATTTATACTAATGTGCATATTCATATGCAACTGAACCAAGCAAACATAACTCTAGTAGTCATTTACTTCATACCAGCTTCCTCACTGTTATTAGCTGTGCATATTTTTGTTGTTAAATGTATATCTCAGGTCAACTGCCCTGAAGAATACTACTAAAGATGTTTTTCCATCAAATCACAGTCTGAAATTACCATTGTGTCTGCTTCAAACTTTCTGGCTTTACACGTTTCTTGTAAATTTCAATCAATAGCATTATTGAAGCTGGTGTTACTGAAGCCAGTGTCACTTTAATTAAGTAGCTTCCATCTACAGCCCACCATGACATTTCAGAATAGGTGTTTCTGGAAATTTCCTGACTTGGAAGTCTTTCTAGAAAGCAGAAAGCTGCCAAAAAAAATCCTAATTCTGGTGCCGCCTTTTTAGTGTGTTAGGCACATGTGATGACTAAGGCAGATGCTATTAAGTTATATGCTTTTGGCAACTCAGTCTTGAAAATGAGTAGAGCATGCCGTGTTGACACAGTCCAGCAAATAACGAATTAAAAATGAGCAATAAATTGTCAAACCAGTGGTTGAAATAAACCTGTGAATCTTAAGTGAGAAATAGAGTTTGAAATGTGCATAGAAGGATCTGGTGAAAACTGAAACAATGTACTGGAAAAAATAGATTTTAGTCCTTTCCTTTTAGAAATGGCACTGACAGGTTTGTGTGACTCTATGATGTCGATGATGACATTGCAAGAGATTCCCAAGTAAAAGAGACCCAGGGATATCACCAAGATCAGTCCAGTATGACCTTCACAATGAAGTGCTATTTCCCCAAGTGTGGCCTTCCTTCAGGTGATCAGCTATTACATATAGGCAACCAAGTTCATAGAAAAAATTGGTTTTTTGTTTGTTTGTTTTAGTTTGTTACAGTCACCGGTTATTCAAATAAAAGCACTTAGCAAACAGGTAAACTCATAAAAATAAAAAAATCTCTTCCCAGTGCATAAAACTTTTTTTTTTTTCCAGGAAGAGACAAGACAATTTATCATTTTTTTCCCCTGCATTATGGCAATGCTCCTTGCAGCATCTTTTTGCTGTTGATGTTTCTCCTGCACAAAGGGAAACATTATTTAATGTTTTCATTTGGTTCTCTATGGTACAGGTGCACACGCCTAAGCACAGTTGGCTCCCTGTTAGCTTTCCGAAAGACTTGTCACAAAAAAGAAAGTGATGTGCCAATGCAACATTTAGTAAGGGAGTAAAGAAAGGGAAGTGGAAACCCAGCAACTGTTCTTACCTTCTTAAATAGATTCTGTTTTGCACTATAGGAGCACACTTCTCTGCATGGCTGTCTCTTGTGCTAGTTAAGCAAAATTTGTCACAGGAAACAAAAATATTTGCCAACTTGGCTTTAATGCAAAACCTATTCTTTGTTCTTTTGCATACATCAAACATCAGCCTCTCTATACCCCTCTGACAGGAAGCTGGCATGAAAAACAAAACACTACCAGGTGCATCCTGCCATGCAAACTATTCTGAAGAGCTTAGTAGTCTTGCTTGATGGGAGACGAGGGGTTGGGCTTGTTTTATTTGCTATCCACCAATCACACTAATTTTCATACTTAGAATATAGAATACAACCTTTTATGAAAATACCAGACCTTACATGTATCTGATTTTAGCCATATAAAAAGACATGTAACCATAATCTTGTAGCTTTCCTCCATCATCAGCTGGGTACATCCAGATTCTTAAGTTTTAGATTTGAAGGAATTAGCCCTACAGCTACCTTTTTCCTAATACCCAGATTAGAAATACTTTAGACAATTAACTTAGAGAAAACGCCCCCCTAAAATCAAGCATGAGGTATCTACCTTGGATATTGTGTGTAGTTAGAAGCAGACATGCAGAATACACTTTTTTCCAGTATGTAATAGGCAAATGTGTGCATATGTTTGCTTCTATTTAGCCTACTACCTAGATTTACTTTCATTGTAATTACTGTCATGTACTCACTTTACATCAGGTATTCTGAGTAGAGGAAGCATTAACATTCTTGAATTTTCATTACATTTCATATATCCGAGGAAACATTTATATGCAAATTCACCCAAATTTTACAGCATAAATCTTTAATATTAGTGGGTTTTTTTGGTCATTTCTGCATATTTTAGTAGCATATTTTGAAGGAATTTCAGACAAGCATTTCCAAAACAGCAATAGGCTTCAATAACTGCCTTTCGTAGACTGAAATGACAGCTTTTGGAGAAGAAAAGTTGATATTTTCTTTAATATTCAGTAGTATTACAGTGGCAAAAATACATTTGCGATTCAATAGCATGAAACCTGATAAAAAGCATTTAAAAATCCAAGTAGATTGATTGTGTGCAATCATTGCAAGAAAGCAAATTCAACTAACAAAAGGGCTTTTTTAACATGCTTCATTGTAAAAAATTTTTATATGGGTATAGCTGTGCAATACATTATTTGCATCCTGTAAGCTGCAAATATGACCCTTTACATTATTTTTCTGCCTTTAAAATACTCGTTTAGAGTTTCAGAGACTTGTTTGCTTTGCCAGTTTCATCAGCATAGTTTTTATCAGCCAGTCAGCTCAGACAGTCTAATCTTTTTAGATGTCAAGGTCTTGTATTATGTTTCCTATGTTACCGGGCAGGCACAGTGCTAAGTGTCTCTGCTGCAATTAAAACAAAGAAACAACTTGTATCTGCCAAGACAGGCAGATTTGACTTTGTGCACACCTACGTAATATAATGAATATTTTTAGGTTTTAAATAGTAATCAATGTGATGCTCAGTGATGACACCTGTCTCATATACATAGATGAACTTCAAAAGCAAATAAAATTAAATTGAAAATGTGTTTGTTTATGTGTAGATAGATTACACATCTTTATTTTCTTGTTGAAATTAAATGTATATAAATATCTGAAGGGAGGGTGTCAAGAGGATGGAACCAGACTTTTCAGTTGTGCCCAGCAACAGGACGAGAGGCAACGGGCACAAACTGAAGCACAGGAAGTTCCATCTAAATGTGAGAGGGTACTTCTTTACTAAAAGGGTGACAGAGCACTTGAACAGGTTTCCTAGAGAGGTTGTGGAGTCTCCTTCTCCGGAGATACTCAAAACCCACCCGGATGCCATCCTGTGCAATGTGCTCTAGGTGATCTTGCTCAGCAAGGGGGTTGGACTAGATGATCTTCAGAAGTCCCTTCCAACCTCAACCACTCTGCGATTCTGTGAAATTCAGTTTTTAGATCTTTATGGTCCATTTTGTTAGAATCATTTGAAAGCACTAGCTCTTGCAAAACAATAGAAAGAGATCCTTTATAATTATTAGAAATTAACCTGTAGTCCTACCTCATAAAAAGGCCTTTTAAATAGGTCTAATCACATTCTAGATATGTATACATTATCACAACAGATGTCAATTCTATTGGTTTAAAAAAAAAATAGTGCAAAACTAAAATCTGAAGTATCTACAAAATCTTTACTATTAAAATTATTTTTTAAGTCTGTCAACAACCCAGTGAATCTTAGCATACTTGTTAACTGGAAAAGTTGCTCATTTTGCCTACTTGCCTCTCTCTTTATAGTATTTCTCCTGAGGTATTCACCTTCTTTTTTTCCCCCACTTACACTCACTTCACTTTTCAGTCTAATTTTAACTTACCTCGGTTCAATTATTCTCCTGAGAACTATACACCAGTTTATTTTAGTTTCCTACATCTGTAAATTGAAGCTTGCTCTACACAACAAAGAAGCAAAAATACATCTTTTATAGAGCAGCTGATTTTCAAAACATTTAGACAATCTTTTGGGCATGGAATCTTTTATACTCTCTGATGACTAAAAAACAACTTCAAGCTAAGTACAGGTTAAAAACAATTTCTCTTAGTTTAATCTAATTATGTTAATCAACTCTTTTACTACATATGTAACAGCTGCAGTAGCAATGAATAACTTCATTTCAGTGCCTTAGAAAATATGTTTTTGATTGCACATCATACTCGTCTGCTCTAGAACACATCCCAGCTTATAGCTTAAAGCTATGAGCTGAAGGCTAGCACAGTGCTTCCAGGCACCTTATTTATCTGTCTCTTTTGTTCTACATGTACATACTAACTTTTGTTCTTATAAATACAAAGACAATTCCTAGACCTATGAAAGAAAAACCATGTAAGAAAAAACATCAGCAAGGACAGGGGCAAAAGCTATCCAAAAAAGCATGGACCTACAGATTTAAATTCCTGAGAAAAAGATTACTTTGAACTAAATATGAAGGCAGATTACAGACCACAAATGCATTTACTATTAGAGCCTTAGTTTTAAGTATGAAATTAAACCCCACCAAAATACCTCTATATCACTAAAATAATAAAAATAAAAATGTAAACATATCATGAGTTTCATTGCAGTTATCACACAATAACTTTTTCATGCTGGATCATGAATGTAAGGACCAGGAAAAAAATTACATCTTCAAAAAATATTTGTTAATTGCAAGTAGAGTCCATACGTACTGCCTGAAAGCATGACTTTCACCACCACACAAAGTAGGAGAGTTGTCTTCTGCCCATTGTAGAAACTACCTACTTGCTCATTTCCTTCTTTTGCTTGATACACAGCTGAGTCCTAAGGTCACACCTGGAAGAAACCTGTAGAAAAGGCAAAGAAAGTGCTAAATGAACATATGGGCAGCACATCTCCGATATTGCCTGCTACCAGTAAACCCACATTCTTCTTTAAATACATCCCTGAGTACATTCTTAAAAGCAATTACCTTACCACAGATAACTAGCAGGAAGTCTTGGAGTCCATCTTAAAGGTAAGAGGTGCTTTCTGAACACTACCAGCCCTCAGTGCTGCAGCACTTTGCAGGAAATGCTGCACTCTATGGAGCTACACAACAGATGTCTGGGATCCAAATATTTCCAACACAGGCAGAGAAGAGTACCATGCATTCCCTTGTACCCACAGGGCGCAAAGCAAAACAATGACTCTCAGGTAACATTACTTCTGCAATCCCCCTGCAGTTTTTGCACTACACCACCAATGCTAAAATTATGCAGATCTTCAGGTATTGCTATTTCTGCCTTCCTCCATTATTCTTAAAATTGGCTTATAATAACATTGTAAAATTCCACAGAGTTTCATTGCCTCCTGAGGTTGCCCTTCCAAACCATTACTGAACCCAACTTGAGAATTTATGATCCAAACCAGGAAAACCTCCTATCTCCTAATATTTTCCTTCTCCTCTCCTCTCCTCTCCTCTCCTCTCCTCTCCTCTCCTCTCCTCTCCTCTCCTCTCCTCTCCTCTCCTCTCCTCTCCTCTCCTCTCCTCTCCTCTCCTCTCCTCTCCTCTCCTCTCCTCTCCCTCTTCTTTTCTTTTCTGAATTTGGAGGCTCAGTATATTCTTTAGAATAAAAACTAATGTAGTAATGGTTGCCAATGAAAGAACGTACTCATGCATAGTTTTGATGCCAAAATGGCTTTTATATTTTCCTGCCTGGAAAGGATCCTATGAAAAAGAAGGCTGTGCTTAACATATACCTGTGTTAAAGAATAAGATACTACTGCCTTGATGTTAGGAGAACTATCAAAAGAGTTACTTTTAAATATGGACTTAACTACTTTAGAAAATGTATGAAACGTTATTTCCTTAGTTCCTTGTTTGGCTGTTGCTTCATTATATGACATCCATAGTGAGAGGATAATCTCTTCAGCTCAACAATTTACTAACCATATTCTCTCAGTTAGAAAAAGCTTTTTTTTTTTTTTTTTTTTTTTTAACAAAACAAAACCCATAAGTACTCCCACCTCCAGCATGTAATAATTTTCAATAAGTAAGAGTACAAGAGGCATAGTAGGAGCTGGGAGCATGGTGTGAAGAAAGTGACACAGAAGAGGAAAATACATCTTATAATAAAAAGTTAGAGTGGTGTACAAATTGTGTGTGAATGTTTCCACTGTCTACCAAAAGCATGCTACTCAATTTGATGAAGCAACTGCAAGCTAAGTTAACTTTTCTGCTGGGAATGGGAGGGAAGTGTAGCTCAAAAAGTACTTTTTAAATGCCTGTATTTCAGAAACAAAAAGAAGACAGTGCAAAGGAGGAAACAGTTTTTGTGGATCTAGTTTATTAATAAGCATTGTAAATAACAAGACAACATGCTGTACAGAAACCTGAAATAGAACTACTGCAAATTTACTGGACTTTAAATGCTGCTGGACTATGATATATGATGTCCAACTGCATGATTTGTAAAGCATGGTTAGGGCTGTTTCAGTACATAGACATACACTGATCACTCTCAGATCCTGTAGTATGCCATAGAGCAGGGAGGTTTTCCAGAAATACAAAACGAAATATTTACAAGAAATCATCAATGTCTTTCTTCTCTAGGGATAATGTTATACACAATTTTCCTACATATACCAAATAAAATCTTTGCCTTCAACTTTACTTTGTGTCTGCACAAACCAATCCCTCCCTTTTTGTTTATCCAATTAAATAATGGTAGTAAACTGCAAACATTTAATCAATAACCTTTTGATAGGAACTGGTATTAAAACTGCAAAAGAAAAACTCGTGCTAGAACTGTTGGAAACAAAATACAATGATTAAGCTTTTCAAATTAAAGCTTTATAAGCTTGAATCAAACAACCTTGCACTAATCAACCATTAGCGACTAGAAATTATTTAGGTCTACTCTCTGGCTCAGCGACACTAGAAGAGGAGTAACAATGGTAACTTGAGGCTGATGTGTTTGCACACTGGATTAGAGCTCGCTCGGAATACTACAGAACAACCTTCCACTTCTTAAAAAGCAAACAAACAACAACAACAAAAAAACACACCAACACCCACAAACAAACAAAAAAAACCCTGCACACACTGGGCTCATGAGTATCTGATACAAAGTGGCTGCACTTCTCCACCTGTGTGCCAAGCAAAAAGACCTGTCTGGATTCAGACTCACATAACTAAAGTTATGTCAACCTAACTGTCATGCTAACATTCATAAACCCTCAGGTCCTATTAGCATGGGCTCATTGCCATGATGATTAGCTAAATGACCTGCATCCGGCCAGCTCACAGCCGAGAGAGCAGGTGCTCAGTAGTCTCTGTCTGGCCAAGCAGACGTGCCTAATTATTCTTCCTTTAGAATTAAGTTACACAGCACAGCTTATGAAAACAAAGAACTGATATATTTTACTTCAACCAGTTTGACTTCAGTTCATCTTTTTTTTTTTTTTTTTTTAATACTTGACTGCTTTACATAACCAAAAGTTACCTTTCTTTCTGCCACCACTACCTATATCTGATGCAATAGTTCAAAGTGCAACAAGCATGTATTGAATTTGGAAAAAAAAACATATCTAGGCTAGACTGTGTGACACATTACTTTGAAGGCAAAGGTTTTCTTTTACTGTTACACTGTATGAAACAAATCTAATCATGTAACTACCATTTTACTGTATATTGTATACAGGATTGTTTTCTCCACAAATTCACACAAGATGAAATAAGTGACTAAAAAATTACACAAAAATATACAGCCTATGCACTAGATAAATTATTTATATATATGGCAAGATGTGTAAAGAGTCTATAGTAATGTTATTCCTCTGGATACTGACATGCCACTTGTACATTTTTTTCAGAAAAAATGTCACCTCTAATGCATAATTTTATATATGTAATACATAAAAATGAGGGCATAATTTTACTCCCAATAAGTTTACAATTAAGTGTTATTTATCTTGTTGACAGAATTTTACAATACCATAACACAAAATCATGTATATTATATTTAACACTTCCTATAATCAGATTCAACTTTACAATTCTTTTTGTTTAAGCAATTGTTTTTTTTGTTTGGTTGGTTTCTGTTTTTTATTTTTGGTGTTTTATTTGGAGAAAGGATGGCAGTTAATTTCTTCCATATCTCAGAAGAAAAAAAAATTAAAAAACAAAGGGTTGGGGTTTTTGTTTGATTGTTTTGTTACCTGTGGGGGGGGGGGAAAAAGTATAATTCTGGTATCTTTATCTTTTCCTATTAAACTCCTAATGTGGTAGAAATTGATTGTTTTGCCAGGAAATTTCAGTTACAATCTTCATCCAGAAAGGAAATGTTGAAGGCAAAATAAATAAATAAATAAATAAAGTTTTCAAATGCAGCTGCCACTTGGTATGGCAGCCATCTTTAACTAAAACTAAAGTCCTCTGCTTACAATAGGAAGTAAGTACTACATGTCAGCTTTATTTTAAATTTGCACAATTAATATGTTTGGTAAAGCTGTGTAAACTACAGATAAGCTTTTATTGTGTATCCCTGAAAAGGACTGATGAATTTTCTCACTGTAATGTCTCCAAAGTAAACAACAAAAGGCTCTGTATATATTAGGTGTGAATTAATTTGTCAAATTTTTAGTTTTCCTGGAACTGGAAATGAGCTGTGTTACTACTGTGTGTCAGTAGCCAAAGGATTTTTTTATTTTTTATTTTTTACCCTGGATTTACATGCAACTGGGAAGCAGTGTGCCACATTTTTTCTAAACATTATTGAAAAATACATTAAACAAAATAAAAAAGAACAGAAGTACCTCATTAGATAATCTGATGTTTATTAATTAAACCCTATCAGTAAATCAAAAGTGAAGCTTCTTTTATTTTGCACATAAAATGTAAATGTGATTTGAATAGATTTACAGTTGGGACAACAATATATAAAGCTACTTATACCTGCTGGGCACATAAGAGAAGCTATTTTAGTGTTCATTGGAAACCTTCAACAACTTGTACTTCTGTAAATTTTACAAGCAGCTAATATTACAGCATTTTTACACTTTTTTTTAAATAAATTACACATAAGTTACAATATGAAGCCTACACAGAAATCTATCCACAAGAAATATTCATACACTGTCATTTTTCCTTCCACAAAACTTCGATTGTCTCACTTAAAGTATCAATAAAACTAAACAAAGTTATGCAGTTTGATAAGGAAAAAAATCTTGGTATCATAAATGATGAAATAGCTAAATGGCTAAAGAGCAACAAAATACTAGAAGGGAAAAAATTTGTTTTGTTTTTATCTAAGAAAGGAATTTCCTTTCCAATCCACTGTAGAATTTACTAGTTTTTTTTTTTTTTTCTGCCACTATTAAGAATATAAATATGTCCAGTTAACAGAACACTGAAAAAAATCTAATCTTTACAGAGAACCATCTTGAGACTTTATCAAATAACATAATCGGGGTGTACTTATAATTATAGTTATCCAGCATTCATTACCTTCTTTCTTTGCTGAGAAATGTCAGCAATTCTCTAATAAACTAAGCTACAATGACAACTACTCCTTTATCTAATAGGTTTGGAGTGAAGTAACTAATATTTTAGCTAATCTTCTACTGAATACTTGTAATAGGTGATTATAGTTGTAAAACAAACATATACATAACTATAATATTATTTGAAACATCAGTAGCTTAAAGCCACAATATGACACCGGCAAAATAACTATCCCAGTTTCCTACTGTTTTCAGCAGTGCCCATGTAATTTTCAACTAACAGGAACAGTAGCCAAAGCAAGCTCTGCAAGATAAAAAAAAGAAAATTAGACTTATAGCTTGAAAAGCATATTTATCACACTTTTGCTTCCATTATTGTAGAAAATAAAATCTTAGAAATAAATTAAAAAAAAAACAAACAACTGATCCTTATTGTATTGTCATGTTGTCAATTTCACACGGAAAAGCCTAGTTAAGAGTTTTCTATTTCATCTGTTGCATTCTTTCATAGAATAAATACCTGTGTATTCAACCAGTTAAAATTAAAATCAAAAGCAGTTGTCATGTCTTTGAGTACATTTTCCTTCTTAATTACATGAAAGATAAATTTTGTTGAAAACATATACCATCCTTCCTAAGAAGTAGCTCTTACAGATTCTATTATGTAAGGTAATCAAATGAGACATTGCCTGCTTGATCTCTATTGCTAAGCAAATGGAAGGTGAAATCTATGAATATGCTATAAATTATAACAACAAAGATAGAAAAAAATTAGTAAGTTATATTACTGTAATATTCCCTAAACTGTACTAAGAAATTGCTTTCAACAGAGAGGAAGAACTGCTAGCAGGTATTTGTGCTATATGACCCATATAAGAAAATCAGTGGGATTTTGTGTTTTCTTTTGATAGGTTCTGGGTTGTGGGTTTTCTTCCCCATTTTATATATTTTGCCAAGAACTATGGTCAATTTTAACTAAGTCCTAAGGATTTAGCTTTTCAAATTCAAATTCAAATTTAGGATTCTATATACATAAATATTCACAAGCCTAACAAGTTTGTATGTGCACTAAGAACAGAGTTAGGCTTAAGTTACACTTAAAGCCTGAAATAGCGAATTTCTCAGATATGCATTTATAGCTGGTGCTCGTGGATAAACGTAGTGCTGCTCCCAGACACTGGTGTCTGGTGGGATACAGCAAAGTTTGCCAGAGGAATGACTTTGACAGGATCTTCACTGGTGCAGTGTCTTTCACAGGTGTTGTAGAACTGGGGCCTGAGCCCACCTTGGACTTTGTCAGTGTCATCCTTTGGAAGGGACCTCCCAAGAGTGTGGCATCTGTCAGGCCTGGCTCCTCGGCCCCAGCCCTGCTGGAAGCCAAATGATGGCAAAGGGGTGTTGGACTGTTGATACTGTGTCAAAGAAGGTGGCATCCAGCAGTTGTCTGAATGGCCTAGGATGAGACACTCCTGGGTGCAGGTTTCAGAGGCTTCAGCCAGGGCTTTCTGGAGATTTACTTCGATAGCTGGGAGGGCAGAAAAAGACGAGAAATTATCAAAAGATCTGAAGACTGACATATGCAGGGAATCAAGGTTAACAAAGCAATTCTAGTTCAATGATAATGGACACAGTTGGGAAAGAAAATACCTGCAGTTGTAAAAATTAAATGAACATTTAGACGTTTGCAAGTTTGAGGCCCACAGTATGATCAGAAAAACTATTAAAATTTCATCAACAGATGATACCATGACTTCAGTCAAGTAACCAAAGCCCTTATACATTCTACTTATGACATTTTTATTTTTTGAAATTGTCCCTTGTGTAAAAACAAACTAATAAAACTTTATAATAACCTAATACCACTATTCTATATGTTTGCATACAATTACTTGAAGAAAAATTAAAATTTGATTATTTTTATTTAAATATTCTCTTGAAGCTGGATTTCCTGTTTGGTTTTGCTTTGTTTATGGCAAAAAAAAAAAAAAAAAGTTAATTTGGACACGTAGCCAAAGATGGTGCAGTGGCTTCAAAGATGCACTCAAGAGCTTTAAGAATGAAAGACAGCCTAGCAACTGTTTTAAAGAGAATTGATTTCTCTGTGCATTCAATACTGGAAACCTTGAAAAATCAAAGGGTAATAGCCAATGAAGCTGTAACCTCTGTCGTTTACTAGTAATCAAACCAGAGTTCTTGAGTAGATGCAAGGTTTATGCCCTTGAAAAGAGATTACAGAAATTATCATTTGTTCAAAGGCAAAGTAAGCTACTAAATCTAAAAAACATAATTTGCAATACATAAACAATCTTAATCTGTTTCATTTAAATTATTCTGGGTTTACCATGTTGTGTAAATTCAAATTAATATAATTCAAATACTACAAATCATTCCTTGAAATATTTTTCATATTATATACTTTAATTTTATATTATCTTGCTATGTACATGGTTTAAGTATATCAGAAGAGAGAAAGTCTGATTAGATATTGCATTGTGTTGTCTTCACAAACTGCAAGAACATCCTTTTTCTGAAAGATACATATATATTTTTAGTATTTGTCTTCATGAAAATATTCAAAACTGGATTCACAACCAGTGACTCACAACCAGTGGAGAAGGTATGCTGCTACAAATTACTTATTGAAATAAGAGTTCTGAGTGGGAGCCTCTCATCTTTTGAGATGTGTTTAAACAGATGCTGTATTTCTGTTCTAATAAATACTTTGCATGTTGAATACTTTGCATGTAAAGCTACAAAGCACTAATGCATATTTCCATGTTACATCCAAATACAAATTAATTTAGTTGTTCCTTCGGTCATTGAAATACATAATGCTGCTGACCAAAATACAGGTTACATCTTTTTAAAATCTACCACTGTTAAGTGGACAATTGTTTCCTGAATGTTATGTCCTTGATTATTTCTCCTGAAGTAAATTGTACGAGTATGTGCCTGATAAAGAAATGATTGTTTATAAATATTTTTGTTTTGCCCTGTTTTTGGCATTTCAACATGTCTTCAGTCATCTTGTCTCTGTATTTTGGAATGTAATCCTGACAAAGCCTTGGCACCTTGATGTTGAAATACTAATCCAGCTTTGATGGGCAGTCAGAGATATAAATATGGAAATAATTCAGTAGAGGAAATAGTTCATGCAAAAAAAAAGTTACTGCTGGTAGATTAGTCTAATCTTTCTGTGTCCTACTATCTGCTATTAGAGACATAAATTTGAGTATATACAAGCTCTTTAAGCTCTTTAATTATCCAAGTTTTCTTCTCTTCTAATCAAGGCAACTCACAGAAAACAGGTATGTCCTTGACTGAGTGTTGAGTTAGCACTGATTTATGCAGAAACTGATATTTTCTGCATTTATTAACAAAACCTTGTTGATACCCAATCCCCCCAGGCATTCCTCAAGGCTTTCTAACATCTCTTAAAATTCTGTTACTTACGTGAAACTGGAAAAATACTATTTTTATTTGGAAATAATAATTATTATGTGTTGCTAGATCTCCACAGCAATTAGTTACTATACTTATAATGTAGTACTATCTCAACCTAGAATAAAAAAGTAAACAAAATTAAACCATCAAAACTGGTGTTTGGCAATACTTAACTTGAGCTTTAGACAAGGGAACTGCAGAAATAAAAGGTCGCTTACAAAGCATTCTCTACACCATATTGACATATTAGTAGGACAGTAATTTTGTGCCATGTGTTGCCAGACTACCTGTAGACTTGGAACATGCTAACATGTGAAGAACAACAATGTTGTCAGAATGACATTCTCATTTATCCTCTCAATAATGAGATTTATACACGAGTTTTAGCAAAAACAAACAAACAGAAAACAAAGAAAGCAAACAAACCTTTATCACAACCTACCTAACCTTCATGGGCACAATCATATGCTGTGAATACAAGTTATTTTGATTTTTAGGTTTGGGTTCCATTACATAAAAATCCTGCATTGTCAGACTATTGCAAAGAAACTTTTTGTAGCAGTTAATCTTTCAGTATATGTATTTTGTACAGGTAATCTTGACTGTCAGAGTATTTATGTATTTCATCACTGCTTATGACTAATAACATGTAAAATATACAGTTCTTATTAATTTTGAAGAGTTAAAACCCTTTTCTACTGAGTATCTCTGCAGTGTTGCAAGAGAATAGAAAGTAAAAACGTATTTAGCAAATACAAGTACTTTTCTGTATGATGTCTGACATCTTTTTTTCCAACAGTAACAGCCAAGCTTTGGTTTATAATATACTGCACTCATTAGAAAGAAAAAAATAAAATAAAATCAATGATATCCTTAACCCATAGACTAACTTCAAAAGGAATAAGATTTCAAGAAAAATGAATAAAACTGGTTTGTTTTTAATTTATATCTTCTGCATATAGGCCACAGCATTAGTGTGGCCCTAAGGTTTTCTTTAGGAGACTGGGTATGCTGTAGGAAAACAAATTAACTGAGAGTGTGACAATAAATATATTGCGAGATGCATAAGGTCTCCAGTATTTGCATTTAAAGGAATCTTAGATAATCTCAACAACTGGTCTGCTGCAGTAAGACGTACTAGCAAGGATAACTCAGACACAAAACAGCCTTGTCTTGGTATGAAGTAAAAATAAATATATAAAGCCAGGAGTATTAAATGTTTTTAGCACAATCAAGGAAAAAAATGACTGTTGGAACATAATTCTTCTGGTTTTCAATGAACTAGCACAAAATGTAGGAAATTTTCTTCATGAATATTCACCAGGCATCATCTTTTTTGACTGTTCTTCCAGGCCATGCAATGTAGCTTCCTTCAGTCAGTATAATTCATTCTCTATTTTTCTAAGATATCATTCTACTGCTTCATTAGCACTTGAAATCATTCTAAATAGCTGCCTAGCCCTGGCATTGTATCGCCATCCAAGCTATGTTTTATTTATAAAAATTATATTTCTATTTTATCAAAGCAAAGAGCTATTTATCAGCAATATATCATATCAACGGTGCCACCTTAAGATATAAAGCAGCTGATTTCCAATATTCTGTTACTGACTTAACATGTAAAGAGGTCACTGTAACTAGCATTACGATGTTGTCCACAGCACCCAAGCTGGCTTCCCCTTCACCACTTGCTGCCCCCTTAAAAGGAGGGACTCAGGCTCGGTCAGGAGAGCATCCCAAAAGACCATCTGAAGAGGATTTCAAGCCACACAGCTGTGTCAGTGTGAAGTTCAGTGCTCAAGTGGCATTTATCCAAGCCTGGATAAATTGAGCATGGCATTTTCTAGCTGCTCCTCCTTAAGCTTTCCTCTGCTTTGCATCTTCTTATGCAGGCAAGTGTTTGCAACAGTTACTTCTTGCAAGTCATTGATTAATGTGGGTGAAAAGAAAAAAAATTTGAGCCCTTCTCTCATTCAAAAGAGGTAATGTAGGTGATTATTCTAGTCCCATAAGTATTCTGGTAGGAAAGATCTGTGACATCTGCCTCTAACAAACAAGTAAAAGAAGGTTCCTGCTGTCTTTGATTATTTTCAGAAGAAATGATGGTTTTCAGTGTCTGGTAACATGTTCTCACATAAGATATGACACGTTTATAAGTGGAAATAAAACTGTAAATATCCCTCGTATTACAAATTAACAATATGTTCATTTCAACTTTTACCAGTTTGCTTTGTTTCTTCACTCATTAATAAAACCTTAATTTTATATATTTTTTCATACTACATGGAGGCTCATCAACCATGACATGCAAGTCGTATGAAAGATAATTTTTAATTCATACAATGGAACACACTTATGCACATGTGAATTTACCATTGTCACTTGAACTCCAGATTGTTTTAGGAATTAAGCTGTTTTTTAAATTGTCTGCCTCTGAACTAAGAACATTTTTAAAGAAGGGGTCTGTCAGCTGTTATGAAATGTTTAGATCAGAGCTGTCAAGTATAACTAAAAGCACAGTAGTTAAAAGACTTTGTTCATTGTTCCACAGTCTTTATCATTTATAGGTCAAACCAGTCTTCAGTAAGAATATTTACTTCTACTTAAAATGTGGAATTTCAACCTTGCCAGGTAGCTATCCTTCAGTCAAAACAATTATAAAAAAAATACTATTTGATTTTTTTTCTGTTTGTTTTGGTTAGAGACTTTCTGTAATTATAAAGCCCACGTACAGTACATATAAATGAAAATATAAATGTTGATTTTCTTCTTGCATATGGGGTATGAAAGCCGAAGAACAATACAATGCAGGTTGCACTTGGTGCTATGTATTTTGTAGACTGAATGCTGCATACTTTGACATTTGTTGCTCAATATTTGTTGCAGGTTTAAGAATATTTCTCATAGAGAATTCTCAAAGGAAAACAGGCTGTTTGACAGTGTTATCAGCATTCTCATAATGTTGAAGCATATACTTAGTGTATACATGGTATACTTTCTTTTCTAACCCTATGCCCCTCCATTCCGCCAAAAAGGAGAGGTACTACTAAGACAACATCAAGAGGACCAGTTCCTTTTTCAGTCTGTCACAAAAGCCATCCCTTGCATCATGGAATCACAGACTTAGGTTGGAAGGGACTTTTAAAGATGTCTGGACTAATCTCCTGCTCAAAGCAGTGTATCTTGTTCAAACTATAAGAGAACATTTTTTCCAAAAGTCTGGGCCAAACTTTAAAAATGGTACATCTCCCTTTGAAAAAAATTGAGTGCATGTTAAAAGAGATATGCATTTCTGAAAGCTGGACAATCAACACCATGATCTCCTGGACAAACCTTAAAACATCTCCACCTTTATCCACTTATACATAATAATGATCAAAAGAGATTTGTAAATGTATTCATTAGCAAAATGCTCAGATTCAATAGAAGTTCAAAAACTGACAGACTGCATGGTATCAGTCCAGGCTTAGGATTTTTATAAATTGTATGAAGAATTCAAAAATAATTTCAAAAAAATTAAGAAAACAATTTAAAACACAGGATATAGATAGAGTGCTTGAATTTAACACCATGTAGCTGAAGTCTTAATGAAAAGCCAGTACTGAATATGACACATTTTGGATGCAAACCATCCAGTGTTACATTCAGAGCACTCTTGTTTCATAATAAAGCAAGCAACAATTAGCAAGCAATTAAGCAAATTGCCCATAATTATGCCATTGCTGAGCTATTTTTCATATTTTCACAACACAGCACATATATGAATACACGGCTTGCAGTGCCAATGCTATTCTGTCAGCATCCAGAAGTGCCTCTCATTTACTGAAGCATTTCATATTAAACAGCTCCCATCACAATTTCAGTGCTCTCTGCTCAGCAGGAACTCACCAGAGTGATGAAGATGACAACCTTATACTGCTCATCTCAGCCAATAGCTCCTAAGGAATGGGTTGTGTTCCCCCTGCATCCCCCTCATTTTTTCCCCCATGTGTATATACTAAATGTGGTACTCAATCTAAGTAGGAATTCAAGCATAATATAGGGAAATTACAGTCCAGAATTACCCTCGTGACAAAAAGTGGCCACGTGGGCAACATCATTTAATGGTCTCTGCTGCGTTAAGAGAACAGAAATAACATTAACAATAAAATAGGGAGGGCAGAATAGTTTGTTAGTATAAACTGGGATACTTTAATAAGGTCAGGAGGAAGAAGCTGAATGTAGAAACCCTGAATCATTGCTGTTATTATATATATATATATATATAGCTTTTATAATATAATCCCTGTGGGAGAAGATTCCTATGAATATTTTATTTCCTGTATGGATCTCAGTAACTTAAAAACCTAAATAAATTACTAAAGTTCTAGCCTTTGAACCCTTTTATTCCAAGAACAAGTAGGACATACCACTTCCCTTAGTCTTCAGCCTCATGTACAGAGCTTGCCTCCACCAGATCCCATGAGAAATCATACTCTGAGGAAGGTTTATCCTCCAGATGTTCTAAATGTGGAATCAACAGGTATGCAGGAAATCACACGTTTTTGTGTGCCACCTTGGCTGGCCATGCTATACTGGGTATCTTGCCATTCCAGTGGCATTTAGTAGTCATTTCTACAGATAATTCATAACAATGGTTCTCTCTTCTTCAAACCTTGCTAAAGAGGTTACTCCCATTTTCATTCTTACTTACACTCAAATATGTATATATACATACATATGTAGATTTAGAGAAGAATATTGTTGTTTACAGTATCCACAGTGTGAATACAGTGTAATTATACAAAATAGTTTTTAAAGTTTAAGGTGTGAGAGTGCACAAGAGAGAAAAACAGCTTAGTGATTTTATTATAAATCACTAAATACCTCTAAAGCCTGAAGATTCATGAAGAGAACTAAGAAACATTGAATTTACATAAACTCATTTGATGTGGAAACAGAAGAAAACACATTTTTTTAAGCTTAGGCTGCGGACACTGCAATCAAAAAAAAAAAATCAATTATCTTTTGTGGCTCTCTGGCTAGAGAACAAAGATCTAGCCTTGGAGATAGGAAAACAGATGAACTTCAAAGAGATAAGGAAAAAGAATTTCTAGGTGGAATAAGGTCAGTAACATTTATTCTTGATATCAGACCTACATCAAAGTATTAGAGTACTTTCATACTACTCTACTAATGAATTCTAACACTTGTGACTTTATAAGGAGATGAGGTGAAAAAGTCATTCTCAGCAGAATGCAGGGTGATGAATAGGGGACAAGCAGAAGTTCCTTTTCAGGTATGTCTGAGATACCTCACATACAACAGCTTCAAGTGATAAGTATGGGTTAAAGGACCTACAGGTCTGCTTCAAACTTCAGTATTTACACCCTATATTCACTTGAGTAAGTTTTCTGATGCTTCTCCACACCAAGTGGGCTCTGTTTTCATGAAGTTCAAAAAGCTATTATTTTAAAAAGTATTGACTTTACAGTAAAAATAAATTAAAATAGAATACTAAGTAATTTTGTTAAGTCCTTGAACAACCGTTGGCAATTATTCATGGTTCAGACACTTTAATGAAATACTAATTTTCAAAAGAAAACCATAAAAAAATCCAATACTAAGTAAGCATCTCTTTCCTGTGGTGACCCAAGAGGGTCAAGATGTTTTGAAATTGTGTTTTCATCAGATACACACAAACAGAAATTTAAAGTCAAAGGCCAATAAAGCAGAAAACAAAAACCCTACAACATTCTAAAAATATTGTGTGGCTTTTATGCTGTGACTATAATTGCATTTCAAGAAAAAAAAAAAGCATTTTTATTTATTAGAATGTAAAATAAAACAAAACAAAAAAAAGTTCTTATTCTTAATATGTTGCCCTGAATTTATTTTGTGAATACTTCTAGACACTTTCATGATGTTTGAATGCAACGTTTTATAGTGAAATCTAAGTAATACTGTTTATAGCGCTGACAGATATTACATTTGATTGCATGTTCAACAGCATTATATCTATTTTCTTGGGTTCGATAAGTAAGTAAAGCTGGCTGAAGCTTTTTTGACAAAGCATTTTTCCATCAAAAATGTTTCAAGTTCATCTGTTTTGTGATCCTGTTGATTCAAATGATGTTTTGGGGTATGAAGTATGGAAACGAGTAGTTTCAATTTTCTCATTTTATTTCCAAGTAGATTTTTAAAAGATGAGAATCTTTGCTATTCTAACATTATGCAGAGATGACAGTATTGAAAGGACATGTTCTCATTTTGCCAAAGCTTTTCCTCAGATTTTCCATTTCACAATAAATTTCAAGTTCAGCCTATGTTTCTGAAAAACAACATTGCTTGCAGTTAACTATACTTGCAGCATGGTCTAACACAATCCACAATCATTTCCACTTCCTAAATTCCCTATGATTCCCTTACCATTACTACAGAAGAACAAGCCTTGTGCTCCACCTAATAATTATGTTTTGCTAGATTTTCAAGTTTTTACAAGTGATTCGGATAACTATTGTATGCTCAAGAAGTCACACTAAAATTTCCGTAAACTGACCAGCAGCATGTCAGATCTCTTGTACTTATTAAGCTCATTAGTCATGATGTACAACCTCGTGGAAAGACAAGAGATAAGTAAGACTGACATTTCATATCTCCACAGGACAAAAGGATTCCCCTCCTGCAGCTCTTGTCCTCCCCAGGAGGACACTCTCCTCCATATGGCTGAAGCCCAGGTGGGTTTGTTTCTTGGAAAACCCTCTGAACTGCAGGCTCCTTGATGGCTAGACAGCATTTTCTAACCATTTTTTTTCACAGCAGTTTTCTGTCATTATCACTTTGTCAGTCTGCCACAGACTGCCCTCAGTGGAACCAGGTATCTACTCAGCAAAGACCCCCCTCCAAAATGTGAGATGGCCATGTTTGATTAACAACTTTGTGATTGATGTAAAAATGAAATTTGAAAGGTAATAATTACATTTGTAATTACTTAGTTCTAAATCACTTATGTTTTCTGTTCCCTCTCTTTCTGGGCAGCTGGAGCAATGACTCATTAATAATAATAAAGTCATTTAACCCTGCAGGCACATTACAAGGAGAAAGATGTCATTTGTCACCAACGCAAATAGAACAATCACTGAAGAATACAGAAAGACCACTACTTCATAGTTGTTGCAA
The DNA here is from genome assembly GCF_013377495.2 of Cygnus atratus. Classification (NCBI taxonomy): domain Eukaryota; kingdom Metazoa; phylum Chordata; class Aves; order Anseriformes; family Anatidae; genus Cygnus; species Cygnus atratus. The sequence goes on from NC_066374.1 coordinate 16,211,853, forward strand.
ATGATAAAAGGGACATTTTGCACTCATTCTTAACATGACATCCCAATCTGCTTTTAATTATCAGCAAACATAAGGGGACAGCATACAACATATGAGGGACTACTAATAATGTATTGTCCTGCAGTGACATTTCCATAATCACTTTAAATCTATCCTATACATATGTACTAGTTATAGCTTTCTACTCAAGAAATCATACCCCCTAGTACGGAATGAATTATCCTTTGCAGATTTAGCATATAAAACAGCTCTTTCCCAGGTTTTGAGGGTCTGACAACTGACATGCATATTACCATTACTTTAAGTGATAAACTTTGGCATTCTTTTGCACTTACAGTTGCATACAGCATGACTTATGTCTAAGTACATTTGTACGTTTGTATTCTTTAGGCAGGAATCTTTACAGTTTTAATTCTCACTAGCACTAATTTAGCCATAAACTTCTGCAAGTTGCTTAATTTTGCAATACTTTTTAGTACTGTTCTGAACTTCACTACTGAAGGAATATTGCAAGAAGCACTCTATATTAGGTGAAACAAATGCCCTTATTTATAGGGAACTCATGTAAGTACATCAGAATTTACTGGATTTTTAAGAATTACTGATGTAACTGCCTATCTACGAACCGAATTTCTGACGAAGAGATGAGGCTATTCTTTTTATAAATGATTTGTTCCAGAGAGAGTGTGTGTGTGAGAGAGAGAGAGAGACTCCTACTATGGTATTAATATGAAAACAAATGAAAGAAGGAAGTTTCATGTACATAAGAGTCACCATAATCTGAGTTCCAACTCCTTCCGGCTAGAACTACAGATTTTTCTTTGCTTTGCTTTATCATCAGCCTCTGCTTTATCATCTAACCATCAGGTGTGTAGAAAGACCAGAGAACAAATTTAAGAGTATGAAGTTAGACTGTTATTGTGTGGGGTAGAAAGGAGGCAAGCAGACCTCCTAAATGTGTTTATATTTTCCCTAAGTACCACAATAGGCTATATATAAAGATATTCTTTAAGAAAGTTAAATAAGTAGTGTTAAGAAATAAGGCACATCAGGAACGAGTAAAATGCACAGAGTAAAATGCACATTTTCACTCAAGATAGTGACAACACAGAAAAGCTTATACATGGAGTGAGATGTTTTGTCAAATTGAAAAATGGAAATAATATGACCCCTACAATTTTCACATCAATTTGAGGTAAAATGTTTTGAATTACAGTCATTTTAATGTTGTTTTATAAAGAAAATTACTTCAAATGGGTGATAATTTAAAACAGCATAATCCAAACTTCATTGTGCTCCAGTCAGGCATAGAAGTGAGAGTGGCTCTGAGTGATTTGGAGCAATATCTGCACTGTAGCTCAGACCCTCATTCAAAATAGACATTTAAAAGAAGGGGATACCTGAATAGAGTTTCCATCATTTCCCCGTGAGTACAAAACCACTTAATGTGTTGTCTGCTACCTTCTAACTGGGGTTTTCAAGGGATTGCTAGCACCTTCAGAAATTTTGGCACGATTCTGATGAGGCACTAATTTCAGAGTTCTCTCTTTAAGCATTCAGTTGTGACAACTTTCTCCACTGTAGTTTTGCTGTTTGATTGTTAAGTTTCTCATATCACTTCACATAAGTCTTTTCCAACTATTAAGAAGTCTTTGGCATCAAGGATGACTGCAGGTTAGAAATATATATTATAAACATTCCCTTTTTCTTTGCTGAGGGAAAAAAAAAAAAACTCAGAAAATCCACTGCTGAGTTTTAATTCTCATCTGGTTTCCTTTGAACAACCTCCAACCATGACTTTCATACTTTCTTTAATATTCTTTTTACTTTTCCAAACCATTTGTCAAATAAAATATAAAAATATATTAATTTGAACTAGGGTGATAGAGGGTAGTTTACTTTTCTAAATCAGATGATTTTCTCAGCACTTTGGACAACTGACACATGATGGGGATAATTTAGGCCAAATCAACTTTTGACACAATTCTTTAAAGAGAGGATTTCTCATAGCAAAAAAAAAAAAAAAAAAAAAAAACAGCGTTAGGGAACAGTCATGGCTGTGATTATTCTGGAAGATTTTAGGAATAGCAATATCATCCCAGAAAATGGGAGAAAGCAATTGCTGACAGTAATCTTTTCAGCCCATTTCAATCACTGTTAGGATAACCACAAGCATTATTTTGACTCTTGAAACAAAGTGTTTTTTTGTTTGTTTTTGTTATTTTGTTTTTTCTTTGCTTATTTTTAGAAAAAATATTTGAGTTCACCAAGTATAAAAGAGTGGGGATATAAAGTTAAGTATCCAAATTTTCAGGAAAGTAAATTCCATTATTTTAGAAATGTTTTAATATAGGAATATAAAATTGATTATCTCTAAATTGTGTTATTTGCATAAACATAGTTTTTGTATCACCACATGCTATGTGTCTAAATTGAGGATTCTGGAGAGGTATTTGTGCAACTCCTAATTTCAGAGAGTCAGTGTTCAGTTTTGATTCAGACCTATTTGCATAACAAGATGTCCTAACAAAAGAAAATTATTTGTATTTTTATACATTGAATAGACCATAATTTTCTTTGAAAAAAAGTGATTTATACTCCTGTTTTATAAGTCTGACTAGGCTAATAAAAACCTAATATGTGTTATTAAATGAGGTTAAACACTGCCATTCAGATTTGTCAAGGAACTTACTGCTTTCCTTAGTACATGAGATTCAATCAGCCATTTCTCTACTACATAGGATAGAGGATCCCTTAGAAAGGGATTTAAAAAACATTCAGTTCTTATAAAGTCACTAAAGCTTAGCATCCAGCACTTTAGAAAGTTTAAGTTTCAAAGTTTACATTTAGTTTGTTAATCCTGGATGTAGCATGCATACATCAAAGTTAACCAAATAAAATTACATCAGAACAATTCTTGCTAGAGATGGAACTCCCTATACTGCCCTCATCTGTTGTTTATAAAAGCAGATCCATGAAAGCATGTAATTTTTTTTTTCTTTTTTTCATAAGCTCTACAGAAAAGATATTTTAAGTCTGGGGTATGTGCTGCTCTGGCAGATGTATATATGAAGCTCTCAAGATGTTTGGCATTCATTTCTTTTTACGAGGGTACAATCCTGAATTTCTGGAGTTGACATTACCTAATCTTTAGTGGAATACATTTGACAATTGTCTTTTCTACAGCAAATATGGTTGGCAGGAGCAGTTCATACTTAGTCCGTATTCCAAATGGCTGCTTTAAGATCTTTCTGTGGTTTTTAATTAACCATAGGATACAAAAAGACCTAAATGAAAAGCTACCAGTCAATTGCTGGCTAAATGTTCACCAGACTGTTATTGAACCTCTTCAACTATTTATTCCTTAATTCATCTGTAGTCTCCTAGAGATGTCATTAATATGCTCAGAGTTAATTCATTATCATCTATTGCTTCTATTCAAGCTCATGTTAACAGAATAAATTCATCAAAAATGATCAGACTTGAAAAGACAGATTTGGATTCTGACAGAGAATAATTTATCATGGCTGGGAAAAAGCCTCCCACCAACTGGGCTGTTTGAATGCTGGGAGATGAAATTGTAATGACTGCAGAACCATTGTAGAAAAGGACGTTAAAGTCTCATGGAGAAAACAAATAAATGATAAAGCCAAGGCTCTACTGCCAAAATATGTATGTTCCTGACATTGATTTTTTTTTTTTATTTTTACACTCACAGGCCTCTCACCCTATGTGCTGTCTTGAGGCAGAAGCAATTATTAAGGTGCTGTCCATTTGCATACTGCAGAGCCTAGGAGGTACAGAGGGGCACCACCACACAAGTGCAGGAGCGACAGTGGCTTTCAAAGCTTTACAGAAATGTTACTGATACTCTGAGTGTTGCAAACTGTTAATCAATAGATCCATGAGACAGAAGTCTTCATAGTAATAATGCATAATGTAACGCTAATCTATTTTATTCAAAATTTGTTGTAATTATCACTTAAATAACAGTAATTAACAGATTGAGTAATCTACTATTCTAAGTATGCTATGCTTTCTAGGTATCTACTTATAATCTGAATTCCAGGAACAGATGGAGAAAACAGCATTTATAACACATTTTAGGTGTTAAATTGATTTTTCTCTCTCTTTTTTTTTTTTTTCATTATAACTTCATTATATAGAAGAATTGGAAAGCACTGTGGTACTGTCATGAATGTGGTACCACTGCAATATGACTTGTGGACATTTATTTTAAAGACTGGAAACATTTGTTTAATCACCACATTACAGGCAATATTCTAGCTGTTATAGTTTCACCCAGTTATTTTATCACCAGGTGGAGCAAAGGAGGAATTTCCCTTCTCCTGTACTAGAAGCTGCTGTATACTGGACACACCCATTTCCCTAAGAGATTGTTACTCCATTTATCTATCCCTTTATATACTTTTATTCTAATTCTCTATGTACCAGAGCCATTTTTCTGTTCCTTGTCTTGTCACACTGAGCAATTATGCTACTTCAGGACTTGAGTAATTCAGTTTCCCTGGGGAAGGGAAAAAACAAACAAAAACCAGCAACGAGTACTCCAGACCTGCTCAAGAAATACAAATCTTACTATGCACTGCCTAGATATTTTACAGATGATCTTAAAGGAGCTTAAATAAATATTTGTAAATATTGGTATGAAAATATAAGTATGTAGGTTTATCTGGCTGTTTCAGTCAGAATATACATCCTAGTTTTCTTCCCCCTTCCATTCTTTCATATTCCAAAACCAAACAGAATCATGCTTCCAACTTCACTGCTATCACTATTTTGGCATTCCATTTTAGATTCAAGATATATACTTTATTATATTAATGCCTTCAATCTAAAAAATTCAGTGGGGTGAATACGCCAAGTGTCTGATCAGTACATAATGCCACAGTGAAGAAACACTATATTATAAAAAAAAAAAAAAAAGTTAACATTTCCCAGTGAAGTACTGAAAAGTTAGGAAGTGCAAATTCTGCAGTATTAATTCATCTCCCTTGTGTAAATGTGTTTTGATGCAAACTTTAATTAAATTATCATATACTATTTTTCTCATAGAACCCTTGGGCCCAATTCAGAGAGTAGGTAGTTATTCAATATTTCTCCTTATCTACTTTAATCAGCATGTGGCCATACACCTTTTTAATTAATACTTTCAAAGGCTTGTCTTGAATGCAGATTTATTCATTTCATTGGATGCTTTTTATGTCATTTTCACAGCACAACCAAAAGTTTCATGAACATAAATAATATTGCACTTGGATTATTTGCTTTATTGAGGCTATTTGCATGCTGGGAAACTGAGACAAAGAAATTAAGTAAAATCTCCATTATTTCTGGGTGCCCAACTTGAGCAAGCTTATACCAGATTTTGCACGCATTTTCTTTTACACTAAACTTTCAATGCATCTCTGTTGGAGTGGTGATCAATGCCATTGGCACCTAAGAAAACCTCAAGGAGAAAACATAAGAATCACAGAATGGTTTGGCTTGGAATGGACCTTTAAAGATCATCTAGTTCCAACCTCCCTATTTGAACTTCACCAAGTTCAAAATCTGAATTTTGTGAAGCCTTACAAATTCCACTATATTTTAGTATGGAGAGCAAGTCTAGCTTTTTTCCTTGATAAGTTTATTCACATGAAATTGACCATATGTGTGACAACTTTGTCTCTATATCCAAGTGGTGAAATCTATATTGCAATACTAAATTTCCTAGAACAAAGTTAGTTTTTCTTTACTTTTTATAGTTTTCTGAAAGCATTCCAAAGAATGACCTATTTTCTATTTCAAGCTCTGCTTGAACTGTTTGTTATATTATACATTGCTTCTATTTTTCCTCCTACTTGGAATAGACATGTTAATGATTTATCTTCCACTGTCGTTAGTAAATCTAACCAAACATAATATCAGCAAACCAATATACACTTTAAATAATCCTCCTGTGACAAGAGCTCATTATTTTTATAAACCACTAAAAAATCCCAGATGTATATGTGCTTTGATGATTTGATATGGTATAAAATCTTTCCATAAGATAAATCCGAATATATTATTAACTGTAAATTAATAAAATGTAATGATTTCATGAAATTCTACATGATAAAGCAATTTCTAGAAATTCCTCAAGTTGCTTCTCAGAATTTAACTTCAGTTCTTTCACAAAGTAGATTGGACTACAGTTAGAACTCTTCCCATGATTTTTGTATGCAAATTAAAAATAAATTTAGCCATATGTAAGTAAAAATACAAACATACATCTGCATATCTCAAAACTACTGTGTTATTATCTCTACTGATTAGTATTTTATTTTGAAAACTTTTTCATGTATATTTCTGACATGGGTTATAAACTTTCCTTCCTAACCCCTACAGGCAGACTACAGTCTCTGTGCAGTGAAGTTAAACACTTCTTTCCTCAGGGAACAAGCTAAATACAAAGACAGATAATGAAGTGAGGGAAAGGAGGCATATGCAGAAGAAAGTATAAAATATTTGAGTGCTGAAAGTCTGCTCTTCCCCCTTTCTATTTCCAATACAGTCATCATCTGTGGAAAAGTAAATCTTACAAATCATTATCATACAGATGGCAAGAAGTTAAGAATTGATTCAGAAGGGCTATGTACAACTACATATAGAGGTCTAGTCAGCAGTCCACACAATATGCCTAGATCAATTAGTTACATCCAAGTCAGCTCAGGCATAACTAGCTTTCATCTCCCTTTATAATACTTACTGCTTTAGCTTCTCCATCAAAATGACAGAAGAACAAAACCCCACAGAGCACTGCATCAATGTACCTAGCATGAGGCAAAATTTCAACCTCCCCAAAGCAAAGTCTTGATCATTTTATTTCTTCTACTTCATAACAAAGATAGGTGATACATTAGGAAATCTTCATTATATTCTCAGTGGTCAAGCTCTTAAGAAACTAATACTAAAACAATACCTTGCTAACTGGTATACCATTACCATAACATCACATTAGATCTATTACATTAGCATGTTATTTCCATGCTAAATGACCAATACCAATTTACTGATCATGCTAAATGGCTAGTAAAATAGATAACCTTACACAACATACTTGATTTCTAGTCAGCCAAGTGTGCTTTTCTTCTCCTGTAAGATATTAGAAAAAACAACAAGTTATCCTTCTATCTGAAGACTTCAAACTACTTTTATACTTTTCTAAAATCGGGTCAGAGTCTCAGATCATGAAACATACTTGAATTCAAGCACCTGTGGACTTGAATATCAGTGACAGTTCATGCCAACCATTTTGTGCAACTTCTGTCATAAAACACAGTGAATAGCTCATAAATCATGTTAGCAAAGAAGAAAAGGTGAAAAAAATCTCTTCAAATCACTGTTTTGAAGTTGGCTTGTTTTTAATTTATTTGTTTTTAATAAAGACAGCTGAGATTATCTAAAAGTTGCTTTTAGGAATATATATAACCTCATCAAATTTTGAGAAGTAAGCATCGCTGGAGATGCTGGAGACAACATGCAAGAAGGAATAAAACAATAAAAATAAACCCATGGGAAATGATTGGGATGTTTCCCTTAGCTATAATTTAATATTGTTATAGTATGCAAGTCTATATTGCAGGGGGGGAAATCTTTGGATATTTGGGAGTCTATTTAAAATAAAGACTTTTCGGAGTACTCTTCATAGATCCAACAGTTGATAAAGAATTGTTTTAATTTCATTTTTTGTTTCTAAGGAAGATGAAATAGTATTTTAACAAGTGATTGATTACAGAATATATAGCAGGTACAAATAGTTAAGTTGCTGCATAGAGAATGATTTCAGTTCACAACAGATTAAATATTTATCTAATTTATTGCTCATTTCTTTGTCTTTCCTGTCCTTTCCCCAGGTTCCCTCCCTTCCCATATACCCTATGCAGAGGTGAGGCCTTATGTTTAGTCAGTAGCCAATTACAACTTCTCAGGTGCAGTTTTTCATCACAAGGGAATATGGTAATCTTACACTTATTAATTAAACTACCGTCTCTAAACAAACTGTTAAAAGTCCTATATTCACAGCTTGCATATCTAATCTAGATAACAGGATAAGCAATGTGATTGCCAAAGTTCATGTAGAAATGAAAACAAAAACACCCTGTATTCATTCTTCTTTGTTGAGTTCCTAAACAAAGAATAAGTTGTACTTTTGGGTAGAAAATCTAATCTGCATTTAAATAGAATTTTTCCAAATAATAAACAAAAGCCTGAAGCAACATTTTTACAGCAAGACATGCTGGTAGTTCACAGACTAATCCTTCTATCTCTATCTGTAATTCTTTCTACCCTTGTATATTCATTTTCTTACCAGTTTATCAATGCATCTTGACAGTTGGAGTTCACAGTAACAATAGTAACTTTGCATTTCCTCAAGTTTTTTCAAAGCTGAGCCTAAAACTTAAAACTTTGGGTGATTGGCAACGCAAGGCAAACTGCAGTAGAATCACCTTTACAAAAAGGAGGAGAAATTATTAACCTAAAGAGTGAGAAACATGACAGATTGAAGGGGTATGCTTTCCACGTGAAATACTAACTACAACAGAACAGCTTCTAAGGTACAGCTACAATGTACTATGTGACATTACTGAAAGCTTCTGATGCAGTTGAAGGTGGTATTCTCTGAGTTCTAAACAGCTGCTGATGCAGATCATATAGATAACTATGCATCTCATGTGATCCAGAGTAAGCATAATGGCAAACCAGATGTCACCAAATTAGCAAGCATGTGCAACTTTGTTAACAGCTAGCCAAATGGCTAGTTATAGTGAAAGAATGGGCTACATCTTCATTTTCTGACCATCACTTTGCTCCTCTTTGAGGCTGCAGGATAATACCACTGCCCACTTGAAGAAATCAAATGCAGTGGCCACATAGAACGCCCCAAAATGAGAGATTTAGGTTTCAAATAGGAGGCTGCTAAATGATAGAAATTACTTTTAAAAACCTTTTGAAACAGGGAGAAGTTCAATTTTCACATGCTACCTTGCTACACAAGCAGAGTATTTTATTCTTCTGTTTAAAGGAAGAGATCTGATTCTACTTTGAGTACACAACTCTCCTACTGCTTTGCCTCTGAACAGATTATTTGTATATTTCAGTGCAGAAAATAAAAGACGACCTGAAAAAAGAGAGCTCTGTTCTAAATGTAAAAACTTTGAAGAAAGACATTACTAAATGAGAAGATGCCTCAGAGGGAAAAAGTGGAAGGACAGAGTTAGCATTCTAGATGAGATTTACCAAATTCTCAGATATAAAGAAAGCTAGTACCAGATGAGCTATAACTAATTAAATTCAGACTTTTCTCCTTTAATAAATGTCACTTCTAATTAGTGAAATGCCTACTTTTTTTTTCTACCTGACTCCCACTTTAGTCCTAATATTGACAGACCATCAGCACATTATCCTTTACAATATTTTCTCATTCTACAGCCCAACAAATTTGACCTATAAATCTATTTCATTATTAGATGTTGTTCTAAGCTGGCTCATTCTTTAAAGGGCCAAGCAGACCTGTCTTTCTTTGAACCAATACTGTCTGCAGGTATTGTGTACCTGTCAGGTACTGTGATCATTTTGTTTACAGGACTCAGTGTAGGGGTTTTTGTTTCTTTGTTTGTTTCCAGAAAATAGAGTTATAACTCGAGCTGTGAATGATATTTATTTATTTATTTATTTATTTTTGATTTCAGGAAAAAGATAACTTAGGAATCAGTTCTCCTGCAGATTGCAATTATTCATGTTCAGGGAAGAAAAACAATATTAAGGATTCTGTATAAGGACTCGATAAGCTTATTTAGTAAGCAGGAAAAAACAAATTACCTATTACTCTCTCAAGGAAACATTCTCTTTATGAAATAAAGCAGTGTGCCAATAAATATTTACTTTATTTTAGGTAGAAGACACTTAGTCTTCAAGGTAGCAGATGATTATTATGTAAATTGTTAGGCTGAAGGACAAAATGGTTCTAGGTAGGAAAGAAATAACCTCTCCACTTTATAACTAGCGATAGCAAGTTCAAGAAAGAAAAGTATATAAATTTATTCATTATTGATGGATAAATAAAATATTAATTAGAGACCGCGTAATAAAAATAATTTACTTTTCATCAGTAACAGTCTGGTGTATCTAGAGATTGTAAACTGTTCCACAAAATGTATAGGGGCTATTTTAGCTATGACTGGAGGCTTAACGTTTCACCGTTCCACTGAAGAGTATGTAGGCATCCAGAGGGGAAACAAAATCCCACTTAAAAGTCAGTCAAATTGCAAAGAATAATTAAAACACTATAATGTTATTTGCAAAGTCAACTCTGGAGATTATTCTTCAAACCTGTAGTACAGAAGGTCAGGCTTCCTCACCTTGATGGCAGATATGCAGATATCGTGCAGAACTTACTCAAACCCTTTTGTGCAGTCAGTTTAAGAGCCAGGCACAAGACACTTTTCTGCTCCCCTGACGGGCAACAAGGCACAAGGAAGTGAAGGAGAAGAAAAACTGTATGTATTCCCTCAATTCTCATTTGCTACAGAATTAGCAACCTGTATCTCAAGGTCCTTACAGAAGAATATGTAGTGCTGAGAAGAAGAGGCTGACATCTGCCCCCCTTTCTTTTGGGGGGACAGTGAATTTTTATACTAAATTTGCTATATTTTGACACCAGAGACATCCAATGACACACAAGAACTGTCATGTCTCTTAAGCCTAAGCAAACATGACGTTCTGAGAATCAAATTCAAAGATCAAGGAAAATGTCATATTTAGACACCATTTTATAGAGCTGCATTCACATGTACCTCTGATTTTTGCATCTTCGGGATGCTTTTTGTTTCAATCCACATAGGTAAAAGCTTCTTCAAAACAAAAAAGTCCTTCATTGCAGGTCCTCAGAAAGCAGAGACCTTAAGCAGGATGTAGCATGAAAACAATCAGGAAACTACTAAGTAAAACTGAGAATCATCAATTTGGAGAAATTACAAAAGTGTGAATACAACAGTTTTTGGCCTACCTTAAAGAATATTTACGTTTTCCAAACTATAATCTGCCAAAGAACAAATTTACCCATGTAATGCTCTATTTGAACAATATTTTCTGTAGGTATTTTGTTATTCTTACTGAAAAAAAATATATAATGTTATCAGAGTTCCTCCTTGAGGAGTCATACAATATAAATAATGGCATTCATAAAGTCAATTAGAAGTCAAAAGTAAATAAGTGTTGAACTGCAGTAATTAGACTATGCAATATAAATGATTAATCCATTAGAGTTCACAGCAAAGGTAAGATGCTGATCCTGCATGTACAGTGCCACTAATGGAGAATGGATTTTAAAAAACCCTCTAATTAGGTAGAATTAAGTGGTCACCTCTCTTAATTGGAAGGAAGACAGAATTCAAACGTAAAGAGGAAAAGCTCATTTTTAATATAGGCTCTTCCATCCGTCTCGCTCTGGCATCATGCTGAGCGGTCCCACACAATGGGCTTTGACCTCTGCCTGTTGCCACATGCCCAGCCGACTCAGCCGTGCTTCACCCAGCAGAGCACTGAGCTCTGACTGCTGCACCTCGTGGAAAGGGTTGCTGCTAAGGTGTAGTGTCAGCTCTCCCCATCCTTACCTCAAAGAGCTGAGCACACTTAACTTTCTTACCAAGTTACTGGCAGTCCAGCCTGAGGAATCAGAAGAAAATAAAAAGGCAACTACTGGGCCACTGGCTACTCCAATGAAACAAGTATTTTGCTGCACTACTTAGAACAGATATTGGCAAACACACATCTCCCCTTCATGAAGTTAAATTCTACCTTGAGTGACTATGGCATTAGAGAGCAATTGAACGATCAGGGGAGAGCATTCTGGAACCAGCTAACAGGAAAAACAAATAGATAAATAAATTAATGATCAGGCTATATTAAACATTTCCACACCCAATACCACAGACATGCCTAGATTTTTAGGGTAACTCCAAGTTAGCACTATCCTTAGGAAAATAAACAAATAAATAAATAAAATCAGAATTTTAGCCTTATAACTAAAGAAAGTTGGTGGAGTTTTTTAGTTTGTTTGTTTTGACGAACAACACTAAAAATCTAGCAGTCACCTCTGAACAGTTTTTGTTTTTTGTTTTTCCTTTTCATTCAGTGTGTTGTTAACATAAATCACACTTCTCCCACAATCTTTCTGGTACACATGTGGATACCATAGCAACTATCACAATGTACAAATCCTATGCTCATAAAACACACAACTGAGTGATGAAGGGATTGTTATCTGTAAATCCAGAGATCTGCAATCACCCCATAGCCATGGCTTAAAGGTACAAATAATTATAGCATAGTCTTTATTATTTTTTTTAACATAAAAATCCAGCAACAACAACAAAAAGTTCAAATATGCTTTTCCAACCTAGCTATGTCGAGATCAGCATTACAGCGCTCTTAAGAAGCTGAGTAATTAATTACATTACCTTCAATGTTAGTGAATAACTGTCAGGAAATAGCCTTAAAATCCAGATTCTGTTTTAATTTGTTATTTATAGGCAGAAGTCAGGCTTTCAGGTCACTTAATCCAAAATAACTTAGACTGTGAATACTAAAAGAGGAGTTAAAATAGACATAGATTTAAGTAGAAGACGTGCTTAAAATTATACAATTGCTTGAAAAGAAACCAACCTAATGATCAGAGTAAACACAAGGATGGGAGTAGGAATGCAAGGCCAAGGCACAGAGAAGAGCAGGATGGATCCTTCCCTGGTAGCCCATAACCATATGCCTGCATTAGCAAGGACAAGCTCTCTCTCTGTACTAACCCTTCACAGAACCATCTCACATCCTGAGTCACAAAAAGAGAATATTTTAAAAGATTTTATAATAGGTAAAAGCTCATTTTTCAAAACACATACTTCAGTTTACATTGGGTGAGAGAAAGTGTGTAGCAACAAATTATGTTCAGAACTGTTCTTGTTTTGCCTGAATTGCCTTTTTTCAACATCCACACTAATTAAAGAAATGTTCAGAAGAGTGAGATTTCCTTAGCCTTTTTTACTATGGGCAGGGATGTGTTTCCAGTTACTGGATTGCAGACGTTATATTCAGATAATTGAAAAGAAAGCCAGAAATTTGCAAACAATGGAAAATCAGCCTAACATTTGATTTGTGCTTTCCTAATGGTCATTCTTACGGAGCTTAGTTTGTTATCATATTCAAGTTGTCAAGAAATACCAGAAAAAAAACTTCAGCTTACCGTTGAACAACATTTTAGTTCATTTTATAAGCATTATAAGCAGCGTCAATTAAAGAAGCAATAACTAATGTAACAGTATTTTTTTCCTGCAGGGCCAGAGTCAGTGACTCTGATCAAGATATCAGTGACAATGATCAAGAATTTAATGTTTTTGCTATAGCATCCATGACAACTGCCATTCATTAAAATATATCAACAGTAATAAATAAGTTATTACTGTGTATCCCAAATGATTAGAGCTTTTAGACGAACCTCTCTGGACCTCAGCTGTTGCCAATTACCTCTTGTAACTGGCATGCTCGTCCTCGACCCATAGTGTTCACATGTGTAAGATGCAGCAGCCATGATAAAGCAGTCAGCTTTCCTCTTTACTGCTCACCCACACTCTTAGAACAAAAAATAGTATAAAGTACCAATACAGTGAATTGCAAAAAAAAAAAAAAAAAAAAAAAACTAGATAGAATAGACATCAGGAAGAGGTTCTTCACCAAAAGGATGGTTGCACACTGGAACAGGCTCCCCAGTGATGTAGTCACTGCACCAAGCCTGTCTGAATTTAAAAAGAGATTGGACTGTGCACTTAGTCACATGCTCTAAACTTTTGGGCAGACCTGTGCAGTGCCAGGAGTTGGACTTGATGATCCTTATGGGTCCCTTCCAACTCGGGATATTCTATGATTCTATGAATCCACCATAAAGAGTCACAGAGGATTAACCTGGCATGGCAGTTACTGCATTAACCAGCAACTACAATGAATCGTGATCATCATCGCACTGTAGGGAATCACTTTGTTGTTTTGTTAGCAAAGTACTAACAGTACTAACCCTGGACTAAATTGAAATTGGTGTCGGGAATGCTGACTCAGATGTACCTTGCTCTATGTTTCTGAGAGCCTTAATAAAAAAAGAATAAAAACAAACAACTGTATTATTGTATGTACTATTGTTGCCTGAAGAGAATCAAATGATTTCAAGCAAGCAGCTTAAGAATTCTCATTAACATGAGCTGTTAAGATGCTAGTAACAAGTTGTTAGAAAAGCATTATACACACACACACATATATATTCTTTTGCTATTGCTACATAACTTCAATTTTTGGGAAGTCTGAGAAATTTGGAAACCCCGGAGTAAGAATGCTAGGAACACCTGGATGACCAAGAATGTATTGAGGCAGTCTCAAGCATTTCTTGGCAAAAAATGTCTAAGACGTGGTTCAAAACACTGTTAATCTGTTACCAAAGGAGAAACATATCCTTATAGATGTTTCACAGATGAACACAGTATATGAGAAAATATATGATCCACAAGATGAACAGGCTACCTGAGAAAACAAAATTTGATGGATGGTCCACAGAATGGATACCTTAGCAAAGGAAAGAAAACAAAAACCCTTTAATTAACCCTTCACAGAAATCACGCAACTTAAACATGGAGAATCAAAGTTCGCCATAACTAATCAGAGAGGTGTAACCACATTCAAAGCATGTATGCAACACTAACAAAAATTAATGAGGTGTACAGATACCCCTTTTCTTCAGCATTGGGTTAAGCAGAATTAATCATTCTGGTAGCCTGTACTGCACTGCTTCTTTATATAGAAAGTATTGTCTTCTCTTCATTAAAGGGAACTACATCTTAGGATCTGGTTTAAGGTTGCTTATATTATATTTGATGGGTCTGGTTATTCTTCTTTGAGGATTGGCTGTTAAGGCTGGATGCAACACTACACAATGAGAACACTGATGAAAATGAGAGCTGTTTTCATTCAAGTAATAACACTGTATCATATCAGAATACATTCTCCTGTGCCAGAGTATGCCAAATGTAATAATGAGGTGCCATGCCCCTGTAAAAATGCAAGCAATATGACAATGACTAATGAAGAAAGAACTGAAGGTTGAGTGAAAAATAATGGATTAATGAGAACTAGAGATTCTATAGAGAAATCCCGATTTTTACTCTAAATACGCTTCTGATGGAATTTGGCTCAAGTCTCAGATCACTTGTAGATAACACTTCACACTTCCTGAATTGTAGAGTTTGGGCATTTTGAAAAGATCCAAGTTAGTCCTAATTAATACTGTAACATGAACAGCAAATTCATGTTTGGCCTGAACTTTAAGAAACTTTCTGCAATCTCCTTGAAGACATGACATTATAAGACCCCCTCACAAATTAGCTCATATAACAGAAGATAAAATTGAGTTTACCCTTTAGTAAGACAGAGTTCTCAGTCTTCAGGTTCTGAAAGTAGAAATTGGAGCTGAAAAGAGGCCAAATTGTTTTAACATTTAACCAATTTGGATCAGATGGACTGAAGCCTGCAGTAACAATGAACTAACCAAAGTATAACGGAAACTTAATTGTCCCATTTTGTTCTACGGAAAAATGGGTTTCTAGTAAAGCAGTTAATACAGTAAGAAAATGACCTGTCATAGTCATGGCACACTTGTGACAGTGCTGTTGCTTCTAGTTTATGAACTCCATGATTATTTGTGATTCTCTTCATGTACCAAACCAAAGGCTGAGGGACAGAGCATTCCAGGCCTGCATATGAGCTTGTGTTGACGGCCAGCTTGTGCATTATATCCTTATAAGATAAAGATATCTATTATATTTACCATTTTGAAAGTTTGGGAAGCCACATGTTAGTATAACATAATTAGATATACTTGCATGGCTAAAGTTTTTGGGAGCCCTTTCGATTTCTTTTTGGGTAATTTCAAACATGACAAAAAATCATTCCTAGCAAATAAGCACTCCAAGAAATACCATCTAGAGGATAATAATAATTTTTGATTGATTCAGGATATACTTCGCCTTAATAATGCCTTTATTTTATATGTGCTCTCTAGGAAGTCCTTTACTGAAGGGATGCTGCTGAACAAAAAGTTTCTTGAAAAAATATTTCACACAAATGCACACACAGGAATCCATGCTGTAGAGGCTTATTTGCTATTTCATGTACTAGCTAGCAAGAAAAGATGTCCCAACTTTTAAACCTAATTCCACTGGAGATGACCTACACTTCCACTCCTTCAGAAGTGGATGGAAAAATGTAACAATTCCCACCTGACCCAAAGTTTTGATATAGTAATAAAATTCAAAGCATTATTCTTCATCAGGTTGAGTAATCACAGTGTTTCTGAGAACGTGGACAATAAATATATTTCTGCTGATTGAACCAATCCAATCTGATGGAAATCGCTGCAGGAATTCACGCTGCTGTGGCCTGGAAACCAGTTACATGATGTAAAATGGTAGATTGCATTGTTAATGAGAATGTGTAAGTGAAGTTTCCAGTAGCATATATTTCAAGCAGAACCATCCCAGTTTCTGCTTCAGGAAAACAAAAAATATTCTGCAACTATGGAGGCAGGCACTTAGAAAAAATTCTAACACCAAAGGCGTAACAATGATCACAAAATAACATGTAGCCTATGACAGACATGCTGCAAATTAGATGTCACCTTAATAAGCAGGAGGAAGAATATTTTTCAAAGATGTAAAATAATTTTGAAGAAACTGATATAGTTACCTCTATATGTGTTAGGCTTAAACAATATTTAAGTGGCTATTATTCTGCTCAGGAAGTTTGTTCTGCTGTGCATTCCACTGAATTAGATCAAGAATAAATTTGGGTGAAGTTAAAGTGCCAGCTCCATCAGTGAGAATGGAACAGAGATCACAGTCAAGTCAGAGGAATAAAAAGAATGATTAAAAGAGTTCTATGTGCTTTTTGTAGGACGTAAGGCTGGAGGCTCTTTTATGTGAATCTAGAGTTCAAAGCTGTCTCGTAGGAGTACATTAAAAATAAAATAGTACCAAAAGTAGATAGAGGGCAGAATTTTTACCCTGAAAGTTTCTGCTTTCTGTGCTAAATTATAGATAACCCTTATCAGCAGTACTTAAGCCCACTTCTCTTCCAAGAACTTAGTGGCAGTCAGGAATATGATGACAGTTCAGCTTCTTTAAGTGGTAAAGATACAGCCTAGAAACACCAACGTGAAAGGAAGATGGTCTTAAAGGTATAAGGATTGTAGGGACAAATCTCTACATGGAGAAGCAATCTACTGCATATACTGTAATAAAGACAACATTCAGCACAAAGACACTACATTGGATTTTCTAATCTCAGACAACATAACAGATTGACATTTGTAAATTTACATACACCAGTACTTACTGTTGCTGCATCTAACCCAATACTATGTGCACACTGGTACAAGGGAAGAGAATACCTTCTGTCATTTTTAGAGATTATTTATTTATTTAGAGATTATATTATATATTATTTGAAAAAAAAAAAAAAAGTCAATCCCAACTTTCTGAGTCAATCCAAACTGAAAAACAATTTTACTCCTACAATTACCTTCAGAAGATACTCTATAATACTAAATTTCAGTTTGTAAACCAGTGTGAACCCATTATTACTTACAAAGAATTGAGAGCATAACAACACTTCCTTCAGTGCACTAAACAACCAGTTTAATATATTATCTTTCCTTGAATCTAAGAGAAAATGTCACCATGGGTCTATTCTGGAGAACTGGACCTGTGGAAACTTCTGTCTTAAGTTGCTGTGTCCAGGAGTCACTTATCTAATATTTGGCAGGGATAGGGACAACAGTATGAAACGACTGTTTGCTCTACTATTTGCTTTGGACTAACAGCTCATATCACCAGCCATGAAACTGGGGTGAGAGCTTGATGAAACATGGGTGGAGAAATCTTTCCATACACAGATTAAGAGGAAAACCGTACCACCTACCACTCCCTGCTAACTTTAGCCATCCTCCTACCTATAAGAGACACTTCATCCTTTTGCATTTCCTTATTTTTGTTATATTTGTGAAAGAACATTTTTTTTGCACAGAGGTTCAGCACTTCTTGCTATTTTCTTCCACATCATGACCTCCAACTATAACAACCTCAGTGCAAAAGACCACTGTGTATGGAAACAAAGCTGGTGATCTTCCAAATCTTTTGATGCATTTTTATGGAATATTAAGTAAGACTGAATGCAACAGGCAATATGCCCCAATATTAAGCTATTTACTCTTGAACAATAATAAAAAATCAAAATTGTTATCATTTTAGTAATAATCCATGCTACTGAAATAACTTAATTATGCATTTTTTGCTGTTATTGCTGAGGGGGGTGGGAAGAGGAGAGGGAGAAAGTGGAGAAGTGTAGAATAAAGTAGAGGCTAGAAGGGGAGTACTTACAAGGCAGTTCCATTTGTCACTTAAAAAAAAAAAAAAAAAAAAAACACTTCTTCATGAACTTGAAGGCAATTTCCAAAAGAATTTTCTCCCTTACAAGTTAAATCCTTTTTCTCCTCCTCCTGTTCCACTGCTGTTAACAAAAAAGCAGCTCATAAATCAAACTTTAATCAAGCTGAAAATCCCAATTTTATTTCTTCACTTCCCTAGGGGGTTGGAGCATTTTGCAGAATCTTTTGTTTTCTGAACTTCTCCACTTCAGAACTTCTGTTTGCTGCTTGCTTTCTCTCCTAATAAAATTACTTTCATTTAGGATTACTACCCTCCTCCCCTTCCTGACATTGCACTTGCTTCTTCAGCCTCCTGTGACTGAAAGTATTTAAAGCCCTGCAACTTAATTGGAAGAAACATGATTGTAAGGGATTAGCGACCCCTAAATTCAATATACAGAATTATGTTTACACAGCCAAAGAGAGATTAATCTGGCTTTTTTTTTTTTTTAATTTTCTTCTGTTTTCCTAACTTTATACTTCAAATCTTTATAAACTAACATGGAGACCACATTCAAGTAGGACA
The DNA here is from genome assembly GCF_013377495.2 of Cygnus atratus. NCBI lineage: Eukaryota > Metazoa > Chordata > Aves > Anseriformes > Anatidae > Cygnus > Cygnus atratus. The sequence goes on from NC_066374.1 coordinate 16,230,938, forward strand.
AATGACAGAAGCATAGGACATTATCATTAACTACTTATACTGTTGACAATGATTATGCTGAAATCACTTCTAAATATTCCAACAACATGTGCAATTCTTTAAAATTCTTTCTCATGCTACATTTCTGAAAACAGCCTGATGCAAAGTTTAACTGAGCCTGCTCATTTAATACATTTTGAATCAATTCCTGGATTAATTTATCCTGGAATGAGACATGACACTTCCTTTTAATCCACAGTTAAGATTGCAAGCATTTTTGTAAGATTATATATATACACACACAACTGGTTTGCTAACAAAAAACAAAACACTGATTTGGAACAGACAGGTTCTGCCTAAAAATTTGGAATAGATTATAAATATTTTTCCTCACTTTGCTATTACTGCTCCAAAATATAGTTTAAAATGTCATATTTGAAGCACCACAAGACTTTAAGGCTTATTTATGAATAGGACAGAGGAAAGAATGAATGAAAATAAGCACACTGTCTTTGGATAGCATGATCAGAAACTCAACCATAGTAAGCAAATGAAAGGAACGTTTCCTATGAGACTCCCATATGAGATTTCCAGAATGACTAAAGATTGTCTTTAAGGTGATAAGCCAAGTTTTATATTGCAGTTTAGGGAATCACTTCCCAAGAATGAATAGAATTATGCCGATGGCATTTAGTAAAATCAATGTTGAAGGACAAGAAAGCCCTACAGCTAACAGTTAAAATCTCTCTTTTGCTTCTTTTTCATTACTTTTTCTTTTATTATATAATAGGGATAGCTCTGAGCTGTAAGATGTAAATAAAAAGGAAAACTGCTTTACACAATGGAACTTCCCGGTTCAATCTGTAGTAAATTCAGACATTCCAGATACAGAATTTAATGTCTTTTAAACTTCATCACACACACATAATAATAATAATAATAATAATAATAATAATAATATAGAGATAAACCCTACCAGTAAAGAGAAAGTTTTATACCAGACATACCTTCCTTATTTCTTTTAAGGAAAGACCTCTTTTATTCCATAATAAAAGTGAATCAATTAAATGTATATAACTGCAAAACACTTCCCTAAATCAGTCCCATTCCATGGGACTGTATTTTTATAGCACCGAATCCATGACACAAAGCTCGAGATTGCATTTCCTGTCATAAGGAAGTGGAAACATCTGGATTCTCAGGGCCAGATGAAGGAATGAATACTTTTGGAATGTGTGGCAATGGTTTGCTTTGAGCCACGTTTAAATGCTATAACTTTATACAATATTTACATGAATATCAAAGTAGAATATAAGCAATACTTGTAAATCAGCACTATAATTTACCCGTGCTACTGGGACAGTATGAAGAGTTTAAAAAGTGATATATTACAGACTACCTGTTCTTTGCTTTCTATGGGTTGGAAGTCTCTCCAGGTAGCTGGTGTTTTCTAATGATTTTGATGAACGGTTAAATGTTTTTGGATTTTGCTGACTATCACTTTTGTTGACAAATAATGCATCATCATAAAAAAATAATTTTGAGGTTTTCAGCACTAAACAATAAGTAGAAGACATTGCTTGTCATGAAAGCTTCCAATGAGCTAGCCCTTTTAAGCAGAGATCATCTTGTTAGTAACAGGCAAGTAAAAGCCTACAGTAAGGTCACAATCTACATATGTTAAAATAAGACCTTTGTTTTATAAGACTATTATTATTTTTTTAATTTCTTCTGGTGCACCAAAGTCATTCTAATCACTGTGGATGGAAAATCTTTACACCTGATTTAAGTAGGCTTAATGATTTGGTTCAGTTAGTAATATGAACAAAACCCATTGAACTCATTATTAATGCATTTTCATTTTTCTCTTTGGGTTTTGTCTCACCGTTCAAATAGAATTTCAGCAAAGTAACTTCAACTGTGACAAATAATGGATTAATTCTTTGAGGAACTGCTATTAATTCAGCATTGAATGTCATGAGTTTACCCTTCTCCAAAAGTTTTAACTGTTTTTATAAAACTGTGTTATACCCTTAATGGGACTTTGTATAAAATTAATTCTCATAGTAATTATCCATATTAAGTAGCTGATTACATCTACTTCAACTGAAAACATCGAGTGTGCACATCTCAGTGTGCTGCATTTTAGGTGTATCTAGCTATCTAGTCTGCCTGCAAACAGCATTGCACAGTTTAAATATGATTCAGTGGACTGTGTAGATAGTATACCCCATCACTTTCAAAAGTACAGGTAGGAGAATAGGGATTTGCATGAAAGTGCTGATGCTTTTGAGAAATGGGGGACTACGTTAATGTGTCCTTCACACAGCAGATGGTACGTGAAATCTGTTTCATGGTTGGTAAGTTTTGTAAAGGCTTGTAAAGATTTGTTGCCCACTGCTTCAACCACAAAATGAAGATATATACCCACACCAAAAGCACCCAAAAAAAAAATCGATTGTAATGGCACCACCTCATAAAATAATCCAAGTTTTTCTTAAAGTAGGAGAAACACTCCTTAGTTTCCGTTAAATCACAGGTTTTGACAGACAGTAAGAAATTGTATACCCCAAACTTGAACCTATGCTTGTATACCTCTGAAACCATATTTTCCAATTAAAAAGAAATCAAAATAGAAGCATGGATTGACAACTTCCAATAGGATTTAAAACATTCATTGCCACCGCACTTTATAGGAACATGGAGGCAGGCCAAACTCACTTGGTCATAAGGTCCATATCATACTCATGTCCCAGACATAAGAAAGAAATCTAGATGGATAGCTCATTTTGATAAATATCCTCTGCTATTAATCAAATTAACTGCTGTTCAAATGCTATTCAAAGTTAGTTATAAAATATATTTCCATATTTGTATTTTCTAAATGTAAAGGCCTAGTGAAATCCAGTCACGTGTGAAAACCAAGAAGTTGTATCATACTTGAAGGATATAGTAAAAAAGAAAGCAATCTTTACGAATGTCTTGAGTTATAACAGCTGGGTACAGCAGAGGGAATGTTCAAGTTATATCTTACTGTAAGGACATTGGCTTTTATTATAATCTCACTTCTGTATAGTATGTTGTCATTCTAAATCTTTCCAGACCGAAATATAAGATTATCACTGTACTGGGGCAAGCTGCCTGGAGTTACTTTCCCCACAGCAGCCCACTGAGTGCTGTAGCTAGAACAGCATTGCTATCACACCAATGTTTGTGCTATTGCTGAGCAGTGCTGGCACAGCACCAAGACTCTCTCCAACCTCCCCAAAGCCAGTACACTGGGGGTGGGCAAGAGGTGGGGAGGGGACATTGACAGGGCAGCTGACCTAAACCGACCAACCGTTTGTGTGAGCAAAATAATTATCATATTATGCTACTATAAGTTAATATATATATATATTATTAGAAGTGACTAAACGTTCATTCTTCACCTGAACTGTAAAGAGATTAGGGCCAGAGTTTGTGTAGTAGCCTCAGCATGGTGCCAAGCCCATGCTGCTATATTGAATGTGGGTATTCAGTGATTAGTATCCATTTTTTATCTGACATCAAGCACACAAATATAACAACCAAGACATGAGATATCAGCTGAACCTTAGCAATATTAAAAAATATGGAGTCTGAAAAATCTTGGAAATTAGTGACTATTCTTCAGAAATGAAACATCACTTGTTACTAAAATCTCCTCTAGAGAATAATCTTAATCACAAGAATTCTTTTCAAAAACTCTCAATAATTTTTTTTTTTTTAGAACATAGATATCTATGTCATTATTTCTGTCATGATCAGTTTGAGTTAGGTGAGTTAGAATATGAGATTATAAATTGAGAATTTGAGATTGAATTTGATATTACAAATAAATATAAATATATTTTTATATATTATTTTCCACAGCGGAATCACGAACTTGAATATTTTGCTTGCATTTTGACTACTGCACATTGATCAAGGGACCTGTAAAAACTGCTGTTGGTATCTTGTATAAAAGTCTGAAAACACACACAATGAGAGATAGTCATGAACCAAAGCCTGCTTTCCTCATAATTTTCCCTGGCAAGGAGGAAAATTAAAAATAAATAAATAAAAATCATAAAATCATGAGATGATATATTTTCTTAATTTTAGGAACAAATCACTTTCTCTCATTAGTGACTTTCCTCCTGCTTGACCTTGTTTTCCTAAGACACGGGATTTCTTTTACTAACCATCTCAGCTTTTGTCATACAAGATTTCTAAGAGCTACATTCTGGAAATTGGGTTTGTGCACCATGGCAGGTCTGGCATGTGAGGAAATCAGCCACATGCTAGATTTTTTTCCTCCCATATCTATCCAAAAATACACAGCACAATTTCCATCCCATCATTTCAGCTAAGAAGAAAATCTGACAATTTATTACAGTCCTCCTGTACCAGATAATAGTCCAATTGATAGTATGTGACAGAGCAGCTTAACTTCAAGAGCCAGCGCTTCTTCATATAACTGCTGTCACTTTTGCTTTTCTCAACTTCACCTCAGTAACCGATTTTTTTTCTGCTGTTTTAATTTTGATATGTCTTGTTTCCTCAGAAGGTTGCCAAGAAAGTGAATAAAACATAGGTTGATACAAAATACCTTGTCTAAGGTGCATCATTTTCTATCCATGTATCCACAGAGAAGAATAGTGTGCAGATATTTGCCATAGGTCTTGTGCCTACAAACAAATGCCTAAAGTGTTCACTTTGAAAAGTATCTGATCCTGCAGATCTGTCTATACCATTTATGCTGAGAAGCCCTGCTAATTTACTCTGTGGTCTATATTGCTGGGGTCAGATTGCTACCATAACTAAACTTGCCCATGTAAAACTAGTTTGGCTGAGTTGCACTGCATAAGCATTTACAGTACAAAACCGTGTTACTTTAAATAAGGTGGAAAGGACAAACAGAGGAACAGGAAGTTCTGGAAGTTTTATGCCAGTTTTGTATGGGGGAAGCATAGTATTTTTGTACAATCTGCACTATCAGTTCAATGTCTTTTGACAATTTACAGAGTTTCTAAACATACTTACCATTTAAAGCACTGCCAGTAATTTAAGATCATAACACAAGAATAAGAGACACATTTGCCTCTCTTCATTGCAATTTTGCCAGTCCTACTGTCCTATTAACATCACAAAATATCAATATACTACTTCTAAAAGAACTCGCAACTTGAAGAAGGTCTAACATTGCCAAATCAACCAGACAAACTAAAAATACTACAAAAATAAATTTGAAATCACAGGACCTTATTGACTTCAAATCAGATTTTTTAATTTCAGAAAATTGTATTCTCTTTACACAAACTTCCCTGTTGCAGCCTAATGAACTTACGTTGGAAGTGACATATTAACAGAGGTCCATCCTATACTACTGCTCATAAGGAGAAGAGTGAATAAGTAGATAGCTTAAAAGACTAAACTTACTAAAGACTAAACTACATAGCAATGGATGCAATAGCATCAATGAAAAGTTTGTCTAAGGACAGTATGGGTTCATGGGAATCAATATGTATATATGAATACACACATTTAAATTTTTAAATAGTTACAAACATTCAAGAAACATATAAACTTAACACATACACATATATCCATGTATACAAATATTGAAGAAAACCATATAAACATAATGCATTTATTTTTTGTAAACATTTCATAATTTAAATGTATTCATCATAAGTTAAATGTATATGTTTATATGCTAATGTACACAAGAAAAAACTTCTCCCTCTCTTTTTGTATATAAACATACACATATATTTCAATTCAGGGAGAATTCTCCCTCAGAAACACCTTAACCTCACTATATAAGAACATTTGCACTGGGTCATGCCAAAAGACCACCTGCCCCAGCATCATGGCTCTGACGATGACCAAGTATACGGCTATACCATCACCTGTCACAATTTTCAGCTCAGGAGCTGTCTGAAGCAGTGGAGGAGTGGTGTTCATGAGAACTGAAAATGCACTGCAAACGAGTGTTTATATTCATTTACTATTCTCAGTAAAATTAGTATCTATACTAATTATACTACTACTATACTAATTATGCACGTTATATATATATATTAATTCTATGCCATAGTAAGTATATATATGAATACTATTATATTAGTATTAGTGTCTTCAATTCTCATAGTAAAATAGTGAAAATTATAATTTAATATAGTATTTTAATTTATAAAATAATGGTAACCATTGTAGAATACAAAGCAGCTCAATCCTTGTCATAGCAAGGCTGTACCTAACAGGAGACTCTACAGAAATGGGGAGAAATTATACCTGAGTTGTGTTAACACATATACTCAGGTTTTTAACATACTAAAGGTATTAACCTTCACAAGGGCCCAAGAAGTTATATGTAGTGATGCTCAAGGTAAACATCAGACACTAGAATATCTTAGATGTGAATGAAAGAAAGTTACCTAACCTCTTTGAAGGAACGAGCCTTCACTAGAAATTTAAACTAAGATTCTTGACTATTAGCTGTTTGTTTGTACACAACATGTTTGCCTTTAAAAAAAAATAATTAAAAAAACCTCTTTTTAAACAGAAAAACAACAACAACAACAAAAAAAAAAACAGTAAGTTGGAATTCTTCACTGAATTCTTCCCATAAGTGTCAAAAAAGCCTGTATGTTGGAATTCCATTTTATTAATTCATACTGAAATTGATTATTACATTATACCATTTAATGGCTAACCACTTTTGAAAGGATTAATGAACCATGACATTTTACCTGCATATTTGAAGGAAGCAACAAGAGCGCTTCTTTAGAATACTTAAACTTTGGGCAATAAAAAGTACTTTTCTTTTAGAACTACATATCTTTTTCTAATATTTCCTAGCAGCAAGTCTTTTCAAACACAAATGCATTTAAGCAATCAAACTTATTTGCTAACAGTAGCAACACAAAATAAAACAATCAGATTGTACTTTGGAGATTGGAGTGGAAGGGGAGACAAGATGCAAGCACTCTCTTCTCTGCCACTCAAAAAGAACAGCTTGGGATAACTGCTAGACTAGACAAAAAGTAGTCAATACTTGGTACCCACTCAGACACTGGAAAGGTGAGTGTTGCGCGTTCAAATTATGTTTGTACTATAAGCATACTCAATCAAGTTTCTTTATTGTTTGTTTTTGTTATTTGTTTATATTTTTATTGTTATTGTTTGTTGACACGGGAATATGGCTCCATTGTTAAGCATACATAAGTGTGTATCATCTTATCAGAGCATTTATTAATGAATACATAACTTAATACAGTATAGAGAACAGCAACAAATTTTGAAAGTATTAGTATTTTTATTGAGTCTGAGCTACTGTAATTATACAGCGTACTGTGAAATTAAAGGCTTTAGCCTTGGCTTCTATAGTAATTTCACTGGTTTTGCCTGAGAGTTCAATCCAGAATCTACTGAAAATCAGTGGAAGGGCTTTTTTTTTTTTTTCTTTGCATTAAATGAACAAAGGGAAAAACACTAAGCTTACCATATCAGTTCAGTCACATTGCAAGCCGTATACAGTTGGACAAGGTAGGAGTATCTAATTCTATCAATACGGATCACCCTTGAACCTTGCCCTGAGATTCTTGCTCATTTCCAAAATTTCTTTCAGAATGGAAACAATAGATTTTTCCACCACACGAAACCCAGAACTAGTTATATTAGTCCACAGATTATTGTACTGAGGTACCGCAGAGGTTGCATCAGACTTCTCTGCCCCTGACTAACTCAGGCTTTTCAGAACCTTTTCTCAAGCACCCCCTACATAGCTTCATCTTGCTATGAAAACACATACACAGTTCCCTGTGAATCATGCTGGACATACTATTAAGAAACTTTAATTCCTAGATGATCTTTTCTTTCTCTTAAAAAATTCATGTCTCAGGATCAAAGAATTACAATGCTGAGACAGTGATCTTGTGACAGTGCACCTCATATTAGCCCAGCCTTATCACAACTACATGGACTTCTGTGTGAAAATCTCCATGTCTACTTTCAGGAACTTAACAGTTTTGTGTCTCTGACCTAGAACACATTCCTGAAAAACACTGGTCAGAATGACAAAGTTCCCAAACCTTCATTAAGGTTTTATGACAGCTGAAGAGATCCTAGGGAATATAGAACACAAAGGATTAGGCATGCTATATCCACAGTGCTAGAGAAACTGGGGACATGCGTTTTTGGAGTAAATGCCCCAAGCAAGGGACATTTGTGAGAGCCTGCTAGAGCACATGCAACAGACTGTCCTTCAAAATGTGGATCATATGGTTGTGAATATATACAAAGTTAAATTGGCAGATCACTCCCAAAACTGGATTAAAACAAAAATAAACAACAAAACCAAAACCCATACAATACAGGCATAGCTTAGTGTACACATAAGAACAGAACTCAGAATTTCTTAGACACAACAATATGAAGAAATAAGCTATTTTCTTTTCTATTCCATTATTTTCTTCTAAAATTGAAGATACTGTCTTCATCATTTTCACCCCACATTAAAAATCTTTGCCTGCTATCAATAAATGATAATGACACTTAGTAGAGTCATAGAAGCTTACACACTCAGGGTTGGTGGTTTTTTTTGTTTGTTTTTGTTTGTTTGTTTGTTAGTTTTTTTTTTGTTTGTTTTAAGCATTAAATGAAGTATTAAAAATGTAAGTTTCTGGATCAGCATGTGTTTTGATAGATACGTTCAAGTATTTGTACAATCTCCTTCCAGCCTACTGATTTCAAGGTAAACTGCTCTTCTATGCAGTGTCACTGATCCATAGAAACTACGATCCAAACTTAAGACTGACTGAGAACATAAAACATTCATAAAATTCATACAACCATATACTCTTCTATGAACTGATATTTTGGGTAACAATTCTGAAGTGAGCATTAAAGTGAATTTGTACAGTAGGAACTATTTAAAATCTATTTAAAAAAAAAAATTAAAAAAATCTAAGCCAAGATGGTCACAGTTAGGAACTATTAACTACCTGACTGAATCACAGCACTCGCCAAAGACTGGAGCCTGTGCATTCCATATGTGCTGTGAAGCTGTCCTGAAAGTAGGGACTACGTAGTGTTTTGCGTTAAAAAAACTTTAATCATTCTTTTGTAAAGATGTGTACAGGAAAGGGAAAGAGAGTGTGCTCATATGTGCTCATATGCTCATGCATGTGTACACAAGCATGCACAGTTCAGTAATTCATCCAGTTAAAATAAGAACAAAACAAGATCCTATTGTTTCATTGCTTAAGTAGCCGTTATTCTCCAGTTCTTTACATACTCGTTAAACAGTGTTTTCACCAAAAATTCTAGCCCTGTTTATGACATTATCTAATTGTCAAAGGTACATTGACCTTCATTAACAGTAATGTTGCTTCTGAATAGCTGTAAAACACTAGCATTTGGGGAATAAATTCAAACATCTGCTTATTCCACTCTCAAACCCTTTCCAATTTAAACAAGGGCATTTTTGCTATAACTATTAAACACGTGAAATAAATAAAAAAATTAATCTTTAGTAGATTACAGTATAATCTCTAGTAGATTATTTGATGTCCTCTTAATTACAGAAGCACAGATTACTCACACAGAGTTAGCAGCTCCTTAGTATTTTCATTACTATCAACTACTTCTGAGTAGACTAATTTGTCAGTAAATATTCACTGATAGTTAAAGGTTGACTGAAAATCTCAACCCATCACAGCCTTTTGTCAGATCATGGAGCAGCCCTCCATCTCCCAAGGCAGTCAAATGATCAAAAATCTTTAAGGCAACAGGTTTCACTCCTAGAACTGGAGTGTGAGAGGAATGGCCAGCACAGATCAAAGCAGTCATCCACCTAATCCCAAATCCTGACTTGAAAAGGGATACTTTACAGGAAAAAGAACAAAACTCTTCATTTAGGAGACAAATCTACCCTGTGAAAAGTGTCTTTTTTACCTCATGTGCCACAAGACCATTTATGCAAGGAAGCATGAAGATTTGTAATCCTTTCAATACTCTTGACATATTTTTTAAATACTAATCATTTCAAAGTAGCATGTTATTCTTATTAATGTTCAGTACAGAATACCATATGGCAATGTGTGATGCAGATTAATCATCAGTCCCAAAGGAAAAACAACCTTCATGTGCTGCTTTTGAACAGGCCAGCTTTCCAGTTATGCCCTTCTTCCTTAGGACGTGAAGAATTTAGAAACTCTGCATCAATCTCCACGATCTTGCATCACAGCTTTACCACATCTCTCCACCAAAATTCTCTCCCTTGTATTAGAGGAGTTCAAGTGACATTACTGAAGGTGCTATAGGTTGATAAAAAATAGACTGGTGATTGTTTTCTTAGGATGTGTACTAGGTTAAACATTAAGAGAAAATCAGTATTTTGTAGTTTTCAGTGATGGCTGGGAGATAAAGAATGTGAGCCAGTAGATGGGAGAATAGACCACCAAACATCTGGAGAGCTGTCCTACATCTGGAGACTAACTTAGCTACTTGTACTTTCTGCATGACCTCACTGTTTCTATCAGTTCTCCCATAGAATAAATTTTGACCTCAAAATTGCTTTATGAGGATCAGAAGAACTCTGAAGTGCTCAAGTTCAACTTCAAATAGGAACATACAAGTACAATTATAGGGATAAACAAATTAGCTCTGTAGTGCTGTAGTAAGTGAGAACTGTACTCTAAAAATAAAAAATAAATGAAACAAAATATGAAGAGAAGTGCAGGTGACCAATGACTTTTTTTTTTTTTTTAATTAGGGGAAATCATAGTGGTTGAAAGGAAAAACTGCAGGTTTCTAGTCACATCCTTGCTTCTTATCTGCCTGGTTTTTGTACCTACTTTTTGGCATCACAGCCAATGTTGTTTCTGTACAGTGTCTATGTCTGGGAGGCTATTAATAATATTAATATAATAATATTAATAATCCTGCTACAGTTGCATTATTTTATTTTTTTTTACCTTTTTTTACATTTATTTATTATAACTGCTCAGTCAAGTTTGACATTCTAAGTCACTAAAATGGTGCCTCAACTTAGCAGAATATACTGCAGGTCTGTGTACATTATAGCTTACACTAATACTTTAAGTTAGACTTCCTGAAGTAGGAAAGTGATTAACATAACAAATTTCATTTCATTCATGATAATTTGTAAAATCTCATTAGAAAGTTTATACCTAAACGTATGTTAGGTGTGGCATTTGTTTCCTGGCTGCTATATGAATTATTAAATGCCTGGATTTCTCATCACTTAAAGACACCACAATTAAGGACAGTGTTAATCACTCAGGGAGAGGAGGTGGAAGAGGGTGGATGGGGGGGAAGGAGTTTTTTTTTTTCTTTCCTTTGTTTCTCACTTCTCTAGCTTGTTAGTAATAGGCAACAAATCTTACTATCTCCCTACTCTGAGTCTGTTTTGTGCATCACGATAATTGTTGAGCGATCTCCCTATCCTTATCTCAACCCTTGAGCCCTTTGCATCGTATTTTCTTTCCCTTCCCCTTTGAGGAGGGGGAGTGAGAGAGCAGCTGAGGTGGAGCTCGGCTGCACACCCGAGTAAAACCACAGCAGTTCTGCATAATTTTGTTAAAAAAAGAACATTCTGTAGCATACATATATACTTCTGAAACAGTGGCTTGAACCTACACAAATTTCTACTACTGCAATGGAGTCCTATGGGTGATAAAGTACTGAGTTATTTGCAAATGTAGTTGAATATTGTATACAATGCTTTCAGTGTGAATATAAATGTATATGTACACTGATTAATCTAGGAGAAGCTACCTAATGGAAAAATATAGAGACAGAAATAATCCTAAAAGACAATAGACAAGGCCAGAAAACAACTTCACAACTTCAATGGAGACCAAAAACTTAGAATAAAATTCAATTTCAATACAATAGACAGGTTTGGAAAACCACCTGAAGAAACACTGCTTTCAAAGTGCAAATTCATCACATGAGGACAATGTAAGATTGGTCATGTTCATATACATTGTCCCAGCATGACAAGTCATTTTCTAGGGACATATTTCCATTCACAATGTTCATAGTGTACAGTGTCAACTGGTTAAAAATACCCAATATTGATATTTTAGGGGAAGCATGGAAAACATTGATAAACAATAAAATTCAAGAATGAACAAACTAAGACATTTAGTTTTTCTCCTATTTCCATGAACTTTACCAACAGCCAGACTCACTGATGTAGGAATTAACTCCATAGATCTTACGCCATGCCAGCATACTGGCATGAAAGCCAAATGGACATCTTGTTCCTACTGGAGTTTTCTCACCCCAAAGGAGAATTCCCTATTAAAATGGAATAGCTTTTAGCTTCTCCATTTCTCCTCAGTACTTTGTAGCCTGACTGGGCGGCTGATGGCTCAGACCCTAAGAATATTCTCATCACTAATTGTTCAATAAGTGGTCCTTTCCTCCCAGTGAAAGAAACAGCCTGAGAAATCTACATAAATAAGCTGTGAATATATACAGATCAGTCCTCATAACTATTTGATAATGATTTTTTTGCTATAGGCAAGAACAGTTGTGCATGTGTCTGTTTCCAAGCAGCATTTCCAGCTATACCGACCTGCACAGAGTACATCCTCCTGTGTAGCATGTATTCTGACTGTGCTCTTTTTCTTTACACTATTACATGTTTATGCATTCTGTAAATTATCTGAGTAAAGAAAGTATACATTACTACAGCTTTGCTCTGCAAAAGTCATTGCAGAAAACAAGTCTGACTACCTACCCTGTCAGTTTTTTCTTTACAGAAAAGTGATAGGTGCACTGCTTACACAAGTATCATGACAACCACATCAAATAAACTTCATTTTTCATAGAGTAAACTGACAGTGACATTTAATATGAGGAACAGGGATAGATTTTCAAATCTATGGAAATCTTTGACAGCTTAGATACAAAACCAGGCTAGCATACCATAGATATGTCAGGTCAAAATAAAGTCTAACTTTTTCATAGACAATAGACAGGATTTTACAGCTTAACTATTTATAGACTCGTTCAATTACTCTACAGCAAATGACATATTTTTCACTACATTTTCTCAAAACAATCACATTCATCATATTTAAATATTCTGCTTTGAAAGGGGAACTGAATAGCCTCAAACTTCAGGTGCAAGATTTCTCATGGTTTGCCTTTAGAACATGCAACCCATATATCCAATGAATTAAGGACAAACATTTTTGTTTGAATAATATTTCTTTCAGTTTTGTTGGGCAAGGAGAGGAGGGTCTGATGAGGTCCCTAAATGAAATTTCTTCCATATCAGTATCTTTAACCTCAATACCTGGAAAGTAGTTGGGTAAATACAGATAATTCATATACACTGAACAACAACAACAAAAAAATTTAGATTTTCAGTTTCCTGTATGGGATCCAGAAAATTCTGGAATCCTAAATGCAAATTAATGCAATACTACTGTTTCCCTATAGCACATTGTTTTGATGGTATAAAGCAAAATTAGGTTTTCATGGAAATAAAATTTGGAAGTGAAACATTAAGAGAAGCTTATGAATTTCAGAAATTCCTGCAGGTTATGTATTATTTGGTAAGATTTTGAACATTTTAACTAAAAATTTCTAGCTCTTCTGTTTCCAAAGACTCTGAACAGCCTGAGAATTCATGGTTATATTGTTTGTTCACAACCAAATTGAAACAATAAGGCACTTACCAAGGTGTGAACGTCCGCCATTTAGCTGGATAGAATGTTAACATCCCTATGCAATTTGCCCAGATTAATTGTTAATAGCTGTATGGATAGTTTGTTCACAACAAAAATTTGCTACCACCACATTAGAGTACATTGCTAAGTTAGGATACAATATAACTGAGAAAAACAGATATTAAAGTCTAGGTAACTGCACAATTTTAAAAATAGCTGCAATAGGAATACATCAAGGCAGTATAGATTTCACTTTTGTGACACATAGCTTTTCCCTGAAAAGCTGACACAGGATGTAATTACACAATACATTTTCTTCAAAAGTGTTTAATACACCCAGTCTAGGCAATCACTCTTGTGACTCATTTTGCTGGCCCTCCAAACTGCACCAGTACAGCTATTAGCAGGACTTTGTTGTAAATCAAATAAAAAAAAAGGGGGGGGGGGGGGGGGGAGGACATGTTTTTGTTTGTTTGTTTGTTTGTTTTTGTTTGTTTTTGTTTTTCTTTTTTAGATCAACTAAGCCAATTTCAAGGTTCACAAACAATCAATGCACATTTGGTAGAGGAGGCAGAAGGACAGAGACAGCAGCAAACCTGATGTAGGAGTGAGAAGGGCAGACAGAAGCGGTGAAATAGGGCAAGATCTTCCCAAACCAGATCTGCTGAAGAAAATATGTTGTCTACTTTAGGGTTGCCAAGACAGTGAAGGATCTGGGGCGATGTATAAGGAGCAACAAGAAGCTGTCTCAGGGGAGGTTCAGGTGGGATATTAAGAAAAGATTCTTCACTAAGTGGGCAGTTGGGCACTGGAACAGAATCCCCAGGGAAGTGGTCACAGCATCAAGTCTCTCAGAGTTCAAGAAATGCTTGGACACTTCTCTCCAGTTTGATTTTTCAGTGGTCCTTTGTGGAGCCACGAGTTGGACTCAATGATCCTTGGGGGTCCCTTCCAACTCAGGATACTCTATGATTCTATGGTTCTATTCTGAAACTAGTGTATCTCTGGAGTGTAGCATAAGATTGCACAAGCGATGAGTAGGTTGATGATTAGTAGCAAACAATACATAAAATGTGTTTAGTATAATGCATGTACTAACCCACTATTTTACACTATCTAATACTAAACATTTTAATTTTTGTAAGAGTAATTTCAAGAAATAGGGTATATCTCCACAATAAATGCAAAAAAAGTATCAGGGATCTAATTAACATTTTATAGATCTTTGTAAAATATGATTAATTTGGTTAGATAAAGACCCAGAGTTCAGGGTGGGAGAAGTATGTGCTGTTACTGATTTCACTCTGAGTAGTAGCGCACCACAGTTGTGTTTGTGAGATCTGGATTCAAAGCAGCTACAGGTACCCAGAAGCAAGTGTTAGATTTCACTGAAAGCAAGGAAGAGTAAACCGACTCAGTAGAAACTAAGTGTCACAGGGGCAGGATGCTGCCAATGAGCTGATCGGAAGCACCCTGCCTCTGAGATATAGTGATTTTTCACTCCTAAAGCCTGTTGAACCAGGAAATATAAAATTCTTTAAGATATTATAGATATATTTAGAGGAATAAGATTTACTCCTGAAATTTTTGTTATTTGTATTTTTAGAACAATGACAAAGTGGATATGATTTTCCAGGTTAACATAAGAAATCCTACTACAAATACTTGGACTGCTCTCATGAGCCAGGTGATCAAAATGTTTGTGTACTATACTGCTAGGCACATTGCAATAATTCTGTTTTATTCCATTTCCATTTACACATTCATGACTTTATATACATATATATATATATATATATATATCCAAAGAAAAAATTTCAGCCAGTGTGAATTATTCAGAGAAACAAGGCAGAAAGACAGCACTCAATATAGCCATAAAAACATGAATATTATAATTCCACAAAAAAAGGGAGACTTGAGTTACTTGCTGTATAAATTAGGTTTGGAAATAAATGAGCTACCTTTTATTGTTTAGCTCTTTTGTGATGAGTTTCCCTTCCACATGGATGAAAGAAACCTATGAGACATTCCTTTCCTTGTAAGGACACAGAGACAAATAATAAATGACAGACAGCATGAGTTTAACCACAGCTTTGGATGTCAGAATGATTACTGAATTTATAGATAAAGGAAATGTGTTAGAACTAATCTATCTGAACCTTAATATTAATCATTTGACACATATAGGAAACTACTAGTTAATCTGTAGAAAATGGTAGTAAAAAACTCTAATGATAGATAAGGAACTGCTTAAAGGGCCCTTACCAAAGACATTGCAAAAGAAAAAGGAGCAGCTGGGCTGGAGGCTTCTTATCTAATATTAGTGACTTCCCATAAAAAAGCAGGAGATACTGGTGGTTTTTTTTGGTAACAGGAAATTGGAAGCCATCAGATTGAAGGGCAATAGAACATCAACCATGAAGATGACCAAGATGACCTTGAGGATGATGGTAAAATGAAATTTCACACTATTAAAATTTAAGTGTACTAATAACAGGAAATGGTAGCCCAGGGGGTAGTTCATAGGAAATGTTACAAGATGAAAATATCTTTTGAATGTTAATTAAACACAGAATGACTGTGTACCAAAATTCTTCCACCCTAGCATTTACTTCCCCTTTACCTCTTTTAATGCCTCAGATTTCCTATCTCTGTTTTGAGGTATCACCTTTTTCCCTTCCTTAGGTATATTTAAAGTGTTACAGAGGTGCTTCTGACTGGGAGAGAATGGGTACCTGCAGAACTGCCTTAGCTGCTCCCCTCTCTAAGCATTCCTAGTTCTCACGATCATGAAAAATATGTTTTGTTTTTCTATACAAGCATTTTTGCTATTTTTCTATACATATTGGGAAACACTCATGCTCTAGTTCACTGAATGAGGTTCTCATCTAGAAGGTTTTCTAGAATTCTTGTAACCAGCAGTGGAAAAAAATGAAGTTAAAATGGTACGGGCATAGAGGTGAACTATTAAGACCAACTGATGAATGGCGATCTCTCTCATTAAGAACGGACTAAAGGATGCTTGCCCTTTTGCCTAATAAAACGAATTCCAAACTGCAATTATAATTTATTTCCAAACAAACAAAACAAACAAAAAGGATCAGAAGAATAAGTTGTTAAAAGAATAATGTCAGCACAAACAAAAATGTTACCGTGAGTAAACTGGCATGGAAATTAGAAAACTTAAGAACCATTAAAGGAATTTGATAGCTCCAAGCAGTCATAAAAATCATTTTTAAAACAAAGCCTGACATAAAAGACATTATGAGATATGGTAGTCATAAACAGAGGCTGGATTTGTTAACCCATAAGTGTTCTGTGGTTATAACTCTGAATTTGGCAAACTGCTTGTGCCTAAAATATGCGACATACTTTAATTATAGGGAGCTTTCTTGGTTTATATAAAATATTAATATAAGACACTTAAGTTAAAATACATAGATATTCAGACACATTTTAGACTGAGAGAAAGACACTAGATCCATGCATGACCAATTTTACATAAAGACAATTTGACCACTGCTACTGTTTACTGTTTTAAGACATTTCTCTTATTCTGGGTCTACTGCTGCAATCAACAGAAGCATTTGTTACTGTAATTATGAACACGAAGTAGAATAGTAATACTACAGTGATCAGTTGGTCTACTAATCACACTGATGCTATTTCTGACAAGAGTCAAGGATCTATAAGCATTTCCAGTGAAATTTTGTACTATTTCTCAGTTTGACAATCCACTCTACAAAAAATACCTTAGCCACAACACTTTTTTTTATACACAAAATTTGATTATTTAAAAAATAAGACTTCATTTGGTTAAAAGGTAAAAAATTGATTTTGATTCTTGTTCTCTAACACCCAATAGAAATGGAAGTAGGTGGAAACTCTGTAGTTGTGGCCAGCAGTTCTCTTTAGTGGTCTTTTTTCCCTTAATTTTACACACAGTCTGTTTGCCAATAGTATTATTAATTGAGGTTCCTCCTTTTTTCTCTCCATAGGAAAGATATTGCACATTTCAGAACATTCTCAGGCTCTGAGGTACTTGTCACTTATGTAACCAGAATAGAATTTTGTATGTGTGAAAAGTGCACCTTAAAAGTGAATAAAGTTACCAGTACAGAATCAGGAGTTTTAATTCATGCTTATGGAAACAGGAGCGGTGTTACATAAAGCTGTATAACAACTGATTAAACTCCATTCTGAAAACAGATATACATAGCAAAAATTATTTTTTAATCCTCTGAGTAAAAGTGATGCTAGGCAATAGCATATACAATATTCTAAACTACAAAAACAGTTTCTAGAAGTATTCACTATCTCTTAGTAGGGGTACCAAAATCCTGGTAAGTATCCTGGAATCACCATACATAATTAGTGAGAAGTAACATCACATATCAGACTTCTGATTTGCTTCTCTAGAAAAGAAATAATTACAAATTACATTGTTTTTATTAAATAGTCAATTTAAATGTTTCAAAGCAATCCAAACCCCACATTTTTACTCACAGGCTGACTTCTGCAGATTCAGACCACACAGTCACAGCCCACCACTGCCATGCTGGTTCCCCAGGTGTGTGCAGTGTAGGAACACTACCTTACAAACATTCCCCTTCACAAATGTAGGGAATCATTAATTTATATTGCATGTGAAAAAGACAGTGATTTTATACCATGTTTGCTCCCATCTGGTTTTACTGCCATGCTGAGTATTAAAGAAAAGCAGGAGAAAGCAGGACACAGAGTTTGGGTGGGACCTGGCATTATGGAAGTTAGGAGCTCCCACCTAAGTACTGCTTTCCTGGGGGATGCAATGTTTTGGTATTAGATGTGAGATTTATTTTGTGTTTTTTCAGTCATATCCTCTTTTTCTAAGAAGCACCTGTATCAGGAACAACCCTTAGGAATAAAGGAGAGCTGTTCTGCACTTCAGAGGTTGGAAAGTTCAGCAGAGATGAGTATAATGGAGGTCATGGGCCTGACTGCTCTGCACCACCCTGCAAGGCCTGCAGCCTACCTGCACTCCTGCAACTCCCTCTGGCCCATACATGAGGGTGGTTTTTTATTTGTCTATTTTATTTTTTTTATAATGGAACTGTAAAATAAGGTATGATTTTGATGTAATTAATATATATGGTTCTGAAACTTAAGACTGTTAGTTGTTTTGTGCAGTGGCTGCTAGGGTGAGTTCATTGTCTGAGACTAGGTGCTTACTGTGCTGTATGAACAAATTAGTAAGGAAAGAAATAGGAAAACTAATTATTAATGTTACCATAAAGAAAAATCTTTTAAATAAAGATTAATGCTCAAATGGTTTCATATTTTTGACATGTAGTTCAAGCATTCCCTTATACACGAAAAATAAATGCCTATTTCTTTGTATGGCTTGTCAGCATATATTGCTTTCTGATGTTTATGGTAAAACATCAACACAAAACTTCAGTATATCAGGTCTCTTGTGTTTTAACCCATTTAGTGGATATGGTTCTATCACGGTAACACTGTACTAGGAAAATGCACAGTATCTTTTCCACTTGATAAGACTACCCTTCAGGGATCCTGGTGTATTGAAACAGTTACGCATGTCCCATGGGCTATTTTATTTTTTCCTCCTACTTCTAGATCCTCATTTATTTTTGTTTTTAACAGAATTTAAAATTAAAATTTTTTAGAACAGATAAAACAGCCAAGTGCTCACTGATGCTTTTAGGAAAATCCTTCTTTTGAATGCAAAAGCTGTTCCAGTTCATGCTATCCATAGCAGATCACACAGAAAAGTCTAACAAGCTTCTGTTGAAGCAGTGAGCTTTTTTTATTATTATTATTCCAGTCAGTCAACTGACAACAGCTCCAACCCAGTTAGAAATCCTTTAAACTGCACTTTGGAAATCACCATCACAATTGCTACTAATTGGCACTTTTGTTGGCAGCCTCAGGAGAAGAAAGAAGGCAATGACTGAATGGGCCATGGAGAATGAACTCCCCTTCCAGCCTGTCAGAAATCCTTTAACCAGAACAGGGCGAAAGTACATTCCTGTAGCAATGTGTTTTTTTTTGTTTCTTCTTCCCATTATTATTAAAAAAAGAAAAAAAATGCCCCTAATGCGTAGCATCTCTGGTCTACCTGGCTTGTACCTAGAAAACATCACTCAGGACTAGCAATCTAGAGTTTCCAGGATCATTTAGGAAAGATTGTTGAAATACGTGGTTTGTTTGTTTGTTTGTTTGTTTGTTTTTTACAGCTACTCAATAAGCATATTATTGCAGTTTGCCTTTTGTTAGTTTTCTAGTTTATTACCTAAAAGGAAATTTCTTTAATAGGAGAAAAAAAAAATCATCTGAAGCTGGATGAAAGAAAACCAGTGACTACACTATGCCCAATGAAAACAGATTGAAAGAAGATTAGAAAACAGATGATCTACTTAAAATTTTAGAAATGTTTTGTTTTCTTTGTTGTTGCTGTTGTTTTTTAATGATACTACTAAATCTACGTACTGTGCTTTGATTTCAGTCCCTACATAAGCAACCTTCCAGCCCACTTTCTCTAGCATGAGCCACTTTTTAATCAGATCCTGTGTAGAAAGATTCTAACTGAAGGTCCACAACTGCTTTTCATAAACTCACATTTCTATGACTTGTTTTCACTTCTTTCTGATGCCTAATTGTATGTTAAAATCATAAAAATAATAATAATAAAAGTTATTATTATTATTATTAATAATAATAATAACTAGGTTTAGGTTCAAAATCCATTTTGAACCATTTAACTTCAGGAAGACCAGGTCTTAACTCATGTTAAGGCAAAAGCTTATTCACGTGTGATACCTGCAGAAATGATGTGAATTACCTAAATGATTGCCCTATTGATTACTTGATAAAATTGCTTTCTTAATGTGTGGCAATTAAAGGATTGTAGCATTCCTTTCTTGAAAGGTGCATTATTGCATGTCAGCCAAATACAAAGATTTGTGCTTTATTTGGAAGTCCTATTGCACAGCTGGATACTCACAATACTCCTCTGTAACTATTGAATTGCTGACATTGTTAGGTTGGCTAAGTATATAATTAGCATAAGTTATATCAACCTGTCCACTAAGTTCAAGGAACACAGCAGAATTATTACACTTATTTCACATTCTAATGGACAATGCTAACACTGTTTTCCTATTTTGAACAAGTCTGTTTTATGTTGAAAGCTTCTCACTGTCAGACATGGCAATAGCTGGAGGATGGTCATGCAGTAAGACTAGGATTTGGGCCTACTGCTTAGAATTACTTATTATTTTCCCAAGTGATGGTTTAATAAGACTAAAGTCTATACATGGCAAAGTTCACTTTGTGCTGAATAGTTGGTGAATTGTATATCAAACACACCACCAGTTCATTGCCTGTGTCATTAAAAAAAAAAAAAAAAAAAAAGACATCTTCAGTCTCTTTAAAGTTGTTGACTGTCAAACTACCAATCCTGTCAACGCACAAAAGAGGAAAAAAACCTGCACTTGCAACTCCTACTCAGGACCAGTAAAATATGTCTATTGTGTTGTAAAGAGCCTCTGGAAACTCCAAAAGAGGAGGGCAGACTTATTGCCACCCAGCGTGCATATAAAGCATCTCTCCTACTCCGTAAGTGAATAGGTATTGGCTTTCTATTGTGCCAGCCGAGAATAATCACACATAACCAATCCAGCCCTATCTAAAGATGAATATCTTTACTGTGGGGATGATAAAAGCAAAAGTTCCTATATAAAATGCAGAACCTCACTTTAGCTGCTCAAAGACCATATGAAATAGCCTGAGCTAAAAATTTAATCTGTTAATGTTGACACCTGTACTGTTCAAAATAATAATAATAATAAACAACAGAACAAAAATTCTTGGCATTCGAGGTTAATTATGTAGTAATTGAAGTCTTCTGGTTTCTGAAGGTTAAAATGTTCATGCAGTATACAATACATAGTGTGCTAATATGACATAGGACAGTTTTATGCCACTTCACTGTAATACAGCAAACTATTGTTTTCTAGATTGGGAAAACAAACCACTTTTTTCTTTCTTTTTTTTTTTTTCCTTAAAATGGAAACAGTTGCTGGCAGCATTAAATATTTTTTTCTACTTACTGATTTATTTATTGTTCTGTCAAGCTAAGAACATTCAAAGCACTTCAGCACTAAATATACTCAACTTATCAAAAATCATGTACAGAATGAGAAGTGTCAGAATAAAATTAACAAGATTTTTTGAGTGTAAATTGTAACAAACAGAGCTTTATATTTAGTGCAATGTATTTTTTGCTGTAAAGTCAAAGTTTAGCCTTTAAAATAAACTGCAGAATTAAAAAGTGAAACACTGTTTTTTTTCTGAGGAGGAATTTAGAAACAGTGTTATTCATATAATTTTAATTAATGGAAATTACTGCAAAACAGTAATTATGAGGCAAAAATTTGTTTGACACCTGATCTTCAAGTGGAAAATGAGTAATGCATTTTTTGGAAAAGAAAGGGATTTAATTGTTCAATATGTTAGTCAACTGCAGTAAGAATGGGGAATATGAGAACACCCACAAGCTTTTTATTTAATAAATCTCCACCATTTCAACTGCCAACTGAAAAAGAGGAAATGACTTAACTACAAAATATAAACAGAAGTTTTCACCAAATTGAGTTAGTTCCTAAAGGAAAATGACTGTAGTGTAGCTCTTAGTATGCTAGTTAAGATTTCTGTGAGTAAAATGTAAAAGTGACAGATACTTAACAGAGGCAGGGCATTAAAACATACCAGTTTCACTTTCTTGGAGTTTTCAGTCAACTAGAGAGAGCTTAAGTATAGCTTATAGCCATTATACTTGATTTTCACAAATGTCAGCTATTACAGGATACCTTTGAGGTTCTTATTTGCTTCCTATTATCTGGAGTAAAAAGCAGTCATACTTGCACATTTAGTTTTCGTAGCAGTGGCTGGTAGCTAGTTCTGGGGGAGAGTTCAGGACTCTTGTATTATAGATTTTTCCAGAAGTTTGCTATGCAGTCATGTCCGATGAGCAAGAAACAAATGTTTCTTGATTGTTACAGTTACAATGCTGGAGTGAAAAGTATGAGACTTTTTTTTTTTTTTTTTTTAATTGAATGACTGAAATAAGCTTAAATTCTGATCATATCATTCATGACAGACTATAGCTTTCATGTACATTGGTTTTTCCTAACCTTTATTCCAGTGAGACATGACAGCAGTAATAGCAAATATAACAACCTGAGTTACCACAGAATAATCTAACACTGAAATCTTTCAGTCTATACATTTTGGTTAATTTTTCTACTTTGATTAATCTTGCAGAGACCTTTGGGGATGGAGGATTGTAGGCAGTGTTTATTGTGAGAAGTGTTGTATTCTTAACTCTAACCTTACTTTTACAGGTATAAGAATGTTTTAATGCCTTGCACCAGCAAGATGCATTTTAAGGACAATGCTGTACTTGATTTGTATGCCTAATTTTCAGTGCAAAGAGAAGAAATCAACTACTTGTTCTTGATTCATATTTTCAATGAGCTTGTTATTTGCTCTGTTCAGTGTTTGTGCAAGAAAAATTGCTCATTGGAAAGTAAAGTAGAAAAGAACAAAGAAAAACATTTTTAGCTTAATTTTAATTTGTGCATGCTGGGTAAACAGCATACATTTTCTTGTAAAAATTGTGATGAAATTGGAGCCATTGAGCTAGAGAGTGTTCAATCTCAGTTTTGCTTGTTTAACCAGTTCTCGATTTCTATGCAAGTGAATCTAATGCAGTATGGCTTGGGGATGTTTCTTACTGTATTTCAATACAGCTGCAGAGAATTTACAGCAATTAGCTTTTCATGTTTCTCTCTGTTTCTTTTTGTATAGTACTCCCTATCATGGGACTACTCTTATTATCTTGTATGTTAAAGCTCATCAAATTTGTATCCTTATTTGCCAGGCAAAAATTAGCTATAAGCTATATGAGCTGAGTTTGAGTTATGTACTTTGCTGATTTTACAATGTGTTTCTCTTCAAAGATCAGCTAGTAAATTACTGGTGTGCCTCAGGACCTAAGCAGATGCTCTTAGTTTTTGTTAGTTCATATGAATTTGGACAACAAACACTTCTAAATGTATGTGTCCTTCTCATTGTCAAAGTTATTTGAAGAGACTGTCATAGGACATGGATTATATCTGGTTACAGTTCTGAAAGTCAAATTGTACAATACTCATTTTCTTTTGCACCTAGTGATTTTTATTTTTTTTTTTAATTTGTAAAGGGCTCTTCTAGATCCTGATTTTCCCTCTATTTTGTGACCTTTCTGATAATCACTCAAGTTTAAATATACCTAAATGTGCATGCAACTCCCGGAAAGTGAAATGGGCATTAAATGGCTTTAAAACAAACTGCGAAAATCTCTAGCAAGGTTTCCTCAGCATGTATGAGATTTTTTTTCTTTTTCTTAGGCTGCAAACTAGAGTACGGAAACCAATTTAAAATGCTAACAGTGGTAATAAATTGCTGTTTCGTTAGTCACAAAAGTGCTGCCACTGTGCTGCAATAATGTCTCAACAATGCAGTGCTTATTTGAATGTTTTAAGCTTGAGATGATGCAAGGCTCCAATTCAGCCAGACTTTGAGAGCCTGAATCTGTGTAGATTTTCTATTTATAAGGACCATAGACAAAAGGGTTTTCAAACTCAAAAGCCAAGTTTAATTAGAACACATCTGGAGCTATTAACTTCTTAAATAATTCAAAATCAGGATGAGACAATAAACCTGACAGATTTATAAACAGGTCACCCTCTTTGTCACTGTGTCTTTACAAGATATTGGAAAGGCCTTTATTTCCGTCTTGCTCTCAGTCTAGCAACTCTGACATTGTTACAAGCGTTATTCGTTCTGCTCTAAGCCCCTAAGTTGTTTTCTGTCTGCTGCATCTGAGGCGTCCACATCTGTCTGCATGTCAGCTCTGTGCTGGTTGCCTCCATTTCTCTCCTTCTGCATGCATTACAAACCTTAGAGTTTGATTAGTTGCCCTCTTAAATTAAGAGGAGATACGGAAGACTTCTTGCTAGATGACCCAGTTTGCAACCACCAAGTCAAGGCAAACCTATAACCACACTTTTTGAAAATAACTTTGCAAAATAAAATGCAAACATAAAAAACACTTCACAAAATAAGTCAAGCTTGTGCATAATGGGAAAATGATCAAAATTCCCTGGCAGAAAAACTAACTAACAGGTGTGAAACTTACTCAGTCTATTTTATTCAAACCAGCAGCCTCAAAAAAAAAAAAAAAAAAAAAAAAAGGGGGGGGGAAAGACCCAGATAACTTAGGATATAAAATTCTGCTGTACATCTACCCTTGGGCACCTTACACAAAGTGAAACTGCTGGTCACATTATGAAAAACACTGAACTAGTTTAAAGTGTTTTTTTTTTTTTTTCCCCAGAAAATTTAAATGGGGTTTAAAAATAGTAAAAACTTTGCTCTATGCAGTGTAGTTGGTATCACACGTACAAAGGACACAAACACAGTATCATAAGGTCTGGATAGGAACATGACAGTCTACACATCAAATACATTTACAGAGATGTATCTTTTCAGACACTTTAATAGTTCACAGCCTTGGTGTTGATGAGCAGTAAGCTTGTTATTGGATGTCATTCTTATTTTCTACCACTTTCTGGAAACACAGAATACACAGACAATAAAACAAGTATTTGATGAAAAAGTATGAGTAGTCTAGTTGTAAGCGTTTCATATTTATCTCATGTTAAAGACTAGACATGAGCAGCCTGAGAAATGTTTTGAAAATTGAAAACTCTGTTTCTATCATATTCATTTTTTGTTCTGTCTGCAACAGTTAACAATGACCAAGTTAACTATGGTGCTCTTTTTGTTACAGACTTTTTTTCCTGTTAGAAATAGGTTAAATCCCTTTTAATCAGAATGTGCTGTAGACAAATGTATCCTAAATAATCATAAAGTCCTACCTCAAGGCTTCTGAATGTAAGAGAAACTAAACTTTGCCATCCATGAAAAAAATCTGTAACCAGTCCTGGATTTTTTTCCCTTCTCCTGTAAATAGTAGTGTGTGGGAAAAGGGACCTTTCTTGCTGCAGAGGCTGCCTTAGAAGTCATGACCCTAACACTACCTTGCTGATGGAGCAGTTGCAGTAGGCACAGTTATCTAAAGCTCTCGTATAAACAAGATAGAGCAGCCATATCTGCTTCTCAACTTGTTTTGTTCGCGATTACAATGGATCCTGTTCTTCATGTTCTCCTTTCTTAAAGATTCAAGCCCCACACCCCCAAAAAAGTTGAAAATAGGGCATTTTCTTACATCTTCTGCATTGTATGCATTCTATTTCTTTCAGTTTCAAGGAGGGTTTGGGGTCCTTTCTTCAGAACTGTCATATGGTTAATACTGATTTTTTTTTTTTCTGGAATATAGTTAGTACTTCACATCTAAACCTCTGTTCTGCATTTTGACAGTAAGCTTGAATCTGGTAATCTAACAGAAGGAAAAAGCAGTCTCAGCAGACGTGCTCCAATCTTGTGTTTGACCATATTAAGAATTAATACTTAGTCTTTCCATACAACCCAGCTTTAGTAAAGCTACCTAAATCCTCTTGGCTGCTGCTTTGGCAGAGCAGCATCAATCAGAGTGCTCAACTTTTGTATTTGCTAATTCAATAGGCAGCCTGACAAGGCTTTCAGATCTGCATTTATGGGATAATGAGGCTTTTTACATAGTTTCATTTTTTGCTATGTTGACAGAAAAAAAAAAAAAAAGGCATTTTTGAGAATGATGGATTTAAAAAATATTTTCAGAATAAATGCATCCTGCATATTAAATATTCCTGATAGGGTAACAAACTTTCTTTCAAAATGTTTAGTATATCTTCAGGAACTTGGGATGTGCTTCCTTTTTGTAAGTTCGCTGGCTGTTTTCATGAAGGAATAGAAATCTTAAATTATCATTAGTTTAGACTGAACATAAATGTCAGCTTTCAGAATTGGAGAACATGCTTTTTGTGTCTTTTTTCTTGCATTTTATGTAGCTTCTGCTTCTCTGAAGTAATATTACTACCCATTTTGGCAGTTTCACTTACATTTTAATATTTTAAAAGCACAAACATGCATGTTTAACTTTGTTTACCTTACTTCTAGAAAGTTTGTGCATCTGAGTGGAAATTTAGAAGATGGCTTAGTGTCGATTTGGTTAAACACACACAAAGAATCTCAGCTCTGCCTCCATATAGCTCTTTGTTAAACCCTATAGTGCAGCAGAGGAGCTCATGATGTTGGCTGGCTCTGGCTCACTACAAGGAGGGCACTGTACAAATGTTAGTTTACAGATCTTTTCAATTCAGGTTATATGAGTGAGAGTACTCTTATGCGCTTACTAATTCTAAAGTAGATTTATAAACAGACACATAAGAATGAACGTTGGAAGGAACAATGCATTGTGGTAGGCACAGACAAGATTCACAAATTCTGACTTGACTACCTTATCCTGTCTTTAACTGACAGAATAAAATTTGTTATGTAAGTAGAACTGGTCAAATGACTGCTTTCCTCTTTTGCTTTGAATGAACTGAGAATATGTTTTAGGTTTTGTTTGTTTGTTTGTTTGTTTTTCATTTGAAATACAGACAGTGTCAAAGACAAAATTCTCACTGATTTGACAATGTCAACGTTTTACTTATGATTGGGGAAGACAATTTTTCAAATAAATGGAGCTCTGAAAGTAAGATTTTTTCCACTCTGGAGTGTCTATTTTTAGGCCTCTCATCTTATATCATTGAAAGATTTTGTACCGTTCCATTTATTTTTTGTTTATGGAGTTTTTCTGTTCATTTCTTTCCCAGTACATTTTTAATTACATTTGGACCTTGATTGGAAATTTTGACCTCTGAAGAGTTTCAGTTTTAAAAATACCTGTAGTGATCAAAATAGTTTTGATTTAAATCTAATTACCATTTACAATTGAAAATCAAGAATCTTTCAAGCATATCTTCAATCAGCAGTTAGGGACCATGGTAAAACTGTTGCCTTCGGGGTGCCTGTCTATTATATGAGCAGATCTACTGGTGTACAAATTACCTGAACATTTCTACTAGGGTTAGATGATAAATATAGCCCAAATGCAGATAATACACATACCATGATACTGGAATTTTCTTGCCTAGCTGTTCTGGTTTAATTCAAATTACTAATTGAAAAAAGTGATATTACGTATCAGCAACAACACTAGTATTAAGTAGTTGTAGTAGTGAAGTATTAGCACTTACATAGCAATAGGTGCTTTTAATATGCTGGACAGCATCAGTTCAGCTTCATAACTGTCTAATATACTCAAGGTAAGCTTGATTCCAGCTTATATAAACTATGCATACTTCAGTGTTTTACTTCAACTGTTACGCTCACAAAGATGGTGAGGTGGTTCACCTGTGACTTTGCTTTAGCACTTAATCCCTTGTAAATGTTATTCTATATAATTTTTTTGACGAAACAACATTTCAGAGGCTTTACCCTTTTGACTTCTCTGCAACCAGTTGATGTTTGGGAGTGAACACAACAGCATTTATTTAAACACACATACGCACACACAAAAACACAAATTCAGGATTAGGAACTTTTAAATGGAAATAGATTGTATGAGTATATGGCCTTCTCTCTCATTCTTGATTTCTTCCTCACCCTGCTTGCAAAGGCATTGTCTCTGTAACCCTATAATTTAGTTGTTTTAAGCTCTTCATCTTTTGACATTTACTAAGGTCCTTCATTGATTTATCTAAGTTAAGTACATTCATATGTTGACAGTTCTTGATGGTTTATTCTTATCTGCCCAAATGTAGCTCTACAAGCCAATCTCTCTCAATCTTCTAGGAAAGAAATCACCACAAATCAAAGCCCTAAGGTAACCAAACAAAAAACTTAATGGGAAAACTTTGCAAACTGAATCACCTGTTACTTTTTTAAAGCATGGTTTTCTTAATTTTTCCTCAGTTTTTGAACCACCCTTAAGACAGTTCTGAATGAAATTACCACCTAATAAGATTCAGTTATGTTACTAGCTCTATTTATGAGGTTAACTTGTGGAAAAACTTCCATAAACAGAATTTGGCACCTTGCTGTTTAAAAGCGGTATTTGTTAGTTGCTCAAATCATGAATGGCAGCACTGATGTTGTCAAGGACTTAGTCTCCTATAATACCCAGGTGAATGTAGATGGCTATTCACATTAAAAACCATTTCTCATGCAATATACAGTGTCGCTCAAAACGTGAGTTTGTCTCCTGCTGCTGCTGAGCTATCCTTTCACTTCTCTAGCCCAGGGGCATGCTGGGTTCTATTCATAAAAGCTTTGCAACAGTGTTCCACTGCTGCCTAATTGCAGCTAGGAACTCAAAAAAAGCAATACCGTGGCTTTTTCTAATGGGTTGTGGTTAGAAATTCCCATGCATAATATACTGTGGCAGGATATCAGATTGCTGTCACACAACAAAATTCTAGTCAGCCATTACAGTTGTAATTGTGTTAACAGCAAATTATCTGTTGCTGAATTCTTTTTGCCCAGTAACAATTTGTAAAACTATCAGAGAGTTTTCTAAGTAGAGAAAGAATTGTATTTTCACTAAATGTGCTTATATTTTTCCCTGCTCTGGAAGTACTGTATTCATCACCGTTCCTAAGCCTCATAATTCAGTGAGCTGCTAAGTCCTGTACTCTCACCACCACTGTAGGTCAGAAATGGTGACAGTTTTGTAGTCTTGAACGACCTCCGTGATCTCTCAAGCCTGTAATGACAGTAGATTTAAACAATTATCAGCATTTTTAACTCCAGTTACTATGGGGTTTGTGACTCAGCCATAAAAATAATCATGCAGTGCTAAAACCCGACATACAAGCTCTAACTTGTACAGCTATTAATATTGGATTATGCATTTTAAAAGGAAGTCAACAAAATATTTTTCACATCATAAATGTATGACAAAGAACAAATCAATGTGGAAGCTGTTATTATTAAACCCTTTTATTATCGGATCTATTTCCAAATAAGGTATTTGACAAGGTAAAGCAGTATTGAAGATTGCTGGTTATTTAACACAGTATTGTTGGTTTGTTATGTACGTATACCTCCAAGCACAATGACGCTTTGATTGTCATTGCATTACATACAGTTGTTAAAAGAAAAAAATAGGCTACTTAAAAACAAATCTTATACTTTGAACTTGGTTTCTTAATCATTAGATGTCCAAATGAAGCTGACTGAAAAAAGACATAATATAGCTTTATATCAGTCTAACTAGTAAACAGGAGAAATGATGTAACAGTTGATGATTACATAAATTAATAAAACCCTTGCATATTTTCTGTATTGTAATAACAAAACAATAACTCATTATAACTGAATAAATTAGTGCTAACAAAGAGTACAAGTTTTTGTGATATCAATAAGCAGAAAGCATAGCAGCATTGTTTTTTTAAAGAGACTAATGTAATGAGATAAAAAACAGAGATAGACAGAGTTTTCATAGCTTCTATGTTAAAAGTCTGTATGAATTTTTGAATTTAGAGGTTAATCTGACTTTTTAACAGTTTTAATATAAAGCTGGAGGATATCCTAGAATTATACGTGGTCACCAAAGGCACATTTTTCATGTGCTGGGAAGCTTCTACTTCGAAATCTTTTTTTTTTTTTTTTTTCTCTTTAACATCAATTGTTTGCTTTTAGCTAAGAAATATTAGACATAGTATATATAGCAGGAAAATCTAATATAGCTGACATTCAAACAGTTTTCTGTATATATTTATACAGTGTTATGTATTATATTTATACTCCAGTGTTATAATTCACTGGAGTACTCAAACTTGGAGTACTGCATACAGGATTGGGGCCCCCAGCACAAGAAAGGCATGGACCTGTTAGAGTGAGTCCAGAGGAGGCCATAAAGATGCTCAGAGGTCTGGAGCACCTCTTTATGAAGACAGGCTGAGAAAGCTGGGGATTTTCAGCCTGGAAGAGAGAAGGCTTTGGGAAGACCTCATTGCAGCCTTTCAGTATTTAAAGGGGGCTTATAAAAAGATGGAGAGCAACTTTTTACATGGGCATGTAGTGATAGGACAAGGGGAAAAGGTTTTAAAGTGAGAGAGGGCAGATTTAGATTAGATGTTAGGAGAAAATTCTTCACTATGAGGGTGGTGAGGCACTGGCATGGGCTGCCCAGAGAAGCTGTTGATGCTCCATCCTTGGAGGTGTTCAAGACCAGGCTGGATGGGGCTTTGAGAAGCATGGGCTGGTGGGAGATGTCCCTGCCTGTGGAACTGCATGGGCTTGCAACCCAAGCCATACTAGGATTCTATGAATTTCTTTTTAGCATTTTGAATATTAAGTTAACATTCATTGCAGTTTGAAAGAAAGTACGCAATCAAAATACAGGGTTAAATGGGACCAGTCAATATAATATATATAACAGGAGTAAAATAAATAAATAAATAAATAAGAAATTCAAGTCAGATACTTTAAGAGATATAAAATGTCATAGTTAATTTTTCATTCATCTAGACCAGAGTGGGACTCCTGCATTATCCATGAAAGTGAAATAGCTTTTGATAATTTGACAGTGATGCTGCTTAACATTATCCAAAAGAGTTGAGCCACTCCATCATTTACTATCTTACATGCACTATCTACTAACTAGTGTATATATATACGATAACCAGTGAGCCTTCCAAATTATAGATTCTTAATAATTAAAATGTGAAATTTTCGTATAACGTATAGTCAAAGAATATGGGCTGAATCCTCATTAGTAAGCAACACAAACTTCATTGCTCTGAGAATTTTCTCATTTTTCTGTTACTTTTTTTTTTCTTTTTTCCCCCACATATTTAGACCAGTTGTGACAGAACTTATTATTTTACTCTACAAAGAGGGTATCAGTCAGACCACTTCCACAGCATGGCTGAGGCTGGCAGGGCGTCTGGAGACCATCCAGTCCAACCCTTTGCTCAGAGCAGAGTCAACTAGAGCAGGTTGCTCAAGGTTGTGTCCTGTCAGGTTTCAAGTATCTCTAAGGATTTCATTTTGCTATATAGAGAATAAAATGTAAACATTGGAGCCAATGGATGCATGTATTCATATGCTGTCTGTCTGTCTATGGCATGCTATGTATGTAATGCTCCCATAAGCCATACTGTCTTTACTTAATGAAAAGACAAAGAAGGAAGTAAAAAAAAGTTGTGCGCTGATGTGGACAACTGAGATCCCATACAAGTAGGGTACGAAACTATTGCACATTAAATCGTTTTCTATAATATTAATATTAATCAACTTTTTGTAATAAACTGCAAGCAAGACTTCCTCTGAACTTTATTCTGCCTACTCAGTTGACAAATTCTTTTACTCAGATTCAATTGTTCAAGTGACTGTTCTTTAAAAAGCAAATAAAAAAGCTCTTCACTTCTTCAGTATCCTCTGAAATATTTTCTTCTGGTTTTGTTCATCTCCAGTACTCACCTTTGGCTTTTACAAGCCAAATAAAAGTACTTACTAACCCATGGTGATGGTTACTCTCACACTGAAATTGCCAACACTTATGTCAAATTCCCGTCCATCAACTTTAAACAGGACATGTCTGTAACAAGCTCTGAATGCAAAAAATCTGAGTACTGCGTACTGTTTTTAACTATTAGGCAATCTTTTGCTGTCTTGGACCCTACAGTAGTGATATTTTCTCCTTTGTTTTTACTGAGACATTTTTCTAACTTGTCTTGGTGGTAACTATGGTGACAGTGATGTCAATGAAGAACAGATCAAAATATATCAGATAAGATAGAATTGATGAGACCCAGATACCTGTGTGATTCTTCATATGTTAATTTGTATTTAATAATTAATCAAATAAGGATTTCAGATATAGATATACAAAAATACTGGTACCTAACTGGCAGCCATTGAGCTTTGCAGCCTTGAAAATGAATTCAGGATTGGATTACAAAAAAAAAAAAAAGCATCAGTCATACTAAGCACCCATCTGGAAATTAAATGTCAAAGATAAATGCAAGAGAGGGGAAAAAAATCAAATCAGAAAGGCAGTGTGCTTACAGAAAGACACAAACTGTTCTGAACAAAATTACCAAAGAAATGAGGTATTTGCTGAATGCCAAATACATGCTTTGATTTTTTTCAGAGTATCCCCAACTTAGTGTCTTTTAAAAATATCATCTTTTTTTGTAAATTCACTTAAAATAGTTATTTCTGTGGCGCATTTCAAAGTTTAGTTTAGGAAAAAAGTAAACTTACCACTTTCACTTTACAGCTCACAGATTGCATTTTATTGACACATAAGGAAAAATCTTAATCATTATATCTGTACATGAATATTTTTCCTCCCTTCTGTTGCTTGAGTGACATTCTTTTCATACACATCCTGTGTGGTTACCATTTTATGACTGATAGAAAGGGCCACATTGTAAAATGCAAAACTTCATATAATTTTATGTCATGTAGAAAAACAATTTATATGGGAAATACTTGCAAGTCCATAATTAGATCTGAAGAAACGGATAGGTAGAACTATACTCCATTTCCTTTAAACTTCAAGTAAAAGTATGGGTTCTTCACTGCATAACTTATTCTAATGGGTTCCTTCAAATAGACTGTTTTAGTTCATGTCACAACTATTGAAAATCTTCACAATTATATATGTGGAGATATTCAAGCTTCTGTCGGAAGAAATCATCAGTGCCAGCACATGGGCGGTTGCACAAAACCTGAGCATTAAGGAGGCTGTTGAAAGAGAAATTCTGGCAGGTCTTCCCGTGATAATATAAGGAGTTACCAGCTGCTCCTGCAATGCTTCTCCTGGAAGTTATCACACACAAAGGAGTTGGGGGAAGAATGGTGAGAACAGCTGGTGGCTCCATATATTCTCACACCCACAGACGTCGACAAAAGGAAATGTCTGTATGCATCTTCAGTACTTCAATGCAAAGTCTGAAACTGAACTTAAATCAACCTAGCAGTGAAATTCATCAAAACGAAGTTACTAATACTCTCTGTCACCTGCTGATATTTTGGTAATGTGAGATCCCCTTTCTTATTGAGCTGCTATGAGGAAAGCAACGGTTTGCCTGAGAAAACAGGGTTAAAATCAGCTCCTAAAATGTGTTATGTTGGTCAGTATGCACAGACTGAGGTCTTCATTTTGATGGAGTTTATCAGTTCATAGGGTTACATCTCATTTGTCTCAAATGTGAAGCTGTGAAATTTTGAAACATTAAAATCAAATTCACGTGCAAGATCTAACTCATATATGTTGTTGGATGTAGAGGTCTAAGTTCACTTTTGTCAGTTTTTACATAAGAAGGAGAGATCTATGAAACTAATGAGAAGTATATAGTTACAAAACCATGAATAAGCCATACAAAATATTACTGTAGTCCTTATTTCATTATACATCTTGACAGGATGAATGGTGCTGCTAAAAGCAGTGCAATAGCTTTCACATTATATTCCTAAATCTGCAAATATAACCAAGGTGAAATTATCATTGAATATTATCACACACAGACATGAGAGGACATAACACAACTAGCTTGAACACTTCCTCATTTAGATAGGTACTCATTAACGAGTGATTCAGACATCCTATGTCATATTTGGACTTTAGGGAAATAATCATTTAATCAGCTATCTGCAAAAATTTTCACTATTCCATACAAATTCAACCATTTTGTACCTTACTGATTTATCTCTCTGCACAGCACTAAGCCACCTCCTTCTTGTCCTAAGAATTTTTCACACTTGAGAGAAAATTACTGCAATATTGAATGCAGTCATTTTTATTTCCTTATGGCATCTGTGAATCAAATACAAGCTTAGTTAACCTTGATCCAGTCTGGCCCCCTTTTTCCATACAGCACAAAAGCAGTCTTATAAATGCACTGTATTTTGCAAACTAGATTTTTTTTTTTTATTCCCCAAGAAGAAAATATGGTTGACATAATTTTGAAAAACAAATAGTAAAAAGCTTAAGTAAGGGTATTCAGTGTCTCTAGAAATTCTAGGAGAATGCTTATATGCGTTGCAGTACCAAGGTGAAGTTCAGATTGTGTTTAGTTTTAGTGACAATGTAGAACAGAAAAGGAATTTGCTACATAATTAGCAGAAAATATCCTGAGATAGCCATTAGGGAGTAATCTCTATGAAAGTATTACCATAATCAATTAGCAGGGATGCATTCTTAATTAAGTTTAAGCAATGAGAATGGTTTATTCTGCAATGCTAGTATTGAATTAATTTGTAAATAAAACTGTGGGTAGAAACTGTAATATCAAATTCTTGTAACGAACCTACTCTAAAAGCAATTTTATGTTATATTTATTTTAAATTTGGTGTTTTTTGACCTTTAACCTTAATTAATTAAACTATTTTAATAAATATTATTAGCAAAAACACAGTGCTGCCCAGGTAGAGAAGCACTTAAAAATTACCTTTGTTTTAGAAGTGACCACCTAAAATCATGAATAGTGAAGAACATGACCAGTCACTGGAATTAAATATTTATTCAATATCTGCTGCAGAAATAAATGCACTTGAAGCATATTTATCATTCTTCTTCTTGAAACAATAAATTCCATCATTCATCAGCACCCATATAATTGGTATAAGTTCACTAAGATTACCCTGTTGTAAATAACATTACTGAGTATAATATTTTAATTTTATTTAATTTCAGTCCTCTCAAAAGTCTATCTCCAGGGCAATATAATTTCTAATCTAAGAATTAGATACTTTCTAAGATTTTTAGCAGTACAATAGAGCAGCTAAGAGCAAGGAGTGACCTATATCACTCCGTGAGACATTGGCTTCAATACCAGTATCACTGGACATTCATTACTGGACATCCATTATTTTGTCTTCTCCACAGAACATTTCACATAGCTTGCCCTTTCCAGGTTGCGGTGAAGACAGTCTTTCTTGTGGCAGACAAAAGTACTTATTGCTTTTGTCATTTTGCTGGGAAGAACAACAAGATTTTTCTTGGATTTCCTACGTAAAGATCAAGAATAAAATCTTTACTTACAAAAAGTGTTGCGCTGCTTTTCCAGTGGCCTTTCAAATGCCAAGGCAAACTCTAAATGCCCTCCAGAGTTTCCTTCACAACTTCATGAATCTGTGCTTCTAGTATTATATTTGGCATATTTCCTCCAGTATTGGGGAATTTTAACATTCTAATCAAAAAGTATAACATGATGTGAGATGCTATTGAAAGTGTTTCTAGCTTTCTCATGCCTGCCTCAGTGATTAGTTATACTATCATGCAACTGAAATAACTAAATAATCACACCTTACTGTCAAGAAAGTTATTATTTAGTCAAATCAAACTATATAAGGCTTTCTCACTCTGAAATACCCATGTCTGTTAGGATCACAGAAAGCTAACGTGATAAAGCATATCAGCAAGCCATTCTGAAGAGTAACTACACTTTGGGCCCATCCCCTGTTACTTCTCCTTGCCTCATGGTTGAGACTTTGCTTGCTGGGTGAGAACTTTATAATATTGCTTTCTCTGCCTCTGTGAGAAAATGCTCTTAAAATATATATTGGTCTCTAGTTCTGTCAGTATGGCACAACTCTAAAACATTTTCTGCATACAAATTTGTAGCTGTCATCACAGTTTTGGCATAGTGCTGTTTGGGTGTCTTTATGTCCTAGTTAGATTTGCGGTGTATGTGACATGCAAACATTCTGTGCAAACACAATAAATGTGATGTGTCCAACACCAGGTCTACTTTGCATGCACGCAACTTGTCTGCATGGAAAATGTGCGTTTGCTCTGCAAATCTGGTGCTGAGCTGGTGGGTCTTGGAGATTCCTTTACTCCAGAGTTTTCAGGCCCTAAGCAAAGACCATATGAAGCCAGAATCTAAGTAAATGCAGTTCTAATTTTCTCTAGGCTTTCATTATTAAACCTGGATTACATCATGTTAACTGTGAATTTACTGTGGGGGGAAAAAACAACTGCTCTGAGGCACCTGTAACTTTTGACACACTATCCTAGTTTAGTAACAACTGTAATATAATAGTATGCATTACTATGGAGATCCAGGAAGAGGAATGTAATTATCAATTCATTTATTTTTGGAAGGGGAAGAGCCTTCAGTAGTAAATGCTAACAACTAGGCGACAAACTCCACTCATTGCTGAGGGTCTAGAAGGGACACTAGAAAAGAGGTTTTCTGCAATCCAGGCTGGATGCTTTTTGACAAGGTACTGCTTCTTTCTTCACTTAATTCATAAGGAGACAGACTGGATATTTGACAGGATTAGAACCCAATTTCATTTTAACTTTTAGTCATCTGTTCATTCATTACTCTCTGTTTGTCTTATATCTGACCACCTGAAGAACATGACAACTTACCAAACATAACCAAAACACATATAATGTTTTTAATAAATTCAGCCTTAGATCCTTTTTCTCTTACATTACTTTTCAGTATATCTATATATAAAAAAACTATTTAATAATGGCCCTCAACAGTGAAGAAGTGCTTTCCTGTTAGTTTTGAAGTGACTTATTTATTTTCATAAAAAATTGCATATAGAATATTTGACATTCCATAGCTAAAGGCATATATCCTTAGAATATGCCTTGTTAAATTTCCAAGGAAATGGGATCCAAAGATATTACCATAACTGAAGCATCTAGTGACGGAGTCATTTTTCGAAATGCCTTTGATTGAACTGCATTCCTACAGCAGGTATGCAAGAATGCACGCTGAATGCATTTTCAAAGTGACCCTGTCAAACTTATAGCGACTGTATCTTCTCTCTGAACTTTTGATAAAACGCTCATGATTACATGCTGATTTTTTCAGGAACTCCATCCAGGCAAGAACAGTGTATCTACTGGCAGCAAGGTCATGATACAGCAAGTTTGCATCCCAAAAAATAACCTACCATTATGAACTCATTTTTACCAATTTATTGCCAAAGCTCCTGTGGAATGTATATGTAGACCTATTCCTTTTATACACAGCTTAGCAGATGATCTGGTATCCAGTGAATTCTAGCAACTCAGAAAAGTGCAAAGAAATTCTGCTTGCATACCGCCTGTGTTAAAAAAGTATCTGGAGAGCACATAAAGCACTGAAGAAGTGTTTCCATGTATTGTTCATAGTTCCATTCCTCAAGCCTCTAGCATTTTAACTATACATATTATCACTAACTGCATTTATATTATAAAAATCAAAATGCTGGCAAACCAAATTCCATATATTTTTACCTCTTATAACATATTGATTTATTGGAATGTAAATGCTTGCTATTAACAGGGCATCAACTTGTATGCTTCAGTTCAGATTTGATATTCAGTGTTAAGCCTAGCTGTTCTTTCTTCAGTTTGTTTTCCTACCTCTTCCACTTTTTTTTTTTTTTTAAATTCTATTTAAAATAGAATAGGAATGTATCATTGTAGAGATAATAGAGATTTTTGAGATTAATATATTTTGCTCTTTCTTAGAACCTAAGTGCTTATTCTTTAAATAATTTCATTTAACTCTCTCTTTATAAAAAAATGAGAGAAGTAAATAAAGACTTATGTTTCACTCTGTTAATGCTTCAAATTCATCAGTAGAAACCATGACTAATCAGTGCTGGTGAAAGTTGCAACAATTTCCAAACTGTTTGAAATAGCAGTAGAGTTTTGGACAATCTTTAAATCACTCTGTCTGCTCTGGATGAACAATAAACTTGGGGAAGACTAATTTTTTTCTTTTTAAAAATCTGATTTATAGTAGAGAATGTACATTAATGTGTGTACGCAACAAGGTATAAAGCTATGTACAAAGCTAATGGGGACAGAAGCTTACTACATAGCATGTTTTATAAACTGTTTTTTATACTTGCTCACTTTGACACAGCCAAGAAATACAGAATTTGGCAGTATTTAGAAATGAAAGATTGCTGACTTTTCTGTAATACTCATCAAGCAAGGAAACGACTTCTTTAGAACTCTCAGTTTTTGTACTTTGTATCACTTAGGATTCTTATTAAACAATTTATTATTTTTTTTTAATTTTAACTGTGAAGAAATGGGTGTGTATATGTGTGTGTGTGTTTGTATGTCTAGACAGATTCTCCTTTCTTTTGCAAACAGAACTCACAGTACGTTTCTTCTGACCACATTAAAAATGTTCCCCACAGAAATGCCAGTAGGAACAAGTCTTGGTTTGTTATTATTTTGCGTTTGTGTGTGTGTTTTTTTTCCCAGGCTGTAAGTCCCCCCCTCTTTTTCTTCATGGCATTGTCCTAATCTGTTACCCAATTTATTGTTGTTTCATAAAACTATACTTATATAAAATCATTGGAAATGTTCAGTATAGACGTCAAGAGGCACATAATGTACTTTTCACTGAACATGCTGCAGTCCTGAACTGTTTAAAACCAGCAAGAAGTGATGAAAAATATCTTATTTATTGGTCTGTTGATAGATTTGAATCAAAATAACGCCAGAATCTTTTATGATCTACCGGAGAAACTATCCTTTACCTATTAAAGTGTGGATGAAAACTGTTAAGATTGCTTCGTGATTGCATACACTACATTTCTTGAATGTGACAAAACAACCAGCAGTTTCTATGACTCTATTGAATGTTGAAATCCAGAGGTCACATTTGAACCATGTGCCTCAAAGCCCTGTCTCACAGGGTTACTCCCCATTTCTCCCTGTTAAGTCATAAGACCTCATAGGAAAAAGGTTGTATAGAACACTATAAAAAATTACTAAAGACTGAAAAAGGACACAAAGTTGCAATAATATTTTCTATAAACTCCATTTTCATCTTCTTTTACTGTTTATCTCTTGGTTCTGCCTCCTGAATTTAATATAATTTTAGCAGTATTCTGTTTTCTAAATAGTCATTTCCCCTTGACACTTACACAATTTTACCTGACAGAACATTAGGGAGTAAATACTTTTACTAAGACTCCTTCACCTATGCTGTATGTTATTTGAACTTTCCTCCCCCTCCCCAGGGAAGAAGTTGTGTACCCTACAGGGTGTCTTTTGGTTTACTATCTTTTGCATACCAACAGGCAACAGAGTACAGTAAGAAAAAAGTACTCATGCCATTACTGAGATTTAATGCTGTGTTTAAAGAATCCTATGGCTATTTTAGAAAGAGGGTACAAAGGGTTTGTTAAAAATAGAAACAAAAATCATTGGGTAGTAAAAGCACTTGCACTATTCTTTGATCATTTCACAGAACCCCTTGCATACTGAAAGGGTTGTTGATAAAGCAGCCTAGTGCGACTATTTGAAAGAACTGATATAGTCTAGTTCAGTCTTCAGCTGTGTGATGTCAGTGAGCTCATCTAACAGACGAGTTTCCTTGAGACAACTGTTACGAAATTCTTAAGAAACCAGTTCTGACTGAGTCATTGAAACCTGAGGAAATATTTAATAAATACTGAGGTTTTTTTAAAGTTTTTCCCCTTGGCTTTCCTGTCTTCTCAGAGACAAATAATTGCTTAAAATTATTTACTTCATAACTTCACAATCCTGCCACAATATACAATATAAATCACATCAATTCTTTTATTGTACACCTATTTGGCTGTGGTATGTAAACTGAGAGAAAACTTTTCTATGTATTCTGAATGTCATAGATTGACAGAACTATGGTGTAATGATATCTGTCAGGACAGGACAGATTTTTGGACAGACTTCAAGACCTATTACCGAATTAGAAATTTATTTTATATAATGTAGTGTTTGATGTACTAAAATATGATATGAGTGACAACATCACTATTGAAACCAACCAAAGTATGTTAAAATAGATACTTAGTCATTTCAGAAGTGTGCCCTGACACGTCTTCTAGTATTGCCAAGGAATCTTTCTGCCATTTCTTAGCCACCTCCAGCACAGACTTATAGACAGAAAGCTTTAACACAGCTGCAGCTGTCAGCCTCATATTTCTGCAATCAGGTCATTCTTGTGTTTTCTCGACCTTGAGACTTTGCAAGGGAAAAACGTGATCTATAAAGCAACCTCTGGCATACTGCAGATTTGAGAGTAATGCATTGTTTTCAAGTTGAGACTCCTCCTAATCTTAACAATTGTGAAAGATGACAGTCTGGAAATTGGTTTACAGATTCTTCCAAGAGCTGGTCTCCTCTCATCCCATGGTATGAATTACTATTTTTGTTCCTTCATATGGTATGTATTGACTCTTGCTGTGTGATGCTTTAGCCTAGTGGCATGAAAAATGACAAATGCAAGAAAACATTTGTTTCACACTTCTGTACTGGTCAGAGCTGACCTATCTCTGACATGCACCAAATGTGGGCTTACTTTTTATTTTTATGTTTTTTTAGCAACAATGTTTAAGCCATTGGTCTTTATCTCTTGTGGTCCTACTTGCCAAAGAGTGACTTCAGAATGGTGCTTTATGTTGTGCTTATGTAGGAGCTTATGGTGCTTATGTAGGAGCTGCATGGCATCTTTGCATGATGTGTAAAGTCCAAACTAACAGCATTTATTGTTGACCAAATAGCCAAACCTACATAATGGCTATGTAAGCTAAGTTCAGTCTTCAATTATAAAGGCCAAATATTTTACAGGTTCTGCTAAAGATCATGAATATTCACTTTAGGATATGTTATGTAAATAAGCTTATTTAAAATATTATTAAGGTTTCTATTTCAGAGAAGACAACAGAACTCCAAATATATTTGTGTGTGTGTCCACATGTCATGTATTATTTTGTGTAACTCTTTGTTACATTAGTAATATCTTCTATCATTCTAAAAAAAAAATCAATTAAATTCTACCCTGTCTGAAATTTTTGTATCATTTTGCCTTTTTTACCCCGTCTCCCATTCCATCTGGAAGATATCTGGTGGTGTTATAATTAACATACATGCTATGTTAACATGGTATGCTTTTACATTTAATGAAGCTATTTGATTTGATTTCTGTCTATACAATTTTTATATTTTGCAGAATCATTTTTCTGGTAATTTAGCAGACTGTACTTGAGTAGTATTTTTTTCATGCAGACTAAGAAAACTTTGATAACAAGCTTAGAATGATTTTATTTTTTTCCTTATTTAAGGGCTGGTGCCTTTAATAATGTTATAATGGTATGAAGTTGACTTGCAGTTAAATGAAAAGAAAGTGTCTCAGGTTCATGCCATTGTCAGCGATAAGTTCATTTTATGTACGTTTTCTTCATTTATTGTACTTTTTGTACAAAAAATACATCCTTTCCCAACAATAGATGTCATTCTGCAGTAGTGTCTCAGAAAGCAGTGTCCATTGTAGTTGTCCTACCCCTATGTTCACTCACTTTTTGAGGCATATGTTTTAAATATAAATATATAAACAATATATAAACAGTGATTTAGAGTTATGTAATCTAAATACGTTCATGAACACAGATAATAGACCACAAAGAAACAGCTATAAAAAAAAAATAAATAAATAAAAATAAAAATAAAAATTAACTTAACTTTGTTCCTATTGTTATGAATATTTTTATCTTTCAGTTAACTACATGTTTCCTTTTGAGTAATAAAATACCATAAAGAAAGAAATATTTTATTCATTTACTTTCTTTTTCCATTTTCTGTCTCAGCTGACAGCAGGTGTATATGACTTGGTCGTATGTTGAATTTTTGTCTTTTCATAAATTTAATAGTACTGAAGAAACTGAAATGTATTTCAGTATTCAACAAATTGCCTGAATGTGAAATATTAAAACTGTTCCTGACAAACAATGGCAAGACTCATGGACCTTCCATGTCAAGCGTCAGGAGAGAATGTCCTCTTGTGCAGACTTCTAGTATTAACAACACAGCATAATCTTTGTGATATTATCGCACAAAAATTGCCGAAGGTTTTCCAGGAGAAGCTTCCAGCAGTTACCAAGCATGCTGAATTTGAGCAGTAGTTAGCAGTCTGACAGAATTACAACCATGTGTAAAAACATCTGATAATAAGCAGAATGTTGGGCACTGTTAATGAGGAGACAGCACTATCATGAAGATTTACATAATAGATATGAAACTATTTTCCATTGTGTCATCATTTTTAATGCAAGAATTGATAATGAAATGAGAAAATGATTCTTTTGTTATCAGAATAATGGGTCAAACACCAAATAAAAAAGAAGAAATTGTTTTAAAGTGCAGAATATTAGAAAAAAAAAAGTGGAACTAATTTTCTTTAAACCTGGTTTTCTACTTTTCTTTTTTCCAGTGACAACAATTAAACACTCCCAAACTGATACTTCAGGTTGCATAGGGCTGTTTGTTGTTGTTGTTGTTGTTGTTTTTTAGATAAAAACTGAATTTGTAATATATGCCAAAATGCAGGAGGTTTTTATATATTTACATAGTTCAAGAAAAAAAATGACTAGGTGGTCTTGGAGGTCTCTTCCAACCTAAATGTTTCTGTGATTCTGTGAAAAAAAGTATTCTGTTTGCATTTTTCCAGTGCTTAATTTTGGC
The DNA here is from genome assembly GCF_013377495.2 of Cygnus atratus. Taxonomy (NCBI): domain Eukaryota; kingdom Metazoa; phylum Chordata; class Aves; order Anseriformes; family Anatidae; genus Cygnus; species Cygnus atratus. The sequence continues at coordinate 16,274,162 of NC_066374.1, forward strand.
TGACTCTTATCCACAAAAAGTTTCAAAATAAAGAGGCTCTTGCATGACTTTGCTTGCAATAGGGCCTCCAAATGCAGTGATTTGCTCTGTATTGACTGAAAGTACAATTTATTCGATGAAAAGACGCTAAGGAAAAGGAGGATGCTTCAGGAATAGCGTGAAGTATTGACCTAATCCAACCGTGCTCAGACAAACTGGCAGTAGCAGAATTGAAATGGTACATTTAGAGGCAAGAAGAAAAAAGTCTGGTGCCTCTACAATTTACATATTCTTCCACACAATGATATAAAATAAAGCTTGAACTGCTTCTGCAAAGCAAACCTTCTGGCTATGTGTAAATTTCTGCACAAATTCTGGTAGCAGATCCTGAGCTAAAGAAGCAGTAATTTACATCTGCAGATGATTTAGATTGTTTTTTTATGCTGCAGTGTGATAGAAAGATCTGGAAACACATTTCAAATGACCAGTTTATGAAAAACCTTTCCCACAAAGCTCATCACAGCAAGATCACTGCACAATCTGAGATTAGGCAGAAGTTTTAGCCCGCACTGCAAGTTTTCACAAGCACAAATAGTGATTTTTTTTCTGACCTAAGGCAGTAAGAGGAGCTCTTTTTCTCTGTAAAATGTAAATTGCTGCAGATGCCAAATCAGAAAACAGAAAGCAAAAACAAAACAAAAAAAACAAAACAAAACAGAACAAAAAATGAACAAACAAAAAAAACATGCTATCATCTCTACTAAGCATAAATGACACAAATACTGTAGTAATTTCCTCAATGACAACCTCACAACAATCAATTTCTCCTTCTGATCTGAGCTATGGTGCAGAAGAACATGTACTTAGTCTGACATACTAAAATGCAGAAGTTCTGTCTGTTTAGAAGTTTAATTTCACCTCAATTACAAATGAAATCCTGCCATTTCTTAATATAGTTAGTTTCAGGTTTTTTTTAATAAACGCCAAAATATTTTCCAAATTATTTTAGCACTTTTGAAACCAAATATGTTGTTTCAGTTGAATTCTGCTCACTGTTTTGCAGCTGTGTGATATTAAACAGCATTTCTGACAGGTACACTGTTTCCTAAGAGCTACAGAAAACTTTGTAATCCCATTCTTTAAAAACCTGTTGCTGACTACATCTCCCATTGTAGTATTCTCTCACCTAAGGAGCAGAAACACTTCTTCACAGTTTTATTTGAGGATTTCAAGCATACTGTTCGCTTTATGCTTAAAAAGAGTCATTTTGATTTAGGATTATAGTCCTCCTGTTGTCAGCCCACAGAAAATACAACCTAATTGCAGCTTCTCACAGCTGCTGAGAGAAGTAAGCTTGTAGAGGAATAGTTTTACATTCTTGTGAACTGATTAAAAAGTGTTTCAAGTTCAAATTAAATTGCATCACTGATGTGAAAATTACATTTTTGTTATTTTAGTGGTGTAAAAAAATCAGACTTTTGGCAGAAAAGTCTTTCCCTATTTCTATTTTACAGCAACTTAATTTTCCTTAAGGAAACCATGCCTTTAGAAAATCCTGAGAATAAATCAGATGGAAAACTCAAGAAGAAATACATGCGTTATTTGGTGCCAATCAAAGGGGACACCTGTTTATATTCCTACAGTAGTGTCTTAATTCTGCAAATATAATGAGAAGTGACATTTTGTAACACTAGTACATATTTGTGAAATAGGAAAAGATTAACAAAAGTCACACAAGATAATGTTTTTTACCTCCAAGTTTATTCTGACTTGGTGCTGAGGTTCAATCACCTTGTCATGTGGAAAGGCTGCAGCAGAAAACACACATACATACAGACATACAAAGCTCTTAACAGTTCTAATTTACTTAACCCAAACATAAAGTAAAATGTAGTACTTTACAAATGATTACTGAATCTGCAGTAACGATCTGCACTGAATAGCAAATCAAATATTGCCACTGCAGATAAGCATATGTGGCCTCCCTGTCAGCAGAGAAGAATTGGAGCCTGTTATTTCTTTCTGTTCTCCCTTTGTTTGTGTGTTTTGCAAGGACTGGACATCTTTTTTAGTACTCCCTTTATATTTTCTTTTGACCAAGAGATACTTAAAAGATGTTCATTTCCTCATTGAATAGTAACTGGCCACTCATGATCTGCATTTGTACATTTTGGATCTCTAGTATCATCATGAGCCTGTACTTCCCATGTGCCCGCTGCCTCCTTTGCTTGGCCCCCTAGGGATTCTTGGTATACAGTAAACCACAATACTTAGTTACATGTTTTTTGCAAACTGTGATCATTTATTTATTTATTGTTATTTCTCACTTCTCACCAGTTCTGTATGACATAGTTTCAAATGTTTAATCAACTGTAACTTTTAAAAAGACGATTAAGCAGCAGTTTTCATTGCATATAAGTGAGGGTAATAAAAGTAGAGCCTTCCCCTCCCCACACAAATCTCTAATATCCAACTGTAGTCCTATAACCTACAACTGATCCAAACCTCTGTCTAAAGCCAGGGAACAGGCTGGATCAGAAGGTGCCTTGTTATGGACAGTCATTTCACCCACCCTGGCTCATGGCTTGCTTCCCTGAGCCCCTGCATATGATTCCCTACTTACTCCATGTTACTGCCATAGCAAAGATTTTCTTGAAAGGGAAACAGGGAGATAGTATTCTCTGTTAAAGTTTGAAGCAACAAAATATTTAAAAAATCTGTTTAGTCTGATTGCACTTGTAATAAAAGATTTTTTCTTCATTGTTCTTCACAGTGAATCTTTATTGCTAAGGAAAGGGCTTTTCTTGCTGTTTTCATTTCTAAATCAGTATTAGTTGTGAAAGAAGATAATTGGTTAGCTTTTATCTAAGGTTAAATGAAAAGTAAATTATTGGCTATTTTCTACCTGAGATCCCATGAAGAATATAGTATTGGAGATTATAGTCATGAGTTTAATCTTAGTCTCTAAGTAAAATATTATTGAATCATATGTGGACAATAATAATAAAGATTGCAGAAAAGATTATTTGATGTTTAAGGGCATTCTCACTGAAAAGTTGAATTACTTTAATGCAATAATCCTACACTTCAGACTTAGCTTTATGGATATAGCTTTATGAATATGTATTGCATAGCTGTTTTTCTTTCCTTACTTTATATAAAAAGTCTCATATGATAATTGCCACTGCAGAGAATCTCTAATGAGCCCTGAATTTACTTCTAAATTATAGTCTCTTTTATTATGGACTAACCTTAGAACATTTTTTCCTCAGTGTTCAAGAACAAAATTTATTGTTATCAAAGGTCAAATCCTGTGGAAAAGTACAAATGAAAAAAAGCATTCTTGAACATGCAATAACATATTGACTCACTATCTGTATTTCTGCAAACAATATTCATTTTAATAACATTGTAATGTTAAGAACAGATGCAAAAATAGTCAGTCTTTCCTGAGGTCTATTTTGGGTCATTCTGCTTGCAAAACTCATATGCAATGGTTGTCTCATGCTTATGTTGGTGTACACAGTGTCAACCAAAGCATTAAAAGACTATACAAAATTTCAAGTTTTCAGTTTATGAAATTATAGTTTCAAAATCTTACTGTAAATAAAAATGTTTAGAAGACTGGGGTCATCTAAAATTGTATGTGCATATGTTAAAAATGACATACCTACCTACTTTGACCACAAGACTAACAGAATTTAAGCTAATTCTGTGTAGTGTCAGACCTCTCAGATTAGCTACAAAATTCCATTCTGCTGTAATGGTCTTTCACTAAAAATCAGAGAATTGCATTATGTTGTTTTCATTAAAACAGCTTAATCCAGTCAACAACAGAAGTTCATGTTTTACAAGCCATTTCATTTCTCCCCTGTCATGAAGTGTTTTGGAAACATTTTGTGTATACAATGAGATTCTGTTGTATAGAGATTGCATGATATTCCACGGTAGATTTTCAAAGACATCTGCTAGATTTTGCTGAACAATTCTCAAAGGTATTGGCGAAAAATATGCATAGAAAAGCAGTTTCAAGCAGTTTTGAAAATATTGGGTTTCTATCTATGGAATTTGACATAAGTGATTTTTTTTTTTTTTAAACAAAGTTGCTGGAAAAGGCACCACTATTACTTGGAATGACTTGCTATAAATAGTGTAGAATAAAGTGGGTTTTTTGTTTTTTTTTTTCCACTCTTTTTTCTCTCCCATTTTTACTTATGTGATGGAACATCACTAATATAAAAAGAAGATAATGTAGAGTTGTAATTACTGGATAAAAAAATTACACAGCCTCTAGGCAGCTGTGGTTATTATCCTATAGCTAGGCCTAATTTACAAGGGAAGTCAAATTTAGCTTGTCTGTAAATCAGGAAAAAGTAATTTTATTGGCTATAACCCTGTTTCATTGCCATGGATAACTAATTTAAAACAAACCTCCTGCTGAGACCCCAAAAAATAAAAGGAAACAAATTCTCTTTGAACATTCTACTTTTCCAGCAAGAAGTTAGTACCTATATGGCTCTACTATGGCTCTATTATTACAATACCATAACATGGTGCAAACCATCATTTTCCGAAAAATACAACCTTTTCCTTTAAAATCATCAAATTTAGGAGAAAAAATAAACAGAACTTTAATGCTTTTCTACTTGAAAAACTAGGTATTCAGAAATAACACACCCACATTGAGCCACTAAGCTTTTTTTTTTTTTTTTCATGTGAGCTTTGAACAAGCAATGCACATAAATGCAAATTAACTTACTGAGTTTCAGCTATTATAGTTCCTGTACACCTGACAGGTTACACTACCTGGAAATGATACTTAGCTTACACTTTCAGATATTATCTGGGATCATTTGTGACTTCGAGGAATTTTAAGTATTTTCTTTGTGAATTTTAGGTGGCTAAAATAGTTAATGCTGGCACCATGTTTCATTTTAACCATTTGCGTTCTATAAGCCATTTCGGTATGTTTGCAAATTTCTTTTCAGTGTTATTTAAACTAGTTTCTTTGAGTGAAACAATATGATTTAAGAAAAAAGCTAAGCTCATTTAAAATTTTATCATTTGTATTATTACCAAAATTATGCCCCACAAATAGAAGCCAAACAAAAAAGATGTGTGCTCTTAAAGAACAAAACAGTAAAACAGATGGAAGACAGGTGCAGACAAATTACGTAGCAGGATGGAATAAGAAAACACAAGGAATGACAAGATATCCAAAAAGCACATAGCTGACTGTTAAAAGCATCTCATCACTCAGGTAAGATGAGAATGACTTTCAGCTAAAAATGTGTGATTAAAAACTTTAGTAACAGTAGTTTCAATTGACTGCAGAAGCTGGTGTGGGGTGAGACTGTGAGAAAAAGTGCTTCAAACAACCTTAATGAGAATACTGAATAAAACAAAGAGAATGGAGAAAATGGAAGCAGTGTTAAAGGCCTTTTTTTTTTTTTTTAAAGGCTGGGAGGCTTAACACTCAATCATGTTTTTATTGTCAAGGGAAATAAAAGAAAATGAAAGATGAAAGTGCAAAAAGTATACGTAAATGTGGATAGGACAAGCAGAAGTCCGAATAGGTAGCAGATGAGAAACTTGTGCTTCTTTGTAATGAAGGGTATTTGTGATGGAGAAAAGAATGTCAAACCAACAGGATGGCATATATATACACCTCATGTTATCACTCTTTTTAGTTTTTTTTTTTTTTTCCCAGAAGAAAATGACAACATTTATATATATATATGCAGAGATATAAAAAATTCAATGGAAACAAGGGAAGACCAAGAAGGGAGCACAGACTTGAGAGAAGTTTGAAACAAGTCCAAAAGACAGGGAGTGTGATATGCAAGAAAAGGCTGATGGCAGTATTAAATACATTCACTGAAAAGGAGAAACAACTTGCCTCAAAGAAAGAAGAGTGTCCAACAAAATAGTAAAGAGAAGATGTTTTGGTGTAGAGAAAAGTTGTAGTAGGGCCATAGATTAAATGAAAACTTGAACAAGGAAATAAACAGCTCAAAAGAAATTCATCATTAGTCTGTAGGCTGAAGCATCCAGAATGAACATAGGATATTGAAGGGAGGAAAACAGAGAAACAGGTGGAAATCTGCTTCTGCTAATGGGAGGAACTGATTAAAGAGTAAATGTCAGTAAGTTAGAGCAAGAAAGAGACAGAAGCTGTTCGTGGTATGACTCAAGGGAAGAGAAAATATGTGAAGAGAGGAGGAGTTTTGGAAAATAAAGTAAAATTAAATTCAAGTAAGGTGTGTGAATATAACCTGTCCAATATTAAGTGATTCCATTTAAACTTAAAAAAAATAAAAAAAAATGTTAGTTTGTTTTTAGATACTATTCTGACATATGTTTGGGCAGATCATAGTAAAGAAGAAGATTCTGGAGACTTGAAGTTAAAGGTCTTGATAGAACTTTCTTATAAATTTTCAGTTTATTGCTTTTTGATAAAGCAGTCATTAAAAGTTCTCATAGAAACAGACCTGAAGATTCACTCCACTTTTTGCATATATTTCTATCCTACCTGTAATTGTAGTACTAAGCAATGTAATATTAGATGCAGTATAGTAAAAACACTGTGCAATTAAATGGTAATTCAGTTTGAAAAGAATGTAGGACTAAATGACTTTCTATTTAATTTAAAAATGCTTTCTCTTTAGACACCGGTGATTTCCATGATCTATTTCCTGTGCATAAATAAACAAGTATGCACACTGTAAGTGATCATGAATAAGTGACTTGTGATCTGTATATGACATAGAGGGTAAAAGATAGGAAAAAGGATAAAATTCTGAATCTGACAAGATCAGATAATGAAATTAGTAAGTATGGTTGAACAGTACTGACAGTACTCTGAATGCAATGTTGATCCAAAATCTGAGCGTGAAGCCAGAAATTTCTAAAGGTGTCGTGTTTGGCAAAACATTTGATCATATTAGATCAACACTGCAGATTTACTTGGGTTTTGCATCAGAATTTTTCTATCTCCAAACATATTACCTGAACTGGAAGTGATGTAAATCCCAAAGAACTGTAACAGAAGAAGACGTACATGTTATAATGTAGGCCCTGCTTTCATTTAAATCAGAACCCACTCTCTGCAATGAGGATTCAGGATGAATCATGAGGGCTAACAGTCTTCTAAAGTTAACAGTCTCACTCAATCGACATAATTAACTAGAAAAAATGAAACAGGCTCTCAATATTAAAAACAAAAACAACAACAACAAAAAAAAACTACCACAATTGGATATATCTGTTCACATCAAAAAGGAATGTCACTTTAGTGAATTGATGAGAGAAGTGTACATTTGTATGAATACAAATGCTTACCAGTCTTGAAGTTCTTAAAAGTAGGATGCTGATATTTGTGACAATGCTGAAGTTACAGTATTTTGTATTACATGTTGAGCTATGTAAATCGAGCAGCATTTGGGGTACTTGGCTTGTTCCTCAGAAGACTGTCTGATAAAATTTTGTAATATTCCTCAGAAAGTGAGTTGTCTAATCTTCAGCAAAGTCGTTCTCTGCTCTCATTCTGGAGAGAGTTGCCAGAACTACTCCTGTTCATCCACATTACTACTTTAAAGATAGGCTGTTTACAGAAATTTACCAACGTTACAATCCTCAAGAAGGTTAATTGGAATTAACTAAAATGGATGAACTTTGAAGTGGATTAATTACATTATCCTAAGTCCTTGTGTAGATATTCCTGTTTAAAATTAAAATGATCTTAATTTAGTTTAGCTTATTTCACTACTAAACTAAAGATAAAACGAATTAAGATAATTTCAGAACTCATTTGCATTAATTTTCCTGTGTACACATGTGTAAACAAGCACGAAGATCCTAAAACCTCATTTAGTTTCATTAAGCATATCAATAATACATCAGAACTGTAAGATTGGTTTTCAGACACAAGCTCTTCACAATGACATCATTTACAATGATCACAATCTATGAGCTTTGCAAAGTTTTAAAATCCTTCTTTAGATACGGAAATTCCTTTAACAGAAATTACTTTCTATAGAATTGTACTAAAAAGTGGAGGAGAGCAAATGGAAAATGTTATAAACATCCTGATTTATACAGATTTCATCTCTGAATAATGGCATTCTAAAGACAAGAGTCTGCAAAGGTATTTCATGCACAAAAAAATATATACTTGGATTGCCATGTTGCTTTAAAACCAATGAGCCTAAAACACATGAGAAAATGTGGAATTCTGTAGCACACAATTAAGATCAAGTAAATTTTTTAGCAGCCCTGGTAAATGAAGGCAGATTGCTTATTGAGGTTATTCAGCAAATAGGTGATGAAGGAGTTCTAATGAAGTCTAAATATATAACTAAGATTCTGAATAAAACACTAGACATGCAGTAAGAAACAAGTCTGTATTCACTGTCACAGGCATTTCATCTAACAATTTTCTAACAGCTGTAATAAAAAAGACCTCAAAGAAAACTTATCATGATATTGTTTCTAGTAGAAATTTCTTTCATTTCTTTATCAAAATAGAAGAATATAGGGACTGGAAAAAATATATTTACATGAAAGAACTGTTGAAATATTTGTAGCATGAGAAAATTTTCCAGTGAAAAGAACAAAAGATCATAATAATACCACTAGTAAATGTAATCTTAGTGAATAAGACTACTAAAGGAGCAGTGCACTGAATTCAATCCTCAGAACCACAGTGTAATCATTAGGAAGATTTTCACCAATAAATACAAATTGCACTGTACCTCTCTAATAGCTGAACCTTACTAATTATGAATATAAAAATCATCAGAGTTGATACATATTTTGTATTATTGTTAGACTGATAAAAAATAATGTTTCTTAAAAATAAAATTTTGCTACCTTAGTTATGCCTTGAGTAAAGTTTTAACAACTCTGATTTCAAAATATTATTTTCAAATGCAGTTCTGATTGTCTTGTATCCTGGGAAAAGGTATAGCTGGATGCAGTGTTAATAACAGGTAAGGAACAAGAATCAGGAGACCATGAGTATTTCTAAATCTACTTAGAGTATCTTGTGTGACCTCAAGCATCTAAACTCTTTGTATTTCATTTTCTCAATTTTTCAACTGAACACAGTACATGTTTGTGTATCTTTGTGATATATAAGACTAAAAAGAGACATAAAATATACAGTCGAATAAGATTTTTATTATTGTTAGACCATGAGACTCAGAGGAAAAAAAATAAATAAATAAAATATTTTTAAAACTGGTGTGCTCACCATAGCATTCAGTTGCTCAGGCAAGGAAGGGGAAAATGACTAAAAAATCCTGTAGTCGTTACTGACAAATGAACTTGTAAAAAACAGTGGAGGTAAATTAGCCAGGAGTTAAAAGATAGTTTTGAAAAGAATCAGAATGCAGCATTTTCTTTTAGATCTCTGTCAGACTAGATGTTATTTCAGTTATGTTTTGCATCTTATCGCCATACACAATTTCTAGTGTAGTTTTGAATTACCGTTATTCCTCCTCATCTCAGGCACAATAGTTTTGCAGAGCATTTGCTGTCTTTTCACCATAATCAGAGCACTGAGAGAAGAAAGAATAACATTAGTTCAGATTGCTGCTGGTCTGACTGCAATTATAAGACAGAGCTATGACTAGTTTGTGTTCATTAAATAGGAAGGTTACAGGTATCTTTGAACTGACACTCATTCTTTGTGTGCAAACATATTCTCTTTCATGTTCTTACCTCCAGAAGGTGTCTTTTAACTAAACTTTTGGAAAAAAAAATGAATTGGCAGTACATGCTTCATCTTTCATAATATCTAATGTGAATTTTTTGAGACTTCTTAAAATATTTTAAAAGGAACATTTAAAAATTGGAAAAGTCAACTCATTAAGCAACATATTTATAGTAAAAACTTCTATTTCCCACTGAAGGCAATAACAACAGCCTCTCTGAAAATTTTCTCTAGACAATAAACAACCTTTTTGAGTTTGACACTTTCTGAAGTGACTGATTCTGACTTTCTCAGAAAGGTATTTTCTAGAAGTACTAGATATTTGGAAACATTGCAAAAAAAGGAAAGCATTCTAAATTCTATTTATTATGTTATATCCTTTTATGTCCTGAGATACTGTAGAAAAATAAAAAAAACTTTCCTTGAAAGTCATATCACTTTTGCAATGTTTTCTTTACTTGTGACAGCTTAATTAAAAAATAAAACACTTCTGGAAGATCTGTACACTAACTGATTGTTAACTAGCAGGGCCCCTAGTAAAAATAACTAATCTGCATGCTCAAGTGATGCAGTTAATAGACGTTTCTGTTAACTTATTTGAGGCAAACAACAGACATCTAAGTAAATTCCAGTTCAGGTGATAATTTTGAGTGGAACCTACCTTTGATTATTTTTGAACATCATTCACAGTAAGTACTATTCAAGATTAACCAATAATCACATTATTCAGTGGTACGTACATGTTGCTGATTCTAGACTTCACGTCCATAGAACAATGCAACAAACCAAAAAAAGCAGCAAAAAGCACCAAAAAAAGAGCACCCCAAAAAAATGATCATTAACCTGCACATCAGCTATTCAGCACCAAGAAGATGAGTTAGAAGCAATATGGTAAGAGAAAAAGTCTTCCCGTTATAATCCGATCTAAGATACAATTGAGGGATACCTGCTGCACTCAAAGATGTGTCTAAGGTATCTGTACAATATCTGAAGGATATGTCATAGAATCATAGAATGGCCTGGGTTGAAAAGGACCTTAAAGATCATCCAGTTTCAATCCCCCTGCTCTGGGCAGGGTTGCCAACCATTAGAGCAGGCTGCCCAGAGCCGCATCGAGCCTGGCCTTGAATGCCTCCAGGGATGGGGCATCCACAACCTCTCTGGGAAACCTGTTCCATTGTACACCACCATGTCAGAGGTATGCAAGGTTAATCTGCTATTTAAAGCAGAGTATTTGGGCACATCCAGATTGCCTGTAGGTGCTCCAGATTCTTTGTGTTTGCTTTTTTTTCCTTTTAATTTTTATTTCCTTTTAATTTCCTATTAGCAATGTTTACACTTCACAGAAAAACTGAATCTTGTTTCTTCATTCCCTTCATTGCTGTCCATTCAGGTGGAGAATAGGCAGACGTGTTGAGCTTGTTCTTATCTGAACTTCCTGGTTCAGAACTCCTCAGCCAGGAATGCAAACTACAGATCCACAGTGATCCTGTAAATTATATCACTCTAATGCTCCTCATGCCTCAGCAGACTCAAGCTTTTTGATACCATGATATGCAGAACCAGAGAGGCCCTTTAAATACACCCATTTCTAATTCAGTAAAGAAAGAAAAAGAAGAAATGTTTCTTATAAGACTGTCTTTCCTGCATTTCACACTGAAACTATTTCTAAAAAGAGCAGAGATTTTTGCTCATTTAAAAATGAGTTATGTGATGATTACCTCAAGGAATATTAAGAGAAACATGAGGATAATTCCATCAAGGCTTTTAAAAATCCTGTATGCAATTTGTCTTTCTTTTCAGAGGGTTAAGAATCTAAACCGCGATGGCAGAAACAACCATTTATCTGGCATTGTTCATTCCTGGGAGTTATTCATAAGCCCTGCATTAGTTTTCAGAGGGAGCTAACTACCTCAACTTTTATTCCAAACATGTACTGTCTGCACTGTTCATTGGTTGGGTCATACACAATTTACTCTTTTATGCATTCTCATCTCATTTTTGCTTTCTTATTTAAATGCAGTATTATTTATTGTGGTGTAAAAAGAAAACAGCCTGAATCCAAGGTGATTGCTAAGACAAAACAAGCGATAAGTAGCTTTTGTCATTACTGCCCACATAGTATCATTATCTACATGCTAGTGCCTAAAGTCGGGAGAGTCAGAGGTGCTTGGGTTTTTTTCTAGGTCTTTATTTCTAAGGTAGTTCTCAACCTTTTTTAATTATAGAGATGTCGATAGCCCAAAGAAAGCAAGGAAATGAAGAACAAGAGTCATAAGCACACTACGGCAGTGTATTGTATTGGCACAATGGATTTTAATTGCCATCATTGACACTTTTTTTTTCTTGCAATCTTTAAAATATGAAATATGGTATGTACAGTCTCCCATATGCTGTAGAAATATGCAAACTTTGACCAATCAGTAGGAATCATGTGTGCACACATATATTCTCTCACACACTAACTTTGGATGAACAGTGTTAAGATTTAAAAAGTCAAGTACTCAGAGTACTGAATGCCTGAGCCAAGCTTTTCTTTGTAACCTTTGAGGTCTCTGTGTGTCTGCAGTATGATACAGGTTTTGATTCTATGGTATTGTGTGCAGAGAATTAATTTAATGCATAGTTCATTTTGTTAGCGTGTCTTCATTAGTGTGTGACTTGTTTCATTTTTATTGCACACATCAAACTCAACTCTCAGGACAGATCTGTTCACCTCTTGACGGGGGAATTATTCATTTCTCTACTACCTCTTCTATAACATTGATCACTGGGGTATCTGGCTTCACTAATATTAATGAGTCTGCTTTCACAGAGGTTTTGTGAGATGAAATATGTGACGGACTAGAACTAAAGAAATTAAGGTAGAGAGAAATTAAGATTAAAGATACTCTCACATTTTTGACGATCAGTCTGAGGCAGTTAGGACCTGGTAGCTCAGCATACTTAGAGCACCTTACAACAAAGCTTGACAGAAAGAAAAAAAAATCTACAGAAAAGTGTTTTTTTTTTTTGCTGGAATTTATTGATTTAAAGAAATTTTAACATGTAATGAGAAAAGTACAGTTTCAGTGATGCAATTAGATATACTCCATGCTTCACGCTTAGTTAAAGAAATAACAGAAAATTAAGTTGCAACCTACCGTCTATCCACCCTTTTATGACGTAAAGGATCTTCATACACAAATTATATTAATCCTACCTGAAAAGTATTCCAGTCTGCACCTTCATTCCATTGATGGTCTAGAGTGTGCTAACACATGACATTGCACCATAAATCTGTGCATTACAAAGATTTATGAAGCCCTAGTCTGTATGTCATTAGCAGAAACTCAGCCATCAAGAAACATAAGAATAAATTAAACAGATCGCTAAACAGAAAAAATAAAATAAGTGCAGTATTGCTACGAAGAAAATATTGTCAGGATAAGAAAGAACAAAGACAGTCGTGATAAATGACTATTCATGTCATCCACTTTGCACAATATACATTCCACTTTTAAAAGTGAAATGCTTTCAAAACTTTTAAAAGAAAGTCTACAGAAGAACGCATTTACACTAAGGCAGGCTTTAAGGTTTGTCAGAATAGCTGCTAGTCATTCTATCAGTTTCTGCCTTCTCATTACATACTCTACTTTTGCATTTCTGCATGCATGACAGCCATTCTACTTATTTATTGAAAGTCTTATTTCTATTTTACTTCCTTCAGGAAAACATTTTACATTATCTGTTAAGAGAATGATGCATAAACTAAGTTATACTGTGTACACATTGGACTACAAGGAAGCACTGCAACAGATACTCCACCTAATTATGAGAAGATATGGGGCAAGATAGGCCTTTTCTGGATCTTGCATTATTTCCCATTAAGCTACCTAATGACCCTAGGATATTGGTGAGTCCTAACCATTTTTTAATAATGGATATTATGACTCATCCATCCATCCTGCCGTACTTTTCAATGCACCATTGAAAAGATAGGAAGCCATTTTAGTAAAATATCCTAATATATCATAGCAATTTAACTTCTAATAATTTTTATTATTGCTTTTAATTCTTTTTTTTTTTTTCTTTCAAGGATATTGATTTTGAGAGTACACTATTCTTGCAATTAGATACAACTGGTTTTTCAGTATGTAATCATTTTTGCTTTGTAACTTTTGCAGGAGACAAACTGCCTTAATATAACTTCAGATCTCTCTGGCTCGTACAGATGTTAAAATAACAAGGACATAAATACGATACACAAGTGAGTGAATAGAAAATAAGACTGTATGTATAACACTAAAGAAATGGCTTTATTGTCTGACTTGTCAACACACTAAAACCTAAAGCTGCTACATACCTGCACACACACAGCACTTACAAAGCAGTTAGGTGAAGCAGACAAAGGTAACATAGCTTTTCACTGGGTAACATGACATGCCCTCACATTTTCTAGAAGAGTTCTCACAAACAGTCTACTAAGAAATACAGCAGGCATCTCCACAGAGGTCTCAGCAATCCATTTCTCAGCAAGCACATACTCCAGGCTCAGCAAAAGTATTCTGTAGAGAACATATTTTATGATCTGCTTCTCTGTAAAAAATTCCATAAAAACAACAAGCTTCTTCGGTTAGAAGACAGTGTTTTACAGGGCTAGATCACTGTTTGTTCTATCAATAGTACTTGTTTAAGCATTACACTGTGAACTGCTTCTCTTTTATTAACAATTTTGCTGCTGTTGTGCACATATTAAGCAGCTTCTCTAGCGATGCAGAAACAAGGCATTAAAGCACAAGAAGAAATGTTATTCTAATATTATCACAAAAAGTATATTATATTTAATATTCACAGGAGGAGAATCAATATTGATGTTTACTTCTTTTGGGGAGACATAAAGTGTTAAACACTACATGGAGTTTTGTCAGTACCTTTTCTCAGAACTAATGCTGATTGCTATATATATATATAACCTAGTTAAAATTTCTGTTCTATTGTCATAATTTGTTACCAGTCATAGATTTTTTTTTATCTCAAGTTATCTTTTATTTTTTGGTGTACTTAGAGTAAGAAATTGACATTTTTTCTTATGTATCAACAGGGTGGTACAAGCCCTTTTTTCATGATCTACATGAAAACATGGTCATTATTGTAATCTGGATCTTACTTTTAGTACACACAGAATTCCCTCCCACAGTGTCCTTCAAACTGTAACTTATAATTATCAATGCCGGAGTAAAGAGCAAATTCCTGCCAGAGAATGTAACAAACTAAGCATAGTGCTTGGTTAATGCACTAGAGTAGAAATAGTTATTTCTTATGATTCCATCAAAATTAAATGGGATTTAAATGACTTGAAGACCTCAGGTACAACTCCGGAGCCAAGATGTTTTGTTTTAGATACCTTCATTGTACACACCAACACTGCAGTCAATATTGCCTCATAACCTTGTTTGGGCAATAGGAAAAATTACCCTCAAAAAATTTATATTTCGAAGTGATTGTTGTCTTATCCTGTCTGTGATTTAGATTAGAACGGTTTTTAAGAAAGCACTAGAAAAGCTGATTCATAAAGAGTAATTCAAACCAAATCCAAACACCTTTGGAACCACACAGATGTCCTTATGCACCAGATCACAAAGAGCTGTCATGAAACAAAGTACCTATTCCTCCGAATGACCTAAAAATTGGTAAGAATGATTTAGGAATTAGCTGTTTCATTTCTTTTTCTAGTCACTAGAACATAGATATTTTTTTCTGCATGTATACTTTTTTATTTTTCTCTTTTAAGAGAAATAATAGCTTGCAGTGTATATAGCATTTAAGATGCCAGAAGCATCTCTTCTTTCCTCAGGAATAATAAGTTTCTGTATCAGCATGGGTATCTGAAATACTTAGAACCGTTATAGATTTTACCATGTATAAAACAGCTGAAGCATTAGACAGCAGACATTCCTAGTCATAAACATTACAAGGCGTCTCTGTATCTTCAGGAAATACACAATGCTGTTGTTAATGCAGCTGATTATTCACTTTGGAATCAGAGTCCTGGAAGTGTCCCTGGTATCTGCTTCTACATACTTCAGCTGCAATGACTATCAGAAGGGTAAGGCTACTACTGGGTATTACAATGCAATGCCATTTTAAGCACATACCTGAATGCGTCATCTTGCTGGGGAATTATCTTTGTAATTGCAATTGCAAATCCATCCTACCTGAAAGCATCTGAAAATTTTAGTAGCCTTATTAGACATGAGAGAGTCAAGCAAGCTCAGTGGCACTGTGCTTGTGAAAAGCACCCCAAAACAGCTTAACTGACCGTATCACCTCATTTACACTTATGGCATCCCTAACTATAATTAAAACGAACAAGCAAACAAACAAACACTCAGAAGTTTAATGTCCTTGTTTTAAATCATGCACTGTATTGGGATTAGGAATCAATTCTTCTTCTTCTTCTAGGTAAACAGATTATCATTCTACTAATTATTCTCAACAGAATAGAAGAGATGAGAAAATAATCTAAAATTTTTCCTGATGGAGTTAAACCCATGACTAGGCTTAATAGGCTCATTATAACGATCAACAGCATTTGCCTTGCTACTTCCAGAAAGAGAATTGTTCCTAGGATAACATTTGAAGCTGACTTCCAATAAACAAAAATTTTGTTGCTGCCTATATCATCACACAAAATGGAATAATCTCTGTGTAGTTCTGTGGAAAGAAAGTTAATTTAAATCTATTTATTTATTTATTTATTTATTTGATTTAAGGGTAGCTTATGTACAATTTGGGGCAGTTTAGAAGCATCTGACCTGGGCAAAGAGATACCTGAGCAAATTTGGGTAATGGAGCAGGCTACAGGTATTAGCAGGGAAGGGTTACAATGTCCCCAGTACGAAAGCTAGCATGGCAGGCAGCTCAAGGCTGTTCCATATGAAGGTGTCTTTTGCAGCTATTGATGGGTTCTGAGGGAATTATGAAACAATTATCACTCTACTATCCAAATTTCTAGGTTTTAATAAGAACTATACTTGAAACTGAGGAATATTTACAAGTGCTGACTGAATATCAAGTGGACTGACTCATCAAGAACAGAAATGCAGTACTTGTACTTTTAGAGATTTCATTTTGTGGGAATGATTGAATCAGTCTCCATATAGTTAGAGGAGTCAGAAATTGCTTATGGACTGCATGACAGTATATAACTCAGAAAAATTAATACAGATAGCAGATAGCTGTGTGAACAAGAGCCTCCATCGGTCCTTTTCTTGTTCTACGACTGAGTAAGTACCCACATCAAAGTTATCTTCAGTTTACCGCTGCAATGATTAGAAATGAAGTTGGAACTTGTTATAGGAATTAATGAAGTACAAGATCTTAGTCACTGGGTGGGTTTTCCCCAGAAACCTACAATACTGATTACAAAACTCAATTAATAACATTTTTAATGTTCAGTAGTTTATCACACTTAATATTTTGCTATCGTTTTATTTCTTTAATTATTTTCCTTTTTTACAACTTCATTTTCACCAACATTAGCTAACAGACAAATAAAAAAGATAAGAAAACAATATTTTAGGTCCCATTAGGATTTTCATTTAATCTTAACAGAATACTGAATATATAAACGGTATTACGCAATGATGGGTCACAAGACCAAATATGTAAGTAGATAAAATAATTACAGAATGGTTTTTCAGTGTTTGTTCATGCAGTTTGGTTTAGAATTCTTTCTGTTTATTGTAAAGTTCTCCTAAAACACAACTCTGATGCTGACTTCTTTCATCTAAAGCAACAGGTAATTCCCCAAATCCTTCGTGTGCTATATTGTCCGGTCCACCTTCAAATGAGTAAAGAAAAATTTACTTATTTCTAAAGCCATACATGTTATTCATATGAAAACAAGCTAATTAAACCAGAGCCTGAAACTAGACAATAATATTTGTAATTAAAACCAACTGTGCTATTGAAAGTCATCAGTTCTGGTAGCATTGCAGAACATTGCAAAGTTGATACTTAAGTTTATAGTGAGAACACCATAAAGATGAACTGCTAACAGAAATAAATAGAGAGTAGATAGAAGTAATTAATAGAGCTTTTGTTTAAAGAAAAAATACAAACCCAAGAAGAAGGAATGTTAAATGAAGTAAACTGCCTACTAACAGATTACTTACATTGATTCTTTAATTATGGAGTTACCATAGTCAATACACATTGGTTAAAACCAGTCAAAATAATATGAACGGTCTTGTGATTAAAGAACCTGACTACAGTAAGAACAATTTATTGCTATTTCCTCTCCATTGTAGAGAATCTAAATTATAAAAGTGTTTTATTAAGTCTTGTTTTGCCTGTTTCCACCTTTAAAATGGAATCCAATAACAACCGACACAAGAAGCTTTACAGAGATTAACTGAATAGTGTTGACAAAGTATTTGATAATGTAGGAAAAAAGGTCACAAGGTCAAGAAGAAAATTTACCAAGCTTTTTTTTTTCTTTTTTTAATTCATTGCAATAAGATTACAATCAGAAAAAAAAAAACCACCAATGTGATATTACAAAGCATTTCTGCCATTTCCACTAGAAACTGCAGAAATACATAATTGAGATAGTACAAGGAAAGATCAGAGAGAAAAACTCTCAGTCGCTACCAGTGGACAAAGAACAAATTCTAGAAATGACTGTTATTTTACTATTTTTTATTACTTGATCTACAAGAGTAAATGAGCAAACTAATGACAGAAATTTAGTATTTCTCCCCATGCATTTTAGACCAAATAATAGCTGCTGAAACATAACTACTTGAAGTCAAATATCCAAATTTAATTAGTTAACATCAGACTGTCAATTCTGCTCAGCCACATCCCTGCAAATCAGAAAGTTTTATAATGTATATGGTATGTAGTCATATGTTGAAAATAATACTTATTTACAGCAAAATATACCAAAATTCACAATGATTATTTCATTCATTCTATGGCTTATATTCTGCAGCAGAAATAAACTTAAATACTTAAAAGCATTGACTTCCCTAGCATAATAACAAAAAAGTACCTGTAGAGAGGCTTCATATGGAGAACAATGAAAAAAAGTTTTCAATTTGGTTTTCTACTGAATTACTGAAGAGTAAATTTATTTAAGTCACTTCAATCCACATTTACATACGCTACATCATGAATTAACCAGCCACTTTTCTCATGAGTGGGCAGAACACATTAAAGCAACCAGAAACACGGTTTGATTTGTTTTCTCCTGTACCCACATTGATTAATATCTATACAACCATGCATTTGGTTCTGATGCCTGCCATGTGTCCCGTCTGAGAACACACTATTTGACCTAAGGAAAAATTATCCTTATTATTTTCCATTGATTTTAGAACAGTTTTGATTCTTTACGCTGGAATTCTATTTCTTCAAAATATAAAAAACAGCAGCCATTTCATTGATCATATTTTTGTTTGTTTGTTTGTCAAAACCAAAACATCCACAAAAACTTGAAGACTTTGACAGTGAAATAACAAAACATTTACTTAACATAATTTCAAAATGCATCTTCATTGTGTTTATTAAATGAAAAAAGCAAAAACAAAAACAAAAACTTGATATTGCAACAACAAAATATATTATTTTACCCCAAAGTACTATTTTCATTTAACTTTAGTGAGCCAGGTTTTTTAAAAAAACTTTATTCTGAATTTTTACTTAACTATATATAAGCTAATTGAACACCTCAAATCCTTTTCTGGCAGGTCTTAACTGGGCTTGAAAAATGACTTACTGTGACAAATGAACAGTTCATCAGACTATTTGACAGCACATGAATAAGGACTGATGCATATTTCAGTCTGGAATATTAATTGAAAAATAGAATTTCCAGGTGTTTTCAACACTGGGTTTAGAAAGGATAGTCTTAAATAAATGTTTAATATATTAAAAAGTACCAAAAATTTCAAAAATATAAATACATAATAGTATTTGGCTGTCACCATTTAAGAGTAATAGAAAGTAATAAGATACTTTAGAATAAAAAAAAAATTAAAAATTTGACCTCCTTAAACATGAAAACAGTCAAGTTGCAAAGAATCATGTTAGTCGTCTTCTGTGAAATCCAAATAAAAGCTTTGTGATTGGAAGTTGTAATAACAGAGGCCAATTTTATCTTTCTAAGCAATCATGTGAATCAATATCTTGCACATATACGTTTTACTTATTAAATACATGTTTAGAGCTCTATTTCCACTATAAGACAATTGCTTATTTCAGTGCATAAGAAGCAAACCAACACTGCAGATTACGAAGTGGCAAGAAAGCTGCAGTGAATCATAAGTCAATGTAGCTCTTTTGTCAACGTCTTAAGAAAAGCCTAGTTTGTGGCCAGCTACTTAGTTCCTCTATGATTTTGTTTTGGAGGAATTCTCTCCTGGTTTGTTGATGGGTTTTACAATATATAAGATATGCAAGGCAGAAGTTGTGTACAATTACCGTAAAACTGGGTCAAAAGATAACTCTTTTACAAAAAAAAAAAAAAATCCTACACAAATGCACAATGCATTACCCAGGGCAAGTGAAAATAAATATGAAGTGCCATACCTTGCATTAAATAAACTAAGCTGGTTAGAGCAGCAACACTCCGGAATTATTTATTAGGTAAAGATTATTGCTTGGTTGCATAAAGAATGCACTGTAAGCATTGTGGAGTTTTTCAGAAAGAAGAAAACAGAATTGCACTCCCCTAACAATGTACTAAAAATTGCAATAAAGAATGTGGCCTGGACATACTGGCCAGGAACTGAAAAAGGCTCAATTCAAGATTATTGAGAGATTCATGGATATTTGTATTAAAAGATGACTCCAAGGCATGAGTAAATAAGGAAATGTAAGTACATTTCTACCATACCACCTGTAAGCAGATGGGAGAGAATTCATTATCAGAGTTAAGTGTAAAATGGATTTTTGTTCCCGTAAAGGAACATCACACAAATTACCAGGGAAACACATGAAGATTTCTAGGGTAACAAGTGAAGTTAAAACAGTGCACTGTTTGGATAAAATCAGGCTGTCTCAGAGTTTACAGTGGTATTTTTGCAATGTTTATGAGTTACCAGATGAAGAATGTTGGTGAGTCCTTTTGCCTCCAGTGTCTCCTTAGCCCCTATGGTTCATTGCACCTTGAGTTTATCTCCCTTGGGAACTTATTATGCAGTAAATAAGGCTGCAAATTTATAGGGTGCTCTGCACTTATTCCACTTACAGACACTGTTAACGTGCCATAGGAATCCCCTGTAAGGGTTCACTCTCCCTTTTGAAACCAAGTAACAGTAAATACAGACAATCTGCATGGGGAATTAGTACAGATCACTAAATGTGATGTAGCTTTCTATCTAAATTTACTTCTTTCAAATACAAGGTTATCTATGTAGAAAGAACCGTAGACTTCCATCTATATGTGCTGGAGCACTTGCCGTATGTAGATACACCGTGCTCAGATTTCCTAGCCCCAGAAGCCTCCATTAACTAGTGCCACATGTAGTATGATTAGATGTCATTGTACCGTAGGCATCAGAATTGTCCCTCCTTATTAAAGAACCAAAACAAATATAAATCAAAACAGAAGTAAACATAAGTATAGACAACATGAACAATTGCAAAATAGAAAAATATTTAAACATAAGTATAGAAAACATGAACTATTGCAAAATACAAAAGTATTGCCCTCAGAGCTGTGTTTTGTGCTTCCATGTCTTAGAAAACGATGTGTACCCCCTATAGTGCCACGTCCAGTAACGTTACCTTTGATTTGTTCCTACAATTAATGATAACAATGCTAAAACTACAGAAGTTTTAAGAGCTCAGGCACGAAATGGGAACTTAGTTGTGATTCCTGTCCCCGCTGAAGTTTCTACTTTCCACTGGTGCTGGAAGCTACAGCAGTAGGTTTTCTTTCTTTTCTGAAGAAAGCTGAACACTTGCAAATGTTACAACTCAGCAGACTTTCATGTCTTATCCAAAAGCAAAGCCTTAAGATAGAAATTGCAGGAAGATATTTGTTAGGCAAAAATTCATAGGTACTTAGCACTGCACAGAAAAGACAATTTCACTTAGATTTCCTATGAGAACTTCAGCTGGGATGGTATCTTACAGACCATAACCTAGCCTTAATAAGCCCTTGAATCTTGCATTCCTTGCTCTGCCTCAATTCATTTCATTTATTAAAGTATCAGCTTGCAAATGCATTATGGAAAAAGGAACACAAAGCAGCAGCAAGAGTTTCAAGTATTTCTATAATTTATTCGTGCAGAGAAAACAAACAAAGAAACAAAGAAACAAACGAAACAAACAAAAATAGAAAATATAAGAAGTTTCAAAAGACTAAGTGGAAAATATCCAAAAAAGTCATCTCCAAAATTCAACATTAATGTTTAGAAGAGCCTCATTATTCTTTCTAGAACTTCCTACATTAAATTTGAATGCATGTGAATGGTAGTACCAAGAGGGCATTGCTCTTTATTATCTGTCACAAGTGACCACGTTGTGAAATCAGAGCCAGAAGTTAAATTTTTTCATTAATTGTGTGGAAAACCAAAATTTTCCAGGCTGTTAATGTTAATGATTCAAGTTTATAGAGAAAAACAGGAAGGTGCAGAAATATTTAAAACAAAGCAGTACCATGTTAGCACTCCTTAATCTACATGACTTTATGATTTTAATAGTGATAACTGACCTTAAAGTTTTTTTTTTTCAAATATTTCAATATACTCTATCAGTTTGAAAGTAGAAACGATTGCCTTTCTGCACTGTGAAATCAATATACACATATACAATTTTTTTGAGGATAATTCAGCTCATCATATTATTTGTGGCATTTCTTAAAGCAGGATGTGAATATACTCAGCTGAAGGCTTTCCAATAAAATTTGAAAGGAGTTATGAGAATTGGATGTATCTTTCCTTTTATAATATACGCTATATCACTTCTCCAAAGCTATTGCCATTCTCAAATGAATATTTCTGATTATTTGTAACAGAGTAAGGGTCAGGGAGCATTACAAACGGAACATAGGCAGAACAGAACTGCATCCCAAGATACAATGCTAGTAGGCAAAATCTGAGATTTCTTTCATTCTATTGTTAGTGACCTCAGTCCTGACCTGTCTGTAAATGTGAGAGGCAAATACGTCTGCTTCCAGCACAGTCCAAGGCCTTTGACAACCATATACCAGGTAGTCATACACAACTGAATATGTCTATCTACTTGCTGAGCATGGTTTATACTGCAATCCATAAATCTGTCTTCTGACATCTTCTGAGAATATTCTTTTTCTCCCCTATACTCAGAATTGATGGAATTTATCTTTGTTACTTTATGTTAAGTATGCCTGTTACTCATCAACTATATTTCAAAATTTGTTAAAACATGCAAAATGAATTCTGTGAATCAATTCCAGCAGTAGTTGTTTAATAACATACACAATCTACAGCTAACTCCATAGTAATCAGATAAGTACAGTAGTTGTATATTTCTCAATATGATGTGGTATCTTTATGTATCTGCAAGACATTGTTACCTCAGGACCAATTGCAAAACAGAATTAAGTAGATTGTTTTGATTTTGAAAAGGACTAAGCCACAATCAAATGGGAAAAAAAAAAAAGATAAGGAAAGTGTACATTTCCTGTGACTTCTGCTTTGCAACTGATCATTTACAGCTTCAGTAGGTACACAGTAAAAGAGAGTAAGATAGGATACATTATTAAAAAAAATAGTATAAAGCTATTGGAATTTGGAATAGCTAAAAGTAAAACAGGCGGTTGCAGATCATTTTATAAGAAGTATTTTTCAGAGTATTTTGTACAATACTAGAGTGATTTACAATTAGCAAATACTGATTACTTTCACTATGTCAGTTCAAGATAAGCATAAGAAAAACGTACTTTTTTTCCTCAGTACCACTGGGATTGTAATTTTTAAAAAAGCATTTGAGATTTTCAAATAAATTCATTTTAAATCAATATATTTTCATTCACTTCCAGTGGCACTGAAGTTTTCACTCTGTGCTACTGGAGTTGTGTTTAAAAGTACAGTAAATATACTGAAGGTATATTAATCACCAAAAGTAGACATTGTTTTCAAAGTATCTAACAAATTTTGAGGAAGTTTTATGATACAGTATGAATCATGGAAAGTACTTTAGTGATCTCTAATGAATACAAATAGCAATAGATATTTTTTATTCTCTGTTTTAGATAACATTCCCACTTCCTTTTCCTTAAAGACTTGACAAATTACAACAGTATACTTAATAAAAGAAATCGTGAAGAGATGACAGATGTTAAGGGTACGTATGTAATAGAATAGTATAGTTCATATATGTATGTGTACTATAAGTTTTGTCTGAAAGAAATTCCAATCCAGGGTGGAAACAAAGTAAGACAAAAGCACTAAGATGATATCATACTCTTTAAAAGTGCGTTTGGTGGGAGAAAGCATAATCATTTCTTCCAATTCATGTGGTCAGCAACATCATATTCTACTACTAAATGGATTAATGCAAATCTACAAATATAATTAAAATTGTAAAACAAATGTAAAGGCTGTTTTCTTATATAGCCCTGTTTCTTTCTACCCATGATAGCCTCTGTAAATTCCAATGTTCTCCACCTGCAATTCTTTTGCTGCAGTGGCAATATTCGGATTAAAAAAAAAAAAAAAAAATGTTAAAACAAAAAAAGAATTAAATTCAGCTACTTCCTCCCATTCTCAAACACTTTTAAGATGAGCAAAATCTCTATTGGCAAAAAGGTTAAGTCAGTACTTTGAAGATAAAGATAGTTTTATTTAAATCATTATAAAAAATAGTTTTCTTTGTAGAGATACACAACCGTCAGACATCATACTGAGCCTTCTGTATTCCAGACAATATAGTTTTAAAATTATAAGCTGTGAAATCAGTCAGAAAATGTTCCAAAACCACTGAGTAGTCAAAACAAAAGACTGAAATTAGCTCTACAATGAAAAGGTGAATAAAAATTACTCTGTAATGGCGGACTTGTTAAATACTTGATGGGCACCTCTAAAATAATCCACAGGACACTCCAGGTGACTGCAAAATCATATAGTGCTGCATTCGCCCTTTGAGTCCACACTGTGACATAGATTATATATTTAGAATTTCTATAGTCCCTTATCATATATAACAATTCAAAAGACTGGGATCTGCAGCAGTCCCAACATCTTCCTGCCAGTCTTGACACTGGCTAGAGAATTTCTAAATATTGTGATTAAAAGTCTCAGCAAAAGTTGGAACTGGCACAAAAATGAAGAGTGATTGTTCATTACATACAAAATGCTATCTATCCTATTTAATTTTGGTATCTCTAGAGCTGGGAAAGTTCACCTGTACTTGTACCTTCAGATGGGAAATCAGGTCTTGTTGAGCTTTTGGTTTTAAATTATTTGGCTATTTCAAAATTAGCAAATTCTCATATTATATATATAAAAATCATAATTAGTGCTGCAAGCATAGCACACAAGGCAAAGATGAGATTCAGATCATGGGAATCTTTAGAGATTTATCACAATTATGAGATATTTTGCGTTATGAAGTATTAGGAGCTAAATCCATAAAACACATGGGTTTTGCCCTGAGCATTTTTAATGGGTTAGAAGACATTTCACAGAAAAAAGCAATTAGTGAGCATGTTTGGAAATTGGTAATACCATCTTGATATGGAGTTGAAGATGCCAGAGGGTTCAATTTTAATCTTTTTGATGTTCTGAAGTTTAGTTAACGATAAATCTCTTTCTGTGGGAGTTCTGCATCTATGTATATCGGGCAGCAAAATTATGTCTGTGTCCTTATCAAATGCCTCCCTCCCCCAACATCTTTCTAAGTGTCATGGATAGTTACTAAGATGAGGAAATATCATTTAAAAATCTTAGTGATAAATAAGACAGAAAAGTTATATTCACGACTGCAAATAGGTCAACAGATAAAAGTACAATTTGCATATCGAACCTTTCTGAGATGTTCTTCAAGATGTGAGGTCTTGGGTAGCACTCCAGTAATGTCAGCTAAAATCCCACCAAAATCTGGGGGATCTTCAGATTATAATATCTCAATACTATTCATAGAATCATAGAGTCACAGAATGGTTAGGGTTTGACCACCCCCATATTAAAGAATTTCTTCCTAATATCTTATCTAAATCTCCCATCCTTTAGTTTAAAGCTGTTACCCCTTGTCCTATCACTGCAACTCCTGACAGAGTCCCTCCCCAGCTTTCCTGGAGGCCCTCTTTAGGTACTGGACGGCCTCTACAAGATCTCCCCAGAGCCTTCTCTTCTCCAGGTTGAACAAGACCAGTGCTCTCAGCCTGTCTTTGTAGGAGAGGTGCTCCAGCCTCTGCGCATCCTGGAGGTCTTCTCTGGACCCGCTCCAACAGGTCTTGTGCTGGGGGCCCAGAGCTGAGCACAGCACTCAGCAGGTGGGGGCTCACAAGAGCAGAGCAGGGGGGGAGAGTCACCTCCCTTGCCCTGCTTGCCACACTGCTTTGGATGCAGCACCGGATACTGTTTGCAATAACTCATTGTTATTGCAATAATTTGCACAATTGCATTATTATTGCAATAACTCATTAGCTTTCCACATGAAAATTAAGATTTTAACCTTTTACTGTAAAAGGAGGTGAAAGAAAAAACAAATCCTCTCTCACACAAGAAAGTCATTATTTCTCATATTTTCCTTTTTTTCAGACATCATCTCATTATTTGGATCATAGTTTTTGAAAGCCCAGCTGCTCTTTTAAAAAATAAGTTTACAATTCAGCTCAACATTTTTACTGAATCTCCCTTATATCAAATAATAAGAAAGCAGAAATATAAAGTTGTAATACACAAGAAGAGTAAATTCACAACTCCAGTTGCCCTCGTTTATGACCTATCTTAACTTGCGTTATAATCTCTCTTTTTCAAAAGCCCCAAACAAATGATTACCATTTAGTAACTACAGGAACATGCAAACAACCATGCTAGTGCAAGCCAAAGTTTCACCTAGCCCAGTATGATGCGTCTAGTTTTGTTGGTAAGCATGTGCCCAAGGAAGGATAAAACTCTTCTTGTACCCTCACAGTCATCAACTGTATTCTGCAGACTCCTGAACCTCATGTGGTTTGTTTAATAATCGCCCATGGATGTTTCTTCCAAGGATGTATCTAGTTTCCCCTAGAATATTTTGCTAGTTTCCTTAGAACTTCTTGCTTCCTTTGATAAGGAATTTCACAGACATAGTACCCACTCTGCATGATCAAACATCTTCCTCTATGGCAAAGAAATGGTCAGCTTAATTTCCTGGCACAAACTGTATGAAAAACGATCTCTAAAGTAAGAAGAGGCATAAGTCAGAAGGTCATACCAGACAGCCATGGTGAATTCTGTGCTGAGGTCCAGATAGGGACCAGATCATAGAGAAAGTAAAAACTATAAATACTTGTACATAAACATATCTTTAAGCTACTGAGGGGAAGTTCTGGAACAAAGCATGGCAATTTTATATTCAAACTTTGATTATGGTATGTTAGGCCTAGTCCCGTAGCCCTTCTGGATTACAGAAAGCAGTTTATACAAGAAAGCAGGAAATATTTTTGAAGAGCGTGTGTCTGAAGACCTAAGGCTGAGAAAAATAATTTGAAAAGAGAAGATTTTGTTATCATCAATGAAAATGTCAATGCCAGTCTCAACAGAGCTTTTAAAATAGTCACTTTCCTTCCAGAATTTGACAGTTTGCATAACAAAAGGCAAGTAACATTTAAACACCCACACAAATTAATAGAGAAAAAGACAATTTCATACTTCAGGATGTTGTTCCAGACTCAAGAAATCATGAGGAACAGCTTCTTTGTAAAAAGGCTAGTGCTTGTAGTGATTATGTCCTCTATTACTGCTATATGAATCTTTGAATATTAAATGATTTTTGTCTATCAGGACATTCCTTGCAAACAAATTATTAAATGAGTTACGACTGCAAGTGAATTAGGAAATGACATACGGGACCTTGCTTCTGCATGGATTATACGGCTATATCCACCAATGCCTTTTCACAGTACCGTCTTTAGTTTAATGTTCAGATATACAAATATAATTTACTGAGCTATCATTTTTTGGTAAACTGCACTTTGCAGACAGTGCAGAGAGATTTGATGTCTCTCAAGGTAGATAATGGCATGAATAATTCATTAGGCTTACTGGAGTTAATGTTGTTGTACTCAAGGTTAAGTATTCCCCCATCTCCATA
Source organism: Cygnus atratus (assembly GCF_013377495.2). NCBI lineage: Eukaryota > Metazoa > Chordata > Aves > Anseriformes > Anatidae > Cygnus > Cygnus atratus. The sequence goes on from NC_066374.1 coordinate 16,302,132, forward strand.
TAAGGAATTACTTGATTGTTTACCTTAAAAATGAACTTTCTTTAAAAAGCCATTGTATAAATAATAGCATATGTCTAACTGCCATAATTTGTAAACTAATCCATCAAGGTATCAGCAAATAACTATATACTGAATAAGCTTACTTCTTTCCCCAGGTACTTTACAACTCTTCATAACAAACACAACCATTTAATGAAAAGACTGTTGCTCTGAGACATTTTTTACTCCTTACTTAACTCTACTAATGATATGAGTGATTTTATTTATTGAGGACTATAATATAAAAGCAAAATTGAGGGGCTACGTCTAGATTGGTCATGAGATTATGTACAATTAACAAAGCTAACAAGAGTGAAGCAATGTGCTATTTTAGTCAAAATCACAAATAAGCTGTAGCATTTAGATTATCCTCAAATTGGAAAAAAAACAACAACAGCACACAAACACACGTGCCCCCCCCCCCCCTCCCCCCCCCCAAGACACAAGGCCATGGAAATAAGCCAAGTTGTTTGGCTGGTGGTGGATTTAATTAAAAGCAGCGGCCAGACAGCTAACTACAGCTAACTAAATGGCTTCACTGCGTCCTTTATGAGCAAGTCCTTCTGCATGGCAAGATCAAATCCCGCAGCACACAAAGTCCTTTCTGACAAGAACAGCCTTTACCTCTAGCTAATAACTCCCTGATCAAACTCCTATTGAACCCAGCAGGAAACAAGGACTTTGTTGAACCATTCTGAAGGGATTCAGCATCTTAAAGAGGGATATCTTGGTTTCTCCAATGATAATATAATACAGATTATTTGGAAAATTTCTGTAGGAAACAAAAAGAAACTCACTTCAGTATTCAAGGGACACCAGTTACTTAGACTCTCAGATTCTTTAGGAACTGGAGTACGTATCACTTAGTATGTTTAAGTCCCAATTACTTGACTGGCTAGAAGGTCTTTTTCACATGCACAGTTATGTGAATGATGACTCTTGCTTGCCCTGCTGCAAGACAAGGCTTCAGAAGTATGCCTCCACTTAAGCATGCTCCATTTCAGAATATGGATGCTCTCCCTAATCACACTGAAAGAACAAAAAACACTTAATAGCACCATTGAATGTTTATCTATTATTAATGCACTACAGGTGACAAACAACTGTGGGAAATTATTTCGTCTTGATTGAAATCTACCAGTATATTTTAAGCATTGACTGTAAATGATATTTACTTGGTTTCTACTATTGCAGCGGTCCTGCTCATTTAGCTGACTCCCAGATCTCTTATTTCTTGCTTCAGCAAATGATAACAAACTATTAATTTGTCTTCACATCACATTTATTCATAGCAAGTGCCATCTATCAGGTACGGTCATTGGTGAAATAAATTAGCTAGATTTCTGTTCTGTTGATGAAATAATAGTCCATGCTCTGAAAACTGTCATCGTAAAGCAAAACTGTACTCTAAAGGAAGTGTCACTTAACAAGCCTGGGAAAGTGCAAACATAACTGATCAAATAGTAACCTTTACTCACAGTTCACAAATAGTAAACTCCTTGTGGAGCATTATAGCAAGACAGTATAATTTCCTAATGTTAGCAAAGCTACAGGACACATAATTGCGGATTTCACAGAATTCAGGTGAAAAAGAAAAGCTATGTAAAAGTTGGTTGTTATAGGAGATAGATAATTACTTTTCTAAATACTATTAATGAACAAAATCAGGAACTCTTCCCTTTCAACCTCTGTATGCACAGATTCTTTCTTTTCCCACAACACATGCATATGGTCTGAATACTATAGAAACTTTTGAAAAATCTAGCTTGAACTAACAGGTACTAGTTACAGAATTCCAGCAGGCAGACTTAAAAATAATACTTTTTTTTTTTCCCCATCTGGAAACACAAATATTAAGTAATAACAAAAGATCAATTTAAATCCTTATGGATGCATCTAACACCTCAGCCATTGGCACAAAATGGGCACAAAGCCTATTCAGAATGACAGTAGATATGCATTTCTAGACTTCCATTCAGAGAATTTATCTAGAATTTCTGATAACTACTCTAAAATGAATTACCAATGCTGAATGAATAAGAGCATTTTCTCATTCTGAAATAACGGTAATATGTATCTGTGTTTTCCACATTATTTCAGGACCATTTTAATTGCCAGTATTAGGAGGCAGAGTTCAGCATTATGTGCTTGTGCCTGTGAGCATGTTAAAGAAAATTTCACAGTGATCTAAGAGAAGATGTAATAAAAAAGGGAAAATCAAAGACAGAAAAATGGCAACTTTTAATTAACAAAAGGTTTCCTTTTTGCCATTAGCATAATGCCTATAGATCAATTTTTAGCTCATTCTCTCAGCAATATTTTCTTTCTCTCTCTTTCTCTATGATGTTAGCATCATAGAGCTTTGCGTTTCCCTATGGGGCTTGTCATTTATTTTCCTACAAATCTTAATCTAACAGAGCATCTTCCTTCAGCTCAAGTTCTAAATGATTGTGAAAAATCTTTCCATTTTCAGTTTAGGTTAACAAGGATTAGCCCATTGTATCAGGACTTCTCATATTAATAATTCTAAAATCTATTCAAGGTTGCACAATATAAAATTTAAATTCACAGACATATAAATGGTTTATATTATTTTATAAGTACAGCTTAACATAGCTAATCTCATTACCTTTACTAATACCAAGTTGTTAATTTTTCTTTTTAGAAAAGTTAAAGTAAATGTAATTGAGCTTTTTTGTTTATAAAGAGAATGATGATAAGTACTTCATTTGAAAGTGAGATTGATCTGTCATTTGAAAAAGAAATCGTATGCTCTACTCTACTTTTCTATGGACCACAGACATCCATTAGACTAATAACTACTTCAATGTTGATATTTTTAAGTCATAAAAAACATCAGAAATTTTCAGTAAAACACAGAAACGGGAATGGATTTTGTGGGAGATTCTTTATAGAGCAAAAAGATAGGCAGCAGCTAGGAGAACAAAGTCACCAAAATTAACAGGAAGCTACTCGTGCACCATAAAAAAAAAAAATAAGATTCATAGGATAATAGTGGCTATGAGTCCCTGGCAAGCTGTGTAGCTCTGAAATCTGAAATCCAATTTCCATTGTCACATTTACTACTCAGATAGCACAGTAAATGATTTTCTAATGCTGGCAGTAATGTGTCTAGCTAACATTTGCAGTTGGACAGTAAGTTCAGTCAGTCACTATTGTCTCTTGCCAAAACTCAAGAAAACGTTTTCTATGACTGTTATTCCAGAAGCTTTCCTAACCATTTCAGATGAGTCTGTTTGATGATCTTTTGACTAAATTTTTATGAAATGCATCTTTTCTACCTACAGATCTTAAATATATAACTTTTTTTTTTAATTATTATTTTGCTCAGATGTCAGTAACAGCACAGAGCAGTCACTCTAGAATGTTTGTGAAGGGAGGGATACTATTGCTGGATTTATGCTTGAGAATAATGAGAATGAATGATTTCAAACTGACTGGAAAAATGAAAAATGTCAGCAGAGCTTTGAAAAATACATCTGAAGATTTATTTCTATACTAATTTTTATTTTTAGGACTGTTCTTAGCTTTATCTTATGTTCTACTTTTGGAATTGTGAGTTTAATTTTCAAACATCCATCTCTTCCATAACTTCTTTTGAAAATTTAGTAATTGAAAGTAGATTTGCAGAGGTGTGGAGATATTTATTAATTAATTGTTTAATATCTGCCTCTAAAACAAAATGTTCCTTTAAAAAACAAAACAAATTACTTTTTTTTCATAACTGCAAGGAAAATCCAACTCCTAAATAGGTCAAAAGAAATCATATAAAGCTCCCTAATAATCTATTCTTACATTACTTTTATGTAAACATCATTTGTGGTTGGCTATCTAGGAAATTATTTAGCTATAATAAACAGCTATGTTAAATGTTTAAAAATATGATCATGAAGAAAATATTTGAGAAAAGTATGTATATTGACCTCTTAAATTCATTTCTGAAAATTCCTGTCATTTTCTCTGCTTGACTTCCCTCCTATGTAACTACCTATCAATTTTCCTATTATATAACATGCATATTCATATTTTTGTAACTCATTTGTCAGACTACATATTATCAATCCAGATACATTTTATTAGTGTCTCATAAAATAAAATGAAAACATATAAAACTACTTTAAATTTCCTAAGCAAAAACATTTATTATTGTTGTTGTTGTTTTGTTTTTTTCCTTTGAGACATGGAAAACATGAAGCATTTGAGTATGGAAAAATATCTGGCAAAAAGATTTAGACTGGCAAAGGAAAAAGATATGTGAACAAACCGTATATAATGGATATTTACAATACACTTATTTTCAGCATTTCTATTTGAAAGCACTACAGTCTCAAGTGAAACATCAATTTCTTACAAGTGAAGCACTGAGATTACATTCAATATTAACCAACCTTTCCTTAAGTTTTTCAGCATTTATATCACAGACATTTCATTGTTGCAATGGTTGATTGCTATTTTATGACTAGAATTAAAACATGTACGAAGTTGTTCTTGTATTTTTAAAAACATCAGAAATAATGTCTTTATTTTTTTTTCCCAATATAAAGTCATTTACATAGTGGCAGAGATCTGTTATGACAGCATGATGAAAACCCACAGGGCTATGGATCATGCCCTCTCAAATCTGCCTAGGAAAGGTTGTCTTCATTCCACATGACCCCATGCAGAAGTCTCCCCTCATTAAATCAGGCCAGTCTGGCAAAGGAAAATACCCAAACAGGTGCTTTCTTCTCTGCTTTTAAAGAGCTTATTGCAAAAATATCTTCTTCTGAAGTGCATAATTTTTTCATCATTCCATTGTGAGGCCCTGGATGTCTCTGTGCATGGGAAACAGAGCCCAGCTGTACTGCATGAGTGGCAGTGAGATTAGAGAAAGATTTATGAGAGGCTGTGCTGGAAATCACGGTGGGCCAAAAACTATTGTCACAGAATCCCTAATATTTGGGCTCCTTAACAGTACCTTGTGTAAGAAAAGGCCAGAAAACAATTAGCATGGCATAGCTAGCATCAGGATTTCTTTTATGATAAGTAAGATGGAACCAGTATTATGAGTACATTCTACCTAATATAGCCAGATTTACTGCCATACAGTTCTACATTAACAGAAATCCCAGTTTGAAGTTCAGCAGATTTTTTGAGAACAAATATTTTAATAGTTCTCACACAAGGGGAAAAAATCAGTTAAAAAGCCATAGAACAACTTGGTTTTATAAAAGAAATTTATATCTACGCTCCTATTTCAAAGACTGACTGCTTTCATTATCAGAGCAGGCTGTGAAACTACATTGCCAAGCATTAAAAATTTCAGCGACTTTTTGCTGCAAATGAAGAATAAACAAAGCGTCAGTTTCAGAAAACGTGCATCTAAAATTCCAACAACTAATGGGAAGAGAACGTCGCTGGGCAGTTAATTCCAAGGATCACCAAAAAAGCAGAGGCTGGAAGCTGACACCACCTCCTAAACGCTCACCGCAGCCCATGCCCCCGCGCAGCCCCTGCAGGCCCCGCAGGCAGCTCTCACCACTGCCTCTGCTCTGCTGCTGCAAAGCCAGCCCAGGGTACAAACTCAACATAGCCTCTACGTACCCCCACCAGTGTCTTCTCCATGCTTTCATGGATGGAAGCACGCTTGCTTGAGACACTGTGTATTAATTTTAGCAGGTTTCTTGAACAGGCAAAACAAGATAGCTACAGGCCTACAGTCTGCAGAAGTGTATGTGCTTGCATCAGCCTGACATTACAGGTAAGTTTTCTGAATATCCAATCTCTACATTACACAGAGTATTATAATTACATTTGTATAGCTCCTGCATAGGCCTGGATAATAGTTTCTACAAGATTACTTTCCCATTTGTTGTATACCAAAAAGTATTGTCACAACCGTACTGTTAAAAACAGTGCACTTCTAAAGATTTAGCAACCAGAAGTTCTTCGCTAAACACATACAGCTATTACGGTTCAGTATAACAGAGGTTGGTTACAGAATTTGTTTTAAAAAGGTGTTAGGGAAGTAGGATATCAGGTCTGTTAAAAAGCAAGGTGTGTAACTATAATCATATGTCTTAATTTTTTAGACTTTTTTCAGACTGGATTTCAATCACCATTTTGATTAAATTCAGTGACTAAAACCAGTGCAACCACCCATTTCTATTTACCCTCTTTTATGGCTGTTTATACTGGGAAAATTAAGTCTCACAAAAGAAGCTTGAAAACGTGACTCTGGTGTTTGTTCTGTTAGATATTATCTGTGGGCAAAGCTTTACTTATCTCCAGGTCTCCTCTGCTCTTCTGATTGCAATCTCATTTCACTTGTCCTTGGGATCTCATGTCTGCTATGACCTCCAGCTTGTTAAATATTCAGCAGAAAGTTTATGGACTTTCCCATAACCTTGATTAAAAGCCTATGGGGAACCTGAATGCTGAAAAAAAATCTTTATTTGAAAAGTAACTCGAGTACACTGTGCTGATTTCTGTTTCACTAATAGTATTTATAATCAGCAGTCAATGACACAGAGTTGAAGCTGGAGGAAAAAAAAAAAAAGGTTTTGATTCAATCTTACCTATTTAATAATTACTGTATTATCATGCCAAATCAGGATTTTATAATGGTGGCTCTCATTTAACTAAGTAGAATATGTGGGAGCAATGCAAAGAGGAAGTTGAAAATACATACTTAAAAATGGTCTTTCAAAGAAAATATAGAAACAACATTTGAACAACTACAAAATTGTATATCTTTGTCCACCTTCTTGGAGGAATATGATCAGTATTTTGAAGATGCAAGTTTCTGTGGTCTTCAGTAAGTCCATCTCAGCGCAAAGGATTTTTGCAGTACTGCCTTCTCTGGCACTCCAAGCCTGCACTGTCTGTCAGCTTGCCAGCATCTGAGATACGTTACCACAGGTACTTGTGGTTGACCACTTTTTTTTTTTCTTTCTTTTTTTTTCCTCAGAGAGAATCATTACAGGAAAACAAGCAGACGCTCAAACTTTGTAGGGTCTTTTTAGGATTTTTCCCATTATTGTAGAGTAGTAGGCATTGAGTATTTAAATAGTACAGGAGATACATGCACACTTCTCCACTTTTAGTTTGTCATTGTCTTTATTTCTATTTCTGTCTTTTGTTTCTCTTTCAGTAACAGACAGAGATCTTTTATAATTGTCGGGTGATTAAAGGTCCATCAGGTAGTTTTGTGCTTAAAGATTATATCCTTTCTGCTTTAGGCTTCAAAATAATTTGTTCTGAGTGATTGTCCTATTTCTGATCAAGACACACTAAATGGAAGACAGGTCAAATTTTATTGTGCCTTTACTGCTATATCAAGTGTAAGATGCCGTGATTTTCTTCATCAGTGTTTTTGGAAATTATGTCAATATGTGAAGAAAAGAGCATAAAAGGCAAGTAGTATCAAAAATTAAAATTGTGTTTAAGCCTTAAGTAGAGCTACTGCAGGGGATCTTAATTAATCAGTCGTACATTAATCTTAATTCTCAATCATACATAGAAAGATTTGTTACATCTGAAGATGTTTTTTTGAAGTAGGAAGACTATATTATATAAAACATACAGTAGAACAAAAATCAAAACAGCCTTTCCACAATAAATTAGATATAACACAATGCTTAACAGTTCAGAAGGCATTTTTGTTCATAAAAGCATTTTACAGCTATTAGTCATTGCTTTATTTTTAATTTTTCCTCAATTATACAGTAACAAGAGGATGAGTGAGGTAGACACAAATTTCTAACTCTGTCCCAAGACTAAAAAAGGAAGTAAGAGAAATATTGCTATCCCCAGGAAATCCTGCCTCTTCATCATATCTGTTTAGCATAGATCACAATACTTGCAAGAAACTATAATAAAATAGAAAATATTTGTTGTCTTTCATTATTACTATCCTTTATTTAATTATCATTGAATAGAAATGACTTTATAAAGTTGTGTTTGTTATATACAACTGCAAAGATGTATACAGATTATATTTAACTATAATCATACTAACGCAGCCTCATCTTCTGAATGGATTATCCATGTGTTGCATTGATTGGGATCCTTGAATAAGATGCAAACCACTGAAGAGGTTTAAACAGCTATATTTTTTCTAAAGTACTCTTTAATTAATGTTGTCTAGAGTACTAATTATGAAAGCTTGTGAAGCCTAAAGCCTGAAAACACTTATGCACCTACTTAACTTCCCTCACTCAGAGTAGACCCACTGAATTCATTGGAACTGTTCAGAGTTTCAGAGTGTGCAACTTAGCTAGAGAATGCACATAGACTGTTGCAGATTAAAAGCTAAACAGTGAACTCAGTTTTGTGTGCTTATATCCATGGTGGACTTGAAGCATTTTGCTCTTCATCATTTCCAATCACACGACTGTCTTCCATGAGCATATTTGTCTTTCCCAACAAACTGTGGAACTGCTCCCTGACAGTCTCCTTGACAAAATGTTGAATTAAGGAAAACTAAGCTGTGAGTCAGTGGGATATGAGATGTAAGTATCTATATATACATATGTTCAAATGCACACATAATTTGTTCACATTAAAAAGGCAGATAAATATGCATATATATGCATATAGACAAGCGTATGTCCTACACAGTGAAAAATAGAGAATTTAGAATGGAAGCTGAATAATTGTCTACCATCAATGGAAAACTCCTAAATCTCTTTAAAAATAGAATACTAACATTTCTATTTCATTTATTTTAACTTTAGAAACCACATTTACTTTGCTAAACAGATTTCCATTTGTGTAAATAAGAATTACAGACAGATAAAAATTTTAAAAGGATACATTACCAAGATTTCCATTTATAAGCAGCCATTCAAGCTTTTTTTTTCTCTCTCCACTTTAGCTATAAACCTGATAATGTAATTTGAAAGTTCTGACATGTACGTGCTTTGAAACAGGGACTTACAACTGATAAGGAAATCTCACTAATTTTACTGTTCTTTTTATAATGGATCCTTCTTAAATTACCATACCTCATTTAAAAGGAGAAAGCCTTACTTGAGAAAGGAAGTGGGGCACTAGATGCCTCAATTATATTTTTGTTATATATTCCAGCCTCCTCATATTCGTATCAATCCGTTCTAATTTTTATCCTGGTTGAACAACTTCTGGTGCACGTGTGCTGGTTGGCCAGCCAGTTGGCAAAGATTAAACATATTTCCTTGTCTCAGCTGTCAGCAGGTCAAACAGTGGCTATGGAGGCAGTGCTTGGCCAAGTGGGCATATAAGTCTCTTTTGTAGACTTGTTAGAAATATGTAGCTAGATTCCAACATCATGCCCCAGCCCTATTCCTCTGCTCAGCTAAACTAGATTGTGATCCCAAAGATCACTGACTGCCAACTGTGCTAGTGCCAACTGGAGCCTTTATCTCCACCTCTACTGTGCTCCTTACCTCTCTCTGTCAGGACCAAGGAAGTACTGAGGAGCAAGAGGAATTGTAGTCTTTATTCAGACCAGTGTTTAAATAAGGTTCAGTAATTGCATAGTAGAGATTACCTGCTACAGATTTAAAATAAACATTGAAAGGCTGCTCATTCAAGCCACACTGTCCATTCTATGACTACATAAGCAAGATGTGTAGAAAAATAAGATTTGACCGAAGTGAATAGCATACAGTATATGCAAAATACACCAAATTGAGATTACACAAGAAGTCTTGATTCTTATTTTACTCTCTTCTGAATATTTGGCTTTAAAACCTTAACAGACTCTACATGTAAATCATGGCCATTACCGACAACAATCATATAATTCAGGCTTAATATGGCTATACATCATTCTGTCTTTGTTAAATGAATAAGTACTTAATGAAAAGCCAAACAAAACAACTTTTACAATAAGTCAAAATGTAACATTTGTCAGTTAGATATTTAAAAGCCCACTGGAAGAAGGGCATCTGACTCAGCAGATAATTTATCTACGATTCAATCAACACACCATGTCATTTATGGAACTATTCAATTAGTAAAATAACAACATGCAGTGCAAAGGTGTCATTGGTTCAGACTGACACATTTTCCTTCTCCTGCCTTACATTACTTCTGTCAACTATATTAATGCAAGACTTCAAGTTCTTCAATGGAAATTTTGTATAGCTAGTAACCAACTCATAGATTTAAGCTAGCATAAAATACCATGGCGTAGCAAGTTTTATGTGGTTGTGAACAGTTCTCACAATAAAGAATGCTTTGGCCTCAACTTTGGTTTCAATGATAGAGGGTTATCACTGACAGGAGACACTAGAATCCATGTAACAGCAATACAAAATCCTAGGAAGTAGCAGAGTTATATACAATTTATATGTGCCATATAATTTCTAGATCCTCTGGTTTGTTTCATGCAGCTTTGGGGAAATATTAGAGGATAAAACCACTCTGTCAACAGCTGGTGTTAGGTATCACAGTGATGGGTGCATGATGCAAACCTACAAATGGAGATATATAGTCTTTACTCTCACTGGAGAGACACCAAGAAGAAGTTTCTGCAAGACAAAAGAACTAAATTTGAACTTCAGTACAGAATTGCATCTAAATATGTGCAACTCTTGGAACAGAGAATAATACTATGAAATAAGTTTTTCCTATTACCAGAGACTTCCTTATCCACATGATCCACAAGGAACAGGATCTGAGCCTCCAGGAAAAGCATAGGGTTTTTTTATATTTTTAACATGTAGCCATGAATTAACCATAGTATGTTTCTCAATGTATAGTTAGAATACTCCAAGATCTTCTTTAAAAGTTAATATTCCACTGTATTAACAGTGTATTTAATCACTCCCAGTGGCATTCTGTCTGTACAGCATATTCATTATTCTATCTTACGCACTCTAGTTTATTGTAGCAAAAGAGTCATTATTAAACATATAAGAACTTGTGTCACTGTTACAACAGCAGCATCAGTATAAAGCGCTTCAATATTCTTACCAGTAAGACCTTGAAAAAATGACTGGTGTGGATTTGATAACAATACAATCCTAAAATCTGATCTTGATCATGTAGTCCCAGTCTGAAGCCTGCATACTTTTCTCAGTATTACTGACAGAACAGTGCTATTTCCCTAACATACACTGGCAAAATATACAGAAAATTCATTTACAAAATCATCTGAATTTTATGGACAATGTAAATTAGACAGTTTGTGAAGATGTGACCATGTCACACCAGGGGGAGAGTCCAGAATAATCTGCAAGTATTTTTTCCTGAGCAATGAATGAGATTAAGTATGCTGTTGGGCCTAGAGTTTGTAAGACAAACACAGCTCTGTAGATCCCAGAAAACCCCAGTCTTAGCTTTCCTGATTCAACACAGTTGGCTTGAATCTGGAAGCTTGTGTCATTAGCAATAAGGTAAAGGCCATTTCTCCATCCACACATTCAGCTGGAGAGTGTCCATTGGGCCCTGACAACAGAAAAGTAGGCATATCCTCTGTCCATCAGCCCATTACATCTGAGGTGAAACCTGATTAAGATGGTGATGAATCAGACAAAATTTTCTTGCACTTATGAATCAGCCTTACGACATCTGATGCTGAAGATGGTATGATCAACATCCTTCAATACCTAGATTGCAAATAGAGATTTCTGTTCAAATTGCAGACTTCATACATACATCCCATGACAGTAAAGACCAGACTAGAAATAGAAAACTCTGAAGTGAGTTTTCCAGCGTGATAGAGCTATAAAAAAAGGGATCACCAGGTCCTCCAACTAAAGAGATGGATGACAAAAAATGGAACACAAAAATTATCTATATGTCTACATAGTCAAGCAGAGTTAATGTTACCTTTATCCTCAAAGGTCTTAGCAGTGCTGTGCTTCTAGACAGGATTGAAAACATATTTCATAAAATTGTGATTTGCTTGGTACAGTATCATCATATAAGGTGCATGAAAGGCATTATTGGTACTATTTAAGGATCATTGAGCCTTTGCACATCTCAGACAGAAATGATGCATGTTTGCAATCCATTTCTGTAGTTGTTTTATGAAGTGTAATAGTGGCTAGGGAACTGAAAGAATACAAATGAGACATTATCATTTGATCTGCAGCATTTCCTTAAAATTCCAAATCTTGCTACAGGAGCTCATGCATGCCTTACACTATGATCGTTAGATAATTACTCGTTATAAATGAGCACAGGCTAAAGCCTGACATACTGAGCACCTGTAAGTTTCAATGCTAAAATGGAAATATAATATACTTCAAAACAATTTTTACTGATCAAATGTGCAGAATTTAAATCTAGGAATAGTTTGTTTTTCAGAGGACTGGAAAAATCTGTCTTTGTAGTTCAGAGTGACTAACACAGCCTCAATGTAAAAGGTTATTTGAAACTTACATTAATATATTTCCTCCTTTCAGACTTACTAAACACAGACTGTTGGACAAAATGGTCTATCGGAGACTGCATGTTAACTAGATCTTCCTTTGGTTTGGTATCATACCTGTGAGTAATGTGTAACATAATTACCAGCATGTGATATCTGCTGGATGCTTTGAAAACTACCCTGATAGTTTCACTTTAGTTTCCAGTGGGAAACCGCTCATCTTTCAAGAGCCCATGACAGTAAGTTCGTAATACATTCAAAGGTCTGAAGTCAAAGTATGTTAATGTTCATTGGATATAGTCTATGATCAGTGTTCAGCTGATTGATCACTGTTGAACAACAGTGTTGAACACAGTTGTGTTACAGATGAGCAATTCCATCTTGTTTGTCAGTCACAGCCCTAACCTCTCACATCAAATAGTTTCAACTTCTCAAATTACCAAGGAATTTGAAAAAGGAAATCTACAAAAGGAGTCATTGCTAAAGGTTTGGTTATACGCAAGTATGCATGTACTTCAAATTCATAACATGCTATGGTTGCTGAAGGCAAAGCAACAAGGATACTACAATCTTTTAAGCTAATATTAGAGAATCATCTAAAACTATCTGTCTAACAAAGAACACATATACTCTTTTGTGTGCTAACAAAACTTTTCTTCTGTTCTATCTCCTCCTACTAATATAGCCAGTTTTTAGATGTGGTTATATGTTAGCAATGGTCTTTTGTCTATTTCCTTTGCTACTGAAAAAAATAAGTAATCTCCTCCACCACTCCAAACCACTTTGTGACTAATTTATTTGCATTTATTCATAGAAGCTGTCATTTCTGCAGATATACCACTTATTTATTCCTTCCGCTTCATAATGAAGTTTGGCCTTGGTTGTGCCTGTTACACTGGTGAACTGAGTTTCCTAACTTACATCTTAGCATTTGTAATTGCGTAGTATTGGTAATGATTTATGGATTGATAGTTCTTGTCATTAACCACTATTCAGAATTTCATTGTATTTACCGCCAAAAAGCATCTGTCCCAAAGGTCTGTGTCATATATAACTTCTGTTCTGATGCAACTGTTGAAGCCCAATATTAAACCAGAAAATTCATCCTTCAAAAGTCTAAATAGAACACAAAAGGCAGAGCAGGAATAACTGGAATCACACCTATACCAGAGACCTACTTGGTGATAGATAATTATTTAGATAAAATATTCACAAAAGGTCCTGGAGGACAAACCAGGGCCTTGCTGAAAGGTAATTAGATATGACTGAGGAACAGTGTATTACAGTCCCATAATTTGATGCTGAACAGGTGAAAAAGCTGAAGCATACAAAAAAAGAAAAAAGAAAAGCTGTACTGTCTCACAGAACTGTTCTGTCCAACTTTTCAGATTTTTATTTTCTTCTCAGTCATTCATCTGTCTGTTCTATAAAATCAAGTCTGCAAATTACCCAGTTCAGTCAGGGTTGCACATCTTTTTCCAGACAAATCGAGTACAATCAATGTAACATTACTTTTACATATTATATATTTTACACGTGAAGCTAGAATTATTTTCACACCAAATAAACCAGAAGGTCTTCTAGTTCAAGATTCTCAAACAGCAATTTAGAAATAGATTTTGCAACTGATATGTTTTCTGCAGTGAACAGACGCAACAGCAATAAATGCAAGTTCCATCAAGGATGCTCAAGCAAGCTCTCATATTCTTAAAAACTCTGCAAGAAAAGTGGCATCCCACTTTTTAACTGAAGTTCTCCTCCAGAAAAAGGAATTTGTGGAAACAGAACTACAAAGTTGGGTAAAAATCTGAAATCTTACTGATTTTAGAATGAAGTATGCTAAACACAATGCTGTGTTTTCTTACTGATAGCTTCACATACTTATCCTCTCAGACTGGGTTAATTTTTCCATTTCTCCCTTCAGTACTTGAAATTATTCCTTGTACAGTATCAAGAGTCAGAAAGATTGTGAACAATCCAAAGGTAAGCTGTGGGTGGACATATGACTCACACAGCCCTCAAGGAGAATTTAGCATGTTTTCCTACTTGTCATACATTAAAAATGGTCAAGTAAAGCCTTAGCAATCAATATCAGTTGCTGAGGCTGGCTTACAGCTATTAAAAGCACACTAATGTCTTGAAAAAATGTAACATTTGCATGATGAAAAACAGTAAGAACAGCACAACACAACTTTTACACCTTTTACAGGAAACTTACACGTGGAGATCATAGATCCTATAAAAATTTAAGCTAAAATATATTGCCACTAATATTAATGGTCATATTTATTATCATTAATAATGGTTAACATTAATAGTGTGGTTGATTAAAATTAAGTAAAAATATATTATTGGATTTAATGCTAGATAGTACGGACTTGAAAGAAGTTTATATGTAGATTTGTATGGAGTACACTTGTACATTTTGTCAGCAGTAAGCTGAAAGGCTTTTCTGTTTTATACAGAAATTATCACTTAGATATATATAAAATAGGCTTCTTATTATTTTAAAATATAGTAAACCTTAATATAAATAGGTTTGTAGCAAATATCATTAACAATCTCAAGAATGCAAAAAAAAAAAAAAAGGAATATTTTGGCCACCAATATTTTATTCTTAAAGATGGTTGACTTCAGTAATGTTTGGCTCCAGTAAAATTTCAGTTGTGCAAAAATACTGTTTTTTATAGCTGGAAAAGATAGACTTCTGGGCTTCCATTACAAACTAGAATAACCTTTTATTTCATGTTAGATGAGTGTGGGTTCATGCACTTGCACAGTGCTGCAGCATAAACATGCCTCACAATTAACAATTTTTTATTTTCCCTCCAGAAAGAACTTGATCGCATGCTAAGCAGGAAAGTACTGTGTTTATGAAAAAGCATTGTTTCATAGCAGAAATGCAACAGAAGCTGAGACAACACACATAATGTTCTATGTTCAAACACGTTTTTGAATTACCATCGATACTAAAGTATTAAAAAAAGTCTGTAAAGAGATTACTGTTAAAATATACAGTTGATCATATTTATATTTTTATTACCAAGGACATCTGAATAAAGATAGCATATTTTTTCTGGAATCATCTTCTACTGCTGGAAAAAGAAACCTGTATTAAAATATGTCCCTCCACAAGTATCTATACATGCAAAAAGATGATGATAATTTGAGTAGAGTACATATGGAGCAAACACCTGAGAAGCAGGTGTTTTGCCCCCATGCAAGTATTTTTACAATGGAATACAAATATGTCTTATTTAGAAATATACACACTGACATTAGATTTAAAAAATCTGTTTAAGATACATTTCCAGCTTTCCCCCCCCCCCCCCCCCTTTTTAAAAACAAAACAAAACAGAACAAAACAACAAAAAACCCATCACTTTCTTCCTTTACAGCAGCTTAAGTTGAAGGAGAAATGCAGTCTTTAATCTTGAGATACCTGTTCCTTTTGGTTTGTGTCATAACCTTATTATTTAACAGCAGTTCTTTGTATTTAACATTTTACCTCAGCATGCAACACAGTTATGGATCAGAGTACATCTGCTAGTGGGGAAAAGAACTTTGACTGTGAATTAGAAATACAGGCTGACTGGGTCACTGTTTCCATTCCAGCTTCTGGATCAGAAAAGTCTCTCTGTGAACTCCCCTATCCTTATTTCTAAAGATAAGCACCTCTGTGCTTATTTTAAAATTGTGCGTTAATAGCCAAAGAACAGTTAGTGCAGGATGTTCAGGATGTTAGACACAGTTTCTGTCATTCACAGTAAGTACTTAGATACATTTGCAGTATGTGCTTAGAGCGTGATCAATTTTTCAAGCATAAATGAAACACAATACTGTACTATATATTCTGAAGCTTTACCTGTGTTGCAGGTAAGAAACTACTTGTTCGTCTTCCAGTGCAGGAAGCTGTCTCGATCTGGTTTCCAAATTCACAGATTGGACCATCTGTAATTCAGCTCGCCACTCATTTGGCTAAAAAGCCAAGATCTTTTCTGACATACAGTCTATACTAACCAAATAACCTAGAAAACTACTTAGGTAATGCCAGTTCCAGTTGAATAATACAGTGGATAATCTGTGTCTACATGTCAGTGGTAATCACACGCTCTGTCTGCAATGCTGCCAGTGTGCAAAGCACCGGACTGGGGCAAGCAAACACCTCAGGCTGCACTTCTGGCACTTCCATTGTGAAATGGGGCAATGACTGTTAAGATCACCTTGGAAAATAAAAAAAAAAAAAAAAATCAAACTGATAGCAAGAACATTATAATGATACTATTATTTTGTGTCAGCATTTCTTTAAAAGATTCTCAAGGAATATTAAGATGATGGTGGTGTGGTTGCTAGCATTAAAATACACTGCAACCACAGCTTGGTGGTACAGAGAAAAGTGTTATGAGAATAACTGCAGCTCTATCGGAGAGTTAAACACTTGTTTTTTATTTTTGTGGTTATGAAACAAGAACAAACAAAACCCACATTTCACAGACTTGTTAAACTAAAGTCTTAAAGAAAATGAGCAGCTACCGTTTCTTTCAAATTCATTCTGGAATTGTTACTGGGTAAGGCATTCTGATTCCACTGTGCAGCACAGCTGTTTATCAGATTCCTGTTCTTTACTTCTTGACTTTTGACTATGATTATGTATAGGGTTTTCTTCAGCCTGTAAAGCACTTTTTAACAAAAAATATTAATGTACCCCTATACATATCATCTTCTCTCCTTATTCAGCAAGGATAGTTATATAAAACAGAAAACATCTGCTTAACTGTAGTATAATTTCTCTTGAATTTACTAGATTAGAAATAGATGGGAGAGGTTAATGATGAATGCACAAAGGAGAACAGTTTCTTCAACTATGTTTCAAAGGCAAAACAAAACCTAAAAATCATTATTTACAAAAAATAAAAAAAAATAAAAAAGGAATTATGAGGTAAATTTTATAATCAGTAAAGATCTCTTAATATTAATATATTAAATTCTGTAATTCCTATAATAATTTACTCCTAACCCGGGAGCTAGAATAAGTTCAGAGCATTTTCTTGTTTAATTTGCTCCCAAATATCTTGTCTTTCTTGGGATTTGTGGCAGTATTGTCTATCAGAGTGGTTGATTTTTATGTTGGTGCACTCAATTATCAAGATGTGGACAGTTGTCTCCTTGGCAATTTTAATCATGTTGTAATGTGAATCTCTCTTTTCCTCTCTTTGCTTTCAACTGCTTCAGCTCTGTGAGAAGGGCTCTGATTGCAAGATGCCTGTCACAGCATGTCTTCTATGTGAAACAAACACTACTCTGAAATGCTCCTTAAAGGCCTCACTGGATATGTCTCATCTTAGCTCAAAGACAGAAAATCTCCTGCTGCTTGCAGTGAGATTTAGTGAGTCAGCTTTCTTGTTACAAAGGCTGGCAGTTTCAAATAAACCAACTGTACTCATTAAATTTATCTAGCAGTTAAGTATTAATGTTAGAGCCCTACTAACTATTATATTAGCTGATATCAGTAGCAAAGTAAGTCATAGTAACGTCACAGCTCTTTCCTTGATCCTTTCTTCTATTGTGCCAGTTATAGGATTACAGAGACAATAACCTTTCTGAAGCTGTGACACAAATTTGTCAACTTGCTCCGTTTTGACACAAATTAAGGGCCAGGAGTCATACAATGATCCAGGCACAAACTCCCTCCACAGAAATACTTCACTGTATTAAAAAAATCAGAAGAGTCCAGGAAAAAAAGAAAGAGAGGGAGGAAGGGAGGAAAGGAGGGAGGGAGAATTGTCCTTTTCCAGCTCCAGAATAATTCACAGCATTGTACTTTTGAAATTTTTCTGTAGCTTAGCAGAGGTGAACAAAATATAAGAACAAATTGAAGAGAAAGTACCTTCGCATTTTGCCAAAATCTACATATCTTGCAATCATGAATCCTCAAATGGAAAACTGGATATTTCAATATCCAAGCTGATTATTTAACCTTTCATATTCTTTAGAACATATAAATCATAATTTCATTGACTCAACTCCTAAGTATCATACAACTCAGACCCCACACACAGACATAACCAAATGCTATTCCATTCATTGGACATAGCAATGAATGGTGAAGGAACTGTTTTATTTGCAGATCTTCTTGAGCATGGATTTTTTCACAATACTGTGAATACATTCCAGTACGGGAGTAGGTCGGAGTAACAACATGCTGACTTGTAATGGGGCCTGTGGAAAGAGCTGTTTATGATCTTCCCAAAAAGCAGAAGTAAGTAGCTAATTTTAGAGACAGGTGTTTTAGCGCTCCGCCCCCAGCAGAATCTGTAATCAGTGATATTTGACCCCCAGGGGGAAAATTAGCATATGAATAAAGAGCTTTAATATCAGTTGTATTATGATAAAAACAGGTTTTGCTTTTATAGTTTTCAGAGTGCTTTCTCTCACCTTTCCTATTTCCTCCTATTGCCACTGTTTTTCTTCCCATGTACTGCTACCGAGTGGCAGAGGTTTTCTTTCATTTTCTGAAAAGTTCTTTGGTGTATGATTGGTATGTGACACAAGTAAAACCTTCGTAAGGGAAATGCTTGCTTTCTGTTAAAGTATTAGGTGAGGGCTAGACTTTATAATGTCTCATCCCAAAGAGGACTCATCTTCTGGGACACTGGTTTTGGAACATCAGTCAAGATAACCAGACGCAAAATACAGCTATTGAAATAGTGCCACTGTTCTTCTTGATATGTCAAGGAAACAATTGTTCTGGATGAGAGGAATTCAAGTACAATAGACCATACAGAATTAGCTGGCCAGGTCCTTATCCCAGAAACAGCATTTTAGCATTTTAGTTGTTGCTTCTGATTGTTACCTAGAGAAAAATTTAATTTGAAGCACTAAGGCTTTAAGTAGAACTTTAAAAAGTATCTGGAGAAGCATTGCAGCAATGCTGCTTGAGAGTAGGACATGTCAGAAAAATATTTTTTTGTTTAAAAATCAAAAAGAAGAAAAAAGGGAATGTCTGTGAACTCCTGTTCCATCTCACTATCTCATCTAAGCCAAGCTGTTTAGGCTGCAACAGTGATGATCACAGACACAAGTAACACAAATAACACAAAAACATTGTTTAAATACCATCAGCAAAATAGTGTTACTAAAATGCACAGGTGCAGGCAACATTTGCCAGCTACTTTTAAAAGTAAAGTTAAACTAACTTCCTACTGCAAGAACCTAAGAGAAATGGCTGATCTGGCAGTCGGGGGACTCTACATATTAAGCCAGCACAATGTTAGCCTACCACAGTACTTCACAGCACCATCAGCACATGTTCTGACATCTCATCCACATAAGGCTCCTGCCTTTTCAAAGCATAATGAGTTACCCAATTCACAGAATTCCTAGCAGTGTGATTGAATTTAGGGAATCCAATACAAGGCAAGCTAACTACCTATTTTTACAGGATGAAATGAAAACAAAAAGACTTGATATGCACTCGGAAACATTGCTAATACAGCATGTTATTTGTATAGATCAGCGTCTCATATATTATAAAAGTATTAGTGATCACTTCTACTGCAATTGTACTAGAAGCATAACACAAGTATAACAGCTGCATTGTGCTTGGAGCCACGCAAAACATAGCAGACGTGCTGTGTGTAATCCAGGGAGTTTAATTTAAACCAAAACATGAAAATGGATATGTACAAATAACCAAGATAGCATGCGAGCAGGAAGAAAATTATGACAGGAACACATGATGATGGATAGTTCAATATTAGATCCTATTTCCAATCACAATTCCACTTGTGATTGGAATTTCCACAATTCCAAGAAAAACATCAGATTAAAGGATGTTCATCCAGGACCACATCTCTACACAAACAAGGACTACAATCACTAGATGTGTTGAGTTGATCAAGTTTGTTTCAGCAAATGTTGTGACTTTAAGAGCACTGACAATTGGGAATATTCTTTGTTCAATTCTTCCTTTTAACTTCTAAGACACACTGGTAGCTGTAGACAGTCATTAAATATATATGTCTTGATATATTTTTCATTAATCACAGTGAAATCAGGTAATGAATTAAGACACTTCAAACAAAATTATAAACATGCAATTTTTCACATGGCTTAAGTCATCTAAAATACCAAAAAAAAAGAAAAGAAAAGAAAAGAAAAGAAAAAAGGAGCCTTTTCTATATTTCTACCTTTAAAACAAGAACTAAATACTAACAAATGTCTTAGTATTTCATATATTCAAAAGTTCCTCGTGGTGCCACTGATTATCTTAACTTGAAAAAAGAAAGGAAAGCTAACTGACTCATCTTTTCTTAAGAATAAGAAACAAGTGAAAGTACGAGACAAAGTAATACATGAGATGAACTGCCTCATGGCTCAGAAGTAAGAGAAACACAAATGTCATACGAACATTATTTTACTGTGTGGGTGGCCCAGTAAAAATTGGAAGTAAAGACAAGATTATTGTCAAGAGAAGGCCACTTCTTCCCTCTGATGGAGTACTCGCTCGAGCTGGGTGACTTGGCAGCCCCTGTGACAGCTGCTTTCGCTTGGCACTCGTGCCAGGTCTTCACACTTGTCATTTTCAAACACTGTGGACAAGATAAGGGATTGATTTGCTCACAGAGGTCTGCTTCTTCTTGATAAAGTTCTATCTCATCCATAACTAGATTTAAGATAGGTAGGATACACTCATCTTCAAAGCTGTCACTAGAAGGGAACTCTATCAATGACTTCAGCTTTCATATATTACAGATAAACTTTCCGTTTTAATCTGTGCCCTTTGTGACTTTTCAAGCTATCATAACCATCATACCCCTAACATGTTCCCAGATTCAGGGTGCTCCAAATTGGATTCTATTTACCCAGCCAAACTTCAGGGCCTCTATTTACTGCAAATGTGACTGCAAGTCAGATATAAAAGGAGTCTGAAAAAGTATAGGAAAGAAATTTGTTCTCTCTCCACCTCTGCCCTGCCAGGCTGCTTGCCATAGTGATATATTTTAAAACTTTGATAAACCTCAAACAGAAAAAATAGGATTATCCATTACCATGTCAGCTTAAGTGATAACATAAATATATATCACAGAACATCTGCCACTAAATCACTGTTTATAGATGTCAGATCTCATTTATTATTAAAAAACAAACAAAAAAACACCACCACAAAAAAAACACACTTTAAAGCCTTTCTTATTATTTCACAAGAAATGACTGATTTCTAAACTGTAAGGTGGAGCTATTCTTTCTAATCTTTCTATGCTGAGTAACTTCTGTCTTAAACCTCAGTCAAGAATAACATTAGATGGAATTCACAAACACAGTATTACTGTTTGCCTGAATTACTTCATCCCAGCATGTAGTCTAGAAGATACAACAGAGTGCTGGGGAGGCCATAAAGAGAACAGCTGCAACATAGAAAATTTCCCCATTGATTCTGTGTGAAAGAAAATGATGTATCTAGGAAAATGTGCCTTTATCTTCCTTATCTTCAAAAATCAGAAAATGTACATCAAGGCTTTATGTATATCAGACTATAGTCTGATATCAATAAAAAAACATCAAAAACTATTTTATATAAAATATTTTATAGAGTGCTCCTTATTTACAAGAAGGAAAAGATTTTTAAAATCAGAGTTATAACAATTATAGTGATGTCCTCTTCAGTATGTGACTGTTAGGGTCAGCTGAGATGCAGCATCTTTTTGTTTTTGTATTTTTTCATTTCATTCACTTTGTCCATTTTTTTCCCCTTTGTGTCAGCTGCTTTAACGATACTTAAGTCAGGCACTCAGGGATCAAATTACCAAATTATGGAATTGTTTCTGAATATGCAATCTGTACCTCTTCGGTACAAGTAAAAATCTACTTGCAAAAGCTAGTCATCGGCATCATTGTAAATTCACCTCTCCAATCTGACCTCTTCCCCACTCTCCAATCTCCAGTTATCAAGAATCTAAAGAATAATGGTTTGTTTTATAGGAGGCTTGCTTCATTGCATGTACTTATGACTAATCAGTAATTTTATTTTATAAACAGATAGCTAAAACATCAGGAAAACCCACACTCTTGTCAGCCTCAACTGACGTTCCATACCCTTGTACATAAGCCGAAAAGTTGTAAAGTTGCCATTCTAAAGGAGACATACTTTAAAATGCAGCACACCCTGATTTTGATTTCTGACCATTCCCCATCCTTTAAGTCAAATGGCCACTCAGGGTTTGCCCTCATGGTTTATATACATGCGATTCATGCTAGCGCTCTCAGAAGGTCATCAGAAAAGTGGGCATTTTACAGAGTGGTACAGTAGTATAGTCAGCCTTTACATTCTCTCACCTACATACAAGCTAATTTGATTAAAAGGTAGAAGATCAATCAAACTCTGTTGCCTCAGAAAGATTAATTACCTCAGCACTTTCAGAATTAATAATTAGTGCACAGCCATGGGGATAGAAAAAACCAATACAGTAGAAGTAGAGGCACCCAATGGGCAGACGTGCTACACTGGGATCTATTCTAGCTCAAGATTTATTACCTTTAATTAATGACAGTGTCTTCCTATTTTTCTGAAATTAGACTTAACTGCTATAGTATGTTTACAATTCAGCAATGACAGAATTAAAATATTACTGCTACATTTCAGCCTTAATGTGGAACTAAAAGCACACAAGAAGAGAACGAAAAAATCGAAAACATAAATAAATAAATAAATAAATATTCACATCGTCTGGCAATCACACCTAGCCCCAGTATCTGGACAGGGAACAAGATACTCGAAATGCTGTAATTTTATTTTTTCTTGTGCCCCAGCATGAGGTCTGAAGTCCAGCTGCCAGAGCAGTGTTATTGATGATGTTTAAAGAGTATATTTCAGCAACTGCAGAGTTTCTGATTATCAGACAAGTCAGCATGGTCAAAAATGCAGCCATTTTCTCCAGGGAGAGAGAGAGCTTCCTATCATTGGCTGTCTTTCGACAGTGTGCAGCATTGACTCTTTCTTCTTCACAATGACATCAATGAGATTTATAGGATCCTGGATGTTACTTAGGCAAACTTCCCCCAGTGCCTGTGAATGCCAAGGCCACCAGCTTGGCTCCATCGGCCCATGCAGTCAGCAGCAGCAAGGCAAAGCCTCTCAGCCAGGCAATGCCGCGTGGGCACCTGGTGCTGGGACTGGAAGCAGGGGGGTAACACCGTACTGAGACTCAGCAAGCTCGCACCGGCAGCTTTTGTACCGTGAACATAGAAAGGCGACTTCCTGGATCACAGGGTACATTTGCTGCTATTACAGTGGGCATTCTGTTTGCCCCCTCAAAAATTTATCAGGCTTCTGTTTTAATGAAGTTAGTATTCTCATTCCCTGCTTCTCTACGTACTGTTCTCAAGTTTGAAATCTCAGAATTTCTGGCCTCTGCTGGTTTATAGACGACCTATTCATTTGTCCATGAAGCAACTCGGTACTTCATCTCAGCCACCAGAATCTCTCTTCCCTTATTCTTTCGTATTACTTGAGAGCAGTTCGAGTTCCCAGTCAGCCTTTAACTTGCAATTTAAAAAAGCCAATATTAATTCTTATTTCTGTGTATAGGCATTCTATTCCCTTGTTATTAATAATATTTCTTTACACCTGTTAATCAAGTGAGTTCTCCTCTCTTTAACTTCTGAAGTCAGTTCTGTTTATAATATTCCAGTTGTGGTATCATCATTGCCTTGTGGGTTGTTTTTTTGTTGTTGTGTGTTTGTTTTGTTTTTGCTTTTTTTCCTCTGTACCAGGAGTAAACGAGGATTTTTTCACATCACATTAGGTACTGATGATTTATAGCTTATCTTTGTAATACTCAGGTTTTTTTGCTTTATGTCATTTTCTGCTGGTGATTTATATACTAGTTACATACACCAGTTCCTATGAGAAGGACTTGCGACTATTAGATTTCATCCCACTGATATTACTCCAAATCCTTAGCAAAATCCAATTCTTCTGTCATACACCTCCTTCTCTGTATTTTCAGTGATGCTTGGCTTTGAGATAGCAGAATATTTCATTGACATGTCCCTACTTTTTAATGTCAAACTCATTAACAAAGATAATGAAGGAGATTTTTCATTTCTTGTATTAATGTGTCTTTTCCTTCTTAATTACTAATGCTCAACCTTAATGTCATAATGATAGTTATTAGGTCTTAAATCTATATAGACTAAAACTACATGTGTTCCCCAATATTAAAAAAGTGTCACTGAAATGAGATAATAGAGCTAATCTTGTACCATCCTTGGGAAATATACAACACCCTTTATTCTCTTCTTTTTGCATATCTTAGTTTCTTTCTTGTAAACATTTTCCAGTAGTGAAGCCTGGCCAAAGTGTCATTAGTTATTCAGAAACACTTTTTTTTTCTTGACACCTTGTCTCTTAGAATTACAGAAAAACAAGGGAAACACTACCGGTTTTGATACTCTGGGAGGAAGAGTATCTCCGCTCCTCCACATGAAGGCACTGAACCAACTCTGACTTTTATTTCCATTATCGTCATTCTTCACCAGCTTGTCTTTGCTCCCGTCATCATCCTCCTTTTCAAAAATTAAAGCAAGGTGAAAGTGTTCTTTTATTTTGGGGGAAGAAATTTATGTTACTTTTAATAATCAACAGATGTCATCTTTGCTGCAAACCTCCTTCTTACATGGCTAAATAACCATAGATTAATGGATAATTCTTAAGACTAATTCTCTTGAAGTTCGATAATAATTTAAAGTGAGCACAAGATTTGCCCTAGCTCCTCATTCACTTACTTGCATGTCCACATGGGGGATTGGGGGACTGATCTGCTTAAATATAACTTTTTTTCTGACCCAAGATCAAGTTGAACTCAGAGTAATTATTCTATTCAGTTCACCAAATAGCTATACAAATGCTTGTGCTACCACAAGAGAAGGTGCAAATGGGATATACAAACGAAGTCAAACACACCTCTGGCAAGACCAGCTTGAAGTGACCATTATGTTAAAGTGCACATCAGTTTGCCTTTTAGCCATCCTCTCCTTAGCTCTACATCTTATGATTTTGAATACAACTTTCTTAAGTTATTAGTCCCTTTTTTGTATATTCTCAATTCATCTTCAGTATCCTTATGGAGAGCCCCCTGTCCTTAAGATGTCAGTTTTGTCCCATTCAAAAGCCTGTAATCTCATTAACTAGCCCTTTAATTTTCAACTAGTTTTGTTTATACTTTCTTTTTGCTTACAATTACCATTATGTAATTGCATATTATTTTATATAAACAACTTCTCTCTTTCTTTTTTTTTTTCTGTAAACTGCTATCATATATTCCTCTTATTCTGTCCAATTTATTAGCTGAACTGGGTGTCTTATATTCTCCAAATGAAAGTAGGAAAAATAGTTTTATTTTCTACAGAATCACAGAATAGTTGAGCACCTAGAGCTTTTTTAGAAGAAAAAAATAGCCAGATTGTTTTGATAAGGCTTTAAAAATATGAGAAGTTTGAAATTTTGTCATTAATACGTTACACATTTATCCATTAACCAAGCAAAATTGCAGTTAATATGCACCTTTTACTTCAAACCCTTCTGTCAATATCACTACCACTAAGTGGGCACCATTGAGAGAGAGTTTGCTGGAGTAGTCTGGCTAAAAAGAATTTGCTAAATTTTGTCTATGGTTGTGGTGTGTTTTGTATTCAAACATAATACAGGGGAGGGAAAGGTGGAATGGTCAAAATCATGGGCATGGGGAGTTATTGAAGCATCCTTGTTAGTTTGAGCAGTTTATTAACAGAGAATATTTTAACACCATACACTTTAGTGCTGTTACTTAAGGACAATGTTCTCTACAAACCTACGTGCATTTCTATATTACTATTGACTTAGTTTTTATTGGCATCTTTTCCTTAGGAAGCACCTACTAGAACGCACATTACTTCTGTATGCTTTGATGAGGAGGCTACAAAATTAAGAGAAGACAAATCATTTTAAATAGTCTATTTCTAATTTTAATTAGTACAGCCAATTAATTTTAAAGGTGTACTTTGCAATTGCTCATAGTTTTTTAACCACTTTATACTTAGAGCAATTCTTACCCTCTTGTTTCAGTCCTATTTTGGATATGAATTTGTAAGGCTTCCTCTCACCAACAGTTCTCAGCTTTGGTTATTTTATTTTATTCCAATACAGGATCTTTTAAGTGCTTTTTAATAAATGCTTTGCTATTGCTAGGAAATGGATAGTTTCCCAAATAAAATCATTTCCAATAGTAGAGAAACAAATAAAACCAAAGAGCTGTATTCAGGAAAAACAAGAGGGAGAAAACACCTCTGAATATATTCCTGTGTGAGGTGGCATCCATAATCTGCATTCATAAACCACTTAATGTCCCAGTATTTTCTGGACATTATGGAAATTGTTTCATCCTAACTGTATCTGTTCTTGGTTGGCAAAGTTGAACTAAATCACCATCAGATGATTAATCAGGCTTAACATTTTAGACAGGTTTCATATTAAGATAGGTCAGATACAAGAGATCTTAAGACAGAATGAAGGCTATGGTTATTCTGCTGTATGAGTTGAGGTATTTACTCATATTATCTGACTGCATATTCTTTTCATACTCTCTGTTTACATTAAAAACATTTTGGTCCATGAAACAAGAATAGAAGTACTTCAAATAGATTATGCCATTCCAAACTAGATTTAGAATCATAGAATATCCCAAGTTAGAAGGGACCCACAAGGATCATCAAGTCCTGGAGCCTCCTGGCTCCACACAGGACCATCCCAAAATTAGAGAGCATTGTCTGAGAGCATTGTCCAAATGCTTCTTGAACAACGGCAGTCTTGGTGCCATGACCACTTCCCAGGGGAGCCTTTTCCAGCGAATCCTTTCAATGAAGAACATTTTCCTGACATCCAGCCTGAACGTCCCATATTGGAGCTTCATGTCATTCCCGTAGCATGTTTTTAAAAACAAACAAACAAAAAAGAACCCTAACAGCATGTTTGTAGTGGAAACTATCAGTTCAGAATGTTTTCCACTATTTCACTGTTGACTAAATTTGCCACACATGCACAGATGAGTGAAATGAACCTCAGTTTGAACACTTTCATAGATCGTTAAAGAAAATATTTTGGTTGCTTTTACCTAGTAAAAGTTAGTTCATATTTAGCAGTACACTGAACATAAATATGCCGCGGGTCTTCCTTTTCTCTTTTACTTAGATGTATGAAAGCACATCACAGATATCTATTTATATCTACATGTTTTTCTGCCACTAGATGCTGCCATTAATATAAGCATAAAATGCTAAAAAGGACTGCAAACTACACTTTTAATACTGTAGCATCAAGCTATATTGTGTCAATTAAATTGTTTCAAAAGGAAACAAGTTAGAAGGGCAAAGAATCTCCACAAAATGTAAATGCTAATTAAACTGTGATTTCAAGTTTAAAACTGAGCTGTCAGGTAGTTAGACAGGTGATTAAACTTTCTTCAAATTTCACACTTGAAAAGACATCAGGTGCCTGCACAGTGATATGTGTCAATGAGATTCAGATGTTAAAGCTATATTGGTTTTAGGCCAACATTTTAGAAGAGTCATGAGTAATATTTCTCCTACAATTGCAAAAAACGGTTCAAAAAACACTGGCAAGTCCAAAACCCAAGCCTCTTTTTAAATAGCAAGACAGCATCCACATGCCTGTTCTAATAATTCCCATGCACCATGCCCTCTGTACAAGAGGACCCAAATGCTGATTTTATGTAGAACCTGCTCACTTCAGTAAAGCGTAAGTGAGAGTTACAAAGAACGAAAGGAGGACGGAGCTGGAAAGCAAATTCAGATCATGTGTATGCATCGAAAAAGCAGCACATACAATATATACTTGATATGTGCTTTCTTTTGGGGTATATATGTAGCCCTTAAAATCTCATTCTGTGAAAAATTCAGCTTGACTGTCTAAAATATTCTTAAGGGTACATTACAGCTTCAAATATATGAACAGACACAGAACCAAACCATGAGTTACGTTTTCAACAGAATATTCAAAACTTCTGCTGGTTCTTGCCAGCTGTCTATCAACTCAGAAAAAAATAATAATCTGGAATTACTTCAGGAACCAGTTAACTTTACAAAGTTTTAAAAGTCTAAAACTGAGGATCCCCAGTTAATAGTTCAAAAACTAAAAGAAAAACAGAGAGAAGACCTCATCTTTGCACACAAGGCCCTCGGACTCTAGTCTCAAGCAGTACAAGGCAAAGACAGCAGCATGGTTTCCAAAAGCCAAACTGAATTTATTAAAGGCAGCTCTGAGTCAGAGCTAATGCTCTCTGCTGGATGCTGTATTTGCCAGTGCAGAGATGTAACTACCTTCTCACAGAGCTATTTCAACTGCATTGGACTTACTAATTCATTCTTCATGATATAATAAAGCAGCTGAAATACACCTTTTGGGCCAAGTTTTGCCCAGAACAGATGTATTTCCAAATCACTTATTAGGCCTCTAACAAGGCCTTAGAGGTTTCCACACATTCAGGTGTCTTTTTATCAATGGCACAGTTCAATTTAATCCAGATAAAGAGCCCCTGGATAATTAACAGTTGCCTGTACAGTGGAGTTTCTAAGTGGCTATCACATCAAGGCAGAGAAAGCAAAACTAGTATCTATAGTCCTAGCATGGTCCAGAGCTCACCTTGATTTGCCTGTTTTCAATATCATAAAAAGCCAGTGATAACTGCTGAATTAAGTCATATGACACACTTTCTTGAGATAATTACTACATATCACAGTTGCTCTCGAAAGACAAATCAATAAACCCTTATTTCTAAAGACTGTAGTGTCATCCTGAAGTTCTTTGTGTTACACAAACTAGTGTGCATGTTAATGTTGGATACAGAAACATATAAGAAAGCGTAAACTCCCTAGGAGCAGCATGTATGATTGCTGTGGCAACAGTATTAACCTCATCAGAAAGCTCCCATACATAAAGCACCTCAGACCTATAAAAATACCAGGTAATCCATAAACTCTTTACAGCTCAAGACTGTTTCATTCCCAATGGACATACTTACTCTGCATTTTTAGAAATGTAGGGCTTTTTTTTGGCCATATTAAAATCAACATTCAATTATAATCACTGCCTTAAATCATTTAAATATCAGAAAGGGGCTTCTTTTTAATGACCAACGCAACCAGAGTTCATCACTTACTGGACTCGGGGTCTGAGTTGCCATCTCCTTCTGTCCGGCTGTTGGGCGATGCTTGCTCATAGTACTCCTCCT
This sequence comes from Cygnus atratus, assembly GCF_013377495.2. Taxonomy (NCBI): domain Eukaryota; kingdom Metazoa; phylum Chordata; class Aves; order Anseriformes; family Anatidae; genus Cygnus; species Cygnus atratus. The sequence continues at coordinate 16,331,820 of NC_066374.1, forward strand.
GGGGAAAGCCAAGGGGCAGAGCGTGCGATGTACTGGCACCGCTGGTGGGTTCGTGGTCTCCAAGCCCACTGTCACTGCAGCTTTCCTGGGAGCCATCTGGTAGGTGAAATGTGACACGGCGCTGAGGCTACAAGGAAGGAAGAAAATTATATGGTTTCTACTACAGTATCAGTAATTGCTTAATGCAACCAATTTAGGAAATGTATTATTTCAGTTATCTGCTGAAGACACATTATCTACAGTTGTGCACAATTTCAGGCTTTCATGAACAGGCAGCCTCCTTTCAAACCTGCGTCACCTGACAGCACTGCTTTTTTCTACTTTTTAAAAATGTAAGACCTGATGCAAAATGAAAGACACCTCAAACTAAAGAGATTCTGTCAGACTTCACAAGTCTTTGGATGCCTTTTGTATATTGACTTGGAGATTTCAATCACTTTTCGAGGCTCAATTTATTTCACTGCTCAGTTTTATAGTTTTCAAACGACATTTTCTTTCCTATTAAAAGCTGCTCCACACTTTGGGGCCTAAAAAAATGTGACACACTTCCAATATTGTTGTGTTCTTCCAAGTCAGAGAAGGAACAAACAATAACATGCCTTATGTATTGAAAACAATTTTAATAGATTTTGCACATCCATTAAACTAATGAATCGAAAGTAGATTCCACTACTCTGCTTCAGACATTTTATTACAATCCCTTTGATTTCCATTATAACACAGATCTGTGTCTTAACAGTAAAAGACTGGAAGCTGGGAAACGAAGGAAAGCTGCCAAAGTATGGCTATTGGCTTGAAGAAAGGGCCAGGTGAATAAAGGACCCGATGCATCAGGCACAGGACAACATTTTCATTATTACTGAAAGGTAAATCTGTCACAGTATTTTTATATATAGGAGCAAAGAAATTAGCAGATCTTCTAGTTGTGTCTTGAAAACATGGGACACAAATGTTAAAAAAAAAAAAATTAAAAAAAATGAAATGTACTTGTACTTAGCTTAATATTCAAAATTTCATTTGAAAGGCTATGCAAAACTGTCCAGTTCCAGAATTGCTAGGATTAGTAATGCTGGAGAACCGTGCAATTATGCCAAAAAACCCAGCTCACCTACATATACATATATTTTATATATATATATATATATATATATATATACACACACTGTGTTTATAGTACAGCAGATGTTGTCAGATTTGGTCACTATAGGTGATGGTGTTGAATGCCATTCATTGTATGAAGGGTTTGCTAAAAAGTGAATGAAGTTCACCTATTTTTCAAAATTTCTTCCACTGTGACATTATTATGTATGACCAAAGACAGCTGCTGCACAGTGTGGTACAGCCAAGAAAATGGCAAGATCAACTTTACCTATGTAATTCCTGACAGATGTGAGTCAAAATTGTTCTTAAAAGCTACCAGTAGGAAATTCACTGCTTTTCCAGAAAGTGTATTCTAGTGCTTCACCATTACTAATGGATAGGTTTTCTTTTAATGTCTAACCTGACTCTTGTTACAAAATAAATCACTGCTACAGTCCCATCCATCATGGTCTGGTTATCCCCACTCATCTTTCTGGTATTTGCCACTTCGGTCTATTTCAGAATAAGCAGACATTATTTCTGTCTGTCTTCTGTCTTCTGATATTTCTTAGTGCTCTTCCCTGCACACATGCTCTCACATGCTTCTCTGTGCACTACTCAAAATTTGTTACGGAGATTCAGCTGAGATCTTCAAAGTGCGGAGTAGAGCTGAAGGATCATTTCACATCTCCCACAGGTTCTACTACTGCTTTGTCTCTTTCAAGGAATGTTTTCCTTGCCAACCACTATAATGCCAAGCTCCTTTTCCAATGATCTTTTGGGGGCCACCCTTTCTGGTGTGTGCCATTGATTACTGCAGCCTAAGTGCAGCATCTTGCATTTGTTCTGTCTGGTATTCTGTTTTTCCAGATGATTTCTTCTGTTGATCATCAAGTATAATGTGTTTTCCAGTCCTGCTTTCTGAATCAGCTCTGTACATTTACCAGATTTTCAATTATTAGATTCTCCCTCATTTGGCAGTAGTCTAAGAAAAAATTGGATAGATCAAGCCAAGGAATAAGCTGAAGAGCTCTAGAAAAGCAAGTACAGAACTATTCCTCATCACACAGAACAGAAAGGGGCAAGGATATCCGTCCTGGGATTGCAGGAGCAGCCTTAGAGCTCACTGGAAAAAAAAAAATGCAGACAGTGAATAGTTCAGAGCTAAGCGGCAAACCACCACCCCCAGTTTTGGTGTCACCTGAAGAATCTTATTATTTAACCCTACAGCTAGTTGTCTGCAGCTGATCCCACAGCCACAGCAGGGCTCTGTGAAGGGCTGCCCGGGACAGTATTCCTGCTCATCCTGCCACCTATCTGATCCTTCTCCCACCTCAGATGGGTGGAGATACTTGCGGCGTCTCTGCATGGTCCAGAAAGACAGATGGATCCACAGAAATAACTAATATGATTTATCCTATTCTACTTCTTAACTGGCAATTGCCTCTCGGAGCCTTATTTATACCAGCAGTCTCAGTCTACTGTTACCTGAAAACCTGAAAAAATGAAGTTTAGTGGAGTTGATCCAACAAAAATATTCCTGCAATACTTCTGATTTGCTCCCTGCATACAAAACCGTACCTGGCCTGCACAGACGTACAAATACTGCATGTAGGAATTGAATATACTATTGCTTTTGTCTTAAATGAGTCTGATATTCACAATATCTATGAGAAATCAACCTTTACTGCATAATCTGTCTGTAAAAACTATGCACATTTTGTGAGTTTTACATTGCCTTGTGCTGTCTTGCATTGCACGTTGCTATTTGGTACTCATGCTAGTGTGTATCTTCTCATCTCCAAGCTACCACTGAATGTTAAGAATAAAATATTCCTAAAATGTTATCAGCCCAAGTGTTAGATTTAGATACCAATATTAGTTTTTGCAAAACGTTGGGAATGCAATTGTTACTATTATGTACAATGAGGATTCACTGAGTTTACACACATGAATATTTCTGTTTATGGTTTGTAGTCAAAATACAGCAAAAACTCTTTAGCAGCTGAAGTAAAGGAGACGAGAAAGTAATGAAGTTGTTTTATTAACTGCCTAGCTCAGTGAGAAGAAAAACAAAATCCATGCCCCCAAAAAAGTTTTAAATCTCAAAAAGTATCCCCCAAATTAACCATAAAATTCTAAATACTCAGTTACATAAATTAAGGTGTTATTAGTAGGAAAGATGAAAAATATATGATTTTAAATAAACTGAAATCAGCCAAAGGCTCATGACTTTTATTTTGATAGTGTCCCTGGATAGGCCACACCTGATAACACTGATGACAGAGTACTGTCAAAAAACAAAAACAAAACAAAACAACAGCAACAACACATCTCATTCTCTACATAGCAGTGCTACCATTTTCTAAATTCATGCAGATATCAGACAATGATCTGGAACAAGTCATTCTAATAAAACTTTCCCAAAAGCTGTGACTTATCTTCTGTCACATTTATTTTGGAAATTTCCTCCTTGAGGCATTAAAATTTCAATTTATAAGATTACAAATTATCCTCAGACTCCAGCTGCTTTTCTGTTTATCTCCAAAGAGTTAACACTGATAGTAATAGAATAACATGGATTATGGTTTGTTTTATTCATTTGAATGACAGTATATTTTTTTTTCAAAAAGAGAAAAATGAAAGAAAAACTCCTATGTATTCTTAGTGCATTTCAAAAATGCTGATGTAGGTAGGAACTTCTAATACAGACAATGAGACTGATAGGTAAAAAAGAGGGGAAAATTTAAGGAAAAATGTCCAATATTATACAATTGCTCTGATATATTTAGCAGTATTAAATTATTTTTTATTGTTCGGAAGAGAATGTTGCTTCCAGAGATGTCATGAACCCAGCCACAAATTCTGTCAGAGGTCTCATATGGTATCCAAAAAAGAAATGCATTTTGTAAAAGCAGTGTGTCTGGAGGGATCAAATTATCTCAGAAGACCTCAAACCTTTTACTCCCATTATTGAAATTTATATGAAGACTGATCAAAGCCCCAAACTATTCTGTGTTCAATCTTTCATTACAATAATTAGGCTGTGGCAGAGGGAATAATAAAAGATGAGCCTAAGTAAATAGCTTTGGATACACTGAAGGGATGATTTCTAGAATTATACACCAGGGGTTAGCCAATTTATAATCAAAAACTGAAAAAAGGTAATAGAAAATGCAGCAGACATAAACTGAAGCACATTAAACTATTAACCTTATTATCTTCATTCACTGAAGCAAATTAATATCTTTTTAAAAGGAGATCATAAAGAAAAAAATAGTGTTTAATTTATATTGAATTAATTATATTATTTAGAAGATAATTCTGATGTAAAACAGACCTTATTTAGGAGATGCTCTAAAATAGCATGCAAATAAAACAAAAGGACTACTTCAGTATGTTTCTTCACTAGTATGCAGACAGTGAACATAGAACTATTCAAAATATTTTTTAACTTTAAAATCTATTTTCTTAGTTGCTTACGTCTTTCAAATGCTAGGAAAGTATGAAATAAATACCTTAAATAATTTAACAATAACTATCTTCAGTTATGACAAATGCTAATTCTATTCTTAAATAAAATCCCCAATCAAAGTATAACTTCCAGCTCTAATCTTTATAGACTTTTTTTATATCACCTTTCGTTCCATAACTACAATCTTTTGTTCCATGTGTTTCGACAGAGATTTACAGTGTAAAATTCTCAACAGCTTAAAAGGATCCAACCCCAAGCCCAATGGAAAACAAATCTTTCTGCTGAAACTCAAAAAGAAAAGCCAGTATTTTTATTTTTTTTTTCATTCTCTAAATTTAATAGTGTGCAATATAGCTACTACAGTCCAAACAGTTTCTATCAATTGTTTTCCAAGTCTGCATTTCACATACTGATTTGCAGCACAGAACATTGAAGCAAGATATCACTTCAAGAGAGTACTCCTTTTAAGGTACAAGCCACAACTTAAAAGATATGGCACTCCCTATGTTTTTTTCTTTAAAAAGCATTATTAAAAAAAAAAAAGTAAATCAGTCCTTTGAAGATTTGAAGGACTCTTTTCCACATAAAATACAGTTCAGTTTCACATTCTTGAAACTTAATGATCTGTATTATAGCAAAAAATGATGAACAGCAAATCAGATCTTCACTCTAAAGTTGCTCATGAACTGAGGGTTTTGTTTTGAAGTGATAGTATTAAATCCATGAAAAAAAATAAAAATTCTTGGGCGTTTTATGTCCCTGTTCAACCAAGAGACCCTACACTTTTCTAGTTTATTTGAGAACTTTCTACTCTACAAAATCTCTTCCAAATCATGCCCCAAAAGCCAAGTGCATAGACCAAAACTCGGGAGCTTTCAATAGCTCACTTTAAAACATCACAATCTCCCTTGGAGTCATTCCAGCAAGCTGGAAGTATAACATTTACAGAATTCGTTGCCGTAAGGTGTTGTGGATGAAAAAGTTTGCATGGTTCAGCGGGAAAGATCCCCTGGGGTTTACTCTGGGCAGACCATGATAACAGCCTGCCTTGAAATCAGTCTGAGGCTGGGAGCACTGGGAGATGTCTCATATACTCTTGCCCTGTTTGTTGCCTTCCCTGGGCACATTTCTGGCCACTGCTGGGCACAGGCTAGATGAAGCCTTGGTCTTTACCAGCATGATACTGACAATTACATTTGGACAAACATTACAGAGAGGCTAAATTACAGTATTATTGATACTGGATTACAGTTTAAGCCTAATTCCATATATATATATATATATATATATATAAACACATACATATTCTGTATAGAGATAGATGCATAGACAAATAGATAGACAGAATGGAGCTCATTATCATTTATCACTCGAATAAGAATAGCTTCTAAATTTTTGCCAACACTAACCTGTATTTTCTTTTGGAGTATACGTAAAATGCTGAACATTTTTGGTCACCAATATTACACACAGCTAGAAACACTTCACTAATAATAAAACCACTATTGTAACCACCTTTTAAGATTTAGCTTTTAAGATTCAGTTTGTTTTAAAAATTTCTTCACTATGGCCTGCAATGGTCCTGCACAGGACTGTTTTTTTTGAAAAGAGCAAAATGAAGGGCTTGTCTGCTGGGGGAAGGGGAGAGGCAGTGCACATCAAAGTGACAGTATCCTTCTGATTTGAGTATTATAAATTCAGGTCCAAACTTTGTGGACATTAAAATCAGCATTTTCCCTACCTCACAAGAAAAAGCAACCCCCTCAGTTATTGCCAATACTATCAGCCTTAATTGTCATCTCATACAGATCAAGCTTGTTGAACCAACCCTCTTTTTTATTTAACATGCTCAACTGTATCAGCTACTGTTCTACTATCAATTGCATCCTTTTCAGCTTCTGATATTCAATATGTTTGTCAAGTCAAACAGACTTTGTGTTTTCCTAGTTTACCACGTTTGTTTTTAAATACTGGCAAAACATTACATTTCCGATATCTAAAACTTCAGAAAACCAATATAAACCTGTGTGATTCAGAGAATTCCTTTTGACATTCCTGTTATAATTTTATCTAGTCCTCCTGATTTAATAATAGGTATCTTACATCCTCACTAATTACTAATGGAAAATACAGCATCTGGCTTCTTTCAAAAGAACAGAAAGCTTTGATAAATACTTCTACCTTTCATCACTGTGATTAACATTCTAACTGTTCCAGAGTAATATGAGACATGTAAATAGTTTTAGGCTTTCACTCATTATTGATTGAAATAACTCCTTTCACTTTATTAATTTATTTAGACACAAGAGGCATAATCTATTAATTTTGATAAGGCAAATGAAAGCTTGGTTGACTGCCCAGACAAACACAAGTTAAATTTGGATGACTACCCTAGTCAGATTTGTAGTTTTTAAATGAAAGAATTACTTCCTGTCACAAAACAGTGGAACATAAGGTACCCATTTTCCTGCTCAAATGGAAATCACTTGCAACTGGGTTCCCTCACACACACAGTTGGCTGAAGTGATGAGAAGTAATCTTGCAAGACTGTCTTGTAACAACACAGGATGCCTTTTAAAAACTATACCTATACACCCCTATAGGCATTTCTTGCAGGCATGTGAAATTTTACCTAACCGATACAAAGTAAAAATTCCATATATTTCAGCTATTAGCTATTGCTTTCAGGAGTAAATTTTTATGAATGCCATTTTCACTGCAGTAACTAGAAGCTGCACTGATGCTTCCATGCATCAGTGATGATGCATGAAACAGTGATGATGCTTTTGCAGCACAGAGGCCATTAAACAAACTCATTAAACGAATCATTGCTGAAAAAAAACAAACCACAACACCCAAAACATTAAAAACCTGGGACTTCACAAACTTCTGCCTGAGAACCTCAATGGATAGTTATTTTCAGAATCTCATCCTCCTTGTACCAGAGTGTTTCTAATACAACAATTTCCAGTAACATTTAATAATTGAATTGATTTTTTTCACTTCTCAACATAACAACAAAGAACTGAAATAAAAGAGCAAATAAAACTGAAAATAACATTTAAAGCTTGTCAAGCATTTTATTTTGCTTTTGAAAGGCAGTTATTGTATGCTAACTAGATGTCAAAATGAAAGCTGAAAGCATGCTTTTTGAAGTTTAATTCATGTAAGTCTTCAATTTGACAAGTGATTAAATAAAAATTACACACAAAAGTTGCACTAAAGCTGTGTTGTTGCTAAGGCTGAGAAATAGGAAAGTCTCGATTCTGATTCTTTTTTTAGTATGTTCTTCACTTTCCAGGTTATTATCTTTGAAGTTATTATCTTGAATGCTTGATTTCTGGTAGGCAAAGCCATATAAGTAATGATAACATAATAAATAATAATTTAGAAATATTTTGGTAATATTTGACATTACTTCTGCATGCTAACCCAACAACAGATCTTTTTTACTAGAAATACTGATCAGATGTTACTACAATTGTGAACATTTATTTTAAAAGCAACAGTACTGCTTACCTAGTATTTTCTTTGTGTTAATACTGAAATAGCACAGATTTTATATTTTCATAAATGTACCTAGCACTCTAGCTCTAATTTTATTCTGTTAATTTATACATTTCAGTTGTGCCTCAGATAAATATATTTATTTATTTATTAGGTTTAGATTTATGGAATAATAAATGTTGTTCCAGTGAATTACTCACCAACCTCCAGCTCCTACTTTTGCATCATACCACTCAAGGCTAAGCCATTAAGTTCAAGCACAATGAGGTGATTAGATCTATAGAGACCTGGAAGAAATCTCAAGAACCTGATTCAATTTCCATTCACGATTTTTTTTTCTATTCAGTTTTTCGTTTAAATGTCAAATCTTTCTGAAGCAGTATACATGCACAGAACTTCACAAGCCATTACAAATATTCACTTGAAGAGGCTTGAAAATGTGCCTTCATCATTTCTAACCAAAATAGGGCTACTTTTTTATTAGTATTTCCCAAAAAAATGGGACTTACATCTTATTTCGGTTCTTGAGTTGAAAGTGTACTGAAATCAGGAAAAGACATACATATTAGACATACAAAGACATACATAGGTTAAGGCATGCTACAGTACAATTCTTAAATACTCTACCACAGGTAGCTGTGTATCAGTTCAGCTGTACTTCACCCTACAGAATAAATCAGAGCTCTACAGAATTTGTGCCTGCAGGTTGCATAGGATAGTTAAGGGGGAATATTCACAGAACCATAGAATAGTTTGGGTTGGAAGGGACCTTAAAGATCACCTAGTACCAACCCTCTGCCACAGGCAGGGATGCCACCCACTAGATCAGGTTGCCCAGGGCCTTGTCCATCCTGTTCTTGAACACCTCCAGGGATGGGGCATCCACAGCTTCTCTGGGCAGCCTATGCTAGTGCCTCACCACCCTCAAAGTAAAGAATTTCCTCCTAACATCTAATCTAAATCTCCGCAATTTTAGTTTAAAACCATTACCCTTTGTCCTATCACTATCTGCCCATGTAAAATGTTGCTCTTCATCTTTTTTATAAGCCCCCTGTAGGTAGTGAAAGGATATTACTATGTAGTTTTATATATAATATATAATATGTAATACCTGTATCAATATTTGCTTGTAAAGCCTAACTTTTTGTCCTTCAGCAAACATCCTTTAGCCACCTAGATTACTCATTCTTAATTTTAAATGTACAGTGTGTTTGTAATCTGAGGTAACCTATCTAAAGTACATTCTCATGGCAATTATAATTAGTCCACCTTTGGGTGAAATGGTTAAGAAGAGGCAAGAGAGTATAAAGAAAATCTGTGGGCCAAAATTCACAAGCAATGATGCAGCTCATGATGTATTTGTTTTGTACAAAGTAAAATTATAGCGTTTAAGTATGGCAACTTTTATCAGCATCACATTTGCTAAAGTCCAGTGGTCCAGGATAATCTGTCTTGGATCGAGAAAACTTTAACCAGAAGAGATACCACTGAGAAAAATCCAAGAATGGTTTCAGGGTCAGAACATATATCCTGAAATTACCTTTGTAATCACAAGATAAAAGTTTTACTCCTAGGAGAAGTTATTCTATATGCTGACATAAAGGAATTTTTGACAGGTAAGCATTGCTTTGTTTCAATATTGTTACTGTAAATAGGAAAGGTGCTATGGGATACATGTCACTGTGAACACTATTAAAATACTTATTTTAATTTCCAAATTGTTTTAACAAAAAGCATTATTTTTTAATTGATAAAAGTCAGAAATCTCCCATTTTCATCATTATTTTCATGGCTTATACTATCAGGTTGGTAATTATTAAGTTTTAAAATTGTTTAGAGTAGAATACATGGAATATTCAAAATGACTAAAATAAGTTGAGCTACCTTCTACTAACATTCTTAAATGGATGTCTGAAATACGTATTTGTAAATGAGAAAAATGTTATGAATTTAAGTGCTGTATTGTGTCATTAACACTATGCTTCCCTCCTACAGAGCTACGTCTCTGCAATTGTCCTTTCAGATAATCAGAATATATAACTGTCTTTCAGAATTCACCACTTGTGTGATTTCAGTAAAGCAAAATATAGAACCATTAGCCTTCCCTTGTTCTTTAATCCTCCTAATTTATTTCTATATTCAGTGCAGTCATTCCGTGTGACTATTAAGATTACTTACTCATCTTTCTTCACGGAGCAAAATATACAACGAAGCATATGCTAATTTGCATAAAGAAATAATGAAGTTCTCAGTGAGGAGAACAGCGAGCCTTTGGCTGAAGCCTGAGGAAAGCCATTTTCTTCCACAGCAAGCTGCAAGCAGCCATATGCAGCTCGAGTGCATGCGACCTGCCCATGGCACAGCTGCCACACCTGCAACTGCCTCCACTCAACACCAGCCCCAACTTCAAACATGAGGCTTGTGATCTTAAACCACAACAAGAGTGCAGCTGTGGAAGGCAGCTGTAACTCAAGGCTTGTATTTTTGAGGTTCAGATGTCTGTCACCAAGGGCCTTGTTTGATAATGTGCAGACCTTGGACGTTGGGTTGCTTTACTGAAAAATAACGTTACTGACCGGAGTGAGAAAATATGAACTAAAGCCATGCAAAATAAGTAGAGGGCAAGACAGAAGTAACTCAAGGAGTCCTGAGAAATACACTAATGGGAGGAAAAAAAAAAAAAAACACACCAAGGAGAAGAGAGAGAGAAATGCACAGAAGTGAGGATTGGGCAGCTCTAGTGAGCACAAAGGCCAGGCCTTCCTTTCAGGCCTACCAGCTGCCACTTTGCACAGACCACCAAGGGCCTGCAGCAGCAGCACTGAACATACTGCTGTTTTGCTTAAGAGCAAGTTAGTACCAGTCATTCACTGTATAATACCAAAAAGAACATCACTGCATACTCATAAATCACATAATCCTGTGACAGAGTCCCCACACCTGTGGAAAGATGCCCAAGTAGAAGTGACTCAAAGAGCTGAAAAATGAAAGAGGCTGGGGGAGAAGAACACAAGGGCACAACAAATGCCTCTCCTGCAACTCCTTAAGGAGATGCAGTGGCTACTTCTGTTTCCTCATGTGATAGACAAAAGATTAATACTTCTACCATCTTTCCTGCAGGATTATTCAAATTTCATGTAAGGTTCAGTTAAATCAGAGGTAAATAATCAGAGATAAATAATCAGAGGTAATTAAATGTTCTACTCAGCACTGGTGAGGCTGCACCTGTAGTCCCATGTCCAGCTCTGACCCCCCCAGCACACGAGAGACTTGGGCACACTGGAGAGAGTCCAGCGGAGGCCTGCCAGGCTGATCAAGGGCCTGGAGCACCTGTGCTATGTGGTGAGGCTGAGAGAGCTGGGACTCTTCAGCCTGGAGGAGGATCTTATCGATGTGTATAAATATCTGAAGGGTGGCTGCAAAGAAGATGGAGCCAGGCTCTTTATTGTAGTGTTCAGTGTCAGTACTAGGGGCAATAGGCACAAACTGGAACACTAGACGTTCTGTCTAAATATCAGGAAGAACTTTACTATATTGATGATGGAGCACTCGAACAGGTTGCCCAAAGATGTTGTGACTTCTCCCTCCTTGGAGATCTTCAAAAGCCACCTGGACATGGTCCTGGGCAACCTGTTCTGGGTATCCTTACTTGAGCACTGGGGCTGACCTCCAGAGGTCCCTTCCAATCTTAACCATTCTGTGATCCTGCAATTCTGTGAAAATATTCACCATACAAGCCCCAATAAACATGCAACCAATAAATCCACAATACTTTCACAACTCTCACACAACAGAGATGATCAAGAAAGGTAACTGCTTGCTCTAGGTGACACAGAAAAGCACAATGGTGCAGAATTCCCTTGTAACTTGCAGCCATCTGAAAACAGATGCAATGATTTGGTTCTACACTATATTCTTACTAGTCAGGAGAAAGAAGTGAGACTGCTGAGAACAAGAGAGGACCTTTGAAGGAAAACAGCAGGAAAAAAGGGCTTGGAGAGAATGGTAATAGCATTAATGCCAAAACAGCTGGTATAAAAGTCATGTGGGCAACAGGTGGACATGATGGGCACAGTTGTCTTCTTCCACGCTCACTCTTCACATACATGCAGACAGACTTTCACTCCTATATCAGTTACACTCCTGAATAAACATGGTAACTGCCCTGTTTGCTCACCCTGGAACCATCATTATGCACAAATTTGCCTGAATAAAGAATTCAAATTAATTCTGCTCTTCAAGATATTTCTCACTGTTTTCTTATTTTCATTGGCATACAGCGTCTATGCTTTGCACAAAACAAAAATGCACTTCACACATTTTCCAGGCAAAATGTTTAAATACAGACTTGCAGTACTAGTTATGATCCTTCGCATACTGTTTTTAATTAATTTGACATTTGGTCTTTTTTGTCAATTCAGGTGGCGTATTGCTATCAGAAGAAAGCTACTGTGTAAATATCCTATTCTGCAAGTCACCAACTAAATGAGTAAGCAATGGAACAAAATCTATAGCATGCAATTAGCATTCTCCTTTTGATTTTTCCTTTACTTCACAGAACTCATTAATAACTTTTAGTAGGTAAAATTGAAGCTAGGAGACCTCCTACACTTTAGCTGCATTATATTCTACCCTTGCACAAAAGAAATTCTTTTGATGTACTGGAAATATTAATAGATTCACCAGAAAACAAGCATGTAAGCTGGCAGAGGCAATTGCACAAGGTAAAATGAATGTAAATGACAGATGAAAGAAGATTTCCATGCCGTTCAGATCAATATAAACAAAAGTGCTGCAACAACCACAGCACAGAGACAAAGGGAATTCATCAAACTTGTATTTTGGATTATTTGTCCTCTACGAAATGCACCCTCTGTGTTCCTGAGCTATATTCTTCCTTCATGCAATTAACACTACATTAAGATGCACTCCTGCAGGGTTTTTTTCCTTACGTTACTGAATTGAAGTTTTTCAGCACACTCAGATATTGGGGGGGTGGGGTGGGGAGTGTAGAGAATAGCTTCCTGCTTTTCTGTACTGCCATTTGGAAAGCCTGTAATTGCAGCACTTAATAACTTTCTAAATACTTAAGCCAGAATTAATTATCTCTGCTATTATTGCAGGAGTATGGATCATATATTGGGTATGATGGAGAGAATGTGCAATAGAACATTTTATTGTACTCAGTGCAGGCAGTGGGTGTGCAAGGCACTTAAACTATTAGCAGCAAAAGGCTTCTCTACTTTGATTTTTCTCAGTATGATCATCACTTATCTACAGAATCAGCTTTGCTCATTTTGTGCTTTTTGTTGTTGCCTAATTAAACGCTTCCAGGACCCTTCATTATACCAGGGACTAATCGTCACTTTAAAATAAATCCCACTTTATTTTAAATCATATTGGTACTTGATGAAAAATAAGAGGAAGGTAAATGCTTACTGTTAAACAACTTCCCTTGCAACAGACTTTGAAATGTGTTTTTATTAGGAGTCAGAAATCAGGGCCTTTAATGAGTGAATTCTGCTGTCTTCTTTTAATTTCATATGGTGTTGAGGAATCAAAAATATCTGTAGCTACTGTTAAAGCTAATTGCTCACACTGCTTATAAATACCTTAATAAAGAAGCTGTATTACAGGAGGGGGTGATGGGGAGGGGAGGAATGGCTGCAGAACTGATGCTGTAGTCAATTCCACAGCAGAAATAATACCTGTAATGTGTAAGACCTTTAAACATTTCAAAATACATAACAAAGAAAATAGAAAAACATGATATTTGCAAGGGGGAAATTAAAGCTGCAGGAGATGAAGCTTCACTTCCAGAAAACTGGATTCAGACCTTTGTGTAGAATACAAACTAAAGTAACTTTGATTTCATTCTAGTATATCACAACCAAAAAAAAATAATTTCTTACGAAAGCCAACAACCCGTTCCCCATAAAAGCAATGCTCGTCTAAGATTAAGTGGAATAAATTTAGAAGGTTGAGGCAGGCTCATTGACTGAAAGAAGTCTGGCAGCACTGCTTGGGTTTCAAAGTAGTTTACCATGAAATCAGAAATGAAGCAGCAGCCTGAAGCAAAACCAACTTATTTGTACTCTTACCATAAGTTCTAAAGGTTTGGGCTGTGTAGACATAGGTAGCTGAAACACATACAGGAATATATTTACGAGAGAAATGTACCACCATATCTCAACATAACACAATCAAAATCAAGCATAGATTTCAGTCAGTGTTCATGTAGGAAGGTGGGAAGATAGTAAATGCTGTCACGAATGTTGAAACAGAAGTGATCGAGATCCCTTTCAACTACATCTCCAGAGTTGCCTTTGAGACTCAGGCCACGATATGTTCATTTGTTTCATAACAGAAATAATGACTAATGCCGAGAGACTCTGATGAAAGAGATGAAGCAACTGTGCAAGTAATTTCCCTAAGCTGGGAGACAATCATTTCCTCTCCTGTTATATGCCCTCGTGTTGGCTGACTGTAAACCCAGCCAACAAGTTCACTTTCTATAATTGTTTACAACCTTGCCTCAAAAGATAAACCCAATTTTTTCCACAGTTAAAGACTATAAATCCACTCTTGGTACAGACTAGTCTAATTCCCCACTGAGTCCCTAGGGACTCGCAGTAGAAAGAGAAGACTAACAACAACTACAGGAAGATGACTTCCTAGCTCCAATCAATAATTTGCTTGTCACTCCACAAGCACATCGCTGTATCAGCATAACTTTGCAAAGTTCCTTATCAGCGATGCACTCTTACACTTGCTAGGTAGACATTAAGTATTTTTGCATCCCGTGGGTTTTGCATTTCAGTAAATCTTTTCTCAGCGATACAAATATACAATAACTGCCACAGACTGACAATACATGTTAGAAATTTGAAAAACAGCCTATAGTGTAATAGTACTTTGCACATATATATCATTCTTTATTCCAATGGGCTTTAGAAAGATGAATTCAGTTTCAGAATAACAGAATAGAAAAGATAGTTATTAAAAAAGTTTACAAATCAACAAACCAAAGCACAAACAGCTATGCCCACTTGACTCTTGTGATTTAAGGTTAAAGCTAAGTCAGTGGTAAAATCCAGAAATGAAATCAGGAGTTCTGGACAGAAGGGACACTGTTATGCAAGATATAATTACATTTCATGTTCTCCATCTACTATACCTCCACAGAGAAAAAGCTTTTCTTTCTCAAAATGTATATATAAAAAAAAGTATTTACTGGTTGTAAAACATTCCAATATGCTACCACAGTCTGCCCCAAACAGGGAATTACGCATGTGCATTTTATAAGAATAATGCCCATAAACACACACACATGAGGCGTCACTTAAAAACATATCAAACCCAGAACATACACCACAAAGCCAAAAGAAAGATATTCAATAAAACCGTTTTCTGCCTAGTTTGGCCAATGCTAACAGGTATTCACTGAAGGTCTAATGCAGTCTGTTTCAAGGGAGCCATACAGATTAAAAAATGCCATTAGTAATACCTCCTAACACTAAACCTCTGCGAACAAGTGAGAGAACAATAATGATCTTATCTGCTCTAACAAGACTGGAAAACTGGTGATCGCAGAAGATGGATTCTGCCAAATATTCCATCTGTGAATAAAATTCCATTAATGGAAATCTTCCAATTAGAGACAAGAAACTCAAAGCTAAGAGAGGAGTGCCTTGACAAGCAAAGTTCCCACTTAAAAGCTCTACAGGTTCACAAGGCTTAAGATTGAGTCATTATAATTATCTGATATCACTTGAAAATATGGCTTCAGAAATATCTTTTGTTCTGAAGTTGTATGCACCAGCAGTGCTCCTGCCAGCATGTGCCACTTATTCCAGGAGAACCACTGGAGCATTGCAGGCAGCTCTGAGCACATGGACTGAACTCTGTCGCATATGTCATCTCACCAGCTCCACAATATAATAAAGAATTTCAATTAGAAGCCTGGGTGTTCCTTTCTGAGTTTAATCTTACAATCTGCTCACTCAGACTTTTAAAATATTTCTAGGTAGTACCATCACACCCTAGACAGAAACATTATCTACATCTAGCAGAGTTTATCCAAATTTCCCCCAAACCCCATCTCCCTCCCACTGGTGAAACTTATTGAGTGAAGTAACTGATGAAAGCCCTAATAAAGTCCAGATTGATAAACTAACACATGGTCATACTGATCAGTTCAAAGATACACAAGAGTGCTAAATCTTGAGTCCCAACATGCTGTCATTGACAAAACCAGACATCCTCAGAGAAAAAGTAAATATTATTTTAAATGGCAAATTTCCCTTCACAAAGGAAACATTAGTAGACAAATATTCAGTGATTTTCCTACATCAATATTGCTATTCAATATTGTCAAAATTTGTACCAGAATATCAGAAGAAATAACATTCTATGGAAAATGATCATATTTTTCTATAATACTCTTTAGTCAAAGACCTGCGATAGAAGAGCACTAGAAACCTTCTTCAGAAGTGTTAGCACAGAAGTTTCATGAAAGACGTATTAAATGAATGCTGAAATGTTTCATTACTCATTTCAGAAACTCAGAGTATCAGAACTGCTCAGATCCAGGCCCACTACTACATTGTTTTATTTAATTTTTCAGGCTCCAAAGCCACATGGGAGTGGAGCTGAATTCAGCAGGAGACCAATGAAAAACTGAGTGGCCTGCATAAGTAGCACATTTATGTAAAAGCCCTATGGAGGAACAAATAGCAATGACCACATTTCTAATAAAAGCCTAGAAGTAATCAAACAAAAATACAGGCAAATCAATGCAAATCAAAATCAGATTTCAGGATGCCTAAAGGCATTACATCACAAACCAACACATTTATACATTCTTCTGTAAAGATTTGATTTTGTCAGAGCTTACATCTCTTACAAACACATTGCTACAGCTCCAGATGCAAATACACTCAAATAACTAACTGAAGTGTTAAAAAAATAGCAACACTGAAAATGGTAATAGAAAATTTCCCATAACAGTCTATATGCTTGGGTTGAATTATTGCATAGGCACTGTATGTTCTGCTTCATTTTCAACACCAACCTGTGAAAAACCTGTGACTACAATGGTATGCATCCCCTTCCCACAACAACAGGCCAGCCAGGAGTCCTTGCTAATTCCCAGGTTAAAGTACAGTGGCCAAGAACCAACTCACCCCCCAGTGCATATACAAAGCTGCAGTACAGTCATACTGCTAGGCATGATTTACTCAACAGGCTCCTGAAAAACACATTAGCTGTCACACCAGCGTTTCTAGTTTAAACTGTATTCTTTTCCATCTTGCCACAAGCAGCACACAGATTAACCAAATATTCAGCCTGTACAAAACCTTCAAAAAACAAAAATAAACTCTGTCCCTCGCCCCCTGCCCCTCCTCCTTCCCCCCCCCCCCCGAAAAAAAACAATAGCAATTCTTTTTAAATTTTAATTATAGTTTGCTTAAACTGGTCTAATTTCTAAAAATATTGAACAACATCATGCCTAATTCCAAACAGAAGCCAGAGTGGATCTAGCTAATTTCTAGACAGCTGATGATATCAATGCCCTCAGCTTTTTACTGTTTTGTTCACTCAAATTATTATATTATTGTATGTAGATTGACTTCTAAACTATTTTGAAGAAACTTGATAATTCCTGTGAGAAAAATTAATCTTATTTTCCTGATAGCTTCAGTGACTGAAAAACATTGAAAAACAAATTGATTTTAGTCACAGTTAATCACAGTTGGAAGAAATCTTGTACCTTAATGCAAATGTGCAAATATGTTTCTCTTTTTCTCTTTCAAAAGGATCTCTTACCAGGTGAAAGGTGGTTTGTGTGAGTTATTTTGCTTTAACTGTCATAATGCTAGGCTCATTAAAAATAATAAAACTAAAAAAGGTCAAATTCTGCTGTTAATGATGGATGACTACTGCTTCCAGACTGCACTTCTCACAGGGGCTGAAGGCCGCGCCATCCGGACAGGGAAAGCATGCACTTTCCCCACTGCTATGGTTGTGTTCAAACAAAGGGATGCCATCGAATTAGAAATTTCTAACTAAAATGCTGTGATACTTGTTGCTTGACAAGCAAACATAAAGTAGACTTTGTCTAATGAGTCTGTTTTGCAGCTCAGAAATCTAGCACAGACATCTACCAAATGCTGCCTTACTGTCCACCAGTCCTGTAAGTATACATTTGCAGATAAAAGAAAAATGAAAAACTGATCAATTCATAGTGGTGAGGGAAGAGCGGACAATTAACTTCGGAAATGGAAAACTGAAGCAGTCAGTGTCTTGTCAATGTCTGACAAAGTTTCCCACTGAGAGATCCCCAGAGGCAGAAGGCGCAATTATAAAAAACTTACATTTTAAGTGTAGTGATCTCTGTTATCCCAGCTAGAATAGCTTAAAACTTGAGTAAAACAATCAATGGCTGTTTTCCCATCCATGAAAATAAAGCATTGCATATCTGGTTTTCTTTTGTTTGTTTTGTTTTGTTTGTTTGCTGGGGGTGGGGGTTGGTTGGTTAATTTCTGTGTTTGTAATTAATTTAAGTTCACCAGAATGCAAATTCAGACAAAATCGAATTGTCTGACCCTAAAAAATCCAAAGACAACCGAACAACAATAGTGAACTTCTTCATGAAATTGAAGCAAAACTCAGAAACAGAAGAAATCTGAAAAATCCAAAGTTTAAAGAATGCTTCACCTTGGCTTTACTTAATTCCATTTAAGTGAATTAAAAACAAACAAGTAAATAAACATTTGCTTAAATACATTAAATCTACTTTGCTATATTTGTACAAGACTCTGTCATCAAAGAAAATTGAAAGCTTGTCACTCTTTAGGTCACTACTCATGCTCATCTCTCTGAAGCAGGTTCCCAGCCGTCAACAGTTGAACACAAAGCCACTGCATGACTGTGCCATTAGTACTTTACTCATATGTAAATCCAGTAAAACTCTACAGACAGATCACACAATATCTTTCAACACTGGAATTGTGGCTATAATCTAGCATATATAGCACTATTTGCCACATAAGCACACTCACTCACCCTTGGGTATTTTGCAAGGAAGATTGATTCTTCCATACACAATAAAAATGCTAAGATGCTGAAGCACTGTTATCATAAAACAGCAACTAGAAGGCTGCAGCTCCAGCAGTACATCAGGAGGGCAGACCCCAGGTTCCTTTGTTTATAAGCCCTGGATTTACACCTGGAGATATTTTTAAGTTGCTACTCCAAAAACAAGCATACTCCTCTACCTCTCCCAGGAAAAGGAAGGTGTGAAGAAAGGTGACTGCATGCCAAGAATGATTTCATTCAGAAAGAAAAAATATGTCATTCCTAAACAATGTGTACATATTTATCTCTTACAAGTTAGGTGATTTTTGGTAGGAAAACAGATGACAAAATAGAAGTGGGGTGGAGGGGCATGCTGCAGAACAATCCTTAATTTATACCTATAAATAGCTTCAACTTTTTCACTGTCAAGGTCAAAGTGACATTTATCTTCCCTGATTTGGTGATATCTAGTAACAGTATGGTGCATGCCTTTGACTAAAATGTATTTTAGACATTGTATTTGTCCATGTTGCTTATACTTTCAAGATACCTATATAATTTGTCTGTCAAAACCACTAAACTGGGGAACAGACTGTGTGTGCCTATGTGAATGCCTTACAATAGGTAATGAAAATGTAATACCTAACTGTGGAACAGCTTATTGAACTATTATACAAAATCCTGCTTTCGAAACGAACTTTTTTTCTTCAAAAAAAGGAAAGCTTGAATGAAGAATGAGCTACCTCTTAATACACTTGGTCCTCTTTCAAAGAGTAGGCAAACCCAAAAATACTATAGTCAAAGTTGATCAAGGTAGTTAGCTTCTTCTCCTTGTCATTCCTCAGTTACACAAAGGTTGCTCATAGTCTGATCCAATTCTGAAATCAATGAAATGACCAGTCTACTGGCCAGCCATATATCTTAATAAAATAATCTTCATTATGCAATCTCCTTAATACTTCAACAGCTGGTCTGACACTTGTAAGTGCTAATGAGAGGTCAGCAGTAATTCTGCAAATAATAATTTGTGACTGAACTGCAACCTTTCTTTTTCATTCATTATTTATTATACAGTATGACTCAAATAAGAGCATAGTGAACAAAGGACAACTCATTTCAGACAGTGCTTAAATGGATAATTTAACCTTAGTACAGCATCAAATACTACATGCCAGCGTCAAGCAGAAAACTTCACATACCAACCTTTGCCGAAGCACAGGAGCTACAAACAGGAAAAAGCCAGCTGGTGTAACATCTCTGCTTGCACAGTAAGAGAAAAAAAAAAAACAGCATCTGGAAGAGCTACAGCTAACTCAGTAAGACAGACAGAAGAATATTTTAGGGATAGGCTGACAGTTTAACCTGCTCAAAAAAAAAAAAAAAAAAAAAAAAAAAAAAAAAAACACCTGCTTATTATCCATTCAGGTCCATTACTGCAATCACGCAGCATTATTGCCACAGTGTACAGACACAGCAATGCAACAACAGCTTGCTTTTGTCCCATAGCCTGTTCACATGGACATTTTCATTATTCCCTCATATCTTACTTTTTCAGAATCACTGACCCTCACTAATCTAACATAGAAAATCCTTGAGAGCTTGGACAAATACTAAAAGCCTGCCACATATGAAAAAAAAAAAAAAAAAGATGTTTCAGAGACATAGCAAGAACTATTTTATTCTTCTCTTTCTCTTAATCTGTTAGTTTTCTTTTCAGTACCAACAAACAAAATTACAAAAACCCACAGTGGCATTCCCAAACATGAAAATCAATACAGAGGAGCCTTAGACAGCACACAGTTCATGAAATGGGATATTGTGGTTATTTAAACTGTGCTCAAAACAATATCAAATCAGAACTCTGTTTATTTCTTAAGACTTGAGGGACAAGTCCACTTAATGGCCTTCTGGGATATTTTGACTCTTAAGCTTCTGAAAAGACAAATTATATTCTATGGGCATACAGTAATCAAAGTATATGTTTTGGTAGTGAAGTACATATGAGAGACTGCCCACAGATCCCACAGATGGGTGAGATTCATCAGGAAAGCAATTCTCTAGGTGATATGATTAGCAATCAAGGAAGAGGAGGGAAAAATGGGTGCTGAAAATCACAGGAGGAGTGAACGTTACTCTTAATACTTGAAATTAATTATGAATGCTTATTGCAAATTAGTGGGAGTCCAGATTTTTCTCTTGGTGTGCTTACTACTCAGCATCTCCACCAGACACAACCCTGTTTCCCTCTGCCCAGAACTTGGAATTTAAGAACTCAGGGAATATGCACAGACATACATTTCATCCTCACTATTCACTATTAAGAGGGTTCAACTATCATTTGCCAGCATTCAGATACCTCACTGCTTGGTACCTTTTATAAGTTATCCATTGGTAAGGAAAATACACACAATATCAGGGTATGAATGACACAAGTGTAGCAGATCTAGGTACGAGCCTGGGGAGCAAGAACTGTGAGTACAACAAGATTAAGTTTGCAAACAGGTAAGTGTGAAAAAGACAGTTATAGGTTTTAGCTTATTGTGGTGAAAGAGAAAAGAGTTTAGTTTCTGGTATGTTCATAGAGAATAAATTTCCAGGTAACTTGTACTTTTGCATGTAGCCAGTAAATATGGTGCTGCCTTTGCTTGGAACAGGCCCCAGGCTTTGTGCTGAGCCGCAGCACAGACCTCGGATGTTCTCAGGCTGTGTCTGGGCTTGCTGTGGCTGGACAGAGATGTGGCTTTCTTGTTTGCTTGCTTTGCTTGTAGCCGCAAGAATCAGAAAAGCAGGTGCAATTGTTTTTCTACTTCTGGTACAGTGAACTATCTATCGTTTTTTATATACCCTTATAAATATAAACCATGAAACTAATAGACAGCAATAACATGCAGCTATTCTAGGTAAAATGATCTATGAGTATAGATAAAATGCAGCATAGAGGAATATAGGCACAGAATTACAGCAGCCTTAATAGTGCAGGCACAGGATGACACTGGATGCCCTGAGATCTATTAAAAAAAAAAAAAAAAAAGTAGTGGTGAATGCACCCGTGGGAGCTGGGTAAAACCAGTTTTAGGGCTAACAAAAAGAAGAAAGAACAAGTATCCGATACATGTGGAAGACACCATATACTGTAAATGTGAATGAAAGTAGTCCAATGAAGAAAGACCAAGGTGTAGAACATTTAGCAAGCACACAAAGGTGACCCCAACTGGAGCTTAGGGCGAGGAACAAGAAACCACTGACATCAATATCACACTTCTGGCAAAGGGCTTGAATGCTGATGTATTCTCATCTGATGTATTTTCATCTCCCTCCACAACGAAGCCATTAAGCAGGGAGACAGTGGAAATGTAACTTAACACCCGAGAAAGGGGAAGATACTAGAAAGTTTGCATATATTAATTTTAATGGTATTTAATTTGAATTACAAGTGGAAGTATCACTGTAACTGGACTACTTATAGCTTTTTAGATCATTAGGGCTTCAATTAGACTAACAAAAATTCTTGGTTTTGCACAGAAGCTGTGGGGGGTTTTGCCTGCCACAGGATTTTGACTGCAAAATTACTGGAGAAGTCAAGTGACCTCTTCTGTGATTTGGATGCAGCAAACTGGTAATGGTTGCAGCATACAAGATTATGTTTGCAGAGGAAACTGGGAGAGATGCTTACTCAACTGTAGCAATAAGGAAAACTGTGACCATATCCTGCATCAGTTCTGGTTTTGGAAAGTGGAATGGAGAAATCAAATAGAGAAACTGGAAAAGAACAGTATCAATCTCATTCAATCTCTAGATAATTAGTGTTGTTTCTTCTCCCAAAATAGCCTGGTTTTAGCATACTTCCCAGATTAACTAAAATATTATGTAATTTGAGATGATAAAATGCAATTATAAATGTCTGTTTAGATTCAGACAAAAAAATAAGCATGCAATAACAAGAAAATTCTAGCATCTCGCTACAATGAATATTTTATAAACATGCAAACATTATTAAAAAAGCAAAAAGCAAAAAGCAAAAGTCATTGAGCTGATACTTGTACAAGCATAATTATAGTTAATTAGTACATCAGGACCTTTGACACCAGTTAATTATTCATCTGTCATTTTCAAAGGTGGGCCCAACAGCTCACTGAGAAATGTAATGGCTTCCTCAGAGCCAATTCCTGAGCAACTTTTTTGTGGCATGCTCTGCAGAAAACCCCCACAAAATTTTGAAAAGCAATAGTGCAGTTAAGGGAAGATGAAAAGCAGCTTGTACTCACTATGAAGTTAAGCTCTGAATTTTTAACAGATACCTCAGAAAACTGGAAGAATCTTCCTCTTTAAACTCTTTTTACAAATACCAATTTGGATAGCCAACAATCAAAACTCTAGTAAACAGTTCACCGAAGTTCTAATCATCCCTCCATTTGTTAGAGGCTGCTCCAAAAGCAGTGTCTTCAAATCTAGCACCTGGCCACAAAATTATAATTAGCTGTGATAAAAAGGGATTTAAGCCCTTAATCAATATCCTTTCAAGCTGTCCTGACAGACTACAGCAAAAGAGGTGGTACAACTAATGAGATGAAACTCCAGCAGAGAAAGAGCTCTGTGACCAAAGCATTGTGCAGCAATCAAGGGGGAATCATTTCAACCCTTTAAGCTATAGGTGAGACCACATTAGAGCAATCTTGAGTTCATTTCTTTTGTTTCTGCAGTAAGAAAGGAGACATCAGTGTCTAGGGCTTTCACTACTTCACCTTCTACACTACTTTACCCCAATACCAAAAAAGTTAAACATCTACTTGGAAACTTAATTTGCTTGTGAATGTTGGTGATTGTAGGAAAACTGCAGGAGGATGCAGAGATAATGACAGGGGTACAGGATATGGAAAGAACAAAAATCTCCTTCTTTCCCAGTCAGTACCCCAATGCCATGTATACCACTCCAGCTCAGCATGCCCTCATTGGGTCACAACTTCTTCGTATGACTGCAAAATGGACTGGGATGAGCTCCACATGCTTGGATGACTCTGAACTTCTAGCATGTGTTGATACCTAAGGCAGTTATCTTTCCAAAATCAAAGATTTTTTACAATGGCCATTTAGAAACAGCATAAATAGATTATTATTTTTTTTTCATATAACTGTTATATGACATCAGGGTCAAAACTGGTGAGGGAACCACTGTGCCATTACTTCGTTAATTCCATTACTCAATAGTAAACCCGAACACAAGCATTTTGGGAACAGACTCATACTTCTGTATGCAAACAGAAGTAAAGAGTCTGGATGCAAACTTAATTCTGGTGTGGGGTCTTTACTATGCTCTCCCTCTTTGCAGCTGTATTCTGCCTGGGAGGTAAGAAACTTGGAGCATTTAACCGAGTGGGCAATCAGTGCTAGTAATGACAAAAAGGAGCATCTGAGCAATTCACAAGCTGACATTTGTCTGTAGGAAATACTTAACAGGTAATTCAGAATAGGAAATTCATAATGATGAAAGCTTGTAGATGAGTAGAAAAGGACATGAAATTTGTCAAGTAGAGCTGCTCGTGAAGCCAAGTTCTGCTTGGTGACTCTGGAATGTTCCTCCCCTTAATGTATGCCAATGCACAACTGTCCACCTTTGCAGGTGCTCACTATGGTTTGGTTTTCTTTTCAGCTGTTTGCTGTTTGAGTAATTTCACTTTATTTATTCTTTGTGTGAGGGTGGTGACAAAGTAATAAACTGCCTTTTGGGAAATGGTCTGACACGTTGAAAGATTACTGCATGATCCTGCAGGTTCTGTCCTACACCAATGCACACTGCACTTTTCCTCTCTCATTTTCATTTGCTTGCTTTGGCACTGGTGGTTATGAAGAAAGCAGACAGAAAAATCAGTCCATATAGTGCTAGCAAGGCACAGTGATCTCAATGGTGGCACATTTTGGGAAGACAAAATGTTATGAGATTACTTGGGCACAAGTTAAAATGCAGATATGTTTTGTTTCTGTGGGACCTGATCCAAGGGTTTGATCAGAAACACAGGGATAGAGGACAACACAAACATCATCCTAGGGATTGCTCATTAAGAGCCAGGGATCTTCCTACCTTTCTATAACAGTATTCCTAATCCTTTTCTTAAATGATGGCAGAAAATACTCTGTTAGTATCCTGGAAAGAAAAAGTATTCTTTGTTGCAGCTACTTAATATATAAAATATTAAAAAGAAAGGAGAACAGTGGTGAACTTGACATAATATATCTGATTGCAAACACTTTTAATAGGGAAAAAAACAATATAAAACATTCCAGTATGCCTCAAAATGGTGATAAAGCCAGAATTTATGGAATGCTCCTGTTTTTTAGTTTAGATTTAGTTAATAGTATATTTTTATTATGGAAAGCTATATTTAAAAATCTATTATCTGAGAAGTAGAAATACATTATTATTACTTTCTTTAATACATGTTACTGCTTTTTTGTTTGTTTTGTTTTTTAATGCCTAATCTTTTAACATTCTTCTTCAAGTAATTTGCTTTCAGGATTCCTTTCCAAGTACTTACTCAACATTTATGAACAAATCTTAAGTATTCCTTCATGAAGAGAAATGAATATTATTCTCACTTAACCTGAAGCATAGCAAGAACAGGTGACTATGTGTGATCTAAGACCAAAACCTTCTGTAGACTTCCAGTTCCTTAGCATGGCAATAGGTGTACATAAAAACCTTACTGAAGAATATACTGTTTACAGATTCTGAACTCAGATGTGATAATAAAGAAGAAAACCTTTCTTTTGATCAATACTGGGGAGTGGGCATTCATCTAAGAAGTATAATGACATTCTTGTGATTGTTCTGATTAGACAAAGGACTCAGAATGGTGACCACACATTTTTGGTTAAAAAGGTCCTTCATTTCTTCCAGAGCTGCTCATTTTCATACATAGCATAGAGCCCTGTAGATCCCATAAAAGTCCTAAAATTGAGGAGCTGACCCAAGCGGACTGCCTTTTTGTTTGTTTGTTTTAAATTAAGATGAATGAAGTCCATCATCCACCAAAATATTTGAAATATGCACAGGTCAAATTTTGGTAAATTAAGCCATTTTCTTCAAGGATGCAGATGCTCAGCATAGAATGTCATTCAAGTAAGTACACCTGTGCTATCACAAAAAGGTAAATTATATTAAAAAAGAAGAATCATAGAGCCTCCCCAATAAGAAAGGTGATCATAACACTGAGAACTTAAAAGACCACTGCTTTACTTTTCAGTTCCCAGCTGAGCAGACTCCTGCTGTACTTCTTTTCATTGCAGCTCGTTAGTATCCTGGTTAAACAGGAAATTAATTTGAACTATGACAACAGCACATATAACAGTGCTGTTATAATTTCAGTCACTATAATTTCAGTCAAACAAAAGTGTTGAATCCTGAGAAGACAATGCTCAGAATGAGGGGCATCAAATATATTCAGTGCATAACCTCACATGAATAGTCAGATAATTTTGCTTGAATGAGAAACGAACACTGAAAAACAATACTGGATCTACATAGTGATTGGATTAAATAGCACAATCAAAGCATTGGAAGCATTCACTTCTTCATTGATTCAAGGCCCTTACGGCCACAGGCAATCAGAATATACATGGGTAGTAGAGAGAGAGATGCAGAACATCTATTCCACAAGTCACTGCACAGAAGAGGCCACTGAATGTACTCCAATGTCCAATAACCAACTCTAATGTTGCAATGAAAAAACTCCAAAAAATGTCATGAGATGTCAAACTATGGTTTTTCAGAGGAAGATGGGGAAGAGACCACAGAAATCAAGCTAAAAAGTGGGTCCAGCCTCATGTTGTGCAAAGTGATACTTGGAGCTTACATTTGAGCGAACACAAATTCTTACCCTGGGAGGGATACTGATATGACTGCATATGGGTGTAACTTGTCTTTCCAAAGTATTGAAAAGAAACTTTTTGGCAAGTCAGACTGGTATCTGAGCAAGAAAAGAGTTATTTGATATAATTCAGTACTAATTCTCCATTAATTACTATTGTATTAGCAATCAAATCACACATAAGAGTTTTGCAATGTGAAAGACCAATCACTCACACAGTGATTATAACAATACATTTCCACACATAAAAGCCTCAAGTACATGGTGAAACCAAGGCAGAAAGATAAACAGCATCAACGTTAACTACACAAAGAAAAATTTGTTCTGAATAAAACAAAGCAACAAGATAGGGTGACATAAACGCCATTGTGAGCAATAAAATAGATGAGCTATCATGACAGATAGAGACCTGATTTTCTAAGAAGACTGGCTGCTCTTACTCTATGCTCTCACTAAAAGCAAAGAGCAGAATTTACTGTCCTGATAAATTTAGCTAATTAGCTCAACCTTTGAAATTCGGAAAAGACTTTATCAAATGCAATCCAAATTATTCCTGTGTCCTGTATCAGATGAAGTGTGTACTAATGCAGGATATTTTAACACTGCTTACTACTTACTGAAAGCATGCACATCTGAGTTAACAGCAATTATAGGAAAAGTAAACAGTCAGTCCCTCCTAAAAACAAAACAATAACAACAACAACAAAAACATCATAAATTACATTCAAGGTCAATGATGTTTGAATTGTCTGAAATCTGAATTTTTCACAGGAACTGTGGAAAATTACTGGTGGTTTATTTTAATACTTTGAATGTCAGCATTTCCTAGACTGCTAGAATGACAGCTGTACAGAAGGAAATGTATTTATGTCTGTAG
Organism: Cygnus atratus; assembly: GCF_013377495.2. NCBI lineage: Eukaryota > Metazoa > Chordata > Aves > Anseriformes > Anatidae > Cygnus > Cygnus atratus. The sequence continues at coordinate 16,359,700 of NC_066374.1, forward strand.
TCTCAGAGGAGTTACTGTGATAAGGGTAAAGGCATGCAGCAGTAAATTTCAGTTGTACCTTAAGTATTCAGCTGACTCATCACAGTATATTCTCTTATTACAAGGGGGAATAAACCACCATGAGCAGAAGAAAACAGTTGAAATACACAACATCCTGGGACATGCTTAATGAAAGCTCCAGCTCTCAGAATGAAAAGCAGAAGGCTGCCTCTAGACTTAAATAAGAACCAATTGGCAAAGAAACAGGAAAACTTATGCCAATTATTGTAAGAATTTCAGTCCCAGACATGAAGATTCAGCTTTAAGATGCATACTAAATGAGTATTAGCGAAAGACATGACTGCTGTGTTTTTGTGTGTACACACACATGTAAATCTATGTATATGTGTATATACATAACGTACCAGTGGAGTCTGTTTAAAATGTGAATTTCACAATATTGTTAAAACTCTAACAGAGTCTAGTTCTCTTCTTTTAGTGACTGAAGAATGAGATAATCAAATTAACTATGCTATGTGTAGCTATAAATGCATATATAAATAGATCTGATTTGCATGAAATATTCCTGCCTTCCAACATACTATGGCAAAAATAAACAAAAGTGACTTTACAGAACGGTCTGTCTGAAAAATACATAGTTTAGGGTTTTTCCGGGGAGGAGAGAGGTTGGTTCATCTTGATGGTGGTGGTGGTGGTGGTTTTCTTGCTTCTCTATAAATCTAAAAACAAATCTGGTGAATACAGTTTGGCAACAGTAAGCTATTATAAAAGAGCAAATGAAATGAAGAGAAAAATAGTATTTCTTGCCCTAGGCATGAAACAGTGCCCTTGAATTATGTGTTACAATCAATTTCTAAGCTTACACTATAGATAACATCTTTCAGTGATGTCTCATCAAACAAATTAGATCTGACCAGTGAAATACTGTAAGTTAGCTGGAATTGATGGAAATATTAATGCACTTGCTTTACCGAGCCTACACTGCCTGAAGTAACCCCTTTTAACTCCTTTTGAGACCAATAGCTAGTTTACTTTAAGCAGGGATTTCTGACCCATGGACAACCAAATTTAACAAAATCTGTTTGGATTTACAGTTAAGAAAATTAGTATTCTACAATACTACAATTTAATGCTCTAATTAAAATCTGGACTGGTAAGAATGTTGCTTTTGCTTATTAGACAACACAGTAATTCCACTGTTTCTGGAAAAGAATCCTAGTACAGATACAAATCAGCATTTGACAGAGTGAAAACTTAATGGGCAGCTGCTGTTTGGCATCCTGTGATAAGTCATCACAGAATTAAAAAAATCTATAAACCTACATGAATCAACTTAAAAGTCCGATTTGAACTTCATTTATTTGTAGGTGGAAATAAGCTTTGTTTAAGAACTAAATCCTCACTGCTAATGTCACTATGCCACAGTTATTTATGTTTTAATAAATATTCATTCAAAATACTGCAAATTAGAAGATCAGAGATTCAGGCTTAACACAGGGACTTCAATTTTTTACCTTGCTTCTTTTTCAAAATGGAGTGTTTAAAGCTACATTCCCATATATAGAAAACCAAAATCTGTCCTTGTGAGGTGGATGAGAATAGCAAGTGGCTGACATTTAGAAAAAAATAGGTCAAAATTTATTTAAGAACCTAAATACTGCAATTTCATTTGTACATCTAATTTCATGCACTTTCTTGTATATACCTTGACTTTCATTTACTTGGATGTCAGAGTTCCCACTGATAAAACACAGCTGTATCACTGCTACTCAAACAATTTGGGATGTCTAAATTGTGTTACAGGATGATCTTTTATACTAAGCAACTCTCTTCTTTGGACATGCATATTGTGTTGCTGTCATTTAAGGACATGAGAATGTTAACATCTACCTGCGGAATAGAATAAGCCATATTTATATTAGTAATTTCTTTGAAAGTATATTGTGATAATAAAGGATTTGCAAGAAATTCATAGTTAATTTATGTGGATCCAAACTAAACAAGTCATAAAAGATCATGCTTCAATTTGATTGAGTTGAAAAATATAAAGGGATAATGGTTAATCTACACCCTATGTTTTTATGCACCTTGCCTCTAGGTAAAGTTAAAGCAGTTCTAGGCATAAAGTAAATTAAATCCTAGTGCATCAAAGATGCACAGAAAGAGCAGTTTGGTTTTTGCTTTGCTATTCAGATTATCTCCCAGGGACTATTTCCCTCATGGATCAAAGGGTGGCTGTTTGCTCAGAGCACTGACATGGAAAAAAATTTCTCAGGATACATTTACACCATAGATAGGCAGAATGCAGGCTCTGTGCTGTTCAGAATGAATAGACCCTGCTCCTTCCCAGAGCACAGAGCAGATCTACCATCTATACCAGCCCAACCATATAAGATGGCAAAACTTTCCTTAACGCTCTGCTACAATACTTGAAAAGAAGGGTAGCAAAACCAGCGGTGTTTTTTTGTTTGTTTTTTTTTTTTTCCCCAGACAAACTGAATGTGAGAGACTGAGAACTGAGCAGAGAATGACAATGAAAGGTTGTGTTTGCAGAGACACCGGGGTGTCTGAGATTATTGCACTGGTGATCTTGGTCAGAAACCTATAGATCCTTCTCAAGGGAAACTGTCCTATCACCACAGCCATACAGTCACAATCTCTTTTAATTTCTTGCTGAAAGTAATAAATAGGACTTCATATATGCTATCGTGTGGTATACATCATTGAGCAGTATCACTAATTGTTTATGTTACAACGAGTGCTGATTACAAACATGCCAGAATCTACCCTGCATAACTACATCTGAAGAAGGCTTTAATGCAGAACAACACAATTACTTTTTATGGAATGTATTGGCAGTGCCTCAGACCTAGTCAAGCACAGAGCAAACAAGCAGCCTGTAATTTGCTGATGCAGTAATGAGGCAACCAGAAAGATCCTTACAGATTAGCAAGCAATCAGGGAGAGTTTCACTGTATGCTATCTGCTTCACTGCTGGCAAACGTGGAAAAATAACAAACATGGTGGTTCACGCTTCTCTTACTACAGTAAGCTTTTTAATCAAAACTGGGGAAACATATCATGCAAAATGCTAAAACACAGGACAGTATTTTAAAATGCCTCAGTCCCAATTAGCGAATTGAACACTACACCTGTTAATAAGTACATAGTAGATAGACATTCAGTTGCATACCTAAATGCAGATTCATAGCACACATAGCTGCTGAAAAATATGAACACAAAGGGTGAGAGATAGTAAAAACAGATGAGGTTGATTTCTGATGTCTGTGCTTTATTTATAAGGCTGGAATGGCTATGGAACAGTTTTGTTTACCTGTCAGGGACTGTGCAGAATTCACCACCATTTCTGTTTTAGCATACTAGGTTCATTCATTTTATTTCCCTGGATGTATATTTTTAGGAATAAAAGAAAATTTTGGACTATCTGTGTTTCAAGAACATTATTCAAACACTAAATGAGGAAGTTCTTCTGTTGCAATGTACCACTTAAGTAAGGTAGGAGAAACTACTATACCATGTTTTAACTTTCAGTAACCAGGTTTGTGACACTGATCTTTGCATTATTAGACCCAATGTTTGCATGGAACAGCACAAAAAGATGTTTCTATTCATTGTTCTCCCTAAAAATGAAAAATCAAATTCTAAAGGAAACATACTTAGAGAAGCCAAATCTGCATTGTTATTCCACCTAACCTCAAGAAGCCAAAAAAGTTTATATATCAGGCTTTTCTGTGCTCAACATAAACAGATTTCAAAGCCCAAAATGATTTAAGTACTCAAATTGATAGATGCCTTTATGACCTAGCCTGTACAAACATGTCAAGAAATGGAATTTTGTCTGTAGTTTCCCTGTACAAACTAGAGAAAAAGGATTCAGACAACAGTAGAGTTATTGGAAAATCAGAAATCTGTATCTCAACGCACTTTTATGCTTCACAAACCAAATTAAAATGTTTGTATAATCAAGTTTTTGAAAACTTTTTGCATAAACATAATGAACATAAAATGAAGGTACATGTCAATTAAGCTAAAACATTTGTTCAGTGTTCTAATTGAAAAAAAAAAAAAAGCTAATTTATACAACAGATTTTAAATTCATTTACAGAGCAAAACCGGGAAACTTCTACCTCTTCAATTTCAAACTCCTCAGAAGTTTGAAAAAAACTTTTTAAAAACATTTATTCAATCTTGATATATTCCTCTGGGAAAACACTTGGAATGCAAAGGTATCAAATTTATTCACTGAGATTTCCACACCATAGGACTGTATCATATTCAGAATATGCAGTGTGGGTCCACCATTCCCAAGCTGTCAAACATCCAAACCTCCAAAGCACAGCAAGTAGATATTCAGCATTTTGGATATGCTCAAGGCCTGTGGGATTTATTGTGAAAGCACAGATTACCGCATAGCTCTTACAGAGCTGATCCAATAATTTTATTGGTCATTGCTAAAAGAACCAGTGTTTCTGAGCATGCCTGGATCATTATCAGGGCCTGCCACATGTCAGACAGCTCAATGAGATAAGTATTTAGGGATAAATAAATTCAGCACCTCTGTGGAAAAGGGGAAGATGAGTATGCAGTAACTCAAAGCAGTTTGTAAAAACATGATTACGTGACATGATCTGAAAATCAGAAAACTGTTGTTAGAATTTGCTGATTATTACTTACATGGTCACCTGATTTTCTTCTTATACAAGAGGGCCTATTCCTGATGCTTACTTTTAGATATGCAAAAATTCAAGCACGGAAAATAGAAACATTCCTTCCATATCTTAGGTTAAGTTGTTGACCATGATGTGTCTTGTCTAGAAAGTGGAAATGATCAAATTATTTGCAGTTATCAGATGAATTTTAAAAGACAAAAAGTTATGTTATTTCCTTCTAAAATAAAAATGAATTAGTTAACAGTATTAGGAGCTCACTGAAAGGAAACATAATGACCAACCCTGGCCTTTCTCCTACTCACGTTTGAGAAATCACTTCTAGATGGGACAATACATTTTAAAATATGAAAGTGATGGGCTCATAAAAATATTGGTACAGATTCCATTGAAGACAACATCTGTGATTTCATAGACTGAAGCCTATGCTGAATTAGACTCATAATAAGACACTAAGGAGGTTTTAGGGAATACACGCCTGCCAAATGTAGACATTCATCTTACAAGTCTTTCATAGCACGAGACTCAGTGTACCTGTAAAGCCTGTTTCCAAGTTCTGCAAAACTATAAAGTATAACATCTAAATTATTTTGTTCAAGAAAATTAAATTTCAAATACAAGCATGCAAAATCAATGACTTAAGGATGCCATTGGAGCTTTAATTTGTTCATTGTCATACGTAAACCATAAAGTTATCTTTAATTAGAACATAATTACATCTGACCTTTCTCCCAGGACTCAAGGCTCATTTACAAGGTAGAAATGCTCAATAAATAAGGAACTTTTCAGTATTTTGTTCTTCTTGCTTAATCTGAAGAAGCATACAGTGTTTCTGTATACTTTTCAAATTTTTTCTCATACTACTGATGAATACTTAATTATTAATCTTCTTAATAATTTTTATACACAGACCATTAGTGTAGCTTAGTGATTCATAGCTACTAATTACTTTATTTTTGCAATAGTAATAGTAATTTTTTTTTTCAGTATACTTCTTTGATTTATCTGGAGAAAAGACAGCTTTTAAGGGGACTGTAGGCAGTTCTCTTATGCAATGTAAACGTACAACCATTCTCCTGCCATGCCTTCTTCTTCTATGGCAGACAGTAGGTAAACACAAGATCCCCTAGATCCTTCTGTCCACAGTGTCACTGTACCTGGAACTTCATACCATGAACCTGATTCATACTCATGCTTTCCAAGACAGAACAATATGGGATTGTATTATAATAAATATACATAATAGGATTGATAGCTTCACTGAAACTGTATTTCTAATACTTTCTAATTTTTCATTGAGTAATTTTGTAATTCCATTTCTCTTTCTGCAATTTCCTAGTTTTTAAAGCAACTTTCATCTCATTCATATCACCAAAACAATTACAAATTCCAAACCCTTTCATTTGCTACATTAAACTTATGCTCAGTGACCCAACCAAATAACTGACAGCAGTAGCTTCTTCTCTTCTGTAAGAAACAGAAATGGACCGAAATACAACATTCACTTCACCTCAATTTCCTTATGATTAGGAACAATGAGACTCAACATCCTGTGAATATATTTTCCCTAGGCTCCTTCAATTCTTGTCCCCTTCAGACAAGTGCCTTTCACATCAAAAGATTGTTTAAATACCCTACAACGTGTAGATACAGTTGCAGAAATTATCTTTACTCAAAAACACTGAGCATCCTACTCTGCTAGCTGTGACTAAGATGCATTCCAGCTTCACCTTACTCTGTCCCACAACAGACTCTGCTATTGGGGCCACTTTTTCTAGTGAATCTCCTTAAGTTGCTGAATTCAGAGGAATTCTACCAGATAAGCGAAGAATAATGTTAGATTCATGTGAAAAATGACCTTTTTGATAAATATTGTTAATATCTTGCATAGAGTTGATATATATTCTCATTAACTTGAGACAGACAGATTGGTAATAAAACCTTCTGACTTCTATCCTGAAGTCAGAGAAATGCAAAACTGTCTTCATTTTTTTCTGCCATTAAAAAAATCTGAGGAGAACAGCAGAAAGAAAATCTGTGTGATAGAGGTTAAAACTAATCCTGTAAAAGTCAAGATAATTTTAGGTTCTGAATTGCAGAAGTATCTGATTAGGCATTATTGTTTCCTCTAGTATGGAGAACAATAGAACTGTGATCACTGTAAATAAATATTTTGCTCTGCATGTTCCTTAAAAGCTGGAAATCAACTGCCAGGCTTACTTTTCCCCTCTGAATTGTGAAATGATCTGTATGGGTTCAAAGCTTCTAACAATCAAAGGCAAAAATGCAGAGATGACTGCCAATTTCCCATGCCTGTTACTAAGCAAATATTTTATGACAAAACAGAAAATAATCAAGGCAGTTGTAAGGAATAAGGAAACATGTTTAATAACATGGTAAAAGAACAGAATATAAAGCATATCCGAAAATTCACACCCCTACATATATTTTGAATTTCCCAGTTGAAGTCTCTACAAGATTATCTTCCTGTAACTGAATTAAGCAAGAGACAGTCACAGCCTGTTTCTTTGTATGGAGCTACACTGAAGTTGATGGGATAAACAGGCGCAGTCTGGGGGTGGCTATATATACTTGAGCTTTGAGTCAACTTGACTCTAGATGATTACTGATGTTAAGAATAAATATTTTTGTTAGTTAAAATGTAGCACGCATTCCCCATTCCCGCTGGAAATGTCTTCATATTTCAACATTTCTGCCAATGTACTGATGAACTACAGTTCTTCTAATACCTTCTGCTTATGAGGCCAGAGCAAGCCAGTGTGTCATTGTCACAAACACACACAACGGTCCTTTAAATAATTGATGAAAGAAGCTGAAGAGAATGTTTGGACATTACCTTTGGTGGCCAAATTGAAGTATTAAAAAAGCTTTCTATCTGAATTCCAAAAAAAAAAAAAAAGAAAGGGAGGGGGGGAAGGGGGATTTTTACAGTGTGTCATGAGATTTAGGAATCAGGAAAAAAATATTAAAAAACTATTTGAACTTCATAGACTGCAACACAGAGGACCAATGATACCTAAGAGTCTAAATCTCCCAATTTCCAGACAATACTTTCATACTAGCAGCAATGCAAGTGCATTCATCCCAGGAGAGGGGTAGTAAGCCCCTGCAGGGTATCTAAATTTAAAAAATAAACCAAAACAAAACAGTAGAATTAAACAATTCAAGTTTTCTCTCTTTCTCTTTTGAAAATAAAATAAATAATTATTTTTAAAAATGGTCATGAGGTATATAAAATCTTATTCAAGAATACCTTTCACTATCCACCCAGTGTTTACCTCCCATAGACAAACTGTCAGGTAAATTAAATTTAACCATAGTACTAGAACAATAATTTCTCATGATCTAACAGAATACTAATATAAAAAACAATGAGCAGACTCCGTGCTATGAGAATAGCAGAAACTTCCAAATTACAGATCACTTCAAGGAAGAGGACAAGGATGGAGTCCAATATTTCCCAGCTTGAGAGACTGGGATGCAAAATAGCTTGGGAGTTGTACGGCACTTGGTTAATTATAACAGGAGGAAGAAATGACATTTTTGTTTCGTTTTGTTTAAATACTGTCTGAGCTTTTATTATATGTAAATGTAGAAAATGTTGTTATTGTCTTTCTCCTTATTTCAATTTTCTTAAGCATTTCTAAAAAAAAAATCTACATGCTGTAAGCAAAACTTTAATGGATGTGTTAATACAAATTATACAGATGGGTAAGCTAAGGATTTATTAGAAACTCCAACTGTTAAATTTCCTTTGAAGTGTACAGATTCAGTACATCCGCACTATAAACCCAGAGGTGAAGTGATAAATTTTGTAAATTGAAAACATAAGACACACTGAGCTCCCAGTTATTTAAATGGCAGCTCCAGGGATTTAGGGCAGAAATTGATTAGTTTATGAAAGAAAGTTAGATGACACGGTTACTTAGTATAATAGGGAATCTGACTGTGCTCTCCTCACAGGTTTCTGCTCTGTCATAGCTGAAACTCACACCTGGTATAAATATTACAGTGAGGTAGTGTAATAGCAGAGAACTGTCCAGAACCCTTAAAACTCAACTTTCTCTTTCCAGTATAAACTGTCTTTGCTTTTAATTGTTGTTATAGCTTTTACTCTACCAAAACTTTGAGTTCTCCTTGAGATCTAGAATCCGATGCATTGTTGATCATAAATAGAAAACATGAAAGAATAATTATTAATGTAATTATCAAACTTATCATGAATGTAAAAAACAAACCAACAAACAAAAACCGTCTTCAATAAAACCTACTTTAGAAGATTAAAGCTTCCCAAGAAACCCAGAGACATTTTTGTGTTTTGATCTGAAAAGGAATGTAAAATAATACCAACAACAGCAAATCACAACTTACATGAACAACTCATTGTCCCTAAAGAGAAGAAAATAGAGAGAAGGTGGCACACAAAGCTCTGCCCCTCAAAGTCCAGAAATCTAGAACAAAACCATTTAGAGGTACCTCTATATGCATTTGACTTTGCATATACACTGACTTTACCGCTGTAGCCTGTGCTCAACAGACATGAGTGTTGTGTTTTGTGGCTTATGAGGACTGTGAGTTGATGGCTGTCTTCTGTTTCTAGCCAAAAAGCTTCCAAGGGGTTACAAGAAGAAGGAAAGAAATGTCAGGAAAAGTAAAGTTTTGAGGATGAAAAATGAAAGCTGATTGCAGAAGATAGAGGGGAGGGAGTAAGAAGAGGACTGACCCTGAAAAAGAAAACAAACAAACAAAAACTATTACCATAGGCCAAAAGTAGAGTAGCTGTGACATGAAGCTACTGGAGAAAAGTAGAAGAAACGTGAGAAAATTAAAAGGGGGTGCGGTGGGGTGGGGGGGTAGAAGAGAGGGACAGGGCAGGAAAAATGGAATAAGAGAATAAAATGCTAACAAACTAATTGCTTATATTTATTTTTCTTGCAATCTTAGCTGTCAAAATATTCACAAAAACCAAGTCTGGACCTCACCTACTTAAGGATGTCAGACTCCAGTAGATTTGGAATCCTCTGTTTGACTAAATAACCAAAGCTTCCATATTTTTCAATGGTTCCTGCTTTTCCAACATACCTAATATTAACAAAGACATTGACTGATTAAAGCATAATGCCAGGTCATTATTTCTGATAGTACAGGATTTTAAAAAATTGTATCTAGAGAATAAGAAACTATTTATAAGCAATTAATGTCATATTTTACATTAAGTATTGTATTAAATCAAACTGCATGAATATGGAATGCATTATATTTTCCCATCACTTCTGAAATTCCTTAATAGGTAATTTCTGTGAAAGAGTTATTTCAATCATTACTTATTAAATAATATTCACCAATTATTGCCAGAAATAACGTAAAAGTGTTAGCTATTAAAAAAGTGTATTTTTTCTTTGAAGGATATTCCTTATGTAAAAGGGCACAGTAAGAAAAAAAGTTACATAGCTAATTAAAAGACAACACATGCACACAAAGGCACACAAAAGAAAAAAAAAAAGATACATTCTAAAATGATTTTATTCTAGTTTATAGAAATATCAGGACTTCCTTCAAGCATATTAATTTACAGGTGGTCCAATTTTACCCATTTTTATTCCAAGCCCTTATGTGTACAAAACATTTAAATGCATATACATACATTTAACCTCAAGGTAGACTGCATTTAAATACTTTTTTTTTTTTAAGCTGAGGTGTGGAGTTATGTTCAGGAGCATAACTCCACTAAGCAATGAAGTAAAAGCTATTGCTCTTATTACTGTAGTTAAACTATCATGACTGCCAACAATATTTTTTTCCCATTTTTATATAGCCTGTGAAGGTTAAAAAGAAGAACAGAATCTTGTTTTATAGGTAAAGGAAAGCTTTAAAACAATAATTTATTGAAATAAATTATTTAGGTAAATATACATGGCAGAAATAGATTCACAAGACAGAGGAGAGAAATTAAATAAACCAAAAAGCAGTACAGAAATGAAGTTGTTCCTTATACAGAGCTCAAAGGAATTATGAAGTCAAACTTTATGTAGGTAACATGCTTTTATTTACCACCCCTTCCTTTTTGCCTTATAAGCATCCCTACTGCTCTTAATCACTTTGGTCAATGATTTGCTTGGCTTCTCAGGCTATACATTCTGCCAGGAAGGAAAAAGAACTTGCAAAATCCACTCTGAGCAAAAATTGTGAAATACTTTATTGTAGTAACATGAGTCTGGCCTCAACGAGTCTTTTAGTGTATTTAGATATTTGTGTGATACAAAGGATTGTTTTGTCAGGAGTCAAGAGAGACTAATTTTGGAGGAGAACACGAAAAAGGTGGTCTGCATGAATGACGGATTATGGTGTAATGTTAGAGGAATCCCATCTGAAAACAACTTAGGATTCCGTTATCACAAGGTTTAAGTAGTATAAACTTTAAGGTGTAAGATAAGTGTAGATGTTTTGCTCCAACATGAATCTCCATCTGGGCTGTTCACTGACATTAAACAGACATTTCTATTTTACAGGAGACTATGATTGCCTGATAAGAGAGACATGACCTTTCCTTTTCCTCTCTCTTTTCCTCAACAAAAATGGTCTACTTCAAAATGTCATGGAAGTGTAAGAACTTAATCTCAAATCTGTCACAGGACCAATAGATTCATTGCCAATGCAGTATCTTCTCTTCCATTCTTAACATGTGGTAAATAGCAAATCAGCCTTTGTTTTCCTAATTAAATAAGCTCATGAGTTTACCCACCACAGAGGTACAAAATGTAAATGACATTGTTAGAGGAACTGTAGATTTACATTTTTATTATTTCTTTAGATTTTCAAAATAAATTTTAATGTCCATGATAATCCCCACACCTCCAGAGTAAACATGCAATAAACTATTTTCTTTGAACAAGTATGTGAGATCATGTTTTGTAAGATGACTCAGTTGGCAAGTGTCAAGTGGTAAGAGTTAATTTTCTTCAGAGTGGCTGGTATGGTGTCGTGTTTCGGATTTAGGAGAATAGTACTGCTGATAACACACTGATGTTTTTAGTAGTCGCAGAGCAGTGCTTATACAGAGTCAGGGGCTTTTCAGCTTCTCGCTGAAAAAAAATATAATTATTATTTTCCTTTCCTTTTCTGTCCTCTAAAACTGTCTTTATCTCAACCCATGAGTTTTGCCCTTTTTCCAATTCTCTCCCTCATCTGACTTGGGGAGAGTGAGCAAATGGCAGTATGGTGGTGAGCTGCCTGTAGGGTTAAACCACAACAGTAAGACTGTGATTTTTAACTACACAATTATGTTTTACCAAAAACTAGCAAATGATTCTCAACAGTGGCCCTGAAACCCTTCAAAATTTAACAAAGGAGTACACAGTAATACTAATACTGGCCAGTTCGGAAATAATACAACAGCCTATTATTTCTACTCAGAATGAGATTCCGAAGGCAGGTATTTGCTGCTGACTCTGAATAGCAGAGTACAGAGTGGTTATATATATAAACCAGCCTAGTTTTCAGACTGGAAGTGTGAGAAAAAAAAATTATAGTGTATTCAGTTCCATGCAGTTCTGTATATAAAACTTTGTTTCTTCCACATCTTACTTTATAAATAAATGCATGCCCTCTAATTTAAGTCCTGTAAGTAGACAGGACTGGAAGATATTAAACTTAGATGTCAACTTACCATCTATTTATGACAGCCTGTATTTTGCTGGGTTCCTATTTATAGAATAAGGTTTAATGAATTACACTTGAATTCTCCATGTGCAAGGTCCAGAAAGATCCATTTATGTTTTCTCATGACTTTGAAATACTTTCTTCTTTAAGATAGAGGTAATTTAAATTCATTTTTTGGGAGAAAGTGGACATTTAAAGGATGTATAAAGAACATAATTCATTTGATTTTCCAGTCAGCTTTTCTCTTTGTAAGTGGTACTATTAAGAAAAGCAGAATTCTTCACTTCCATTTCCCAGTAAGTCTTGATTAAAATATAGCTATAATAGAAGCATTTTAATTGACTTCAGATGATGTAGAAAGGTGGCATTATTACAGATACTATCTGTTCAAAAGGGATCAATTGATTATCTAAAATGTTAAGAGCATAAGTTATAGTGAAGTCTTAATCTTGCAATGAGCTCAATGTTCTCTGCTTCAACCCAGGTGATTTGGCTTCCACTGACTTTAAAAAAAGGTTGAGAGAACGCAGTATTTCGTAAGATTGAATCTCAAATATACATAATCTAATACTCATTTGTGAAGTAGTACAGTTCAAGGACAAGACTGCTTAATCTCACAGACGTCATTATGTCAACTTTCTAACACCACTTTACTTGGTAACTTGCAAAATCTTTTGCTTAATTACTAAAATCAAGTAATCCAACAACATCAGAGAAAGATATAAAGAATGTTGTGTATTTCATAACATAATCCTCTTTCATTCGAATTTCTTTTGAAACTGTTCAAAGCTTGGGCGTGGAACTGAACCTCTTAAGAATTGCTCTAACTTTTAGTGGGAGCAAGACATAAAGATAATCAAAAAGCCTTTGAAGAAGCAGCTTTCCACCTCATTTTAGGATGTGACACAGCAGAGACCACGCACTGATGCCCGAGCGTGCTACAGCAAATTACAAATTAACAACTCATATTGAGCAGGCTGTCAATTATTAGCAAACAGTCAACTGGCATGTATTTCTGAAGCTCCCCTGATGCAACACTGCATGGGCAGCTTCATGGGTGAAGTTTCCAGGCATGCAGCATGGTGATAGAATTGCTCAGTATGTTGGAAAATACTTGGGAAAAAACATTGTTATGTAGTGGAAAGCATCCAACTTTTAAAAAAGGCTAGCTTTATTTATGTGTTATCCTGCAAATTCAATTACAGGACTGAAAATTAGCTACAGATTTTCTACTTAAAAGTGCTTGTACTCGTTTTAGCATAGACTTCTTTCTGTCTCTATGCCTAAATTATTCCATTAAACATAGGAGCACAATGACGATCTTCTACAGCTGCAAATTCTGCTCAGTGCTATCCTAATGTGGACTGGTTGTATTAATACAGTGTGAAACTCATCTTCTCTGAAACATCAGTATTTCATTTACCATCAGCTTTGTGAAAAATGCCAATGAAGAGGCAGCTATTTATATACATGCCTGAAAGGGTTAAACATGCAGATTTCAATTACAGTTGTACTCAGTAAGTGGGAAGAGTGTCTATGTCACCTGGAAAGTGTCTACAGAAACACCTATAGATATTGTCTTTGAGTACAGTTTTACTAACAAATATTCTTTTAAAAGTTCAAAATCAAGGTGGAATCATGAGCCCATTTCTTCCTTCTCCTTCCCACTATGCTTTGAAATTTAATCAAGAACTACAATAATTTCTATTAAATAGTAATGTAAAATTAGCAAAAGAGGGAATTTACAACAGAGGTGTTTTTTTGTTTTGTTTTGTTTTTTGACATAAGACAAATATCATGCTGGATAAAATTTATATTTTCTGTACCTTGCAAATAGAAATTTACAGCTAAGAATCACAACAGTTTAGAAAATCTACCGTTTCATTTCTATGAGATCAGGTAAAATCTCAAACTCTGCAGTCAGTTTCCTCAATCAGATTTATACACTCTTCCTGGTCTTATTGCCCTATATCACCTCGGAATAGATTTTGTTGCAAAGACTTATTAGACCAAAAGAAAGATAAGCACGCTAACGAAGCTGTCATTGTATGTATTATAAACTAAGCTTGTAATGGGATTATTCTTTGGAAAATTTGTTAAAGAAATGAAGTTCGTGGTGCAGCAAGCTTGGAGGAAAATTAATGAATTCACAGATGTTCACCTTAATGAACAACAGATTGAGAATATATTATTAAATTCAAAAGGAAAACTTTGCATATGTTGTCAAAATTAGGTTTTGATCTTTACAAGCATTGTGCTCATGTGAATAATCAATTAATAATTGATTAAAGGCTTCCTCCAAATTTATCATGTCTGTACAATTTATTATTTATTTAATTTCTCCTGAGAACTCAATAGATCAACATGTGAATAGGTTCCTCCTGGGTACCTTCATATATAATATCAATCTCTGATAGAAAAAGTTCCATTAAAGTGGTTTAGAAGTTGTCATATTTTATGGCTAAGCAATAAAAACCTTCATAGCACAAGGATCCTTTTTGAGTAAGATTTTTTCACTTTCTCCATGTTTATGCTAAGCAGCAGATGCATCAGAAATCCTCCCCTCAACATGAAAGGAGGAGGTGTTGGGTTACTGCACCAGAGACAAGGCCAATGCAGGTCGCTCGCCTTACAGAACGAAAGGTGGGACAGCTGGCAGGGATGCGTGGCCTGCCCTCAACTCTCACATAAAACCCAGGTTTCAATCCATTTGTTCCTGGTAAAAGGCCACCCAATCGACAAGGCAGCTAGAAAATGTAAAGGTAGTGCCATGTATAGCTGCAATTTATGGCATTCGAATTTAAGGAATGAAAGCAAACTGCAAATCTGTAATATGGAGCTACTTTGCATTTAATCTTCAAATAACTTGGAAATTCACGGGTGGAAGAAAACCTCTACCAAACATGGAAAGAATATTATATCCTGTCACTATTTCTCCCTAAACTGCAGCATGGACTTTGGGCCAGTCTTGTAAGCAATGACATACTAAATTAACAGCAACAAACATCATGGAGCTTAACGAGCTCCCTGCGGATGTTGGGGAGGCACTTGCTGGATCCTTCCTGCTGACAACAAGCAATGCCTCAGACAATAACAACTTGTGCTATTTCAGTGGATTAACTATTCATATCAGCATCCTGAGTGTTCAGCCATGCAGCAAGACATGATGAGCAAACATTTTACACTAAATAATTAGATCTTTGTTACAAGAAGAAATGATATCCTTTATGTGACTTTTGCCCTGGCCTATAAAGTGAAGGGAGCATGGTATTTACTACTGAATGTAAAGGAAGAAACCACCGAACAAAATCAGCACTCTGTTCTCCATCAACAAATGGGCAGTGAAATGATGGTGAAAAAGGGTAATGTCAACTCACTCCATTAAAAAGAAGCACAAACAATTTTGCACCTGTGGGTTAAGGTTACTCTTCTTAGGTTTGTTTCACATCAGTTACCACAGCATATATAAGATCCTTAGAAATAAACCTTACTGTATGGAGTGTGACTTAGCTGCCAACCAGGGTTAACCCACAACACTTATATATTAGAAATGCATTGGCATTTGTTTCTATAAACTTTCTATATGTGACATGCAATAATATTCAGAAAGCATAAATAAATATATCAGGATATTTTTTAAAGTCTACACAAAACTAGCCCACATAAAACTAAGCCCACAAACAACCAAGAATATAGCCTAAATGCTGTTTTATATCTGAATCAGATTCCGTGTGTTGTTTTACAAGGAAAAACAATCAAACAAACAAAACTTAAAGACAGATGACTACAGTAGACTACATTGAGAAAAGAACCCCCCCAAATTTAGACAAATTACAAAAGAAACCCCCCACATTCAAAGCTATGAAAAGTCACAAGACAACTTCTTTTGAAATATTCTTCAACTGCTTGCTTCTTTTGGCAGTTACAATCTGGAATATTGCTCATTTGTTCTCAAGAGTTAATACCCAGAACTCTAAGCAGGTCCAGCATAGAGCATAGAGCAAAGCGCACAGGGAAGAGTAGAGGAGTCACTACACACACAGATTCCCTCTCCGAGTAGTTGGCCACCCACTCCAATATAGTAGAAGATGAAATTTCTAGACAAACACCACCTGCAGCACTTTAGCACATTTAACTCAGTATTAGAGGCTTAAATCAGTTTGGCAACAAATTGAACTGGGACAGCTAGGGAAATGACTCTCCTTAGCAGCCTGCGCAAACCCCCTCCTGGAGGATGCTGCTCTGCAGCCCCACTGCAAGATGTCTGAGTAGCCTCTCTGCTAATATATCTCACAGGCTGCTGGGTTAAAGGAAGCAGTTTCTATTTTCGTTACTCAGCTAAGGTTTGAAGAGAGGTGCTTCAGGAGTGCCTGCATCCTCTGCAGGGTTGTCACACTTTGCGAGGCAGGCCAACAGCTCTGCTGCCCCACTGTAGTACGGAGCGCCTCGCATATCAACATCCAAGGGGCTCAGCACTCCCGTTGGGTGTGTGCCTCCTTAATAACAGTTGTTTGAGCTGTGGGTTGGAATGTTTTGTCACAAAGGGTGGATGAGAAAAATGAGAAAAGGTGTTAAGCTGCTTATGGAAAAGGCTGAGGCAGAAATGCTATTATTCACTTAACAGAAGCCAGAGTTCGTTTGACTCCTAGTCAAATTTGGTAAATGTTAAGTGAATTTTAATGTTTTCAAAGGATTAAAAAAAAAAAGAAAAGAAAAGTGTGGAGCAGTCTTACTTTTCTCAAGCAAAATCTTTGATATTATAGGATCAAATATGAACCATCAACAATGATCTATGAGGAAAAGTTGTGAAAGTATGTTTTAGATTTATAAACCTGTATGTATTAGCAAGCTGTAACAGTAAAGTGAATTCATGCCACCATAAAACCAAACAAAAGTCTCCACACAAAATCAAAGTCATTTTAGCAGGACTTAAATAGCAGAGCTTATTTTCCAAGGGATACTGGAAAATACACAAAATACTTTTCTGTACCAGTTCTCTTTCATTCAAATTCCACATTTTTCAAAAGTTAATATAAGCCTGAAATGATTTCCAGGTTTACTTTAGATGAGCTGTTTTTTAATACCAATAATTTAACTTCGAGCTGTAGAGGCTCATCCAGAACATTTCACAAAACTATTCCTCACATATCAATTCATTTAAAAATATTCCAGATAAGGGCATACTTTAACAAACCTTTCATCTCTAAAATAATAATTTTTAACTTGGCAAAAAGGCTATCTTGTTCAGATGCAAATATTCCCAAACCTAGACAAATGGAAAATGAAATAATGTACTTAGAGAGGGCTGATAACGGAGCTTGTAACAAAGCATTATTTTCCACCTAGATTTTGCAGACATTGGAAAATATGTTAGACAAATTTAAATGCATATTAGCTTGTAATGGAAAATACCCAGATAGTCCATAAGATGCAGCAAAACCAGTGAGAGATAAACTGTTCTCAACTGTCTGTATTTGGAAGTGGCTTAGAATAGTTCATAGAAGCATAGAATATCCTGAGATGGAAGGGACCCACAAGGATCATCGAGTCCAACTCCTGGCTTCACGTAGGACCACCTAAAAATTAAACCAGCCACAGTACATACAGAAAGAGGTCATCAGAGACAGTTGTTTAATAGCTTTATTAATTCTGTTTGTTTATTGCAAGTCCTCAACCAAACTGGACATTAATGCTATTTTCTGCAAGACATCCCAACAAACCTAGTCCTCAGATATGTAGCAAATAAGTAAAAAGTTGTATGGACGAGAATTGGGTTACCTTTCACTTTCTCAGCAGACTTGCACATCTAAGCATCAATTTCCTGTACTTATTTAGATTACAAGTGATTAAATTATGAAACGGAATGTAATTGCAATGAAAATGCAATTTATTGAAACAAAAGAAGCAATTGTAACTATGTAAAAGTATAAATTCAAAGACTACATAAACATAATATTTTACTGTGAAAGGGAATGTTTTTGAAATAACTGGGATCATAAAAACAGCAGTGAAATGCTGAAGACATACAGTAAAGCTAAGTAAAAGAAAATTAAAGCTATATTACAAGAAAAGCGCTTTTTTATAGATATGGTCATAGGTGCCAGTGATACCACTTTCATACAACTATTCCTATTATCTTTTGCCATTTTAAAACTACTTTGAGGCATAAGAATAAAAAGAATAAAGATGATGAGTATGGAACAGTTGAGTCTAGACAATAGACTTGAGCTGGCCCTTGTCTTCTCTTGAGGGACCTGCTGAGATTATGTGATACAGACACAGACACAGACACAGACACAGATTTCTAGGTTGGAAGAGACCTCAAGATCATCGAGTCCAACCTCCGACCTAACACTAAGTACTCCACTAAACCATATCACTAAGCTCTACATCTAAACGTCTTTTAAAGACCTCCAGGGATGGCGACTCCACCACCTCCCTGGGCAGCCCGTTCCAATGTTTAATAACCCTTTCGGTAAAGAAGTACTTCCTAACATCCAACCTAAAACTCCCCTGTCGCAACTTTCGCCCATTCCCCCTCGTCCTGTCACCAGGCACGTGGGAGAACAGACCAACCCCCACCTCACTACAGCTTCCTTTAAGGTAACTGTAGAGAGCGATAAGGTCGCCCCTGAGCCTCCTCTTCTCCAGGCTGAACAAGCCCAGCTCCCTCAGCCGCTCCTCGTAAGACTTGTTCTCCAGACCCCTCACCAGCTTGGTCGCCCTTCTCTGGACTCGCTCGAGCACGTCCATGTCCTTCCTGTAGCGAGGGGCCCAAAACTGAACACAGTACTCGAGGTGTGGCCTCACCAGAGCCGAGTACAGGGGGACAATCACCTCCCTAGACCTGCTGGCCACACTGCTTCTTATACAGGCCAGGATGCTGTTGGCCTTCTTGGCCACCTGAGCACACTGCTGGCTCATATTCAGCCGACTATCAACCAATACTCCCAGGTCCTTCTCGGCCAGGCAGCTTTCCAGCCACTCATCTCCCAGCCTGTAGCTCTGCTTGGGGTTGTTGCGCCCCAGGTGCAGGACCCGGCACTTGGCCTTGTTGAACTTCATACAGTTGACCTCAGCCCATCGCTCCAGCCTATCCAGATCCTCCTGCAGAGCCTTCCTTCCCTCAGGCAGATCGACACACGCACTTAGCTTGGTGTCATCTGCAAACTTACTGAGGGTGCACTGGACGCCCTCATCCAGATCATCGATAAAGATATTAAAGAGGACCGGCCCCAGTACCGAGCCCTGGGGGACACCACTTGTGACCGGCCTCCAACCAGATTTGACTCCATTCACCACAACTCTCTGGGCCCGGCTATCCAGCCAGTTTCTAACCCAGCGAAGCGTACGCCAGTCCAAGCCCCGAGCAGCCAGTTTCTTGAGGAGAATGTTGTGGGGAACGGTGTCAAAAGCCTTACTGAGGTCAAGGTAAACCACATCCACAGCCCTTCCCTCATCCACCAAGCGCGTCACATTGTCATAGAAGGAGATCAGGTTCGTCAAGCAGGACCTGCCTTTCATAAACCCATGCTGACTGGGCCTGATCGCCTGCTCGCCCTGCAAGTACCTGATTTTTTTTTTTTCACAAGAAATGGATGACTGAAGTCAGCAAATATTTTAGACAAAACCCAGCTTTCACAAGCCTAGTCAGAAGAAAATATTTCTGATGTTTTATTTTATTTATAAGAATGACTATTCATTTTATGGATTTAAATACAAAAAGTATCACTAAAATGAAGGAGACCTTTCTGCTCTCAAGATCTTCAAAAGAACACAATTATTATATAAAATCAAATCAGACAATATTTTCTGGCTTAGAATACTAGTTTTTTTCCTTAAACATGAAGAACAGATGAATTATGACATTTTATACCATCATTTATGAGTTAGTACTTCTTTGCCACCCGGAACATTATTACTGGAAGCCAGAGATGAATGTACAGACATACAGGGACACAAAAGTGCTTTATATGTTTGCCAAGATTATAATTTGTTGTATACTTAACATTCAAGACTAGAAAGGCAATGTGCTTTCAAATACTGTTTTTCTAGGAAAAAAAAAAAAAGACTGATGTTCTGATATTTATGTCCCTAGAAGACAGCTGTCACCTGTTTACATATAATCTATATGAAAAACAAATACCAGAGCAGACTGGGGATGGAAAGCAAATGGACTGTCCTGATAGTTAATTACAAAACAAAACAAAGCAAACAAAAAAACCACCTTATTTATATTTGTCCCCATTTTTGGTGGTAAAGATTAAAAACCTCAAGGCTGTAAATAATACAGTTCTAAATTTGTAGTGAAATATGAATTAAATAGTTACTAGGGAGTTCACATGCTTAGTAGACTCTGAGTGAGGCAGTCTGACCTTGGCATCTTGGCATTCTCCAGTTGACTCACAATCATTCCTGCAGCAGTGGTTTGTATGATGCTTAAGGAGGTATTCCCCTCCACAGCAAGTCAAAAATGAACCATTGCTCCTGCCAAATTTTAATACAACTACATAATTAAAGTTCATATTAAATAGAAGAAACAGTCTTCTAAAATGATTAAGTATCTCCTGCTCCAATTTTTAGGACAGAGGTGTCCAACATCTACATTACAGACAAGATTTTGTCTTTTCAACTTAAAAGCATAAAATTAAAAGGTGAACAAGAAACAGCATTTCTTTTAAATTTGCAACTTTGCAGTCCTCAAGACACTTTCTGCCATATCTAATTTGAATGCAAAGTTCTCACTATCTCACTATCTCACCTTCCTTGGCCAATGCTTCTGTCAATCCAATCAGGTTTTTATAATGATATAATTTTTCTAATCCTTGAGAGCATCTACAGGCCATAACCAAACTGTTTTAACACAAGAAGGACCAAATGAGACAGCTCTATACATATTGTGGAAAGATCTTTAAATTTCACTCAGTCTTTATTCCAAAACAAGCATTTGTTTCTCCTAAACTTTAACGGATGATGTACATAGGTGTTTATAAAAAATCAGACAATATAGTAAATTAAAGGAGCATTTTTAAGCCACATCAAAAACATATTAAAATGCCCCTTTTTAAAGCTGAAACACAAGCAAACAAACACACACACACAAAAACACAAATCTTGTTTTCAGTGAGAAAAAATGTGGGAAAAAAAAGACACAATCATTTTATGACTCAACTTCTTGCCAGTCATGATAAAGAAAGTTATTTATGTCAGTGGTTATTTCTTTTATTTTTTCCCCCTAAGTTCATGAATAGAATTGAAATGATATGTGAGTGGTTTTGATTTCTCTGAATCAAAGTTATGATTAAAAATTATAGCCAAATTTCCATTTCCCACCTTTCTCTGTTAGATGCATATGATTTGTGACACACACAAAAATTGTTGTGTGCACATGCCTTTTAACTTACAAATTCACTGTGAAATGTATTCACATCTTTGAAAGTCTCATAGATACAAGCCCTAGACACAGTTCTATTCAGTTATTAAGAAATACATGGAAAGCTTGAAGGCAATATAAAGTATTTTAAGACGCTGCAGCAGGGTGCCTACATGCTTTGTACAGCAGTCCAGTGTGCAGTCAGCAGACTGCAACATCACAGATGAGAAATGAGAAATTTTGAGGGCAATTGAGCACAATGAATTTTCACAGTGGATCAACACAAAGTCATTTAGAATGGGTATTTCTGAAGCACTGATACAATGAACACATTTACGGTGTTCAATGGCCCTAAAAATTCACCCTCTCACCTGTGGGATAGCTACTGTGAGTTCTTAGCTGTTTGTTGTTTGTTTTTTCTTTCTTAATTTATAAGCAGTATGCCTAGCCATACTTCTACATACATACACATACGTACCTTCAATGTACTGATCAACTTGTTGGAATATTATTAAAGAAAACATATCATAAAAGAAAAGCTTCATTGAGCTTTAAAAACGCTGATGCTTTTTGACTCTTTCCAACTGCAAAGTAAGCTCCATGATAATGGCAAGCCTCTTCTCAAGAATACAAAAGCAAACAAACAAACAACAACAACAACAAAAAAAGTGAGCTCCAGAAATCTGATTCGCTTAAAGAGAATGAATGGGAAACCATTATTTTCTCTAGTTCTTTTCTTGCAGGGAAAATGATAAATTGAAGAGTAGGGTCACCATCAGCTAACTGTCCAAAGATTTGAGAAAGAAGCCCAACCATGCTGAAAGGGAGTTACAAAACACTTTCAGCTTCCAACAGTTTGCCTGTCATAGTATATAGGATGGCACATGTATACTCACTAATTGATTCTTAGTTTTCTTTTGGGGTTTTATGCTTAAAGTCATTTAGAGGACTAACTAACAAATATCAGATCCGCACTTTTTACCAGCTACTTCAGCTGACTCAATAACTCATTTGTTAGTACAGGGCATTTTAAGGACATTCTGTCTTTGCATCAAACTCTTGCTTTGGTCAATAGCTAATTATTGTATCTGTAGGCATGGTAGCTAAAAAAAAAAAAAAAAAAAGGCAACACTGTCCAAATTTTATTCAGCACAGTCTCCATGTTTCTCCCCTCAGAGATTAAGTACCTTAAAGAAACCATCTTCCTTCTATTTCTGTGACCAGTGCTGGTTATTTCTGAAATAACAGTAAATGCTTCATTAATAACAAGTTATCCCCCCTATTCCCCCTTGCTTTGACTACAGAATGGATTTGCCACATACTTTTACATCAGTGCTTTCAAGACCTGTCAAACTAACCTTTTTTAACCTTTGTAACAGAACACTATCAGTGCTTTGTACCTTTACCACAACTTGCCAAAACATTTAAGTATGGTAGAAATGGGAGACTGGAGGCCACCATTTAGAGATTATGCAGAATTTTGACACATCTCTGCCATTTGGAGGGAAGAACTTACCACTTTCATCTTATGCAGGGGCTGCACACCAATCATAGCAGTTTCTTTTCCAGCAAAGCACTGAAGAATGCATTGCAGTGTAATAAAACTGTCCTGAGAAGGCAGAATAGGTCTATACTAAACTTTGTTAATATAAGAGAGCTCATAAAAGGCTATAGAAGATCTTTTACACTTTCTGTCAAAAAGTCACCATTGCTACTTTGCAAAGACTCATATTTTATAGAAAAGATTGTTGTTAAAAAGTATTAAACTTTGTTTAATTTGCCACATAAGGTGACAAATGATCATCATACATAAGATATACATCTCTGGATTTAATAATACAAAGTCTTAAGGTATTAACAAAAAATCCTGTTTTGTGGTTTGACGTTCTTTGGAAAAGTGTTGCGTTCTCGATGGTACGAACAGTGACAGAAAATAATACTTTAGTGACCATTAATTCTCTACATTTAATTTCATAAGCACCGTATCCAATACCCTTTCCTATTACAGAGGATTTCTATCAGTAGAACCAGGAACAAAGCAGTAAGTAAACCTCCTAAATCTTCAGTTCATAAGGCTGTTGCAATAGCTGCCAGAGGTATCTGAGGTATCACTGAGGTATCTCCTTACCTGCACAAGTCCCTAAAGGCTCTTAAGACCCCAAGTGTCTTCAGGATATTGATAGGTATTCACTCACTGCATCCTTGTATGTTTAATAGCCTGATGCCAGTCCTCAGTGCCAAGATGGAAATAAATCTGTGTGAATCTCAGAGATAGGCAAACGCAGGCTGTCAGAAGCAATTGCAGTTAGGAATGGGAAAGCAGAAGTTCATCTGCAAAGCTGTTAACTTTTTGACTTTGGAGTTTGACAGTTGAAATACGATAGGGAAGAGAGTTGAGGAAATACAAAGTGCGTAGATTAAGATGCTATCATTTGTAGCAAATGTAGCATTCATTTCCACCGACACCCCATTCCTACAAGGATAATTTAAGAGAGTTTATTTCTTGAGTTTCTCTGAGAGAGTTCTGAGGTCTGGACAACCTTCACTAGTGTTTGTCTGGCTTTTTTCTCTCATTTTTCTCTGTTTTTTTTTTCCACAATGGCAAATATTGGCCAATTTGTATGAGTATCGAGTATCTGTGCCTGAACAATCAGTAAAAAGAATTGTCAAATGAAAAGCCTCCCCCACACAACTACTTTTTTAGATGTTGAATACATTTTTGAGAAGTTTGATGAGAAGAAAAAAAAATCAGAGTAATTTTGATTGAAAGTAGCCTATCGAGCTCACCCTGTCCAACCTCCTGCTCAGAGTACACCCACCTAGAAGAGCTTGCCCCAGGCAATGCCTGTTTGGATTCTGAATGTCCCCAAGGATGTAGATTCCAGAGCATCTTTGGGAAATTGGTTTGAATGTTTGACCACATTCATGGTGAAAATAGTTTTCCTTTAATCTAACTGGAGTTTCCTACTTTGCACCCTGATTCTTTTGCCTTTCATTCTACCACTGCACATCTTTGAGAAAAGTCTGACTCCATTTTTTCTCTGCCCTTTTATTAGGTAACTGCGGATTAGGTAACTGCAGACAAGACCTTCCCTTTACCTCCTGTTCTCCAAGCTGAACAAACCCAATTGTCTCAGATTCTCATCACAAGACAAGTTTTCCAGATTGCTGATTATCTTGGTGGCCTCTGCTTAACATCCTTCGGTGATGTTCAGCTGAATGGAGGGGAACAATCCTATCTTTGGACCTATTGACTGCACTCTTGCTAATGTAGTGCAGCACAGCATATGTTTGTATTATTACATAGGTAGCATTTTGCAGTTGAAGATCTCATTCCCAACCAAAAGATCACCCAAGTCAAGTTAAAAAATAAAGCAAACAAAAAACATGCAAGTCCAAATTAGGCTATGTTTCCAGCGTTCAGGCTCTGGAAACTTCTGTTGTAAAAGTTATTATGTTAAACACTGTCTTCTGAGGAAGAGCTGACAGAGGAAGAAAATCTCAGAATACAATAGAACACTGTACAATGTTTTTCACAGCTCACTCCAATCAGCAACCAAGGGCATAACCTCAATAAATTCTTAATAAGTTAAATGCTTAAGCTACAGATGCTAAAAGATCATTAATATCTAACCTCCAGAATACTGCTTCTTTTGTGGAGTCACATACAATTTTTTCTATACTCAACACAAATGGTAGAAGCAAATATTTCAGATACTGTGATAAAAGCTGTAAAAATACAGATTAGTTTAGGTGTCAACATTCTAACAATCTAGATCATAATTGTTTTAATGTTTTATTATATTCTGAAACTATTACAGAGATGAAACTGATGCTATCATTTACTTCATATTTTTGCTCGAATTCTGAACTTCATTGAATTCACTTTGTTGCAGTTGCCCAGACAAAAGCATCATAAGCCCTGTGAATCCTCTTCCCATACAGTGAGCAACTGTTGCAATACAACAGTTCCTACATCAGCCTTGTCAGCTTAATGAATGTAAAATGAAAATAAAGATATGGCTTGCGCTTCTTTGCAGACACATCTCTTATTCCGAAGAGTGAGCCATAAAAAAGCAAGGGGTAAAATGGCCCCTTGGATTATGATTGCCTTGCAGGATGTTCTATATACTTCTCAGACAGAGCTCAAGAAACTCCAGAATCGTCCACTATCCAACTATCCAGTCCTTTGCCTGGAGTTTTTCAATTGCAATTGGAATATAATTTTGTTAACTTATCTTTTCATCATATGAATGACATTTTATAATACATATTCTTCTGTATGAAAAGGACATATATTCACTGAGTTTATAGAGGTTGGTTACAAGCAAGCATGAACAACCATTCCTTCTCTGCTTCTCTGCTGTGTATTATAGCTGCACATTACTTGGCAACATATTTTTGTTTTGTTCTGTTTTTTAGGTGGCTTTCCTAACAAAATCCTTTCAAAACCAAAAGGCAGACTACAAACGTACTAAGGTTAAATCAGCTTAAGACATTAAATTGAAAGAGAAAGTTGAACTATATTACACTATTGTAAGCATCACTTTGTAAATTAAGGTTACCTTTCTCCACGGCAACTCTAATCAAACTGCAGGTTGTTCATCTAAAACAGTTAAGACTGCAATTTCAATTGTTGACTTCACTCACATTTTCACAGGAAAAGACATCTAAAAAAAATTTAGTTACAAACAATGCATAGCACAAGACATGCGCATTGCAATGTACTGGGGTCCATGGAAAACAGTTAGATGCAAGGAGACAGAAACATTTTAGTATCTTATTGGAGCTAGCAGGCTTTCTATTCATTTGTGCAGCATTCTTTTCCTCTTTCTGAAAGCGTAACAGAAATAGTGCCCACCTGTCCTCCTCTGCTCCGATTATGGCTTATCTTACACACAGGGGAAATGGGAAAGCTCAGCAGTCTGAGCGCCAGCAAGGGAGCGACATACAAAAAACGAACCATTTTTTATATTGCTATAAAAGTAGAAGACAATATAAAGGCAGTGCAATGCCAGCTAAACTGGTGTAGTTGACAGGTATATGGATTGAAAATATGCTGGCAATTAGAAGCCTTGGCTAAAAAAAAGCGAACATATACAACTTTCAAACTATGCTACTGTCTTATGCATTTCAGCAGTCTCTGAGCTTTGGCATTAGTTACCAGCTGGCAAGCAGGGAGAACCTGCCCTGGAAGAGGGCCCTGTGTGGCTTCTCTCAGATCTAACAGCCCTTTTTCCTGGTATTGAAAGGGGTCAAACAACTTTCACTTCAAGGCAGCCCCAGGGAAAGGCTTAAGGACTCTCACAAGAAAGGCGGCAAGTATGAACAGCAGTCCTTCTCTGGTACCAACATAGCCTTCACGGGAAAGGCTTTTGCTCTACTTGGGTGAAATACTCACGCATCATCTGCTATGTTCTACTGGACCTGCTGGACCTGTCCTTGTCTGAGCAAGCCAGAGCCCTGCCGGGGCCCAGGCTGGCACAGGCACATTCCTGCAGATGTCTGCTCTCATCCTGGAAACCTGGAGGAGCTGCAGTCCCAGGCTGTCCCCAGGTCCTGCAGATAGAAGCTCTGATGGAGAATATCAAAACTTAAAAAAAAATAAAAATAATAAATAAAAAAATCTTACATTTCAATATTTTTTCCAGATAGGTAGGCAGGGGATTGAATGTGGCTTTTGGGGCTTCCGAGGCCAAGAAAACAGCTGATTCAGTCAGGATCTCGGGGGCATTCTGTACATTGCAAGGTTAAGGTTTTATTTGCTTCTCCGGTAATTTGTCAAACATATCGTTATAAAGAGTTACAGAATCAAAAAATGTCAGACAAATACAGAAAAGCTTTGAAACCGTTTGTGATAAAGCAGAAGTAACAAGTACAGTTACAACAGCTGCATGCACAACTGTGTTTCCAAGGCAACAACTCACAATCCTTACAGCTAAAAAAAAAATCCTATACACCATGGGGGAGTTGTGAAATTAGGGAGACTCTAGCTAAAATAGAATATAGAAAAATAGACTAAAACAGAGAAGCAGCAGGAAAATTGAAATTATGAAACTCATGCTGTGTTTAACAGCTGGAGCCTGACAGAGCCTTGGCTATGTTTCGGTGAAGTCATGGCCTCCAGATCTGTCACACAGGTTCTGCTTTGTCCCTCAGGTTCCAGATTGACCATTCACGGTGGCCACAGGAAAAAAACACAAACAAAAAACTATTAGCCAAAAATTGGCAGTGTGTTTACTGTCACTCTCTTTACTTGCAGAGTAAAGGCACAATCCTGCCCATGTTATTTTCTGGCTTAAGCAAGCATGTAGCTTATTAGCAAACCAGTGCACTGTGATAAGCAAATTCTTCATAATGACCTCAAAGAACAGAAAAATTGTCCATTATTTTTCTTTTAATATTACTGTTATGCTTATGTGACGATAAAATGTTAAAACTTTGGATCCACGAGCTATGTTTGTCTTGTGTGAAGTCATTTATAAACACGCTAAATTATTTAAAAACAACTGGCAAGTTTGCACACAGAACTTCTTCAGCTTTTGAAAAGCTGCAGCTGCCCAATTCCCACCACCTGACCAGCGAATGTGAAGCTGGGACATGCAGTGAAAAAGCCTGCGAGATTTCTAGCATGGAGAAAGATGAACACTTGCACTAATTTCTGGTTACGTGCTTACCTGCGTCTACAGGATAAGCCAGCACTGTAGCCGAGGCTCATTTGTAAGTAGTGTAGGTATCTCTTAGATGCACTGGATTGTATTTTACATATCTGGATATGTGTGTGTGTAAACCATAAATAGAGAAAAATAAACCTATTATTAAATGTATGTTAAAAGCATGTAATTAAACACCATTGCTTTTTTAGATTTAAACTGGTCATTTTGCTGCTTTTAGGTCCTTGCAGCTACTGAAATAGGGCGTTAACACAGGATTTAGTGATTACCATTAGTATATGCTAAGTTTAAAGTTACTTTCAATGTTCAACTTTTGTCTCTAAACAATGTTGTCTTTTAGTTAATATTTGGCTTATATTCACTTACCTTGACTTTAAATTTTTTTAAAACACAGTCAAGTGGGCATGTAGGCTGGCTGGGATTTATCAAGGAGTCCTACACATTGCTTAGTGTGTTGACTGGGTGAGATTTGACTGATGTACTCTGCAGTACATGGAACCAAATCTGTGTGAGCAGAGGGGCTGCCGTTTGTCTGTCTCTGAGGAGGAACTCCGCATGACTTCAATGTCTTTTTTCCTTTTTCTGGAGAAAAGAGCTTCCATTGGTACTAGTAAGATGTGCACAGAGATGAGAATAGGCTGAATGCTGTTTGCAGTCCCTGGGGTATTCCTATATTCTTAGTCTCACTATGTTTCCTCAGCATACATAATAGTAGAATGATTTGATATTTTCTAATGATAAAATTGATATTTAAAATGTGCATTTAAAATAAGCAGCTACACTGAAAGGTTTAATACATCTTAATGCATATATAATGACCAAATTTCAAATTACAGGTCTATGTTTTCTGCAGATTTTTCCTGCAACAGGGTACCAAACATAGAAATGTTGCAGAGTCTATAAGATGGCTGATGTATGGGTATTTGTTAAATATTTCTAACTTGAAAAGACAAGAGGCATTCATCTTCCCTCTAAAGCATTTGAATTTGCAGTGTGAAGGTTAGGAAGATGAAAAATCAAGTTACAGAATTTAACAGATATTTCATTACTAGCACCGTTAGTTGATACACAGATGAAAATATCCTAGACAAGTAAATAGGCACTAAGCAGATTTACATAATGGTAAACAGGAGTCTCCTCTGTTCCAGTTGTGTGAATCCAGGGCAATATGACTGAAATCAATAGAGTTATTTTGCGTTTCTAGAGAAATAAAAGCACACCTTTGCTTAGTGCTTCTGCAGAACCATTGACCGTGTTTCTGTGTCATTGGTTCAGCTGTTTGTTCTATTCCTTCAATTCTTTTCAAGACGTTAGTTCTCTTATGCCTTAATGGTAAGTGGCGTATTACAAATATTTGCTTTGTATATTATTTGCATTTATTGCATGTAGCAAAGCTTCCAGTTAAATCTTAACACTCCCGTCCCTTCACATCACCATTTCCCACTGTTAATCAGTGCTCAGGACACAGAAACACTGTGACTTGATGATCATGGAATACATTTCTCCCCCCTAAGTAGCATTTCCTATAGAGGTGCTGATCAAAGACTAGGTGACAAACTATATATCCTGATGCTATTTCTTTCTTTCATCAAGTTGGTATAAATAAGAGATGACTACAAACATCTCTCTAGACATACCCAGGGAATTTTTAGATCATTATCATTGTGTTTTGTTTTGTTTTTTTTTTCTTTGTTATTTACGTGAGTAAAAACAGATTTTGATTGCAAGGCAAGACTTCACAAAGACGGCTTTAGATTGACTAATATGAGCTGTGATCTCTTCCATACCTTTTTACTGTTAACACACCTCTTCATTTTAACAATGATATCTGGGCCACAAGGAATGATTCATGAGTCTGAGAATCATGAAAGTGGTAGAACTCAGGCCAGTGCTTCCAGCCTACTCAAGCACTTGTATTTTGATAGTTAAAAACCTTGAAGGAGACATTCACTGCTGTATATATTACATATACTTATTCCAGAGAGAAAGCAGAAAAGCAGCACAATGTATATATGCTGTGTTGAAAAGAGCTAATTTTCACAAGCTAATGAAGTGACTAGTGAATTTTAATGCTTTGTGAAACATTAATCAGCCATTTCTATTAAAATATTGAAGATATTACATACTATGTCATAACCTCTATACCTTCAGTGATACAAAAGCCTATAAAAAGAAATATGAATATAGCCTTAATGGAATATGTAATTTTTTTCA
Source organism: Cygnus atratus (assembly GCF_013377495.2). NCBI lineage: Eukaryota > Metazoa > Chordata > Aves > Anseriformes > Anatidae > Cygnus > Cygnus atratus. Next base: position 16,390,329 of record NC_066374.1, read on the forward strand.
CAGACTTTGCTGTGCAATTTTCTCATACCTTTGTTAAAAATGGGGCTACATTGTGGATTCCAAGTCGAGCTTGTTTAGTTTTTAGTATCCCCCCAACCCCCCGCACACACTCTGACCAGTACTCATGTATTTTCAGAGAATCCAGAGCTGAATCTGGTCATAATGAAGTTAGTTAAAGAGAAAAATCCAATAATACCAATAGCAGATGGTTTGGATCCACTCTTTTCAGGAAATATTGGCTTTCAAGAAAATACAAATGGATTAAAAAGTGCCACATCTCTTTATGTGAGAACAGATTTTGCCTTTTCTACTGAAGGTATTGTTAACTGCTCAACACAAGGGGAAATAGCAATAGGTTCTCAGAGAATCAAAGCAGCATGTATATAACAATACTTTTGTCTTTGATGATAAAGCTAATGGTTCTCTACTTTCTAAAATGCCTCTGTATCTCCAATAGATTTTCCATACATTATTTTTCAGCCACTTCTACTGGACAATGTGAAGCTTTCTTAGAATTACAATCAATAAATGAAAATATAAAAGTCTTTATTTACACTACCAGACAGGGGCTCTAATGCAGTCCTTGTAGTGCAATACATCACAGTTCTATAGCTTTCCTTAGGGTTTATTCTCTCTCTTACACAACTGCAAATGGGTTTAAATCAAACCAAACACCTAGAGACTTTACAGTTGTATTTTTCTATCCTAAATGAGTAGATGTTTCTTTACCTGTCATATACCTAATCCATACAACAGTAAGAAACGGTTTCAAAGTATTAGGGAGGAAAGCAACCAGTCACACTGGCATATCCTCCAATCTGTGTGACACAATAGTTTGTGCTGACATCTCTTCTTTTCTGTTTACCAAAAAGAAAAGAAAGAACACATATTTAATTGCCTGTATCCTTCAAAAGGAAGGAACTCAACTTACTCTAAATACATAAATACAAGTAAAAGTAACTACTTGCAAAAATTTTAGAATGAAATAGCCTTAAGTCTTTCCAGCAGCATCTGCACAGATTGAACTAGATTAGATGCTAAACCCATCATTTCACAATTCAGATACATAGTATTTTACCTGTTTAATAGGTTTCCTTTTTTCTCTTTGCAACTCAACAGCAATTACAAGTGCTATGAATACTGATACAACATAAAAACAAGTCACTTTTTCCTCACGCTTTTTCCTTGAAATCTCTCATAGATATTTAGGCACTAGTGGTGTTACAAATAAACAGTTTCACCAACATGAATGATAAGGCTGTGGACAAGAGATGGCTGAAATGTCAAACATAAAAAGTCCTCAACAATAAAGACATGTTCTTAGGATAAAAATGACAGACATACATGAGAGAGAGAGAGAGAGAGAGAGAGAGAGAGAGATTACAGGGAATGGAAGATAGAAACCTTTTCTTTCAGCATCTGAAAACAAACTACTTCATAGATACCTATGTACCTGATTTCAAAAACCCAGACATAGACACAAGTGTCAAACAAATGTGATATTACTTTTGCACATGGGATATTAGAAAATTTTCAGATACAAACACAACACACATTAGCACTAAAGCAAAACTGCCAGAACTGTGAGCATGCTTCCTTTGCCTTTTCACATGTTACATTAAGGCATACCTATTCATGTTTAGCTTTTCTTAATTTCAACTAATAATTAGTTCGGAGATATCAGTCTGGATGCTTGATTTAGATATGTTGTTTCAGTATAATGAATATAGCCTATATAATAATATAGCCTATAAAATGAATATAGCTTATCAAATTTAGAAAGAAAGGAATATTAAAAAATATGAAGAAATTCAGGAATTTTGTATTTACAAAAGACTATCTTGTCAATTCCAACTCATTTCAACCAATAATTTGGCCTTCCTGATAAAATGTCATATTTTGGTGGATGCTCTGTTTTAGAATATCTATAAGTTGCCCAAATTTCCATACCAATTTACAAGTGAAATACAATTTAAAACACCATGTACTTTAATTCAGCCTTCTTATTGCTACTGAGAAGTAGGATGCTCTTTTAACCATTCTATTCTGTTCTATTCTATTTTGTTCTGTTCCGTTCCATTCCATTCTAAATGTTTTTGTTATAACTGCACATGAAACCGGAAAACTAGATACAGTTACTTTTCTGTTCCTTTGCAAAGTAATTGTCCTCCATATGTTTTGTTTTTCTCCACATTGAAAATGTACCTAGTCATACTCTAAACATGTGCTCTTATTTCAAAAACAAATTATTTAAGACATTAGAAAAAATTTCAAAACAAGAAAAGGAAAAAGTATCGAATAAAGGAGAAGTATTTATCAACTTATATACGTACACTCAATAGTAACAAAAGAACAAACAGTGCTACTTTAATAGACAGATGAACACTTCTGCAAGTGTCCTAACAGAAGCACAGGTAAAACATGAGCATTTTTCTCATGTATTGTATGGTTCTCTTCCATTTGGAGTTCACTCCTGCAGAATAAGTATGTACCCCAATGGGAGGCACGTTCCGGATAGGTATGAATACCTAGTTCAAAAAGAAGATGGCCTGGAACACAGATTTCTAGAGAAATGGTCACTATCGGTCATGACATAGGGTCACACTTGTAGCAAATTAATGTCTTTGTAATGCTTTATCATAAGATGTATTCTTAAGATTTTTTTAAAAATCAACATCGGACTAACACATAAGTAATATCCATGCAATCTAGCATCCATTAACCTCTCAATTGTATCATTTGTAAAATGTGGAGGAGGATTGATTCCTCTTCCAGAAGTAGTGTAACAATATTATCAGATTTATAGTGTTAAAATAAACATAATGAAAGAAAAATAGCTAAAGAAGTGTATATCATTTATATCCTTCATGTAAGAGAAATTTAAGGAGCTGTCCTGAGCTACTGCAAGCTTGGAGCACTTGGAGCTAATCTACCAGTGAGCTGCCACAGACCTACCCACATGACCATGGCTGCCCTTTATTACTGTGACCTTCCAGCACTCTGCCATATAATTCTATCTTTAAGATTATGATCATTCCGATGGCTGTCATGATCAAACACATCAATTTGCTGTTATCTATTTTGGACAGAAGTCCCTGCAGTTAATTTTTCTAACATAAGCCTTTGTCTACTTTTCGGAAATTTTGCTAGCACTGCACCTAAAAGATTTCAATTATCTTCCTGTCAGCAACATTTGTTTCTCATGGTTCACATGCTGGTCACTGGAAAAAAAAAAAATATATATATATACACATATATATCTATATATCTAAATGCAATTTTTACCAATCAAGCCTTGTAAAATTCAGGTTTCCAAATTGTTACACTTAAGAACTTTTAAGAACTCCCAACAACTGATGTAACCGACAAGCAGCACAAACCAGTACCTAATGTAGAAGAGCCTAGGTTGGATCCTAAATAACTGTATTCATTTACTACTTCTATAGTTCAATGGCTGTGATGACTTGCATCTCATTTTGATTAATGAAATCTAGATTTTTGACATATTCACAAATAGTATTTTTGAATTATTTTTGTAAGATTTTTTTTTCTGCCAAATTGATGGTTGCAGAAACACAGTTTCACTGTTACAACTGAAAGCTGTTAAAGGGTTTTAATCAATGGTAAATCTGTTTCACCATGTATGGTCTTTCCCTTATCCCATTATAATGCCTCTGTCACACAAAGAAAAGGCTGCAAACTGAACACACTCTTGTCACGTACCCTTCCACAACCCATTTACTTGATTTTGATGACAGGAGTTAATTGTGTCATCATACACACGCATATATTTTCATATACACACCATCAACATACATACACATGAGTGAAATAATAAGAAATAATGTTTCTGAGTAGTCACCGAAGCAATCTTCATTGCTCACATTATCCCATGTGTCTTCCAATAATTTGACAGGGAAGTATCTTGACAAACAAAACTACTATTTTTACTGCCTAAAGATGATTTTCTCTTGATAATCTGTTGCAGCTTCTGGCCTATAATTCTTGCCATCTTGAGCAACTTGTGGATCATCTTGTCTTTGATACTTTGACAAAAAGCATAGTCACTGTCTTTCTACTGCCTTACCTCCTGTTTGCAGCTGTTGGTGGTTGACTAATCGACACAAATTCCACTTCCTAAAGGCAGTTTTTTGACTGGGACTCTGCCACACAAGGAATGAAACCAGTCAGAGCTATTTTCCACTTCATAAGATTAGAGGAGTTTTAAAAACTGTCAGTCAGTTACAAATGCAATTGATGAATACAATTTCTGCAGCTGGATTCAGTGATGCCCATAAGATTTGCATGAGGGTTTAAATTTCTGGTTAACAGAAGAAATTTCATGGAATTAATACTCCAAAGCTTCCCAGCTCAAATTCTAGTCAAAGACTTCTATGAACACAGAACTATATATATCCATATATAAGTATATACTTCATCAGCAGGCATGTAATATTAACAATTTTACATGATATATCTAATAACTATGAATTTTAGGATAAGATTCTATTCCCAATTGTGCTAATGTTATATGTGGAATTACTACAGTAGCCAAATGCATTAATTACCCATAAATCCCATGTTAACCATACATCTTTGTGAAAGTTAGGGAAATTGAGAAGGTGAAAAACAGAAGCATATAATTATTATCTAAAATTATGAGTAGAACAAAAGTCCATTGCAAATATAACCCACTGGATTAAACAGACAGACAAAAGTTCAATTTCAAATTTTACTGTTTATAGTTTTTTGTATGTCTAGTATCTGAATTTGTGTTAAAAATACATTCCAATCATCCAAATGAGTTTTTCTGAATGCCTAACAAATTATACATTAGATGGAACTCTGATATTATTTTTCTAATTATTTTATACAGGTGAATAAAAAGAAAAAAGTGCTCTAGTACAGAATCATGGAAATCTACCAATAACTCTAATGAAATTTTGTAATTCATCTTTGCATCCACAGGGATTAAAAAAATTGTGTAGCACATATTTAACTTTCTTTGACACTAACTCCATTTCTTCCATAATCAAATTGATTATGCATTTTGAGATACAACATTTCTACCACTGTTTCCTTTTTACTCTGTTATTGTCAGTAGCAACTTTACTGTATAAACAAAATCACGCCTTGTGCACTGAGATCTGGAAGTTCACTGCAAATTGCTGCATTATTAATTGCTAAGTCAACTAGTAACAATGGGGAATCCAACTGCTGCCTATGGAAGGCCAAAAGGATTGTTAGGGAAGTGTCTTTCTTATCAGCTGCTCTTCTTTCTTTCTTTCTTTCTTTCTGGGAATGCAGTCTGTGTTGTTTTCCTAAAAACTTGCAAGCGGTAATAGTAAGTGTACAAAGAAACTCTACGCAAAGGACTCTGTGCGCTCTAACAGAAGCGTACTTTAATTTGATTATGTCACTAGAATTGCTTAGTAATGACTATTGAAGGCACAGAAAAAGAATGCTGCAGCTATAATCATAGTACCTGACAGACCAACAAATTAAGTACTAGATACCTCCAAATTTACCAATCCTTTCCTTTCCTGTCTTTCTACTGATGCAATATTTAAAATGCTTCACACAGACTCATGCATGTGCAGCATGACAATTGATTGACACAAGGCGATTTGTTTTCCTGCATGATACTGGTATGATCTTCACTCACAGTCTTTTATTGATCCTTGAAACAAATATCATCCTGTACTGGTTTCATTAGACAGGCTCTCTCTTGTTAATTACCGCTCAGTCAAACCTTTTGGTGTTTCATTAAGGTGAACAAATTGGAAGAATTAAATAAACAATCCATGTCAGCCTGCCACTGTGGCTCTCTCATTCCTGGTCTCTAATTCCCTAGAATGCCAATAAGGAAAGGAACTCCCCTCCCCTCTCTTTTTTTTTCTTTTCTCCTCTCTATTCCTTTTTTCCTTTTTCTTTTCTTTTTTCTTTTCTTTTCCCTTCTTTTCCCTTCTTTTCTTTCTCTTTTCCCTTCTTTTCTTTTCCTTTCCTCTTTTTGGCATTTCTGAGATCAAGTCACAACAAAGTGGTGCAATGCACCATAAGAATTGTCTAAATCAAGTTGGAAAATAGCATCAAAGACTTGGCTGACTATATTGCAAATGCTTTTGGACTTCAGGGAGAGTTGTTCTACCTAACTGCAGCTACATGCAGTTTCATCAGTTTGTCTGCAATGGATCAGAAAGAGTGGTTTCCCTCTATTCACAAAGAAGAGGATGAAAGACTAAATAGCAGAGATGATTTGTATAGAGATTTCCAAATATTATATTATACTGCTTTGATAAAAACATTTGAAAACTGTATCTTCAGGGGGAAAAAAAAAAAAAAAAAAAAGGCTTTCAAATCTCCTTTACAAATCTCCCTCACAAATCTCAATCTCAAGCAGTAAAATTTGCAAATTTGAAAGAAAAAGCTAAAAAAAATTACTCATTCCCTACACTGCGTATAACTGTTTTTAGAAGGCTGTTCAACAGTAGACATTGGAATTAGAGAGCATTCCCTGTAGTTGTGAATATCTAACATAAACTCAAGATTCAAGTTGATTGAGAACAGCCTGGGCATTTTTAACTAATGAATCCTTTACTCTGTGTGTTCTCATGCTTCTGAAAATGTCTGAATCTCCCTATGCATATTTAGCAGCTTTATCAGTATTAATGTAATGATTCCCACACCTCTTGTCACTGTACTGTCATCCAGTCACCAACAGATTTCTTTTTAACATCCAATGAACTGCTAGAAAAATATAAAGCATCAGAATTCAGAGAAAGGCGCTATTTTTCAGTCTTCTCAAAACCAGAAACATCTGAAAATAATTGAGTTGCTGCTTAAGTGGTGTTTTTTTTTCTTTTTTTTTTTCTTTTTTTTTCCCTGTTGTTTTCACTTCTTAACTAGCTTGTCTTCCCTAGGACACAAGCTTCACAGAAAGAAAACACAAGACTACCAACTATTGCTAAGCTGCAATAAATAACAGACCAAGAGTGTATCTGGGCAAAAATGTACTTTCCTTTTTCAAGATAACATATGCACTATGTCATATTTACACTGAAGAAAGTGAAAGACAATGATCTTAATACATAAAACAGGTATATTTTTGGCATCTCAAGCACACACCTTGAACCTATGCTTTTGATTTGGGGGGTTAGGGGAGGGAGAGTTTTGGACTCAGTTTTCAGGACACATCCGCACATTTTCAGAAGGATAAAAGACATACACTCAAAAAAAAAACAACTGTCAAGTGCCACTATTTATCAGGTGAAAGCTGTAAAAATTAAGAGCAATATTAACATATATTTAAATGGACTGGAGACCAAAGGACAAACCACAATGTGAGGTCAAAAATACTGATTTGTCATCTTCTCTTCCTCCTCCATCCCCCTTTCACTCCTGTTTCTCTTCAGTTTTCTGTCCTCTTCTCATCTTTATCTGAAAGGGACCTATCAGCTATTATGTGGCTGACTGGTAGTGATGAGACTGCCAAAATGTGACAGCCTTATCTACAGCACAGCCCTGCAAATTGCCAACCATTGATCCGGTAGTCTGTGCCAGCTGATCAGTGCAAAGCTGTTTTGATTTCTTTTCTTCTGGGAAAGAAATGAACTTCTCTGCCAACAGTGACTATCCTGCCAGGGCTATTCCTCAGCCAGACAAAGGGCCTGAAAATTAGAATTTAGTTAGATGAATTAAAATGACATCCCTTTCTCCTCACTTGATTTTTGTAATACTGTGTATGCTGCATCCCATTCTGAAATGTGAGGAAAAACAATACAATTGATTACAATAATTTCTCTTCAGGCTTTATGTACATAAGTGTCTTTCAGGTACACAGTTTAGCATTGCCAGATCCCAAAAACCTTCTATCACAGGAGCTTTTCAAAGTGGTCTTTGTCTATTATTACAATCAAATTTCACTCCTGAAGACATTTCAGCTAGTTGTATCCCACTGTGAGAAGGAACAATATTTTGCTTAGCTTCTTCTCCCTAAATGATGTCCTTGTGGGATTATTTGAAAAAGTGTATTTATTTACCTCTTGAAAAAAGAAAAATCAAAACCTAAAGAGGTAATCTCATATTTCTGTTTTTACCCCTATTTTGTAGCTCATACATTTGTCCCTCAGTTGATAATTGATGCCAGCTTTAGAGAAATAAAGAACATATGTAAGCTTCAACACAAAGAACAGACTGGATATACCAAAGAAAGACAAACAGTATCATTTTTTTTGGCTATTTTTATCAAGAGGGGGCATTTTGTTGGTTCTCTCTGTTTAACTCTACAATCTAAACATTCTCTTGATGGGCAGACGTCCATGGATGGGTTTTTATTTGTTTGTTTTCTTAAAATTAATCAGTCACATTGCTGAATAAAACAATAGCCTAAGGGTTGGCAGAAAACTTGATGACACTAGATTCAGAAGAGATTTATACAGATGAGATAAAGTCTCAGTCTTGGAGCTTTGACTCTTGCTTTAATATACAGCACAATTAAGTTAAATAAAAAAAAGTCTTTTCACACCAAATCACTTATCTACATTGAAAGATTTGTTGTTCTTTCACATTTTCTTCCCTGTATTCTTTCTGCTTCATCCTTCAAAATTTCTTCATTTTATATCATCATTTCATTGCCTATTTCTCAGTTTAGCTAAGCTTCCTGGGGAGGCATGCTTTTATTGGATTTAATTCTACATCTGCAGACACTTGCAGATAATTTCCTATTTTCTTCTACATTCCTGAAGTATTTCCCGAAACGTTCAATAGACTTCATTACAATACTTCTTTAAGTCAGAATATTTATCAGCCTACACAGTATGTTGCAAAATTAGCAGCATTTGTGTCAAACACTTTCTAACTTCCTGAGATGAGGTCAACTGTATTAGAAAACTCGCTTCTTCTATCCAGTTACAAAAGATTTGTTGCCCCTTCACCCAAAATAAAGTGTTTTATATTGATGGACGTCTTCACGCTCCAGGCAAATCTAAATGTGTATAGCCAGCTCCAAAATGTAACATCAGAAAGGAACTCACACCTCTCTTTATATCAGAGAAAGATGTAAAATATGCATCATGGCAGCTGAACTCTTCAAAGGAAACTGGGTTTGTCACACTTTGTAACACTTCTTTCCGACTGCTGCGTTACCGTTACAGAACTCCAGTGTACAGGATAAATCAAAGGGGACACAGGCACTCAGTAGTCCACAGGCAACCACTCAGTAATATTAGCACAGCCTTCCGCAAACACAAAGCACTATGCAAGCCCTAAAGAATATAAAATGATTTCTATCTTGATTCCTCTATACAGATTAGAGTCAGATCTCTCTCCAGTCTTTCTGGGAAGTATTAAGCATTACTGCAACAAATTTCTCGTTTAGATGTTACTCGTGCTTCTCCCCTTTGAGCTTAAAGTCTTAATTACACTTGGAAAAACACACAAAATTCAAAGATGCTGTACCAATAAAAAACACTTGAAGTGAAAACTCATGCAGAAAAATAATGAATTACTGGAAGATTATTGTGCTAATCAGCAAACATAAGCTAATTCATGCTGTCAGCACGTGAAGGAAATTACTTCCCTCCAGTTCCCTTCAGTAGGAAGTAAAGACAGTAAATTCTACTGTAACTGTACAAGTTATGTTCCATATTCTGCTTGACTAGGATGTAATGGTATTTGGAAAAACACCATCAACATCTAAATGAAGCACTTGGACTTATTCACTTGGGAAGACTTAAAGCAGATAAGTAACTGAAACTAGAGTATCTAGTTAACTGAAATTGTGTATTTAAGTGCTAAGTTAGATTAACATAATTTTACTAATTTTTCATCTTGGTATCTTCATCTGGATATTGGCGATGCAACAGTTTACAGTTCCAGGGGAATGCCAGATTCAAAATCACTTCAACACTGCTAATTTCTCACTAGGATTTTATTTGCTGACTGCAGATGTGCTGGGGTTTAACAGCAGCATGTGCTTGAGGGTTCAGGAATCAGAGTCAGTCGCAATTGTGACTCACGGTTTTCTTCCATTTCCTTTTTACTACTTCTTGTATTGTCCTCAACCATGCAAAAAATAAAAATCAGCCAGCCAGAAAACTCTTACAAAAAAGTCACTGCTTGCCTACAAGCACTTTGCCAAATGAAAGACTCAGTCAGAACCATGATCAGAAAGAGAAAGCAGCAACAGAATCCAAGCCAACATTTCACGAGCCGAAGGTCTAACAGCCTATTGGCAAAAGCAGGCAATCCCAAATAAGAGCAAATTACGTAAACAGATGAATGTGCAGTTCCAAATTCAGCACTGTGTTCGTCAACTGACTACTTAGAAAATTAAAATTTGTTGAAAGTCTGGCCCAGGAACTTTCAGGTTTCATGCCCTGGATTGAAATATGTCATTGAATGTTTCTTTTTTTTTGATTTTGAAAGCCTTGCAAAGCCTTATTACACCAATCATTTAACAAAATAACAAGACAATTAGAAAAATAAATTAAAATAATAGTGAGCAAGTTTGAGAAATGAGTGAGAATATCATCAATCCTTGACTTCAATGCAAAGAATTAGAAAAATAATTCCCTCAGTACAATTATTAATGATCTTCCACTTTAGAAAAAAACGTTAGACTGGAAGGGAAAAGAGCTGCAAGAACGGTTCTGTAAAATGGAGATGTAACCTGACATCTTTTGACTTGTTACAATATCACTATTGTGAACTTTGAGAAGCAACAACTCTGGTTTGTATACTGAAATATACATATTGCAGCTGTGATACAGCTTGATACATACTGTAATATAGGAGCTCCTGTAAGTTTATTCTGCTTCACAATGTATATGTAACCAGAAACCCTTACACTCATCACAGCTACAAGATAGGTATGAAGACATCCACAAAGTTTATAATAGCTCGTAACACTGCATACTACAAGAGCATACTATTCCATGTCTCAGAATACTTTACACAGGCAGGTATGAGATTAGTCTTCTGCTACCACACCCAGAATTCTGAGCTGGAACAAAATGCTGAAATCAGCTTTTCTTTATAGCCAGAAAGAAGCAGGAGTTGTTAAGCTTCATGAACTATGATGTCACTGGAGTTTCCCTAGTGTTATGGGAACAGAAAAACAGAAGCAGAGAAATAGTATTTAGGTCACTTTTTTGCATATGAGAACAACAAATGTTTTGATTCTCCAAAGCTTTCGGACTCTGTCCCTTTTCAAGAAAATACTTGATGCAAACTACCTTTAACTCCACAGTTCCTTTGTTACACTTAACTGTAAAGAACAGAGAAGCTGAATCCTACCATGTTTTTATTACCTTTAATTACAATATCACTCTGCCTACAGAAACAAATAACTCTGTAGTTTTATGTTTCTGTGACATCCATTTTCCTGTTCAGGATTAACAGATATACTCACTCACTTTGTAGTCCCACACAAACCTCCACAAAAATGCACATAAATGCATAGAAGTCCAAAGGCACTGGAAATTCAACAAGAACAAAAAATGCAGATACAATTTTTAATTAGCTTAACAGTGGCATATGTTTCTCTATGCCACCATCGCATTCATGAGTTCCTGCTTAAGATCTGGGAATATGGATAGTTATAGAGGCTCTCTGGTAGGCTCCCCACACAGCATTGTGCAAGAACAGAGCTTCTCTCTGTTACACTTTTCTCTGAATAGGACAGAGAAGATAAGTGTGCTGGGGTCAGGAGTCTGGACTTCTCATGAAACTATCAGCAAATCCTTCAGGCTACAGACAAGTAAGAGAAAGGATCTACAGTGGCTCAAAGATGCACAGGGTTCTGTGTAGTCTGGGAGAAATCTGTAGTGCTCAAAGTGGTAGCACTGTGCTGCTGAATAAAATGTTGGTTTATTTTTCCTTTTATATGCTTGTGGGAAGAAGGTGAATTGTTAGAGGGGTCTGACCTCTGTTAGCTATTGCCCATTCCTAACCCTCATTACCGACAGGAGCACAAAGCCTGCCAAAGCACTCCTGGACCACAGGCTAACAGCCCTGCCACAAACTGAGACAGCGCTGATTTAACTGCACTGTTGAACGAGGTTCTTGTAAGCTGTTATTCTGGTGACTAAAAAACTAAGAAAGATTTTCACATTTCAGAAAGATAAATGCACCACCTGCGCTTAAAAAAGCCATGGTGCGGTCTCTGCTGAGAAAGGCCTATTTAAGATACAAATCTAATTATTGCCCATTCTTACAGATACCATTTTCAAAGAAAGTTGAATACACTATTTCAAGCTTTCCTCCTTCTTGAAGAGCTGCTGCCCTCCCCACTTCAGCTCTCCAGTTGGTGAGGATTATTTCTCCTAGCATTCTGCATTTACAATCTCCTGTCAAGAGCGAGTGATGTCTCTGCTGGTATATTAATACCTCATGGCAGTTTTCTTTTTGTTCATCCACAGCTTTTCATGAACTCGTCCCATGTAGTGATGAATTTTTTTCCACATTGCCTACTAATTAGTTTACACCCTGAATCAGGAAGTTTAAAAATCTTGGTAAACAATATCTTAAGTAATTAATAATTTTATTTACATACTGTAAATACCTAATCCTTTCCAAATCTAAGCTATTTAATCACAAGGTTACATTGTGTTAAATATCACATTCCTTTATGAAGTTTTCATTTTTCTTCCTTTCTTACATTTGAGGTATGAACAAAGTGCACTAATGAGAAATGAGCCAAAACCACTTTTGTAAAGTTAAAACTACATCCAGCATTTCTGTTTGGCTCCTTGAAAACAGAAGTCAACCTGGAAACACTAGACCATCAACACTGCATATGACAGAATCGGGATTTCAAGCCAGTTGATGCTCACACAGTCTCTGTTGCAAGGTTGTATCATCTTTATTGGCTAGAATGAGCTTATTCAGCAGTAGCATGCACTCTATTACTATGCCCTATATTAAGCGTTAAGTAGAGTAAAAAACAGTACCTGAAAAAACAGCAATGACCAAGTTTGATCAAGCTTTACCAGAGTGAGATAGTATAAATCAGTCTATTGTCAGGAAGATGGAACAACACTGCATGACACTTGCAAATAAATGCTAGATTTTTATTTTAATTGCCGTAGATTTGTTAGAGCTGTGCAGAATCTGCAATTATTCCCAATATTGTTTGCTTGTACAAAGCCCTGGATTGATCTGTTATTTAAATAAGTCTCAGATCCAGACCTCTCTCTATATTATACACCTTTCAAATTTTGATGGAGGTAGAGAAAAGGCAAGAAATAAACAGGGTTTGTCTCAACTCCAGTGAAATGTGACACATATCAATAATTGGGAGGCAAATTAATCTTAAAATTACTGCTGGGTTTGACAACATAATGTACCCATAAGATTTATTTCCATCTTTGCCTTTGAAATATATTGAGCTTTCAAGTTTTCTACTTAGTTACACGTGGTTGCATCTGTCCCTCTCCTGAGTAAACCACAATGATTCACTTTTTATTTAGAAAATTTCTGCAAAGAGGCATATTTGTTGATTTTTATGAACAATCCCATAAGATTCATGCATGATAGAACATATAATTTTTGAAGAGGCCAGTATCAAGCACTTATATTAATAATATCTTCTTGGCTATAATTCAGAATGTCATTTATGACAAATATCTAAATCCTTTTGATATTAGAAGGCAATATCCCACTGAGGTGAGCCACAGTTAGACAAGCCTGAAGCAGTCTACGACTAATTTATGAGATGGTAATGGCACTGTTTCTTAACACTAAGATGGGAAAGAGACAAGGTTGGAGAATGAGTGAAAAACATCCTTAAAACTAGAAAGTACAACAAATAGGATTGCAGAGTACATACAGCTATATTTTGTGTCCGAAATCACAGAATCACAGAATCGTCTAGGTTGGAAGAGACCTCCAAGATCATCTAGTCCAACCTCTGTCCTAACACTAACAAGATCTCCACTAAACCATATCACTAAGGACTACATCTAAACGTCTCTTACAGATGTCCAGGGATGGTGACTCAACCACTTCCCTGGGTAGTCCATTCCAATGCCTAACAACCCTTTCGGTAAAGAAGTTCTTCCTAATATCCAACCTAAACCTCCCCTGGCGCAACTTTAGCCCATTCCCCCTCATCCTGCCACCAGGCACGTGGGAGAACAGACCAACCCCCACCTCTCTACAGCCTCCTTTAAGGTACCTATAGAGAGCGATAAGGTTGCCCCTGAGCCTCCTCTTCTCCAGGCTAAACAACTCCAGCTCCCTCAGCCGCTCCTCATAAGACTTGTTCTCCATACCCCTCACCAGCTTCGTTGCCCTTCTCTGGACTCTCTCGAGCACCTCCATGCCCTTCTTGTAGCGAGGGGCCCAAAACTGAACACAGTACTCGAGGTGCGGCCTCACCAGAGCCGAGTACAGGGGGACAATCACCTCCCTAGACCTGCTGGCCACGCTGCTTCTTATACAAGCCAGGATGCTGTTGGCCTTCTTGGCCACCTGAGCACACTGCTGGCTCATATTCAGCTGCCTATCAACCAGTACTCCCAGGTCCTTCTCGGCCAGGCAGCTTTCCAACCACTCATCTCCCAGCCTGTAGCGCTGCTCGGGGTTGTTGCGCCCCAGGTGCAAGACCCGGTACTTGGCCTTGTTGAACTTCATACAGTTGACCTCCGCCCATCGGTCTAGCCTATCCAGATCAAGTGGCCTTCTTTGTGTACCTGTTTATATTTAAGAGAGACACAATTTAAAATAACTATGAGGGCAGATAATATGAAAATAATATAAATTAAGAGCTGGTATTAAATACATTCCCCAGAGAAAAAGCATTTTGCATTTCAAAACTACATTTCCTTTCTTATTCAATGGTTTCATAAGCTACCATTAAATAATGGTAATTATTTGCCATAGCAACTGTAACAATATGTAATTTATATATAGTTTTGAGCTGTAACGATAGGTCGATTTCATTAAGTAGCAAAGCCAACATACAATGAAAATACCTGTACTTTCTCTCAAACAAAAAAAAATGTGTTTGACAACAGGGAGAGATGGCTATTTGTCTCCATTTTGCAAAAACACTTAATCATCTGTTTTTCTCCAAATCAGAGTTTCATTCTGTAACTGATTACATTAAAGTAGATCAAAACATTTACTTCAGTAGGAAAATACAAGGTCAGAAATTTAGATGGTTGCCATTTAGCTTAAAATCAACCAAACTTCATGGTACTTTATAAAGAGACATTTAAAGGTGTATGTTTAAAAATAAATAAATAAAAATAAATAAATAAATAAATAAAAAGATTTTCCAGCCATGGTCATTAGCATGCAGAAAAAAACTTATCTTAATCCATTAATTTTGCCATTAGTTGCAAAACTAGAAAAAATACATTTGCAAAATAAAACAGTGCTGAAATTTTACACAGATCTTTTCAACTTAGGTTCATTTATGTCCAATTTCTCTTGCTCCTCCTCTGCAGCCTCTTAAGAAGAAGGAAATCTGTTTTATGATAAATGGGCTGGAAAAGCTGAGCCAGATTCTTTCATTTTTTTTCTGTAGTTACACAAATCCGAGATTCTTCCAGGGCTGGGCTGCAGGCATATGGAAAAGTGCTGCTACAGTGCCAGAGCATATCACATGCACCCAAGTACTGCAAACCTGAGATGAACATTTGGGTTCCCCACAATCCACTAATGGAAAATAAGCAAAAAGAGAAAAGCAAAAAGACATTTAAAGAGCCTTTAGAGGTAAGAAAAAGTAAATGAAGAATTAAAGGAACCTCAGACATGCACTCAGAAAGCAACAGGCAAAGTCTTGAGTCCATTTTATGGACTGATAACAAAGAACTGAACCAGCAGCTCATGGGCAAGAAGGTGCAACAGATTTACTGCACATCTTTGATAAATTACTGTAGCTCTCTCTCTCTCTATTCCTTGGTGCTGCTAAGGAAGGACTCACTGGTATGGAGAAAAAACAATGTGCTAGTCCTAATCTTTAGTATTTAGTTCTGTCACTGAGACTGCAAACAGGCTTTTTTAGTGTGAACAGAAAAAGAAAGAGGACTTTTCCACCAATGCCACTTTCAACGAAGTTAGGTGCCTCTCCAGCATCACATTTGGTCGGAGAGATGTAATATTTTATACTCAAAACTTGTGGTAGACTCCTCTCCACAATTAAAGCAAAACAAAATAATAAACCCATCAACAGGTGACTGAAAAGCCACTTTAAAGTGGTTGTGTGAATTAAAACCAAAATGCGCAATTAATTTCAGCAGATATAAAGCTGCAGAACCCTTTACACATCAAACATTAATCTATCAGTAAACATACAAGAAAACCTCTACAGTATGTACTTCGCCTTCTTCTCTAGCATCAGGTGAACGCTGCCCTGTTGCAGTCCAGGAAATCTTGCTTCCAGCCAAGAATTTAGCTGGATATTGTATTATTCTAGACTAATTATTGCACTCTACTGGAACACTTCAGTCACTCATCCACTGGAGCAGTCCTAGCCTAATTTTGATGAAAGCTACCAATGATCTGCAAAATATAGCTACTCAGGGTATTAAGTGCATCTGACACAGAACCCAAATCAAAAGAGTTATCACATAACTCACTGCAGAAATGTTTTCAGCAATGAGTATATTTACTAATGTCTTCTATTGCACTTTAAGTTTTATTTTTGCGTATCAATAGTTAATAAGCTTTAATAATAGTGACATATTCTGAAGTCATTAGATCAGTCTGAAAGGAAATGTCTGCCTAAAGAATCATGCATTTCCACTAGTCATTGTACTATAGGGGAGTTAAATTTTTTAAATGTAATTACAAACACAAGCAAAGTATTGAAGCCACATACCAATATTACAAGCTGATGTGGTAACAATACATAATGCATTTCTATGAGGTGTGTTATGAATGTTAACTATTATTTTCTTCTATACAGAAGAGTTTTCAAACATGCCTATATGGGTGCAGAGAACTCTAATCTTTTTAATTTGCTTTTGTGATACTTCAATACATTTTTCATACAAACCCAGGTACAGTGTGCCAACTAGATGACCAGGCTTGATTTAAAGCAAAAAAAGCAAAACAAAACAAAACAACAAAACAGAAAGAGCAAAAATGACAACAAAGCTCACCTATTACAGAGTAAAGTGAACGACAGCTTGCTGACAGAATCACAGAAATATTTTTACACTGCTCCCTCTGAAATAAGTAAATTATATTTCACATACAAAAGCACTGTGATGACACAGCACAATTGTTTCTGAAGTGGAACCATAATTGTAATATATCCATTTGACTTCAAACGTATGCTATTATATCCTGTTGAAAACAGATTCCACTTTTCCTTTTAGTACAGTTTAGTACAGGAAAAGCAGGTTGAAAAAGACATTCAAAGTATGATTACAATAGAAAACAAAACGAAAAAAAAACACTATGCTGACTTTTAGTAGTTATCAGCTGGTAAGTCAAATTCTGGAGTTTGAGGGTAAGTGGTAGAAGGCAAGACAGATGCTATAATAAAGATGAACAGAAAATGGACAACAGAGACTAAATAATAAGTACCTTGAGTCTCCTGCCTGTATTGCAATCAGCTTTTCCATTTATACAGAGTCTGAACGACGAATTCAAAAGCCACACAGACATTTGGACATAATTTTACTGCAGACAAACTTTTTATATCTCTGTCTCAGATTACCTATTCAAAAGAAACATTAAGACTCACTGTAGTCAGAGACCAGGAACAGGCTTTATTTCTGGTGTTTCCATCCAGCTTTTGGGCCCCTGAAGAAATCTTTGAAACAAAGAATGCCCATTTCCTTCAGGTGGCTACTGTGCTACAAATGCTTCCAAATGGTAAAAAAAAATCTCAATTTTTAAGTCAAAACACCTCCTATTCAATATTTTCCTTAGATCTCTGCTTCTGGAGAGATGTGACAACATGATACTCAGAGATTTAAGAGATTGCCGAGGGATTTAGAATATGAGTCTTAATCAAACAAGACTGCAAAGCAAACATAGAAAAAATCTCCCTAAAATCTTCAATGCAAATTTTATGATTTTCAATCCAATCTTATGTTCTCCAAACAACTGATACTGGAAATGTTGGATAAAAAGTTCCTAACTTTGCAAAAAAGAGAGGCACCTCTTATTAACTTATTTTTTAAAGATTTCTGACATTGCCAGATGAGAGATGCTATATGTAGTACAGTACTAATTAAGAGTTTCAACACAAAAATATAAAAGAGGATCTGTCACAGCACCCCAAAGAAGAAATAAAACATAAATTTGTTCTCTCATTTTTTTTCTTTTATTCTGGTTTTCTAGGACAGTATCTTCCTTGAAGGATAGTTAGCTCTGATTGTTGTTTTTTGATGCAAAAAATAAGTACACCAGAAGCGTCTCTTGGGAAAGTTTTACAAGGGTGCCCCAAAGAAGTAACTTCTGCCATTGAGTTGATGGTCAGGACCTTACTTCTCTCTGAAACGCCCTCCTGAACAGGCTCAGGATCACAGTAGAAGCCAGCAGTCACTCTCTATCACAAGGTGCCAGTTCTTGATGGCAGTATTTTCTGTGCCCCCTTTTTTACATTACAGGTTCATAGCTTCAGGGCAAAGTGAAAATAATGGACTGCTAAAAAACAAAGTCTTTGTCTAGTCAGAATATGCTGGTTTGATGTCTTCTCTTTCCAAAGCCAGCAGATGTCATTGTCTCCTAATCTTCTTTTTCTTATCAGGACTGATATATTTAAATTGAAAGCTCTCATTCATAAGCAGAGAGAGTTACAAGTCATCCAGACAAATTTGTTAGCTAGAAAAGAGGAAAATTGGGTGATTTGCCACTTCAGCTCTTTCCAGAGGATTCCAACATGTCTAGGAAGTCTCAGTTCACACAGACTGCTCTGCAGGGTCTCTATTCACACATACTGCAGTGCTAAAAATTTTCTTACTTGATTGTCATTCTGTAACTTCTGGCTTCAGGTCCACACTGTGTGGGTAGCAAAAGCACTTCTTCCCCAGGGGGGGACCAGCCCCCTTCCTAGCAGCAACAGCAAAGCACCAGCACGTTTAATGATAAGCAACCATTAAGCTTTGTAAGTATTATACTGATTTGATTCCGAAGGGATGTGATTCCACACTATAAACAGCCTGTGTACAGCTTTTACCAGAGTCTTCCTCAAGTGATAATAATGAGATCAAAGCACCTTTTTTTAAAAAAAAAAATTAAAATAAAATAAGAACTCTCCATCCAATTTGCAGAACCAATGAATAAGAATACAGACGTGCATAGTCTCTTGTTAGAACGAGAAAAATGAAATGGAAATGAAAATAATTACAAATACAGAAAAGTGATTTTTTTGAAGTACGAAGTTCTGCTCCTCAAACAGGGAATAAACAGACATTTTTTACCCACTGAGTCTGACTTTGTCCTCCTATTCAGAGCATGGGGTTTTACATGCCCAATTTTTGAACTAGGCATTCAGTGCCAGAGAACTCAGCTTACATAAGTGAAGTGCCTTTGATTTTCTTTTCATCATTAAAACGTTCTTATTTCATTTACTGCAATTGCATCAATGTTGGTTTTATTTCCTGATTTGAAATATACTCATGCTTTCACTCAACAACAATCAGAAAAACACATTACCCTGTTACTAAAGGTGCTACCGCAGATAAAGTCAGTCACAAGCATTTAAGAGCAACAATACAGTTTTGATTGGAAGTCAAAAAGATGTAAAACCTTGAATCATGATTCATATACCTGCTTTATAAATAATTTTGTCATATTTAATACAAATGATGCTTCAGATTTCAATCACACTATGAGCTTCTTCTACAGAAATTAGTTTCATAATAAAAATATACTCTTCTGTGACTAATGAACATAGAAGAGGTTTGCTCATTATCACTATAATCATTGTCTTTACTTTAAGGAGTTCATTAATACTGTTACATTCTATTACTTTAATAGGAGTTAGCAAACTAGCAGTTGTTAATGTTGTTGCAGCATGTAGAATTAATATTTTGGACGTTGTACCGTTGCTAAAATATATATATATATATCCAAAAATTGCCTCCATGGAACATGGAGGAGCAAAACATTCTACTACTTGTCAAGGTATTGAACAGGATGATCTGGAACCTACCTTGTTAAATTATATTAGTATGATTTTGCTAGAATAAAATCAAACCCCAAAAGCCTAGATTTGTATTTGTGATTGACGCAAAAAAATAAAATCGGGATTTCTAGATTTTAATCCAGTTTTTCACTAAACAGATGTGAAATATCTATTGAGATACAGTCATGCACATTTAAAATTATGAAAAATGGAGATTTCACATGTATTTATATTTCACAATTACAGAATAGTTACAATACTAGAAAAAAAATAGAATTTTGGCTTCATACAGGTTCAAGTCAAGTCACTGAGCATCTCAAAATGCACTATTTCCAAACATTTCTCTTAAAATGGATTGCAAATGGTATGTATGACTTTTTCTGGACAAGAGTGAACTGGCAGATGCCAAAATTCATATTATAAAATTATATACTGAAATTCTTGTTTCATTGTTCTTACGTGTTTACACACAGAATGTGTATGTCTTAAATATACTTTGCTGCAATTTTGATGAGTCTACCAAAAAGCCTTACAAAAGTACAAAACACCAAAAATGGACAAGATTTCATGAGGCTTAATGATTAAATTTTCTTTCTATTATTTGGGATAGCACTTAAGGATTCTTAAACTATTGCTATTATAGCATGTGCAAGTAATTTTTTTCTAATAAGTCATCCCCTTAATTTGTCTCCAGTAAAATAGGAGTGCTAATATAAATGCTACATGATTAAGTCTGATTTTTCTATATCAGAGACATTTATTCATTTTGAAGCTTCTGTTGTAATATTTCTTTCAGCAAGTGTGTATGCAAGCATACGTGAATGTGCATAGTTCCTTCGTATAGATAATAGCAACACTGAAGTAACACAAGCATGGGATTTTCCTTGCAAAATTTGTTGCACCACCAATGCAGCAATTTCATTAGATTTTGCAGTTTAGAGAATTAAAACATTTCTGATCCATTTAAATAGCTGGAACCCTAGCTCTCTTTTGTTTGGTTGGTTTGGTTTGTGTTTTTTGTTTGTTTTGCTTTGTTTTTGATAGAGGTAAACAACAACAAAAAAAAAGTAAGAAATGTCTCTTACACTATCTATGGGCTTTGATTTTGTGCTTCAACAGCTACCCAAATTGTTTCCAGCAGTCCAGTATACCTCAATGGGGATTTCAAATTAAATGTGAAATATAGTACCTGTTGTAGATGGCTAGTATTTTGTGTATAAAAATACACAAAACCATTGAGCAATATGTCTCCTCCTGCACAGCATCTTGGAGAAATTACAAAGCATCAGTAACATGCAATCCAAAAAAAAAAAAGTATAAAATTGAATGTCCAGAAAATATCCTGTATAAAATATAAAACTGTATTTGTAAAAATGAAAAGCTTCCATACAAAACTATGTCCCATAAACTTCTAGATGAAGGTGAACCTTCATGTGAAGAAAAACTGTTCTGTCGATAATATGCTAGTGCTTGCTGCAGTCAAATAAGCACTTAGAAAGTAATCCTAGTTTACCTCCAGTATAGCCCTAGTGTTTTTATTCTAACATTTTATAAGGATGAAAACACCATTTGAATGTCAAAGCATTTGACTGGGGGAAAAAATATCAAAGACTCTGGAAGCTAACACATATACAATTATTTTAAAATTTGTTTACACATGTGTGTGTTCATGTGTGTGTGCCCAGATCCACAAAATGTAGAATGTCTCTTTGCACCTAAAATGTCCCCACCATGTCTCAGTTTTATTCTCTCCATCATGATCTAAGTTCTCCATAAAACTGCAATGTGACTCGATAACTTCATCAACAAAGGGAGATTAAAATGTTCTGCTAGCATATGATGGATGGAAAGATAAAATAATTCATATTATATGCTTGAACGTATTCAACTGAAAAGTCTTCAAGAAAGTCAGTGTTCTTATTTTTTTAACCTTTCAAATCTAATTTAAGTAAAGGAAAAAACATGGATGGGTTAATCTTTCCTTCACTGAAGGGCCAGAATACTCACATCAGCAAAGATGCCTGAAATTAACTTGTATTCTTAACCCCCCAAAAAGGTTCTAGTTTTTAAGGCCTAAAAAACTAACATATATATTGTTTCCCTTTCAAAGAATTACAAAAACACATAAGGAGTGATATGCATATAGACTTAGAAAGGAAACACCAAGACTTTTCAGTTTTTGTAGTTTTAGTTTCCTTTTACATTGCCAGGGGTACTGAAATGGAATGACAATTTACAGACACTTTTCTGTAGCTAGTTGCTCCACATATTCAGTGAAATCCTTCTACCAAGAACAATTAATTCCAAAGAGCCCATGATGTATACTGTTGCGCATTTATCTCAAAGGAAAACAATTTCCTGTGCTGCTCTCTAGCTAACTGAAGAGTGGACAAGTGGGCAGATTTCATTCGAAATATGGGATAAACCTCATTGCTGAGGAGCATTTATTTTGGTATCTCTGCAAAACCATTCGTCACAGCAGGAGAGGTGCTAACCCCATTGTGTTAGAAAATAATTTGATTCATGGCTCTTGATATGGAATCATCCTGAAGCGACAAATCAAGCTTTAGGCACTGCATCGAAAGCTGTAAATGGTGAAAAATGTATTTGGAAGCATGGATTCCATCCTACCAGGCAGTAATATGAAACAGGTCCCATAGTAAGGATATAGTATTTTAGGTGAGAGGCAGTGTGTTAACTGAGCAACCCAATGCTTTTGACACCAGCCTTTCAACTTAGATGTCTTTATGTCAGGAGAGGCAGCTAAAAATCATCTCAAAATGAAGACTGAAGGTTATTGGAAGTCACAGGACAACAATACCTGCTCACTGCAATTGAAATCTGCCATGAGCATCTTCTCCTCTTTCCTTCAGTTCCCTCCACACAACACCATTGACTTTCAATCTGGAACTAGTTCAATTGCCTTGATCATTTCAAGCTAATAATGCAGTTAGGAACATTTTACTTCGTCCTCAAAATCACAGCATACAAACACAACCTTTCTCTTAGGTTCTTACACATCCCTACTTGCTCCTGTCCAGAGGCTTCATAAGACTCCTATAAAGCATGTTGCTCTTCCCAGACCTTCTTTGACTACAAAGAATGTTTCAACCCATACCTGGAAATGCTAGTTGTGTATTTTAATTTGCTAGCAAGGTTCTTATGAGGGAGAAAAAAACACACGTTTCTCTAAGATGATGAAGGGCAGTGTAACATTCTTTTTTTCCCCTCATAATTCTATCAGTTCTGTTGTTTGCTGAAATAGATGTCTTAGGGTTTTAGTATCTACACCCTATAAAGCTTGTTTCTCCATACAGCAGAAAGATCCAGATGCTTATTTTGCAGTCACTTGGAACTTGTAATGAATGTGATTAATTTAAAACTATATTACCTGACGTTGGTACTCCACAAGAGACTTCATATAGGCATATTCATCAGCCCTATATATTCAAGCAGATTTACAACTGTACCTACATGGATCTCCTTGAAATCTAATCAAGTAATACAGACATGCAAAGCTGAACTGACCATGGAGAACGTTACTGGAGGTCTGTGTCAATAGGAACATGTTCATGGAACCAGAACCTTTAAAAATGTATTTATTGTTAAATTAACCTTGTACTTGGGAGACAGCTAAGGAGAAAGAAGTGGAGTCAACTTGATCTATGTGGATAATCCAATTCTTCTGGAAAAAAGACAGATATAACGCTAATAAGAAGTGGCTGCATATTTAAAGTAAAATATTAAGCTAAAGTGTCCTCTGCAATTGAACAATTTCCTATCTTTTTTGTTCTTTTCCTTAATTTTTCAATAATAATGTTCAGACTCAACTTGATAGAAATTAATTTCTCCTTAAAATACCCAATCTAATATTACAGTGTGAGTTACCACAGACAAGGGTTCTTGGGATTCAATTGTTCTTGAAGACGAAACTCAGCTCACTTCATGTACCATTTTGTTGAAGATCAGGGTACACATGATGCCTAGTCTTCAAGGACAGAACCATTTTCTGGACAGCCAAAACACTGCAACACTGATCTGGATGCAGGTGATAAACCCATTTTAACATTTAATAAGTTAAGCACTTGGTTTGGAATCTAATAGATTCTTTCCTACTCTGTCTTCTTTGATCCAAGTATCCTCTAGCTACTAACCTTGAAGGTAGCACATAGATTAAATTCAGAATGATATACTTAAATAAGTTGCTGTTAGCAATGTGTTATCTTGTGACACTTAGGTCTATGAATTCTTTCAGTTGTCAATGACAGCTCAGTGATAAACTTCCCTCTCAGCCATAACATCCCCCGATGCACCTTATTTTCCCATTTGCTTTTATGTTTAACAAAATGTCATAAAGATACAAATAGGAATATATTGCATCAAATATTACTCTCACTAGCATTTTCTTAACAGACAATGACACAGACAAGAGATATATTTGTTTCTTCAGAAAATACAGAAAAATATTGAACCATCTTGTTCCTGCCTAACTTAAACTCTTAAAACAGTTAATGCATAGGCTCATATTCTGAAAGTCCAAAAAGCAAAAGTTTTTTTGTTTTTAATTTATTATAACTGTCTTTTAAGCTGGTTTTTTCCACCAATAGCACCGTTCTGGTCAGAAAGGTTAAAGAATCAGGAGGCTTTTTTGGAGCTTGCAGAGGACTTAAGAGAAAGCACCCAACAGCCCCATTAATTAAGGTAACTGCTGCAGAAAAGTGTGTTATGCTGTCTCAGCATCATCTAGCTGACCCAAAAAAAAAGCTGTTTGTTAAGATGCGTAAGCTCCAAGTATAATTATAAAAGACTCGTTTGAATTGTATTTAATACACAAATTTAAGCATTTTTTTCCTTGGAAAAAGAGGAGGAAGAAAAAAAACACACACAGCCTTGAAAGTAAATAGAAGAGTAGCAGTATTCAATAGGTTATAAAACAGATACACACAACATGCACAGTTAGCATACCATGTGAAGCCCTGCAACAAGGGTGCCCAGCTCCTGGTTCTTTAATGTTAAGAATAACACCAGGAATTCTTTAAAACAAACAAACGAACAAACAAACAAAATCATTCTCTGCCACAAAACAACAAACATCAATAATCAAGACATGTTACATAGCTCAGCGTACAATACATATTTTCTTTGAACAGATCTGTCAGGCCCACAACAGAGATTTTTATGTAGCATAGAAGAAATACTATGCACATAAGCTATTTCTTTTAACAGGCCATTTATTAAAGTAGGTCAATAATCTCATTTATTGCTTACTGTTCCTCAGCCTCTCTAGAATGTAAGTGGTGGTCTTAGTGTTTAACACACACATTCATGCACACCAGATATCTACAAGCACACGAGAAAAAAATACAGATTCTCTAGTAACTCAACTGCCTTAATCAGGAGTTTTCTTTCTCTGTGCTATGTTCACATGTATGTACCCTGAAAAAGATATCTTTTTGTTACGATGAAGAATATATATATATATAGGGAAGGAATATATAGAATATATATATATATATATATATAGGGATATGCATGCTCCATTCCCAGATGAACCTTATGGCTACTTAAGGAAGTCCACTAGACCTCATTTTCCACATTGTGCAATCTATGAGATAAAAGTAATACCGTACAGACACAGAACGGCTTGAGTTGGAAGAGACCTCAAAGATCATCAAGTTCCAAGCCCTTGCCATGGGCAGTGATGCCAGGTCACCCAGGGCCTTGTCCAACCTGGCCTTGAACACCTCCAGGGATGGGGCATCCACAGCTTCTCTGGGCAGCCCATGCCAGTGCCTCACCACTGTCCGAGTTAAGAATTTCTTCCATATATCTAATCTAAATCTCCCCTCTTTCAGTTTAAAACCATTCCCTCTTGTCCTGACATTATCTGACTGAGAAAATGCTGCTCTCCATCTTTTTTTATAAGCCCCCTTTAAGAACTGAAAAGCTGCAATAAGGTCATCCTGGAGCCTTTTCTTCTCTAGGCTGAACATCCCCAGCTCTCTCAGCCTCTCTTTCATAGGAGGGGTGCTCCAGCCCTATGAGCATCTTTGTGGCCCTCCTCAGGATCCACTCTAACAGATCAACATCCTTCTTGTGCTGGAGGCCCCAAACCTGGACACAGTACTCCAAGCAGGGCCTCACAAGGGCAAAGTAGATGGGGACAATCACCTCCTTCCCCTGCTTGACATTCCTCTGCAGATGCAGCCCAGGATGCAGTTGGCCTTCTGGGCTGCATGCGCGCACTGCTGGCTCATGTCAAGCTTTTTGTCCACCAGAACCCCCAAGTCCTTCTCTTCAGGGCTGCTCTCAATGAATTCTTCTCTCAGTCTGCACTCATGTCTGGGATTGCCCTGACTCAGGTGGAGCACCTTGCACTTGGACTTGTTGAACCTCATTAGGTTCACCTGGGCCCACTTCTCCAGTGTGTCCAGGTCCCTTTGGATGGCATCTCTTCCTTCTCTTGTATTGACTGCACCACTCAACTTGGAGTCATTTGCAAACCTGCTGAGGGTGCACTTGATCCCATTGTCTATGTTGTTGATAAAGATATTAAATAGTACCAGTCCCAAGACAGACCCCTGAGGGACCACTTGTCACTGGCCTATAATAATATTTCACCTCCTCAACTGTTTTACAAATATGAGTCTATTAAAGCACGGAAAAAAAATACTATTGAGGAAAATACAAAAGAAAAACTTCTAACAAAGTAAAGCAAGTTAAGAGTGAATCTTTCAGCAATATTTGTAGTCTGATACCTTCTCCTGGAGACAGCCTTCCCCCTGGAATACAGACAGTCATAGAATTGCATAAAAAAACAGAGCTTTATAATTTCATATCTGTCTTATTAAAAGCAAGAATAAAAGTAATAAACCTATATTATTTATAATTTTAATGTTTCCAAAACACATCTATGTTATGATCACTCCATACAATTACTGCTATGAGATGGGTAAGCTATGAAAGAATATTGACTTCCCTCCTTTGGAAGCCACAAGGTTTAGAGGAAGGATGTTTTCCATTTGGCTGTCCTATTACTCAGTAGATATTCCAACAATGCATCTAAAAGCTCCAGTGTTCATGACAGAAAAATGTGACCAGACAGGAAGTTGAGGTTGTGGACCTCCAGAAGCCTAATCCACCTTACTGCTGGTTGCTGTATCTCAAACTACACATTCCTGCCCATCTCTTGGGCTAGTTCTCATCACCTGACCCTTTCCTAAGCCTTTTCAGTACACTAGGCTGGAAGAAAGGCTACTGTGCTGCCCTGGTCATGATTTTCTTTTCACTACCTTTAACTCAGTCATTGCAGCAGTACATAGAACAGCATCATAATAACCCCTTGGCCCATGTTTTTATCTTACTGGAAAACAGATAAAAGCACCAATGACCTCTTAAAACAGTATTTAAATCCTAGAATTAGAAGAAGGAAACTTAAAGAGGTCTTACTCTTCAATAAACAACAAACACAGGTCCAAATGAGGGACTGATTATTGGCAGCTTTCAGAATTGTAGGGAATCCTATACTCCAAAAAATAACAAAAAATGAGTATTCTACTTTTAAGTAAGTATACACACACACAAACCATTAAAAGGGAAAAGGCCTTTGCTTGACACACAGGAAATAAGTGTATAAATCTGAAAGTCAAACTAATGCAAAAAAAAAACCTACAAATGTTGGTATCCCTCAGAGTAATAAGAAATTATTTAACAACAACAACAACAAAAAGAGATTAAGTTAATGAATGGCCTGAAAGGACTGACAAGTTTTATTCATTTATTTGGCATCAGTGCTCAAACAGAAGCCAAAAGAGGTGGCTGGAAGAAGAGATACATATGTTCTCTTTGACATTGGTTCCAACCTATTAATAGTACTCAAAACATATGCCACTGCTGGTTCAGGCTTATCAAAACAGTCTCTGTACACATTTGCAGTTCTACAAAAGAAAGAAATCCACAAAGATCCAATTTTACGCTAAAAGCCTAATAAAGTGGACAAAACCACTTTTGATAACAGTACTGAAAGTACTCTGGGCTTCTAGCACTTGAAGTGCTGGAAAAAAATGACAGTTTTAAAATTAGTTATTCCACTCAGAAATATATTGCATTCTTCTTTAGTAATAAATAACTTGTTGTTGATTGTTGGAGGTGAGGCAGCTCTTGGGCTCCTGCGTTTTTGGGGGGAAGAGTGAGAGGATTTTTATGTATGATTTCTTACAGCATTCTGTTCATTTCCTATTCTGTCCACCATGCTTCATATTACATTTTTCTCTGTCCTCTCCAAGTTAAACTTGTTGATGCAATATCATACTTCCAATTTATTCTACTCCTAAAACTATGAATGGGCATAGGCAACGTGCAAGGACAGCGTTTATTGGCTATTCTCCACCACCACATTTCTAATTGCGTTACTAAAAACAAAAAAAAACATTCCTACTCCTCTGAAGCTCCCTGGTACACACTACTTCACAGTGAATTGTTCTCTTTACTATATAGATATGTATGTATAATTACATGTGTGTAGAAAACGTGCAGCTTTATCCCTGTTTAACGTGAGTAATCTTACAGGAATATGCTATTCTTTCTACATGATGTGCAGTAAATACTGTTACAGGTCTATACGTAACAAGCATATTCATTGTCACTAGGGATGAAATCCCGTAGTTCCAAAGATAAATAGTTTCTAAAGATAGAGCTGCTGAAAGATTTCTATATTCAATAAAAATTGCAGGAAGAATGTTTTGGGCAAGAAGCAGAACTAAACATACCAAGCCCTACATAAGCTTTGTAGGTACAAGTCATATGGAGGAGCAAAACTGTACTGCCTACTCAAAATGTATAGTTTTTCAAATACAGCAGAAAAAGTTTAAACGTTAACAACCACAGATCTGAAACAAATACAAATGCAGTTACTTTAACCTCATTAAGATCTGTCTTCACAAAAAAAATTAGAATATATACAGCATACTATTTTATCAATATTTTACTATTGTTAAGACACAAGAAAATTAAGCTGATGATTTGGTCTTTTTCCTAAGACCATATAATGCACCAAGTCAGAGTGAAACAGTGCAGGAGCCTAAATATTGTGTAAAAGAAACACTTAAACAGAAGCTTGACCATGATGCTTCTTAAGAAGTTGATGTTTCCTAGCTGAAACTTAAAGACATAGCTTAAGTCTCTATGTCCCCTTTCAGATGTTAAATGGAGATACATAACACTTCATCTTTTTGACTTGTTATTTTACACAAAGGTTTAACATTTACATGACTGCTAGTGCCCAGCATCCAGGTAGCTAGATTTCAGTAAAGCATTAGGGCTGCTATTGTCAATGCAGTCATCATCATGTAAAATTTATTAGAACACTACGCATCTAACAAGTTGCACTGGAGTACACTTTCATCCATTGGAACTGGAACTCTGAGTATATGATTTTTCAGGACAAACCAATAAATAAAAGAAATGCCTACTTGCATGAAAAAACTTAAAGGATTTCAATTATTTGCTATTAAAAACTGAGCAAGAAAGTGCTCAAACTAGAAAGAGAAATATTAATATAAGATTAACGTATGACACCCAAATCCATAATATACACCTATATGAGGCAGTCCAGCAGCATTTCATCAGCCACAGAATTTACATCTTAGAGATTGCTAAGGCAGGCAGAATATAATACCTGATGAGTCCTGACAGCCAAGGGATTAACAAGAACAGAGACAATTAATTCCACCCTGGGTTTTACCTGCAACTGACACAGGTTGAAGTATTTAAGGAATTATTCCAAAGAGATGAGAAGAGTGACAGAGTCCTCCACCTGTCTCACATCAGCTCAGGTACAGTTTAATAGCTCTTCTCACCTGTTAGCATCCTGAATAAATCCTAGATGGGATTGCTGTGTTATTCTCATAGAGCTGGGTATTAGTTTAAGCAGGTGAAATGTAAACAGACTTTAGAGTCCCTCATGGTAGGATCTTGACATTGAATATGGATATAAACCCATATACTAACAATACTTTGTATTGCATCATTACACTTACTTCTGAAGACAATGGAGAAACAATTAAGCAACTTGTTCAAGAATATATCACATTCCTTTTACAAGGAGTCCAAGCACTCTGACTTGCTGGTATTATGCTTTCCTTAGAGGATCACCCTTTCATTCCCTCGGCAATCTGAGCGCATTACTGAATATTCATTTTGTGATTCACAGTACTATAGCATTTTTGAGTTTGCCTCTGGATCAGAGATAAAATTTCTGAATAGAGCTTTGTAGCTTGGAGTGTTTAGTTTTCCTGTAACATCATTACTGAGCTAGCTACGCACATCCTAGGACATCAATTCCAGATATCCTGCCAAAGATGAGATGAGATCCAAAGGGCTACATTCATTAGCTGCCAAAAAACGCTGGGGGGAAGGGATAGAAAATCGTCTACATCTGTGACAGTGGAAAAAAAAGAAATACAATGTAGTTAAATATGAAAATACAAGCAAATATTTATACAAGTTAAAAATGAGTGTAGCAAAACCAAATCTTATTTTCAAAATACAAATAAGCTTACTGAATATTAGAGAGAACAGATTTTTGAACAAAGTATTATATAAACACTAAAGGAATACTGGTACTTGATATTTAGGTAACATTTTCATTTGCTTTTCTTGTATTGTATTCTCTTAGTATTCTCCCAGGAAGAATGTGAGCTGCTTTTCTTGATTGTTTCACTATAGTGCCTGAGCATTCTGTATTATCTACAGATGGAGCTGTATATTAACATAGTTGGTTTTGTACAAACAGCTCAATCAATGTAAGACAAAGATTAATCATCATACTCATATGACTGATTTCCTGTAAATGCTGGGGAGAAAAACAGGGAATTGTAAGAAGACCCCTTTCAGCCCTCACAAGAGCTCTGCGTTTTTCAACTTGAGATATTTGGGCCTTGCAAGGAGTAGAAAACATTTTATCTTTTTACTGGTAAGCATCCACCTAAGTATCTTGAATGAAGAATGGAAGGATCTGGGGCATAAACCTGTTTCCTGGCATTGATTTTACTTATGTTCATTGTTCATGAGCACAAACTCTCTTTTTTTAAAGCACTCTTACTCTAAAGATGCTTTCTTTTACAGCTTCCATCTCAAAGGAAGCATTTGATTATTGTTTGCATGTCTATATTGCTCATCTAGCAGCTGTTCAATCTATACTGCTAACTCAATATCAACATAGATGGATCTCTGGTGTTAGTACTTTAGAACGAATAGCGATTACACGAATGGTTGTACATTAAAGCAACATACGTTAAGACCTTTGAAGTGTAAATTACTAAAAATACACAAATATAACAGTTCTTCCCTCTGTCCTGTGTACTTTTGTAAGGTTAATGTGAGTCATGTAATATCATCAATAATATAACTCCCAGAATTGGAAATAGAAGCACAACATTGCCAATAAATGAAAAGCAAAGAGGTCAATTCCATTTTCTATACTTTGTACATTATTAACTAATATAATATTATCTTGATAAAATAATGTTTTTGATTTTAAATACACATATGAAGTTTGGGGGTAAGATTTTTTCAGTAAGGACAGTCTTATATATTGCTCTTTAGACCATACCTTCAATTTGAATTTATTTTCTCCAAAGTTATTTTAAGCTTAAAGTTCTCAAAAGGGGCTTTGAAATCCATTTGTAATACTCAGAGGTACAGAAGAACAAAGTTTTAAATTGTTACTTAATAGAAGAGTTTAATCCATACATCAGGTCCATCAGTACTTTAGAAAGTAATAATAAAACTAGTTTTGAAGAAAACATAAGAGAGAACACAGACACAGAATTCATACAAGTTTGTTTGGCTGATGGTTTTTGCATACATTGCAAAATTGCTTAATGTTATGTTTGGAAAATAATGGTAAATATATTGGTAAATATATAATGGTAAATATAAAAATATATTTTTATAGCAAAATAATTTATTAGCATTAAACTGTTAATTGTTTTTGTTGTCTTTATTAAGTACTAAAATATTAAAACATTATAAAAGCATTTATAAAACATATGCACTATACTAGAAGGGCACCTTCTAAAAGAAATTTGAGGATTTAAAAGATTGTTTAAAATTTCAGTTTCAGCCAAGTCACAGGAATCTGCCTACCCTTAGAATTGAATCAGGCATAGTTTCACTGCTCCATTACTCCTTGCGAGTTCTTTCTGAGCCCTGTGTTGACAGCAGTTTACTTCCTCTCCTGCCGGAACTGATTGGTTCTGACCAGACAAGCAAGCAAGTACAAAGAAACAGGGATTTCTTTCCATATTCAGCATAATCCTGCACGTCAGTAAGGTAACTCCTTTGTAGGACTGTGTACTGACACAGGAGTACTGTAAAGCATCACCGACGTCCTTCAGAACTTGTTCTGAGAAACTGGAAGATAATATAAGGATAGAAAAACCTAGAGGGATCTTTAAGCTGCTGCATCCATGATCTAAAATAAAGAACTCTTGAAACTGGATATAAGGTTCTCGAACACACAGGGTGTCAGGAGGTATATTTCAGAAGAAATCCCATAAAACAGAACATCCATCTGAGTGTACCTTCACAACTGCTGTATTTCCTCCCTCTCTCCCTCACACCTGGTTGCTTCACTTCTGTGCATTACCTCAATAATTTTTTTTTTTTTGTTTCAAAAAGAGGATGAACAGGCAGCATTTTTAACCACGGAAGTCTACATAGTTAAGATCTAGCTTCTTATCTTACAGATCATCTTTGACAATCCTTAATAGCTACTTAGCAGAATAACAGCATAAATATTAATTTTATAAATAGGAATGATCTATTTAATACCTTTTCCTTTATTAAAGCATTTAATATAATTATAGAGGAAATGAAATTTCCTGAATTTGAAGTCAAACATGCAGCCTGCACACTTGAAAAGCTGGCTTCACTCAGCCTGCCAAATACAGGTCAGACCTGAAGGATCTGCCCTCCACTAACTGAAGGTTGCAATCCAGCCTCCTGCCTCCAGCCCAGTCGAACATGGAGGTTTGGACTGCGAGGAGCAAATGAGTGCAGTTCTGTCCAGAGCACATACTGAGGGGAAACTCAGTCAGAAATGGAAGAAAAGCAGTAAAGGAAATAATTTCCTATTACGATACAGAGCTATGAAACAGTTAGCTGTATTCCCGAGGATGAAAAGGTACAGCATGATGCTTGCAGGCAAGCAGGGAAGTTTGCGTTCGAACATATGTTTTCCCAAGCCCTCAGATGGCTCTGCACACCTTCATGTCAGTACGAACGCACCGACTGCACCGGTGACAGCTGCTTTGAAGGCGAGTGGCCAGGGGCAGGCAGCGACTTTTACATTCCCAGCTACTGAGCTACTATTTCAGTTACCTGCTTGCCTCGACAGACAGAAACCACTTTGTAATTTCACCTCAGGCAAACACGGAGCAGTACGCCATGTGCTCCGTTGAGAATCCCCATCAGTTCAGCTGCTGCCACCTTTAGTTTAGCACTTTGGTGAACATACTCTTTTACAAGGCTGGCCATTTGCTCAAGGCCTCGGGGCGATTTAATTTTAGACATTAGTAAGAAAAAAAAAGCCGCCACACTGAGCAGGAACCTTTCCACCTTAGGATCTATAGGGCAATTTAACTACAAGAACTGATTTTTGCTTGTAGGAATTTCACCTCTTTGAAATAGCTAAACAAAGAAAAAGAGTCTCAGAGAGACAAAAACTCTACCTATAAAAATACTCTGGAGAGAGTCCTGAAATTTCCATGTATGTTTACATATGCAAGTACAGATTCATTCCTTAGTTATCTTCTATAAATGCAGCAAAATAACTCATCATCTATGCATGTGTAGTACATAGAGTTGACAAAAATGTAGTGAATGTGTGCTTATTTGTGTGATATTCATTGCTCTCTTCTCTAATGCTCTTGCTCTGAGAAAATTGAAACTTGTATTAATTAAGAAAAGTTCATTAGTTCAACAGATGCATTAACCATTTTGGGGAAATGTACACCAAGGACTAAATTAATCAGCATTCTGAAATCAAGTCACAATTTCTCTCCCTGTGTATTATTTTTTTAAAATATTTTTCAACACAGATGTACGTAAAAATCATTTTGGGTGTGTATTTATTTCTTACTATAATTCTATAACAGTCAACTCTCACATAAAAATACATTTTTAACCTTATTTAAACAAAAAGCCAATCTAAGAAACCACCTGGGATTTCAGGTCTGTTTTCAGACACTATTAATTTGGAAGTATCAGACTGTGCCCTCCACTGACTCCAACAATGCCCACTGAAGAAGTCATCTTTCCAATAAATTAGCCCAATCCCCACTGATAAACCCCCTTCACATCTGTGTGTTCCTTAACAACTGTCAGCCAGATGAGTTCATTTATTTTAAGCTCTGTTTTTGACTATCAAGTCTTTATCAAACAACTTCATTTTAGTTGCAAGGGCACACCTGTGGCTGCGATAATGTCAGGCACATCTTGATCTGGTTCTTTTGGGCTGTAGACAGTTCCAAGAGAGCTGCAACAAGGTGAGCCAGTCAGGCTGGCAATTACTGAGGTTGCCTAACAGTTTCTGGGGTATCTCCTTTTATATTTGTTTATAAAGACTCCACCAGATTTTAACAGTTCCATTTGATCTTTTTTTATGGCCATGTTACTTTAGCGCGTTACTAAAAAAATATGAAAAGTAGATTACTTTGTATTAAAATCTTGCAGTCACATTTTATTTGAAATTTTCTCTTAGCGCCATAGTTAAGGAACTTGTGCCAGTGATATGCTAGTTGTCATGGATGTGAAAAGCTACCAATATTGTAAAACCTTTGTTCTTCATAAAAAATAAGGGCAACAGCCTGTGGACCTAGGCAAGACAAGCCTAATTTAGGACTGATCAAGTCTTTTCAGTGGCAATGTCAACACAGATCTGCCAGGTACCCTTGCAGCAAAAGCCAAACACATCATCATTTTATCACCACACTTGCTTCATAATCCCTCTCCTTACTTTACAACTTCTAGTCACTAATTTTTGGCATGGTTAAATGGAGAATTAACATCAGTGAAGTTCACTTTATCATTGTGTGCTACATTTTAATATAAGAATATTTCAAAGTGAAATACATCCAGCTGCATGTAGTTTCCGAACAGCAGGAAATATATTATTGGTGGGAAAATAAAGTCAGATTGAAAACTGCTTACAAGATCAGTATCAAAGAGTTAGTATTTTAAAATACTTGTTTCACAGAAATCAACACATTTATATCAAACAAGAGGATCTTGGAGAAAAAAATATCATCTTCAACGATATGTAACATTTAAATTTCTATTTCAAATGAGTTTCATTCTGAAAAGCTTGTATACCTTTAACAAGATCCCAATTCCAGAAGAAAAACTCCTTTTCAAACAAAGAGGTAATCATAACTGCCTGATCAGCGTAAGAAATAACTGAAAGTTTTTTATATTTATTTTTTACTGATAAGTAGGCATTTAAGTAATTGATATTGTTATGTTAGGATTCTTTCTTTGTTTCTTTTTAAAAGCAGTTTAGAAATATCTGTAAATTGGCATTATCATGTTTTATTTACTTTGCTAGGAGTAGACCAGGACAGTCAGAGATCCACTTCTGTGTTTGGCTTTCTCATCCTGGAAAAAAAAGAAATATTCCAAAAATGTCCATCAAGACTTTTTGATTATTATCATTGCTAGCCATTACCTAATTCAGACCTGATTAAATAGCACTGCACATGCCTCAAACCTTACACACAAGTGTGTGAATTCATCACATACAATGTGATCAATTTTCTTAAAATGGTAAATTTTCCATACAATTTTACAAGGAAACTTATTAAGGGCTAAGTCCCAGAGTGGATCTTCTGGCCTGAAAAATGTGACCATATCCCAGAACACAAATCAAAAATAATCCACATCTCTCTCAGTTACCAATCATATGTGAAATGGTTAGTTTTTGCCAAGTTTACACTTGTGTACTCACAGATTGTGACTTCATTAGCACATAAGACATTCTATACCTGACTTTAGTCTCCTTAGCACAAGCCACATTTTCATTGCTTTCCTGCTTCTTATATTCATACAGTTTTCACAAAATATTAAGCATTACAGACTTTCCAGTGCCACCGCAGTTCCATTATTCACCACAGATTCAAAACATTAAGATGATAAGACAAATTTTGGAGGGAAAATATTCTTACTAAGAATCTGCAATCTTGCCTTTAAAATACTCTTCCAAACTAACATAACTAGTTTTTCAGAATTCAGTGTAGGAATCATTCATTTAACATTCAGAAACTAACATACCTACAAGAAAGAGCATTACATTTTGAAATTAATACAAGCTGTCACTTATCCATTACCATCCACCAACTTTTTTCAGCATACCACTAAATCCTATTTGTCTGGCAAAACACTGCTAGCTAACTGCATTGGTTTAATTCCATCTATTCTATTAACTACTAGAAACTAATTATCAATAACCAGTGAACACTGCTGTAAATATTTTTTTTTCTCCTTCCCTTAATCAAGAGAGAATTTGGTGCTGCAAATTTCATATAGATAGATGCTGCTTACTCCTATCTAAAGGCTGGAAACTTAATTTTTAGAGAGACTACCTAGAAGCTTCAACTACAAATCCATACCCCCCCACATTTGTGATAAATTCTGATGCAGTACAAAGATAAACATTCATTGTAACTTGCAGGGATAGTTGACTATGTACTGTCTATTAGTGGATTTTAAACGTAAGACCTGTCTTTATGTCTTTAAAATTTACATGGCTTTATTTTAACAGTTGTACTAACATGGAGCATAACTCAGAGGCAGCTATCCATCAAACAAATCACAGAGAGACAAAACACAGTGCTGTAAATACACACAGAAGTGTGGCTAAGAACTAGATGCAGTATAGCTGTGCTGGAGTGCTATGATGAGCAAAAGCCAAAGTGTAGTCATAAAATTCCCAATCTTGCAGGCTGGAAATCAAAGGACCTACATGATTCTTTATTGTTACAAATTGTGAAATCATTCACCTATACAGACGACCTTCCTAAGACTAGTGACCCAGTGTTGAATGCCACCAATGCAACCAAGTCTTGCTGCTGACTGAACATACATCTCACATCTTCCTCCTCCTGCCCTTTTTGCTTATGAATCTATAGAGCAATCTGTGCCAACTTCATTCTGTTTCCCTTAGGGAAGTCAAACTCTATTCTGTGTGCTCTCTTTTAATAGAAATACTGGATACCACATCCCCAGAGAACCTTGAAAACTTGCAGTTAAATGGAAAGAATACACTTGACCATATATCTCAGACTGATGGAGACACACATCATGAAAGTAATATAAATAAAATATTAATTCTAAGGTAATGGAAAAAGTGCCTTCCTAACTTTTTCTTCAATTTAAAAAAAATAAATATCTTGAGACTTTCTTAGCTCAAGAGAAAGATTCTAGCAAGTTTTGAATTTTCATACAGTCAATAAAACACTTTTAGAAAAAAAAAATCTTCCCAGCTTCTCAAAGGTATTTAGGCATTCAACCCTCTGCTGAAACCAGATAAAATTAGGAGTCACAATATTCTGAAAATATGTCTGAAATATGGATTCTTACCAATTCAAATGAGGACTGCATTCACCCTTACAAAACTAGACAAAGGGCTCGAAGTTTAATTAATGCATAAATACCAAAGATATCTGACTATAAAACACAGTTCATGGTGATGGCTACATACGCGCATCTCCATGCAAATTTTAATTACTAGTCAACATTTAGGAGTGTCATGGTGAGACACATGATTTATTTTAGTGCTGTCATAGACTTAAAGCTGATTTCATTGAGGTCATGCTCCAAAGCAAAATTGCACCACATAGCAGTAAGCCAGTATAGCAGAGTATTAAATTAATACAGTGTCTCCCATTAGCTAATAAATTACAAGTGTGGTATCAGACCATCTGCTGGGAGTGAAGCGTGATGAGTCGCAGTGATCATGCTGATTGACATTCTGGTTTGAACATCTAGTCAGTGTTAGTTCACCTTCTTGGCTTCAATAGATACTTCACTCATAATTCATATTTACAACGCTGTTTTCAGGGCTGGTGGCTAAGAGGAAAGTTCATCTTTATCCTCCCATAATCCTTTGCGCTTTGCATAACAGAGTCTCCAGTGAATGGCTAAGTTAAGTGCAGTTTCATTTGCAACTGATTGCAAATGTCTAATCATTTTATAAATTTTTAATAATTTTATATGAATTGCAGACTTTTGATTGTCTTTACAGAGTTTCTACAGAAAGAAACTATCCCACCCATACTAAGCCATTCTTAAACCACTGAAGTACAGTTTTTAATATGTTTTGTAAAATGATAGAACTGTCATCTGAAGCAGAGGCAATACATCCCAAACAGGCTTTATGCTTGGGAGAAAAATTGCAATCCTTAGAATTTCCCTTAGCACTACCCCAAATCATACCAAAGGAGTTTGCACATGGCTCCAACCCTCTGTTCATGGCATACAGGGCTACAGACTACTTCGTGCCACACTTTGGGATCTTTTACACTGCATATTGTGCATTTGTGTTCTCAACCAATGCTATTTATTGTTTTCATCATAATGCTTTGATTTTAACTTTTCACTAAGCAATACTAGCTAGTTAAGCCTCACAAGAAAACTCCAATGCATCTACACATTTTTATACATGCACATATCAGGGTAGATCGGTCTAACCAGCAGTGAACTGCAGCTATTCCCAAAGGCATGGAAAATAAAGATTGAAGTATGGATGATACCTTTTAAATCAACAAATTACCATTTTCTGATGGAATAAAGGAAATAAACTGTGTCATTTTGTGGCATGTTGCCAGGACAGCTTCTCTCAGCCATGGATACAGTGACCTTAAATTTTCTGGTTATTTCTTTTCAATACTAAAACAAAACAATACCTACACCTTAAACTTCTAATATTTAAAGAGTTTTAATACAAAATCTGTATATTTTTAGAAAAATTCTATTGTACATTTATAAAAAAAATCTTATCTATAATTTTTGGCTATATGTATATATTTAGGATTAGTATTAATAGAATGGATGCAAACTTAACTACACAAATTGGACAAAAGCAAAATAGAGGAAATGGTCTTTCACGCTTGTCTATTTTCAAAAAAAGAACAAATGCAAAAGGATATAACTTGCAGACTTTTTTGAGATACCTGATTTCCTCACAAATTATCCATCACCATTAGCACAACTAGGAATATCTACCTTAATTAAAAATAAAAAAGCAAAAAAGCAAGCTGCAAAAAAGCAAGCTACAAAAAACAAGCCAAGAAAAAAAAGGGAAAGTTATTCAATGCCAATGTACCTAATACAAACCTACCTTACACTAATATAACATTATTTCCTATGCATGTTCAACATAAATAATGATAGGGAGAATGTGGGAAAAGCAAAATTTATAAAGTCAGTTAGTTATAAAGTCTGTATATCTGTTCAGTGAGCTAATTTTACAAATCAAGACAAACAAGTAATTCTTCAACACCTCCCAGGCAATGATATGCTAACAATTTGGAGATTAAATATTTCTACTTACTATACCATAATTCAGTAAAACAGATGCACACAATGCATTCATAGTATCATTTGCGCAGTGTAATTCGAAGCACATCTGTAAAATCCTTGCTTTTCTAAGATTTACAATGTTGATCAACAATAAGATGAAAATATGCTCAGCAGTGAGGTGCTGCAAATGACATTGCTATCTATGCCTATGCAAGGAACTCAAGGCATCAAGCTTGTCATTCACCTTTGCTGACACTCAGCAGAAGATTAAAAAAAAAGCAGAACCATCTTTACGCTGCTCTTCAACTTAGTGATGAAAGTTAGAAAATAGATTTCTGTCACCTGGGTAAGTTAGAGCAGACTTCAGGCAACTGAAGCATTCGCTGTGCAGCAGAGGTCACCTAACCATCACTTCACAGCCTAACACAGATGAAGTGCAGCAGTACACCAATAAAGCATTACCATCTGGCCACATCTCTTCCATTGCCACTAGGACATAAAGGAGGGTGCAAGAGCATCTAAGGAAATAACACATTAAGTGTGGCCAATATACCCTTGAGCCTTGGATGCTTCAAGCGTGGCTCCCATGCTGTAGCCCACCACTGTGCCTGAATGGTGCTGTTGCAATCCAAACCTGCAAACAAACGCAGGAAAATTTGAGTGAAAAGACCCTGCCCTTGCTGCACAACTACTGGACAAAAGATACAATCCAGCACAAGTACACCTGTGTGGGAACAGAGGCAAAGATTCCTGCCTGTGAACCACCCTTAACACTCCTTACCCTCAGATTCACAGGTACAGGACATACACTTCTGCCCATGGAAACTTTTTGGTACAAGGTGCTCAGACTCAGGTACATGTTTGTACTGTCTGTAAAGGCGTTCTACTTCACTAAAATATTTAGAGATCCCATATGGCAGACCTGTCAAGTTTCACGCAAAAGACTCGAGTCTCTTTCACAGGATGTGCCACACACAGCAGATCAGAGCCACGCCACACACCCACCCCTGTGCCCTGAGATGTGTCGCTGCTGGACGTGCCATGCAAGGTGAGTCCCAATAGGAAAGGCATCCCTCAGCGTTACGGTCCCTCACTGCTATCTTATGGGAACTTCCGCACTGGGGATGGGGAAAGCTGATGTCCACAAAAGTCTTTATGGAAACTTTAGTAATTGTAAGGTTCTAACAACTTGTGCAGAGCTGGCACTCCATGCTGCCATAGCATTTATGACCAAATAAATGAAAACATTTCTTATCATAATAGTATGCAGGTTAGCAATGGCAGTGACTGGGTAAGGGAGGTTCCCTCTGATGCCTGAAATGCAGTACCCATTAAAAAAAAAAAAAACACACTGGTAGTGAGATTACTAATAAAATACTAGTACCAAGCCATGCATTCTTTGCTCCACTGTGGGTAAAAAAACACCATCAAACAAAAAAGAGTAAGAAGTAAAACTGAGAAGCCTTTTTCCTTCTAATCCTGAAATGATGTCCTTAACCGTTCAGAGAACAACAATGAAAATATTTTGCTCAACACAGAATTGCACAGAGCAACAAGTAAAATCTGGCAGAGGTTGGCAATAAAAGCAAAATTTACAATCCATAGCATGCCCATATCTTGACATAAGAATTACTTTTACTGAAGAGGTTGTATATTCTCCAACATAGTCTGAAGCCAAGTTGTTCTACAGATGGCATCTATAATGAAAACAAACTCTAGCAAATATAAGACAATTTCAATATTAGAGCAAAGCACCATGAGGGAAAAATGAAAAAGCAAACATTTATTACCAAAAATCATTTAACAAAGCAGTGCATGCACAATGCCATAGAGCTGATACCATACACAAGCACACTATGCATATTTGCAAATACAACTTTTGCCAAAAATTAAGACAAAGTAATGGAAAGATTACTTCAGTTAGTATGAAGTTCAAGTTCAAGGTGAATTTAAAGTCCTAAATCACAGGAGGTAGATGTCAACAAAATTTACTGAGAGAATAAATTAAATATGCTGAAAATCTGAGGAATTTCTAGAATCTAAAGTTAATTTTAGTGTAAGATGCAGGATACAAAAAACATATTCTCCTGTTTGTCTAAACAAAATCTCCATGTATCTAGCAATTATTTTCCTTCTGCCCTTTGTTACAAAAAGTTGTAGGGATTTAAAGGATTGATGTAAATGAAAAAAAAAGTTTCCTCACAGAATTTTTAAGAATAACTTCACATCCTAATTTTGCAACAAGACTTATGAGAGTACCTTTACTGAGTATAGTTAAATCACCAGTAACTGTTTTCAAGCCACAGATCTTAATGTATTCTTACACAAACAAACAAACAAAGAACAACATAAATCTTTTGATTATCTTAAAATGTCAAATAAGCATGCTAGATCTTTTTCTAAGCCAAGATTCCCATAACTGGGAAGATACGTTGAAAGAACAACAACGAAGAACATAAAAGGATTTTATGCAAAGGTGTGTGAATATTGGCTATTCCTAATATTCAACTGTATAGTGGTTTTACATAGCCTCTCTTCCACCATTTTAAATTTTTACTGTTTTTATTTTCTACTTTTATTGCATATTCATTTTGCTCAATGTCAATTGAAAATTAATATGTTCAACTGATGGTAGAGGATCTTCCTTCTCCCCTCTTCTTCTTAAAATCTACTTTATTCTTGCCTTGCCATTATTGTAAAACTTCAGGCTGCAGTAGATATCATGTTCTGAGCATATATTTGGCTCTAATGAATCACAGCCTTTCACAACCTGGGTGAAATGAGTCATCATAATGACACCTTTTTGCTACACTATATTATCTGCCAGCAGGATCCCAAATGGCAGTACTTGCCATAATACAGCTGCTGCTGCTATTCTCAGTCCTTACGAGAAAGGGACAAATAAGGAAATTTTATTATTTGTAGTACTCATGGAAGAAAGCACAAGAAGTCTTTTTCATGACCCAAGGAGTTCTAGAAATTGGCTGCCCTGAGATGTACCATCTCAAATGCACAACAATAAAAACACATATACAAGCATTCACTACAATATACAGAATTGCTTATAGAGAAACTTCATTCCAGAGTAATTCTAAAGTATGTTGATCTACAGTATCCTTATCTGAGGGCATAACATCATACTATTTTATTCATTATGCAGTATATATAAAAATCTGTGCAAGTATGAAAGAAAGTGTGAAGAAAATGGTATTAGGAGAGGGAAGGAAGCAAATATTCTAAGAACAAATAAAGAGCTTTTTTTCATTTCTTTATTTTTCATGCTCTGCTTTTCAATATGATCAGCAGAGCAAGATCACTTTTGAAATGTGTTTTCTATATTATAAATTCTTTATATATCCAAATATATTAATACAGAGTATAAGCGTATAAAAAATCATAGTCATGAATAGTAAATGATGGTATGTAAAGCCCACACCTTCAGTTACTATTTAACCTTACTATTAAGCCCTTAGTAACAGAAAACAGTATATGTCTATTCATTTCCATTCTAACAAACTGGAACTGCACCAAAACACATACAGACAAAACTTGTGTTTTGTGTACCCTCCTGTGTGACAAAGTGCTATCAACACTATGAAAAAAGGAGACAAAAAATAAATATATTTGTAAAAAGACATTACATAAGCCTTTTAAGAACTTGCAGCAGTGTCAAAAATCTAACAGTAATAGTTAGCAAACAGTTTTAAAAGTAATTTGTTTTCTGGGAACATTTCATCTCGATATTTCTGTTCTTTGTGTTCTGTTTCCATGCTGTTATATAAATTTAGCTTTCTTTATTCATTTGGTCTATGCTGAGACTTGCATTGTTTACAATATCATTTAAAATGAGCACATCATCCTAGAGTGGACTCTTTTCAGACTAATAATTTTGAACTCCACTTAAAATTCTCAAAATTCTGTATGCAGTCATTTTGTGGTGAGTGTTGACGAATAATACCAAGAATGCAAAAGACTTTTTTTTTCAGTTAGTGAAGCCAAATAAAACTTTCAGTCAACACCAACATTTCTGCACAATTGTAAATTGTCCTTATATTTTTGCTGTACAGCCTCATATAACATAGCTGACAGATTTGAAACTTCATTAAGAAAGGAGAAAGGGGAGTGTAATAACAGCAGCTGAGGTTTAATTTTATGATCTTCAAATTATTTCCAGTTACATGTCATAATATGCCTGTATTAAAAAGGATGCTAGTCACCTTTTCTTCATGTAATAATTAGGTCATATAATTTAATCCAGTACTATTACAACAAACACAGCTTTGAAGTTGAGTTCATTTGCTCATAAAAGATTCTGGCACTCATATTTTCCCTCTATTTTTAAGAGGTTTTTTGGAAAAATGAGCCTTGATCAGAATCATGAAAACATACTGTAAGAGGTGAGTGAATGCTGCATAAAATCCAATTCACTTGAATTTAAAAGACACCTACTCCAGTCTTCAAGACAGTTCTTCTCTCCATGCTGCCAAGCAATGTCTTCTGTGTGTACAAATTCTCATGGACAGTGACTTCCAAATTCTCCTTTCAGTACAAGCATACCTTAAGGAAAAGGAGTGTGCTTTTACACAGGAAAAGGACAAAGGTCTTAAAGCCCTCTGAAGAGAACCAGGGACTTAAATGAGCCACACAAAGAGGTATAGCCCCTTTTAGCTCTAGTGAACTTAGATACAAAAGGTACAGTTTCTGTTTGCTTATTCTAAGCACCTAAAGCTTTAGAAGTTTTATCAAATCCTCCTTTTGAGACACATGCTTCGCCAAGCAGTATAGGCAGCAACACCAACTGAGCTGAACAGCTCAGATTTGAATGTGATGAAGCAAATAACCAAGGCAAACAGTTCACTGCCTCACAGAGTTAAACTGAAAAAAAAAAAAAAAAAGAAAAGAAAAAAAAAGAAAAAAAAAAAAAGGAATAGCAAACACCATGAAGGAAAACAACAAAACTTGCTTTCAAACAAACTTTGAATTGAAAGGGAAGTTAAATTCACTATGAAAATTACAATTATTTGCAAAGCTCTATTTCAATAACAAAGTATTTGATTGTGCTGTTTTTACCTCAGATTGTGTCTTCGAACTACTCTCTGCCTCACCTCAATCAGATCTGATTCACCTAATCACTTGGCCGAGACTAGAACTCAACTTTTCAAAAACGTGTTCATTTCATGAACAAGGTGCAAAGCAGTTTTTCCATTGACTTCGTTTGCACTGTTCATAAGTAACTACCGTAAGAAAGGCTCCTACACTCTTGTTTTAGATTGCTACTAGGAACAGGAAGCCATCCACTCTTCTGAACAA
Organism: Cygnus atratus; assembly: GCF_013377495.2. Taxonomy (NCBI): domain Eukaryota; kingdom Metazoa; phylum Chordata; class Aves; order Anseriformes; family Anatidae; genus Cygnus; species Cygnus atratus. Next base: position 16,435,309 of record NC_066374.1, read on the forward strand.
AAGCATGATTTAGAAAGAGCACGGTTCTAACACTACCTTGAAATGAACAATTTGGATCGAAGTGGTACTTTATGTATATATAAGGTAATTATATTGTTCTACCAGATGAATTATCCCATGTATGATTAGCCAGCTTCAAATATTTAATCGACATCCAAAACTCATTCGCTTTTAATAATGCTTTCAATAATCTTGCCTCTGGAATGGCCTTAAGTGAGTTTTTTATGCATGGGCAAGGCTGCTTTATACCCTGGTACTTATAAGAGCTAAGTGATATCCTATGAATACTCAAAACTCGGAACCACTTATAAAATCACATACTATTTGTTCCTTAGAAGGTTTAATTTGCAAACATTTAAATGCTCTATTTGTTTTTAGAAAATTACTTATAATGTTTATTTTTAAAAAATTGCAGAGATTTACTATAAACATTAATGCTTGATAAACATAAACATTAAGCATTGATAATTCCAACAGATTTTCATGCTTTTGACAAGCCATTTTTGCTTGAAAGAGTTTAAATATACCTCTGGAAAATGTACACAACTCCCTGAAATCCCATTTATACCAGCTTCTTTGTGATGTCAAATTATTATTCCAGTTGCCTTAGTTACATCATTTCAGTATCTTAAATGTGGATACCCGTGGCTTATCTCTCCATATAGATTTTAGAAAATTCATTATTTTTCTGTGCATGGAGTCTTTATTTTCTGAATCTTGCTTGCACATTGGTGGCTTCATTTACTTCTGTACTTAGACCAGATAAGAGAGAGCCAGTGAACTTGAAGAATTTCTCTGGAAGACTTACACAAACAATGGTCTTCCCAGCTGGAGGTCTGAAATACACAGCATAAGATATATTTCCCTATTTTCAAGTAGCCTGGCATATTTGCTGTTAATGCTACGACAAAGTTCCTCTGTGGCTATACAAAATCAGGTACAGCACTATTTTCTAATTTACCATTTTATCACACATCTGCTCAAACTTTATGAATAAGCTGAGTAACAATGAGAAAATTGCAACCAGACATTTTTCCGTGCAAAAAAATGAATAAACATATTACAAATCCTTAATTTCAATACTTTTTTTTTCCATTGGAGAGGTTGGGGTGTGGGGATATGTATGACCCAGCAAATGGAATGCCAAATCACCACAGAGAGATCAAACTGTAACAAACCATCTGGCTTTGAATATACTCCCGAAGTCAGGTTAAGTTTATTAAAAGCTTTAAACATTTATAAATCTCCAGGGAAACATGACTTTAATGCATAACATTTAAAGTCAAATCATTGGTGTAATAGACAGGCTCCTTCCTGTAACCTCCTGGGATCAGACGCTGGCTCAGATGCTGAACTCCTTTATCATCCTCACTCTAATTGTAGCCCATCTTGAAGTGATTAGATCTATTGTTAGAGCAGGCCTTGTCAGCAGCTAGGACAGTGATTAATAGAAATTTCTCTTTAATTCCTTAGGATGTAAAAGTCTAAAGTCACAGTTTAGCCCTGGATCCCAATTATTAGGTGATTAATGAAATTATAATTGCTACCCTTTGGTTCACATTCATCACTAGGTTTACTATTAATCATTAGTGGTAAAGCACAGGAGAAAGGAAAATATTTTATAAGTGCTATACTATGGATACATGGGAGAAACATAAATGGGTCAGGAAAACGTTCTCCAATGCACCAGGCTGGAGCAAATGTGTATTACTAACAACTTAACAGTATTGATAGTTCAAGTGAAGGTCAAACTTGCTGATAGGAATCATTTTCTGCCTGATGACAACAACAGCTACCACCTTACCCAGCACTTGAGAGACACATACAGACCACTTGGTCAACAAGGTAGAAAAAACAGTTTGTAGCTACCCTGACAGCTAATGTAATGATCAAACCCAGTAATAGGATTCCCTTCTGAGTGTTAAGAATTTTTCTTTTAAAATCACGCAACCCAGAAACCACATCCATCGCGTGCAGCCGGTCTTACACCACTGGACCTGCCCTCCAGACACCGTGCAGCCACCCCGCAGAGCAGCCGCCCCCTTCCCACCCCATGCCCCAGCGCTTCTACTCGCTGCTGCCTCTTGGATATTTCTTGGGCCAAGTTTTCCAAGCCTGGTCATTTCCCAAAACATGTCACAGTGGCCAACATGGTTCCAACACTTAGGAATTGAGCAAGTAATACTTATGTATATAAAATACACAGTTGTTGAAGAATAAATAAATCCAACTGCTTTAGCCCTGTAGCATTAATGTAAGGAAAGGTCAGATGCAAGCTGTTTTTCCTCTTCCTGACTGATCAGATTTTACAGAAAGAATCATTAGTTTGGCAAGGCAAGGCAAGGCAAGGCAAAGCAAGGCAAGGCAAAGCAAGGCAAGGCAAAGAGACTGATGAGAATGACTGAGGCTCCTTTATCTCCTTTGACATGAGCTGCTATTTAGGATCATAGGGCTCAGCTGCCCTCACCCTCCCACACAGGCTGCAAGAGCAGGAAGGGAGGTTCCCTTGGATGCACACAGACCCCTGATCCCGTGCTCCCAGACAGAAGCCAGGCGGAGGAAGGAACAGGGCTGTATCCTTTTCTCCTGTGCAGCCTCTGTTCGTCAGCACTGCAATACATATTCATACACTGCAGTTACAAGGTGTAATGTAAATGACTATTTACTTTGCACTGATCTATATCAGGTGAAAAATCACTGTAATTTAAATCTCATTTGTTTATATAATAAAGGATTTGTTTATAGTGAACTTGATGCTTTACCTCAGCCACTTGAAATTTCATTAAATAAAAAATCACTTGTAAGACTGTCTAGCTAAGTCTGAAACAGCAAGTCTGCCACATATGCCCTCTCCGTATTAACATCCAAAGCATATAAACTATTCTCTGTGTCTACTTGCAGAAAGTAATGATTTCTGTGACCAGGCTTTTTTAATGTGTCTAAAACTTTTATTGCTTGTACCATTTTTTCAGTGCAAAATTAAGCAAACAATGCTCAACTTTTATCTTGTGAGTTTTACAACACAGATTGGGTGGGGACAATAATGCCCGTTAATTTTCATAGGATTAAGTTTCATTCTCAAAGGGAAAATAAAAGACCTTACTGATCTTTGATGTAATTTATATGAACGTATGACAAAGTGTGCTAAACTGTGTAAGAGAGGATAATACATAACTAGTGTGTGTGACAGAGTGGGAATAAAGCACTGCAGAGCTGTATTACACAGCCCAATCAGACAGTTGGGTCACTTAATGTATGAGCTTAAGGCTGGAACATTGATCTTGTCAGCTGTCGTGACATCCAGCAATGCGCACCCCCAGGAACTCATGGTTCCTCAGCTTGGTGAGGATAAAAACAAAAACATCTCAGAAATTCACAGAAATAAGCAATATTATCAGTCAGTTATTTCCACATTTATTCCCCATAAACCAGGGATAAAGTCTATTCATAATATTAATACTATTCATATTATAATAGTATTTATGAAACAGCATCAATGATATCTAATCATGAAATTGGACACTAACATCTCTAGTTTCTATCTGTAAGCTAACTAACATACATATCTATAAATTGGGTATAGCTATCACAGATTTCTCCTACTGCAAATTATAAAAAAGTTGCTTTTGCACCATTTCATAATCTGAGAAACAAATACCGAATAGATACTAGAAAGATGTTGACTTTTTAATCCTGGAGTTTTTCTTAAAAATGACAAACTTTTCTTATTCCTCATTCTGATTTTCATAGGAGAACAAAGCATTTTGTTCCTTTTTTCCCAGTGGTAGATTAATAATTACTTCACAGTCAGGTAATAAATACAGCATCACCTAAATGTTAGGAGAGATTTTCAAATCACGTTACGGTTGTGATCATTCATTTCTATTGGTGAGATGACATTTCTTTGCGCTAATATTTAGACTAATGATGTATCATTTAAAGAATTCCTTTTCTAGTAAAGTTCACAAATTTTCTTACTCTGAAAAATATGCTGCCAGCGTTTAATATGGTAAGCAACATATTACACAGGAATCTCTTGAAAATAAGTCCATATACACCAGTCATACAAATAATTCAAATACTCTTAATTTCTGTTACATACACATGAACATAGCAATTTTACTTATGTGGTATTGTGAAGGAAATCACAGACATTTCACAAGAATAGCAGAGCTATTTTACAGATATCACAACACAAAATTTACTCTTCGCAAGTAGAAATTACTTTGTATAGGTTAATCACATATATAAAAATAAGAATTGAGGATCACCTCAATATACTCCTTTCTGGATTCCTTAGCAAACTGGTAATTGTCTGTTTCATTAACTATGTAAAGGCTCTATATATGAAATGTGAAGTTACTAGTTGGAGAAATTATTTGTGGCCGCTGGTTCATAGTCCAAATGCAACATGGTATTGTAGGTGCACTGGTTACATAAAATAAGCTAACTAGTTATATAAGCAGATGAACCATAGAAAGATGCACTTAAAAAGAAGCCCAAATTCAATAACTTTTTGAACAGATTAACTCTAGGGAAACAGTGGCTTTCTAAATAATACAGAACATGTTATAAAGGGTCACATTTATACTGGTTTTAACAGACCCAGGAGGGAAACTACATTAGTTGTCTTTGATCTATTGGCCTATATTAAACAGTGATGTCCTGGAGCACTGGGAAATGTTCTAATTTATTCCTGGAAAATATGTATGCATATTGTCAGATGGAACATTCTTTATACTGTGGCAGTCTATTATATGGGAAGGATTAAAAAAAAGTAAAATGAAACAGAGAAGTACATCATTCGTCCAAAATTGAACAGAATAGCTGGCTAAATTGCTGAGAAGCAATTTTGATTGAACTTCTTTGCATCAGGGTATTCATTTCATTTTGTCCAAAAAATGCTCCTTTTAAAACTCAGAAGCAAAGTAAAAAAGGGGGCATAATAAGTATCTAACTTCAGGTCACAGATATTACAAGAGAAAATAAGATTTCACAATAGATATTGAAGTATATGAAGGTTCAAGCAAAGAACAGAACATGAGTTACCACTCCTGAATCAACACACAGAAGCTTGCTGGGCTCTTACAGGTACTTGGGGTCTGAAGGTTCAAAAGAAGGAACATCATGACATGAACTGTATGAATTTCACTACAACCCGAGGAAGATATACTAAAGCAGAGCTGTAGAATCTTTGCAGTCTTGTATCCAGTGGTGATGTTCACAAACTTCCTGAATTTTAGAGAGTTACAACTATACCAGAAGTATTCGACCTACACCAGAAATTCCACACACCTACCAGCATTGTTAAAAGATAGCAGGAACAAAGAAAAATAATTAAATAACACAAAACACAAGACTCTCTCCCAACACTGTCAAAGAGATAGAGCTCTGCTCTCAAACACTAAGTATTTAATTTTGAGCACAAATATAACAGAAGAAAAAAAAATCCAATTGCACATTCTGAAATTTAATTTTTCCTCTTTTCCTTTATGCTAACACTGCCCTGTATCTTTACAGCTTTTATTTACATGATACTTTCCGTAACAGGAAATATTGCACATCTGTTTCTAATCAGAACTTAAAACTATTCCATCAATGGGAGCAGTTTGCATTTATACCATCACTTTTTTTCTCTCTCTTTTTTTTTTTTTCCTAAGAACGGAATGTGAGCATTTGATGCTGGCCAGGGTAGCCATGGACATGAATAGCAGTCTAACAGCCACCCTCCGCATACAAAAAGTGTATCCCTTGGTACTAGCTGAAATTCTAATCAGAGTTCCCTCACAACACAGATATTGTAGGTGTGCTGTTCTAGTCATTTCTGTTATTATAAACGACCTTTCAGGAATTGAAAAAATTGTAGCTTGTCAGCTGAGACTTGTAATCGTTACCCATTCAGCTAAAGGATTTAACAGGTCTGCTTGTAAAGGGAGAAAAAATAGATTCCCTTCTCGCTAATCTCAGAAAGACACAAGTGCTCTAAATTAACAATTACCTTAGACATTGAGGGAGATTTCTAATAACACTGCATTAGAATGAAATTTAGTATATTCTGATGGGAATTTAATAACCACAATCAACTGTAGCCTGACCAGAATATGTGCAACACTTCAATCACGAAAGAACCAGCAATGATTTTTGTCTCCTCCCTGAAGTGCTGTCCCAAAAAACGCTGGTGATTGTCTGGGTTACATGTGCATTGGTTGTGCATTTAGTGGAGCCAAGTCGACCATACCAAGGGTTGAAGGGTCACATGAAATAATACAAAAAGGTGCACACCCTAAAGCAAGTAGGGGACACTTGATAAATTTACTATAGAAAAAAAAAGAAGTTGAATATCCTAGGTAACCCAACCGGGTTTCCAGTGCCTGGTGCTGTTATTATGGTCTTAAATGGGACGTTACTTTAACATATTCCCTTATGATAACTCCAAATTGCTCCTTAAAATGTAGTGAGAAAGGCAGTTTAAACTTTCAGATCTTTAACTACATATATGCTCATGTAATCTGTATAACACTTGTTACTGTTTTCACATGTAAAGGGAACTTTTATTGGGAATCTAAAGTGTAAGTTACGCTATTACCACTTCAAAAATATTTAATAGGCTTTCTAGATGATAACCTATATTAAAAACAAACATTCAGGAAGAATTCACAGTACAAGAAGATAACTATGCAACCAGCAGTGAAAAAAGTATAATAAGGAACTTGTTTAATAGTAAAACCATTGAGTTTGCCTATCGGGGAAGAAAAGAAAAAAAGAAGGTAACTCTGTTAAGCATAGCCTTGGAACAGTAAATCATCTTCAAAATGAAACAAGGGAAACCTAAAATCTGTGCAATTACCTCAGTTCATTAGATTATTTCTGAATTCTCAAAACAGCATTCTCTGCAGAGGGCCTCAGCCATGACAGCTGCACAGAGCAGCCTTTTCTTCCCTGCTCTCTCCTGTGTTAATCCTGCTGCTACAACCACAGCACTGCTGTCAAACCAAGTTGAAATCACACCGTCCACTTAGTCATAAAATCGGAGCTACCTTTCCTTTACATGGAGCGCTTCATACTCTAGTAAGCAATACAAAAAGTATGAAGTGCTCCACGAAGAATGGCTGTGTAATAAAAGTGTAATTGAAATGGCTCTGCTGCTGCCTCATTTCATCACTCACACTGGCCTCTGCTTGTTAAATTTTAAGATCTCTTGGGAAACCAGTGCATAATATAACTACACTCCAGAGTGTCAAAACAACCACAGCTATGATTTATCTCACGCATGACATCGAGGGACTATTTTAAAGTAAAGATTTTACCAGTAAAAACACGCTCTTAAACTTTCACACTTCCCTTAATTTAAAGAAGGCAGCCAAAAAATTCCTGAGGAACTTAAGGAACTTTTAGACTTTCTGTTGTCTTTGCATTCTGGTAACTTTTAAGCAGCAAGTCGTCTTACTCTTTTTCTTGCATATCCAAACTCACTGTAAGAAGAAAAAAAGAATATGGGTCTCTTGATATAAGATTAGTTTAAGAAAAAGAGCATCAACAACAAAACTATCAAATGAAAACAATTCAAATAAATTAAAAATCTAATGAAAATTTCTAAAACAAAGAATTTCTAAGAAGTCTTGTGAATTAGCCTTGTTTCCATTCAATACACAGGGATTGCAAATGTGATATAAAATAGGCAGTTACCACTCTCTTAGCTGACAGAGGAAAAAAAAAAGTCCATATTTGCTGTATCTCCTTGTATCTCTTCACTGGCTTCTACAATTAAACTAGAAAATCTTTAAAACCACGAATAGCATTTGAAAAATTCCTTCTAACCTCACACCCCACTGTGGCAAATACGATAACCAGAGAATATTTCTTGATATTTTTTTCTAAGGAAAACTAATACATGCACAGCAGCAGAGCAGTTTCTTCATTTGGCATTCATTTCCTTGTAAAGTCTGCCACAGTCATACGATGTTACCTATAGGAAACACCACGTAAAATTTATTTTGTCTAGGCTTAATTAGCAGTTATACATTTAGTTCCATCCACTCTGCACAGAAGCCTTGATTGCTATGTAATAATGCCTAGAAGTCAGTAATAGGCCATATAACACACAATATTACTTTTTCCTTTCTATTCCAATATTTTACTGCAACTATGGAAGATTTATAATTTCCGGTATGCTTTTATTCTGAGGCAATTTCTTCTTTGTGTTAGGAAACTGTAGCTAACTCCAGGGCAAGCATCCCTAAGAAGAACATTCAGAAGAATACAAATATGATGATTGTAAGCAAGTAATTTTTCCCCCACCTGCTCTCACCCCATAAAAGCTGACCAAAATATCAGAAAAGGTTAAGAAGTGACCAAAGTCTGCTTCCCTTCAGGATGCTATATCTGACATTTTGTTCAGTGCAATCCAGCTACAAGTATGTGTCAGAAATAATGTATGCATCATGATACTCCAACACTGTATTACTGAGAAAAATAGTAAGTGTAACACAAATTACAAGGGAGATTAAATCATATTTTTGAAAAATTCACCAAAACTAGTAGTAGGCACTATTATTATTATTATTATTATTATTAGTGGTTTTACTATATGTTCCTTGAAGGTCTATAAAGTGAAAACTTCAAGTCATGACTACTATTGATGACTTTGTATTCCTCAATGTATTCATGTATTAACTGACATAAAAAGAAATGCATTTCCTAGCCATTGGTAAGAGAAGAGGACAGCAAGCTGTCACTGTTAAATCTGGTTACTAGGTCCTCTTCATTCTTCCACAGAGTTGGCAATTAGTGCTCAGTCCTCAGAAGGTGGCAGAACCACAAAACAACAAAGCCAGATCAATGCATAAAGAAACATGAAATTGAAGTCCTGTGAGAGTCTCCATAGTGTAAGCACACCCTATCTATTCCCCCTATTTTCTACATAAATTTAAACAATCGAAACCTTGTAGTCTAAAACATATTAGGGAAGTAGAAATCAATGAAAGCTTTGTTATTTTAAGAAAGCAATTCTAAATAGTCTGAAATATTGCCTCCTTAAAACTTCAGTTTGCATTTTCATGCAATTGTGCGGCGAACTCTTTAGCTATAGAAGAAAAACAAATGAGTTGTGTGGATTTTCTGTGCTATGTTCTCTGTAGAACAAAATGAATATGGTTTCTTTCACTTTGCATGAACAGCATTGCTCATTATTTAACTATAACAAAATGAGATTTTTATTGTTAGAGAATCTAAACTTTTTCTGAACTCTGCAGTTGTCAGATAGATAGACTGTAATGATCAAGATCTCAAGGTCAGAAATATAAAGAACCGAGTAAAACTGTAATTTCACGCTGTGAAACAGTCTCTGAGAATACTGGCCCCTGACATATAACGCCATGAAAGAAACAACAAACTTTCATTTCTGATTTAAAGAGTATAAGTTTACTCAAAGGTGCTTGGCTATCTCCTTAAGTTTTAGAGCAGTATATCCAGTCTTTACCACTTGACAACATTTAATAGCCTACACCCCAATGACTGATTTTATTCAATTGTGTTTTTTTCTCCTCTTCAACTCAGGTATTTAGCTTATAGCTGGATCAGCTTGACAATGCATCTATCATACCTAAACAATCTTATTCAGAAGCATGTATTTTCTGAAGCTATGTTTGTTTGGTCTTCTGCCCTATTGTTTTGTGTGTTCCCTCCTAAGGAACTAGTTTACCTTGTTTCTGATTACAATATCACCTAACCTGTTTCATACCTCCTCCTCATTCTGTCTCTCCCCATCACCATTCCTGCTCCATGTGCCAGGTGAGGGAGCTTAGTTTATATGGAATAGATGAGGAGCAACTATTTCATATGTAGGAAAAGACTTCTTCAGTAACTGCTCATCTCCCAGCTCTCATAGGTAGTTCCCAGCTCTTTCTCTCGGTTCTTTCTAGGTAGTTCTAGCATGAGGATTTATTCCATATAAACATCAGTTTATATTGCAACAGAGGAGCAAAAATCTTTTTCTAATTCAGGAAAGGTGCTATAAAAAATTGATAGTAAAAGTTGCCTGAGTAGAGTGCAGTTGTCAAGCGTGATTGGATTACTTTACCATGGTTAGCAAGAATGATTCATTCCTTCTAAGAGGAAAACAGTATTTTTTCATTAAGTGAACTCTTGTATAATACAGCAGCATATCTCTGCTTCTTAGAGTATATGCAATACTTGCTATCCATGTTTCCAATTGAGCTGTTTACTTTCTCTCAAACCCTCAACCTGGCAGAGCTTGTGAACAGACTGCCTCTCTGACAAGCAGAGTTCCACATATATGAAAGAAAGAAGCAATTCTGAAGGAAGCACATCTGAAAGAAGCAAGATAAAATAGTGATGGCACAATTATTTTTATTTTATCAAGTTGCTGTAAAACTGCCAAGCCCAGAAGCCTTCCATTTTAGCAATGTTCTGAGAATAAATAAATAAATAAAGCAACCTACTCCCCCTTGTTTCTTCTCTTTAAAAGAAAGTTCAGATGCTTCTTGAGTCACAACACCTGTAAATCCTGAAACAGAGAGAATGGAATAGATCACAAAGCATCATTACTTTTATTTAAACAAAGATCTGTGTTTGACATACATATGAACACAGTTAAAGAAAAAAGCAACCAGAATTCAAAAGGACTAAGAGCTGTGTTCTCACCGAGACCTGACTGTCTTGTCCCACTCACCTCATACGCAAACTGCTGAACACAAAAGTAAAATTGGCGGATACAAATGATAGGAATAAACTGTGACTAAGAAAAGTTTTATGGGTCTTGACAAATGATCAATAACATTCAAAAACGAAGTCCAGAAGGAGAAAATCATAACTCACATATGCCAGGGGATCATTGCAAAGACCAGTTTTTACTATATGGAAAAATGGCAGAAGACAGCAAGGAAAAAACAATGAAATACAAGAGAATAGACAAGGAAGCAAAATTCATCTTTGATTACAGAGAGTACATTAATTTTCAGAAAATAAAATAATCAGAAATTTTCTAAAGTAATAACATTCTCAAAACAAAATAACGATACCACCAGTTTTAGAGTAGAGTTTCATCCTTTTCTTCCACAAAACAAAGAGATATAACAAAATCCTAAGTAATACTTTCATACTTTCACTCATTTGTATAAAGTTAGCAAGAAGAAGCACAACCAGAACAACATTAAATTTTAGAAGCATGCTTATGCCAGTTACAGGCCTGGTCTTCTACCGACACATCTGCTAGAACAACTCCTTCATCTGTAGAATGCCTGCCTAGGCAATCAAATACTTGTGAAGTGAGATACAGCAAAATAGTGGTGTTTATATATATACTGAATCCATATTAAAAGTATTCTTTAGATCCATCAGCACTGGCTGTTGTCCTGATTAAAAGCCAGCATTAGAACAACGTAAGTGTAAGATACACATCTCAGCTGCAGAGCAGACAGTGCTCCTTACACTTCCCACTCTCTTCCTGGTCTCTTCCTCTACAGGTGCAAATTGAATTTCTTTCCCATTAAAACCAGGGATTGGATTTTCATAGTCCATAGTTAGGTTGCACATAAATACCCAGAAAGCCATGCAAGATCCTCTAGCAAACACATCTTCTGTGTTAAACATACAGAATGAAGAAGATATGTTATCACGTTATCTGAGCCACAGACCCAAGAACTACAGTGATCTGGAGGGTAAATTCTAAGAAATATTGAACTTTATAAATTTAAGTACAGAATATTACCAGATAAACAACCCAGTACTAAAATTGTCCACACATTATAAATAGTTAAGGAATTGTTAGTATCTCAGGATTAAGAAGATACTGCCCTGAAAACCTTGAACTGTAAAATGAGCACCTAGAACTAATCTTGGCCATCATATTTACTAATTGTGGGCACCTCAGGAGGAAGTTTCCACAAGTCATGGCAACAGCAGTAAACACTCATGGCAACTTGACTATTTAATATGAAGTTTTGCCTAGGAGTGAAGAGGAATTTAGATTAAAATCCTGAGGGAGAATGGCAACACATTGAGAGGGTATGACGAATTAAACATAAGGCACAATTTCTCTCTTGTTTCATAGTTTACGCCACGCATCCTGCAGTCATATAACGACATTCAAGTGTTCCGCTACTGGTGAAAATTTATGGATTTAAAAACAAAGCAGTACAATAAGTATCTTTTCAGGAATGATGAATTCTACTACAAACACCGAGTGTCATCGTGTTTGCAACATTAATTCCTTCCTGTGCCTGAGCTACTTCAAATATCCATTGGTGTTAGAAAAGCAGCATAATGCACAACAAATCTATTTACTATCCTTGTGTGGTATTTGGGAAAGTATAGAAGCATGTCAAAAGAAATTCAAAATATAGAGTACTGTTTTGGTCATCATTTTCCAAACGATGGTCTTGGTCTGCAGCACCAAAATCTACTATCTGGAACCTGGCATTCTTTTCTAATGGTATTTTCCTTAATCTAGCTTCATAAATAAACAGATCAATTAGACTTGGCTTGTAAAATTCTTATTCATAATAGTACAGAAGAAGGTTGTATGATCATTGCAAGACAGAGTTCATGCATGGTAAGAATGATATAGACTGAAAAACTACCTTATATCATCAAAAAAAGAGTTCATGTCTCCTAGATGGAACAGGACAGATGGCCTGGAGAATTTAGTTACCTTATTTTGATGTGAAAACCATGTTGTGCAGATGCAAGTTACATCTAATGAGAAATATCTCTTCTCAAAGCAACTTTTATTAGTATAGTCAAAGTAAAATTTGCATTTCTATTATCAAAGTTACCCATAGACACCCAAAGTATTTCCTCTGTCACCATTCATTTTCTTCTTGCAGTCTTCTTTATAAACCTTTCATTCATTATGCTAATTTTTTATCTTACAAATAAGTACAGATTTTGAGTCGGTATGAAAAATTTGAAGATTCTACTTAAACATATTCTACTGAAAAGCTATAAATTACATAAGAATGACATCCATTCAATTCTTTAGGAAAAAAATGATGGTATTGGTAGATATTGGGATTCATTTTTTGCATTCACATATAAGCCACAGCATCTCCTGGCTAGATGGTAAATTAAAATATTTTAGTTTCTAAGAGAAAACAAATACTGTTACAAAAACCTGTGCTGCTGGAAGATGACAGAGGCCGGGTCAGACAGACGGACAGAAATGGCTTGGAATCATCTTCCAGCTGCTGCCAGAACAATCTCCCCTTTCTGTTGAAAGTCCTTCTGGGTATGTATTACTGCTATTATTTTCATGACCTGCTTGAAAATCAGCAGCTGCTGCTGCTGTGCAGTAATACGCAATGGGAGGACAGGTGACACAGAAGGAAGAGCTATGCAAGAAGGTCTTATTTGTTGAACTATGACAGGTCACACTTCCTTCCCTACACATTGCATAGACACTTGGCTGTAGATCAGGGGCTTCTGCAAGGGAGCCGTGTGGCCAAGCTGGACTCGACACTCACAGCACAGCATTGAAATCTGCAGTTAAAAGCAACCAGAACAGGCAAAATCTCCACAGTGCTTTTTTATCCCCTCCCTGTTTGCAGTCCCTTGCAGATCAAGCCAACCAATAAAATCCTAATAAGAAGTTTTCAAGAGGCTGGCCAGGCTCTGCAGTACAGGATGTTCTGAAGAGGCAGGCAAAATTTACCTGCAGCTTTTCTTTCTGTGTGCGTATGAGGCACGGCCTGAGGAGCCAACAGGGTAAAACCACTGCAGGCGGGGAGAGAAAAGCGAGCAGCCTACAAGGGTGGTGCTGCGCTGGGTGAAGAGCTCAAAGCAGGCATGGTGCCTACCTGCTCTGAGCGGACTCCTGTCTCCTTTCAATAATTAATACACAAATGATACCAGTTTATACAACTTATAATAAGCTACTGCAAATGCTGAATATAATGTGATAATCTTCCCTTATATGCCTCGTTATTTATTGGATTCTTTCTCAAAGGCAGATGGAGAGAACAGTGGTGTTAATCTCGTTTGGGCTTTGAATGGATATGTAATATCCATTACTGGATAGCCACTGGGGCACCAAGTTGGAACATATCTGCTTTATATGCAATAATTTTCAGCCAAAAAATTAATCAGCCCACGAAACATCTTTCAAGAAAAACAACTGATTTTGTAGCTGAGAAACTGACTGATGGCAAGTGACCTGGCAACAGCAACCAGGAGAGGCATAGACCACAGTCTGAATACACAATAATAATATAACTTTACAGACTGATGAAATACCTTATTTCAATTAAAAAAAAAAATCAGTCTAAAAATTATTTCCAGCACCAAATATACACAAACTACAGTCTGATCAGTGTACAATGAGGGCCCTTGCTGAGACTGTGAGTAATTGCTGCTATTTGCCCCTCTTCCCTGAAAGCTGATACTGGGTTTTGTTCTTCTTCCATTATGATCAGTAGTAAAATGTTCAGTGGTACAGGATCAGGACCAGTGTGGACGACCTCCATGTGAACAGCTCCCATGATGCATCTAGTGCCTACTTCTGCTAGTTCCTATGATACAGAACCTTTTATGGTAGTCTTTGTTTGCTATCCCGGAAAATAAAATTTGTGTAGCTAATTCATCAGGAGGGAAGGCATTCTTATTAAACCTTGTATGAGTTGATAGAAAACAAGCAAGCAAGCAAAACAAATAATAGTAATAACAATAACACACCACCACCAAGAAAAAGTGGATAAAAGTTTTCTAAAGGCATTAGAGTGGGAGAGAAAATCCTCAGGAGATTAACAGACAGTTAAAAGCCCAACACCTCCAGAATCACACCCTCAGACACCCACTCTTCATGCAAAGGTCCTCTCTGAAGCTGAACCATTTTTACGGTTTAAAACACAACACTGGAAAGCTTTTATTATGTTCATGCTTTCCTAAAGCTTTACAGACTGCTCCTTTTATTCGGCGATGCATCAATACACCCGTCAGCTGCAGCAGTTAGGAAGATGTTGCTGTTCCCTAGTACAGCTTCAGCCTTCCAGCACCATTAACTGCTCTGCGAGGGACATCGAACTGGACACCGGAAAAAATTGACACCTCTGTGAATCATGCCATGTTTATGTTTTCTGTTTGAAGATTTAAGCATGTTGAGCACAGCTCAGAGCAAGTAAGTTACAGTCCGATGCAACTTAATGATTCTGTTACTCAGTGCTTTCTCCTAAATAATGGGGACATCTCTGCTTTCTTGCCCAGATTTCAGAAGAAATACTGTCAGGAGGAAAGCTGTTCTGACAATCCCAATAGATAACTAAGCACCCTGAAGATCTCATCTACATTTTCTGAAAGCTGGTCCATGGTGATTTACTTAAACACTGACAGGGCTTTCCAGCACCTCACAAGCTGAAGGAGTAGCTGTCTACCTGCCCTTTTTAAACGATATCACGGGATGTTTCACTACTGAGTACCCCATCTCATCCACCTCAGCATATAACAATGGAGAATAAATCAACTGCCTAATCTAAGCAGTCTTCTCCCCTCCCATAGCTCCTGTAAGAGGCACATTGGCAGCGTGAATTCCAGGGTTACCAGTTTGCATGCACACTGGACTGCATTTGCAGGTAATGTTCTGCAGCTGAGCTCCCTTCTTCTGTTAACAATTCTTTCCCCATTTACACCACTGTTCACGGCTGTAACAACAGCTTTGACATGTCATAAGCAAAAGGAAGGAAAAGATTTAACAGTGTGAGCCAAAGCAATTAGACAGAGAGCACTGCTGTCGTGGTGGGCGAAAAAGGACAAGATGTTCTTCAAAGTCTGAGTGAATGAGTTAAAAAGGATTTAAATATTTAAAGGTAGTAAGGACCTGAAACCTTCACTATCCCTCAATTTCCCACTCAGCAGCTTTGACATTTGGGATCTGAAAATACATGGAACAATCTGACACAGACAAACATGCAAGTGTCTGCCCTCAGAGACACAAACCGCAAAGTGACAGGCTTTCTGCTTCTAAAGAGCCAAACGTCTGAAAATACACCAAGGGAAACTGTATGGAAACTGTCTATCGAGTTCTCATTTATTTTAATTAACTCAGAACAGTAGCTTAGTTCAAACCAAGAGTTTTTAATCACAGAATCATACGCTCTTCTGAAAAACCAACAGATAAACTTAAATGAAACGGGAATTTTGTCTGCCTCTGTAATCGTGTCCCCTGCTGAAATCGATAGCAAATTCAGTGCTCACAAGACTCTGCTATCATGAGTTTTTTTCTTATTTTCTCTGAGTGATTTTCCAGCTACATCAGCTACTTACTTCCAATGATCATATGCTATGGCAAAACTAGATCTTGAAAAAAAACTTATTTCTAAATATGTATATATATATATACACAAGGCATCTCAAATGACCAAAACCTTACTAGATTAATTAATTAATATAATTATTATTGTTGGGCAGGTTATCTAAGCAGCACTGCTCTATGACAGAAGTGTTTGTTTAGATTATGAATAGTTAAGACTATACGTGCGTGCATCTCTAAATTAAGCTTCACACAGAGAAAAACAAAACGCAATTGTAGTTTTCCCATCTTCTTGGTTTCAATTTATAACAACATATATAAAATACAAAGCTCCACAATATTTACATTGCCTATCATGCTTTGAGGCACCATTTTTAGGAACACTATTAATTTTTAGTTATTATCACAAAAAAAAAATATTTTCCATCTTCCAGAACTCCAAGAAAATTCAAAGCTAACTGTACCTACATTCTCTTTTCCAAGATATGCTACTCTCACTAGCTCTCAAAAATACATTAAAAAAAAATCCTAACCAGTTTTCCCCAATAAACAACTCTTGTAGCACTTCAGCTAAAAGGCAACCAATGTTATCAACGACCTCCTGAATATCTTGCAAAGACAAAGTTTACAAATCAGAAGCACTAAGGAAGTATTCTGATCATTTATAATCCTGAAAATAATTGCATTTTTAACTTTTGATAAACACCTTAAAATAATTCAACTTATATTTACTCATAAATTCACCCACAATTAACCTTTTTCAAATTTGCAGCTGAATAGTCCCAGTGGACCAACTCAACCACAATATATATCTATATAATGCTTTACATACGTCATATTATTATTCTTCTACTCCATATTAAATGCAACAATCATGGAAACTGATCACTAAACAGGGAATGGTTAGTGTCCATTTCCAATTATTAAATTGCCTTTCAGAACCATAGCCTGATTTCTGAATGCATTATTTCTGTAGAATGTCAGGAATACTGTACACATCATAACTTAGAAACACAGATAAAATGAAATAGTGTTGTTATCTGTGAGAGGTTAAGTTTGTACTTTTTTGGTAGCCAGGAGCTGCACCAGCTCATGCCAGAAAGATTAAACTTTTATTAGTGTATATAATTATTTTCAAAGTGCAAAAGTTAGCATGTTTTTCTCTCAAGATTTGGAATAAAATACTACCTCATTCTTGTTGGTACTCAAATCAGACCAAAACAACCAAGTGCTTCCAGTTAGCTTCTAGCTTGTGAGGCCTCCATTTTAAGAGACAAAGGATCAGGTTTTAAGATTGGAGTGCTCAAAAACAGTTTTAATATTTCTGTGGGCAATTCTAATTGCATTTAGAAGCCTAACACTTTCTGCACTGATCTCTCTCTCTCTCTCTCTCTCTCTTTTTTTAATTACCAAGTCTTCGGTGTCAGAACTCAGGATTAAAATTGAAGTTCCATTCAAATAAAAAACATACTTGAGGCATACATAAATTTATTAAGGCATCAAACAAAATGGGATTATTTTAAGCACAGAGATTCAAAACACTAAATATTACCAAGGTAAGGCTACAATGTATAGATATATTTAGGTGAATGATTTGTATCTAAGCAGAAGACACTGAGTCAGAAATAAGCTTTACTTTCATTCTGACTTCTACTGATTGAAAATCCTATAAGCTGAAGCTGTGAGCCAGGCAAAAAAAGAGCACACCGGGACTTTATGGAGAATAATTCAGTTCCTGTGAACTGTGGGAAGAAAATATGCACAGAATAGCTTAGTTGCTTCTCTTCAAATATTTAACCATGAGTGTTAATATTTCTTCCTAATGTAAAATGCTCTATTGATTAAGAAAGCTAAGAAAAAAACATCTTTTGATTTACTGTTGATGGTTTCTTAGAACTGTCATACATGTCATATTGCAAAAAACTCTAGGGTCAGTAAAATTGGGGTCTATGTAGCTGAAACGTGTATGCGAGGTGTAGTAGCACCTGTGGTCAGACCGTAGCTATTGGAGGCTCTTTGCTGGTGTGAGGGAGGTGGACTCATGACAACCACAGGGCTCCCTTCCACCCAGAGGGCAGGGCGACAAGGTGAATTGCCTTCTCTATAAGGCAAGCTCTGTCTTACAGAGAGTGCTTGGAGACTTCTTTCTCCCAAAGTCTCTTTCCTGCATATTGGAGGGGAGAGCTCGACTGCAAATGAGGGTACAGAACTGATGAAAAGAACAAAAAATAATGCACATAGTTCTGCCCGCAGTTGCAGAGCATTTAGAGTGAACGAGAATTACATGACTTGATTTACTTTACAAAAACTGATTAGTAAAACCCCTGTGGATTTCTTAACTATACTGTGGAGGGATATAAGATTAGTGTAGCAATTCCCATCATCAAACGTATTTACTGTTAAAATATTGGATTAGTGATGTTGTTATCCACTGTTCCAAGATTATAAAGTGATTCTTTAAAATTGAGCAGAAAAATACTGTGCTCTATCATTTGTAATTAGATTTCAGTCTTTTTTTGCCTTTCCACAAAAGTAATCGTTTAAAAAAAAAAAAAAAAAAACCTGTACACTGCACACAAAGAAAAAAAAAGCAAAACCAGAGATGCCAAAGAAGAAAAAAATAATTTTCCTCTTTTGCTTTTGAGAGAGAAATGGTTTCACTCAGTCTGTATCTTACTGCTCCTGCTTGTCACACTCACTGCTGTAATAAAACACCAGGTGGTAATAAAGCCATGTTGGATGTTGCTTATTTATAAACTGCATGTGGATGTGCACAACATGAGACGGACAAATCTTAATCCCTGGATATTCATCCCTCACTAAGAACTCCTGGGAGAACTACAAACCTTCGTGGTCAGGGTTCCCTATGACAACTGGGACTACGCAGCACTGTGAAGGAAGAAGTGTGAGGGAAGAGGATAAATTAATGTGTTCATTAAGGTAATTATGCTACATTTAGGCCAGGAAAATTAATGCAACAGTACCCTGGCTTTTTAGCCATTATCTTAAGTGAGTAAGAGCACCTGGAGCAGTTAGAATTAATAAACAAAGTTCCAGCACTAATAACACCGCCTTCTCACATTGTACCCTGTGAAACACCTCTAGGAATCACTCACAGACAGTACTTTAGATAGATATAGAATAGATAGTCATGTAAGAGTCTCTAAATAACAACAACAAAAAAGGATTAAATCAAAAGTACAACTGAACAGCGGAGATTTTGTTGTGTCTGCCATGCTGGCAAAACTCACTGTTTGCCACTGCTGCCGTTTTAAGCAATGTAACTGTCTCATTGTTTTTTTCCCTTATTTTGGTAAATCTGTGTTCTCACTGGATTTATCTAAGTAAATTGTAAGAAATTGTAAATTGTATGGCATTACCATACAAAATTCAGATTTTAAAATAGTATGAGCAATCTTCACGAATTTAAACAATCACAGATTAGTTTGATTATAAAGTGCCTTATGTCTAACTGACCATAAACATCGAGGGTATAAATAGGTATTCTTAACTGCAGCAGCTCTGAACAGCCTTGACAGGGTTTATCAGCTAACTGTTTAATCAGGCAAAGCAGAAAAATATAACCACAGGAATACATGCTACTTAGCATTTAAATAAAGCTTGTAAACCAATGACAAGTCTATTTGGGCAACTACTAGCACACATTCTTTATCTGCAGAGGCCTTGTCCCAGATTTATCAGAATGAGTCTCTCATACTTTATTTTCCAGGCAGCAACATCAGTTTCCATGCACTGAGTGCACTGAAAAAAATACAGAAAACTGCAAGTTAAAAGGCATGGCCATGAAAAAGAATTCCTACTTTAGAAAAGTCATATTGCTTTAGGAATTTATTAAATCATGGCCAAACAAAAAAAAAGCATCTTGAAGTAGAAAATAAAATAAAATAAAATAAAATAAAATAAAATAAAATAAAATAAAATAAAAATAAAGTAGCCTGTCAAAGCACTATAGTTCTTTACTTTTTCTATCATTGATCAGTTCAGGTTCAAAATTGTCAGCTAACTGGCTACTTCTGAGATGAAACCTTGAGCCTATAAGGAAAATAGAACTGTGATAGAGCATGAAACATACAGCCTACCCTCCTTCCACACGGAAAGAGCTGCTTTTTGTTTCCGTCAGACTTTGTGTGAAATTGTCCAACCACTAATGTGTATCAGCTTCTCAACTCCTGGTATTAGGGGACAGATGTGGTGCTTTCTGCTTCACTGACTGTTTGGCCCTGAACACTGAAGCTGTGCTCTCAGCTATTTCTTTCACTCACTCTGTTGATAAAACGTATCCCACAGCAACTCTGAACACTGAAAATGCAGTAAATAGCCCAAGAAAATGTAATGATTTTTTATTGTTATTATTAAGTAGACAAAAGTAGAGAGTCTTTCCCTCAGGGGGAAAAAAATAAAAATCAAAAAAAACTTTCATGTAAATAACACCATCTTGTAAATAGGAGTTGGTTTTACTCATGGTTCATTCTAGCAGCTTTTAAATATATTCCTCCTCCTTTTAGAGCTGGGAACCATTTGCTTTATGAGCACCATTTGGATCATTTGCCTGTTGCTCATAAAATAGACAAAGCTTTTATCCATGCCATGAATTTTTACTCACTTTATACAAAATATCTAAGGAGGGATTTGCAGGGGCCAGAATTACATCCGTGAAAGAATTAACAACTAATTTAATTTTGTGCAACAATAATGGCTCCAGCAGTTTTTGATTTTGTTGATTACATTTCTTCTCTCCATGAAACAAAAAGGCATATGGGTGTTAGCTTCTTTGTGTGCATTTAAAAAATATATATATTTTTTTTTTCAACAAATGAATAGAAATGACAAAAGCGTTTTACGTGTTTTAATCTGGGTAGCTATTAAATAGAGCAGTGGCAAATGCAGCTTTCAGAAGTGATCAGGTGACACGGAAGAACAAGGAAGAACAAGGATTCTTTTCAGCACTGGGAGAGTCCAACAGAGTATTTCTTCAACAACATGACTGGCAGCAGTCACATAAAGCATGAAAGAAAACTGGCTGCAAAAGATCACCTCTATCACCCCCATCCACGCACCAGAGCCCCACTACACTACGAACACCGCATCGAGGTGCTTCGCCTCCTCCTCTTGCAAGTCAAAAGCCAAACTTCGCTCACGTCTGCCAGCAAGCTGAAATCCGGCCCTAAGCCCAAACTCTCTGCTTCCCTGCAACACTTGCCGTAAGCAAGGAAACAGGAGGGGCCTGCTATCCCTCCGCAATGATTCATTAGCTGTTCAGCAGTAACAGACTTAACAAAACATTTTCCTCAATAGTTGTGTGCCTGCATACAAGGAGTTACTGTCTATTAGTAACTATGGACCATAGCAAGCTCCTGTGGTCCTGTACAGAAACATTATTGATTGCAGACACAGATCAATGCACGCCTAACGATTGTGATTAGAAACTGTCTGGATAGAGGCGTTGGGAGTTTGGGCCATACAGTACCTGGAAACAGGCTGGGCACAGGCTGCATGAAGAAGTGCATGGATATAAATACCGTGCAAGTATAACTACAGTGAAGAACTTACCTGTTAAGAACTACCAGCAATGTTAGCAAATTGTAATTGGCTGTACAGATTGTACTACAAAAGCCTACACAGTTAGAATCACAACTAATTAAAAAATAATAATAATATTAAAACATGAACAAAGTTAGCAATAATAGAGATGTGTGTTTTTTTCATTTCTATTTCAAAATCCCTGTGCTGTGTTTGCCATGTGCTTTTGGAGTAAACACGCCTCTAAAACAAGCCTAAACTTTAGGATCACACATATTTAGTTTTTAAATCTAGAGACTAAACAGGAGAATTTTTGTTTGGTCAGATTTCTTACAGACTGAAAACACATGGCAGAGCCTACTCTAGACTCAGTAACACCATAATTACAGATCAGGGGTTGTAACCTTTGCCTGGTTCTCTCCGTCTTTGCCAGCAAACTCTCAACTTTGGCATTACAGATATGGATTCACTGCCACCCTTAGCAACAAGTGAACCTTGAAAACAGAGGTAGGTTCTTGTGTCAGGAAGAGGCACTGTGCCAAATGAATTACTGATTTACTGCTGAAAGAAACATGCCCCCACATCCATAAAAAGCATCATCAATCTTCCCTTGACAATTTGCAAAAGAAGACCGATTCTCCAGGTTTGTCCTTCCAGCTCTTTTTTTCACCTCCACCCTGCTCCAGCTCCTCTTCTTGTACAGTCCCAACCCTTATCCTTGGAACAGCAACGTCCAGTATCACCTACAGTATGAACTGGCTCTTTCCTTCCTTCCAGCCACTCAGAAGCCACACATCAATGCGCTGTTCAGTACATCGATACACAGGGAACAAACAGCAAGGGTGGATCTGAACTTCTGCATGTCATCAGATTATAACCATTTTGCTCAATACACAAATGCAAGGCCAAAGAATCCAAACCACTTTGCGTTAAGGAACATATATGTTGCATATTAATCTCCCAATTTCTTAATTTTTTTTATTATTTTTTTGCGTGATTAGGTATTGCTCTCTTTTTGGGTAAATCGTTATGATTTAATAGGTTGATTTTTCAAACCTTCCTTTCAAAATAGCACTCCACAAACTTCAGAGGATGCTCACAGTTTTCTTGACACACCATTCAGAAAGTGGTTTGGTTTTGTGAAGTTTTGCAGTCTTTTAAGCTCTGAAGTTTCCTTCTTTTAAGAAACGGAAGGAAATATAATTGTGGCATTTGTACCCTAGAACAAAAGCTATATCAGATGCTGAAAGTTCAATTAAAAGGACACTAACACAGTTAACAGCAAAACAAATCATTTTGGCATATGATGTTAAGAACTGCAAAGCTACCTGTTGCAATGTTTCTTTAGATTGATTCTGTTAAGACATACAGAAGCCACCACTGAAGAAAAAAGCATTATGAGAAAAGTTGTTCCAGCCTACCTGTGGCTGAGTCCAAGGCTCCAGTGTTGCTTCTTTTAAAGGAGTTTGTGGTCTTCCCATTTCTTTTGTGTGCTGTTAGGAGAGAAAAGTATGTATTAGGTTATATGTTCAACTACTCTATCAGCAATCAGCATTAATTTCTCTTGAGGGAATAAAACAACACTCATGCACAAAATTCATACAAAATAATCATAATATTTGACGACTGCATACATTCTGAGTAGACTGTAGGTCTGATATTTTTGCAGCCAATTAACCTAACTTTCATAGAGCAGCTTTAACTTTCCAGGTGTGGGGGGTGCACACGTCCATCTGTGAGTACAGACGGAAAACCTCAGACAAAAGCCTGAAGTCATCTGCCAACACAGCAAGGTTCAGGAGCAAAATTTCAGAGAGAACACAGCTCTGGTTTTTCTGCCATTTCCTCCCTAGGCTGTGCTGTGTTGAATGCACACCCTGAGAGAAGGACAGAGACTTAACTAAAATAGGTGAATTTAAATTGTTCCACTGAAATTTAAAAATCCATTTATTTAAGTGGAATTAAACTTAAGTAGGTGAATTAAAAGAAATCCCTTGGAAGAATAATTTCAAGTCTGCATTATTTGGACAGACAGATCACATTTTCAGATGATAGCCCTTGCCTCTCCTTAATGCTCTTCCTAGCTGGAGCCCAGAAGACCGAGCAGTTAATAGCTTGTTTTCTCCAGCTTTTCACTACGTTGGAATTTTTTCAAGATTGACCACCATAAAGCAGAACTCTGTATAATCAAATAGATTAAAGTGATCTTCAGAGAATTAGATTTGCTGACCCTTCATACTTCCATTTATATTTTTATTTTTTAATATTACCAAAGCATTCTGCAAATACTTGTTAATATATGTAATTGCTCTGCTTCAGTAATAAATATGTGAGATTTGTAAGCACTGGGACTAAGCACTGAACAGTATGTCAGCTCCTTTTAATTTTCTCTGTATGAATTTCCCAGGGAAGGAACTTTGCACACTGCTGCATAAATACAAACAAGTCGCCTATATTTTCCTTCTGCCTAACTTCTTTCAGTCATAAAATGGAAACAATGAAGTTCACAGAACAGGTCTTGTGCTGAAATAAACTGTTAAGTGTCAGGATCTTCCTCCTCCAGAAATACATCTCTAACGTGCTAGCCGTTGGATAAGGCCTTTGACAATATTCAATATAAATAGCATTTTATCCAGGTCTCACATGAGAGCTATCTAAATGCCCATGGAGACTGCAAGGATTGACAAAGAGAGGAAGAGATATGCCAGTGGATTTTCTGTCATATACAGTAAAATGCGGCCACTTAAAAAGGAAACATTTTTTTAATATACAGAACTTGTGGGCAACTTCAGTTAGCATGGAACATTCACAGGGCTCATTTCAAAAAAAACCCACACCTTATTAAATGGCAATTTTGTTTTGGCAGGTTCGATTGCCTGTAATAATAGATTACAGACAATCATTTTTACCATTTTTGTTGTGTTATATTTTGGGGTAGCAACTGAACATGATTCATTCGTGAAATAGAACAATAAGTGCATTTCAAAAGAAAAAAGAAATAACCACAGATTTAGTGAATGCTATACAGAGTTAAAATGAATGCATCTGGAAAAGGCAGGTTGTGTTTTTCATATGTTCAAAAGCAAATGTATTCTACCTTATAATCTTTCTTTAAATGTAATAATCAAGCATAAAAGGGACCCAAACGCATACTGAAAATTATTAAACATACCAATTGTGGTGCCAAGATACCATAATAATTCCATATGGAATAACCTGCCAGGAACTGACATTAAAAATCTGAGTATTTCTTTACAAATAGTTTCTCTTGGAATTGCACATCGTTTTCTATTTTTTTTTTCTAGAACATTTGTCCAGTTAGTTTTACTTTAGAGCAGAGAGAAAAAGCAAGAAGCAAGTGTATGAATCACAGAATCATTAACTTTGGAAAAGACCTCCAAGACCATCTGGTCCAACCATCCCCCTACCACCAATAGCACCCACTAAACCACGTCCCTAAAATGAGATCATAAAGGATGCTGAAGTACACTTAGGTGAGACAATACCCAAAACTCTTGAGTAACATTTTAAAACAATGCTCTAAGAGTTAGATACAACTTACTGAAGACTTGATCACCTCTTAATGCTGAGCTTCTTACAGACCAGCACCTTGTGCTCTTCATTTGCTTCCTACTGTTCCCACTGCCCAGCACCCAAGTATACCCCTTCATCCCTCCAAAGACAAGCATCAGAAAGTATGCAACACAGCAAGAGTGACAGATAAAGCAGATTCTGGAGCAACTACCCATCTGTCTGTAGCCTGCATCCTGTAACACTGGAAGAAAGTACACAAACAAACAAAACCAAACAAACAAAACCAACCAAGCAGTCACTGCTCTCAGCCCATTGAGGTTTTTCACACAAGGTACTGAATCACAACAGGGGATTCAGTAAAACATCTTCCTTCTAGCTCTCATTCCATTTTTACAATGCTGTTTCAGAACTAAAGGAATGAAAGTTCAGGAAATTAAAGGCTCTAACACGATACCAGTCTGGTTTCCACAAAGAACCAGGCAGTCTCTTTGCACTGCCACTTTTCATTGGGGAAAAAAAAAAAAAAAAAAAAAAAAAAAGACATCCATGTGAGCTGTGGCTATACACAAAGTAGCTTACAATTCCCAACCAGCACTTGGGCTGCTAACAAGCAGCACATCTGCTGCAGCTTCAAACTCAGCATGTTGCAAAACTCAAATTGTGCAAATACCTGTTCTGAACTACGCGCTACTCTAGCAACTGTGCTTTCAGTCTACGCACTGCTTACTTACAGCTCGCTGAGACACACACATTCTTCATGGATCACGTAAGTAGTGCTTATCCACAAGTTCTCTTTTCCCTTTTATAAGAGGAAGAATGTGGTAATGACAGACAATCCTCCTGTGAGCGTCTTCCTTCCAGCACAGATAAAAAAGCTCTTACTAAATGCAGGAAGCTTTTGGAAGCCTTCACCCCCCCATTTTGCTTGGAGCGTCTTCCTACAACCTTCTGCAGTTTCTACTGTTTCTCTAAAGAAACAATAGGAATATGCCCGCAGTCTTTTGTTTATGTTCCCTCGACTTCCTCAATTTGACATTTAAGTTTCACACATAGAAGAAAATTGTACTCATAATGAGATAAAGATGGAATGATTTCAACCTGGATATTACATTATGGTTTCAGCAGTGCCATTAAAGCTCCCTTAGCTCTTGTACATGCACAGATTAGATTTTTTTTCTAGCAGGCAAGCATGACTTCTAGGATAAATTAGGTTCTTTTCATTTTTGATGAAACACCTGTCATTTCTGTTACAGCCAGCTAACATTCCACAAACTCAGGGCGTATCTGGACAACTGATTCAGTACCCACCATTCATTCAACACCTTCCCCATCCTCTTGAGTAGACGAAGACTCATTTTGTTCTACATCATTACTTGACATCTTGCATAGCTGCCTTGGTATAGGCACTAGTAGAAGCAAAAAAACAAAACAAAACAACAACAACAAAAAAAAAAAAAAACAAACAAAAAAAACACCAAGGGTCTCACTGGCTTTAAAAGTTTCCTCTATCTTAGGGATCCCTTTTGCCCAGTGAGAAATGCACTTTTCCTATCAACTATTCCCCAAGGCCAGGCAATCCTGTCTATTTGCAGAAAGTCCAGTTTTCAGGTATTTTCACTGAGACAGTAAGAAAGAAATTTTAGTTTATTGAGTTATCACATGGCCAATCACATCAGTCATCTTCTACACGACCGCCTACAAATTATCCGGATCAACTATGTCAGCAATCAATAAAGTCCAGTGTAATAGCCAGGTCGTAAAAACACTGTGCACAAAATATTTTCCAAAATATATTTGGAATTGTCTATCTATTTGTAACAGCAAAACAAAGCTTTAACATTTGATCAATTTAATTATTAATCTTTTCTTTAGGCAAAAATGAAATTCATCATGAAAATTTTCTGTTGTTTATTAGGAACAATAAGTTAAGGAACATATAATTACTTATGACAGCTTGGCAGGTAATAGCCACACATACAAAATCTACAAGAGAAAATAAATTTTAAAATTGATTCTAAAGGTCATGTAAGTCATCATTTTAAGTCAGGCTTCATTTTTATCTTTAAGTTGCCGCACTAGTGGTCTCCATTCTGAAATACGAGGGGGAAATCTCTTGTGCAATTGAGATTTCTCAAACTAATTTTACAACTGTATGTGCAGAGATTTCCCTTCTGATGGCATCTTCCCCCTACACTGTTCAGCTCCCAGTGTCCATACAGGTTAGGTTGAGCCAAAACAAGACACTGCTAATTTGCTCAACCTATTTTCTCCAGCAGGCTCAGCCCTGTGCTCCCTCTGCCCTATGGCACAGTTCCAGCACTCTCTGCCTTGGACCCTGCCCCGCCAGTCCCCTGCCTAGGTCAGGGAGGTGGGATACAGCTGCCTGAGGAAGAAGGAGGCCCATTCCCCACGATCCTGTCTGACTGCCACCCACCGAGCTCTCCCTTTTGCCTGCCCCTCTCCACAGCGCATCGCGGCAGAAGCAGCAAAGAGAGCAGGCTGCCAGGCCCATCTGTGCGTGGGAACCACACCCTGCTACGCGGGAGCCACTGGAGGCTGGCCGCATCCCTTCACCTTCTCCAGCCGGGAATCCTGAGCCACCAGGCTCACCTCTGGTGCAAAATACGCACTCTGAAACCATGGGAAAATTCTTCCCTTTTAGCTAGGAAGAAGTTAAATTATATTTAATTGGTTGGCCTCAGCTTCACAAGAAGCTTTTAAAATAAAAAAAAAGTAACTTGACCCATGGATATGACTAATTTTTCAATGACTATCACTTTTCCAGTCCACAAAAGGAATTTGCTCTGGCCCTCAAACTTTTTATTCCAGTACTAGCTACTGGATTTGTTCAGCTAGGTGTCAGCTCTTTTTCATCCCACCTCCCTATTGACAGGTTTTTGCTTTTCTTAAAAGAAAAGCTGGATTTATTAGAGTTAAAAAGTAAAGAAAAAGTTATGACATGACAATTTTGTTTTATGTATTTTGATTTCTGGAAAAGCCCTAAAATTATCTAGACAGATACTACCACCAATAATACTAATGGTTATTGATTGCTGTGAGAAGCAAAGGCAGACTGAAATTCAAAGATAATACGATGCATTTTTCTCTGGTGCCTTACAAAATTGCTATGGCAGCATTAAGATTGTCTGAGTCAAAGTGTTCCACTCCGGCACTTTACAAGAAAGAAAAAAAACAAAAAAAAGGGCTTTATGAAATTGTCTTTCAAGCTGAAATACTCTGTTGCTTAAAGTGAGATTTAGGAAACAAACAGCAAAAGACATTTTGTAAGTAGTGTGTTAGCACGTTACATTATCAAAGTCTGGTCAGGATTGCATATGTTTGTTTGGGGCTGCTTTTGTCTTTTGCAGTTATGTTTAAAGTAAACAGACAAAAGCAACAATTCTTAGAGAGGAACTGCAGAATTTAGTGTTTTTCTGTCCCACATTATAATCAAGAAATCATGTATACTAATTTCATTGTCCAGAGAGAACATCTTTATCATCACATTGAGAGAGAGAAATGCTATAAGCCTGAGGAGGAGATAATCTCCATTAACAATGCCATGTTCCTGCCTGTGAGTTGATTTCAGGTAATTGGATTCCTGCAATCGCCTCCTTCAGCCTCCTGTGATCCTTCACGTGGAAGGTGATCAGACGGGTTAATTTGAGTGAAAAATTTAATTTGATGGAACATACTGCTAGAAAAAACAAACAAAAAAAACACTTTGTTCTATACTTCCAAGCTTTAGATAAATATGAAAATAAATCTGTATGACATAGAAGTATGTGGGAAAGCCATAGGATAGCTGAAATCAATATGATAGTAGTGATTCATATGGGAATGTTTTTGCTGTCTGTTTGAGAAACACATTAGGTCTGCCTTTTGCCAAAGAACAAAAAGACAATTTAGAACTACGGATTAAACCCTTTGTGGAGCTAACAGCGGGGAACCCACAGTCTAGATCTCTGAAATGTGATTTAGGCACAACGAGAACAATCGGCTTTCCATGCCAAACAGCCACCTGGAATCACCATTTATGCAACTTCTACATTGCCTTGGCTGTAACAACTGTGATTCCCTTTCTGAAAATATCAAAATGCCCTGTGATGTTGCTGTATGTCTTCCCAGTGATTCCTTGGCCTCAAATGCCACAATTTAACCCAGCAAGTCTCTAATGGTTCTGCCAACAGGCAGCTTTTATCTTGCAATTACCTCTTCAAAGATGTAATAAATCACCTAGTGCATATACAGTCAGACAGCAATTATAAGGGCATGATTTCCAGAGGTGCTGCACACCCACAGCCTCCATTATTTAGAGCTGTTATACTATTACTTTAGAAAAAGCAGCCCCTCACTTACTTATTACCTTCTTTTGTTGCAATGTATCTTTGAGTAAAGCCGGTGTCTGGTAGGAGACAGGGAAATGGATGATAAGGGCCAGCTGTGGGGTGGGGATGAGTGACTACAGCATCCTAGGAAAGCTCAGGGGTTTAACAAAGCCTGACATGAGATTTGCCAGATGGTTCTGTACCGGATTGTAAAACTTTAAACTAATCTTCATTTAAGAGTTTTAAGGGCTGTATCCCTCTTATAAAGCCTCTTGCTCTTTTGCCTGGTTGATTCTGGTAAATTATAGATCAGACTTTAGAAAACTGCTTCCATGAACAGCAGCTCCTTAAATCTCAGCTAAACTGAGCAAGAAGATTACATGTTATTATGATGTAGCACAGCAGGATTTTTGTACAGCAAACATAATGATGTAGAGAAGGATAAAACTATCATTCTGCGCAAGGAGGTCATCCATACAAGAACAATGCTTTTTATACTGCCAGCAAATTCCTACATGAGGAATCTTCACATGGCAAAATCCTTTTCTTAGTGGTTCTGTACAGAAAACCATCCATAAGCAAAAGCCAAATCTGTATTTCAAGATTTAATGGTTAAACATCTTACAGGAAAGGAGAGGTCATTTGGGAGAAATTATTCCGAACATTACTAGAAAAAGTATCTATTTCAAGGGCAATTTTAGGGTAAATGCATCCTATTGTCTTTATGCAAGGAGAAGGATTCCCTCTGCATCCCCAGGGAAATGTCAGATACTGTATGTGGTATTAAAAATTAAAATGCTCACTAATCTTACAAGTGCACGTATATACTTTTAATTGTAAATCAAATACACTTCACATGGAAAAGCACAAAGCAATGTCAGTCTAGTAATGGGCAGAAATTCTTTCTACCTGCTGTCAGTATTTGTAATCTTAGTATCTTCACAATTGCACTGTTACAAATTATAGTACAGGGAATTTATAGACTGTAGGCACTAAATGATGACAGAGTTGAAGTGGGAAAAATGGAGAAGAAAAACAAGTGTTTGGTAACTAGTGATAGCAAAATTTCAATAATCAAGAGACTGAAACCATCAGGTTTACAGACCTGATATTGTAATGTCATTACACTTTTGACCTAAAAACCTTTTGAACAGCTGATACAAATATTTAAGTCTGTTTGATTTGAGTCAGCAGCTCTCCTTTTCATTTTCTGTACTTGATTTTGAATGCAATATAGTAATGTCAAATGACTTCCCCTTTCCCTCTCTTTTTAATTGAAACATTATTTCCTGCACATGAAAGCTTTAGACTTAAAAGCAATCAGGTGTGATATTCACAGCTCTGGGCTTTTCAAAATGTCACACAGGGGAATTATATGGATTTATCCTAAAGCTCTCTGTAAGAACATCAGCATTCTGGAATGCCTAAGAAAATTTCTTATCTACGATAATGTGCTATTCATGACTTTGTTGTTCAGCTGATTTTATTATATTTAAGCAGCAATCAGATACTGTTTCACATCTGTTTTATCTTGCACATCGTTGCTAACATATTCAAACAAGTTTCCCCGATTTCAGAAGTGATAAAAATTTCTTAGTCAATGCATAGCTAAATTCCTTCTGACTGTAAGAACAAATGTATTCCCACAAATTCAGAAAATCCTAAAGTAGCAAAATTACTTTAAATTTTTATAAACATGGAACTTTTTTTTTAGATTGTATATGTAAATATGTCAGTGATAATAGCTGACAAAATATGCTCACACGACATGTTTTGACTTGAAAGTATTTACATATATAAAACTAATGTGACATTATATGCTAAGGTATTCTTACATCAAGTGAAATGGATAAAAAAGAGCATAATATCAAACAGCTTGTTTTAGTTGCTTGAGCTCTACTCAGCTTTTAAAGAACGAATATAAATGTACACAAATCCATTTTGTGACTCAGTTATAAAGCATCATGTTAAAAATGTAATACATGCTAGCATAAGTATGATTTTTTATATTCTTGCATATTTTCTCCAAAATTGTTAAAATTCACATTTCTTGCTATATCTCTTCAGAAAAATAGTTTCTCTTTCTGTAAATTATCCAGGAAATACAACATAACCTCTGCCAGAATCCACCTTGTCCAAATGTTTTTGTTTCCTTAGGGTTTGTCATCTTTTTTCTTGATGGTGTGACTAAGTTATACTTTACAGAAATCCAGCTTCTTATAGAGAACATTTGCAGTTTAAATTGTTCTCTCTATTTCAACATAAAGTCTGAATTGGATAAAGGTGTTAAATGCTAAGACTTCCTAGTTTTATTTATTTATTTATTTATTTTTAACTTTACTAATCAAGCAAACTAAAATTACATTATCAGAGGCAGCCAGGACTAGCCAGGACCTGGCTGATGAAGAAAGGCCTGAATGGGAATCTCACACGCTGATTACAGCCAGGAGAGAATGGCTGACAAACTTGTGTACTTTAAGCTTTGAAGTGTGGCAGAACTAAGGAAAATGTGCCACCTTAAATTAGATTTTTCCTGAAAGTTGATAAATAGGCTTACTTATAAAGAATAGCAAGACTAATCTGCAATTCTCCTGACATTAAAAACAACATGATCTATAGAAGCCTTGTTGGATCATCAGCTTTTTTCATTTGATGTCATCCTATTTATATTCCTTATCCCCACTTGTGACTATTTGTCTTATAAAGTGTGTTTGATTTTTCTAGTGCATATTGTAGTTCTTAGTATATGAAGTAAAATAAAAAGTCAGATTGTTCTTCAGGTGGCAAAAGAATGTCCAGAACAAGTACTTGTACAATAAATAATCCCTCAAGAGATAAAAAAAAAAAAAAGTGTTTGGAAATAAATTTTTCTCTTATCAATTCTCTGAGTAAATTATTCAGCATGTATCCTAACCTGTGGCATAAAATTCAGATTGAATATACACAGTGTAACTTTTAAAATAGGGAGGAAGAGGGAAATGCATGTAGAGTCAGCAAAGATAATTATAGGTAGGCATACATCCATCTACTCTACAGCAGATAAATGCAAAGTAGATTCATCACCCTGCTTAAGTCAAGAATGTCTGCATGCTATACCAACAGAACTTGTGAAAAATACATACCGGTGTTTTTACAAGCATAAACAGATGTAATTGTATTCTTCTGTCCTTTGTTACTTTAGTTGTGGTCAGGATAGAGCTTGAAATGTCAATATTATTACAGTAAAATCTATTTCAACTTGTATTACATTCTTGTTAACCAAAAGAAATCAGTGCCTCTGCAATTCCTTCCCTTTCCTTGTACAGCTATGCACATTGGCTTTCCATCAACATAAGCAACATGAAAATACATATTTACTTGTTCCAATGGTGAGACTAGTATCCACGGGTATGAACCTTATCTTCACCCTACGTCTGGAATCCTGGAATCCCTTCTAAAGTTACAAGAAAAATCCTACTTTTATATTATTTGTTTAGCTGTGCTAATAGAGAATGCTGTCAAGGGAATAATAATTCTACTACAGAAAGTATTCTGAAATTGTAACCTTTTTTTCAGCCAAACATAATACATAATAACAGTAATAACTTCTCTTGCTGACCTACATAAATCTGTCTGCTATGCCACTCTGGAAGATGGGAACCTACAATTTATCAGAAACTTTGCCTGGCTGTGGATGTCACCTTTGAGGCTGTGGTACCATGCTGACAGAAGTACAGATATTTAACCCCAGTTAAACTTTCCTCCTTTTTTGTTTATCTTGTAGTGAAAAAAAAAAAAAAAAAAAAAAAAAGTACATCACAATGGATTAAGGAAAATATCAAAAGAGCTACTACGCGGAGTTTTTATACATGCTAAACTAAGTGGCAGACTGGTTATTAAGGGGTTTTGCTTTAATTCTTCCAGGTGATGCATTCCACACATAATTTGAGCTTTTAGGAATAGTTATTAAGTTAAAAATAATTGGAGAATCATTCCGATGGAGGTTGAGGGGTTTGCATATCTTACTTAATAGAAGAGATTTGCAAATAAGCATTTGGAACGTGAAAAGCAATGTCGAAAACATAGCAAATTGCCATCACTGGATTTCTGAACTATTCACGTTGAATTGCTATTTGTCTTACACTAAGCACACTTTTAGCGAAATAATATATGGCAGTGAAATCATACACAGTGGCCACTTATTAATTTATTAGAAAGTGCATTTTTCTGTCAATATGCAGCAGACCGGGAATAATGTCACTTATAAAGATTGAGATAATTTTCTAAAAGGTTGTGCAAGTCTTCTATGATCTTCTGTAATACACATGATTTATGTATTAGAGCAAACATTCAGTTATCTCAGGATTATTACACTAAACTTGCCGGTGTAAGTTCAACATCCTAAGTAATAAGAAACACTCACAATTTACATGATAGCAGCCCTTAGACCTTTCCAGGTTAGGTTGTTTGTTTTTCAGATTCCTGCACCCCATGTAATACTATTAAAATGAAAGATCTGAACTCACTCCAAATGACTTTTATAAGAGCAATATTAGTCCAAGGCTTACTACAAAAGCAAAACAATACAAAGCAAAACATCAACTAACAAAAAAGATCCTGGGTCATTATTCTCTATTTTCACAGACAATTTTATTTTGTAAATGCAAGTATAGCTTAATATTTTGTGTAAATTGAAACATTACCAACAGGAAAGATCAAATAGAAGTTATTTAAGTTACCTCTTTCTGAAACAGGGAAGTGGAAATCACCTGCTCCCACAAACCTTTAAATATTCTTGTCAGTCCCATTGTAACATAAGATAAAGCACCATTAGAACAAGCATGTAAAGCTGTTATGATCTATACATATAGAGATATGCAGCCTCAGCAATCCAAGGTAAAAGTAGTATTTTTCTCTTCTTTACTATTCCAAACTTATCTGAAAGACAGCAGCAGGAAAGAAAGAAGAGGCCATGCAAAAATCGTCAGCTGAACCAAATGGAATTTTCCAGGCAAGAACATACAGGCTGACTATACAAATGCACCAACTTTTCTTCCTTTTCCTTCTCTAAATAGTTGAGCACAAACACTGCATTTCAATATTGGTAAAGTGGAAGTCAGAAAGCAAACATCATAAACTTTTTATGTTCTTCAAAATGTCTATGTTCCCTTCTGGTGCAGAAGGCTGCCTGGCACAAGCACACTCAGCAAGACCTACATTGGCCAGCCCAAGGAATTTATTCTGAGAACAGCCTGATACAGTCATCCAGTTCTGTTTCTTTAGCAAACAATACGTTTGAATAAAAATGAAAATGAGAGGAACAAAAATGTTACTGCTGCTCAGTCACTGGACGCTAAGAGACACTGCAGATTAAGATACTAAAGAACTGAAAAACCTAGAGATAAATCTTTTGAAACAGGGAATTAAAAGACATTTCTTCTCCTTTATAGACATACTCTGATTATACTAAGAAAATTTATCCACTGAAAATTTATAA
Source organism: Cygnus atratus (assembly GCF_013377495.2). Taxonomy (NCBI): domain Eukaryota; kingdom Metazoa; phylum Chordata; class Aves; order Anseriformes; family Anatidae; genus Cygnus; species Cygnus atratus. The sequence continues at coordinate 16,470,446 of NC_066374.1, forward strand.
ATCACAGATAAAACAATTAATAAAAGCGGTAAAAGACATAAAAAAATACATAAAAGTTCCCTCAAGCACAGATGCTTCAATACATAGCAAAACGAGTGTGTATGACACAACTGATGGTAGAAGGACACATCAACAGGGATGGACAAAGACTTCTGGACTACTTAAGATCAAAAAAAAAAAAGCAAAACTGTTTTCTATGTTAAATATGTATGATAAATATAAACCTTAAGACAAACAGACCTAATCCTGCATTGTCCTGAATCCTCTGAGTGGGGAATTTTACATAACCTCCCTTCACTGTGAATGAGTACTAGAACTGTACAATATTTTATCTTTAGCTTTATGAACTAGCAATATTGGATTTTGTCTTTTATTGCAATGATATATACATTTTAAGTGCACAATCCTGCTGTCAGATACGGGCAAGGTTTCCAACTGATTGAAAGTTATGTAAAAATAACAGAAGGTAGAAACAAACCAAAATGAGAATACAGTACTAAAATTAATACATAGTTCAGCAGATTAAATTTTAGAGAACTTACTGGTTTCAGCCTTGGAAATTTGTAAAAAGAAGAAAAAAAAAAGTTCCTTTCACCAATCAGATTATGCTTTTGTACTTTATAATCAATGATCTTATGAATGATTGTTCAGCATTTACCTTTTTTGTCACCAGTAACTGCTGCTTCGTATACTTCCTACAGTGATATGAAAGTGCCAAAGGGTTTGTGCCACATGAATGGTGATTACTCAGTTTGTGTAAGTAACAGAATGCTATGTGCTGACAGATCATCAAAAGATATACCAAATCCTCAGCAGACCCATTTATGCATTATTACCTGCAAAAGGGCTACTGCTTGTGTCAGTGTTGTTCAGCATCCCAAAACAGTCCATTTAAAAACTGGGGAAAAAAAAAGCTTCATATTTCTAATCTACTCAAAAAGATGGAAGAAAGTCACGTTAAATCGTAATATAATATCCATTTACTTCCAGCTGAAGTGCCAGTCCCATTCCTGCAGTTAAAAAAACTTAAGTTAGTAACATTTTCTCCTAGGAGAATAGGAGAACACACATAGAGATAAAGTAAGGGGAAAATCTCAGCCAAATACTATATTGTATGCTACACAATTAGTTAATTATTACTAGTTAAGCTGTAATAAAATTATTAAAATATCAACAAAGCTCTCTCTTCCATAGAGTTATTTTGAAGTTTGTCATATACTTCCTATTACAATTTATTCACCTTCTTTCATATTCTGGCTGCCACATATTCTTTCATATTCTAACTTGCCACATGTGGATTTGTTGCATTCCTTCTTACAGAAAACATCTGTAAGGCAAACAAGTACATCTTCATAAATCTCTGATTATCAGGAGATATTTTTTTCCTCTCAGAGATAATGATTTCCTCTCAGGAGATAATGATTTTTCCTCTCAGAAAGAGTAGTCAGGCATTGGAATGGGTTGCCCTGGGAGGTGGTGGCGTTACCGTCCCTGGGGGCGTTCAACGAAAGGTTGGACCTCGTGCTTAGGGACCTGGTTTAGTGGGTGACATTGGTAGTATGCATGAACTACTACAAAATACAAGATTTAGAGGAAAAAAAGCCAGTGTGGAAATCATTTTTCCACTTTGCTATTTAAAAGACTTTCTTACATTTATCTCTGACTGTAGAGAAGTATTCTACTGTAGCATAAAACATGAATGATTCATTTTAGGAAAAACAGTTTGTTTCAGCAAAATTTAGTGTGGAAGAATCTTATCATAAAAAGCTAAAATGACTACAATGGAAATTACACAGCTTAAGTAAAGCATTAAATACTCATCTCATTACAAAATTTAATAATATATCACAATCAGAAATCAGGTTTACTCTAAAAAAATTGTAGCATTTCTTTCCCAGAAGCATATTGGGATTTGATTTTTATTTTCTCTTTCTTTCTCAGTCCTTAAACCTTATGAAAATATCTCTCTTAAAATTTCTTCAAGCAATTTGCTGCCAACAATTGCCCTCTTTAATTTACCTCTATCCTAAATTCTCAAGCACAATAGGAGGTTCTTTGCTGCTTTGAGATCTGCATTTCGTTCTGAATTCATTCCTTTCATTTCAGAAATGTCCGCCTTTATCTACATCACTTTACCTTGGGGCATCGTTTAACTTAGTCCTCCCCAGCCGCAGGTCCTAGCAGACCCTCCCACAAACTTCTCGCTTCAGTAAATTGATTTGCTGTCTCCTCTAACTATCCTTCACAACAAATCAATCCTCTGACTCCTCCAACTCTTCTGAAGGCTTATCTCTGGACTGCAAGAGGAAAATTGGAATCATCCTTCTTCTCCATTTTTGTATTTCTTCGTGGCAGTGGAGAAAGATTCATTGTACATTAAGCATTTGCCATCATACATGGGTTTAGAGAGAGCCAGTGGACCAGTCAGTGCTCCCAGTCTCACTGTCCATCCGAGCTGGAAGATGGCAGGAGCACTGTGAATATGCTGCTGCAAACAGAAATGTTGCTTAAACCAGTAAGGGTTCTCCACCTTCTCACACACAAATGTGCACAAAAGTCAAAGCTTCTCTTAGGATGTGCCTTTCCCGCTTACAGTTTGGGAATACTTCCTTCACTACTTTTAATTTCCAGACAACATGGAGCAAATCAATAACTCAACTTCACATGAGACATTTCTTTATCTTGGAAAGAACAATACATTATTTGATAGTTCATCAAAGATGGAAAAAATGGATATAGATAAGGTAAACAAATCACTCCTACAGAAATATTCAAAGGAATGGTATTGTTCATCTTCCAAGTTAAAAAAAAAAAAAAAAAGCATGGTGTAAGAGGATGTGTACTGATATACACAGGTATATCTGCAGATCAAGTAACTTACAGAGGGACTGCTTGCAAAATTATAGTTTAAGAAAGGACTGTGTGTGTCAAATTAGTTTTTAAGGGAATAAAAAAAATACCTCATTCAATATATGGTTAGAGCACCGAGCACATCACCAGTAAGACCATGGATTTGACAACATGGCATTAAAGAGTAACAATATTCAGAGGTGTAATAATGAAGTCAAAATAGACATGATCTCCAGCGAGCAGTGCAGAATCTCATTTTCCAGCACCTTTACACCTTTCTGAATTGTGGGAGTGAGATCTTTCTAAGTGATAATTCCACCCTATGGCAATTCTAACACATTTTTTGTAAGCAACTCACATTTGCCCGTGTTAATTCTGGTGTACTTTACAGTTTTAGCAACACGATGTTTCTTGTTTCTGCAGATTTGCATTTGTCCACACACGTTTGATACAAGCTGGCAAACCATAGCTTGTCTCCAGAGTGAAACAACCCCTGCACAACAGGAGCTCTCTTGCTGACAAGCAGTCTGTGCCAAGACGTCTCTATGTGTGTGCTCTGGTGACTTCGCTTCTGCACCTGGAAGTCAGAGCTCTGATGACACAACTTTCCTGCTGTAGGCAGGGCATTTCATGGTTCTTATCACAACCCACTTCCAAATCACTACAGATCGCGTGACCACAGCACTAGCAAAACCTTTACTTTATCATTATATTAACCTATTTTTGCAGATCACAGTTTACACCATAGCACACTATTACCTGGGAATAAGAGGGTTAAGAAAGCAAGTAATATGAACACAGAAAAATTGTCTTAGAGCAGAATCTTTCAAGCCAGACACTTGCAAGCATAATGCACCAGCAGCCTCTAAACTTACCTACAGAAGAGATTTCATTACCACATACCACACACACAGTTCCTGTGTAATGGTCTGTAAAACATGCAAAATATTTTATTTTGCTGTTAAAGACATAATAATGTGTACTGGCTAAATTCATAAGCCGGAACATTCCTAAAAGCTTAATTCAATTAACTGTATTTGAGAGTTCAAAGGAACCTTGTATCTTTACCGATACAGGATACCCAGTAATTCACCTAGAAGGTAAATGTTTTAAACATTATCAAAATATTAGTATTAATTTACTAGAAAAACACAAGTTCTCAGTACAGAAGCACAGTTAGAAAATTGTGACTTATCGTACAGGACAAAAGACAGCAGGGAGAAATGGGGAGTTTGTGAATTTAATAAACCACTTTAAAATCTTAGTGAACTTTTTCTAGGAGGCAAGTTCAATGATCTTTTCAGTAAGTTACACAGTGTGGTAAACGGAGTTTCAGCAATAATAGAAATTATATTTTATAATAATTTTCTCTTTATGGAGAAAATCATAACATTAATGGAAGACATGTTGTCCTGTATTTGCTAGAGTGTGTTGTGATAGTCGTTTTCCAATCCTGTGTGTTAATATAGTAATCTGTTTCTGACTTGTACAGAAAAGAATGAAATATAAGCTTTATGAGATAAAGCCATGGGTTGTAATAGTTTTAACACAGAGAAGTTTTTTTTGGTTTTTGTTTTAAAAGAGTATTTCAGGGAATTTAGAAGAAAAGAAAAAATTAAATGTTGTGGGGCATTAAGGTCAGCTCCCTAATGCACAGTAAGCATTCACTTGAAGAAAAAGGTTTTACAGTTTCCAGAGGCTCAGCGTGCACTTTTGTGCTTTTAGATGTCAACAAGTCCATTCTAACCATGCCCTTAGCATGCGTAAATCACCCCATTCATTATCAGCCAGCACCAACTGGCCATGCGAGTAAATCTCGGGGAAGTCTGCTATCACACACAACATCCACGGCGCTGTGCACTGTACTGAATGTGAAACTGCTGAGGCTGCCCCTCTGTGCTAACCGTGCACATTTAGAGGTACAACAAATGCACGGCGTTAGGCGCACTGCACAAACAAAAAAGCAGGCAAGCCCATTGACCTTGTCAGCCAAATGTTAAAATTTACAGCTAAGTTCTTCATCAGAATCATTAACTGTTAGAGCATAGAGGAAGTAAAGGAAATACACCTAAAAGGGTCGCGAGGGAGATGCCCTGCACAACTGCCAACACACAGGGGTGTCCTTGGCTCCTTTGGTCCTGGTGTCCCAGTCTGCAGATTTGTTGGAGTTAAGTTGTAGCTTACATGCATATATATGTACATGCATACTTGGACACATCTACTTTGACTTCTTTCATTTAAAGGTGACTGTTTATTTAAAGTTATCAGTCCATGGTAAAAAGCCATGTATTAGGTGATGGAAAGTCTTCCAGACTTTTCTAGCAAGCCCTTTCTAGTCAGGCTGTATAATTTTGTTTTGTTTTGTTTTTAAAATCCCTACCAATATAAAACAATCCTATGAAAGTCCATACCCATGAATATCCTATTTTCACAGAAAAACAGGAAAACATGTCAATTTTTATGGAACTGACGCTGTGTGATCTAGCAGCACAACAACCACATTTTATAAAACTTGTCACCAGGAGACTTGCCCCATCGAGAATAAATTTGATTACCACAAACTGATATGTGCAGGGATGTCCCACCAGTATGAAACAGCACGCTTTGCCTGTACTGAATATCAATTGTGGTCAGAAAGTAAGAATACTTTCAACCTAACTTTGTTTATGTTGGAATAAAAGCAAAACTCATTGAGCCCAGATCTACTTTTCCAAGGAACTCTCAAAGTTGTCTTTTGTGCCCTGTATCTTTATGAAAAACAAAATGACCACAAATATCTGTGCAATTGTTAATATATATTATCTTAGCTGTCACTGGTTTTCAGCATACCACAAAATATTAACAGTGATTAATAGAGTATGCTTATTTTCCTAGGGGGCATAATACAGGCTGCATATCAATTTACAAGTATTTTATCAAATGTTATATAGTTTTAGTTTATATAGTTTTATTACATGAATAAAAATGCTACTTACAATTAACATTTATCCTGCTTTTGTACTGTTTAGATATATGCATATGTACCTATTGAGATAGGTAGCAAACAATGCTACCTATCTCAATGCTACAATCTCTTAAAGGTAAATAAGCAAATCAAAAGAATTTACTAACATATTTAGGTGTACAATAACCATATCATCTGTTTTAGTTATGCAACTATTGTGAATTTTAACACCTCTCAAAGTTTTGATAGTGTGGTGTTTTTTTTTTTGGGGGGGAGGGGGTGCTTTTTCAATCAAATAACCTTCTTCAGTCTCTCAAAAATATTGTTAAACATCATAGATACAATATAATTGCAGAAGCCACTAACTACAAAAATCCCTTAGGGCTTATGTGGAACTTTTAGTCCTTGTGGGTATACCTTTATTTTAAGAAAGGATAAAAAGCTTTCTGCACCTTTGTGATTTCTAGTCCTTTTTTTTTTTTTTGTCAGAAGTTAGAATTGTTCTTTGTTGTTGTTGTTGTTGTTGTTTGTTTGTTTCAAAAACATGTTCAAGTACTTTCCTCTCAGGTTTTCTTCTTCTTTTCTAAGCTGAAAAACTTCTTCAGCATTTCAAATACAACAGAACAAGCAGGCCCTCTACTGAACTGCCGGTGTTTAAAATTACTTAACTAAACCTTCTTGCAGTAAGAGTTGAATTTCAAACGTTTATTTAATTTCACTTGCTCTTCTATACTTTTAGTTATCTGTAACTAGCCATCTGGATCACCACCATGAAGAAAAAATGCTTTGTGCTTTTAGACAGAGATCAGCATCCTGAAAAGACTCTCCAACTAATTACGTAAGATTGACAATTACAACGTGAAACACGTAACATCCACATGCTAATGCTGTAACTTGTAGCCTAACAACACTGAATTTCATTATGTGCTTTGTTTCTTTGAGATAAGAGGAACACCTCCATGACACCTAAGGAGATGCCCACCCCAAGCCTCAAAGTAACCCATAAAACAGCACCCTCTGACAGCGCACTACGGCACGGGAGACCAGTTGAGATGCAGGCAGAGCTTCACACAAGGGCTCCCACCTGGAATGGCCTTCAGACCCCTCTGAGCACCTCAAAGCTGCTCTTACCATCCCTGCTTCTCTCCAGGCACTTCATTCCAGGTGGCAGAATATTTAATGCCAGATTTTACCTCCCTGAGAGGCAGAACTGTATTTCAGCCAACCAATGAATCAGACTCAGAAGAGGGAATTCACAACGCAATTAAATTTATAAAGCAACAATCTCCTGGATTTTCAGAGAAACTAACCAGTGAGATACAGCCTTCTGAAACTCTACCAGTGAGAACACACCACGATTACTAAGAACACAACAGGATTGCTAAGCTAACACAACAGTTCTACCCTGAAAGCTTTCAAGGCAACTGGAAACCTACGGAAAGCACTTTTAGTGAGTGCCAGAATGAATGGCTCCAGTAAATGCATTCTAGAAGTTGGAAGATAAAAATGTGAATTCCTCTTTTGTCTCAAAAGCTTTGTTTTATACCCTCTTTCCCCTCCCCCTGCTCAGGTCCCCAGAATACAAAGACTTCATAGATTTGAAAGCACAATGCTGTGGAAGTGACAGACTTAGCTTGGTTTCCTTACAGGTCTGCTTTTATGTGAAATCTGTTTTTTCATCTTCCCTTTCTCTTTACACACTTTATCCACAGAGTTAATTCATCCTTGAAAACGAATACTGAATGCTTTTCTTTTAAACATAGGATGCTTTGTTTGGAAAACACGCATGGAGATCAAATTAGGACAATATGTGAGTGTGCATATAACTATTTTAATTTAAATAGAATATTAAGTAGAATTAGGCAGAAATTTTTTCACTTCACTTCTCCCAGTTAATTAACAGGTGTTAATTAAACAAAGATATGAGTATTTTAAATTAGAGATGTCAACAAGATTTCTAAAGCTGAAGTAGAGAGATTTCTGTTAATGCTCTTATATATCACCATGCAAGTAATCTGAAAGTATCACCATGCGAAAAGGTAAGCACTACCTTACATATGATATGTAGGTCATGTTACATTCATTGCCACAGAAGCTAGCCTCATTTTGAGTGTTGTTATTTCTTGAAATAAAATAGTCATTCCAAATCTTAGGAAGTGGCGTGAACATTATTTAAATTTGAGTATGTACTCACACTGCCCTCAATTTTATGCACAGTTAGAGTGAAAAGACGGCATCTGCAATATTAACTGAGCAGTCCTAAAGCTGACAACTTTTTTCTGTATACTGATGTATTTTTGTTGTTGTTGTTGTTGTTCTTTCTGGGTAGGTGGATTTTGTAAAGAACAAATAGGCTTGGCAACATTTTATAGCCCTTTCAAATGTAATTAAGTAATTAATTCTTCAAAGCACAAAGACTACAGTAAAATCAATGAATTAAATAATTTTCACCCTACGTATGCACTATTATACTGTGTTTTTCAATGACAGAAAAATAATTTGAGAGAGATAGTGAATTGTCCAAGGTGGTGTGTTGGGTAATTCATAGGAAAGGACTAAATGGAAGTAGCAGCTCCTAGCACCAATACCTACAGTTAGTCTAGCAGAGTAGAAATACAAAATGAAAGATACAATGGCCCTCCTGCTATAAGTATGCTAATGACCCCTCTTAAGTGGACAGGGTCAGATATTGCACAGTGGAACAGTAGGATGAAACCATTCTGTTCATTCCCATGAATCATTTTACTTAGACTGGGATACATATTTCCAGAGCAGATATTTTAGCATTTAGGTCTCAGATTAAATTCTTGAAGAGATATATCTGAAAATACATAACGTCCTAAAGCAAATTCAGACGATAATTTTTTGTTACTGAGAACTGTTACATGATTTTTTTATGCCAGTTCGATACACAACAGACACAAAAGTTAAATATGTACACTCTATCTATATATTATCTCAACAGACACAAAAGTTAAATATGTACACTCTATCTATATATTATCTCATTCAATGGAAAACAGCTTTAAAAATTGCAGTTCTTTTCATTTGACACAAAGAATTATTCAACCTCTTAAATATCACTTGATTTCACCAAGGTAGCAAAAGGTCAGACAAAAACTCTCCTCCATTAAAAGTACAAAATATGGATTAAACTAGAAAAACAGAGAAAGCAAATAGGATCAAGCCTATTTCATCGACACTTATTTCATCAACTTCATCCTGGAAGTGTTGATCCAATCAGAAAAAAAAAAAAAGAGAGTATCTTAAGTACAAAGTTAACTTTAAATTATAAGGTTAGAAAGTCTCTGAAGTATCCGTGAAGAGATACTTAATTCTAGAATAATATTTTTTACTCTGTTCAAGATCTCTTGCATAGCATACACATTTGCAGAGTGGTCATCTATTTTGAAGACCATTTTTAACAGTGTTACCTAGTTTCCAAGACTTCTAATCTTTTTTGTTTGGTTGGTTGGTTTTGTTTGTTTGTTTGTTTTTCCTCATCTTTTTGCTTTTGATTCTTCTGTGGAAGATCTCCCAAAGTGCCAATCTCATATAAAAATTTGTCATAACAGCATAAAAAACATTTTGCAAGTGTCTGTAACAGCAAGTCTGGCTTTTGCTTAGATCAAGAAAAATGTTGGGAGAGTAATAGTTCATTAATGTCTCCTTTAATAATGCTAAAGTTATTTTTAAAAGCGTACTTCCTCTAATGGAATAGATGACTTCTTTGTCTCTGTGACTTTCTTTCCAAACTGCACATACTTTATATGAAACATAGCTCCGAGGCTGTCAATTGAGCTTGAAAGTTAATGTCCCTGTAAATCACCAACTGCCAAAACGAGTTACACCATTTACCTTGTGACTGTTTTTTGAAAGTTATCATCAAAGTATTTAGCTAATCGCACTTCAGACTGTTTGTATGGCCAGCAGCCATCCACGTATACAAGACTGAACAACAGAACTGCATGCTTGCTGGATAAGCAGTGTTATGGTAAGTCATTAATGTGCTATACCAGTGATGGATTTCAAAATTGAAACTGCCATGAATCATGTCATTAAGTTAAGATTCTCTCTCCATACTAACGCGCCTTGCAGCAGGAGAGCGAGAGCAACAGCACAGTTTTTCAGAGAAGTGTTTTCCACATAACTCAAGAGGTGAAATGAAGGGTTTTCTTTCTTTAAATGCACAGTTTAGACAAACAAGTTTGCAACCAGCAATCTCTATTTCTTTTTCTTGAGAGGGTTTTCCTAGACTATATATTGGCTTATTTTTACATGCATCCCTGAACCTACTTAAAAATGATAATAAAAATATAACACAGCTGTAACCTTATACAGTGGGAGTAATTGCTCGGAGTTCAATGAGCATTAGTGGAGGCAACCATTGCTCTGCTCTGACTCAACGGCTGAGGGCAAACAATATGCAACAACCATAGCAAAAGATCAAGAAAAGACCAGTCAGCTCATTCTTAACACTTAGGTTTGCTAAGACTGAACTGAGCATATTTCAAATTAACAATTGGACGAGACAAAGTTTAAACCACGATACCAACACAGAGGAGAAAGATCAAATCCCATTAGAGTGGGATCCCATTAGATCCCACTGGAGTCTGCTGTAGAGTGAAATCTGTACAGTGAAATGGTTTGTGACCCATACAGGATGTTTGCCCTGTGAATGTTTCAAGAGCTTCAGTCTTGCTCCAGTCTAACCTGATTGTTAGCAACAACTCTGAATTGAAGCACAGAAAGGCCCTCTTGAAACCGTATCCTTCACTTCACTTCAACTAAATCCAGTTTGCATTCTCCAAAACCATGTCACAAAATGAAGTGAAGCACACTAGGTGATCACTCTATCTGAGCTAAAATAATTACACAGATACATCTTCTGCATCCAGCCAACTGGGAAATTCAGGATTGTTTTCCAAGTGTTCCACAGGGCTACACAAAACATCAAGAGGCAGCTTTATTTATCCTATATATCATCTCCTAAATTATGGTAAACAGGGCTTTGATTTTTTATTTTATTTTTAGATCAGTTAAAACCAGCTGATTGCTATTTTGTAATTACTACTTTTAGTTAAGCAATCCCAGAGAGAGAAAACCAGAACAAGGAGCAAAACCATTGTCAGGTTGGTCATTTCATAAATAACATTTTCACAGGAATCTGTTTATGAAAAGACCATGCCAGGATACCAAGAAGGAATTGAGCTGCTGCAGACAGCTGAGGAAAAAAAAAGAAAAAGGAAAAAAAAACAAAGAAGAAAAACTCTACTTCATTTACATTTCATTACAAAATAATTTTTCCTAATAATATACTTTAAAATTACATCCTCTTTGCTTTTGTCTTGAAATCAGTGGAGGTCCCCCGTGTCATTACAAAGCTGTAAACAGCACTTCAACAATGATTATATGCCAGCATTGTCATTTTTCCTCATGCTTATTACAGGCCATATTTCTACCAAGATTGCAAGATTATTGTAATATTTCAGGCCAGCAAGGATTAGTAAAAACAGTACATAAATGATACAATACAGCCTGCAACTGGATTTGAAGAGAGAAAGAGGCAGGTACAGATTTTAAGTGACAGGGAACGGATTACTTTAATGTTCATAATAATAAGACCTGCCAACAGAATAAGGAATAGAGTCATCAGTTTACTACCAGTAGTGACATTTCTTGTTGTCATTCAGCAAACTAATTGCCTCTTTTGTCAGGTATGAATTCCTTTTAACAGAGATGCTAAAGACAATGGTGCCTGGCCAGGAAGATATTCTGATTCTTAAAGGCTTCTCCTGTTTACTAAAGTTCCTTTTCAAGTTTGTTTATCATTTATGCTGATGTCTAAGGAGCTATTGGGTTCTTGCTTTTCAGAGCTGGGTACAGAAATAAGACAGAAAGCATTATGAAGCAATTTGCCAGCCTGTATACAATAACCTAAAGCATGTATCTATTTCTTTAGAGAACAGGAAGCATTTAATCATTCTTTGAAAAACCTACTTATCAAACTGAATTACTTGAAGCATCTTCCTATAAATCACAATGAAAAAGTATTTTATGTTTCCAGAAATGAAACTTCTATTCCAAAGAGCAGAAATGCTAGCAAATATACACATCCTATTACTACGCTAATTCTGCAAACTCCTCTAACTTTGCAATGCCTACTTTACAAATAATTTTTTTCCTGAGCAATATTACTCAGTCCAAACAAAGTGATAAACATATAATTAACATATAATTAACATATCCCCTTCTTTAACTCTTAACAGTCCACATTTAGAAGATATATACAGTTCTAGGAAAGAGAGTCTCTATCTTCCTGAATTTTTGTTGGTACACACTGAAGCACTTTCTGGTGTGAACCCTGAACGATCAAGCTGGATAAAATTATTTAGATTTATCAGGATTTACTTATTTTGCATTATCAGGCTATGCATCAAATTACCAGGTTGCAAATAGGAATTGTATCAAAGAGTTCTTACTTACAATAGCTGATGCACTCGTAAGAAACCTAACATTAATTCTTTTCTTTTTATTTTTTTCTTTTTTTCAAGAATTTAACACTTAAATCAGTAAAGCACAGTAGTTCTGTGTTGCTGTCTGTATATCAAACCGACAGACATTTTTCTTTTCTCACTTTAAAACCAATAATATATGTTAGTATTACAAAGTAGCATCACAGATACTGGGCTTTAAATAGTAATAGCATATGCATTTATTTGAAAAAAAAAAAAAAAAGAAAAAAACTCTCTCATGCACAAAATGTCTATTAGATTGTATATCTCTAACATCACATATATAATAGTTCCAGCCTCAAGAAAAAGTTTGAAACAAAACCTTAATGTTATGCGTCTTTTCAGAAGAAGAGGCCAGAAGGCAAAGTTCCTGAGCACATTAGTGGTTGTCCCTTCTATTTGCAAGGTTTATGTGCTGTTACCAGTAATGACAGTTAATTGGAAGATCACAACTGTGATCTGAGCCACTGTGCAAGTCTCTTAACAGCAGTGAAGCTACCTATAGTGATATGCCCTATCTATCAAATAATATTCTGTGATGTTGTAACACTGCAGCAGCAGATAAAAACATGGTGGAACAGACTGCACACTGCCAGCCAGTGTACTACACAAGCACGAATGTTTTAAAACACCTCTTGTGTAGTTCGGGTGAAAAACTGGACAATGAAAACGAGCAAACTACATGAAGTGGCGATAAGAATAACACTTACATCTGTCTTCAGTAACCACCAATTTAAGCACTCGCTTCAGCCTGGAAGATGGATAAAATTCCTCCAGTGATATTGAAAATCAAATCCCAACCCTGAAAACGTCATGGTCATCAATGCAAACTACATAAAAGGTGAACAGTCACTGAACTCTACACATCAGATTACAAAATTTTCAGATTCAAGCAGTTATTAATTAAACTGACATGGATTTAGGCTTACTAACTCACTGCAATTGCCCACACCTTATCTTCTGTTACAATCTGTAACCTAACAATTTATTTTGCATTTTTGAAGCTACAAAAATCACTCAGAGGAAAATAAAAAAGTGTCATTTGTGCTTCTGTTTCCCTGTGAAGGAGGATTTATTTTAAATATATAAGTTTTAGCATCTCCTCTGTGTTAGTACATACCTACTGGTGATTGGTGAATCAAATTTAGGTTGAATTATTTGAGAAACATATTTCATTTATTTTCAATGAAATATTTTCTATAGAATTTTATTGTGAAAACTTCATCCACCTGCCAGTTGTGTGTATTTTCAAAATAAACTGGTTATGGCTTGATGATGATAAGGCACATCCTAAAATAGGGCTAACATGATGGCTCTCATAAGCTCCCTTAGGAATACTATCGCCTTAAAAAAACAAACAAACAAAAAAAACCACTCACTTTTTAATAAATCACCCACAAACTTCAGCAGAATATTACACAGGTTACCAGGACTTTCCTAACAGATACTGTACTAAAACACCAGTGGCAATTACGAGCACAACACAGTTTAGCTCAGCCATGTTTATACAGCTTTTAACAAAACACAGTATGAAATAGTTAACTTAGTTCAAAAAAATATAATATATATATATATATATATTATTAACAACTTCTGTTTTCACTGTTTTCCAAATATACATGCAGGATTTTTTTAATCTCTCTGCTGTTACTTTACACTTCACTGCACTGCTTTACTGAACTCACTTTGGAGTCTAAGCCATTTCCAAACACGATTTGATCAGAAGGCTTCAAAATAAGAAAACAGAATTTGTCAGTGTACACAATGTGCCCTAATTTAGATACACAGTTAATTTGAGGTGTGGAGGAGAGTTGTTTTGCTCCCTCTCTTGTTCCTAAGTGTGGACAGCATGATGGCTGTGATGAATCTATGAAATGTTTTCAATAGGAGGAGTATTTAGGAATCATTTTCCCTGGAGAGGGATGTTTTTAATGCATTTAGAAGAGACGATTCTTTTCCATTTTCACACACTCACATTATGATTACAGTGAGCATGATGAGATACTGATATTATGAAAACAAGTAAATGTTTTTCTGATTTTAGTACCGTTGATCAAGCTTTTCTCCAGTGCCCAAAGCAGTATCCAGCCCTTATTGGAGTAACCATTTGCATGCTGTGCTGCTAACTCTGTACTATGAGATGTGCAATTCCAAACAAAGCCAGCATTTTCTTTGCCAGTCATTCACCAAAAATATATGTAAAGACTCTAATTAAAAACATAAAGATAATAATTTTGATTATATCAAATCCTACTAAAGCACAAAGAGTTACAGTTCCAATACAGAAACAGACTTTGGCTTTCCTGCTTGTGTTCCTTCAAGTCCCGAACAACCATCCCTGTGATTTCAGATGAATTACTTGTTTACATAGAGTCAGAAACATAGCTTAACCAGATACCAATGCGAAACCACTGAGCTCAGTGTAAGTATGAAATTTTACTGAGGTCTAGTTATGCTGCATGAGCATAAGGCCTTGCACGTGATTTTTTGCAGCCATGGAATCAAGGAGTAGACTACATGAGGGAGACACATATCTGAAACTTCACTATAGCCTTCACTGTATGCTACATTAGATTTCATAAGGGGAATACTTTAACATTCTGATAATATATATTAAAAATGTACAAATGTCTTTATGTCATTCCAGTCACCAATGTGCAAAAAAATATTTTCCTTCCTTAACTATAATTAATCATCATTAACAGTATCCCATCAGGACACAGGCGCATTTTTATCATTAAAAATTTGGTATTTTAAGACATAAAATAAATAAATAAATAGGTTGTGATAAAAATACAGGAACTGGTATGAATGAAGCAGGTTTATAACAGGAACACTGATTAAGTTCCTGAATAGGTACTGATTATGATCAAACAAAATGCTAAAAACAGTTTCTTATCAGTAGATATGCTAGGTGTTAGGAAAAAAAATGTTCAAAATTATTTATAGGAGTCAAATGATTATTGCCTCCAACAAGGTATTTGTTACTGATATTAAAGCTCCCAGAAGCAATAGTATGAGGACACACAAATAGAAGCCAGAAGGGGGTTTGAAAGCCCTGTGAGAAAGCGTTTTGTTTAGTATAAGAAAGAATAGTGGTATAGTATAAGTATTATATACATGTACAACTGAACATAAGCACACTAACGAATATACTAGCAAAATAATAAAAGCAATTTACTCTATCTTACATTAACATGCAACTGTATAAACTAGATAACATACTGTGTCTATATTAGCATTAACATTTTAGCCCTTAGCCCGTTTTTCAATATTTGTTCATTCTCTAATACAAGGGCGATTTAATTGTGATATAGAATAAATATTAAAAACATTCTGAAATGCCTTAGAAATTGATAAAAGTTTACATGTAGCTGTGAATAAGATCACTAAGAAGACAGAAAGGGTGCTTTCCTTTGTTTCACTGAATAAAGTGTCTGTGAATTGTTTTGTTCATGTACTCAGTATTTTGCAAGTACCAACACATTCTCAGGGGTTGGCATTGTGAAATAACTTACTGGACTTATTAACATGAAGGAATGTTGAAGACAAAGTGATATTTCTATAGAGCAAGCATACAATACTTAGTATAATTATGTACGTTTTGCATGACTTTAAAGGGAAGACCTAATTAAACAGCATGCATTTAATAGACCTATTTTTATCTGCCTCTGTATCAACATTAATTAATAACATTGTTCAGCCAGCACTTAATTTTTGCTACTGCTCTTCAAGGTGCAAGGAACTCTACACTTTAACAGACTCCATATTCTGCACCTCCTCAAATATAATTACATTTGCATTGTACAGCCATTACGAGAAAAAAATCTGTACTTATTTACATAATATGGATACTGTAATAAATATCACATTGATCAAAGTCTCCAAAGAAATAGATAAAATCTGACTCAAAGAAAACCACCAAAGGTATACTTCATCAGCTCTTAAAACTAGTCACTTCTACTTGGGAAGTCTTCAGTTCTTGTGGCAAGAGCTGTGGGATTTAAGGTATAAGGGAGTTGTAAGGATCAAAGCCCAGGTTGCACCCGAGTTACAAACATGCTGTAGCTGGCTATCAGGGCTGCATCTGTGAGCACAGCCAGGACACTCAGCCCATGAATTTCCTGGGAGGCCCGACAACTCAGGCCAGTTATCCACAGAGAAGATTCCCAGTAGCAATCTGAAACATCTCTCAGAGTGCTATTAAATATATAGCGCAACATACATATTCCATGTACCAAAGAAAATGGCTACTGAAAAAAAACAGCAAGGACAATTGCTACTGAAAAGACAGTCAGGACTGAAGAAACGTATTTGTAGCAATGATTTAGAAAATAATAGTAATAATAATTTTATCAAAACTTGTCTAAAGCATTTTGGTCCTCTATTTGGCCCATATATATCTAGATTGATAAATAACAAATGTAAGATTGAGGAGAACTGTGACAGTTTTATTTTAGATAAGTGAACAATCCAAATGTAATGAGATCCAAAACAAAACGTTACAGGGAATAAATAAATAAATAAAACCACCAGCTTTCCCTAAGTTGTCTGAGACATTTTCAGTATTCAAAGCATTCATGAAGTGTTCATGAAGTGTAACAAAAGCTACATAAGCAAATATAAATCTGCTATATTGTTTAACAACCTTGGGGAAAAAACACTTCTGCTTGAAACTCTGAAGGTACAATGTTTGAAAGAGCCAGTGAGCAGTTCATAAGAACTAGATAGTATTACTTCCTACCACTGTACTGCTGAAGTGTTAAAAACAAACAAACAAACAAAAAACAAGACTGTTTGTTAAAATATGGTTTTGGAGGACATTTCCTTGCTGTGCCAGGAAGGTCTATTTATCACATTTCTCTTACCAAAGTGCTCATGGTCAATGCGCCTTCCCCAGTACCTACACAGCAGCCTCACTCTTCTTGAAGTTCTTGAAATCACAGAAAAAGCTCATCACAGAAATAATGCTTTGACATCGTCTCGCAAAAGCTGTCCAGTGAAACATCTCAGGATACCTGCGCCCTCTGAAATACTCAACATGCTACCTAAGCCTTGCAAAGAGGACACCACTTCTTACACCTACTGTCAGATGCCGACTGCGTAATATCCCACAACTCCTTTCCAAGTTTCATTCCCAAGTCTGGATGTGAAGGCATGAGAGACAGTACCATCACAGTAAAACAGGTGTAATATTCAGATGTAGACAGCTGGCATCTGCTTTTATCTGAGTTAATGTCATACTTTGGTATCCTTATGATGAACTGGGTATGGATACCATGCCTAGGAACAGAGCACAATGCAGAAGGACACTAAACCCAAACACATTGCAGCATTATGTCTATGGAAGGAGTATGTCATTTCATATTAAACGTGAATGACTGTAGCAAGGGCAAAATGAAAATGCATTTGCTCAAGAAAGTAGGATTTGTCATAACAAAGAGATTTTCAGTTCATTAAAACCAGAAACCCTCTGACCTTCCAGTCAACTACAGACAGGGGACATTCTGTTTCTGAACTATGCAAATGGTAATACAAAAATCAAGAATTTTTATTATCCTCTTCCATATGCATAAACCCCACATTCCCATTTTAAAATTACATTATACTGTGGCCTTCTACCTTTGAGTGACTGTTGCTAGCTGAGTTTTATCATTTAATATGTAGCACCTGCATTTGGCATAATAAAATTAAGCATTCCTTTGGAAATCAGATAGCTAGAATGTTTCTGTTTCTCTTTTAGACAAGGAGAAGACCTGCCTCCAAATTAGTATCTTTGATGTTGACTTTTCATCAGCAATAGAGAACTTGGTTTAAAAATTAAAATCCCAAACATCAAAATGCATGAAAAAGCTGTTAGAACTATGCAACAAGGTAACACTACAAAGTCACTGGATTGGAAGTTTGTGTCTGTTCTTTAGGATCTGATGAAAAAAACACAAACTTGTTTGAGAATCAAAGCATAATAATCTTTGTGAACTTTTTGCTGATATGGCTAAGACTGGCTACTATCAAAGAAAACAAATGTCTGTATTCAGATGCAGGCTTAGCTCTTCTACCTCTAATTAAGCCTTCCTTTAGAAGGCTATCCTATTCTAGTTGGAAATTAAATGGAAAAACTGATTGGTTCTGATAGTCTCCCAGCTATTTTCAAGTGACTGCTATCTGATGAGTAGGCTGCTGAGCACTGCTCTACCAGAGAGTGAAGGAATACGTGTGGCTTGTCTGGTGAAACAGTGAGCACATTGCCTGCTGCTGCCAATCTGAGCATTAACCCTGCCCTGAAATGGAATAGTATCAGAAACTAATTTTAAACTTTTGTGCCTATCCGGGAAAACAAACAAACAAAACCTCCCAAACAAACAAACAAAAAACCCACACATTAGAAGGTTAGACACCGCTCATTTTTCCAACTCCACTTAGGCCTAAATGTAACACCTCTATTCAATTGTTCTGAATGCTGTTAAGTACAGTGTAAATGCATGAGAAGCTTTTTTTTTTTGACAAAATACACGAACGCAAACTGTGATCATGACATGACTGTTATATTTAAAACTATATTTACAAGAGAGACATGGAATCCTCATGAAAGAAAAAGGAATGAACAAATAGAGATATCTGAGACATCTTAGAGACCAGGCTTAGCACCAAGGTAAGTCTTTAGGTACAGACGTAGATTGGCTATTGTGTTAAAATCTTTTTTTGTACAAGCTTCTTTTCTACTGCATATTGACAGAAACTGATGGCTGAAAGAAAGAGGGGAAAGAAGAGAGGGGAAAGAGGGAAAGACCAAAAAACCCAAGCCCACAGTGGTTAAGAAAGTGAAATGTACAACGAAGTAGCCACAAATCATGTAGGGAGAATGCAGAGTGACACCCGAGATAAGCAAGATGCACAGAAAGTGCTCAGAAAGAACAGGGGCAAAAAAAACCCAAAGGCTTTTCTAGCCCTGTGAGCATATCAAAAGCGCTTGCAGAATGCCCTGCTTAAGGTACTGAGAGCATTTAACAAGCTAATTCTAAGCTCCCCATAGTGAAGAAATGAACACGAGCAAAGACACAGCAATTATGGTAGGACAAAGCAACAGAAGACTGGCACAATGCATTATACTTGTCTTTCTGCAAGACACCAGCAGAATCTTCAGAGTTTTAGGATACCACAGCATAAAAAAGAAATTTCATTTTCCCACTGATAACCACTAGCTCTACAGACATTATTAGCCTCCTCACATGTCTTTTGAAATCTGCACATAATTTTCTGCAATTACCAGGGAAGCTCCTCTCACTTCCGCTGTGGGTGGGGGACAGAGGCAAGGCGAGAGGAGGAGCTGCAGTAGATGAACCCTCTGCTCTGCTAAGTGTGGCTCCATGTCTCCCTCCCTCTCCTGAAAGTACCCACCTCCTTGACTATCTATGCCAGCTCATGGTGTTTCTGGATTGCTTTTCGCCATCTGCAATTTTATACCAACGAGGTGATTTTATGATCCTATCATATTTATGAATCACTTCACACACTTCTAGGGTGAAACACAAATTGTTTAACATTGCATAGCAAGCGACAAAACTGTTCACAAAATGAAATCAAGGAGGCCACATCCAATTAAAAGTACATGGGGAACCTACTGTAAGCAGAAGGTATTGTAATTATCTTGTTTCAATGCAAATGTACCTAGTAATGAGAAAAGTGTAAGAAAGTATCTAGCTTTTACCTTCGGGGGCACACAGGTGAATCTCAAAACACTTTTGATGAAACTAGGCACATAAACACACACACAAAAAACACCTTTCAAATAAAATTCATGCTATTAAACACTCAGACGTCCATATTTTAAACAGTAAAATTCAGCCTAAACTCTGGACCAAAGTAAATTCATTATATAGGTAGAAACCCAACATTAAAAATTATAATCTGGGTTTCATTAATCTGTAGTACAGAGCTGTAATGTATGTTTTATTTCTTACATTACTTAGACAAAATTGCATGTATTTTAATAAAGTTTAGAGGAAGGAATGTTCTTGCAAATCAGCTTATCTCCACAAAAGAAGCAGGATGTTTAACAAGACCTACATTTTCCTATCTCAGCCAGTGTGTGGTTAGTATTCGGCCTGTTTTCTTCTTGCACACAGGAATCTTCTGTGTTTGACACGGGAGACTTGGCCCGGCTTTTGCTAGGTCTCCTGAGAACAATTCTGTTCCTGCAGCCTCAGTCTCGCTCTCTGAATACCGCCTTCTGACTTTTAGCTCCTTGCTCAAACAACATGGAAACTCAGACAAATATAATAAGATCTAAAACCCCAAAACAACAACAAAACAAATATAGTTCTAGATCAAACAGGCTCAAGAGCATTTGTTAAGTAATTCTAGCAGCTTAATATCAGCAAACAAAGCTCCCCAATAAGTTTAAACACATTTTCCCAGATACAACTTTCCTTGAGTCAAGTTGTGTGCTCCTTTACTCACCATTTACCTGAAATATCAGGACTTGCATTTATTAAACTGTGGCATAATCTTATCAATGTTTAGTTTCTATTTGATTTGAATGGGATTTATATACACATCAACTCCTCCAATATGACTGGAGTGCACATAGAAAAAAAATAGAAGAAACTGAAGGAAGATTTATTCAAATGCTCAAATCACACTGACTTGCAACGCCAGAAGGGTTGGGAGGCAGAAGTAAACAGAACTACATGCAGAAACTATTGCGTAAGAAACATGAAAGGATAAAGTTTAAAAAAAAAAATTTTCTTTTAAAAAGTATCTCACTGGAACATTAGAGTTTTCCAAATTGCAATATTTAAACAAAGCAGACTTATAATCTCTAAATTCTGTTATCAAGCCTACCGACAGCTGGACACAGCAGCTGTATAAATTGTTCTAGAATATTTGATTGTAAATGTTAACTTCACTTCTGAAGTTATAGCCCCCAAATAATAATAAATCCAGACAATGTGATTAGTTTAGAGTAAAGGTTTGTCTTTGAATACGGCTGACAGACACATTTTTACTCAATTAACACACCATCCTCCAGGTCAAATGAGGCCTTGATACCATCTAATTAAACTAAACTAAGTCTAAGTTGTGTACACACGATAATCCAGCATTCTGTTAAGTCACAGCTTGACAGAAGAAAAACGTATTCTCCGGTTTGTAAGTGCTATGATTTGTTCAGTGTTATTACCTTTATATACAGTACTTTTATTAAAGAAAATTGTTTTAGAAACATTTCTGTTGCATCCAACAGTGGCAAGAAAAACCAGCTAGGCTCCCACCCACGTGTTCCCAAACAACTCCATGACCAGACATGCAAGAACCCCCAAATTCTCTACCAGTCGATAAGGACTGACAGTGATTTCAACCTGCCAGTTTGTTTCACGCTTGGATAACCACCCATTTGGCCTTAAGCCCATGGCCCCAATTCAGTGAACCACCCCATTCAAATTAATAGTGGTGCTTTGTCCATTTGAATTTAATGGTGGCTTTTAATTTTGTGCAGGGTTTCTTTGCTTATTAGGGAGAAAACTAACCCTAGGCTTAAAGTACTTGTCGACAAAGCAGAACAATGGCAAAGCGCATCATAGCAAGAAGCATTTTCATGTCCGCTAATTCCAGAGATACAGTAATAAGATCACCAATATAAAACAAAATACAGATGTAAAAATGAACAAACACAAGTATATCTTTGAAACGTACAGGTTAATGAAGAAAAATAATTAACATCACTAAAATCATCCTTAGTATTTTGATCACCGACCTTCCAGTTAGTTCACAGGTAGGACAGAAAGTAAATATAAATTAAGATCAGGGCTACAGTGACATACCAAAATGGTCATAAGTTTGCTTCCTGGTTCAGTCATGCAATCACACAAAGCAGATTTCCTTGCATTAAGCAAAACCAAAAAATACTCTTGGTGCTGTATCCAGACTGACCAACCCATATTATCTGTTGCAAAAAAAACAACAAGAGAAATAATGCTTCATAGCTACTGTGCTCCGGTAGCTTTCTTGAATAATTAAGAGAATCTTTGAATAAAATATATATTTTTTTTTTGATTACGTGTTGACTACATAATATTATCAGATTGCTTTAGTAATGATGTATGTAAATCAGATTGATTTAGTAATGATGCTTTAGTAAAGATGTATGCTGTCGATAATCTGGAAAACAGAAAACAGAAGCAATATCAAACTTTCTCAGTTCATGCTGGTGACCTGTCAGTGTAGCAAGAATGGACAATGAGCTGTTTATCATAAGAAATATCGTATTTTCATCTCTGAAGAGAAGCTCTTACAAGTAGATAACCTTTGCATTTTAAAATTCTACTCTTGATAGGTAGAAAAAGAGAAAACTGACAGCAAAGGCAAATCTAGGGCTATTGACTAAAAAGAACAAGAACAGCTTTGGAAGTTCTGTGGGATTGAAGCTGGGAGTTTGGGTCACTTTAAAATATGTGCAAAGAACATAAAGAGGACAGATATTACTGACACACTTCATTTACTTCGCTTTTGAAATGAATACCTATGTGACATATTTATTTGATAGTCCTCCTCGGGATTTGAATCCTAGCACTGTTTTTTTCAATATGATGAAAAGACTGAATTTTATCACTGGCCCAGTATTTCTAGAGGATGAGTCCAGTCCTTGGACTCTTATTTACTTTAAATATCAGGTAAAACCTTTGAAGCTAACTCTGCATGCAGAGATGTAACCAACACATATGATACAACTATATAATGGACTATACAATAGCACTATAAAAATCTGAAAGCAGCTCTAACTTGTTTTCTGGTAGTCTACTTGGCAAAACAACATGCAAAATTAAAAGAACAGAGATATATCCCTCTATTGTGATTATATTAAACACTGTAAATGAGAAGATACCATGCTGAGGTTAATTGGAGAAAATTATTCTAAAAATTTCAAATCAATGAAAAATAAGTTACATTTATTTAAATTAATTTAAATGTTCCAGACCAGATGAAAGCAACTGATTAAAAGAACATTGTTTGATGAGGTCAATTATTTGTGAAGCAGGTGATTAGCATTCATTAAAAAGAAAAGGGAAAACAAAAGAAGGGAAAAAGTAAAAGTTGTGTTATCTGCTAGCATAGAGTCACAATGACAGTTTCAAGCAGCTTTTATTGAAATCTTTCCTTTGCATTTCCCTCTGCAACAAGACAAACAACCTTCTAACAAACTGTAATAAACCTTCTAACAAACAAACTGAACCTTTGACAACTTCTTTGCCAGACCCTATCCAGGTCAAGAAAATTACTGTAATTTTTCTCTCTGGATGATTTATTTCTAAACGAACAGATTTCTTTTCAAAGTCTACCATCTGCCAAGAATTACCATACCCTAGGTTCTGAAATACCCCAGCACAATCTTAAAATCTTAAAACATTTTTATATAAACCATCAGTACCACTAGTATTTCTATGTCCTTTTATCACCTAATACGGGCTGTGTGTGTATTCATCCTCTCGCTGCAGCTTTGGCCCATTTCTTACCAATTAACCTTT
The DNA here is from genome assembly GCF_013377495.2 of Cygnus atratus. Taxonomy (NCBI): domain Eukaryota; kingdom Metazoa; phylum Chordata; class Aves; order Anseriformes; family Anatidae; genus Cygnus; species Cygnus atratus. The sequence goes on from NC_066374.1 coordinate 16,494,277, forward strand.
AATTGGCTGGAGACTTTAGGACAAGTAAGTCAGTGCACTTATATTACCTCCTTAGACAAACCTTGGCAAAGTTCACCTTGCCCACAAGAAAGGTCAGTGCAGGAAAGACCCAGGAAAAGGACTGGCCACTAACAACCAGGGGAAAATAAATAAAGGACTGTTGAGGAAAAAATGAAATGCAGACCTCACTCTGATAAAAGCAGCGTAAGCTCTCTCCCCAACTGGGGGTTCCATCAGTCCTTACGGGAACAAGAAATCATTTAAAGCATCAGATCACAATGGAGCTAAAGCCAATAGTCTTCCTTCAATCTAACACAGTTACAGGCTTGCAAAGTACAAGAAAGATTTGTTCTGACATTTTCTCCGTATCTCCCACAACTTCCAGTTTACATTCAGACTGCACCCAGGATTGTAGTTTTCTTTTTGGATAGTGTAAATCCCACCCTGCCACTCCAAATAGAAGGGATGTATTACATGCCTATACATGTGCGTACATAGATGCCTGATTAGGAATTGGAAGAAACAAGCTGAAGAAACAGCTCAAGCTTGACAAGGTTTGCCCAATATTTGATACTTATATTTAATAAATGTTTAATATGTACCTATTACCTGCTTTTATATTTGGTATTGAGAAACTTAGCTTGTAAGCAGACCTGGTCAGGAAATCTCCATCAAAATTAGATATTGAGAAAAAAGGTTTGTGAAACCAAGAAACATTAATAAAAACATCTTCCCCATGACCAGCAGCAAAAACCCAGCAGAGATCAGGAAAAAAAAAAAATCCATCTATCGTATTCCTAAAGCAAAAATTTGGCTGTAACATAACAGAAGCCTTGTCAATAGATTAAAACAAAACAAAACACACTTTAGTGGGAATTCCTACAGGCACTTGTTAGTCACCAACCTTTGACTTTCTGCTTCAAAATTCCTAATGTATAATTTTAGTAGTAGTGCTTTGTCACACTGTAACTCAAACAGTTGAACACATCTAATGCACCTATAACAACAGCTCAATTTTTCTGTAGAATCCATCAACAATACACAAAACAAAGTACTTTAAGCCTCAATCTTACAACAGCTCTTAAGCACTGCAGAGGTGGCAATTCTAACAAACTAATGCCACATACAATGCTTGTTTGTACGTTAGGTTTATATAAGGAGCTCTTGAAAAATAACTGTGCAGGTGTTGCATCACGGCAGTGCTTATAAACTATCAGAAAAGCTCTTCTGAAGTGTCTCTCACTGCTGCAGGGAAGTGGCTTACTATTACATTTCTATGGGCTCCCAAGAATGATTTTTAAAAAAGCAAAATAAACCAAAACGCCCACTACCTACCATAATGAATGACCAAAATTTACTAGAACCAAGCACAACTGAGCTAATCAGTAAGCTTCTGGGTCACCAAAAATTTAATTTGTGGCAGTTCCTCCTGGAAGAAAGACATCTCTAGTAAGGACTTCAGCCATGCTTGAGAAACTCCCAGTTAGTAGCAATAAACGTTCATGTCATAAAGCAATACCACCTAAATAATCCTGTCACTTGAATTGTATGCTAAAGGTAAGACCAGTAGCACTTAAAAGCCATGGAAGTTAATGCAAAACACTCAACAGAATATTTTTCATTAGAATTGTTGTGCTACTCATGATACGAATCATTCAAAATTGCAGAGAAAATATGCCCAGTTTCGCTACTCCTGCCACGTGGCAGTAAAGTATTATGTGACCTTTGGCAGAAAGGGTCGGAAGAAAGTTAAAAGGCCAAAAAACAAAGAACTTGTCATTAATGAGCTGTAGGATATGGTTGGGGAATTCTTTTGTGAAGTACTCACAATTTTAAATGAAGTAATTTATGTATTTATTTAAATAGTAACCCCAAAAGTCATCATAATATTGCAAAGTGAAATATTCTTATTGGATTAATCTACATGGACATTTTGTGTTAAATCACAAAACTAAATCATTATTCAGATGGGAAAGATTCAGGATATACCTCTGGGTTCTAACTCAGGCAGAAGACTGGGCTTTGCTATTATTCCATGTATATCAAATTCTATCCATGTATTAAAATAATTCCTTCTTTGCGCGTAGGAGCATACATACAGTTCTCATCTATTTTTTATTAAGTAGGGGATGATACTTCTCTCTTGGTATAAAAACCCATGAATACCATTTCCTATGCAAAGACGATTTCCTGTAGTATTTAGTTGTAAATGTGCAAAAATCAGACCTATCTGAAATAACTGACTGAAATTTACTCTGTGCCCCACGAACAGCCTGTAAGACTGGGCTTCCAAAACTGTAGAACCACAGAGAAAAAGCTTAACAGCTGACACTTTAACATAGCAATCCATACTATAATTTGCTTGCTGTTGTGACAGAAACTTGTAACACCCTGTGTGTTAATTTCCAGTGTCATACTTAAGAGAGTCCCCAGACATTCCTCTCAGAAAGACAAAGATTAGTTTCATGTGCAATTTCAATTATTCAGTTAAAACTGAAAAAATAGACAAGACATCATGAAACTGCTTAAAATATTTAGGATCACATTTCTGCACATCTTTCTGTATTGTCTTCTCTTAAGGCAAGTAGTGAAGTTTACTGAAACAGACTTCATTAACAAGAGTCTCAAACTGTGTCAAAAAAAGGAGCCGTGAAGAAACACAACAGAAAGCAGTCCTCTGCTGCACTGCTTTAGGATGGCTGTCCCAATTCATACATATTTGCAGCAGTACATTACACTCGGAGATTTAGCGATATTTACAGGGTCTACCTGCAAATTTACATAACTCCCAGGCAATCATTACAATTTATTTCACACGTATTGGAAACTAGCATGTCATCTGCTGTACTTTTGTGGTAGGATGGATAACTATTCACTCACCTGCAAGGTGTCAAGTAGACTATACCGTGACCCAAGACAAAAATCAGAATAAGCAAACAAAATAGGGATGTTGCACCTGACAAGAAATGGCAGTGACACTGTATCAGGGAACACAGAGAATACATGAATCAATCAGGGCAGCTACCAGCAAGTACAACAGACAAATGTCATGTCTGCAGCATGTGAACGAAACGGAGAAGAGCTCTTGCTTGCAGCTGCCATCCCCTATTTTTGTTCACCTCTTGGAGCAAGTCCCAGAAGGGCTTTTTCTTTGGGTTTTGGGTTTGTAGGGTTGTTCTTTTGTTGCTGTTTTTGTTTTTAAAGTTTTTGCAAAACTCCACCATGCTTCCCGCCTTGCTACACACATTACATTATTGCTTCCATATTTCTTTCACTCTTCCATGGTAATGTTTTTCTTCCTTCTGCAAGGAAAATTTGTTGATAGGTGTCCCCCCCACACATATTCCTTTCAAATAAAATACATCTTAAGTTACAGATCAGTCTCTAAGTAACCATTTGTTTTCCTAATTCTTCCTCTGAGACGTGCTTCATAGCTTTCTGTTAATGTTTGTATTTGGTTCTCCTGCTTCAACACAGCAGAAAGGCCAGAGATCTGGGGAAGGACAGAAGAAAAATAACTAGCTTTTATTAGATAATGATTCTATCTCCTAGAAGAATTGAAGTGCATCTTCAGTCATAACTGGATTAATATCAAGATATACCACATCATAAAAAGTGTTAACCCAGTTCAGGCATTGAAATTATATAGCAGCAATTGGGTATCTTCAAGCAGATGTTTACATATTGCAGAATATCAACCAAACTCTGACTCCAGCAAACGAACAACCATTTCTGAGAGTACTAAACATGTGCTGGAGGAAACAATACAGCAGAATTCCTTTAAACAGATATAACCACATCATGATTTTTGAACTATCATTGGGAAATTGAATTCTCTTAGTTTGTTTTCTAATAAGCACATTCGCTTCATTTGCTGCCAGAACTAATGACAATGTTGTGCTAGGCAGCCAGCAGAGCTATTCAAGCTCCTGAATCTGATCTTTAATAAAAAAAAAAAATCCTTCAGTTGAAGTAACAAGGTTTCAAGCTGATTACTTTCACATACACACACATACACTCATTCTCTTACTTTTTATTATACCAGATACTATATTTAACAAACATGGGTTGAAACAAGATGACACCATTTCCCTGTTACAAACAACCCAGCTGAGGTTAAGCAGCGATCTTGCAAGCATATGACAACAACTCTTGTTTCTCTCTTCCAGCAGCTCACTGTTAGTCAAGCAGTGTAGAATGCTTGCACTGGAGCCTCCATATTTGCAGCTACTAAATGGACAAATTAAGTGACATTTAAGTGGACATATAAAGATCAGCTCACATAAGCATTCTTATCTTCACCATGTCCTGGGTTCTATTTCAATTACAGTAAAAAGAAATAAGTAGATTCCTTCTGTGATATCAACTGTCTAGATTAACAATGTTTTCCCCATAAGTCTATTGCATTAGGCTTTTATTCAAGAACAGTACTTATCTTATTAATTCTTCATCAATATAAGCTTCAGTTTTATAAGACTCATTTTAACTGGCTGGCATAAGAGAGTTAAAGGAATATATAGTCACCTTGTAAACAGGTGGAAAGTCCTTGCAAATTATTTGTTATGTTATTGCAGGTAAACCTGCAGGAAGAGAGGAAACAGCTCTTTCTAAAAACATATCTCACTGATTCAATAGATACAGCTGATACTTCAGTATGTAACAGTGGGAAATAATTACCACACATCTAACAGCCTCCCATGACCTTTAATGCTATAACACCGTGGCTGTCAATTTAATAGAGTTTAGCTACTTAAAAGAGCTAGTTAGCATTCCAACAAAGTATACTCGTCTTCATGCATCCCAGCTGTACCATACAGGTGTTTGCATCTTGTAATAAATGAATGAAAGGCAGGCAATAGCTGGATGCTGCCTAGAATACCTTAGATAGTAAGTCCAGTCATTGCAAAGTGAAGTGTCTGTGCTTTCCAAGGTGTTAGCAACAAGCTATTTCCCCATCCCCAATCTCCTCCTATTCTATTTGTTCCTTTTGGATCAACAGCCAAACTGTTGGGCTCACAATTGTTAGTCAATGCCAACTTTGATATGCTTCTACTGTTTCAATTTTCTAGTTAATTTTTTGCAGCTGCCTGCTCAGAGAAGCTTGGTCTGGGCAGACAGGCCACAAGACACTAAGAAATTGCCCTTTTTTTTTTTTTTTTCCTTTTTGAGATCTAAGAAAAAACTCACATTTTGTCACTCAGAAAGTTAGAGATTATTATAGGTGTCAAAAACTTAAGATGTGATTATTTGCAACAGAAAGGTTCATAAGTACAATCTTTTTTTGGAAATACTTTATATGAAAGATAGCAAGCTATTACTTTAATCAACTCCAATGAGGCTTCAGGCACAGTAATATTTGTTCACTGTGCTTTGAAGCCAGAGAATAACAAAATGGTCAAAAGTTTATGAAACAAGAAGTTTAAGGAGGAAAAGGAAAAAAAAAAAGCGGAGATCCTTTACAAAAGGCTAAGGTACAGCATCAGAAATGGCAAAACATTTGTCCTTAGCTAATGGTGATGGGTCAGGAGTGTTTAAGTGTTTCACCAAAGATTTTGTGTTTCACCTATTCGATCTTCTGCCTTTTGTGATGAACTGTATCAATTCAACATTATCTGCAATAGTCTTTACAGTAGTGTTTATTTTTACTGAATTTCACAAGATTCTAAAAAAACACTCCTATCAAGTTAAAGCAAGCATTCAAAATTTGCATCAAGCACTGCAGAACAGTACTTTATTGCTCTTTATGCAAAGCCCTGTAACAGAAAATATTTGTAAAGATTAGTGAAGTTTTTTTTTCATTGTTAAATTTTTGGAGGTGATGCGGTGCAGGCCACATTCTGAAATGAAAGCAGGCATGCTTAATACTGAGAAATAAATTTGTCGATACCTTTTTAAAGAAAGAATTCTTGGTTTTGCATAGCAAAAGACACACGGTGTCTTCTAAAGTGTCTCAGTTGCAAAGCATGGGCCATACAGTTCCATTCGGAATGGTCCTTTAGTCAGTAAGTAGCTTTCTGGACCAGCCTCCACAGGTACATAATTCTCTCCTTACTGTACAGTGAGGTTAAACTGTAGGTTGAGGCTTTCACTACAGGGGCAGAAGTCTTATGCACTCATCAACAGAGTTCTGCATTGCTTAAGTCATTAATGGAACTTAGTGCTGTAAATACCTTTATGTCCTCAAAACCATTTTTCATTTAAACAAATACATATACAAGACAATCAAAGAATTGAATTATTTTAATAGTAAGAATTTCTTCTTTTCGCACAGCCCCCCCAAAAGACTACTTATCTATCTTATGCCAACACTGGAGAGCCTTTAAACTACAGGAAAGATTAGCATCATTCTCCTGAGATAGACGGCCTCATCACAACCAATTTGTCACAATGATAGTCTAATTAAATGCATTATTCTTCTTCAGGAAAGAAGTGAACGCTTGACATGTTTGAGTTAGACACACAAGCCTTCCCCCTCCTCTTCAATCTATACCTTTCTTTGTAATGGCAGGCCCTCAGGGAAGGCTGTGGGCCTTCATTTACAATGAAATCAGTGAATGTAAGAGTAATTTTTTTAAACCATTTTCTGTAATGGTTGGATGAATAAACCCCATGTGTTCACAGGGATCATGCTTCAGGGTAAACACTGAAGTTAGCTTTGGCTGGTCCTTTTAATCAAAACATTTTTGTTATTTTAAATCGAGCAAAATGAAAGAGCCAATGCCTCAAGGCAAATCTATAATAAAGCCCCGAGATGTCAACTTGGCCTGAAAGGTAGAAGCAGCTACTTGGCTATTGTCTTCAGTAAACATAAGGTCAAATGTACAGTTTTTCCTCAAAGTTAGGAAAAGGACAGTATTTCTTCCTAATATCATTTGAATCATAAATCAGGCAGTAATTCTGAGATTATCTATTTATTTATTTATTTATTGCAATAGTCTACAAGAATTCAGTTGCAGGATTGTAAAAGTTTAATTTAATGCTCTGCAGACTAGCAGAAAATCAAGACGTTATTATAATGAGAAAGTCCAGGCTTATGCGCTAAGTCTTCCTGTAACAAAGTCTGAACAGGATTGCCTTTCCCAGCATTTCACTGTTTGAGTTACAGAGTTGGATAAAAGGGATCTTTACATGCTTAAACAAAAACTAAAAAATGTTAATGAGAAATGGTTTAAACTGGCACAAAAGTATTTCAAGTACTCATAGATGAGATTTGATCACTCAACATTAAACAGTAAACATTTTTTGCATGTAGAACTCCAGAACTCATAACAGCCCAGAGCATAAGAAAACTTGACAAAGTCTGGATTTCATTCAAAACTTGTTCCAGTCAAGCTACAACATTTTTCATATATATAACATTAATAATGAAGTAATGCAGTTAGCGTGGATATGTATTAGGGTAGTAACATCAACAGAAACCACTAAATAAACATATTCTTAATTGGAGTTTATCCCTAGAAGTTGATACATTGCTTTTTCCTCAAAGTCAAAAAGAAACCTACAATGCAGTTAAACTGAAATCCTCATTGTTAAACAAATCATCTTAATTGTAGGTATGCACTTATTTGCTTTATTGCACAGCGTTCAGAGTGCTCAGCATTTTACTGGATTGAGCTCTGTCGTCCTGTTACTGCAGAGCAGCTGAGGACCTTCAACATTAGAGGCTTACTCAATTTGAAAGAAAATAGAAAATGCAAAGATAAAAAATGAGAGGGGGAAACAAAACAGAACAAACAAAAAAAGGAATGCAATTTTCTAATTGCTTCTAATCTGTATTGCAGGCCTAAATCTGCTCAAACTATTTACTCATTTCCTAACACTCACAAAAATCACATTTTGGCCTCTGGGCTAAAACAAAAAGGAGAATCCATCCCACCAATCAACATGTCTTTTCTCAACAGAATACTCTATAGTTAATGTCCAAGACAGTAAGTGAGTTATTCTTTAGTATACTATATTTGTACCATCTGCCTGCCAAGTCACTGCACTATCAGCATTTAACTCATTATTTTGTCAGTTCCAGGGAGAAATAAAGAGCCTTTCTTACTCAGTCTAAAACCAGATCCCATTCTCTAGTAATTTAAAGACTCAGACTTTTCACTCCAAATGTGCGTATGGCCTTTTAGTACGGATAAAACATAAAAAAGGAACAAACAACTCTGTGTCTCTTGCTGGCACATCTTCCCTGTATGTACCATAAAAAGTACATCGTAGATTCTGCAGATAAAGTCTTCACACAGAGGTTCATGACTATTAAAAAAAAAAAAAAGTTTGTGATAAAACCAGATGAACTGCAGCGTTCATTAGAAGGGTAAAAATATCAATAAGCCTCATGTGTGAGGAGTTAACCTACATTAATGGCTAAAGAAAAATAATCAGCATGAATTCCTGGTTAAAACTCAGAGCTAGACTGTATAATCATGCCAAAAATCAGAAGGGGGTGGGGGAACAGTAGGCATCATCATCATAAATCAATCATCATAATTTATAAAACATCTCAATTCTACTTGATGGGATTACATACTTTTCATTACATGACATTGTTCTCTGATTTATAAATGTAGGATTTTGAGTGGCTTTACAAGGTAAAAAAAAATTGAAAATGAAGTCAGACAAGTGTTTATCCTGAGCTTCACTTCAGCAAAAACAGAAGTCATGAGCATTTTTCTGTTAGTTCATCACAGATATTTGCACATTTGTACAAATTCAGATGAAAGCAGTGAACTATACATGACAGTCGAAAAGAGACAGGAGTCACAGCACTACTTCTGGGCCTCCGAAAACATTTTTGTAATCAACACATATTAGCATGCTGCAGATTATTACAATGCTTAAAGAATGATTATTACTGATATTCATTACTAACTAAAAATAAAAGCGTTGTCATACCTTTACATTTTTTCTTCTTCATTACTTCTTTCTTTGGATTACAGTGAAAAAGGTAATTTTAAGTTACATTCTTCTCTGTCACTCTAGACTTCATTTATTACTGTATCACTTTATGAACAGAAATACTGAAGAATTTGAGTATTGGGGTTTCAATTAATTTCATTTATTTTAATTTGGCTCATTGCCTTGTATATTTATTTAAAACATTTTTTGAGCTTTTCTTGAGCCAGGGTTAGCCTGCAGGGAAGCCTAGTGAAAAACAGAGCAGAAACAATCAAACAAAAACACAAATAAAAAATCTTTAACCTATATCATGGCAGAAACATGAAAAATTAACTTAGATTTATAAATTCCATGCTGACTTCTTTCAGTCATTAATTCTCTCTGCTGTCTATTATTGGATTCTATTAAAAAACTTGCTTAGATGAAAATGGGAAATGGCAAAATATTTTCCTATCCCTTTATTACAGATTTACAATGGTTACACAGGCACATGCATATTACTTCTTAGATTGTGATGGATTCCATAACTTTGAGAAATGGGGCCACTTCATTTAAGATTGCTTCAGATACCACACAAATTAATGGACTTGCGCAGTAACTTTTTAACAATTCCCAAATCCATCATACACATGGAACAATATGGATGAAATAATACCATACAGCAAGCTTCAGTATCCAGTGTAAATTGCCATGTCTTCCCTGCCATCAGTGGTGCAAGGACAGATCATACAAAGTGAAACTCTGTGCATTAAGGCATAAAAAAAAATTCAGCTTGGCAGAACATAACTGAAAACTGGACTGGAGCACTCACCATTCTTGCAGGTTTACTGTGAGTCTTGGAAGGCCCCAAAAGCTGCAGGACTTGAGTATTACAACTCTTGCAATAATACCGGCTGTTCATGATAAATAAAAAATATTGGCTAATGGTGCTATCTAAATGCACTCCAGAGGGATATCTAAGTGTTTAGCTATGGCCTCTCTCTACTAGAAAAATTAGCATTCTTTGGTGTGAACAGCATTATTTCATCATTTACAAACATTCCTGTCTGCAACAGACATGCCACATTAAGAAAGGTTAAAGTCAAAAGGACCCCATTTTGTTAGATTACAGCAGAATTAATTGATGTGTTTAATCAAAGAGATGCTACTTGGCAATGGCATAAAGCATCTCTTCTCCGGGGATGGTACCAACATCACTATCAGACTGGCAGCTTTAAATAAATACCAAACAATAGCAATAAGTGTATGCTTCTGTCAGAGCTCACAGTTTATAAGACTTCTTTTGAGAGTCAAACTTTGTACAGTACATCTCTTCTTTTCTTACACACACTATTAATCTTCTCTCAGCATGAGAGAGAAAGCAATAAGAACTGTATTGACAGTAACTGTAAAATCAAAAGCATGCAAAAGGCAAAGGGTAAAAGAAGAAATATACACAATAGTTATTTAATTGGTTATAATAAAATCAGGGTCTACAATATTTTACCCGATCTCATGCCTGTGCAACAGGAAAATAAATAAATAAATAAATAAATAAAATAAATAAAAGCAAAAAGAAGATGACAAATTTTGGCCAAATCTCTCACAGAAAGTTTGTCTTGAGTTATTTTTGCTGAGCATTTTTGTGAAATCGTAGTTTATATACTTGTAATTTCTATTTCAAAACTAACCCTTCTTTCAGCAGCAAATAAATAAAAAGTAACGATAACTAAAAAGATTCTTTATGCTACAATACATGCACATGCATCATAGTTTTTTTGAGTATGGTCCTTTAAAAATCAAGATCATGCACTGACCATTCAAAAAAAAAAAAAAAGTTCCTGGTATTCTTTGTCAGTATCTTACCAAGCAAAATCACTTGCTTAAAAATGAACTTTACACTTTTCAATTTTTTTCCCCTTCAAATGAGTGTTTAAATGTACTATAGTGCTTGGAGAACTTGGTATAAAACGGAATCTATTTCTAAAGAGAACAGTAGAATGTCTTTCACATTGCACAAAGCACTTCAGTACACATGGACTATCTGTCAAATAAGCAGTCAAGTTCATTGAGTAACAATTCCCATAATTATCTTGCTAATTTCCCATGATGTTTATTGCAGATACACTGAAAATGCAGCTACTGATATTCTAATTAGACTGATTTTCAGAGACTACATTTTCTCTGATCTTTATGTTACTTTTAGAACTGACTGAAATTTTCAGAGCATACATTTCTTAAAATCACAGTTTCTGAGCCATAAATAAAAGCTCATATGGACAAAATGGTTAATAACGATACCACATTGCAGATTAGCCTAAACTGGCAAGTTTTAGTTAGAAAACCACCTCTGGATTTCAATCCAGTGTTTTTAGCCATTTAACCCCAAACAATTACCAAGTGATTATAAACCCATCATAGATTTCTTTGTTTGAAAAATTGTCTGCTCTTTCCGATTTCTCTTAAGTTGAAGGAAGCAAATATCCCTCCTCTTTCTGCACACTTTCACCAGTGTGCCTACTTGAATATTCTACATTCACTGATGCCAGGGCCCATCTAGGAAATACTCCCATATGTTCTCCTTCATCTTTTCCAGAACTATTTTTGTAAAGACGGAATAGCAGGTATCCTATCCTTGAGTGGCCTCTATAGCAGGGGTTAGAAATGAGGTTTCTTTTTAGAAAAATCCACATGATCATTCTAGATCCAACTCTAAAAGCTGTCTTTAGACAGGAAATATGTACAGATAAATTTAGATTCCTCTTTTCCCTGAGGACGTCTATACAGAACAGTACAGATGCAGCCATTAAGAACTAATACTCTTTAAATGCCTCTTCTGTTAGGCTACTTTCTGCAAAAGAGATGAATTGGAAATTAGGAAAAATTACATCTGATCTTTTGTCCATTACAGCAACGTTTCTTCAATTAGGTAGCATTATTCTTTTAGAAAAGAGATATAATATTGTTTTCAACAAGGTAAAATACAAGCAACAGAAACAAAAAGTAATATATTTGTTCATTAAAAGCAGTCTTGCAGTATTGCCTGAGACAGCATACAATCCCTTTACCTGACATATATTGCACAATTATATTCCATTTGAGATGAGACAAATGCCTTCAGCTTTCATAAAATCTCATAGTGTTATCATGTAACTTGAGACTTCAGAGCAGCAATTTTATGCCTTATCAACATGTAATTTTGATCCTAAAATAATGTAGAAGAATCTCTTTTCTCACATTTCCTTCCCAGCATACACAGCGGTTTAATAACCTAGGTGTTGTAGACCGGTATCTTCCAATTTTTTGGATAAAATTTCTCCTGACACATATTACATAATTTACATGGTAACTGCATCTTATATGACATACTCTAGATACACTGGTAGGAACAGAAAGATGCATCATTTTTAAGAGGTAGAGAAATGTAGGGTTGCATTGTTTTGGCAGTTACCCTATTCTGGAACTTATCAAGCCAAAAATATAACTCCAGCCATTTCAAAAGCACTGATCTCCAGAGAACCACTGCAATGACTTGTGGAAGAACTCATAAGAAACAGCAATGCCCCAGGTAATATTTTTTCTCCTAGGAACAACTTTGCTTAATACCAAAATTAGCTTGCCAAATCTGCTGGTGCTTGACTTCTTCCTATTCCATACGGATTTTGAAGGAAGGGGAGAGTGGGATAGGGCTGCCACTGCTGACAGTTCCATATGGTCCAGCTGGACCAAGCTGGCTCTGAGGTTGGCTGTTTTATGGAAATCACTTGCCAGAGTTTCCTTTTTCAGAAGCATAATTTGTATCAGAACTGGCATACAGCTGCCAGAGTGATTTCCAAGCAAAACTACCAAATTCTTCAGCTGCTAATGGGGACGTGTTCTTTGTAGCTAATTATCTTCTGTTTTCCAGTCTTGCTCCTCTCTGAAACTAATTATAAAACTTCCATGACTTTTATGAACTCAAAAATTACTTCCAGAACTTCAGTGATTCATAACAGAGCCACAGTACTTAAAGGAGGACATAGAAAAATATCAGGTAAACGCAATACTTTAAAATACTGAAGAACTTCACGGTATCATGGAAGAAAGTCCTTGGGTTTCAGCGTAAATTCCTCCTAAATTGTTCAGGTAAGTCTGATGTTGGCATATCCTGTGCTACTGCATATGTAATTTTTTTTAATTATTTTTTTCTCTCAAGGTTTGCAAAAGTGCGAAGAAAAATCTATCTTTGGTAATGCTGTTATAAAGTCACCAGTAACTTAATAAAATGAACTAACAGTCAAGGTATTAGCCTTTTGAGTCATTTCAAGTTCAAATAAATTTAAGTTTCAGGAGGCATTACAACAAATCCCACCAAATATGAATGCTTAGACCAACTAATTCTGTGTACTGTTAGACCGATTGAATAATTTGCTAACAAGAGTTATAGTAGCTATTTAATCAATTTACTCCTAATGGCTGTGCAACAGTGTGAAACCTTAAAATGCAGGCCACTGGCCTACCTGTAGTGTAACATCCCCAAAATATAGATCCATTTTGAGTATTTTGAAATGTCTAAGGGATATTAAAAACTCTTACTTTGGGATAAATAACAAATAGCTAGTGTCAACCCTTCCTTCAATGTCAGGATTCAAGACATTATTAGTCATTTAAATACAACCTCGACATGGTCACTTTTATCTGGTGATTTGCAAAGGACAAATATCTTCCTTCGCTTCTTGAGATAGGTGGAATTTCAGAGAATTATCACTGTCCTTCAGCTAATAATAATAATAGAGGTAAATTGAGTTAAGTTGATGTCATGAAAGTTGCCATAAAATAAAAATATTTCAGAATCAGATTTTAATAGATCTAAATGAAAACACTTCAAAGATGTAGCTGACAAAATAAAATTTAAAAGACATGAAAGTTAGAACAAAAGTAACAACATTCATTGTTAAAATAATGAGACTTTTAAGAACTTTACTCAGCCTGACACAAGTCTACCATCAGATGTACGTATGAATAAACTAACACAGGAAGGACTGAAAAAGCCTAGAGGAAGCCACTTGCTAACATATTTCTCCAGCTTGACAGACATATTTCTTTTTTTAAAACAGCTTAATCTTCAATTCAAAATGAGAACAAAACATTTTTTTTGCCTACCTAAGCTTCTCTCTGCGCCCTCTGCACTACTCACTCAGCCTAAACTGACTTTTGTTGTGTCATAAACAAGTTACTACCTTTTGTTGTGTCAAAAACAAGTTACTACACAAATAATTTATGTATATAAAAGCAGATAATCTTAAAAATGGAAGAAAATAAATAAATAAATAGGCGTGCTTCTCTTCTATGTGATAACTAAGTTATCTACTGTGCTGTAAAGTTGTAATGGAGTTAAGTATCTCTACTTCATGATGAGACAGATGAGATAGGGTCAGTCCACAGGTCAGGAAGAACTGCCAATTTAGCTTCCCAACACAAGTCTTGGTCTTTGTTTCTCTTAGGGTTTTAAGTGTGACAAAAATCAAGGGTCAATTATCTCACTTTAAGAGTTCCAAGATTTATGAGAGACATTCACCCCATAGAAGCAGAGGAATCAGGAATTGACCCATGAAACGAGACAATTCAGTTGCATCAGTTACTTGAATTTTTTCAATATTAAGCAAATAAATCTTTTCTTCTAGTATTTCTTTAAGGTTCTGAGCTGAAGAAAACAGAAGTATTACTACTTAGAGTAACAGATGCTGATGCTGGCATTTTATCTGTTCTTGCAGTATTTGTTAATATAAGTTAATTTTCTTCATCTTTTCTTTCTTTTCATTATTAATCATCTCCGTTCTCACTGCCTCTTTCGTAAGGAGCAATCTTTCAGGCAGGGCAAGTTCTTAAAAAGCATCCCAATATTTTAGTATGCTTTTTGATAACAATTTCAGCACATCAAGATTATGTTTTTGAGACAATTATTTTAAGTGGTGCCACACACAAGAAACACAATTCCTTAACTTACTGATACTAAAAGTTTCGTCCTGTCAAACTACTGAACATTTTTTCAATAAAATTCCATACTGTATTTAATTTTCTTGGAAGTAACTGTATAAAATTTACAAAAATCACATAGTTCTGCTTAATTTATAATTTAAAGTTTGCAAGTTACGCCTAGCAATCAAATTCTATGCATAAATGGAGTGGCTTGGACATATAGGAAACGGATATCAAGCTTCTCTTCTTGACTATCATTCTGATTTGCAGCCTTTACTATAGGCATCCCCTAAAAGCAATAAGCCTGGAAAAAAATACTCCTTCTGTAAAGCCACGGACTTTTGTGTATAAAAAGGTATGTTTGATTTACTAAATGCAGTATCGACACTGATCAGGCATGTCATATTCTGTACATCTGTTTGCAGAAATAAAATTTTAAGTTGATTTTTCTTGAAATTTTGATAATGAAAATTATCAGCAAGCTTAGTGGGAGAAGTTCAAAGAAAAAAATTGGCTAGAGGAAACAAAGTGCACAAGGAAAATTTATGCTCCTTTGTTATCAGAAATCAATGTTATTTTTCAGTGAGATACCTTCCATATTTGAAATGCAAGCCTGAAATAATCTTCATCAGTGAGTTACGGGGAGCCATATGAATCATAGCTAAACTTATTTATTAAGGAATACAAAACCAGCAGGAATTATTTCAGACCATTATACTGGCCTGAATACACACAATGCAGATTCATTTATACCCATGCATTTGCACAGAAACATTTACATTCACACAAACAGAACATGGTTTAGTAAACTAAATAGATATCTGGTGGTTTACATTTGAACTTATGTTTCCCTGAAGACAAAGACTGATCTCTAGTAATTACTTGGTAGCTGAAGTAACATATTACTTCAGCCAATAAAAAAAATTCTCCCCCTGCCCTGAGAAGGGGGATGTAGGCAGAGCCAGGAATTTAGGCCAGCTTTTTTAAGTTCTACTCCAGAACTAACTATTATTGTTAAAAAAGTAGCAAAATAAATGTTATAAGTGTTTCTTCTTCCTTTTTTCTTCCTTTTTTTTTCCTAAGACCATAGTAAATTCTCATGCTACTTAACATTTTTAATACTTACAACTGTGGGGAAGATTCTCTTTTTAAAACGATATAACGATGCGATAAGCATATTTAGGAAACAAACAAACAAACAAACATATATCTCCTTAAGAAGGGCAGAAGGGAAACAAAGATAATAAACACATTGATGAAAACTCATCCGTTGAAAATGCAGTACTAATCAAGTCTAAGAATACAAAGATACTGAAAATGTTCTTTTGCTAGGTGAAAACTTCAAATAAATATTGTCCAAGGAATGAAGAGTAAGAGTTTTGGAAGAAACACTTAAATTCAATGCACATGGCTTTGATGAGAAATTTATCAGCAGAGCAGGTAATAATTCTACTCTAAAGGTATTTGTTTGCAAACTGCCAGAAAAAGTGGATAAATATGGATTTGTCGGTCTATTTTTTATTGATATTTCTCCCTGAAAAAATATCTTTATCTGCTGGGCAAAGACTGCTGACTTTAGGAGTTTGAGAAAAAGATAATTAAAAGAAAATTAATCTATTAAGTGATTCAAAACCAGCTCAGAATGTTTGTGTGTTTGTACTTAGAATTTAAGTGCCACATAGTCTAAATCTGTCGAGATTCACCTATAATATGATTTTGCAGATATAAATTACAAAAAATTAAAAGCATGAAAATATTCCTTTCAGTCAAAGAAAGATGAAAGCCATAATATATGAGATGGATAGACATTGCATAAAATGCAATATTAAGAACCATTAAGACTTTATATACAAGACTATTCTGTATATCTGAAAGACAGGCAGAGCAAAACTTTTGTAGACAAATGGAGTGAACATAGGAGAAAAATATAGATCCATTTTGAGTATTTTGAAATGTCTAAGGGATATTAAAAACTCTTACTTTGGGATAAATAACAAATAGCTAAGGACAACCCTTCCTTCAATGTCAGGAAGCAAGACATTATTAGTCATTTAAATACAACCTCTACAGGATCACTGTTATCTGACGATTTGCAAAGGACAAATATCTTCCTTCGCTTCTTGAGATAGGTGGTATTTCAGAGAATTATCACTGTCCTTTAGCTAATAATAATAGAGGTAAACTGAGTTAAGTGAAAGTTGCCTTCAAATAAAAACATTTCAGAATCAGATTTTGATAATGTTTTTATAAATTTTCATATGTTGTACATCTGTTTTTCAATCTAGCACAACAAATGAATTCTCAAAAATCTGTAATTCTCATTTTAAAATAATTATTTTTCTTTTGCTGGAAAGAAATTCCACTCTCAATCTCTGTAACAAAAGATTAAAAGCTTTTCTCTAGCATGTATTTTCTTCTGTAGTATGAGCAACTTTGTCTTAACATCTATCTTCCAATCAATTTTCTGTTCACGTTACTTCTAATTAGGCTTCAAACTTCTGTATTTCTCTCTGAAGGTTATTAGAGTCAGTGTTCATACCAGTCGTGATTGTCTATCTAGATGTACACAGTTGACATACAGAGATGCATACAGATGTATACCTGTATGGCCATAATGAGAATACTTTGATTGGATTCCTGTTTAAAATGCATGATTTTGATGTAGTTTGATTATTTAAAATCTTTGATCAAATTAGTTGAAGGCTTGAGCTTATTAGATTTTGTTAGATTGTACTGCAAGGATGAACTAGGTGGTCTATTAATTCTTGCCATCTCTTACTTTTAGAAATAGATATCAAACAGGCTAGTTCTTCCACCCCAGCTCTCCTACAGTTTGGTTTCATAGTATACCTGCATATTCTTTTCTTTTATAAATATTAAATTCATGCCAATATTCAAGCAATTTGCCTCAGACTCTATATATGCCGAAGGGCAAATGGCTGCCTCTGTGCAGCTATCTGATGTGGGTGCTTTGATTACATTACCCTGCAGCACAGATTAAAGAGCAATTTTTCGTCAAGCATAAATGGGAACTCACTGTTTTAGTTTTTAACCCCTAATTACTGCAAGGCTGCAGCATTAATCTGAATGCGACAGAAGCTGTTCAAGAAACTAAGGTGGAACTACCTACAGAGCTCTGTCCAAACACTAGATTTTTGCAAAAATGCCCCACTAATTCTTTTCAAAGGATAATAGCAATATGATGTCAGTTTTCAGAAAGTGATTAGTTATTTCTTGAGAATTCAGTTTTGACAATTTGAAGGAAGTGTGCTTCAAGATGGTAAGATCGCAACACTAATCTCCCTATTAAGCTAATTCAACTTGCACACTCCAAAAAATAAAATAAAATTAAAAATAAATTCAAGTTAGTAATATATATATATATATTAAATCTTGCCGACAGTAGCTAAAAAAGTTATAATAGATTATGTCAGTTGAAGAAAAAGGATGAATTCCAAAATCAAGTACTTTTGCCAAATTCTTTTAAAGTAAAGGTAGAAATTATTAGTTATAGCTACTTTTAAAGATATGCAGGTATTCAAACCTTATAATCTACTAAAAGGCAGACAGAAACACAGTCAGCAGCAATTCCAATAGGAAGGAGATTATGCACAAAGTGAATTAAACATATTTCTGTCTGTTAAAAGCGTATGCTCTTAATTTAGATTATGATTTTTAAAACCACACTCTAAATTGGTGGATAAAAATCTTCAGATGCCAAGAGTTTCAATCCCACTTGACTAAATGGAACTGGGCCTGAGATTTGTCTAATGATCAGTTGTTTAAAATCACATTTTAAAGCACATACGCTTTTCAAATGCAAGTACTGAGAATAATTTAGTTCTGATACACTTTGACAGAAAATTCATACCATTTATTCTTTCAAAGTACTTAAGTAAAATCTTTGATAATATATTAGCCTTCAAAACCTTTGATATTAGCCTTCCTAAAAAAAATGTTTCACAGAATGGGTTACTGGAGATCTCAGGTAAACAAATGACAAAAATATGATTCTTCAGCAAGTCCTTTTCAGCCTCTTAATCAAACAATATTTATCAGCATTTCTCAGCGTTTCCTATAAAAGGCATGTAGAGATTGCAAATTGTCAGTTGCACTAATAAGTCTTACTATGTTAATGAGGCTGATTATTCCTTCTGTACAGATGAGAAAAACATTGTCAGATAGGCTGTAAACTGTTATTAGCACATTCCCAATAACTGTTTTTATTTTCTGACTCATCCAACAGAGCTCATCTATAAATCACATAGGATTTACACTGACATATTGAAATCAGTAACTCCCCCTTGCCACTTTGAAGTATATTCATACCTAAGTCTGTTGACAATAACCTGTTACAAAGAAGTTGCATATTTTACAGAGTAAAAATACCATAACCATTTGATTCTTCTTCATTCTGGCTGTTTATTTGCACTTCCAGATGCAATACAAGAGTGCTGTGATTAATCTATTTAAAAGGAAATGCAATGTATTTCTATTGCAGCCATGTAGCTATACACAAGTTATATCCTAAGACATATGCTACAGTGAAATTACTCTGACTTAGTTTCTTCACATATCAAGTAAGAAACATATCTAAACAAATTATATTTGCAGAATTGAAATGTTTCATCAGGTCTGAAAACAAATTGTAGAAGCAGTAAATTAACCTTTCACCTCAAGTCAGAATGACTGAATTATATAAATTGGTGCTATTATCCTATGCCATAACATAACCTAGTATATTCAGAGCAATAAATGTTAGGCAGAAGTATGAACTACATGGCATGATGCTTGATACTAAAAAATAGAGATACTAGGCTGAAACAAAACAAATGGAACTTGTGGATAGAATATTTTGATACTAGATAGATAAATCAGAGATGGTGTCCTAGAGGAGAATGATATTATAGAGAATTATAACTGCTATTTCATAATTTGGAGAGGAAAATGTTCTATTTGTCTATTGTTAA
Source organism: Cygnus atratus (assembly GCF_013377495.2). Lineage (NCBI taxonomy): Eukaryota > Metazoa > Chordata > Aves > Anseriformes > Anatidae > Cygnus > Cygnus atratus. Next base: position 16,514,076 of record NC_066374.1, read on the forward strand.
ACGTAACTCCTGGAACTCTGATCCAACAAGGATCATTATCTGTGCAAACACTAATTACAGAAGAATCTATATATGAATTCTTAAATTCCTTACTACAGTGAGCCAATTCAACAATTCTAGCAGTTTCCTGAGTAAGAATTCACATTCACAGGACTGCCTCATGCCACTAACTGACTTGAGGCTGAATTCATTGCTATGCACACTGTGCAGACACATACCCTTGGTGTAAAAGGGTGTGAAATCCTTTGGTATATCGAGCCATTAAGGAGCTCTCAAAGTTCACAAACAACATAGTTACAGTGTACAGCAATTACTTTACAATGATCCATAAGTAAGAGCATCCTTATTTCACCATCTCTTCAAGTCTCCTAGTGCCTGCCACTACCCTCCAAAGCATCCAAGCCTTTTCTTACAGCTGTGCCTCCACTCACGTAACTCATTCCTGAGCCATCTTGCAACCTGTAAGGTTCTGGCCAGCTGAAGTCTAAGAGCAACCAGCTCGTGCTCATGTTCTTGTGCCCAGAGACATGAAGTGTTAATAGTGCCTATGGGCGGTCAACCACCTACAGCATCTTCTCAAATCGTTATAGGTTTCTCTGGATGAGCCAGAAACAACAGTAGGATAGTACCTTTTTAAAGGGAGAGCAGGAAAGATCCAAAAGAAGCCAAGGGACCTTAAGATCATTTTTTTTTTGTTTGTTTTGTTTTATTTATTTTAAAAAAATATTATTATTTATAAACAGTCAAGTTGAATGAAGCTGAACCTGCTGAAGCACTAGAGTAAGGCTACTGAAGACAAATGGCTCTGTTTACTTAGCTTCTTTGACCAAATCCTAAGTCCAAAAGGGGCATTATTTGTTTCTCCATTTCCTCTGAAGTAGACTGAAAGAAGCAGTTTTCACATTTACATTTTTTCTCAGTCTTGTTCTTTTCTGTTTGCCTAGATGCCAACTTGAATTTACACATACTGTAAATGAACATTAACTTCAGAGAGACACAGACCAAATGACAGATACTAGCCCATCTCACAGAACCATCAAGGAGGCTTTGTGCATCCAGAAATCAGTATCCCACTGCTGATTATCCCGTTTCTGGAGTGTCTGTACATGAACAGAAGAATGAACGATATTTAACAACCGGAAGATATTTAGGAACTGAATGAGAAAATGACAAAAAGGTAAGCAAAGATTAAGACACCAAACTCCCTGATCTGATACCACCTAACATCTTCTGTCAAATATATATGCACAGTTACTGACTTCTGGCAATACTTTTTTTAAGGCAAAAGATTAAATTTACATTCTGATCAAATGATAGCATATATCTATACAATGATTTCACTTATCTATGAGATACTCATCTTGCTAATTTCCTCAAAAATAAGCTACAGCATCATCACCTTGCAGACAAAGAAGCAGACACAAAAACTGTGGTTATGCTGCCTAGTGATTCTTATGTTCCTGTGATTCTACAGATCCAAACATCATGTGAAACAGCTCAGGCTGTTTGACAAGTAAGATGGATTGAAAGCTATCAGAGATGCTAAACAATTAAGTATCTAGGAGCTACTCTTGGAAAGGGTTCTTTTTGATATTTTCCCCCTCTCTTATAGGGATACTACCTTTGATAACTTGGATGACTGGCTCAGAACATTATGAAATCAAAGTTAGTTCCCACAACATCAAACTTTAATTTAGACAGATATACCTCTGTTAGAGTTTAAATGCTCTTGGTTACATGGTTAGCCTTAATCTTGCATGTTCCCCTGATTCAACATATTATTTTATCCTGACCTTTTGCTGAGAGTTAAAATTAAATGCTGACAATTATAATTATGTACAACCAATTACAAAAGTAGACTCAGTAAGTCTACTTTATATTAGAAATGTTCCACTCATTTTGACCAGTTGGCTTTCTACAACTTGAAAGGTGAAGGGGAGGGAGAAAAGATTAAAAATAATGTGGCAAAACCAAAGCATCTTCAGTGTCAAACTCCTAGCTTTTTAAAGAAATTACCTGTGTGTGCACACGTTTAAAAAGAAAGGGACAACATGCTTCTAAAATATGCTTTCATTGTTTCTGAGTAAGACACATGTATTTCATGTTCTGCTTTATCAGGTCATAAAGAGGAGAAATTTTGCTAACTTCGGCATGGAGACTAATAATGTTACTACAGAAATCTGATGCAGTATCTGCATAGTTTAGTGCAGTTTTGGAGAGACAGAAAAGCATGACAGATAGACCTGACAACAGAAGACAAGAAGTCTGAGAACTAATCTATACTGGAAGATGAATATTGAAGTTAAAATGGATGCATCTGCAATCAGAAGGATGGTGTTTCAAAGTAGTTTTCTATTGTTAAAGAGCTTTCTAACTATGTGTTTGTTTGTGGTGTTTTTTTGTTTGTTTGTTCGTTTTTGTTTTGTTTTAAATTGACTTTCAGTTTAAAGAGGCAGAAATCCCTAAGCCACTTGATATACCAGGGGAGGGTGAAGAGGATCACTAAAGCCTTACTGTTTATGTTAATAAGATAGTAACTCAATTTACTTGAGTACTGATCAATGCTAAACAATCAGAGAAGTTCATGTATTATGTATTTCAAAAGAAACTGTGCTTTTTAGTGGAATGTCACAAGGTTAAACAACTGGTAGACACTGGTTCCCTTGAGCCCAATTTCTGCTACAGTGCTTCCTATCCACATAATGAAGAAACAATAGCAAAATAAAGCATTGTTTGGAACACATAATGAACTGCTCTCATAAACTTCAACCTTCAAAAGTCATTATAGTTTACAGTTTGATGCAGCAGACAATTATTGGACCTCCATTTGGCTGGCTACATCAAGCAATGTGCACTATTTTTTACCATGTCTCAGTAATTATTGATAGAACAATTGTCATGGATTGCTCTGTTAATACCAGTGCATTAGCAATTGAAACAGTTTGTTACATACTTCCTGTCAGGTATACTGCAGGGCTATAAAATCTGCCTCTACTTATCATAGTTAACAATTACTTTAGGAAATATCCAAAATATAAAACTTTCAAATTATTTCTTCTTCCTGCCACTGACTGTTTTCTGTGGTTTATTTAATCCTTTTACTACAAATAATCCTGTACTACAAATACCAAACAATTCTTTACAGTTTACAGTAATTCACAAAAAAAGTTTTGTTTGATTCTTAAATCAAATGAGAGTCTTTAATACTCTGGGAAAAAAAAAATGCTTTTTCTATGCAGCATTTTGCTGAAAGAAACCTTACGGGCTGTTCCTCTTAGATGACAACTCAAAGATGTTTACAAAGTAATAATAATTAAAAATAAAATTAAATTGGTAAAAAACAGATTTTTTTGTTAGTGTTTTCATTTCACATGGAGGAGCACATTGTGCTAACTAATGGCTCCTCCTGAAGTTAAAGGACAACTATTATGTTTTAATCATAATACTTCAAAGTGATTTTTGGTTTTGACCCTGTAACATTCAAAAATATAGTCGGAAAAGTTGCCCAGATTTTATGGAAGCACCATTCCCAGTGATGGTGACTGGAAACAGTCCTGAGTAACCTAATGCAATATTGAAGTTTACCCAGGTTTGAGTGGAGTTTGGACTAGAAGACATCCAAAGACCCTTCATGGCCTAGATCTTTCCGTGATTACTTGATGATAATTGGCAAGAGTAGTTCCTTAAACTCTTCGCACACAATCCTACAATCCTACTATTTTCCTGTGATGAAAATGAATGCAAAACAGTTGTAGACCAGCTCTGTAAGGAATCGACCTCTAAAAATTCACAAAGAAAATTACAAATACTAACAATGGCTTTCAGAACTGGGAGAGATAAAGAATGTATGATACAATGGAGCACTTATCAAGATGTTGAGAGGCATTAATGCCACAATTTATATGTCTACGTATCTTGCAAAGGTTACTTAACATCCCCTTAGATTAGTATGCTCAGAATCAAATTAAAATTTATGATTGAAAATTTGAATAATTGATAGTTATCACATGTTAGCGTACTTCAGAGTTTCAGTTCAGTGGAATGAATGTGTACATCAAGATCAAACACATAATATATAGATATGGAATTAATTGCATCCAGAAAGAAAGACAAGGAAAAGAGCTAGATGAAAAGGAAAAGAGTGTGCATGTTCTGCTGAACACAAACACATTTTTTGTGAGGTAAGGAGAAAGCACTGCAAAAAATGGTTCACAAAGAATAACAAAATGGCCAAAAATATATCATCCTTCTATTCTGAGAACTGAGAACTTAACGAGAGGTCCAAAGGGCAGAATAATGGTCTTGTCCTGACAGAGAACATCCTGAATGCTGCAAGTCAGTTGAGCTGTGTCTCAAATCAGCATTTGATACAGTTAGACCCTTTCTTCCACTCACAGCCTGACCTAGTCCCTTAAACTGTAAGGTGGTTTGAAGTTAAGTTTTAAACCAATCTGGTAGAATGTAAGGTGACTCATTATCTTTATTATAGATCATGAGTTAAAAGCAGTTTAAGAACGCATTATGATGGTCGTATCCCAGAGTAATTTTTCTAGGTAAGCTACTTCTGAAACAGTGAGAAGAGAGACCTTTAAAAAGTCAACTTTCAAGATAAGACCATGAGTACTTACGAAAACCAGTTTCATGTGCTATGCACTTTAACATTACAAAGACTACAACTTTCAATAGCCTTTAAGTCTTTTACTAAGTCTTTTAGGTGTGTATTTACATATTTTTACTAATAAGCATTAGCATACATTTACTGCAACTATTTTCTTGATTTTGTTTATCAGCAGTGATCTGTGTCAACAACTAACATACTTAGCATAATTAAAAATGTCTGTAAAAGGATGGCATGCATTCTCACATAGATATGACAGGGAAAATTTACTGATTTATAGGATGGCAGTCTCTAGAACCTTCATAACAATTTAAGTCTTCTTAGACAACTGGGTAAAATTAGATGAGTTGCATCTCCCTCTAATAATGGCTTGCATACCCCTTGAAATCAGAATCCTCAGTTTTTAAATTTCAACAATTTACATGCTAAAAGCCCATCCTTAAAGCCTCCAAGATTCAGGATCACTATTTAAAACAAAACTGAAATATGCAGCAACTAGATTTTCTTTCAAGTGAGTCTTTTTGAAAAAAAAAAAAGTAAAATAAAAAAAACCTTTACTTCCATTAGATCAGGTTAACCAGGTTAAAATATTTCCAGGGAGATATTACTTTTGTAGATTGTTTGAATTAGAGAACTGTTGCAGTTATCATTATGGAGCTATTCAAATAGATTTTTTTTTAAACTTGACAAAAAGAAAAATAATCTCCCACGTATACTGTCCAAACTCAATGCAGGCAGACAGGAAAATGAGAAAATGTAAAAATTAAAATACTAAAAATTTCTAAAGCAGAAGTATCCTTGAAATTTGAAAATGGGAAGTATGTCTGACTATATTAATATGAAATTAATATATCTGAAAGTGAAAAGAAAAGCATAGTGGTACGATTATTTACACAGAAAAACAATCTGAAGTCTGAGTAACACACAGGAAAGAAGTAATGTTATGTAAGTGTTAAGATCTAGAAGTGAGGAAAAAAAATCGCTTATTTTCCTTTGGTATTTTTGTCTGCATTTTCTTATACTGTGCTAAAACTGGATCCATAGGTGGAATCAGGTTTACATATCAAACTATACTCAGTGTGAGCATTCAATTTCCAAGTGTTTATGAATGCAACCATCAGTCATTACAAAAACTGTAAGAAAAAACTATCTCAACTCTAATCCTTCTCTGGGAGTTAACTACTAGAGAAAAGTTGTTTTAAAGCCTTCATCTAGCCCATTCAAATAATTGACAACATCAAAAAAGTAGTCTATAACCAGAACTGGGGGAAAAATAAGTGTCAATCAGGTCAGTACTGAGATTAAATTACAGATCTCAGACAGATTTACAGAGAGGTTTATGCAAGTCTTCTGAACATTTTTAATCTCTATATTTTGTCAGTGCCATTTAATACATTATGGTTTTCTTCAGACTGTACACAAACAGAGTAACAAAATAGAATAAAATGGCCAAGTCCAATGTGAGCAGAGTGTGGTCAAACCTCAGCTGTTTTGAAAATCATAGTAATGTGAAAATAACTTCAATAAAATAGTCATGATTTATTTTTAACATAATGATGTCCTATCTGCAGAATATAATAATATATCACAGACTTGAAACTAATCTTAGAATATTTCACTTACTGATTCTTCTGTAAAAGGTAACTGCAACAATTAGCAATTTAATAGATTTTCATTCATGCACAACAAAGAAAAGTCTTGTTCATATTTGATAAGCGCATAAAGCAGATCTGAGGCAATGTAATTAATCAGTTATGCTTCCTATTACAGTTGTCTTTTTAGTCATAGCTAGTATTATAAATTGCCATCTGAAATAAAAGTGTATCTGTTTTTGCCCCATTTCTATATTTCAGAATGCTGAGTTTATTGTTTTTGTTAGAAAAATCTCAAAACAGATAAATAATTATAAAAAGTCAACCTGTTATTAAGTTTCCTCCTACAGAATCCTATATATATCTATATAATAATATGCGGATATGCGTACATACATGCTGAAGTCTGGACACAAACATGATATATATATGGCTAATTATTTTCTATAATTCTCTGTGGGACCATTCTTTGTAAAGAATAGCTGAAAAAATCAAAATATGAAGTTGCACTAACCTTTTAATAAAGAATTTCTGTTCTGCAGGAGAAAAAAATAATGTAACAAATAATTTAACTACTGTTTAGGCCCTTTTTCATATATGTTTTATTATACGGGTATGACAGACAATCATTTAAAGTGCAGCCCTAAAGATGACAAAAGTAAAGACTGCCAAAGCATACAGATTGATGACTCCTCCTTCTGGGAATATGCAGAATGGTATTCTTTTTACATTTATTTCATTTTTGAAAGCCGAAATAGAATATTCCTTCTAAGAGTTCTGAGAATTGGTGTCTCCACAGTTGTAAAGGTGGTAAGACAAAACATCAACATCATTCTCCTTGACCTTTCGAAATGTTTTTAATTCTTTGTTTTCATTTTATTTTACTTTATCAAAGTTCCAAAGGCATTAGAAAATGAAACAGAATTGCCAGTTTTTGAAATACTAAGAACTGGTAATTTTCTCTCTTCATCATTTTTTTTATATCAGATACTTTTTAATAACCAAAAATTGATGCTGTTTTCATTCTGAAGCTGAGCTATAAAAGATTTGATAGTTTAGTTGCTTTGTTTGTTATATAGCATTGATTTCAGTCTTCCAACGCCAATACAAACAAATTTGCACCCCAATTAGCTGGCATTTATTGGTTTGTTTCCTGAGGCAGTACACTACCACATAGCAGAAACCAGCTAAACTACTAACTGAAAGCAGCAATATGCAATTGCAACTAATTAACTTCAAGGAAAGAAAAAATATGTATGTATATAGCAACGCTATAATCTGAGCCTTCCACTGATTTCTCTTGTGTGCCAAACACAATTTGGTCCTGATTTTTAAGTTGTCAATTTTCCTAATAAAGAGATCAATAGGGAGAAAAGAAAAAGAAAAAGAAAAAGAAAAAGAAAAAGAAAAAGAAAAAGAAAAAGAAAAAGAAAAAGAAAAAGAAAAAGAAAAAGAAAAAGAAAAAGAAAAAGAAAAAAGAAAAGAAAAGAAAAAAGAAAAGAAAAGAAAAGAAAAGAAAAGAAAAGAAAAGAAAAGAAAAGAAAAGAAAAGAAAAGAAAAGAAAAGAAAAGAAAAGAAAGAAAAGAAAAGAAAGAAAATACATAAAATTATGCAGGAAAACTGACAGATTTACAATTTAAGTAACCATTTTGACTAGAGTAGAATATAGCGCAACTGATTTTTCAACATATGAAAATATTGATTATCAGTTACCCTGATTATTACTTAAAAGGAGAAAGGACAGATATGACTTCACTTCTAATTGTGAGAAGCCACAGCAAGGACCATGTGGAAACTGGGAGATCTTAGGCAGCTAGAAGACACTGCAGCCCTACTGTGAAAGTAGGACAAGGCAGGGCAGCTGCTCCTAAATCTCAGGTAATTATCTTAAGACCTTCTTCTTCTTTTTCCCCCTTCCCTTCTCTTCCCTTGGGCTACAACAATAAAAACTTTTAAATGAATATGTAAATAAATAATTTAACTAAATCACTTTGATCACTAGAAACTGTTAGTTAACATTAGAATGTTTCAGCTGAGAGAGATTCAGAGAGATTAATTTGTCTTCCACTGTGCACAACAGCTATTCAAAATCCTCTAAAGACCAGGCTGTGTTGTAATGAAGCATATTTACAGCTTTCTTTATATTTTATTTAGCAAGTAAATACTCTGGCATTTTCAAACTAAAGGAATCTTATTTGTTTTCATGGAACACATCTTTCCAAACACCAACACATACAGAGAACATTACTCTATTTACAATGTACCCTGTTCACAAGCCAAAACCCACTCGGGAAATACTTGTCTTGGGTCCCAAGTTTTTTGTATTGTGTTTTCGTGTGCATGGATATTAAATTTCCCACCCGACCATAAACTTAGATTTTGAAGAACATCGTGATACCTTGCTGACTGCCACCATTAGTACCTTTTTTGCTTTCCAGAGACCCATCCTAGTTAAAACTGCTCACTAAAAGACTTTTATTCCACACCTCAAAGGCAAATCACTAAATGGCCTATGAAATTTCTAAGGGGATACACACCATTACTTTTTAAATACCTCAGAGTGATGTGTTAATGTTAGATGAGTATTATTCATGTTTCAGTAGCCTGATTGTATATGACACCCTTTGGTGGACAGTTTTATGATGACCAGGAAAACCTTAACATTTCCTTTAACACAATCTTGGTTAAAAGTAAATTGAAAATAAAAGTATTTTATGCAACATCCAATGCAGACATTACTGTTCCTCATAGTTCCAAAAGAAATAGAAGTGACAGAAAAAAGCACACAGTCTATCAAAGCAGGACTACATCTTTAAGGTCTCTCTCTTCATGTATCCAACAGACTTTTTCTAGATGCTTTCCTGACAAAACCTCCTCAGGGATTCTGTCTTCCTCAAGTTTCTTTAGTCAGAAAAGCCCATTTAAAAGTGGAGCATGTTAGCTTTTATAGTTAATCTCCATTTTGAGTTCTTCACTGTGATGAACAGATGTAACACATTGCTCTCATTCTACTTGTTCACCTGTTCTAAACATGTTTATTCTTCATTTAGGTAATAAACAGTTATGAAATGTATCCAAATAAGTGAATTACATTGATTATTCTAATACTTCATTGAGAAGCAAATGCTGTTTTCCCTGAGCATGCATGTCTCTTTATCTGACTGACCAGTGAGTTAGTTACCTGCTGGTCCTGTGAGAAGTTACATTCTAACATTTCCCTTACTCATCTGGTAATTGAAGGCCTGCAGGTAGACAGATTCTGCAACAAACTGATAGCAAGAAGTGTGTGCACCCACAGATATTTTGTTTTTTATCAACCTGTGCACAGTGTCCTTTAGACAAGCTCCAGAAAAGATTAAGTATGTTTTGTTATGTGTCTTTTCATTGAAACTAGATATGGAGATAAGAAGACACTTTCAGGTGGCAGTAGTTTTGGAATTTGACTCTCTTCAAGGAATACTGTAATATCCTTGTAAAATCAAAAAGCCTTCTGTGGAGATGCACACTTCCATGTCTTTAAAAACATCGGATATCACCAACTCAGAGATGCAACTCCCTGCATCCCTTCCAAAATCTAAATCTCCTGTGACACAATGAAGAAGGTAAGACTGGGTTTAGGCTAACTATGTACATTTATTTTATCCCAGCCTTTCATACAAACTTGCAGTACAGATTCTTTTTTATTAAAGAAGTAGGCTTAGTTATGTGATATTTGGATTTACAGAAGTGCAAAATTACACATTATAAATGTTGACCAGAAGCAGTTTTTTAAAACTCCTTGCCAAGGTCACTGTATGCAGCAGAATACATTGACTAATGTATGAGTGAAGAATTACCTCAGCATAATTCTTCTGGAGCATTGCATAGGCTTAAGAATTATTCCTTGTTTTGTGACAATGACTAGCAGCCTCATGGACCAAACTGAAGGTGGAACGCCAGTGCTTTCATTCAAGTATTAGTCAAGAAAGAGCACAGTATTTTACAAACTCACAACTTTCTATTTCAGCCTTAAAGAAACTAGCAAGTTTTTATTCCCCCAGGATGTAATTACTACAAAGTGGAAGAAGCTCGTGAATTGAAGATATAACAATTGTGATTTTTATAATTAAGGATAAAATTTTAAACGTGGTTCAGATTTAAAAGAAAAAGAAAATGAAGATTAGACTAAAAAGAATTGAGAGCTAAGACTTTCATAATCCTTACACCAATGTTTTATTGAAGCTTTGCCATTCATTTTAGGGGATAAACAAAGACATTTTAAGAGCTATAATACTTAGAAATAAAGAGGTAAGAACAAACAAGTTGAAAAGATATTTTCTCACACATTCCTAGTCAGTAGACCCAGCAAGTATGCTTTGTATACAGGATGCCATCAGAATAGATGCCCTGATTTGGACAGTTGTTTAATGATACAATCATCAAAACTGAAAGGTGTAAGTCTTATTTATTATAGGATCTGAAGGAAAGAAAATCTACAGGAGGCTAGTAAGTATGACAACTCCAAACTCAGAGGGCCAAATTCTTATCTAGTTCGAAAGGGAGATAAGACTGACACCAGCACTTCATGCTACATAAAGGTTTGGCCGGAAGAATGTAAGCAGTTGCCTGACTTCATGGTCAGTTTCGTCAGTGTGTGAAACACAAAATCATTAGCAATGCAGTCTGATGGTTGGATTCAGGGACTTGTCCTTAGCTCCCCAGAGGAAAGCAGATACAGGCTGGCTGCTCAGCACAATTCCTGTCTGCACCAAACTACTGGCAACCGACTGGTTTCCCGTCTTTCCCGTGCATCAGAACATTGATGGTTAAATTGTGAAGCAAGTTGTTTCAGCAACCCGAGCTAAGGAAGCTGGGTTTTTTGTTTGGTTTGTTTCATATTCCCTTTTTGATCACAAAATGAATCACCCCGATCACTAAAAGATCACTGCAACCAGCTTCAGCATGCAGTCACATTCAGAGAAAAGGGATATTCACCAGCACTTCACAGTGTCATCAACCAGGTGAAATCTCACCATGAGCGTCTGAGCCTAAAAACAATCAACCAGGTATATAAGATTATTATAACCTTAAACAAGGTTAATCTATTCTTACTTTAAACTTCCTATTGTAATTTCATATTCACTTAAGTATATAAATGGATGTAACCTACCTCATAGTTCTTAAATTGTACTGAATGTGGGGGTTATATCACTACCTGCAAGAAAACCTCACTATTCACCTACAGAGCTGTCTGGGATGATTTTTTTTCATAAATATTTTTGTTAAAATTGGAACATACATTTAATTATCTGAATACATTTTTAAGAAAAGCAAAATTATGACTAAATACCCTCTTGAAATACAATTTCCAAGGTAATTTTTATTCCCATGTAATACCTAATTAATCTTTTCCTTATTATTTCTCTACACAGTTGCTCATTTTATTACTTAGAATGGGACAATTTATAATATATTCAACTTAAAATGCCATTCAGCTATAAATTAGCATTATATAATAGTATACCCACAGCTGTCGAAGACTAACATCAAATAAAAAATGAAACATTTCTGGAGGCTTTTGAGGCTTGCAGAAAAGACACTGCAGTCATTGGACAACATTATCTGGTGGGATACCTTCACAGATGACAAAAGGTAAGTGAGAAAGGAGACTCTGAAAGGTTACCCTAAAGCAATATCGCCACTGTGTTAAAATGCTTTTTTGCTGAATACTGCAGTCCTGTATCTTTACAGATTTACCACTGAAGCTTAGTAATTGAATGGAGTATAGGCAGTAGTAATTAACTATAAAACAGCATAATAGTTTTGAAGGGCAGTAAATATATTATGAAGGTGAATTATGTATTAGGTTTCAAATAAGGAACTGTATTTATCATTCACTCATTAAAATGTGCTTTTTTTAAATAGATTATCCAACTAGTAGCAGACAGGTTGTTTAAGACCTGTTGTTACAGGTACTACAAAAATAGGTTTAAGATATAAAATCATTGGCCATGATAACTTTTTGAGGCATTAAAAGCTAAACAGAAAATAAACAAAACTTGACAATGTGTTGTTGTTGTACTAAATAGCACTTTAATAGAATTACCTGAGAACACAACATTTACATTTTTGGCCATGCTGCACACTCAAAAGATCAGATAGCTTTATGCTTCCATAATTGAGAAATACTCTGAGAAATATTTTTCACTACCTACTTTGAGCTGAGATACAGGTAGCTACTCTTTGCTACCCTAAACTAGAAACAGCACTGCAGCAGATAACTTTTATTTCTTTAGTCTGCAGTCTGAGAAACTACACATGGTGAAAATGTGCCTTAAAATATAATTTATAGAATGTAATTTTAATTGTGAAAGAATTTCAATTTCATAAACTACAGAAAGGAAATTTTTTTGATGACTTCATGTACATACCAAAGGCACATAGGTACCAAAAGGTACCCACAAGCAAAAATATAAACCTCGAGCACTCACATTTGATTGGATAAGAGACAGCCTTGCAGAAGAATCATTTATCCTCCTAAGCACAGAACTGGGTCTGGGCTGGTGTGTTCTGCAGTGGGGAAGGACTAGAGCCAGCCCATAGGTTTAGGACCCAGAGACAGCAGCAACAAAACTCCTGTGTGTTTTGAATACGCAAAAGCTAAGTTTCAGCAGATGGTGGTCAAAGTGCTTCTGCGCTTATAAAAATGTAAGCAGCTCATAAAATATATCCAGATTAATTTGGGTTGGAAAAATATGAAGAGGAAATTGGATGAAATCCCTTCCTCAAAAGACCCAACTTTGATCCTTAAAATCTTACAGTGAGTTTAAATTAACTACAAGTAATCGCTATTCACCATTGCAGTCTTTTCTTTACCCTCCAAACCTCACTTAAGGCTTTGATCTCATTCTTACCAAGCTAATTTCATTCTTCTTAAATATTACAGATTGCTTTGATAAAGTCTTCCCCTGCTTCTCTGTTTTACAGGTTTGACTTCAATAGTAACACTCAATGAAGCTGCTCACTTAAAGCCACATATGCAAAGTGAAATCTATATGTCACTTTATCTGTGAAGACATTATATTGCTAAAAATAAGAAGGTTTCCTGATCAATATCTGCAACTATCCAAAGCCAAAACAATTATGTCAGAAACAGGACAATTTGCCTACTCTGACATTAAATACCTCCAACCAGAAAGTCCTAATTTATACACTCACTGGACTGCAAAAATTAAATTTACATTTTTGTGATCCTATATTTAACTAAGTATGAATAAACTTTTAGGAAAGAGGGCATTAACATGCAAATATATATGAGTCCATTTCTTCTCCTGTCCAACCGCTCTCCAAACCAATCACAAAAGTTTAACACAGAGACTGAGTGGTGTTTTTTGGTTACCGGACAGGTAACCAAAGATAACTTGTCAAGAGTTGAAAGCATGCCGCTGCCTGCACAGACAATATAATGTCAGGTTAAAGGGACAAAGTGATTTTGTCAATGTTGGTTTTGCTATTGTTACCATGCCAGTGTGAAGTCAAATTCAATGACTATAAACTGAAGGCAGGACAAAATACATAATCCTACTACTCTTATGAAGTCAAAACTTGATTATGACAGAGGTTCTTACTGAACACAGACTGTGAAAATATGCAAAGCATGTAAAAATAAAATGCTACACATAAAAACAAGCTCACTTTATTCCAAGTCTGTGCATTTGCCTTTCACCAGCTTATTTAAGCACCTTTATTTCAGAGCTACGATTGATAATATTAGTAATAAATCTGATAAACTGGACTCCATTCCATCAACCAGTAGACATAGTAGTAATCGTCTTTCTCAAGAGGAGACTTCAGGACAAAACCTAACTTCCGAAACAAATGAACTACAACATTACACATTATTGAATTCAATGACAAAATACAAGTAGACTTCAGTAAGCAGAAGACAGTCTCCTAAAGAGAAAAGACCAAGATTAAAAGTTTGATACTAGAACCTGTGTTTTGTGTTCTTCATTATTCACTCCCTTATAAAGGGAGATTTTCTTCTGAAGAACTGACAGAATTTCTCATGGTATCACTTAGTAATGATAAAGTATGATGAAAGGGATGGTAGCTCACACAGGCTAAAAAACTGGTCTAATCTCTCCACAATACAGCAATTCTTCCAAAATGAAGACAAACATCTAAAAGCAATGCAACTATATCACAACACCACAAATGCAAGAAAAATATATATTTTTAAGCACAGTTAGAGAATAGCAGTTGTAGTGGCAGGTTAAGCATTAAAACCATGATATTATGTTAAAAAAACCACCCAAACCACTATATGTATTAATATATGTCCAATAAAATATTAATAATATAAATATCTATGCTATAATATATTGTGATTAAATATAACAATTTAATATGTATAATATTAACAAATATATAATATAGATATGTGAGGTATTAAGAAATATCTAATATAGAGAAGTGTATCTGAACTATGTGTTGCATCTCACTTCTTTCTGAGGGTGCACAATAAAATCTGCCATGATCTATTAATGGTATTTTGTTTGCTGCAAGCCTCAACCTTACAAAATTGAGAGCACATTGAAATATCCCACGAAAATGCAACTACCCTATAGAGAAAGAAGTCAGAATACCTTTTATGAGAATCTTGATTATTTCATATATTGCTACTGTGAATAAAGTACGTACAAATTCTACTCTACTGAATGTAGTACAGGACTTCTATTACAGGGATTTTGATAGTTGAATATTCAGGAAAAACTCACCTTGAATTTAATCAGATATTTTTTCTGGAAAAATCTTCACAGCATTATACATGACAAGAATAGTGTTTCTAGTACCTCTTCAAAAAGTAATCTAAAACTGGAATATTTCTTGAAAGCAGTATGTCAAGGTATTCTTGGAAACACTTACCATTTGTTTAATTTTTTTCTGTTTCATTTCTTGAGTGTGGCAACAGATATTGAAACTATAAAAATAATTGATTCTTGAGCATTGAGAAGTGCTTTCTCTCCATATGTAATGCATTCAGTTGATGTGCTTATGTCTTAGAGATTCCAGTGTAAGCAAGGAATAAAGCACTCAATAAATTTGTTGGCCTGAGCATTTCAGCAGAAAGAGTTGTAGTAAAGATCTCAATACTATCGCCATTAAAGAACATTATAAAGATTTTATTTCCTTCTGCAAACATGTGAACAAAATGCAAAAACTAATTTCATTTGCACGAGAACATAGCTATATCGAATTCTTCTAATTATTATTTGGATTCAGGTTTGTCTTTAATTGCTGCGCTTCAGATTGTAACTTAAATTTCTAGGCGAGATTGCAAGTAAGTTTATTTCTATTAAATATATATATAGTGCTGTCAATGTTGAAAGACTTAGCTTCTTTTTTATTCAGTCAGGTATCATCAAATGAACCCATTATGCAATCCTCTAGTAAAGGAAAGAAGGCAAAATAGTAATCAGAGTGATATGTTATTATAATCTCATACTGGATGTTTGACTACTATAAACAGAAACACTTCCCAACCACTTGTGAATTTGTAATGTTGAAAATATGAAAAGTCATGAAAAATATTCCAAAAGAAAAAAAACATTTTACATTGCATAATCTTCACTGTGATATTTCCTAGGTGCAAACAGTGATGTTTAGTCAGTTTATGTTTCCAGTATATTCAACCTCAATTCAATAGTACAGCCAGATCTTGGTGTTTTGCTGAAGATATCGTTAAGTATCTGCGAACTAATTAATGTAAGAGGATCTTCTTCCAACTGTCACAGTAATTTTGGATTAAATGGTAGCTCTTCATTGATTGAGAACTTCAGGTATGGATGAGCTTTTCCTTATATTCTTCCACCAATTAATGACATATTTCAATGTAAATTTGACTTAAGGTAATAGAAGTTTTTTATGATTCCATTCTGAATTCTATTTTGCTGATTAACTCTGTGTATTTTTTGTTTCATTTATAATTGGAACTTTCCAAATATGTTATCTAGCATTTCTACATATTTAAAATGATGAATCACAGTATAAATATATAGATTTAGGACTCACTATAACCACACAATATTCAGTGACGCTCTAAGTTAAAAGTACTCAGCAATCCTATTTATAGGATTATATCTATTTATACTAAAATCTATATCTATATCTATTTAATCTATAATCTATATCTAATATCTAATCTATATCTATTTATACTAAAATGTGTTAAAGACCCCAAATGTTTAACTTTTCAGAAAGTCTGTTGAAGGAGTTTTACAGTACAGAGAGTGTAATGGAATAAACGTTCCAAGCTCTTGGGAAAGCTGGATATAAAGAGCACCTTCATACTGCAGCAAGCCACTCATTCTCATGCAGAACACAGGAACTGGTGGGTCTGCAGCTGGTCAGGCATATTGCAAAAGCATCAGCTTGTCGCATGAATAAATCATCTGCACTCTGCATGAGCAAGGGGCACCTGCTCTCTTTGAGCATCCAATGGGTGAGAGAAGAGAGGACAACTGGAAGACACCACTACCAGAGTAGGTCATCTCCAGTCTGTGTCTGGCTGACTAAGGAACAAACTGTGAAATGGATGTATAGATTTGGAAGCCCGGTCTTCCCAGATCACTACTGCTTTTGTGACCACAAGCAAATCTATCCCATTATTAGGGAAGGGCTACAAAAGAAGACAGCAACCAGCTGGCATTTTAGAATTAGTCACTTGAATAACATCCAAGAATGTCAGGAAAGGAGAAGTCTGCAGGTAAGACTGGATCCATGGGCCTGATATAAACTATGCATCAGAAGTTGGGAAAAAAATCCTCAGCTATTGGACCTGTCTTCAAGGTGTTCTTTCAAGCAGGAGATGCGCACACGTTCATGCACTAGCTCAAAATCAGACTCTATATTCCATCACATCTCCAAGTGCTATTTCCTGTGATTGATGTTTTCACACCCATGCTTAGTATTTGAATGAAGGGTCTCAGCATCCTCAACTTTCATTCCTCACATGCAAGTAACAAGCAGATACACTTGTATTTGTATGGAAGAACAGTAGGGAAATCTTATTTCAGAGACACTTTCAGAAGACATGCTTCTGAAGCCAAAGCAGCATAAGGCAAATGGACCTTTTTTCAGTACTCTGAAGTGGCTCCTTTGCTTATTCACCCCACATACATTTACCCACCCGCTGCTCTCACTAGTATCTCACTGGTATCTGCTTCACTTTCAATATTGAGTTTCTTTAAAATAAGCTAAATTGGGAACTATTTGATGTCTCTCGAATTAGCTATTTCTAACAGGAACATCATCCTGAAAGAAGCCTAGCCACCCGGGAAACTCTGTCAAATGCAGCAGACATCAAAGAGAAAATGCTGCCTGCCATCCTCTACTCAGCTCAGCAAGACGTATTCACCCACCCAGGCTTTGCTTTTCTAAGATCTGGCTATCCTAACAGCAGAAATCTAAAAGAAAAACAAATGCAGAAGGTTTTCCTGCATTCTGCATGTATCTTTGCAAAGCCAATAGCCCCTGGTCTACCAGGGAAGCTCTGCTGGAGACAACAAACTGAACCTCTGCCATGCAGCAGTTATTTCAGCAACGGACATGACTTCAACACAGAAAATTTTTATGTTGAAATTTCTCTTCTGTGTTACTCTGGCACACGTGAATATCTACCCACACATTATTATCCAAAACACAGAGAAATAAGCACTGCTGTGAGTACCAAAGTATCTAATTTGTCTTCTTGCTACAAGTACAAGTTGAAGCGAACACATGCAGCCAAGGTAGCTGAAATAAATGCAGGTACCACAGTTCCCTCGCACCTTTCCACAAGCATACTGAACCCATTTTCATCTACGCTGTTTTACCATTTCTGTGCTCTACTTTCAGACAATAAATAGGCTGTCTTAACATCTCACTGATTAGTATTCACACATCCATGCTGCTTGCAGTTTCAACAGTCTAGACTGTCTTCATTATCTGAAGCAGCAATGGCCCCTACTAATCCTGTCAAGAAGTTTGTACAGACTCATGGTAATCTTGGAGCAATAATCTTGCAGCAGTTTGTGGCTGACATGAGCAAAACCCGTGACTTTAACAAAGAAGAACATCGAACAAACCAAAGTGTTTATAAGAAGCTTCAGGAAGAACATGAGATAAGAAGGCTAGACATCAGTGTACAGGAAAGATAAAGTGATTAAAGGAAGGGTACTCAGGAGTAATAAAACATTTTTTTTTTCATTCGGTAGTAATTCCAGGTGGTCTCTGAGATTTCTTGGCATGACAAACCTCACACTGCTACCACTGCTACTTGCAATTCCCATTCGGTTATTTATCAGTTTAACTGTCAAAAGACATACAAAAATTTCTTTAGCAAAAACAGATGGTCTTAACCCCAGTGCATGAAATAGCAGGTTTCTTTTACATTGTAGTATCTGAAGTAACACATCTTGTAAAGCTGCAGTGGCTGTTAAAAGGTAGAATTGTCTGACTAATCCTTCTTCAGCAATAACCCCAGTGTATATGTGCATGAAAAATGAAGGAATGTCATTTGAGTAAAACAACCCCCAAAAAGTCCATTACTATTTAATTGCAATAGTGTCTGCATATGCAAGAAAAACATACAAAACAAGTTTTCTTTCAAGATTCTGCAGTTCTGGACAAAATGACAGAGCAGCCGAGGGAATCTGCTAACAGATTAATGAGATGTGCTCCACACATTCATAAAAATTCTTGAAGTTAAAAATACGGAAAAAAAAAAACAGACGACAATAATGGAGAGAAAGAAGCTGCTTTCTAAGCCTTCTGCTGTAATCCTGTGAGAAGTGAATAAGATAAAGAATTTGATATAGAGAAACTGCAGAAACTCTATGCATCAATACACAACGCAGTGAACTGGAATACACTCCAAATGTGTGCATTTGCCCTCTCATACTCGTGAGTTACAACATTTGTTATGCAATACGTGGAGCACTGATGCTAATTAGAGGCAACTATATATCCACTACTTTAAAACTATTAGCATTTCCATTCCCACAGAAAGGAATAGTCCAAATATGCAATCAGCTACGCATTTTCATATATCTCCCAGCCGGCTGAGCAGAAATCCCCACCCGCCAGGTAATACAACTGTCTGTTACATTCGTTGATTTCTACAAGTACATGCTGTCTCAGAACAATAATAATAACGGTGTGACTATGTTCTTCTCTTGCCATTCCCCCTTGATTTCCCATTAACACAGATTTACGTGGTGGGCCACAACTGTGTACTGTAACGCACTGCACAGCACCTAAGACCAATGCCAGCTCTTGCTCAGTGTACTTTTAAACGCGTTGTTGACCTGCTGGCATACAACTCTCTCAGCATGAGGATTAGTCAGAAGGGGAAGAGAATGAATGCTGGGCTGTCAGAGGCTGGGCTTTCCAAAGGAATGGACCCCTCTTTACGACTCTTTCATTGATGTGAACAGCAATGAGTAGGTCCATGGGACATCTTTGTGTTGTGCCTTCTTTCTGTGTGCCTGCTATATATACTGATGAATGCCCTTCAGGATTCCACAGGTATGTCTTTAAAAGTCTGTATAGTAGGAAAAGTATTCTTTCCTAAACTTATTTGTTTGAAATAGTATGCATAGGATAAATATGTACCTCCCAGAACAGCTTGGAAACCTCATCTGTTCAATCACTACAATTATTAATGAGACTTTCCAGCACTTAATGGTTACCTAACACTGGGTTGCCATTTTTCAGAGGCTATCCTGTTCCTCTGATGCAAACTGTACCAGGGCAGAGCCTGAGACCAACAGAACCCACTGTACCGACAGTGGAGCTCTAGTAATGCAAGTAGCAGGAGGCAGGGTGAGGACAACAGTGCGGAACAATCAGTATGCAAATATAGATAAAGAACAACGCAGTGGATTCCATGTTCTTTAGAACCTCAGAAAATCAGAAGCTCTTAAGCCACGCTACAATGATGGATTAAATTTAAAAAAAAAAAAAAAAAAGGCAGGCAGATCATCAGCATGAGCATTACTGCTTATAAAAATGAAGCCCGTAGATGAAAGAGGTAGCGACTAGCTTTAAGATACTTCAGATGTTTTAGTAGCCAGCTAACATGTATCTCACGCATACACAAACATGTCACCTTTAGCTTTCCAGTACAAGCAGACTAGCGTAACTAACGAGACAAATATGTCATGTTGAACTGTTATGACAGAACCCAGAACGAGAATCCTGTATCTCTAGTACTATACCTTGCATCTACAAAACTGCTAAGATACAATGAAATAATCTGTGTGTATACCCTGAATTTATGGATATAAAAAGAAAAACAAATAAAGAAAACACACTAGATTCAAACAATATTTCCCTACTTTAGAATGGTATTAAAAATGAAATTGAACACTTGTTTTAATTTAAATTTAGGATAAGTTTAATTTTGTGTGTGTGTCTGAAGAAAATGGCAAAGATTCTGATACAATTGTGTAAGTTAAAACAACTCATTCTACTTTTTAAAAGAATTCAAAAACTTTAGGTATTTTTCCCTTTTTGAGATCTTGATCAGAATTGTTTTTTTTTTCAATTCTAAAGAATCACTTTGGTTTTATCAACTCAGCCTAAATGTGGAAAATCTAAAGGGAAGATTCACAAGACAAAATATATAGCAGCAAGAAATCGTACTGGAAATGCTTGCTTGAGCAAGTTTCATCATGGTTACTGGTTTGACAGTCTGGATAATACTAGACTGTGGAAACACAAGAATTAAAGAATTAGTATTAAGATAGATCATATTTTAAAGTCATTTCCTCTTTTAGCAGTTTTTAGATATTTTTCATAATAGTTTTCCAGGTCAAGAGTCTTAGTCTGAAAGTAAATAATGCCAGTTCTGAGCAACGAAATTACAAAAATCAGCTTTACAGTGGCACAGTGAAGGAAAGTGAAATATTGTTGCATTTCAAGTTCAGGTACCTCCAGAGCTAGGCTCTGAGTAGATTTTTATTTGTTGCCATTGTTTTTCTTCACAGGAGAATGGCCTTGGCTGTAAAAGTAAACCTCAATTTTAAAAAGAAGAAATAGCACATTTGCTGCTGTCTTGCATTTCGCAGTGTTTTATTTATGGATATTTTTTTTTTACCTCACAAGTTTAATGGAATTTTTACTGTGACTTTATAGCTGTGTGATTTATAATACATCAAACAAGCCAAATCAATCAGCAAAGGCTTAAAAATCAGCACAGGTTGATATGGCCCCTTTAAAACAAATCATTACAGCTGTTAGAACTCAAACATACATAACAAGGATTGACCACTAATGTGAGTTATTTTTAAATCTCATTTTCTTGGTAAGAAATGCTGCCCTTTGTATATACGTTTTTAAAGATCTAATAAAACTGTCTGCAGAAATACAGCACAAAAACAGTTCTTCCTTTTAAAGCTCTTTAAATATTCTGTACTGTTCTTTTAAAAGAAACCTACCAATACTCTTACTACTATGGAAAGTTAAAACAGCTATATAATTGGCACACCTCTGCCATTAAGCTTTAGAAGCAGTTGTTGCTATTATGCTATAACTATAGCCACATGTTCTTTAAACATTCTTTTTAATTTTTTAATATTGTTTTTAATTTAAGACAATCACCCATTAAAAATTGTCTATTTGAATAACCTACATAATCGCATATATTTTACTTATGCCTCTGGAAGTCCCAAACACCAGCTAAGTTCACCTTGAGAACAGTGCTACACAATAAGTCAAAAGATACATAATAAATAATCAAAAATAATAATAAATAATCAAAAAATAAACAATAAAAATAACTATTCTTCTTCTATTCCCACTCCATTCAGTAAAGCAGATCCATTTTACAACCCACTGAAGGTAACAAAAGTGATGGCATTTCCTTCCAAAGATTCCTCCTTCCACTCTAAGAACACGAATCCATTAAGCTTGATACAAAATCACAAATTCCTGCATCTTTCTTTTTTGCTATCAGTCCAAGGGATTTGTAAATTGGTGGTTAAGGTT
Organism: Cygnus atratus; assembly: GCF_013377495.2. NCBI lineage: Eukaryota > Metazoa > Chordata > Aves > Anseriformes > Anatidae > Cygnus > Cygnus atratus. The sequence goes on from NC_066374.1 coordinate 16,536,297, forward strand.
GTTCCCCAATTACCTGAATAGTCAGAGAATTACACCATCACCTGGGCACAGTTAATAATAACATACACTACACAAGTGTAGAGTTAGATATCCATTTTGACATGCTTCAGTTTGATCAGTGTTCATTATTGCTCCCTACAGATACACCCTAACAACTTTTAGAGACTGGATCTCCAGGTAGTAAAGAGATTTTCTTTTTATCACTGTTTTGCATAATTACAGTTTGATTTTTGTGTATTGTGCTCTCTCATTGAATGTACTGAACCTGACATAGGTTTTGTTCTTTTTTCCTTTTTCTCAGAAACAATGTTATGGCAGCATTCTTACTCTGTCTTCTCAAAGATGAGCAATTGCCCTGCATGTATGTTTTCTCAGAGATTCTGTTTGTTTCTGGAAGGGGAAAGTGCTGATGAATAACAGAATGTACGTGGAAAGAGAACAGAATAGTTCTGAAATAAGTACCAGAATTTGTGGTGGTGCCACTAGGTAATTAAAAGGAGAGCAGCACTTGAATTTCATCTGAAATGCAAAAACTTTCCTGTTCCCACATAGTCAGACACATGCAGCGTAGTGCTTCCTGACCATTCCTCTAAAATTCATGTTAACATCATTATTTTCTCTCAAGCAGAAGTCAGAAGCCATAGATACAGAAAATGATCCTCCTTTTCTTTCAGTGTCACTAGAAACCACAAAGTACTGTAATCAGTTAACAAAAATGAACATAAGTTGAGACATGATGCATTTATGAAATACCCACTACTTCAACACCCAGTGCTATTCACCTCTTTCCAACACATTCTGAGTTACCCCAGTCTACTCTGATTCATTGCACTGATTTTTTTCCAAGATGCCATTAGATTTTGCTATCAACACATAAAGACTTCACTAGGGAATGCATAGATTTTATTGTTGTCATTTTTAAGGAAGCTCTTTTCAGAAGTACTTAGAGTCCAGGTAGATGCAAGAAAACACAGAGTATGCACATTGTCTCCATTTTTAGATTTCCGTCATCATACTCTCCTGTATGTTTGATTTTCTTTTAAATAATTTTGCATGGGATTCCCAAAGCTGGCTGCTACAACCCCAGTCTCACTGAACTTCATACTTTGAATTTCTGTCTGGGAATAAAATTCAACGTGTAAAACACACACTTTAATCAATTATTTCTTAGATATATAAAATAGAAAGATAAATACATTACCGATGACTATAAGAAGAGAAAGTGAAACAGAAGTCACAGGAATATTGCTGGCATATTTTACCACAAATTTAGTCATGATTACCTAAATCCATTTTTGGCACCTGTTCACATCTGAAGGATCTTACATAAAGGAGTCCACATTTATGTGATTTTCAACATTGACAAATAGAATTTTCTTAGTATTAAGATATTCTATTTATCAGTAATGAGCGAATACTTGAACAACGTCAAAATAATAATCAAGTTCTTGTAGTGATTTTTAAAGATGGTTAACTTCTGGCTCGTAACGCAATTATAGCTCCATAATACAGTGAACACATAGGTAACAAACATTTTGTGTGAGATTGTGCATGTCTCAGTGATTTCTAGAAGCAATAATTTACTAAAATATTAGGCATGGAAGAGTCTGGTACATAAAAGTGGTAAGTGGTGAAAATGGTCATCACCTATAATGATCAGGATCTAAACATATGTCTGAGTAAGAAACAAAACTGATTTGATTCCTCTAACATTTTATATTCTTTGGTTCTGAATTCATTTATAAAACAGCAAGTGGATTAAACTCTCATTATTCTCTTCTATAAAGTTTTCTCTATATAATTACATTTTTAAGTATAGTGACTGAGCCAAACTATGGTGGAAACAAGCAGCAGAGTGAATAGATTTATGGAAGGATTAGCAGCTAGTTATGCAATCACAAATGAAAGTTACAGAACTCCTGAAAAAAAAAAAAAAAGAAAAAAAAAAAAGCCCCGTAATTCTAAGTATATTCTGTATCTATTTTCTTTGCCATTTTTTTCTCCCTTTTCATTTGAAAAGTTTTACCATTTTAATGAAGTTGTGGGGATTGATTTACTAGTTTTTAAGATCTTTGCAAACAACAGGTTTTCTATCACACTGTTTATTAAACACTAGGATCCAAAAATCATGTTGTTTAAAATGTCACTTTTCTTTATAAATATCTGATTACTTTTAACTATTGCTGTTCCACATCCACTCATCACTGATGATCGCATATTGTCCAATTTAGCTCCATTTTCAGAGACTCTCTGGCTACTTCTGAATCCATTAATATTCTTGATGTCTCCTCTCACCCCTGCTACCCATGATAGGCACTGTCATGTTTGCAATTGCTCTTAGCTTTTCATTTTTAGATCATACATCATTGCTGAATCCCTTTGTTAAGGCACCTGTGTTTTTATGCTTTGAGTCCATTATCTTGGCAAGCACACACACAAATTGAAAGAAAACAGTATGATCATACACATGTAAGAGATTTAATACCAGTTTGTTTTAGCACATTTTCCTCAAATACTGTTCTTTTCTATGGATTTTCAGCTTGGAAAATAAAATAAGAAAGAAGAATTGTACTATAAGGTTCTAAATCCACTTTGCTCATTTTCTAAGAGTTGTGTCTTTTTTTTTTTTTTTTTAATTTATCAGGGCGAAATTAAACGCTGAGTTAAATATTGGCTAATAATTGAGACTAATTATTGGCTAATAATTGAAGCTAATTATTCAATTGAAAAATACACAAAGTGTTTCAAATGCATAAAATTTTCCAGAAATGGTGGCCAGTGTTTTGCTGTATGCTTATGGGCTTTTTGAGACATCCATACCAGAAGACAAGCATACAGAATCATTTGTTATGCTGAGGATCTTCAGCACAGATGTGTACTTGGACACATCTGAGTGAGTGAGGCTTCGGTCATGGAATTCTGATTAAGTCAGAACAAGAGACATTTCTCATTAAGTCGGAATATGACATTTTCATGATAATATATATAACAGAAAAAAAAGGGGGGGTGCGGATATTCTGTGGCATTGGAACCAAAGTATTCTGCAGGAAAGAGACAAAAGACAAGGTCTAATGTACAGTGAAGCAGGGAAGTCACATAAACCTATTTCAGACATTGCACAATGTAAGGGAACATACACATGTGGCGTGCTCAGAGTTAAGAAAATATTAGTTAATGTGTACCTTAAGACTGACTTAATTCTGTCAAAAATCTTCAAAATTAGCAAACATTTCTGGCTCCCTCAGAAAGATCCTATAATTTCCTTATGATCATGATACTTGTGAAGTCACAAGAGGCAGCTTTTACATATGGCTTCATCCTGTTCATTTGCTGAAGTCCATTCCTTCACTCATATTTTTATTCCTTTGGTTAATTCGCATCACTTTTCCTCATGGAAATACGTAATGCAGATCATAAATATTTGTAAGCGTGTCAGGCAAAGTCTACTGTGAAAGATGTAACACTTGGATTTCACCAACTTGTCATTTTTTGGTAATTCACTGCAATATTTTCATATTTTACTCTTTTGGAAGACTGTCAGAAATTCTTCCTTTCTCCTTCATAAATCGAGTACTACTCTGGTGAAGAACGGCTTATCTGCCTCAAGACTTACACCCAAACTTTGTTTAGCTTATATCCTTAGATAATAAGAGCTACAACATACATGTACACCTTCTTTGTCCACTTTATCCTGTGATGAAACCAACCAGAGGAAGCACAGAACACACTTTTGCTATAAAATAAATGTACTTTCCGGTACTTGCCTGAGTCAGATACTCTGCCTAGGAGAAAATTTGCAGCTAGACACAAGCAGACACTGCCATGTCATGTCCTCTCAGCAGCACCCTGTCCATATCTGAGTTCCCTTCAAAACGGAAGATGGGTAGGAAGAAAATAAGATGAATTGTCTTGGACTTGCATATAGCTGGAGATCCCACACTTGACTGGTATTTAGAAAAAACATTACAGACTATCTCACCAGGGAGACAATGAATTGTATTTTTTTTTCATTAGTTATATCTAGTTTTATAATAAGTTTGTAAACTCGTGGATGTGACTTGCTTTGTTTTCTCCTAGTGGACATATGGCTCTCGTGCCCTGGTCTACAGATAAGATTTATAGGTAGAATGAGGATAATGTTATAACACCCATACAACCATCAGAATCCCTTGCATCCCTCTTTCAGATTGTACAAAAAATAAAATAAACTTTATGTGTCTGATCAAAAGCTTGTAGACATCCATGGTAAAATCCAGTGACTGCAGGTGAGCTTGACATTTTAGAATATGTCACATTATATTTGTCTTGTCTATGTTTTAGATTAAGGAAGCAGCAACTATCCAACTAGAAATACACGCATTCGTAAAATTTGGCCAAAACTGATACTTAAAATAAAATGTATTTATTGTTGCAACATTTAAAATTCAAGGAATTAAATTATTCATGCTCATCAGAAAATTCTCCCAATTCCACACACGCAGTCTGTCTTTGTTTTTTAACTCACTTTACTAGTGAAAGAGAAAGAAAACATCACATCTTCTGAAATATTCAGATGCTTCAGATGTCTACTAAAAATGCAAGTATATTATCTCCATGTTACTTATCTTGAAAGGAGAAGGATGTTGAGACAATAAACTGTTTAAATATAAATCCCTTTCTGACAATCCACAAAACAATGGGAAATGGATTCATCTCCATTTGACTTACTTACTGGCAGTAAAAACTTTAATAGACAACATAGTCATCAGAATTACTTTGTCACAATTCCACAGAGGTTTAGCTAATTCTTTTCAAGTCCATTTCATCAGTCAAAAAAAAAAAAAAAAAAAAAAAAAAAAGTCAAATCCTGATTTAATAAGTGGTGGATTTGAATAAATTACTCTAGTTCTGTGTTCATTGAACTTTAAATGAATTGTTCCACAATCCATTACCAAGCAACTAGAATATATCTTTAGGAAGTTCAACAACATACTTCTATTAAATTGGTAAGATGAACAAACAGTTTACTGGGAATTTCAGGCTTGCAAAATGGAGATTTACAAAAGCTAATTCTCACTAATTCTACCAATCACCTACAGATTAGAATAGAAGCTTATGTTTAATAAACTGATACAGTTACATCAGATCTAAAAAAACATTTCTATTTCTGATACTGTGCTTGCCCAGGATGCTGATGATGTTTTATGACCTTCAAAATTTTACCACCCTATTTTTACACTCAGACAGTTACAAGAACTAAAGTCAACCTTTCTTACAAATGTACACATCCCAAAATATTATTAATATATTTGTTAGATCATATAGATTTGTATCTAAATACTGACAACTGAGGACAGAAAAAAATTGCAACTTTTTAGAAATTTATTAGCATGTCTCAGATTTAGTATCCTGGATCTATGACCAACTGTAGCATGAATGTGTGAAATCATTGCGCCCTCAGAAAGTCAGCATGAATAAGGATGACAATATTCATGAATTCTAGGTACTGAAAAATGTGTTCTGAAATAAGGTTTTTGTGCTTTGGGAGGTTTTTTTTCTTTTTTTTTTCTTTTTTTTTTTTTAAGAGAGATTGGGGAAAATTTAGCATTTTATTATGTTTTGGGGAGCAAACTCCCTAACTCCCCAGACAGAAACAAGATTTAGGAGCCTTCAAGCTGTACATACATTAAATGATTACAGGATGACTTACTGAATTTTCCCAGAATACTATTTACTCAAACTGACAGAATTGGGAAAAAAACAGACCGACATCTACTAATTGCTGAGTGCAAAGAGATTTAGACTAAAATGAGAACAATTAAAGGCTTCTACAGTAAACAGTATATTGATTCTCGAAGGTGGTCACATACAAGCAGGAAAGAGCAGATTGGTCCAATATCCCTTCAACTTTCCATCAGGTTATAATATATGGTTAAAATAAGTTTCTGGGAAAGAAACAGTAAGCTGGATATGTGTTTGTGGCATTTTATTATATCTTTTAAACTTTCTTACTCTATAAGAAATCAAGGCTGACCATCTTCAAAAGATATCTCATTGGATTGATCACCCTTGTCTTGGCAGATTGAATTTCTACCTTTGTGGAAAATCTTAGTTTACATGATGTAGTTTACTAAATGCTACTATAGCATTTAACACAAATAGTGTATTTTTAATAGTATGCATAGATGATATACATATAGCATTATATTCCATCCCTGTTTCTCTGTTATGTTCTCAGTATTTCATGGACTTTCCAAAATGCAAAAGTGTGCATTAAAAACTCAGGAAAAAAATATCTTCTCATTTAGCATTCATAACTTCCATGAACGTTGACAAGATTCAGCTGTATGCATGAAGGTGTGAACAGAGTGAACAGATGCTATTGTATTTTAATGATGGCTCTTAAAAAGCCATATATAGCAACACAGCTCAGCAAATTCAAATACAAAATGTATATTAATTAGCTTTTTAATTGTTTATACCCATGTCTTAAAAAAGCTTTTTCTATTGATATGACTAATGCTGGAGGACTGGGTCTTTGACCTAGAAATGTTTTGAACAGTAAAATCTTTTGGTTCATAATTTGAATAATAAGAAAGCTTTATCCTAGTTTAGAAGTTTAAAATCCCCATTTCCTGCTGCTTTACATTATTATCTTTCAGTATATTCATAAAAGATAGTTTCCAATTTTGACTTCCAGGCTTACGAGTATATCAGGACATAAAAATCCTTCCTCTCTTCGAAGTAACAAATTCCTACATATAGGAATAATGTGAAAATTGAAGTTAAATCAGTTCTCTTAACTCTGGATTCCACATTACTTTTGGTAACTACAGGATTACAGAGGGGTAAGAAGTTCAATCTCAATCCACTAGACTCACTTCGCTCTGCAAAATAGCCAATTTAGAGCCATTATGAGAAAATAACTTTCATTAAGCTTTCATCATTTGTAGTCTACTACATACCATCTCAGCTTTCTAAAATGTCAACATCTAAAAGTATCATCATTCTTCATTATGCAGGAGGGAGAAGAAAAAAAACAGATCAAATGGAAGCGAAGAACTATCACTTTCTTTTGGATAAGCACACAAGGCTAAGTATAATTCCACAGCAGAAATGAGGATCTAGTGCTTTACTACTTACACTTTAACTATTTATAATAATAAAAGCAAGCACATGCTTGCATGTGAAAATTGTGTATATTTGATTGCATCTCTCTCCTGTCACCGTTCATGTAAACCTTATTAGGGTGTCGTTTTGTTCTGGTCAAGGACTGTATCATCATTTATCACTGAGGAGCAGCTAGGAACTGTTTACAGATGAGCTTGGGATATTACTGTATGACAAACATATCCAGTTTGTACCATTCTTTGGACTCTGATTTACAAATAGAGATGGCTAAACATGTGACTTGTAGAAAGCCTCCATGTTGTAGGCTCTAACACCCATTTAACATTCACTGAATCATTGAAAACTACTGGAAATGTATTAATGAAAGCCAAAAATCAATGACTGCTTAACATAATATGAAACAAATAATAGTGGTTAAGCTGCTGATTCACAAACATGGGATTGTTAACTAAGGAGAGGAGCAGACCACTTTGAACAGAAACAACAGCTGTCAAGTTAAGCAACTCCTGTTTGTGAGTCAGTCCTTAACATCAGCTTTCTGTATAGTCATAGACTTCAGTAAAATCAGTGAAAGAGGAGTAGGGATTCACTAATAAAGACAACCCTTGTCTATTAAATATCTTCCAGCAACTTTTAAAATTAATTTCTGACAACTTTGAGCAATGAACAGGAATTTAGAAGGAATTCAGTTCCCACTATTTTCCCCAATTTCTTTGAATTTTAAGTTCAAATATTCCATACAGACTGTTTTGACTGAAACAAGGATGGAGTTATCTTCATTAGCCACTGAAATCATGGAAATCTCTCCAAAGATCTTACAGGATCTAATATCTGAGTGTATATAAAAAGTTATTTAAGTACATCCAGTAAGAATGAGTGGTACAAACATGTTTGGTTGTTACTTTGTGTGATATACCTAATCTTTAAAAGTATTCTCTATTACTGTAATATAGCTCCCTGAAAAATACTGCTTCTTGGAAAACTTTCAACAAAAAAATCACTACTAAGCTTTAATGCTGATTGATCTAGGAAGACAAATTTATGATATTAAAGATGTTTCTATTAGATACTTTCAAATTCAAACTTCTTCAAACTTTATAACTAATACCTTTATTTAGGAAAAACTTAAGATTATGACAATTCTATCTTTATTTTATAAAGCCAAAGGAAACATTTAAATATTCACTTAAGTTCCAATCCAGGCTGATCTGTTCAGGAAATGTATTTCCTAAACCTGTTGCACTTCAGTTATCCTAGAGATATAACTCTCAACCTAGAGGTTCAGCTGTCTGTGATCCGAGGCTTAGCTTTGATGCAGCATAGCTGGATGACCCTGGCGCTGGTTACTGAGAAAATTGATAAGTTGTTAGAAAGAAAGTGTGAGAAAATAGGATAGAGCCAAGAAGAGAAGAGTAGAAAAAGTGAAATGGTGGTAGCTACTGGCTCAATGATATAAAAGGAAAATCACTGATTTTAAATGGTATAAATTCTGAAAGGCCCAGGGGTGAGGGAAAGAAGGGTGAAGGGGTAACAGACTTGAAATCTGCTTGGTACCAATGCATTGGTTGCAAGAAGCCAGGGTGACCAGCCTTCCCCCATCTGGGGCTAGCTACAAAATTATCCAAGATAATTCACTGATTGTATATTAGATTCTCTTTTTCTCTCTGGTGTTTAAAAATATTAGAAAAAAAAATAAAGGTGTTAATTGTAGCTGAACTACATTCCTGCAAAGGTGAGAAAGTGCAAATGAAATCTGTACATGAAGAAACTTCTTAGCCTAGGCAAGAAGCATATATTAAAAGAAGCAGATTTTTGACAGACTGCTTCAGTACAAAAAAAAAAAAAAAAGAAAAAAGAAGAGAGAAAAGAAAAAAAGAACTGTTCTCAGGCAGAAGATCCACAAACTGTTGGTCCTGTGTGAATTGTTGACCATTACAGTTGATCATAAAGACTCTCCATAAAACTCCAAACTGAAATGTCTGGAATGGCTCAAATCTTTTCTTTCACTTCATGATCTGAAAACATCATTTTACTATTAAGCTTTCACATTACTTTCATGAAACTCTTCTTACCCATTTGGATAAAGAAAATTATATAAAAATCCTAGGAAATCTGGAAACACAATACACCTAAAAATTTTAAGAGACAGTTCTTTGGCCCTTCTATCTCTTTTTCAACAAATGTAAAAAGAACTATTGCCCACCTTCTCCAACGTGCAGACAAAATCAGCAAATGAAAGACCAACTCCATAAAAACTGCAACCCTTGTCCAGAAAGTTATCTATTTCTTTCCCAAACCCTGCTGCCATGAAAACACAATAAATCAAGCACATGGACAAATTTTTATAAAATGATGTCTAAGATTTAGTCATGTTACAATACACACTTTTGGTGTGATCAGATAATAGTAGTTAAGAATATATATATTCATATTAAAAATATCCAAATGTATAGATTAAAAATAATGCATATTCGTATATAAAAATTATATGCACTTTTCTCCAACAGATAGGAGGCTGAATCTCACCTGCTCATTTCAAACTAATTTATGAATCTTTGTGTACCAGCATAATTTCTCTCTTACCTGTTCACAAACAAGGTTTTATGTTAATGACACATGTTTTAATCACTAGTCACAGAAAAAGCTACTAAATATAATCTACCAAAACAGTGCTTTGATCTGGTTTCCTAAATCATGATTACTTCTTCAGTCAGTGTTGCTCAGCATAACCAATCTCTTTGTGAGTACAGAGGTTGTGTAGCATTAGGGATAATTGTTACAGTCTTTAATGGTACTTTGAAGTCTAGTGAACTCCATGATAAATATGGCTAGAGCTCATGAAAAGTTTCCAGATGTAGCACTAACACTTTGAGCAATAATATTTTTGAGATTCAGAAATGTTTGCCTGAAGATTGCTACTTACAGAAAAAATGTGGCAAAACAAGACAACTTAGCAATTCACCCTATAAAATTTAGAATATGAAATGGCTTTCTGAAAGACTTTTCAGCTTTAATAGGCTAAAGACAGTGGTTTCAAAAGCTTTTCCAATAGGGAATGACTAAAGGGAAGTGCTTGTTAAGTGAACCCAAAGAACAACTCTGCTTCTAGTAAATAGGAGAAATCATCTTCTTTTAAAGAAGAAAAAACAAAAACAAAAACACAAAACAGAATTTGATAAACAAAACATCTGGACTGGATTTGTTATAGTAATCCTATCTTTACGATAATTTAAGATATAGTAAACAGAGTGAAAAGAATGTTAAAAATTGTAGTCTTGAAGTAAGGTAATCACTCATCTGTTTTATATTGATATCGATTAAATTTGTGTACTGTTGGGAGCTCTGGAAGCTGCACAGCATTAAATTGGTATTTGTTACACAGGTGCCAGGGAGATAAAAGTATTTGTAGCAGGAAAGGAAAAACTTCTCTTCCATTGCTTACTCCAGTTTATAGCAATCATCATTTCAAACATGCATACAATTCACACTCTCTGCAGATGACCTTCCAAGGCACAAAAATGTAGATTCTGAGCATTTCTGAGGTTAAGACAATGCCCAAATTAAACTGTTTACTTGCTTTTGTAGCCTTCTTTAACTTTGAGGGCAGGAGGGGGCTGGTAAAAATTAGAAGAAAACAAACAAACAGACATTGCAGGTAGAATTGCAAGAAGAGCAAGGACAGTGGCAGCCAACTCGGAAACAATTGCACCTTTGATCAATTACAGAAACAGCCCTTGCAGGCTGGCGCAGTGACAGCCACAGGCCTGGAACCAGCAGTCGGCTGCACTGCCCTGCGACAAAGGGTGCTATATTTCATGAAAAGCCAGCTCAGCTTCATCACTGTATGTGAGATCTCCCTGTGCTCATTTGGTGGAAACTTAAACTTACAGGGTTATATATTAGATTCCCTGCCCTATCCTTTCTCTTGGTGACCCCTGAAAGCCTCTTCATCTCTGTAAACAATCAGGCTCCAAAAGGGCTAAATCCCATCCCTAGAAGAAGGGTAACCTCTTTAGTATTACTTGTCACCTGCTGACAGAATCTGTTTGTATATAAATTAAGGCTGTGGAAGGACTTAGGTTATTCCATAAATGCTCTTAATAGTCTTCCTTTTTTTTTTTTTTTTTTTTTGCATTCCTACCACATACCAAAAACGTGAAGAAATTCTCCTGCAGCATAATTACTGTAATACAGTAAAATTTACTGAAGTACTACAGATAATGTGATATGTCCTTCAAAAATCTTCACATGCAGCATTATTTCTGAAATTAATCACAGAAAAAAAAATATACACATATTTACATAGCATTTTCTTTGCTGTCTGATCTATTTTAAGAGGTTCTTGCCCTGTTGCTCTGCTTCCAGCTCTGGATTTTTACCAGTGCCTGGCTGAGTTCTGTCCCCAGCAGCTGCTGTGGTTTTAGTGACCTTGTGGCTGTGAGCTAGACGAGTTCTGAGCAGGCACTTCATTCAACTGTCAATCTTTAAATCTTCCAATTTAAAATCCAGCTTGCTTTAGTATTTCAAAATATACTTTGAGGTATCTTTGAAAACTACATGTTAAAGAACAGCCATATAGATTACAGATTTGTCAAACTCGGGGTTATGTCCCATTAGTGACATCCCCAAGAAGGGATGGACACAACAACACACAACCTTAGAATTCTTCCTCAGCTTCTTCTAATTTCTGACTCGGCAACCTCCTGAACAACTACCACTGTTTTGTTATTAAAGTTCCCAGTGGATTTTCTTATGATTTCAACTCATGTAAAATGTGTTATCAACAGCACTGTGTGGCAAAATATTCCAGAGCTTAACTTTAGCTGGGAATTTCAGTTTTTCTGAACTTTCTAGATGCTAGCTTAACTTGATGTCTTCTAGTTCATCTTTTGGAGACCAGTGATTAGTTGCTCCCTATCTCCTTTTTTCATTCCACCCATGGGTTTAGAGTTCTGTCATATCACATCTCCCATCCAGGTGCCCTTTCTTCAGTTTGAAGATTTCTGTTTCTCGTAGTCACTCTTCAGACAGAAGCATCTCCAGGCCTCTGGTCATTATTTCTACTTGCCTGCAACTTCTCATTCTGCTGTCCTTTTCAAGTCTACAGATAAAGCAGTAACAAGCACCTCAGGCAGCACAATTTTTTAAGTTAGTGCTGTTGTAGAATAATTTGTAATGTGCAGAGAAGCACTTTCATGTAGCCTAGTGTTGCTGAGAGGAGTAGGTATAAATTCATGCAGTTATAAAAAAAAAAAAAAAAAAAAAAACAATCTTGATGTACAGAATACTTTTCTGGCATTTTCTCCACCTCTTTTTCATTCTAACCCTGTATTTTGGATGCTTCTTCACTGATTCTCTTTGGTCATGGACATAGTAGTGTTCCAAGATGAGTACATGATGCCTCCTTTGATCACAGAAACTTTCTTTTGGGGATGCAGAGCTAGACCTTCAGCAATGTTTAGCAAATAACTGGTTCTGCTTTTACCATAGTGATGGAATAACTTTCCATTCAGTTGAGTATTTAGCTCGCATTTCTCTGAACTGTCTGGCACACATGCAGCTGCCATTTCATAAACATGTTACTTAATGTGTAGCATAATTAATGCTGGTGCTAGTTTTTTTCCCAATTGTTTTCATGTCATGTGAACCTGAGTCCTCTTTTTCTTTACTGCTTCCTTACTCTCTCCAAGATAGAGTTGACATATAAATGTTGCATAGGCAGTTATTTTTCCACACAATGTGCCCAAAGAGAAACAGAAAAATACTACTGACAGAGAATATCCCTCTGTCACAATTTGGATATAGAGAGACTGTTTAATGAGTGAGTATATTCACTGCTTTAGTGAGTGTGTTCTGGACTCATTTTGAGACAAACTGATATCATTAAATATTTTCAGGGTACTTTAACTCTTTGGGCTTCAGAATACTCTAACGTATGTACTCTGTATACTGTACTATGGATTCTGTAAAGCCACCATTTTAAACAGGTTCATCTTCATAACAGGTCCCCTTGTGTTGTGTCCACTGAAAAGTGAGGGCAAAGCCAGGATTCACTGCTGCTCAGCCAGACCACATTTGCAACTATAATTTAATTAAAAAATTAATGTACTCTGTATTATTTTGTTATTCTATTTCTGTATAGGACAATCCATTTTACCTACAGTAAGGGAAGTGAAACAGGGGTTCGTCTTCTCATCCCATACCTTCTGCTGAGGTACTGCACAAAATGTAGTACCTCAAATTAGTCCTGTTTTTTAAGTCTTTAGTATTTACTGTATTAACATAGCAGGGAAACTGTAGTAATCACTTATTTTTTTAACTTCTGATATTTGTTTGTGGACCTTTAAATCACATCTACAATGCTTTTCTTCAAAAGATCACAATCCATCAGGGTATCCAAAAAGGGGTTCGATTCAGTCTGCTGAATAATGCAGCTGAGTGAGAACCTTTATAGATTCACGTTGATCAAGATTTCAGGTTTTACTAAGTTTATTTTAAATGAAAGCAATTCCTGCTCAAACTATTACTAGTTTGTTGATAACACAAATCCAGGCAACTTAAATGAATTTTAAAATTAGCACAACCTTATTTTTAGGTATAAAACATACAAAAAACATCCATTGTAGGAATACTGTATGATATGGTCTGTTTTTTTTTTTTTTTCCTCTTTTTTATTTTGTTGAATAACTTCGGTGGTTAGGTAAAACAAATCTGAAAATTGGTGCACTGAACCATGTAATTCTATCCAAGATCTTTATTCTGAATAAAATTTAAGTTTTCTTTACATATAAGAGCTACCAATTATCTTGCTGTGTTGGATTTACATTAATGCTGAATATCTTGTCCATTCGCATGATCAGTCATCTTCCATGAAATGTTTTATCCTGAAACATTAAACACAAAGGAGACTGCAAGATTTTTTAATTATTATTATTTTTAATTAAGCTATGTATTACTATCTGCTGGTTAGATCAGTAATCAGCTAGGCTGAAAACAATACGTTCTTGTTCTCATATTGTAGAGAAAAAGAAATTCATACAAGACTGCTTATCTGATAGATGAGACAGCACCAAAAGCAAGACTTTACAACTCTGTGAATTTATATCTTCAGTATTGCATAAGTGACTATCAGAAAGACTGAAAGAATGGTGTTTTGCTTGTTTGTTTGCTTTTTGTTTTCTTTTTTTGAATCCTTGATATCATGCTGCCACTCTGTTTTTCCATTTCAAATCATGGCATTCAACGTGCATGATGATTTATCAGCAAGGGTAGAGCATATGCATTAATTTAGGAGTTCTTTGTATTTTAACAAAGAATATTAATTACTAAAATCTCTAACCAATTCATTTAATCAAATGCAATCTTATCTCTGATCACTCAAACACATAATCAGCATCACATTCCTGTTTGCTTGAAAATTATTGATTTTTTCTATCAAACCAAATAGGTCCAGGTGATGCATACAATAATTACCGCAGCTAATGCTATTACTGCATGTGAACTGATTACTATAATTAGGAAGTGTTTGTTTATATTAAAAGGAAAATAAAAGTAAATTGCCTTGTAGGTTGTAAGGAACAACAACAAGACCAAAAAAAAAAAAAGAATTTAAAAAAAAGTATTTGTAGTTGTAGCTCTACCATCCTGTATTAAAATACGTCAAGAAATCTGTTCTTTGCACAAAATTAAAATGCTCTTTTCTAAAGAAATAATGTTCAGCAACATATAGTTAGGAGTGAAATATCAAAGAAATAGAAGGAAATTCTCTAAATACAGGTTTCCTATGAATGATATTGAATAAGACATCTTTCTAAAATACTGACATAAGTAAGTTTCTTCTTTTATTCAAGTGGTTTCTATTCCTTAGGTCACTCCTCCCATATACTCTGTTTTCATGTCTAGGATAAACCCTAAACTCCTTCAGTAATGCTATGCCTTGCTTTTTATAGAGAACTGTTTGGTTTTTTTTCTTTTGTTTTAGATGTTATTACTACAAAAACACCCAAACTCTGCTTTATCTGGTTTTACTGACCATATTTTACTAAGAACTGGCCATATTACCTTGGGATATACCCCATATCCAGTGTCCTATAAGCATTTTATATACAGTATCTTATAATTCCATGCAATTCATCGAACAGCAAGCTTAACAGAGAATTGTGAAAAATGGCCAAAGTAATAGAGATATTCTTACACTATACATTGCTTCTACACAGGTAGGAACACTCCCACAATCAGGGTGTTGAAAACTGCCCTCAGTCTTGACTTGACTTGGCAAAATGATGGAAAGCTCCATTGTACTGAAAATTTGGCTCATTAATTCTATGTATTCTACAATATAATATAAAATGGTTTATAGTAACTAATGCAATTTGGGCACCCAGGAGGAAATTCTGCTGTTATAGGAAGCTGGTTGTCTATGTGTTCAAGATATTTCAAATGACAGAGACAACAATGGAGAGAGAGATGGAAAAAACAAAATAAAAGACTGTTGGAGTCTGATCTGTAAAGTGATGACAAAGAAGCTTCCTTTCTTCCACCATACATTTATCTTGCAAGATTAAAAGTTAGTTGGAAAATAGCCTTTCTTATTCTTGCTTACCATGTCTATAGTTTCTGATATAAACTCTTATTCAGAGCTTCTCAGTGCTTCTGTAATACTGGTAATATTCAATCACAAATAAATTTTAATGAATAGAAAATCTTTAAATCAAAGTAAGAATTGAAAACGGGTTTATGGCGTTGTTTGTTTTTTTTCCAATTGTGCCACTAACTGAGTTTTCATGAACAGCAACAAGAACTAAATGATAAAACTCTGTATACTTCCAAAACAACTGGAGCTGATCCAGTTCCTGAATTTTAATGGTCATGTTTAGAAGTGATTAGAAGAAAACGTTATTACAAAAAATAAAATAAAATAAAAAATAGAAGTACAAACATACATGTAATTATTAGAGAATCACTAAATACCTCCAGATAACAAAAGACATTAACTGAATAAATATAGAAATGATATAAACCTCCAAAGAGTTCAGCCTTTTTGTTCAACTTCACTGCTTAAGAAGATCTGCATTTAGAGGACTTCAACCAAAGATACTATTTTGTACTTTTTCTTCAGTTCATTGTTTGACTTTCTTTTTCTTTTTAATTTTAATCTTTTCATGGCTGACCCATCTACCTTATTTACATCTGTACTATGGATACTAGTAAGAGGTAAGAACCCAGCTTGGGTAAAACCATGCTCCCAGATTGATATTAATGTCAGATAAACTATATGTTTATCAGAATCAGAACAGGGACAAAAGTATCTAACAGAAAAGTATCCCAAGAGATGCTAGGAATTTCACCCAAATTTAGAATAAGGCTCATATTTTAGCTGGTTTTTGCTCTCAGCACAGGAATTTTATGTTCATTGTTACTTCTGTGCAGAATATAGAGGTAATCCTTTAAGAAGAATGGTTGGTAGTCTGATCACTCTTACTACCACTGAAGTTTCAGTACTACTTTAGATAAAGTCGTATTTTGTTACCATTATAAACTTACATTTCTAAATCAATTAATGAAACTATCTCCTGCTCTTCTTCCTTTTTTAGCTATTCTTCTTTACAAAAGAGCAGGCACATATGCTTGTACAGGAAAATCTATTTTATTTAAATGTAAAGATGGCTAACCTAAAGGAAGAATGGAAACACATAAGAGCAAAGAAAGTAGAAAAATGTCCAGATGTTTAATTCAAGTTTTCCAGCAAAAATACAGCTTTCTAGGAAACTGTAATTGTTATGTGACTTTTTCACACAGTTGATACAGGCATCAGAGGAAGAAGGGACTAAAACAGAAAGCTCATTCTTATTTTATAAACTAAATGCTGGAAAATAAAGTGTACATAGTAAAACCAAACACTGCAGTCCAAGGGGAATAACAAACACATGCCATGGCCCTCTTGTCAGAGGAATATAAACAAAACTAATTAGCTGCACTACGTTTTTATTGTGTTTTGTCAGGAAGTCATTAAAACTGTTTTCACACTAATACGTTCAGATCTATGGAAAACTCAGCTCTCCTGATTCATTACCATTGCAATTGACAGGGCTGCCTGTTTGGGATACTCATTACCTTTAATGAATGCACAGATCTCAAACACTGAATAACATATCCTATACTGCAAGGTATCCCTTCCCTTTCCAGTGGCAATGTTCATCTGCATTCGTCAGCTTGACAATGTAAAAGTAACAGCCGCTGCAATTTCAAATACATGTCCAGATAACTCAAAGAAAAATTATTTCTAAGCTTAGATCCATTTTATAATATCTCTATTTGTAGAGGCATATAAACCATGTTCCTGACTGCAGTCTGACTCAAAAAACTATATAAAAAAAAAAAAACATGGAAAAGAATAAATCTTATGAGAGACAAAATAAAACTTGCATACAAATTTCAGCCATATTTTCAGAGAAATAAGAGGCAGCTAAGACATATTACATATATCTTAATATCTTATATATCTTAAGATATCTTAAGATATATTACATATATCTTAACTAACAGACAGTATTCTGACTAAACTAGGTATCTGTTCCCACCTGTAATTAAAGTGCATGAATGACCTCAGAGGTTTTGACGGTACTATGTGTCAGCACACCAGCACAAGACTATGGTTTCTGGCTGCTTTTCAGAACTTTCATTGAAAAACTGAAGAAAGCATTCTGGTTTGACCATACGTTCAACCCATACTAGCTCTTCAGTTTCCATTTTCTTAAAATCCCTAGTTGTATTCTAACTGTTTTACTGCGATGGGGTACTCTTACTAGTCTTTAAGTTGGTATTATTACAGATTAATAGCAATGCCTCATGGTAAAAACATAACCTTCTTTTAGAAAACAGTTCAATAAAGAGTATGCAACTCCAGCGCTTATGGAAGACTGTAACAGCCTTGTGTGCTATGTATCTCAATGCAGTTGTGCAAAGGCTGAGGTGTTTGGTGCTGTCTTCGCCTCAGTCTTCACTTGCAAGTTTTTGCAGTCACTGCACTCGCCTGCATCTAGTACCAAAGTTTATGCAGGAAAGAAAACTTACAAACAATACAGGAGGATTGAGGTAGGGACTGCTTGGATAAGCTGGTCACATGCAAGATCAGGCATGAAATCAGATCAGCTGCATCCAAGGTTGTGCAAGGAGCTGAACAAAGTCATCACTTTGTGTCATTTCAAAGATCAGGATGATTTTAAGAGGTCCCATGACTAGGAAAAGGCAAATATTACGCTCATCTTCATAACTGCAAGAAAGTCGTCCAGTATTGTCAGCCCCAACTCAGTTTCAGTGATGACTATGCAGCACATCTACATGGAAGTCATGTCTAAACAAAAAAAAGGATAAGAGAAAAAGGGTTGGACACTGATTCAAAATATAACTGGTAGCCAGTTACATGTGGTGTTCCTCAGTGGTTGCTACTGGGGCTGTCAACAGTCTGAACAAGGGGATGGCGTGCACTTCCAGCAAGTTTGCAAACGACAAATTGGAAGGAGCAGTTAATGGATTGGAGGGCAGAGCAGGCTACCCACCTTTGTTCAGGACTTTGCTGCCTTCTAAGGGCATCACAGCATGTTAATACATATGAATAAGAATCTTCTAGACCACGAGATTGTTTAGCAAAAGCTACAAAATTCACCTTGAGTGTTTTTCCTCTAGTTCACATTTTATTTTGAGATTGCAGAGCCACAGCTGAGTTTAGACGTAGGATAGCTGAAGACTCTTACAGAAGGAATCTAGATCCCAAGGCAAAAGTCATTTTGGAATGACTGGAATGTCATGAGGACAAAAGAAAAATATAACTTAAATTGGCAATCATAGGCATGAAAAGATCCTTTAATAACTTTTTTTTTTCTCCTTCATAGCTTATAAAAGAAGACTCTAAATTGCTACAAAACTAAAACCAAACAAAACTCCATTTTCCTCCCATCTTCCTATTCAGTGAAGCAGATTTCCTTAAAGAATCAAATAATAAGCGATACACATAACATTTTTAAGCCTCTAACTGTGGTCCATATCATTCCCTTTGGGTATTATAATAAAATGTGAAAAGGAATCACTTCTTAAGAAGGAGTAAAAAGATGCATCTTTCCCAGCTGTGACATACTTAGAAAGTTGTTTTTTCAGAAGTAATGAACTATCTATCTCCTTAAGGATATCTATTTATTTATGTAACATATTCACTTTTTGAAGCCCTTTTAAAGGCCTTGAAAGTTTCCTTCCTGAAACAATATCCACTAAGCTATGCTGATTCAGTGATTTTTAACGTTTTACAGACAAGCACACATTTCTCTTTCTCTAAAATGCTAAAAGGTCTTCCACAGGTGGGATGAAACTCAATTCCTTTTTTTTATTGTTATAAAAACAGCACTATGCCTTTTTAGCACTTCCAGCTGCCCACTTATGCCTCCAGATCTTACATTTGCCAACAAAGGGATAAGTGCTGTTTGTTACAGCTCTTCAACTGAAAGCAATCTCACAGAGACATTTTCCACTACCTTCTTTCATACGCCTGTTTGAAATTTTTTATTTCAGACTTCTACAATATTTTTCCTTTAGTAAAATCTACAATTTTAAAAATATTGATTCATTAATAAAAGCATAAAACACAAGTTTTGAGTTGAAGAAAGAAGGTCAAAAGTACAAACGATCAAAAATCTTTGACCTTCTTTAAATGAAGAAATGTTTATTTCACCATTAGTGGACTATCATGTTAGAAACAGAACTTCTAAATTCACATGGTCCCTACTGGTATAAAAGATGATGTCCGTACAAGAAGTTTTGAAATTTAAGCTTACAGCTCTGTATAGAAGAACAATACAATGTAAACAGGCCCTAAAATACTAAATATAACAGGCTTAAGCTGTGTTTTGAACATCCTGGATCACTTCAGGTTTCCTTTCTTCATCTGTTTTTTCCCATCATAGTTTTAAATCCTCTTTGGTTTATTTCCAGATTAAATATTTTTTACAAAAATCTCACCATCTGTAACTCTCATCTCCAAAAATGAAGCTAAATATGCTTTTAAAAGCAGGATTACTTATCAAGATTTGGAGAAGAATTGAATACGTAGAAAATTGGGAAAGATGTAGTCACCTCCCAGAGAAAAAAAAAAAAAGAGAGAGAGAAGAGAAGAGAGAATTGATTTCATCTTCTTGTTTATTGAACTAAACTCTATTTTTAACTGGGGAGATTAAAAACCAATTTTCAGCACCATGGAAACGTCTGGATACAAAATGGTAAAACCAAGAGTACTACTTATATCTGGTTTTGCTTTAAAAACGGATGAGTTATATCACTAGGGTGACTGTGTATGAAAGGCAAACTGAAATAACATGGGAAGAAGGGAATAATTTTTTTCCCTTGACATTTTTATATAAAAGTTAAGGAACAAATTGTTTCAAGCCCATTCAAATTGTTAGCCTGAAAAATAGGGAAGTCGAGAAGATGAGCCAAAGATCGGCTAGCATTCCTTCTTCTCTGAAGTCAAAGAAGCAAAGAACAGCATTTGGAGAGGAGCAGAGCTTAAAACTTCACCCTTCAAAGGATACATACGTTTAGTCACATAAAGGTGACACTGGCAAGCAGGGTAGTAGGAAATTTCTCCAGCGACTTCAGAAGGGCTGGGCAAAGGAGGCAAAAGGAATTGTCCATTTGCTAAAGCATCCTAAGGATCACACTACACACACATAAATCCCAGTTTGACTGCTCACGCTTAAGCCCAGGCATACATAAGCTTTCTTCCCTTTCCAGGGAAACAACTATAGTGGTGTGGAGTCAACAGTGCAGAGGGCTGCCAATACACTTCCTCTGTGATGGCAAAAGACACAAGGAATAATATAAATAACTTTTAGTATATTCACATATACTTATGATTTATATTTCCTATTAGAGGTTCAAGTTTCCATTTATTGACTTTTTTCCCCTATAATAGAGAAAAAAAAATTATAATGGCAGATTAGGAAATCTAAGACAGGTTGATTGGATGGGGCTGCCAAGAAATTAAACTTTGATTTGTTATTTAAAAACATTTAACAATGGGATGCTGACTAGAAGCAGATGGCAGAAATGGCTGCACTTACTTTGGCTAGGGAAGACTTGGAACTGAAAGATAGTGCAGTTTAGAGAAATACACTCCTTAAATGAGGAAATCAATGAGATTTGATACAGATTGATACAAAGCTGGTTTACTTCAAAAACCACTAGCAGTCCTTGTTTTTAATAAAAATCCACCAGATTTCTACATATCAAATTTATCCCCAAATAATTTTCAAGCTCATATTTGACATTGTGTAGGTCAAAAAGTCTTGAGCCACTAAATTTAGGAATATGATGGGACTCATATCAGCATATCCAACCATATTAAGGCCTTAAATATCTCCAGTACAGCGAACCAAAATATCCTAGAAATAATGGAGGCTTGTCTGACATCTGTTCACTTTCAAAATTCATCAGATGAAGTCTCAGGACAGCAGAAAAAGTCACTTAAAAGGATAATACATCAAGTCTTGAAGACAAATTACTCACTTAAGGTTAGGTAACTTTCTTTAGAGAAGAAACAGCTGTGTTATCATTAGGACATAGCTCTCGTGATCATACGTCCACCTGTAAAAATATTCAGCTACCTCAACTTTAATGAACATTTTATCTTCTTGACTAAAGTCATTACCTGTAGAACTGACAAGCCCTCTTGCCCTGACCTCTTGGTCTGCACTTTAAAAACCTGTTCACCAGGTGAAGAACTGAAAGCTGAGCGATGTTTCTTGTCCAAGTGCCCCCTGTCAATTTTTCTCCTTTTATTTTCCCAGACTCTCCTTTTCTTCTCAGTTTACTGACCACCTCCTTTAAAAACAGAAGTTGTGTGTCCTTCCTAGCTTCACAAGTGTCCAAGAACAACTAAGTCAGTTAGCCTAATTGAATTATTTTGTGTTTCTGGGTTTGTTTTGTTTTGTTTTTTTCTGAAGTATGTTAAGCTGCAAGCCTTTGTTTTGCTATCATAACCTCAGGCTACAGTAAATGAATTCTCTGCTACCTTTGAAGGGAGAGATGAAGTAAAATTCCCCAAGTGCAAAATCAAACAGAAGAGAAAACCTCTTCTGTTTTGCTTGAAATATACATCTTGTCCTGCTGTTCCTTTAATGTTTTCTTTTATGATACGAATCGGTGAAGGGCAGGTAGAGGGTTTTTCTTCCCCTCCTACAAGTACCAGTTTATAACAAAAGCATATTGATCATTGCAAACCATTAGAACTGAGATTAATCCACTTGTTTACGTCAGATCAATGCACTTATTTACATGTCAGATCAGACAAAAGGAGGTTTTATTCTTTGGCTTCCCACCCTCTCCTAACATTTTAGCACATTTTTGAGCATCACTATGAAGCAAGAGCCTCCTGTGGTTAGTTTGTTGACACAGTATTCTTTTTTTTTTTCTCTTAAGCTAAGCAGTCTGGCTTGCATTCAGCTGAAACTAATGAAGAATGATTTTTAAATTGCCAATGTGTCATTGTCTAAGACGAACACTTTAAAACAACCCAGGTCACTGCACTTAGTCACTCATTTCACAGCTCAAAACTGTTTCACCACATAAACTGCCTTGACATGTGGAAATATTTGTAAATGCCCAAAGGCTTCCAAAGAATTTCTCCCCAGATTAAACTAAACCTCAGGCAACGAAACAGCTCTTTCTAATAGTAGCCACTTTTTTAATCAACTCAAAACACCTCCAGCTCTCAACTCCCCCCATCCCCTCCAACCTATCTGCCAAAACCAAGAATGCACATGCCTGTAGGTTATAATGAGAGAGCTGATAATTTACAGGCTAACAGGTGCAGTTCACTAATTAAGAAACACATACCTGAAAACTCAGGAGCAGAATTTAAAGTCATCTTTTAAGAAAAAAGAAGCCTTTTGTGCTTCTGTTAGGAAAATGCACATGAGATTTCATGAAAATTTCAGTGCAAAAATACAGTGCACCTGAAGTTGGCAGCAATGCTAACTACATCAGAGGGCCTCTAAGTATATTTTCATCAGTGTTAGACTATTATTTGCCAGTATACCAAGTTGGAAATGGTTGGCTAAACTTCAGCCTGCAACACCATTGTTCCTTCAGCCTGTACCACCATGCTCTATGCCATCTTTGCTGGACACCAAATACCAGACCACAGAGGCCCGATCTTTGGTAAATTCTGTTTAAGACCCATCATCCCCATGTTCGTGTTTTGGATATCCTCTGGCAGAAAAAATAGCATTGTGTAGTATTTATCAGATTTTTAAGTGAAAAAATCATTCTGATACACACACATGCCTCCCCCTCTCCTCAGCCTGCTCCACTGTTCATTGAAACTGCGAGCGTATTTCTTCTCTGCAATGATAGGACAGAAGTCCTCTGCTGAAAGCTTCTTGAAGAAAGCACTGGGGACAAAAATACCTCCTCCCTAGACGACATTATAAAATTACGGAATACTGTATTGATGTTCTACAGCTCCCAGTAAGCTTGTCAGAGCTTAGTCTGAAAAAAGCGGGCAAGGGAAGGAGAGAAGCCAAGGTACTCAACACCAGAGATTTGTAGCTCTCTTGAGGGTCTCTTTTGACCTTGAGACCCTCAAGGTCTCTTGAGGGGCAGGCAGTTCCATTTTAAACTCCAAAAATCAGCAACAATTATGATCACTACTCTTACTTATCTTTACATAACAAAAACGTTAAATCTTAAGAAATAAATTGTAATTTTGCAGTCTTTCTAATATTCAAAATTTTGCTATAGTCTTTATAATTGGCTGCAAGATCCTTAAACTACTATATATGGATATAAATTCAATTAAATGCTCCTTTTTGCACATTTTGAGGCAAAGCTCAGAAAACTGCCATGTTATTTTGAGCTCAGTATCTGACATTATGTTCAAAGACCTGCAGGAAACAATGAAGTTTGCTATACATTTAATGATCCATGAAATACAGCAATATTCAGAATTATTTAAATTTAAGTAGTTTTTTTCTAAACTCTGTTTTATAACTATCTGCATGGTTTGACATCAGAATCACAGAATATCCTGAGTTGAAAGGGACACACAAGGATCACAGAGTCAACCAGTTGAACAAGAGAGGCAGACTGGTTGTAGAAAAGGATTTCTGTACACTTATTTTAATTAGTGTTGGTGTAACCATTTAAAGCTTTCTAATACAAAAAAAAAAAAAAGTATATATATGTAGAAATAAATTAAATCCTGGTTAATATAGCTTCATATACTCTAATTAATATAATTAATATAATTTCTAATACTAATTTTGCTTGACTAAAACTTTTAGTAAGAACTTGACATTTCTAAAAACAAATAGGCTGTTTGCAGAAACTTTGATGGCTCTATGTTAATCCACAACTAACAAAGCCAGTCTCTCAGCTGCTCTTACACTTATTCAATACTATGCGTTTGGACCACTCGCAAATGTAAATTTTTATGTAGGAAGAACTTCTGCTTTTTAGGGTGATAGGAAGTATCAATAATTTGTAAATATGTACTAAGTTTATTGCTTTAGGCCACTGTATTATGAAAACTGTTACAATTCAGATTTAATTTTTAATATTATTAGTCTGTACTGTAAAAAAAAAAAAAAAAACTCCTGTTTAAATTGGTGGTAAGGTTATTATTCATTATTTCTTGTTTGTTTTAAATTAACAGCTCTTGGACAAACTCTTCCTGCCTCTAGCTACAAAGAGTCATATCTCACAACTACCAGCAGACAAATTGACGGGAAACTCCCATTACAATACACACTTCAAAATGTTGAGCCAACCTTCAGGCTTTCAGCCCCCTGAGTTCAATTTCCTATTGTCCTCAAAAACATTTGTATACAGACTATCTTTCTAATATATTTGTATATAAACACATTAACTAGCACAAAATCCTGGATTAGCTCCAATGTGCTAAAAACCACGAAGTTTTATAATATCTTTTCACTTATTTGAGAAGTAGTGCATTTAGTAGGGATAAATATCTACTTGAGGGGGTCCCCTAGTGTAGATAAAATAGAGTTCAAAGTAGCTCTGCAGCCTCACGTGGAGCAATTTCCTATTCTTTTGTCTTCCCAAATGTCACTTGATTCATTTGTCCTCAATTCAAGCGGCCCAAACAACACCAGCTCTTGTTTCACCCTTATTGTCAGCAACAAGTCAGGAGGAGATGAGCTGCACTGAAGAGTCAGGCTAGCGTCATGGTTAGCTGTTCCCATCCTTTGGAGAGTCAGACAAGAGAATTATTTGTTCTGGGAAAGGAGGGAGAAGATAGATATGCTTTTTATAGGAAATAGCACACAAGTATTCTTAAGAGTTGAAATATTAAGATAAAAACAACTTGAGGTGTACAAACTAAAGGCTGAAAATTGGGTGCATATTCCCAAATTCCTTGCTGGTTTAGACATGAATGAGTTTCAGCTACTGTATTTGCAGAAAACTTTCTCTCCAGCCTCCATACCTAGATTTATTTAGGAAAGAGGCTAGTGTTGACACAAAGAAACGTTCTTGCACGTTTCACAAAATTCAGGATAAAAAGCAATCATCGTGTATTTTTCTTCTTTTTTTTTTTCCATTAGTCTGTGTTAAATATAACAACACACACACACAAAATCATGGAACTGCAAACATTTGTGTACTTTCCATCCCATTTCATTAGTGAATATTGTGATTTGACTCTGTGTATGCTCATTACAAGGAAAGAATTTACTTGGATTTTATGTTCATTTAATTTTTCAGATATACATCAGGACAGTGACAGGACATCCCAAAGGCACAGTTCTTCAGAAGACAAAAACAGCTTTTATTTATGATGATGCAAAATACTTCAAGGTGGATGAATCCTATCACACCTTTTGGCAAAATCAACAGCCTTCAAACTGAACTAAGGAAATTGTGTCTGTGGGTTTGAACAGTTTGTGGGAAGGAAGAGTCATTAAAATTAAAAAGCAGAAAGATTTTTTCCTCCCTCTGATTATTGTGAAAGACTTCTGCAGAAGACCAACATGATGTGCTTTCAATTGATCACTCTCTATAAATTCAGATCTCAGTATAGCAAGCCTATTCATACTGTATGTGAAATTTGATCACAGATATCTAGGATTTTCCCTTACAGTCCAAATAATAGAATATAATTTTCATGAAAGCAACTCTGAAAAGAAAGAGGTTCAAAATAGGACAAGCAAAGTATATCAAGCAAGATAAAAACAAACTTTTCTTTATTGCTGACTTGCAAAAAGTGTACAACCTCACTCACAGCCTTAGCCATTGTCAACTAAGCAACTGTAGAGCTATATTATAGACTGCAAAACTCAATCCTCACTATGTTAGAACATTCAACCTATCCTGTTTTACATACCCTTAATCTGTTTCTTGCTTAATCTTGTGGTCATCTGAACAAAGATGGATTTGCGTACGTTTCTCATACATTTCCATGTATGGATAACGTAAAGATCTGAATGTCCCAATTTTTCTCTGAAATACAGAAGTTGTTTAAAGTAATGGATTGTTATCAGTTGTCACCTTTCTGGTCCCAAAAGAATGAAGCACTGGAAAAAATAGAAAATCCATTTGATTATTCAACCATGAAGGGAGAGGTTAATACTGGTCTGCTCAAGGCAAATAAGTTATGGATATCTAACCAGGGATTAAAATAAAATATAAAATAAAATAAAATAAAATAAAATAAAATAAAATAAAGATCTCTTCATTAATTTGAGATCACTTCCTTGCAAAAATTACTGTTTTTCATTACCCTCCATTGATCAGCTTCAGACATATTAGTACTGAAACTCAGAAACTAGAATCACTATCTGTAAACCTTCCAAAGTTTGAGATATGTCAACTGCATGCAGGAAAATTTCAGATTAGCAGCCACAATGTCATTAGAAAACTTCTGAGTGTTTACAAATAATGAAAGTATAAGCAATCAGATATTTGGATTTTTATAGTTTCTTAATATTCACTTTGTCCAAGATATCAAAATTGTTTTCGTTTTGGAAATGCGTATATATTAAAGATGAAATTGCAACAAAACTTTCTCTCCATGTCTGGGGAAAAATAACACCAACAGATATTGGTACTACCAGCACAACTGCTGCCCCACTGTTTTAATCTGTTTGTAACAGGACTGCTGCACAGTAGTCCATGGAAAATAGCCACTGCAGTTTCCTGACTTTCAATGCTTTTTCTTCTGCGTGTTTTTGCTGTTTGTTTTCTGTTCCTCTGTTTTAAAGCTGGAGGGTCAGCTTCAGCAAATGCAGTAAACATGCAGAAAGAACATAAAACATAAATGGCTAGTACCTATTCCTGCCTGGATTGTAAAATGTGTGTTCTGAGTACAGAACTAGGCAACAAAGAATCATAGAATCACCTAGGTTGGAAAAGGCCTTCAAGATCATGAAGTCCAACCACCAACCTGACCTACCCAGTCCCACCACTAAAACACATCCCTTAGTGCCAAGTCCACATGTCTCTTAAATCCAGGGACTGGGACTCCAGCACCTCCCTGGGCAGCCTATTCCAATGCCTGACCACCCTCTCCATGGTGAAATTCTTCCTAACAACAATCTAAACCTCTCCTGGCACAACTTGAGACCTTTCCCTCATGCCACGTGGTAACGTGTCACCTGAGAAAAGAGACCAATGCCCTCCTTGCTACAGCCTTCTTTGTGGCAGTTCTAGAGAGCCATGAGGCTCCCCAGTAAGGGATGGAGATTCTCCTTAGTCCTTCTGCTGTTGAGGTATTTATAAAGCAAAAACATCTTCAAAAGTTATAGAAACTTTTAAGAGAGTGCCATCATTTATCTGCTGTTATGCCTATACAAGTCATTTTATGGTTCTGTACAAAAGAAGCACATATGTAATTAATTCTCTTATTAAATCCTCTTATGTCAACATTAAGTCTTCTTATATCATGGAGCTCTTTATAATGCTGACAAGTATATGTCACAAGGCACTGATTTCATGTATGTGAGAGATACTATGATCCTTAATTGTCCTATTGCTATTCTGATTTCAAATATGAGATGTAAATACATTAAAGCAAAAGCTATTTCTCACTTCAAGTCAGATATTTGAAAAACATTAAATGACAAGCAAACCTGCACCTCAGATTCATCTAGTTGTCAGTTAATATCAATCTAAATATTAAAAATACTTTTATTCCAACAGTCTGCAGCTGTAATTTTCTGGCAGTTAATCATGAAAAACATCTAGGGCACTACTAGATATGTCAATACTGTATGTAATCGTGGTTCTACCCTTTGAAAAAATATGCAAGGTATTTCCAAAAATGCAGAGACAGCATAATCAAAAATATGGGATACTTTCTGTATCAGAGACAGCTAACAACTCCTCTTCTGCCAGAAGAGTTGACTTTTGAGAGTGTGATAGAAAATTTATAAATTGAGTGGCACAGAGATGACAAAGAATGCCTATTTACTTTTTCCTTGTACTGGAACAAGGCTTGAAGAACTTTTGTAGGGCATCATGGGGAACTACAAAGTAATGAGTGAAAACACAAAACAAATTGGTTGTTCAGACACCCTGTAGTTAAAATGGGGAATTCATTGATGTAGAAGCTGGACTAATTTGTGAAAGTAAACTGCATTAAAGGCTATCAGAATCAAAAGCATAACTAAGACAAACACTATCACAAGCTGACAAGAATTAGTCCCTCCTTGCCCACTTTTTTTTCTCTTGTCTAGAAAGAAGGTGCTGGTATAGATAAACATAAGAAAAGCCATTTGACTTCAGACTATAAGTTCTCAAGTTCTTAACTTTTCAATGCCTGAAATGCATCAGTCACATCTCTCTTTTACATTTTCCTTTTTACTATTATTCACCAGGATAGTTTTCAGACCCAATTGCTTTGTGACAAGTAAGTGTGTTGGGCAGGGGAGGGAGGGAAATACAGAATTATTCAAAGAATCATGATTCATTGCACAACATGACTAATTGTGGTTAGCAAAATCGCTATAGCGAATGGGAAGTTCATTAACAAGTTTCTGTTTTTCTGGTCTAATTCTGTACCTTGCTTTTGTACAATACATATGTATATATATACATAGTACATTAAAAGGACTCTAAGAATTCCTTTCTGCTTATCCACTGTCTACAGATCTGCAAGGGTGTTGCGGTTCTTTGTACGCTGCCTACAGCATTTAATGATCTAGCTACATTCAAAACAAAATGAAGTTTCATTACATATTTTGTAACAACACAAAGAATTCTATAGGTGCTAAATTTACATTATCGTACAGTCCATAGTGCTGTTCTGTGAGCGAGGGCAACATTTTATTCTTCATTCATGGTGAGTTCCCTGATTTAAAGCACTGAGTAAATTGCGTATTCTCTTGTTCAGACACAGGTAAAACAATCACGCCACAGGCAATCAGCCTTGGAAAACAAAAGGTTGAAGGAGGCAGTTTCTTTCATCGCAGAATATCTTCAGTTATCAAACATTATTGCGGGACAATCACAGATTGCAGATATCTACTGTTCTGAAAGCTTGGAATAGCATATGTTTTTGCACACAGTTGAAGAGCACTTGAGGTTTGGGCACTTTTTAATACGTATGCGTCTGCTCTCCCCAGGTAAAAATGCAGTGAAGTTGAAATCCAGGTGGAATGCAGAGCCAACCTACCAAAAAATAGTGTGCTTTCTTCAGCATGTTTTTGTAATCCTAGACTGCTAATGTGTTAGCTATCTTGTAGACAAAAAAAAAGCTTTATTTTTTTCTTTTTCTTTCTTTTTCTTTCTTTTTTAGTAAAAACAAACTCTTGGAAGTAAATTAATGAAGAACCAAATGGCAAAGCAGATTGGATTGTTCCTACCAAATGGTGTTTCAAACACAATCTAATTAGGTGATAAAATGGACCAACATACATTGAGACTAAGTAAGCAATTAAGTGGTGTGTATCACAGAGTGGGAGAAGCATCAGTTGTACAGGACTGTAGTGTAAGACATTTGGCATTTAGCTCTCTAGCAACTTATCTACCCCAAGGGAAGAATAAAACGAATCAGAGTAGAGGACAGCTTCTTCAAATTGAAGCATCTTCGTTTTCATTTTGATTTTATGACAAGATAAAAAAAAATGTTATTTGATACTAGGTGTTGATACTAACTCTCAGGAAAATATATGCCCCATTCTTTCACGTTATCAACACTTAACCATTTACCACAAGATTTTGTTTTGAGATTTGGATATTCCCTACACTCCTGAACTCATTTCCTAAAGTCAAAAACTTGTATATTGAGACAAACAAACAAATAAAACCACATGATTTGTATAACTTGAATTTAACTTCAGATGTCAAGGCAGAAGTAGAATAATGTGTTTGATTTAGCGAGAAGCAACCCAAAGCATAAATTTGTTAACCATTTACTCTTTTTCAACTTTCTCAGAATTCAAAGTCACATCCCAGACAGAATTATTCACACACATAAACATATGCACATGCACAATCACAAAAGGCACACAAAACCATCTGTACAGAAAGTTACACTATGAGATACTACTGCTATCAAACCCTGATAGTACTTCAAGATACTTTCTTGCTTACCTGTTGCCTTCATTGTGCATATCTGATTTCAAATGGATCCAAACAAAACAAAAGAACAGCTTAGATGTATTGAAGAGTACATCACAATCAATGGTTGATCACTTTTAATGGCAATACCTCCAGCCGTAGGTATTTAAAAAAAATCTTGCTCTGCAGCTGTACTCTAGAAAAGGCAAATCGCACTGCATGGCCACATGTGTTCATAACTCAGGTTATACTGAAAATGGCACCATTTTAACAAAACAGTAGATATCTGCAATCTGTGATTGTCCCACAATAGTTTAAAATAACAAAGATATGTTGCATTTGAAATAGGAAGTTTCTACACTAGCTGCTCCTGTGATGTGGACTGACAGATTTTATTCCCCAAAACCTGAGAAAATCTGAAGATCAGAAAGAGCATTTTTGAATATTCAAACATACCTGTTAAAACAGGAAAGGCTGATTATACTCTTAAATAATCTCACTGACATCAAGCCATATCTAGAGATGATGGAGTTGTACAAGGAGGAAATTCTTTCTAGTACAACCCAAGCATAATAGACGAATTCTATACTAAAACACAACTGTGATATAAGAAACAGCTGGAGTTAGTAAAAGTTCAAGCTCTTCCTTTTAAAAATTAAAAAGGCAGCCTGACTGAGAAGACACTTGTAGAAGATCCCATGAGCTGCTGATAGTTCATTCATGGGCCATGGGTTGCATTCCTAGTAACTTTTTTAGTTATGTCACATAACCAATGGAAGTAAACTACCATTTTTGAAATTGCTATTATTGAGATAATTTCCTCTTTCATCAGGTTTTACATTAAAAAAAAAAAAAAGTAAATTCAATTTTTGTGTAGAAAAGTGTAATGAAGAGGGTGTTATTTGCCGTTACAATGATTTACTGAGATTTTATATCTAAGGAAGATCTTCCTTATAGTTTTATATTTGGAAGCAAATTCAGCTGTATTTTAAGCAGATGTAATTTAACAGGCTTACAACTCCGTTGTTCGAAGTTATAATAATATTATATTTTCCATTTTGGCTGTGTGAATTCTTTTCTTATTTCAAAACAAAATATAGGATTAACTTTTGTCTCAGATCATTAAATTCCAAGAGTTCAGGAAACCAATTTTCCATTCATGTTTAAGCAAAATGATGCAATTCCTTTGGAGGATTTTTATCTTTATAAAACAAAAAGGACGGTTTTTTGATTTCAGGTTTCAAAATGAAGGTCATAAAGTAAACTTTGAAGTTTCACCCTAATTGTGGCCAATGCAAATATGCCTTTTTTTTTTTCCTGTAAAAGTAAGATTTCTCTGAAATTGTCTGCTTGCCTCCAGGAGTCATTCCAAAGGGATTGCAGATGATCAGAGATATCTGATAGTAGTTCAGAAATGAAATGAAATCTTCAAGGTCAAAATAAAAGCCTTAGCAAGTAATGCTCAAAGTGAACTATTTATGGAAGATGTTTTCTACACAAAAGGAAAAATAAGACTAACAGGAAAGTGCAATGAAGGAAACAATTTATCAAAGTTCTTGAGTTTTGTGATCCAAGGAAATTTAATTTTCTTCTGCTTAACAGTGGGAACTTCATGGAAGTTAAAAAATTGACTAAGAAGTGTTAAGAACAAGCTAGCACAGAATAAATGACACTTTGTAAGAGAAATAAATGAACTATGGAAATAATTTAAAATTATAATAAAAAACTCCAGCATTCACCCCAGCCACCAATATACATTGATAAAATAGTGCCTTAAAAGATATGGTAACTCAGCTTAATGCCAGACCGTCTCACAGAAAAATGTACTTATTTAACGTAAAGCGCAGTTCTGTTGATTCTTTTTTTTTTTTTTTTTTTTTAGCAGATATATAAGCATGCATTATTTTCTTCACACACTTTATTGTTTGGCCAAATGGCAGATTTCAGATGTAATTTCCTGTATTTATTATCATACTTTACCAATCTTAACTTCTGTGTTTTCTTTTTCATTTATAAAGAGAAACAAATATTGCAAAAAGGAGGTTAAGCCATTACCACTAGTGAAAAAGCTGAACAGGTCGCTGTTATATCTAGGAATCCACTAGAGCAGCATCTCTCAGTTTTAAAGGAGAACTAAAAACTCTATTACTTTCCAGTCTGCAGAACAAGTACAAATGTAATTTTTGAAGTCATCCTTCTTAGGAAAGATACACAAAAATAAATAAATAAATAAAAAATCGTATACATAAGTTAAAAATCAAGTGATCTAGTCTAGGCAAAAGTTCCAAAGTGATAAATATGCAGTGTTGCAGTATCCCAAGTCTCCCATTCTGATTTTTTTTCATTATGGAAGATCAAAGAAAGTGGAGAAAGAACCTGGGAGCTAGCTAATATTTGCTAGAATTATAATTTGCAGGAGAAATGGAACTAGCTTTTCAAAGTTATTAACTAATACTTGCTTTGAGTTGTATTCTCAAGATTTACATCCAAACTGAAATCTTGAAGACAATAGTCTGATTTCCACTTAACAATAAATCTCTTTTTACATAATTATTATACGTCCTCTATGCCAATTACAGTCTTCCAAATTAATTCTAAATTTATGTACATGGCAGAGTGATTCAGTTGATGCTATATTTCAGTTTAGGATTTTAAGTGTCACCATACTTATTCAAATCAAGTTCAGGACTTTAAAAGCTTTAGTCCTCAAGGATTATAAAATGAAATTGAAATTAATCACAATTTGTAAAATAAAACATCATATATTACTTTCCTTTACCATCTGGCTAAGGTTGTTTTTTTATTATTATTTTTTATTTATTTTTTTCAACCAACCTGCCAAAGATTAATTCTCTTTGGTGCTGTATAACTTGAAGATGATTATTCCGACAGCAGATCGGAATTCCACTGCAGATATATACAACAAGCTCACTACAGACTTATGTCAGAACAGTGAATATAGTTTATTTTCAACGTGAAAAATGAAAGTGAAAACCACTTCTCTAACAAATAGCATTTTAATAGCTTTAATAATAAGAACAATACAAATCTTTGCAAAAGATGGCTGTAGTATTCAGTACATTAAAATGCTGGTACTTTAGGCTCACTGCTGTTGCTACACAAGCTTTAATTTCTTAACTGAATTTTATACAACTTCTAAACACTGGCCCTGAAATTAGATTTTTTTTCTACTGCAGCCATTTTGAAATGTCTCTGAATGCAAAAAAATTGAGAGTCCAACTTGTAAAGATGGACTACTGAAAATCTGCTACATGAACTCCCGTCACGTACAGTCAAAATAAAATATAGTGCATCCTTTTACATGCTGAGCAGATAAGAAAATGAAAAGATTAGCTTGTGGCAACATGATTTTATCAGAATAAGTGTAGATAGGTATTCCTACCACCCTGGAAGAGACTGCAGTAATGGACACACCAGAAAAGGTGAAGGTCTCCTTGAGTGCAATTTGCGCAGGGCCTGGGTACCCAGGTCTTAAGCAGTGAGCAAGAAGCAAACTCCAGCATGAAGGATGAAGGGACAAGTGATTTTATTCCAGCCAATCACCAAATGATTATTCCTTGGTTAGGGTCACCGATACTGGCTTTTCCTTTTCCTTTTTTTTTTTTTTCCTAAACTACTTCTGTGTTTAGAGCAAGGGCTTAAAAAATAAACTTTTCATGGTATTTTGTGCAGTAAAATAAGTGGGTTTTAGAAGAGGAAAACAAACTTGCACTTTCTTTTCACTAATATCCAGACATCATGAAAAGCTTTAAGAAACTTAGCAAAGAATTAGTTTTCAATAGATTCAGCACATCATATACTGGACATTAAAACCAGACCTACTTTACTCATTTATTGCCACTTTCTATATTGAGGAATAGCCTTATCATAAATAAAATTAATCCAAACTCAACAAGTAGAGAAAGAACACTTAACATTCTCTCTCCTCTCAGATATAAGAGATCTAGTGTCTGGCTGTAAACTGCTGTATGCACCATGAAGGGTATCAACTTGTATGCTATATGAGCCACAATTTTCTGAACAACAAGGAGAAATTTCTTGTGGACTTCAGAGAACAGATATCGCTACATGTGATTTCACTGCCAAGGAGGTTGCACAGATGCTTGAGACACATGCTGTATTAGTAATACAGAACTCAATGACTGTAACACTGAAAGAAGCATAAAGACCCACCAGAAGGATCTGTGCCTAATTCCAAACTGCACAGGCAAAATGCATGAGCAATCAGGATGCTTGCAGAGTGATATACAAACTCTTAAAGAATTTTATGAATGATGCTCTTACTAATCTAAGCCATCCTTTTTTCAAATAAGGAAAATAGAAAAATAAAAAATAAAAAAAAGACAAAGTAACAGACAATACTAGAAAACATCAACCAAAGCTTAGTGCACACTTATATTAAAGCCGATTAGTAAAATACTGAGTTAAGATACATGACGAACCAGCAACATATTATTAGAGCTATTTTTAAAAGCTTTCTAAAGCACATACGTAACATGAACAGCTATTCACTAAAGTGAATCAAGCATGGTGAATCAAGCATAGAAAATGGTACCTAGCAGAAAAAGACCTCTTTCTCTAAACCAAATCATCTCATTAGGGAAATTGATATGCAATCTTGTAAAGCATTACATAGTCACAGTTTCATCTAGATATAATAATTATTGGACAACAATGACTTAAATGGCAGAAAACAACTTCAAGGACAGAAGTAGAAAATTATTTTCTTACAGTGAGTGGACATAAGATCTCACCAAACCAGAGTTTTGAAGATCATATGTATTTAATAATAACAATGAACATGGGCCATAAAAATATGCTCCTTTCAAATACTTTATAATCTATTAAAGAACCCAATATTTAAACTTTGCAGTACTTTTTTTTTTTTTTTAATTACAAGCTTAATTCATAGTTTTCAATCCTACTGTGAGTAGACTTGCATTAAGTTGTTCTGAGTGACTTTAACTTCTGTGATTTATCTGGCTTTTGAAAAAAATGTGATGAATAAAGCCAACAGCTTTGATCTTTATTTTAAAAGTAAGGAGCTTAAAATTTCATAATAATATAATGCAAAGTGATGGCACCAAATAGACAAAATTTGCCTCTATCTAGTCCAGTGCTTCATTCAGCATTGATAGTTAGATAAAAATATATTAAAAAAAAAAATGCAAAAAAAAATTGGACAAAATGAAGAGACAAAAAATTAATAAGAAAAATATATATTCATTTTCTTGAAAAAGCCAAGCAACAAACAGTGGAAGAATCCACAGGTCCGCTTCTTCTCAGATAACCTTTTTGGCTTTCCTGAAGTATCTGCAAAGCCAGACAAGTCCACAATTTAACTTAATTCAATGAAATGAGAGAGTTTTGCATGAGAAAACAGTCCATAATTTAACTTAATTCAATGAAATGAGAGAGTTTTGCATGAGAAAACAGTTAGGTGAGATGAGCTGTCTGAAGAAATAAACTACTGCATTTGCACCCAAAACCTACAGACAGTACAGTAAATGAAGTTTACTCTTGTCTTAAAATTACCCCAAATAGAAGGTAAAGATACTTCAATTACAATTCCTTTTTAAAACTGTACTTCCATAGAGTAACTGTGTCAAATGTTGTCTGTCAAAATTCATATTAAAAACAAGACTATGTTTTTCTGTACATATCATATCATTTCTAAAAAAGGGTTGTTTTATTTTGTTGTTTTCC
Source organism: Cygnus atratus (assembly GCF_013377495.2). NCBI lineage: Eukaryota > Metazoa > Chordata > Aves > Anseriformes > Anatidae > Cygnus > Cygnus atratus. The sequence goes on from NC_066374.1 coordinate 16,572,699, forward strand.
TATTAGAAGTCCTTGAAATAAAGATGCAAAATAAGATTAGTAAAAATTCCATAAGCAGCCTGCTTTCCAGACTCTCAAACAGAACTACATTAATCAAAAGTAAATGATTTCACATTTAGCTTATAACGAATTCACTTTGTACATTTAACAAATCCCTCTATGACCATATTAACATTAGTACTTATGCACTGATCCAGTGGACAAATTACAATCACCCTGGACACATTCATGTCCCAAACTGCACAGGAATATTATGCTTCAAGTGATCAAGTCCTGCCAATTATTTAATTTACTTGATAACAATGAGAAAATGCTCTCATCCTAACGTGAAAAATCCTAAACCAGAAACATACCTCTCCCCATTCAAAAAAAAAGAAAAACCCATAGAGGTTGATAGATATTAGAGTTATTTCTGTGATCCTCTTATCTCTTAGCCTGCAGATGGATGGACCATTTAATGAAACACAACAGTCCCCTTCGTATTAAAGCTACCAAGAATGACCAACTTCTTAACAAGAGAACAGCTAAAATACCTGAGAAGTGCTCTGATACTGTCATGTGTTGTTTCCAACTGGAGCCTTAGAAGATGCTTCAATTGTATCAAAATGAGCTCTCCAGTTCTTAAAAGTATTTCTTCATTAATTAATTTGTTGAAATTCAGTTACTGGTTAACGTTCATATAATCATTATTATATTAGCAAAAATCATGGTTATATTAGTGAAAGATACCGTGCAAGTCATCATTCTGTAAGTCTTCTTAAGAACACAAGTCCCAAATAATAGCATGAGATCACAAATGCTCCCTGTTGGCTATTTCTCCTTTCCTGCATTTCGAGAAGTTTCTAATTGTACATGACAAAAATTAGACAAGACTGAATGATTGGGATATCTGGTCTCATGGACCAAGGAGCCGAACTCTGACCAGATTCCCACTATTCCATTAGAGGACTTCTGCAAAGCAAGGTACAGAATTTCATTTGTTTTACAGAGTATAATACATAACTCTTTGGTTCCATGGAGACACATGAATAAAAAAACTTCCAGTTCACACATATTAATTTCAATTTAATTTCATTATACCTTGTGTTAGTTTTTCGATCATTACACTTCTTTTAAACTTCAACTAATTAATTGATGTTTCAGGCAGTTTCTTAGATATTTACCATCAATTTTTACTTCTCATTGTTTTTCAAATTGGCAACAACTCTTTAAATGAATGGAAACAATCATTTGTTTAAATTAATTCTCCATGAGCAGTGCTCATATGACTTTTGTAACTAAGTCTCACATGATTCTTGTAACTAAGTCTTCTTGTTCTGCCTGCAACTGTAATATCTAACCTGGCTGTTGTTTCTCTGCTTTAACATACCTGCCAACTCAACAAAAACTATGACTTTTCCCATCTCCTACTGTTAACTCTACCATTGATTCAGCTTGTTATATTCTAGATGATGTTTCATTCATTCACTTTTCTCTTTTACTCTCACTCTTATTAAGACTTAAAAATGTCTTACATTCAATATTTCCCCCCTCCATGCATTATATACCACCTATTTTCAAGACTGAAGAGGAAAAAAATTAGACTGATTGATACTATGGTAGTTATTTGTTGTGCTTGGAATCCCAAGTGCCAGAAATGCCATAGAGGAAGAAAATTTACCCTTTCTGGAGAAGTAACACATCTGGTCAAGTAATGCACAAAAAAATCCAACTACTTCTACCTACATTATGCTGAAGATTTATTAATAATCATATGACAGACTATTGATGCTAGGAGTAACTGAGTTATATTAGCATTACAGGAAAAATCTACATTGTACTATATTTAGTTAAAAAAATGACATAACTTTCAAGGAGAGGAAGAAATGTCACATTAGTGAAAGCTAAGCACATACACAGTGCCACAACAAAGAGTTTGTCTCACTATGGAGTTGCAGTGTTGAAGAAAAGACACTTCCAGCAAAGAATTTCAGAGCACTCATCCTGCATTATTTTCTGTTAATGCTTAAGATTATTCAAAAAAGAAAGGTCACACATGACAATTCCTTTCACATCTTAAGAAGAAGATAAAGTTGTGACTAGCACTGGGCAACTGGGTCACTATGACTTAAAAAGGGGGAGTAAAACAGAGCCATGCCAAAACTAGATCAAGAAATTAAATAATGGGTGAAGTTCATGCGAAAATCAACAAAACATCTGAAGTTCCACAAGCTTGAAAGCTGACAGGTGGGTTAATTAATGATACTTAAGTTTCTTAATAATTTGTAGTTGCAATTTGATTCTCTTACTGTATATCTGTATGTATGATATCCAGTGAGTTTCTGTGTGATGGATTCAGAGGACATTACAATATAACAACAACAGCCTAAATCAGTTAAAGTATTCCTATATCCTAAAGGAGCAATGGTGAATCATTGCATTTCAGATTAACTGGCAGTGCTGGATTATATTTATTTCAGACAATCACGAATTGTGTGACACATTGCAAACTAATTCTTATAAAATCTCTGAGCATCCTGACTAGTTTCTTCATTCCTACACATAGGGAGATGGTGCAATTAGACAATAAAATAAAATAATAATAAAATAAAAAAAAAAACACAAACACAAACACCAATGACACACATAGCAGATGTGAAATGAAGCTTCTTTTTAGAACATTATGCATTCTTAGATATGTTGCCAAATGTTTTTTTTTCCAGTTCAGAGAATAAAAAAACATATTTTGGAACATCTTTAAGAATGTCATGAATTAATTTTTCCGGGCATTACTGTTATAGCCCAGACCCTAACATTAACAGCTGATAACTTTAAAAATTCATTAAACTGCTTTTCCTATTAAAACCTGAATAGTTGCGCTAATGAAAAGGAAGAGAAGCCTTAAGTCAATTTATTTGAAGGAAATTGCTAGAATTCATTCAAACTGAAAACAAGGCTCCGAACACCATATTCTAAAGTGTAACATTTAACAATTTTTTAGGAAAGGAAAAATGTGGGAAGAATTAAGTTTAACAAGGAATCTAAGATATAAATGAAGTGTTCTTAGTGACAGAAAGATATGCTTTGAATCTTAAAAGTTACACTTTCTCTTCTCAAGGTTGCTGCATAAAAGGGTTGGTTCTGTGATGTGCATAGATAGGAAGTTTGGCATGGCAAGAATCTCATTGGTACATGGAAACATACACAGACACAAAGAATGTAGAGTGAAAAATAATCTGTTTGTTATCTCCTGTGCTTTTTGGGCATAACTCTTAATCCTTCAAGAACAGGAGCAAAAAATAGCTCTTGTTCTAAGGACACCCTTAGGTTTCCATTCTTCCCTTCTCCTTTGCGGGTGCACAGTGCAAGCAAGCAGAGGCCATTCAAATCTTGAAGCATTTAGGGGTTAAACTCAGACACAAGTGTAACCAAGCCAAGCAGCTGAATGTATGCTTCAGGAAAGTGTCCAAGGGGCACTGGAAGTAAGAACCAACAATGCCGGTGCTACGGCAATTCATTCCACTATACGTAGTTAAACTAAGTAGCACAAAAAGGACTTCCTATCATTATATATAAGTTGCTTCATCTATTTTTTAGTCCTAAGTACATATTACTCCATTTTTAAGTTAAAATCCTTGTTTACTTTGGGTACTGCAATGAGGTTTCTACCGTTAGGCTAATAATCATGAAGTTTATCCACTAACCATTCCCAGCCTCTGTCTGTCTCTGCTTTCTGATTACTGTCTGGACAGTTAATTTCTACAGCTTTTCAAATGGCACTAATCAGGAATTAAAAGCTACTATCAGCTTTGCTAGATACAGATTCCTACCCACTGGTTAGAAAGGATTTTCAAAATAGGCAATTCTTGGCCTTTCCTGATTATCCAGAGGCAAGCTCATAATCCAGTCCCTAGTATTTAGGAAGTCAAGCAGTGAAACAATGTTGATTATAATCTACTGTTCTTTTTTTTTAAATCAAGAAATGAAGAAAAAAAAAAAAAAAAACTTCAGCATTTTAATCTTGAGCCATCTATGGTTTTGTTTTGTTTTGTTTTGTTTATTTTAGTTCACCAGGAGAATGGATTTGGGGGAAGATGAAAAGGAAGACTCGGAATCAATAAAAATAGCCCTTTTAGGTGACTCACTTATAATGAGCGGTACATTTTATGTCTAACAATCTCTTTTATGGCAAGGAAACAAATTTTAGTCAGGTTTACTTTAATTATGATAGTAATTAAAGAGATTTTGCAGTTTTAAACAGGTAGATTTTCACGTAGACGGAGGGGGAAAGTCCTATTATACAGGTTGAATAGGAAAATCTCCTTTTTAGATGTTTCTCCAGGTAAGAAGGCTCATTTTTATTCTTCTGACTAGGCTGTAACAATCAGAAGAAAGATCAAAGAGTAAGAGAAATTCTGTTATGCCATCAATAATAGACTGGTTGGATACATTATTGTCTTCCATTTCATCTGCCATTTACATTTTTCAGTCTAGTAGTGTAGGTTTCAAGGGGAAGAGGACGAAAAGATTATTTTAAAACTACGTACATCCCATAGCGTAGCTTCTGTCATGGAAAGAAATAAGATAAAATAGACTAATTAAATACAGTAATTATTATTTTTTTTTTCTAAAATGAGGATGTCTAGTAATTTACTGCTTCTATATTACATTATATTTCTAAAAGATACATCGGTTTTCATTTGGTCAAGTAACTATGGACTGGGGAGGAGTAATATGGATACTGTGATTGGGAATAGGGTATCTAGAATTTACAAAAGGATAGATATTAATCAAGATTATTATTATTTTTTAATGTAGATTTCATACACTAGATGTACATTTATTCACTTCAAATGACTGCTGCTTCTTTCAGGACAATAATATTTGGCCTGATTCTCCACTGCTTTCAGCATTACCTCTGCTTATTTATATCTACATGAAGTGTACAAAATGTTTCTAAATAGCAATAGATCGGAATGGCAGAATTTAAACACAATCAAGCACAGTTAAGTACGGTTGTATATGTTTAAGCATGGTAAAAGGGAGGGCTAAAATTAAATTTGATTTTTATAAGCCTGAAAAACCTGTGGTGCTGTTATTTTCCTACATCCTAAGCACAGAATGGACTGATGGAATTTTGTTTTCTTTATGAACTTGGGCAACATTTCCATATAGACATATCTAAGTTTTTCTGCAGTTAAAAAAGAAAAAGGTTGTTAAAATTAGCAACAGCACAGTTTACTGGTACGTTAGTAAACTTAGTACTGTTTAAACTGGTATGTACTTAATGCACTAACATACACATTCAAACTCACTTCCGTAGGCTATGTGGAAAGACACTCTTTTCAGAAGACACGTTTCAAGAATACTGAAAGTTGACGTTACACGAATACAGCCAACGCACTCTGATTTATAAAGTTTGCCTGTAAAATCCATAATCCTTAATTTATACTAATGTGTATATGCACAGAGGCTAGTTCTGTTTGTATGGCTAAAAATAAGACAGTAACTTTAAAAAGCTGAACAATTTTTATAAGACAAAATTCATACTATATATATACCAATAATACATTTTTATTTTTATTGAACAGCTGTAATATCTTCTACATGCTTACACTGCTGTCATTGAAATTTGGACAGTATCTGCACAACAGACGTTTTTGGGGGGGGCTCTGCCTTTGAAAAGGAAGAATATTATTCTATAGTTTCAGTCAATGTTAAACAAGAAGCTAGTTTAAAAAAAAATCCTGACTGAAAAGGCAGAAAGTGTCTGAGGAGATATGCTATTGTGCATCACAAGAAACTTCTGGGAATAAAATAAACTGATAAAAACTCTATGTACTTCCCCACATTCACAGTGAGAGGAGAAATGGAAATCCCAATGTGAGGTCAAGCCCAAAAAGTAAATTGGCTCTGCATGCATAGTTGATTACAGTACTGCACATGGCAGTACACTTCAAACACTTGAAGTCTGAGCTACGGTGTGCAGATGCATCGCCTAATGTGAGAACACAAAACAAAAAACAGAGAGAGCTGTGGTTCACTAACAAACTGAAAAGCTTTCACTGTTCAACACAGAAGTGAAGTAAGTGGGAGGTTAGCATTGCTTCAGGACATCTGCTAATGTTTTATTATCAACTTCTCATTTTAAGTAAGAACTTGTAAGACAATACAAAATGTTCCTCATATTTATATGTAGTCACCTACTAATTAATTTTTTCCCAGTTTGAAGAATTTGATGAAAAAAGGGCATGAACGGTATAAGAGAGAGGAAAGTTCTGTTGTCTCCAGAATCTTGTGCATCCAAGTTGACACGTACAAGAAGAATCAAATTATATCAAAACTGTACTCACTATTTATATTACTGTGCCTTTAAAATGCCACATCTGCTGCATGGTAAATTTGAATAATTCCCTGAGTGAAAGATCATTTCCCCTCACCCTTCAGGACAATCTTAGATTTGAACCAAATGGACAAGTTTAATATCCAAGTTGGAGCAAAATCTAGTAAAAACATGTTAATTCACTTGTAACCAAGAAAGATGTGGGCACAAAAGCATGTTAGGAAGATTCAAGTACAACATGCTTCTGATTGGAGTATCAGATGCGAAGCAGTCTGTTTAGAGATGTTGCAACCTGAAGAGAATCCAACAAACATAAAGAAAACAAGTCTAAAAACTAGTTTTATAACTATTTCTGCAACAGGATGTTGAAAAAGTATTATATACATACAAATATATATGCTTTTAATAAACCATTATTTTGTAGTGTGAAATGTCAACGAGCATTTACAAACTTTGCATTGTGAGTGAACAATCACAAGATGAAACCAGAAGCCACGGGAATATTAATGGAGATGACCAACTGTGGACAAACACAGAATGCAACCTTGAAAGGACTCGCTTCAGGGCATAACAAAAACAATGGCAAAAATAAGGTTGCGTGGATGGCTTAATTGTGTTAATGAAGCCATTACTTATGCTATCAGAAAGCTGTATCCTAAAGAGTGTTGGTAAAAACGAAACTCCTCTGTTGGAGAAAATGTCTTTGAATGATGGCAAGAAAAAGCAGGAACGTGTTCTGTAACACTGCCTAGCTGTTGTGTAGGGTCACATGCTTGCTCTGTATATATAATAACCCAGATTGCATGGGTAGCCTTGTCTTTAAATTATGTATGCAAGTCAGGAACAAAAAAACACTAGTTCTGCTGCTGTCTTATTTCACATTAGGATAAGAAGAATTGATCTCTTTAGAAGCCTGTATTGCCACGTATACAAGTGCTTTTGTTTTCTTTGAAGGGAAAGGAATAGCTTGTATCTGGATTAGTACTCCACTGTTTAGGTTTAATGTGGCATTCCATCCTCAAAACTGGCTAATTTGGATGCAATCCAGCAACATATAGCAGCAGTCACGGCTAGAAAAAAAAATTAGACGCATAATTCTGACTGTTACGTTTCAGTTAGATGTCTACAGGAGATATCTGATCTAGAGTATGGGTGTAGAATTGTGAATCATCAGTACTGTGATGGCCTTTAAACTCGTCATATTCAGCTATATTATCTAGAGGGAGACAGAAAAGGAAGTGACAAAAATGCACCAGAAGTGTAGTGGAGGATAAAAGAGGAGATGATTTTTGGCTGGATAACACAATAAAGAAATGATCACATAACCAAGAAGAGAAGGAGTGGGTGACCTAGTGGGGAAAGTCATGGCAGTACTGCAAAGGTTATGAAACTGTAATTTCAAATCTGTAAAACAGCAGCTGTAATTGCAGATATTAACTGTGAAGTAACTCAGTAAGTGGCAGAATGCCAGTCAGTTTTGCCTTGTATTTTATTTGTATTACCATTTTAAATTGGAAATTTATTCATTGGGATTTATTTATTATAGAAAATAATCTTAAAATCTGTATTACTGCTAGTTAATAACTGTGTAATGTGAATTTTGCGAATTGCACTAGACAGAACAAATGTTAAAATGGATAGTCCTGAAAGGTTTTTTGAGTTTCTTCACTTTCCTAGATTTGTCATATCAAAAAAAAAAAAGCATTAATAATAGTGCGTAACTATTAGTAATAGTGTGTAACTATAAACTCGTATCAATGTTGGCAAATTGTCTGCAGATAGTGAGCAGATATATATCACCAAGAGCAAGATCTACCCTGAAATGAGAATGAGTGCAATGCAATTCAGAACATTAATTCAAAACTTCACACACAGGGCACAGCCATGCAACTTGACTGGCTGATGTAAAAAGAAAATGCTTCTACTAGCCTGAAAGAGAGTAAGACTGGCTTACATTAAATAAAATGATAGCCTGAAAAGTTTTACTGACAATCGTAAATGCCTCAACAAAGGAGTACAAGCTGTTCCCAGAACTACAAGTGGTTTTAAAATGATGATCACTGATAACTGACAGAAAGGAATAGAAAGCAGTAAAGAAATAAAAGGATAACAAGAAATATTTGAAATCACTGCCCGTATTTCCTTTTGTTCCCGTGTGCTCTCAGACCATAAAAGGTGAATGTGATGTTGAACCCAAATGTATTGCTTTCTGTTTGGCCTCTGCTATGCACTCATTATTGCAGGAAGCTTAGTTTCACAGTAGAATACCAATGCTATTCTACTGTCACCCCTTGCCTTTTAGTGTTTCATGAGAGCACGATTCTCTTCTTCCTTAACCTAATTTCACACCAGTAAAACTCTCTTGATTTCAGTAGAACTTCTTTTGATTTTCGGTAGCAAAAACATAAGAATCAAACCACCTTTTCTAGGTTTGCATACAAAAAAATCAACCCTTTTTAAGTTGAAGTTCTTCAGTTGTCAATAAAGTATATGAAGTTTAATGCTTGGTACATGGGAAAGTACAAGTCTGAATTATTTAGTGTATCAGACTTGGCTGGAATTCTAGAGAAAGTGCCTCAAGTACAATACAGTGCATCCCTATTTTATACACCATTGAACAGAACATCTACAAATTGCCCTGGAACTCGCGTACTGCCATAGGGCTCACTGACATTATTCCTGGGCTGTGGTTACTTCTAATGCTCTGCTAATCGTTCTGTGCTCTAACATGCTCTGGAGGAAAATCTGCATGTTCCCACAAAGTAAAAGAGAAGTCCCACTAATGAAATTAAGTGAAGGGAATATAATGTATTTTTGTCAATGTGAGTCCCCTAAGCTAAACTTTTGAGGGTGAAGCACATGTATTATTCAACAGAAAAGCTTTAATTAGTGTTTCTTTAAAACTACTCTGAGAAAGAACTAAAAGAATCAAAATAGTCCATCAAGATTGTTGGAAGTGTGGCTAAGTACATCTGCAATAAGCTAGCATCACTGTACTGATGTGCTTTACATCCACCTGAAAGCTAAGTAAAGACAACTGACAGTAAATCAAGTTCATTTCACAGAATATTTAAGTTCTCTCCTAGGGTGTACATGACAGTAATTTTAATCAAGACCTGGCATTCATTTCTTCCTAGACTGTTTTTAATAGCATTACCTGATTCTAAGAATCCTGAATGTAGAATGTATAGTGCATTTTAAACAGCAGTAACTCGAAGCCTGGAGTGAGGAAAATGATTAGATTATTTTGAATAGGCCTGTGAAGAAAGAAATGCAAATATCTCACATTTGAAGATATTGATTTCCAACCAGCCTGACGTCCAGCTATAATTGCTTTAACAGGCCATTGTCTATAGCTTGTAAACTTGAATCAACGTATATCCTTCTTTTACTAAAAGATCCAAAAGCCTATTGATTCACACGTCGTCTCTTAAATTGAGATAATCTTTTTGAGATTTCAAACTTAATTTGCTGATTGCCTGTAAGTGACATGAGTTCAACGCTGTCATCAGATGAGTCAAACTGTCCTTGACAGTTCTGACACTTTAAGTAGTCAGTTTTGCACTGACTGATTCACTGGCAATGGACTCATTATCTGTAGTGCCATGTGGAACTTGGACGACTCGATTCTGACCTAGGTAGTTTTCATCTGCTTCTGAGCAGTGGATTGCTGTGCACCCCTACTGAGTTTCAAAGTAATTTTCGCTTTTGTGTTTCCTAATTGTATGCTTTTTATTTCCTATCAGTCTCCTTGTGGTGCTCCTTTGTGCTGCAGCCAGCAGGTGACACCCTGTACATGATTCCCTAGAGAGAATCATTGTCACTTCTAACTACTTACCCAGTGACTGCCTAGCGCTAAGTTTCACTCCCAACTGCTATTTAATGTCCTCCATCTCATGCTCCACAGAGAAAACCAATTATCATACAAACAAAGTAAAACGAAAGTATGAAGCGTCTGATTTAGGTTTATAAACCTGACCCTGCACTCCAATGTAAGATGTACAGCTAAGGTTAGACTGCTGAGCTGTGCACCTGACTACATGCTTCATGCTTCCTTCTATCAGCTTAACTCCCTACAAGACATAAGCACTGACCTCGCTTACTTGGAGCCAGTTAACCAACATAATGGCTATATTTGTCTATTGGTCGTTCATAAACTATGCTGCTACCGCAACTCGGGATACCATGATTCTACACTTTTTGAAATATTTGAGCTCTACAGATGACACAGTAAAACCCTGAATTATTCACTGTCTGTATGCATGATGACCCCATTTAATCTTTTACTTGTTTGTAATGTTGCTAGCTTTTTAATCTTTAGTCCACTACATTTCCTATGAATTGAGAAGACTACATCCTACATTACACTGACAAAAAAAAAGCTTCTCCTTGTAGAAGTTTTCACACAATGTATTTTACACTTTTTAGAGCCTGACAGAATTAGACAAGCGCCTTCAGGAAAACTCTGAGAACATCCTTCTTACTAACAGTTTTCATCTCTCAGAAGACTCCAAATCTCATTGATCTTTCTTAAATGTAAAATAAAGTAGCAATACTGCAACTATGCAGTTTATCATTGAAAGCTTTTTCAAAATACATGTCTAATCATAATGGATCTTGTTCAGAACTCCTTACTCATAACTTCCATTGAAGTCTTACTTCCCCGGGAACTTTGCCTGAAGGAGGAGTACAGGGTAAGCCAAGGCGATTATTGCAATCTGTTACTGTGGAAATACAAGCAAACATAGTATTTTCCGTCCTCACGTATAAAGTAAGTTTTAAATGTAGATTGTGCTGAGACACAATGTTTCTTAAGAAAATTCTTCTGAAAAGCTAGGAAGCAAACATTTAAAAACAGCCTTAGCAAGATTTTTAACTGAAGCACATTAGTGAAGAAAATCTGCAGGGGGGGGGGGGGGGGGGGGTCTGATTCCTGCTTTTTGGAACAACAGTGCCAGACAAGCATTTTGAATCTTCTTCTTGTTGTTAATTGAGCTCCATTCATTCTCTAAGCAATAGCAACGGCTAATGGAAACAGGAAAGCAGAGAGAGAATTCACAACAGAATATACAAATAGTGTCAGCATCTTTGTGCATATTGATTTATGGCGCCAAACAATATTCCTCCCTCTCCTTTCTTTCTTCACTGCCATATGACATAAGCATACACTTACATCCTTAATTAAGGATGCTTCCTCAATTGTTAAGGAAAAATATTTTCACAAAATTCAGACAGCTAAACAAAATGCAATCCAAAATAAAACCGATATGCACACTAGTTTTGAAGTCAGAAAATAAGAGTCAATTCCTCTGTGCGATCAAATCTTGGTTAAATGACCCAGGTTGACAGTAAAACTAGCAGCTGCTTTCTGATTTTAGTAAGACCATGAAACCTCCAGTAAGTTATTTTTAATCTTAGTTAAAAACAGAACACAATCGTTTCACTTACTATTTTCCAGCCACCACTAAATTCCCAAGTATATTTTCTAGACTATAGATATCATGACCAAGTATGTTACTCCATTCTGGATGTAGCTAAATCACATTGTTATATTCAAGCAATGTTTTGTTTTGTTGACTTCATGCAAAGTTACATATATTTATTTAACTTACTTGTACATTAGCATTTTGAAACTCGGAAGATAACTTCTCTGCAAATAAAGATAGGAAATAAAATACATTTTGCATTTTAATTACAAATATTAAATTAACTATCATGCTTCATATTTAAGATGTCATATGAAAACTAACAAAGCCTCAAAACATCACAGGAAGTTAGGCACGGACTGTTGACTTAGTCACAGATATGCATTTTGTATCACATATTTCTAGATAGTATCCTTGTAAGTGATGCAATCAGATATTGAGAATAGCTCCTGTATTGAAGAACATCTGGTGATAAAGAATTTACCAGGTTTAGTAAATCAGTCACATTCCCGCATGTAACATAAGGACGAGGCCTCAGCTATACTGTCCACTGAGAGAGACCAATTCCCTTGAACAACTCAAGAGCGTGTGTGCCTAATCTGAATGTGAGTCACTTGCTCATTGTGTACAGCTGAGCTATTCTTTTATTTGCAGCTGAAATAAAAACTGATCTAGAGATTTCTCACTTGAGTGGCTGAGACACATTTTCCTGGGTTGACAGAATGCAAGGCCAGGCTAAGAGATGTTCCCGGTTTTGTAATCACTGTGTAATGTCACTACACTGCTACTCACTTTGAATTAAAATAACTGTTCAGCTGTGTTAATTTATGCTGGTGGATCATTTCAGTACATCATTCCAATCATGCATTCCTTGCATTCTGCCAAATGCAGGGAAAGAAACTCGAGGTAGACATTGTACAAGTAGATCCAACATAGATTTGATTTTTTTTTTCCACCTGTCTTTAAGAACAGCTGCAATTGTATTGCCTGTTCTGAATGGTATGAATAAATGGTTGTGCCTTTTGGAAAAACAACGAAACACTGCTTACCTACAAGTGCTGGAAACATATAAGCCAGGCATCTTAACATATATGCTAGCATGCCAAACCATCCTTCACTTTATCTAGAGCATAACAGTAAGCCTCCATTGCAGCTTTTTAGGCTAGATGAAAGGCTGGGATCATGAGAGGCAGTGGAAGTGGGGTATGTCTTCCAATGAAACTCAATCTTTTCTAGCATATAGTATGCTTCTAGAGCTTATGTTTTAACTCAAGAGTCGCAAACACATTTCTGTCATGGTTCAACATTCGCGGAATGCTCTCAGTAATTATTGTATCCGACATCACTGAGATGAGATGAGATCTTGAAAGATCTCTCTGATACTCTTGATTGTGTGTGACTATTTTTACATAAATGCACAATGAAAAGACTTTTTCTACTTTAAATTGAGGTTTTTAATATTGTGCACAGCTGCAGTTTTCCTAGATTGCAAAACCCCAAATGGAATTGCATAGATACTATCCCAGTTATCAGAACAGGAGTAGATGAACTTCAAGAAATAAAAACAAAGATGAAGATTAATCTATTTAGCTGTGATGGTGTACCTATTATAAAGATGTGGACAGTATCTATTAATCATCTTTATTTTATAAGCAGGTAGATAAAACCAGAACTTGGAGAACATCACTCAGCTGAGATTGAACTCTTTAGATTTATCTCAATTACGAAAATTTGACAGATACTATCTGACAATGAGTGCAAGTAAAGCTGGAATTGCAAGTGATAGACTTTTCTGAATGAAGACTCAGACTTCTATCTGGCATCTTTCAAACAGCCAGGTTTTGCATTACTACCTCACTGGCATTTCTACTATCTACAGGAAAATGTTCATTAGCAAATGGGAAGAACAGGTACTGATTGTGTTCTTTTTGGTTGTTATTTCATTCTAAATGGTAGACTTCAATATACACCAAGCCTCAATACTTGTGGGGAAAAAAAAAAAAAGAAAAAAAAAAGAAAATTCTATTTAATATATTCAACAGGTTTTGCACATGATTTAAGATTAGCACATTTCAAAATTCTGTCCCTTTCTTTTTGGAATGGAGTTTATCGTAGGTTCTTCAAGCCATAAAATTAAAACTCATGCTTCCTTTCTTTGATGATTTTTTTTTCCACTCTATTCAACAAAGCCCCAGCTGCCTTTGCATACCGCAAAAGGATGTTTTATAGCAAATACCTTTCACAGTTCCTTGATCTTTGTTCCCAAATTAGAAATAAGTATGATATTCAAATTTTTATACTTCAATTATATTTTACATACTAAATAACTTACCACATTAGTATTTATACACCATTGTCTACAGTTTCACAGATGGAAAATGGTCTTTAATGCCGATAAATTGCCAAATCGGCATTTTTTTAAATTACTTCTGTTACAGCAGAAGGAATGAAGAACCCTGGTATATTAGTATCTACATATGCAAATTAATATCTATGCTTTGAGTAATTGAGAAAACTGGTTTTATTATTACTGAACTTAGGATACTCAATTGCCTAGATAATCTATAAAATAATGGATTGGATTTAATCCTTATGGCTCTCTATTTTGACTCACATAAAAGAACTTGATCACAGAGAATTCTTATTGTGAGTGTGAAATAGAGGAGAATTTGAAGATTTGAGAAGCTTCTTGCCAGATAGCAAGAAATGGTACATTTGATACTTTTAGGAAACCAAGAGAAATGCATATAATTAACCATTACTGAATTCATTAATGTCATAGTCCTTTAAAGTTTAAAAATTTCAGAAAATATCTGATCGGAATCTCATACTGACCAATGACATCGAACAAAGACTTTAGCAAAAAACCTCTTCCTGATGATAATTTGGACAAATTATGAAATTAAGTTATATTATTTAACTGATTTCATGGTTAACTTTTTTTTTTTCTTTTTTACTTCTGTGCAGTTAGTGTGTGAGACATTCCAGTTCTAAGGAACCTAACATGGCACAACAACAAAAAACAAAAGTGAGACAAAAATACACTTTCGTTTTATTGTGAGATGAATTAGACCTAGTCAGTAATGTGCCTCAGCATATGTCTGACCTCACCTACCTTTCATTGTGGTGAAACTAATATGCCCTTTTACTGTGGTTTTACCTCAGGACAGCTTCTGTATATAAGTTAATTCAAGCAAGAAACCTTTAGCAACAAAGAGAAGGCCTTTGATTTGGCTTCTAGATGTTGTTCACAACAACAAAAAATAAAAGTAAGTACGAAAGTGTGCTAAAATCAGGTAATGTCTCCAGATTCAGAACTTCAACAGTTTACATGTTACAGTAGCTCCGTTACTTTATCTTCACTTTTCATTTTTGATTCAGAATGTGAGATCATGCAAAGATGCTTGGTTTCATAAAATATTCCAATCAAATCCCTTCCTATCAAGCGACAGCAATCTTTTGATACTGAACAAAGAAATTAAATATAACATGTCAAAGTGCACTGAAGGACAGATGGTTCCAAACTTTTAACCTACAAAGTTCTACAGCTTAAATTAATACATCAAGGTAGGATGGAAGAAACAGGCAGCAGAGACTGCTATATGGATTTCAAGGCATGTTAAAAAAAAAAAAAAAGGAAAAAGAAAAGAAATGAAACAAAGACTAGAGAAGGGCACTAGGGGCAGAGATAGCTCTATAACTATCCATTTATGTGGAAGAATCCATATCTGTAGATAAAGAAAGCAAAATGGGAATATTGAAAATGAACCTCCATGAATATGGTTTTCTGAAAGATTTTTTTCTGTTAAATTTCAACTCATATATAAAGTGAGAACTCAACTGACTTGTTTACTGCTAAAGAGCTGCAGATTGCTCAAATGAAGAATGAAGAACATGGGACTCAATTGCATTTTTAAAGGTTAGCAAGACACCTTATGCTCTGATAACATTTGCTATCATTTCATAGGGCTTATTCTCTTGAGGTATCATACCCTTGTAGTTTTCTCACAATGCAAAGCTATGAGCAAATATAATGCAATGCAATGTATAATGTTGCAAAGATGACTTTACAGAATATCATTCTTTTTCATTACTACACTTTTTCCCTGGCCTTTTATTATTCATACAATAAAAGCAAGCTATTTCTCCAAACTAAAAGGAAGCAAATGAGATGGAGTATCAAATAATAAATGAACCTTCGATTTTCCATTTAAATCAATTCAAGATGTGGCCTTGATGAAATAAAAATCAGCTATATAATAAAGAGCAATAATAGAAGTTCTTTTTTTAAGGTTTACCAAAATGGAGCCATCAAAGGGTATTTATTTATTTATTTAGTCAAATTATCTTAATGAAAACTAGATTAGAATATAGTTTTACTTTTTTTCTATTTTAATCTTCCACGTGAATATCTGGATTGCTCAGGAAGGTTTGAAACCCCTCCAGTCTGAAAACATATCACAGTTTAACAACAGCTTTATCACGCCACTCCAACACATGTGAATGCTGACATGTTGGGAGCTGTACTTATGCTGAAAACATAGTTCAGCTGTCAGATGCTAATTAGACTTTGAAATCCTTGTGGGCATCACAGTAAAAGCGTTAATTAATATGACATGGGATGGCAACCTATGAGATTTGGGATGTGTATCAACATCCAACAGTAAAAGAACAATAGTTGTTGTTGCTTTTTATTATTTTTTTATTATTATTTTATATAAAAGGCAGAATTTTATTGCAGTGGAGTTTAACTTCAGTTTTCCCACATCCCAAGGTTCCCTTCCCCCTGAATAGTACTCCCTCTAAAGGAAAGATAAAATAAAAACTCCTTAACACTCATCAAAATTCCTGGACTTTACCAAAAGCTGTGCAAAGCAACAAGTTCATTCTGCTTCAGAAATTCCTGTGACATTTTAGGAGTTTCTGGAATCTGACTAATTTAATGGATAAAATCCTCCCCCTTGAAGGAAGTGTCTATTTCCTGTTTTCCTATCACTCTGTTTCCAGCTTCTACTCCTACACTTTCACAGAAAGATTTAACTACACTGCAGTCTTCCAAAGGTTACTGGGAAGAAGACAGGCCACTGAGTCTGATGTTCTCCGTTTATGTCCCATCTCAGAATTATTATGGTGAACTATAATTTTAATCCCGTTTCTCTGAAAGTAGTCCTGGTGGAATAGTCCTAAAGTAACATGAACTCTTTAAAGCCATAATCACCATTTAGACTTCGATAGTAGTATTTATACAGTAAGATACCTAGCATTTCCTGAAAATAAGTTTTTTTTATTGAACTTCTTTTCCCCAAATGTTTTGCTGCAAGATACTAAGGAACAGTATAGTAATAAAGCTCAAAAGACACTGACTCTGACTTCTCCTGCATCATGACATGAACTTTCTCTTGTAATGATGTGCTGCCAAAGAAACTCACAAAACTGACCAATGCTTCATTGACTGAACTTGATAGTGATTGCTGTCATAAAGCAGAGTGAATGACATTTTCTCCAAAGGTTAAATGCTATCATAGCAAACAAAAACATGCATGTTGACACCTGTGAACTTTGCAAACAAGAAAGTGATTACAGTAGCTGGCTGAGGACAACACTTTCTCCTCAGACATGTTTTTTGGAGTATAGGAATGCACCAGGAGCCACTGCAGATTGCTGGCAGTATGGAGGCATGTGCTGATATACTGAGGCATGTGCTGAAATACATGTTCTCCAAAGTCCTTCTTTCTTTGTAAATACCCTAGTAATAAATTAAATGTTTTAATAATAATAATAATAACAACAACAACAACAACAGAATGAAAGCACTGGCATCTTTAGCAGCTTATGGCAAAGAAGAAAGCAGGTGAACAAACTAACGGAAATACACATAGAAAAATATGGTATTACATGTGGTAATACAAATTATGGTAGTACAAATTACAGGTAATACAAATTAAGAATATGATTTTATAACATAGCATATAAAATGTTTATTCTATAAAAATGAATGAAAATATCAGAGATTTTATTTCTGTTTACAGATTAAATTTTAGTTATATTTTAAGCAACTTGTAACAGCATGCATACAGTTATAATGGAATAAGCAGTCTAAAATTACAGTCAATGGAAGTGAAAATTTCTGAGTACAATACTGTCACTCACTTTAAAAATTCCTTTTTGCATTCATTATTTATTATTTAATTACCTCAACTGTTCCTAACACAGCACATGTATGCCTATAGCACCAAAGGTCATAGCCTCCAAACCTTCTCAGCTTTGTGAGCCCTACTTTTTAAAGTCATTTTTGTATTATATTTTAGAAATCATCTTACTCATCTTTAGCTACCTAAAAGCTAAGTGTTCGTATAGTTTCCTCCCACAGCGCATGGAGAAAAAACAGTTACAGAGAGTGACTCATTTCAGCCTTTGAGGTGTACTTGAGACAGCCACAGCGGATGATTCTTTAGGTGTGTCTCTTCTTTCAACTCCCACAGAAGAAACGAATTCCAGCCTAAATCCTTCATAAATATACTTCTACTACCTTCACATTCATTCAAAGGGAAAATTACTATCACTTGGAAGAAATCACTATGAGATTCTGATGTATTTCTTCACTATCAAGCGTTATGTAATACTAAGTGAATGATACGACTCTGCTTTTTCTCCCCCTCTAAGCCTCTGCCTCAGCCCACCGACAATTGAGTACCTAGGCCTGGAACAACATATT
This sequence comes from Cygnus atratus, assembly GCF_013377495.2. Lineage (NCBI taxonomy): Eukaryota > Metazoa > Chordata > Aves > Anseriformes > Anatidae > Cygnus > Cygnus atratus. Next base: position 16,591,162 of record NC_066374.1, read on the forward strand.
TACTGATCCAGCATGCCAGTCAATCTATTCTTATTTGCAAAAGAGAATTAAGTAACCCAAAGATTGAAAAAAAAAAAAACAGAACCTTTTAGACCATCACTCTTCAGCATTTTTCCCACTGAAGGATCCAGAACATTCATTTGTAGCAGTATAAGGGATTCGGTATGATCACTACTTCAGTGAGATCTTATCCAGACCTGAATACAGTCCATTCCCTTTGCAAAAACACTACAGTGTACAGGTTTTTCCATCTTCACAATGTTGTGAATTAGAACTCTGTCTCACATTAAATAAAAACCACTCATCTTCATCAACACTGAATGTCAGCACCGAAATTCAGTTTTCTTTTATCATATTTGTTGGCCATTTACTTCCATTGTTGTATATCAGTTTTTAGATATCCTCTCAAAATACTATTACAGTATGTCCTACTTACTCACCTTTCCTTCTCACTTCTTGCTTACAGCTAGTGTACTGCTTCCCTGTACGGTTCCACAGTTTGCATTTGTCTCTGTAATTCAAAGGTTATTGGTTGATCCAGCTTAAATGTTTATAGCTGGATCAACCAGTCTCTCCCTTTTGAAAACCAAATTACTATCAAGCTTCTCTGATCTTTTTTTCTTTTCCTTCCAATCTCCAGCCACAATATGGCTAAGGCAAAAACAATTACAAAAAGAAAATCCATACAAAGCCTACAACCACACACCAATCATGGAATGGAAACAGCACAAGACAATCTTCCACAATCCCTGTGGGAGATTACAACACATTTACTTGTGAATTCCCACCACGTAGCATTTTTTTTGATCAGCAGTGGAATATCCTGTACTAGCTCTCCACTCTCTGTACTGAATAACATCCTTAACAAAGTGTCGGACGTGTTGTACAGCTAGATAAAATCAGAAATAAACATAAACCAATTAAAGATTTAACAACAAGCTAATAACCTTCTTCTTCTATCTTCAAATAAAAGAAGGATGGTTGAAATATTATATGAAATGTGACAACTTTTTGTTCATTGTATCCAATCTGATTTCTTCTCCCATGGAACAAACATAGTACTACTAAGGTATGTAAATTAGAAGCAACTATTTAGATCCTTTTTCCTCTGGAAACAATCCACAGAGTATATATTATATATTTACATTGAAACCAGTCCAAACGCTACAGCACTCTCTTGAAATACAAGTTTATAAAGATTTACCCATAAGATTGTGGCATCTATTCGTAAATTCTGGTTTATTAATAGAGTATTCTGTATTTAAATACAGAAGAAGAGTTTCTAATTTTTATTCATTTATTCATATTTTATTTATTTTATTCATTATTTTTATTTATTTGGGAGACAAAGGGATATGGCCGACCTTTTTTCAGTGGTCTGTGGGGACAGAACAAGGGGCAACGGCCACGAAATGGAGCACACAAAGTTCTGCACCAACATGCAAAAGAACTTCTTCACGGTGAGGGTGACGGAGCACTGGAACAGGCTGCCCAGGGAGGTTGTGGAGTCTCCTTCTCTGGAGATATTCAAGGCCAGTCTGGACGCCTGCCTGGGCAGCCTGCTCTAGGGAACCTGCTTTGGCAGGGGGGTTGGACCCGATGATCTCCTGAGGTCCCTTCCAACCCCTACAATTCTGTGATGCTGTGATTCTGTGATTTATTTATTGGATCAGGTGAGAACTAAATAAATTCAAGGCTCCCATTTGTGTGATGACACAGTGTACTAAACTAAGTACATCCATTAAATAAAGATTTACATTCTTGATTTGCAGGCTTTAAACCTGTCTGATGGAAAATAAAGAATAAGTGGCATTTTTCACTGGGATTTTATCTTGACAAAAAGTCTTTTTTGCAGATATATTTGATATTCATTATGTTCTTGTAACAGCCTCTGCATCTCAAATGTTATCAAACCCTGGCAGAATCTTTTCACCTTAATAAGACAAAAGTAGACTTTGTGTTCCCAATGCTATTTTGTTCGGATTATCAATAGGCAGGGTTTGATTGACATAGGAAAAGGAAGAACAGTTCTGATTAAATCTGAGAGGTTTTATTTGGGCTGGTTTCACAAAGAGAAAAGGTTATCTATCTGTTATGACATATGACAGATTTCTTTCTGGCCATTATTTTTATATAGACAATCAGACTATTATTTTCTGGAATAAGTAAAGGCAGCCTTCAGTAAGTTTTGCATTTGTAGCTTTGATGAATACCTTCAATTTATCAAGCAGCCAGATTCTGTCTTTTACTTCATTTTCAAAGGGAGTAACAGTGAACAAGTTATTAAACCCCCCCAAACAAGATTATCATGTTTGGCACTACCCAAATTCCCTCTAAAAGTGACTACATAAAAATACTGAAACTGCACTTGCCTTCTATTGTTTTCAATTTTATTTCCATGTGACGTCCACTCTAATTATACCTAATTTTTGGAAAGCAATGATTCCTCAGTTTCTACAAAGATTTCCCATTTCCTTCAACACTTTTTTTCCTGATACAGAATTGATAAATTTTAGTGAGTGTCACCTGTCAAAAAATTGTAATTATTGTACTATAATATTTCCCAATGTTATTGCAAACCATGCTCTGGGTTTGTGTATTTCTAAAAGATAACTTTCATGTGAACATATGTACTGTACAGTAATCACATGTACAGTAAGATCACTCAAAAGTAATAAACAATCAATTATTAGATAAAGTTTCTGTTACAGCGGAAGTTTATATTTTGGACATAAGATTCATATAATATTCAAAATATTTCACTCCTCTCTTTTAATGCAGCTAGCCCTTTATTCCAAAGTGCTAATTTTGAATAATTTCAATGCAGGACTGAAAACCACAGAAGTCAGTCTCCAACACACACATAAGATCAAAATATTCCACTAGTCTAATCTTCTCAAATTCACTTTACAGGATGCAGCTCCTATAAAATACTTTTGTTACATAAAAGTTCCAAAATACATAACATATATTTGCACTGTTCCTGTACCCAGCATAAAATCATTACAAAATACTATGCTGATTTAGCACATCTAACTTACTTCATACTCTCCCTTAAATGGCAGAACAGCTGTTAGCATATATATGTATACTGTCCAGGAAAAAGAGAAAACATATTGTGGACTACTAAAAAAATGTTATGTATCTGGGGGGAAATAAATAAAATAAAATAAAATAAAATAAAATAACATTAAAATTAAAAATGAAAAATAAAAAAATCATTTGCATTTGCAACTATTGCAGTTATCACATCAGTTACCCTTTACGCTACCTCAAAATCTTGAACTTTCAGGCAGAAACTTTTACAAGATATATTCCTTAAAGGGTATTCCTTTTCACCTCTTCTCTTGATCAATGTAGTGACCCTACTGAGAGGGAGTACTTTACATGGCCCATCAGTAATGCACAAATACCAGATTTTGCGAGACTTGAATGCATATGATTGTTTTTAATAAATTACGCCACCTGTTACATACCTTCTTTACCTATTACTATGAAATTTAGTAAACCCTGAGCAGATCAGTAATCATAGTAGATGGTCACTACCAGCGCATCTAGGAGTGATTAAGAATGTATTTTCCCTGTGCAGACTTCACAAACATAAAGAGAATATAAAACCAGATTTGGATTTATTCTTTCCCTTGCTTTTCCCTGGACAGCTACTTAACAGATTTGGATGCTCAGTATAATTTAGCCCTGAGTTCTACAGTTTTTGTTCCTTCCTTTTAGATACAAAAATGTAATTTACTTTATGAATGACATAAAATTTAAATGATTTTCAAATGGAGAATTTAACAAAATATATCTTGCAAGTATTGGCAGGAAAAAATATTTCAACATGTTTGAGGAAAACATTTTGTATTTTAGAGGTCCTATGCAAAGAAATGAGGGAAAAATAACTGAAATATTTTTGCTTGAACATAATTTCTATAAGTGACAAAACAAATGTCTGAAAAACATGGAGTTAGAGACTGCAATTCAACTGCAGAAGCATAAAAAAGGATCTACTGTCACAAAAAAGGCATCAACAACATGAATTATATCCTGAAAAAAAAAATATATTTTGTTAGACAGCTTTGTTTTTTTTCATTTTTTATATATGTCTAATATAATTTTAAAATTTAATATTTTTCCTTTTTAAATATAAATATGCTTATCCCTAAAGGGACTCTATATGCCACAGAGAAGAGCATATTAACTTCCTTTGCAGTATTCTCTAATTTGTTGCTGAGAAAGAACAAATCCTTAGAACTTTTGATGTGTAAGAATGAATTGTGCATGTTTCTTTTTGCTTGTGGTACACGCAGATTTCACACAAGTAGTGAAGGCCCTCTGAAAATACGCTTCAAGAGGGCCTTGTTTTTGGTTTGGGGTGTGGTTTTTTTGGTGGCAAAATTTTATATTCTCCCATCTATCTCAAGAAGAATGATGGTCTTCATAAGTAAGATTATTGCAGTTCATTCTGTGAAATTCCACAGTTATCATATCCTCATGTGAATTTAATAAAGCTTAGCCCTAACTGCTCTTGAACAGCAGCCAAGCATTTGATTTGTTCTATTTCATTTTATTCTTCTTTATGCATCTTGCTACCATCTGGAATCATAAAAACAAACAGTTCAAGCAGTTAATGTGTTAAAAGGGGGCAATGACATAATGAAATATTTCCCTCTAATTCCCCCCAACCCCCATTAACATTTTCATATCCATTTCAGAACTTATGTTGTCATTTGCTAATTCCAAAAGGACTTTCTGTAAGAGGATTGTCAGGACAGATGTTGGAACCCTTATACAACTGAGCACGTGCTGTCTTATCCATGTTTATTGTTTCAAAGCCAGAATACAGCAACTAATAAATAATTCTTGGTAGCTGAAAGAGTATATATAAATGTGCCATCGTGTGTCTTGTACACAGAACGTATCAATAGAACATTTTCCGCTCCAATTAAGCCTTCCTTTACCAATTGGTTTTCAGATTGACAGCACTACTCTATCATTTCTATCTGCTTTTAATATCTAAGCGTCATAAGTTTCTGAAAAGGTTTGATTAATTACTTTGTGAGTAAAGCATTCATGACTATGTCCACTTATCAATGTTTTCACTAGTAGAACTAGATGGAATCTAGTTCTAGATGCTATGTTCCTTTGGGATAAATTTATGCCAGCCTGAGGTTCAAGATAGGCAAAGCTCCAAAAAAGTCAAAGAATGTTCAAGTCTCCCATGCTAAATATTTTTCTCCTGGAGGAATTAGGTTCCCAGAAATAGGGTGAATAGGAAAAAGTACTTTCTTGAAAGTAATGATTTGACAAGGAGCCAAATTCCCAATATACTCGGTTTTCAGCACTGATTTAAATTTTTATGTGTGAATACTATCTTTGCTACTATCTTTGATTTAACATGAAGTTTGAAGGAATCCTCAGTCCTAATATATTTGGAATTAGCAGGTTTGACAATTGCCCCACAATAACACCAATCTGCTCATCCCTGCTTTTGAATTACTGACATAATTTTGCTAGATTAAAATAATAAAAAAAAAAAAGTACTTCAGGCCATTCAAAAATGCATTCAGACAGGCTAGTAAACAGCAAGAAATATCTTGGAATACCTTCTGATAGAGAAATCAGGCATGTGAAAGTATTAGAAAATATCTCTTTTTGTGCGTATGTCTGCACCCTAGCTTCTACAGCCCTATAATGAGTAAAGTAAGAGTTAAACAGTAAATACTTAGCATGAAGAATAAAGATCCACATACAATTATCTTACTTCAATGTGTCTTATCAGACGTACCTCTGAGAAGTATTAGATATTTGTATTTGGTAGAGTAGCTTAGTGTATTTTGAGGGAGGAGAACAGGATTTTCTTGTAGGATTCTGGTATAACCACTGTTCCCACTGAATTCTAAAAAGATCTAGATGACTCTGCATGAACTGTAAGACAGTGAATACAACAATGCTGATTACCGCTGGTAATAACAGTATCAGAGTATCAGACATACCTTTACAAATGGCAGCAACTCTCAGCTGCAGCTCTCACTGAGTCCTGAGTTTAAAATGAATTGGAGGAGACATTTTTGTATAAATTGCAGCAGTTCTGGATGCTAACTTTGAAATCAACAGCAACCAAAATCTCAGCAGGCTGCAGAAGTCACTGCCTCCTTTCTGCTAAGATTGAGAACACAAACCAATGTTTTGCTCCCCTCTTGGGAGGAATACAATAACTGGTGAAGAGTACCTTTTTAATTTCAAACCTATTTAAAGAAATAAAATGTGACAAAGATAGAAGACATTTTATTGTTATATATTAACTATCATTTTAATACACTTACCTCAGGTAAGTTTAAAAATGGCAAAAAGGTAAATCATGCAGCAAAGTTTTTGTAATATCCTTATTAAGTAGTTTCATCCAGTTAAAATAGCAAAGAAAACTGTACCATACACTTTTAAAGTCTAAGTTGCATTTGTTTTTCACCTTCAGTTCAACATATATTAACTTCCCAAGGTAGGGAAACAAAATTTCTAACAGTCAATAAAAATCAGTCAAATAATATAATTTAGACATCTTACCTTAAAATCACCAGGCAAGCCTGATACCAAACTTTAAAATCATGTGTGAACACACATCCATGCGTTCGCATACATTATTAGGTAGAAGGCAACATTCTGCTTCTTTTATTTATAATAATAATTACACATTAAGCCAATTAAGAAAGTATGTCTGAATCGCAGAATGCGACTCAAAGCTACATCTGCAAAGTTCTCCAATGCAGAACTTCAGATACTGATAGAGCTATCTTACCACAAGAAAAAATATACACTAGCAGGATCTTTTATTTATTGATTTTTTTTTTCCCTTTCTATTCTAACACTGCCTAGGTCCTGAACGTGATCATGACCTTGTCCATGGAAGACCCTGCCAACTTTGGTTGACAGACAGTCTTGAAAGATATATAGCATTAAATAGCTGAGGCAAAAGTATTCTTCATTTAGCTGGGTGCAAGAATTAATATTAATATTGTAGTCTGTTAGTTTCTTTCAAATATTTCACAATGCTTTCACGTTTCTTAGCATAAAGATGGTACAAAGCAACTTATCAACAAATTGAGCTGAAAATTCAGAACAATTTGTGTTCACTCCCCCCAAAAATAAAACCAACGTATCACATGTATGTAAGCGAAAGGAAGGAAGGATCAGCCCATCGATAGTTTAGATAAGGATCTAGAAAAAAATATTTTTGTAAGGGAGGGTCTGTTAGTGGAGTCTTTCAGATCCATATTAGTGTCAAGGGGCCTATATGCCTACGATTTATTTGCAATTTATGTACAGGATGAAAGGGAAGTTTTTGAACTGCCAGACAATGAAAAGGAGGAAATTCTTTTGAGGAAAGGTCTTAGATTCAAATTTCATGTCAAACTCTGCTGATCAGATCACAAAGAAAGACAAATAACATCACAGCCCAGCAGTAAACAGAGAACATAAGAAGAACTCAGTTCATCCATCTAATTGCCATGGATATCTCCTAGGAGAAAAAGGATGAAAAATATACTGAGAAAAAGGACTGGAATTCAGCTGATAATTGTTAGCTGCTATTCAGTAGTGGGAAGTCAAACCTCAAATATTTGATATCACCATTTAGTTTTTATTGTAAATAAGCTGTTTGAGCTTTTATGAACACCTTCCCTAAAAAGGAAAAATATACTAAATACAAATGAAAAAAGGTTGTTTAAAAGACTGCAGAAGTCAGTTATACCCCTGAAAAACTCCTGATAACATAATTATTTAATATCCATCTATATGAACTTAAATAACTGGATTCGATTTACATATGTTTATTTATGAAATCTGCAGGGGCTCACAATTTGGAGGAGATAGAGAAACATCATTTTCATGACATTTTCAGTGGTGAGATTTAAGAGAGTACCTATACAACAAGAAAAAAATATATATTTTAGAATAGGGAGGGACGTATTTTCCAGCCGTCAGTACTGGAATGTACCATCAGAACTGAAAAGTGAAATATTCGGAGAACAGAAATTTAAACTGTATTTATCATATTGTATCCTAACCTCCAACTTATCAAGAGTCACTTTCGAATACAGAACACAGAACGTTCCCAAAAGAGAAGACCAACCTCAAAGGAATGTGTAAAGCTTGGCTATCTTTCACAGCAAAAGACATATATTGGGTATTGAGATACACATATAGCTACAGTTCTATTCTATGTAAAATATGCTGCCTGTAACCTGTGCTAATTGAATATGAGATATATGTGTGTGTACATACACCTTCATGCTCTTTTTATATACACATGCACAGAAAATACACACATACACAGATATATATATGTAGACTATATATATCTATACAAAATATATAAACACACACATACATGTAAACATTGCTAGAGGATGTGCGACTCTTGGAAAGTCCTGCTTAGACCACATTCTTTGAAGAAAATGACAATAAAAAGTACGTGCTGCTAAGGAATATGCTTACTAGTAATCCCTGTGTGGTAAATTTAATTTAATAATTATAGACTCCAATCACTGTAAGAAATATTGGCATATGTATAGATTTGACAGTGTGCATGCACTGAGCAAAGAGACCAAAGGTGTATTTAAAAACAGTGCTTCTCCAAAACATATATAAATATAATCTTTAAACAGAATTTATTTTAGAAACAGATAAATAAGACATAAAAGGAACAGTGCTTGGTAGTTCAATATGAAAGCAAAAATATATACTCAAAAAGATTTGTTAAAAAGATTTTACAAATAATACTTAACACCAGGCTATGCCATAAATATTTGTAGTATGGTAGAATAGGAAATCATTGAAAGTGTGTAATAACAACAACAAAAACAACATTACAGTTTATGTTAAAAAAAAAAAGTTATTTACACCATAAATGTGCTTTGCTTTTGACAGCACCCTATTGCCCTTTAGCAGTGCTCTATTCAAAGAAATTCAGAAGGATATAGAGATAACCTCCTGTGGTGGTTTAGTCCAATAAAAAACCACCAATAAAAAGTCCAATATATTTTCTGATACGATAGGCAGCTTTCAAGCAACCTGCAGATTGTGTGCCATAGCTTTTCCTTGGAGTGACTCACTTGACATCAGGGTGTGTTTGAGATAGAGTGGCACTGAGCTTTGGTAGACACGCATCCATATGAAATCCAGGCATTGACAATATGACACAGGATGCACGACAGCAAATCTGAGCCATCTTTGGCTGCTGGCATTGCAATGCAATGCAAGTAATTTACAGTGTAAAACTGGCAACAAATAAAGAGCTATTCTTGTTGCTGAGCCACACATAGCACTGTAGCTAACCAAAACAAACTCTAGGACTATCTATAGACAAAGATCTTTCTGCACTGGTGACAAGGGTGGCAATGTGCACAGAACAAAAGGATAAATCTCTCAAGAATTTTACTGAGATGATGGTGAATCATAGTAATAACAGTCTAAACCACAATAAAATAACACAGAAGGTGTGTTTGATATTCCAAAGAAAATATATAGTTTTCAGTTTTAAATGTGGTCAACTCAGTAACTCTTGTTCTTAATTTACTCTGACTTCCATGCAGCCAGATAGACTATTTCTGTAGGTGAAAACACTTGAGAAAAAAATATTTTTAACACTGACATATGCCTACCTTTGACTCAGGTTGCTAATATTCATTAAAAAAAAATAAAAACCTAACTATAGAATCTTTTTGACTGGCCTCCATTTATCCTTTACCTCCTTGAAAAGTGTATAAATTAATATTCAGCACACATACGCATTTGCTAAGTACACATTAGGCTTTCATGAGACTATCATGAATGCATTTAATCATCAGAAGGAAATGAGCTCTCTGAACTAGTCTTACTCCAGTCTTGTAAAAGAATCACTTTTTAGAAAGTGATATTTAGATGTAAGAAACCAGAAATGGAAACAGAGAAACACATGAAACTGAACCACTTAGGAGGTTGCTGGTTTTTTCCCTTAGTGCATTTGAAGGGTTATTGTATTTGGCTGCGCTGACTCATGAGAGAACTAGAAGAGAGATTACTGATTTGGACCAATAATCCAACCACCTGATGACCCTTTATTCCATCCATGTATCTTTTCTAAAGTTTAAAATCATCCTAGATTATTCTAGAACTATTTATTTATAGAATATAATGATCTGACCAGTGAAATACCAGGAAAAAAGATAGATCTTCAGCTAGTTTAAAAACAAAAGAAATAAAGAGTCCCATGAGGTATTTTTCTCATGAACAATTAACATTCATCTCAAGAAATGGCAAGCACAACTTATCAAAGGTTCTCTTCATACTTAGTGTAAGAAAGTAGGCACTTATAGAGGGCGTGCAGTCCTCTAGCATGCAGGTGAACCCTGTCCAGTATCTCAGATCAGTATTCCTCAAATCAAAACAAACCAAACCTCAAAAGTCTCAAAAAAAGGCTCAAAAGAAGCATTCAAATAATTTGGTGCTTTTCTTAATCAAACATGGATTTTACATACATGAGTTTTCTCATCAAGGAAATCAAACCTATTATCAAGGATATCAAACCTATCTACTACAAGGACGAAAATCTAAAGATTCAATAAAGAAAGAAAAAGCAGAAAAAGAAGTCCAGGAAATCCTACTGTCTTCCTAATGAAGAACTCTACCAGGCCAAAGGTTAATTACTCTTAACAAATAGCTTTACATGCTTCCCATCACCCAACTAAGAGGCATCTAAGCAAACAACCGTAATAGCAATAGGCAGTACCCATCTTTAGTTACACTCAATAATACGTCTTGAATAAACTCTTTACTATATCCGGAATGATGTTTCAAACCACAAGAACTGGCTGAGTTGTGGTATTGTGTCAATAAATATCATTACTGTATGTCTAACCACTGAATGTGTTGTTTAATTTCAAGCGTAAATGATGCAAGGATATGGTAACTAGAAACAGCAAAACTGTCTTACAGATACATAAACATCTTCTCAAGAAAATGATCTCATTATAGGAATTAATTTTTTTCTTTAACAGTCATAGCTATAATTATGCAATACAATATGCTAAATTACAATACATACTTCAGTATTAATAGAATTTATTTTACAGATCAAATAGCCAAATACACATTTTTGAAGGAGCCAGATAGCAAATGTGGAGGATACTATAGGCAACAGTCATGGTAGACATTCTGCAGTCTAAGAACTGAGGCAACGTGAATATTAAGTACAAGCCTATAAATATCTTTACATCAAACATACAGTAAGGTGTAATTTCATGTTGTAGTCTAATTGATCAATCATTAATAATTTTGCCTTTAAAAGAAAGTTATACATACTGTATACATCCCAGTTAAAAGTGTCATTCATTTTATTCTAGCAAACTAATATTACATGTCTTCATATAAGTGCAGAAAACAGGGTTCTTTATACTCCTTTGCTTCCTAAGAGATTTCGCATTGCGTATGAAATGCAAATATTATAGATGATACATATTAAGCATTATTTTCTAAAATGTGAAGCAATATACAAAAATTTGCAACCAGGCTGCAAACCAAGCAATGATACTCAAATTATATTTGTTAAATGAGCCATACTAAATAACAAAACAAATTTAAATTAAAAAAAAAAAAAAGGTTAACTATATAGAGAAATAATTTGGAGAGAAAAAAAAAAGCCATTTTTTTCCCCACGTGCTGGCTAACAGTGCAAGAAGTTCTAGGTTCCAACAAATGTATACTATTTCCTATTTTATCACACTAAAAAGTAAGCCACTGGATTTATGACTTTTTCTAAAATAAAAGTATTTGAAACGATTAGCTGTATAGCACCTGTTATGCATTATCTAGATTCCAGCAAGCAAAATGCAAATTAGATTTTATTTTAGGAAGTTAAGTGTATACTTTTGAGTTATTTAAAAGGTGATCATTTTTTACAAAAAATGGTGGTCAAGAAAGCAGAAAGTACTTTTTCACTACTACTATTGTGCCTATAAAATGAGAAAGCAGTGATTTGATCAGTTCTATTTATGATCCATAGCAGCAATATTATCATTAAAAATATTATGGAATAGATATAAATACCACTTAATTCTTAATATGTGTAATGGTGCTATATATGACAACAATTCATTTGCTTTTCTTTTTAATGCAGGGAGTATAAAGAACTTTACATTCTCTTTTTAAAGCATGAATAAAATTTATTGCTCCCTTTAATATACTTATATAATTAAAACTTCTAATTGTTTCAACTAAAATAAATAAGGAAAAAATCTGGGACAAGAAGATGATTACAAGCAAAATTAGAAAACAATAGATTTACCATAATTGCCAACTGTGAGGAATGATGGGTCACATTACTTTTTTCTTAGCAAAACTACGTTATAGAACACTATAGCACAATGTACTAAATTTTTTTGTCTTTTCCTTTTAAAAAATTCTTGCCCTTGATACCTTTCAGTAGGGCAGCTTGAACAGTTCATCGTCACTTCCAAACCCCTCTGGAGATCAGACGATAAATTTCTTCGGCAATCAGAGACAGGACAAGGGCTTTCTCGTGCTATTTCCTTGTTTTCATGTTTGCTGGCTTAACATCATTGTGTACACGTACGACTTCAGTATATAACATCAGATGCGATGACGTTCAGAGCTGGCAAACAGAGAAACAGCATGAGAAAAGCCCTTTCCTGCATATTTTTCCCCATATATCGTAAAGTTTCCTTCCAAATTTCTACCATGTCAATCACTATGGTTTGAGAAGTACCTAACTATTTTGTTTCAAAGTAACCAACCACTCTGGGGTGTGCGTGTGTGTGTGTGTTTACAGGTTTTCATACACACACAAAGATCTGCACACTTCTATATGCACACAACAAAAATGCTAAAACTGGAGTCACAGAAACGGCTTCTACATACGTTACCCTAGGTTTCTTTCTACTTTTTAGTTTATCAGCTTGAAACCCCGAGTGCTGTATCAAGCGTACAGATACATCAGAAGACTACCACAGTACCTAAAATAGGTTCTATAGAGTTTTGGCAGATTTCATTTAAGAGCATATTCCCTAAGAACTAAAAAGAGCATAAAATATTTTGATTTGAAGAGTTATTTTGCATCTTTAATCCATGTTTATCATCAACAGAGTTAAAGTCCACAGAATTCACTGAAATGAAGCCATTCAGATCAATTATCTCTCAGGAAAGAAAACACTACCAATAACACAGTCAACAAGACACTAGTCACTCACTGGTCAGGAAATTGCTATCAAGTGCAGATCATTGAATGCAACACCTTCTGGGAGAAAATAGGAAAAGAAAGGAGTGTGAAAATTAAACTGAAGTTAAATCAGACTTCATTGTTGACAATGGTTGGTAGATATAGGCCATTAAAATAAATAAATGAATAAATAAAATAAAAGCTTGGGTCACTAAGAGTAAAAGAGAAAACGCTTCAGCTCAGCCTTGGAAACATGAAGGTGAAATGTGCTTAATGTTCAGGAAAAATCATACATATTTATACTGCTAGTAGTCCAAGGCAAGCTGTTATTGGAGAGGGAGTGGAGCATCATTCTAGCTTGCCAAACAATCACCCAGTTGGTAACGCTGGAACTTTGTCTAACAACTTCCGTATAAAGTCAGTCAAACAGCTTCTACTGGGGAAAAAAAAAAGCCTTTGTTTTTTTCCAAGTTATTTTCTACTTAAGTGTCATATTCAAATTCTTTCACTTTCTCCTCAAAGAGAACATTAATTTCTTTTTTGTTTTCTTTCCATTTTTGCTCAATTTTTATTTTCTATTAAGAGGCAATGGAGACCATTTTCAGATATCCCTTCCCTTGTGTTTTCAGTGAAAAACATAGATTAAAAAAAAAAAAAATTCCAAATTGTTCCACAGAAGAAAAACATTTTCTTGACCAATTTTGCTTCAGTAATACTGCACATTTAAGTCACTGCTCACTAACTTAAGAGACAGCAAATTTCACTTATCCTTCAGTGAAATCTTTTTTCTTCAGATGTGAATTCCATTTCTTTCTGAAATATATATATATCACAGCATATCAGAATTACCAGCAAAATTAGCAGCCAGAAAGTTAAGAGAAAATAACAATAGTCAGAATCATAGTGATCACTTTTGAAGCAGCTTCTGGGAAGGGCTTATACCAACAAACTTATCTGATGTTTAGAAGAAAATGTTCCTGGAGCGTAACTTACTCCGCATCTGTCAGTGCAAAACACTGGTGTTACCTATACACTTTTCAAGTATCAGACACATCAGTACTGCCTACTGATGATTACAGGATAGTAGATTAAACTCACTTATTATCCAAAACAACAAATATTTCATCTAAGGATTTATATATCAGGTGAGTTTTCAGAGCTGTTTGTTTTGGGAAAAGCGCAATATTCTTTTAACTCACATTCTGAGCACACTGCTCTCATAGCAAGTGGAAAACTGTAATGACATTTCACCACATTTCAAATCAGAACCAGAAGACCAAATATACCATAACTATTAGCATGTCTAAGCAGTTGCTAGTGAGACAGTAGGCCCCCAAAAGGCAAGGTATTTTAAATGAGGTCTACTTTCCATATGGAGTTTTAAAAGAAATAGAATTTCTATCTCCAGTAAGTTTCCAACAAACAAGTTCAGCAGAAATCACTGTGCCATTTGAAATTTCCATTCATACATATGGGTACGGTCACACATGGCAGAATCCTAGCAAATAAAATCAATTAATGAAGATTTACGGCAGTAAACATGAGAAAAATCAATCTGCATGCCTGTTCATTCTCTTAACAACCTCCCAAAGATGGTATAGCATGCTAGCAGTGGAGATGTTAACATACAGACTGCGGTCCACTGCAAAGCAGGCAGGAGCACCAAGCACAAAATCATAGATTCGGAGCGTGATGATATATTACAGCTCTACCAGTTGGAGAGGTGGACTGAAACCGAACCAAGTTGTGCCACTGCTGCCTTCGTGACCAGTCACGCTTCTTCATTAACAGAAGGTCAAATAAAACTTTTCCTGGAGTCAAAGTTTAAGGTGACAATAAAACAGGCCACAGAACCCTTCTTCAGTGAGCAGGTGATTACTTTATGAGATTTTTTCTGTTCCTATAAAATGCATTATACTATTTTCAAATGAATGAATGTTGGAAATCACATTAATTAAAAGAAGGAGACATGAAGGAGGAGGATGCATGGGAAATTTTAATGAACCTTTGTGGCCATAGTTTTGTAGAGCCCAGCTGCCAGAGCTAACACTGTATAGCGTAATTAAGCAAGCTTCGATTAGACAGGTTGTTGCCTACCTAGACAGGCATTTGAATTGTCTGAATGTTGAAAGTACCTGAGCGAAACTTTCAGATTAAAAAATAGTTTCATACTGCAGGAAAACTAGACTGAAAAAAACTGTCCTTTCTTTTCATCATTCCAATGCAAATAAAAAAAAAAGATTTGTGACAGTATGGAATAGTTCATAGAGTCTGCTCTCACTAAGGTAAATGTCAAAAGCAATTAAGCTTTTACAAAGCTTGCAGACAGATAAACTGTACATGTGCTGTATGTTTTTCTACCAAAGAAATACATTCTGCTAAGAGGCTGATGACTACTGAAACAATGAAAACCTGATGACACTGAAAGTTAGCTGGATTTTACAAGCTATATATCCTACTTTGAAAAAACATATAATGGACAAGAAGCCCCTTCACAATGTATCACATGGCAAAATTTCTTTAATACAATTACATCTACATACAGCATCCCACAAGAAAGCATGCTATTCTGAAGGTTCCAATTCACTGTCACTAGTATTCACTAATTCCTACTGTGTGACTAAAATAATATTAACATCTCTTTCCATTGCCCTTCCTCACACACAACTACACAGAGAAGCTTTTTCTCTCTTCTTCCTCGTATCACCATTAGCGCCACACATTTTTCTCTTGAGCTTCCTGTAGTCGATGATCCAATGTGTCCTCAGCTGCTTCAGGAGTCTCTGATTCCTTCCCCATAAAACTTTCAGCAGTTGCTATTCCCATGTTTATTTGCCCACATGGCCAGTGAAGAGATATTTTATTTTTTCAGTATATAAACCTTTTCATCTTCTCTTGCATGTTTTTTGAGTACAATTGTTATGATTTTCTGTCATTTCAGAGATCACTTCAACAAATTTAACAGTACAGCAAAGAAATAATTGCCTTTTTTTTAGTGACCTGAATCAATACCATTCAGACATTCACAGAATTTAGAGCTTATAAAACAAAACGAAACAAAACCACATAAATTTTTATCTTTAACTCAGTTTTTCAAATATCTGAGTAGAAATTTAGGCTTGCATTGCATGGACAAAGCTAAGAACAGTTGAGATGTGAAGCCTGTTAATATCAACATCCATTAGAAAATGAAAACAAATATCTTCACAGTGAGTGTAATCTTCTTTAGTCTCCTCCTTCAGAGAGCTTCTAGCTTGTAAAAGGGATGCATCACAGTAATTGTTAAAGTAAAATATTTTTTCTCACATTAAACATATTTCTGATTTTCATTTCTCAATCTAGCACATTTGTCTTTTTAACTGAACTTATATTCTATTCTCCTGGCTGTCCTACATTTTTCTGAAAATTCAGAGAGTGCATAACATAAATGCATCATTAACCACAAACATCCTGGTAATCTCCAAGGATGGAGGATGTAGGGCAGCATGACATCTGAAGTATTGTGGTAGAAGATTACTTTTGTTTGTTTAATTTCTTTACTAGCTGACAGCAACAACGCTTAAGTTAGTCTGTCCTGAGTCACCTTCTATAGCTCCACAGCAGATAAAACTACACAGACCTCAATATACAGAAACAGGTTAGGAGTAAGAGTGACTTTTAAAAAATCCCACTGAGGTTAAAGAAATATACTTGTTCTCACTTACCATGAAATACAATTCTGTTATTGTGATCAAAGTCCAACACAAAGGGTTTAACTCAAATGGCCTCTCTTGCCTAATTTATGTAAATAAATGCATTATTTGCATTATATTTAAATAAGTAATACAAATACCAATTTATGGTTGAATGGTGAATGTTGTTTTCTAGCTAGCATAAAGGGCCATTGCCAAAGAGTAGTTATAATTTCTCCAGCAATGTGGTCACTTTCATATTGAAAATTAAACCTAAAAGAAGGATAACTGTAGATTTAACAAAATCACTATGGTATATTCTGAGCATCATACCTATATATTCTATTATATATAATACACATATATATTTTCAGGTACAGCTATATAAAGATAAGCTACTGTCAGGTAACGAGCATTGCAAAGCAAACAGTTCTATCCTGCTCTCCCCGACAGGAAACGCCTGTCATTGACCTTTAAGGTACAGATAAAAGAAAACACTTTTTTCCAACCAGCTTCTGCAGAAGAGAATTGCTTTCCATTCTACTTTAAAAGTGCCTGAAAATGGAAGAACTAGGTTAGTAAAAACCTAGAGTGTCATGAGTTTACCTTCTTTGTTAGCAGAATTACGGCATTACAAAGTGTTTTTGAGCAGACAATGGAAGAACCTTTTTGGCTCAGAGGAGCTATACTGGAGTCCCTGTTCTCAATTGAAAAATCACTTGGATCAGGCCTCCAGAGATGCTGAAAACAGCACCACCCTCCTCGGAGTTATGAGAGTTCAGCAAGATGAATAAATTAGGAAAAGGCTTTTCTAACACGCAACTGAAATTAACACATTCAAATACCTTTAATACAAAATACTCAATCTCAAAAGCTACACATTTTCCACTGCTGTCTTAGAAGTAAGAAATTCTAGTGTGTTTTCCTCAATTTATCAGTTAATGCAGCTAAGCAAAAGATGAATGTTTTAGAGCATATAGCAATATGAACTACCATACAAAACTGTGTTGTTAAGGGGAATAAAGTAAAATAACCAACCTGTTCTGTAATTTTTAGTAATATGATGCGTAGTGTGCATAAAGAGTTTTTTTAAGAACATTTCGATATCACTGTAGTGGTAATGAAAGAAAGCCCACAGGAGAAAATTCAAAACCTCAACTGGAGCAAAAAGTCTAGCAGACTTCGTCATGCTGAGGATATGTTCCCAAACAATAATATTAAAATATATTATCAATGATATAACAAACTCTTTAGAAATATTGTTTCTTTAATGATTGATTCCTTCACCAATTAAAACTTGACTACAAAACTATTTTCATTGAATACTCTGTGATATTCACAAAGAAAAAGCAGCAAACAAACAGCAAAGTTTTATTATTAATGATTTTTTTTTTCAGAACATGGATGGAAATTAGATTCAATTTCCAGTGACTTACAGCCTTCTACAGTGTCTTGTAGGTCCTCATTTTAATTTAATTTTAAATTAAGGAGTCTTTAGACATTTCCTATGCTGTACTTAATTTCTGAGAAGCTAGTATCTGGTTTATCAAGCATAGCAGCTAAAAAGCGAGAGGAATTATACTGATGCTTCCAATTTTCCCCTAGCTTTGCCTGTTGACTGCGTCATTCTACCAGATTTAAGTAGTCCAGTACTTTTCTAGTCTGAAAATGGCACTGAAGCTCTCAGAGGAAAATCCTTGCCTGCTTTTGAGGGACCTTGAAGTAAAGCTGTGCCCAAATGAAGGCTGCAATTCCAGACTCCATTAATATTAAGAACCACTTATCAGATCCTGTAAAGCTTTACTGCTTTCCACCTGGCCTAGATTACTTCAATTCTTGAGCATACAATACTACAGAGGACAGTATCGTAACCCCTCTGTCTCACAGAGCTGCACAACGTACTGTAGTAATGCAGGAAGTGCCATACTGCCATCTGCAGTCAGGAATACCCACCAGTGAAATAATTCACTGCTCCATTTCCTTACAGCCAGTAATCACTTTAATTATTTCCCGTTAACACTGATGGATCTCAAATTGTTTACATTTCAGTGCCCGGATCAAACACAACCTTTCAAACTTATAATCCTTGCAGAGAAAGTTATTACGCAGTGCTTAGAGGTAGAGCTATATGAATGGAAAAGCACGAAGTGAAGGAGAAAGAGAGAACCTTAAAATTTCCATTACCTGTCTGGTGTGAATGGGGCCTGGGGTCTTGAAGCCTCCTTGACAGCTGCATTCGGAAACACTGTAAGGGTCCGAGCTGCTTGATGAGCACTTGGAGAGTGAGTCACAGCCCACCACAAAGGTGTTATCTAGAGGCAGTTCCTGAATGACATGGTGCTTCTTGGGGGGTACAGGAGTCTCAGGTTTAATTTGAAAGGTAGGCTGTGGAGAAGCAGACTTGTAGTGCTTTGCCAAATCTGGGCTATCAGGTTTAAATGTGGTTGGTGTGGTGGCCCAGTTATATTTTCCCATAGTCTGTTCTTCTAGCTCTACAGGAATGTCTAAAGTGCCATTTATGTGCTCATGGCCAGGATCATCAGGCTTAGATTCTTCAATAGTCACAAAGTTGAGGAGGAGACTTTTTGGAGAGCGCTTCTTCTTCTTCTTCTTCTTCTTGATCTGCCTATTCTCTTGGTTTGGGGAAACCCATTCACCACTCTGCTTGTTTTTTTGGACAACTTTGTGCCTGGGCGTCTGGCGGCACCGTACTAAAGCAGTAACAAAAATTACCAGAATAACTGTCATTGTTCCTGCAATAATCGCTATTATGATCTTGACATAATCATTGGTTTGTGGGGTTATCTCACCATCCCCAATGTTCTGGCCAACTGGAGTTTCCATATTCCTGCGCACTAGCTCTTGTACATAGGAACTATTGGTGACTGTCTCATTCACAAACAAATGCACAAGAGCTATAGTATAAAGAGACTCCGGCTGTCCTAGGTCATTGACTTTTATCACCAGTCTGTGCAAGCCATGATCTGATGTAATTACCTTCTCTTTCAAAGTAATATTGCCTGTTAATTGGTCAATTGTAAACAAGCCCCTTGAGTTCCCACCTATGATGCTGTAACGGAGCTCTGCATTCATGCCTGTGTCATTGTCAACTGCAAAGACTTTAGTAACTACAGACCCTGGACTGGATGATGTTGGAACCAACTCATATGAATAATTAGATGAAGGAATAACAAAAACAGGCCTGTTGTCATTTACATCAACAACATTGATGGTCACTTTGGCAGTTGAGGAACGCTGCTGTCTTCCTCCATCCACAGCTTTCACCTGAAAAGTGTATGACCCCTGCTGTTCCCTATCAAAGGTAATGTTAGGCCTTATTACACCAGTAAGGGGATCTATAATGAAATTATCTCTACCATTTAATATAGAGAGAGTGACCGCAGCATTTTCTCCAGCGTCAGCATCTGTTACTGTGATAAGCCCTACTGTGCCATACATGGGTAAGTTTTCTGGCACATAGAAATTATATTCATTATGTGTGAAAGCAGGGCTGTTATCATTCTGGTCCAGGACTGACACTGTCACAGTAGCATTGGTCTGCAAGGGTGGCATCCCATTATCCTTAGCCAGTACAGTGAAGGAGTATCTGTCTTGCTTTTCTCTGTCCAACTTCCTGACTGCTGTCAGAATGCCTGTACGGCGGTCAAGGTTGAAAATGGGGGGTGCATCAGAACCCAGAATATAGCTGATCTCAGCATTGCGCCCACTGTCGGCATCTGTAGCACTTATCTTGGTTAGCTGAGTACCTGGAGCATTGTTTTCAGGGATGGAAAGACCTATAATAGGCTGTGTAAAAACTGGGGCATTGTCATTTTCATCTTTAATTTTGATCAGGAGCATTGCAGACTGGTTTAAGGGAGGTTTCCCTGAATCTGAAGCCACTATTTTAATAGCATATTCCCGTGTTGCTTCATAATCTAGAAATGTGGCTGTTTCCAGGAGAAACTGATTATCAAACACTGGCTTCAGCCTAAAAGGGACATCATGATCTGTAAAACAAGTAACCTTTCCATTCAGATCAGCATCCTTGTCCATTACTGTTATCAATGCAATTTTTGTATTAAGTGGAGCTTTCTCAGACAAAAGCACCGTCCCATTCACTGGATTGATGATGTATCTTGTGTCTATTGATGGGACATTGTCATTAATATCTGTGACATTAACAGTCACTGTTGCTCTTGATGGAGTTGAACTGCCATCACTTGCCAAAACAGTTAATTTGTGTACAGGAGATTCCTCTCTGTCTAGCGGTTCTCTTATGGTGATAAGACCAGTGGCATTATCAATGGCAAACAGCCTTTTGGCCAAACTGGAGATCTGATTGCTGAAATAGAAGTGGATTTGTGCATTTGAGCCCAGGTCTGCATCAGTGGCATGGAGCTGAGAAACAGAGGTGCCTACTGGAGCATTTTCTGGAATACTAACTTCAATGTCATTTTCTTTGAAGACTGGGCGATTATCATTCACATCAGTCACTGTGACTTGCAGGATGGCGGTGCTAGATCTTGGAGGGCTTCCACCATCTTCAACTTTAATTTTCATCACATAGGTATCCTTCTGCTCCCTATCCAGGATCTGCTGGACAATCAGTTGAGGCCACTTATCTCCCTCAGGTGTCTCAATTATATCAAGACCAAACACATTTTGACCCTACAAGACACAGAAAGAATATACTTTAGCACAGCAGTATAATTAAGCAGAGAATAATCTCATTAATGTTTTGAAATCATCATGAAACATATATATGGGGGGTGGAGGTATACAGGAATACACAGTTGTGTATTTACTGCTAGTTTGCAATATCCAATTATGCTTTAAGACCAGGAGCCTTAAGAAAGCTTCAGAGCAAACACATGAAGAAACCAATAATTTGGAATAACAGGGGTTTTGTGTTTGATTGTTTTGGGGGCAGGGGCACACAATATATTGCTTTTTGTTGTTGTCTTTCTTTCTTTTTTAAACCAATTGCTCTCTTTCTACAGAAAAAAATAAAATAAAATAAATTAGGATTCTTGGACAGATGTAATTTGCTTTCTGTACCGTACCAGTGAGTGTTAAGAAGAGGAATGTAGCCAAAGTTCAACCATGTCCAAAGGCAAAGTAGTATGCATACACTGGATGATCTAATCCAATCCTCAATTTCAAGGAAAACAACAAAGATAAACGGACTATTTCACAGTTCATGGAACAACTCTGGACATGATCTGAAATCCCTAGCATACAAAGCAAAAAAGCAAAAACCACCACCCACATCACCGAAGAGGGGCTCACTACACAATTCAGTCATTAGATTGTTCAGACAAAACTAAACCATAACAGCTCATTAGAAATACATAAATTCCTTAAAATTATTCCTTTCTTCATCATGATTTATTTTCTATTTGTAGTGAAAATTACAATCCAAGTGAGAAGAGAAGATATATTTTCATTTTAAAAAATATCACAGAACTATGACATTCACTTTGAAAATAATCACTTCTTTTCACGGGGATTGCTGAATACATAACACCCCTGGAATAGCAAATGCTATATATATTGCACAAACATGGCTTCCTTTAAAAACCCTTGTGTTGACAGAGTATGCTAATACAAAAATTGGAATCTAGAGCTAGATTCCTTCCTCTGCTGTGTCTTCAGATGAGCAGAGATTAAGAATATCGCAATTATCCTCTTTTCTATTCTCCCATCACTCAACCTTCAGAAGAAGAAAGGATGTAAAGGCAGTTTTGCAGCCATATTTTCCATAAGGGCAGAGCTAAAACACAGATCATTAAAGCTGAGTGTACGGGATAAACAGGAGAAGAAAGCATTGATAAAAATGCTGAGTAATTAGGATTTTCTTTGTATGTGTCATTCTTGCAAAAACTACTTCTAGCCTGGTTCCTTCTGCACTTATTGTGCTTGTCTCTCACCTTGTGCTAATTATGTGTGTTCTGAACTGATTTGAGACACTTCAGACCAAAGGGAAAGAAAATGTTCCCAATATGCAAGTTTCCTTATTTCTCATTGTTGTTAAAAGATTTGTATTCACTGCATCTTGTTACCCACCATTAAATGAATGCATTTGTAGGTCTAATTCTGTGTAAGGCTGTACTCTTTCATTGATGTGTTTTCTCCAAGCCAGAATTTGACCTTACATAAGGAATCATTTCTTTCATGGAAAAGAACAATTCATCCACATTTCAAACATTCCTGTGCCACTTGCACAGCATTTGTAACAACATTACATTGCAACTAGGGACAGTCTAAAGTGAACTGGAATACATTTTGAAACAATTAAAAAAATACAACTTTGGCTTCTTCAACAGAAGACATGAAAAGATTATTCTTACAAAAAGTGTAAGATTTACATTTTGAACCAATTAGGTTAATTTTTCGAATGGTAATTCTACACTGATCTCTTCAAGAAGGCGAAGTGTGGGTTTCCTCTTCATCTTCAATCTGGCTAGAAGTTAGTTGAAATAAATTGCAGAACTACTCAGAAATGATGAATTACATATTCTATAGTTTAACATAGATTTCCAGAAAAATATAACAGAAGCTGGAGAAAAGGAAAAAAAAAAGTCAGCTATCTTTTTCTTCTTTATTTGTACACAACTTGACAGATGGGCACTGATTATTCTGTCATTAGATCCCACAACTACAACAAACACTTCATATAGACCTTCAATACACGCAGCTATACATATGCATACACATTTCTGCTTTTCTTTTAACTATGAGAAAGATATTTTTAATTATAGCATATGACTTAATATAAAATATATAGCTTCAATTCTCCATTACCAGCACTGAGCTACTGGAGAAACAGAAAAGAATGCAAAGAGCTCTTCCAGGTCAATTATTACCACTTGATTAATTTTTCTATATGGAAAAAGATGGTATTCAAGATAATTTCTTACTATTCATTAGAGGATTATACATCTTTTTAAAGCACTGAAATAAAGAGAAAGTTACGAAAATTATGCCTTTTCCTAATTTAGGCAAATCTGCTTTATGTTGTTTAAGGGATAAGATTAGGTATGGTGTTATGCTGCATTTTAACAACTGCATTTTCTAAGAGAGAATTCTTCCACTCTAAACAGTCCTCAAAATGATGAAACATTCAGGAAACAAATTTTGAAGATTACAAATATCTAATTCTTTCCTGCATGAGCAAAAAATTGAGAGTTAAAAAGCCTGAGAGAAACGTGAAGGAAAACCTTCAGGATTAAGTTTTGATCTATCATCATCAAAACATCGGTGATGTCAATATTTCCTATAGGGATAGATTGTTATTTGGACTGAAGTATACCTCAGTCACCACATTATCCCAGTGATCTGAAGGTTTCATTCACACTAGGAAGGCTATGTGTCCTGAGAAGTAGTATAATAGGTAATTAAGATTTATATAGTACCCTTCACCATTAAATTAATTGATAAAAAAAAATCCGTCACTTTGTCTTCATAACTATAGCAAGATGGGAGTGAGAAATAAAAAAAACGTTAACTTTTTAAATCTAAAAAGACAGTTCAAGCAATGTAACCTAGCTATCTGAGGCAGAACAAAGCTATGCCCATCTCAGAGCCAAGACTAGCTTTAAGAGGCTCTGAGCCCTAATCACAAGATTCTTTATCAGAGCTATAACCAGTTCTGTTACCTTATTCAATTTTTGTAACAATCCTTTCAGAGTATTCATGCATAAAATAATCTCTAAAATAATGAAACTGGCATACTTGTTGAACTCTGCCTGCTGTATATTTACCTGGTCATTTGTAATGGATCCAAATGTCCTTTTCGGAGCTGTTTTGGGCTGCCAAGTAAATAAAAAATGAGAGAGTTTTTAAAAAAATGGAACATTTAAGTAGGTTAATAAATACATAAACAATGAAACATGGACACCTAACATAATAATCTATAGAGCTTGAAGTGTTACAGACAGGACTGCATGTAGCAAGGTGCACCTAAAGCCTACACATAAACTTGCCTTGTACACATTGAGGTATCACAGTCTCTTATCAATCACAGTCTCTTATCACAATATTTCACAAAATCCATGGGATGTTGACTACATTTGCATTGCAATGAATGTTCTTTCAGTCCAGAAATTGGAAAGTGGGCTTCATCTTCAAGAGAAATAGGAAAAAGAGCAGCTACAGTGGTATGGTCTGTTGTGTCCAAAACATCTCATACACTTACACATATAAGTTGATAGAACATAGTAATTTCTCAAACAAATAGGGAAAATGGGAGGAAGGGGAAGAATATTGTGCTATATAACCATGCAAAAACAGCTAACATAAAAGGTTTTAAAAAAAAGAAAACCAAAAAACAACCACAACCTCAGGTTCCCATTTCAATGAATTCCTGAATTACTTGAAAGCAATTACTTTAGAATAAAACCTTTGGCTGAAACACAGTCTTGCATCCAAAGGATGCTAAAATCTTTTAAGCAAGTCCAGAAATTAATGCAGTTGTTTGCCAACTGCTAATTATTTCATATGTAGCAAGACAGAAAACCTTTGCAGTTCTCCTGAAAAATTAAAAGATGGGTCTCAGCCTCTGCTTCCTTGTCTGCTTTTGTCAAGACATATGGAACTGGTATGCAACTACAGTGCTGCGTTATCAAAGAAAAGATTATAGTAGCAGAGTTTCAATTTCTAATTCATAAAACTAGACAACAGCTATACAATGGACAATATTTTTAAAAAAAGGTGAAAATTAAACTTGCATTTTCTTTCACAGCTGACACTTTGAATGTGAAAATGTGAATTCCCAAAGCCAAGCTAAAACCCTAAACACAAAATATTCTACATGATAGGCAATAACGGATACAAATTCCTGTAACTGGTGCCTATTACTACACTCAGAGCTATAATATCCTAAGTATTGAGGCTCTAATAAAGGTCCTTTGTCTGTGAATACTTCACAGTGTACAGTTAACGTGTTCATGCATTCTAGAATATTAAAGCCTGTCAGACAGCTGTTTTGTTTCAAGGGTGCTGAGTTAATACACCTATCAGCACACAGTTTACAGAAAGGTTACTTATGTGTGTGTAATTAATGCAGTTGGTTACCTTGTCAACTGAGTGACAGTACCTCAAAAGAGAAAATAAAATTGCAAAGATAAGAAAATTGTACAATGCACAAACTCTGCAGATGCAAAGTTGCTTGCACATTTGAAACACTAGCTCTTTGTCAGAACAACTACAGACTTTTAATTTGTGGGTCAAGATTCCTATGAGTTCTGTTCATGTTTTTCTATCATTATCACACTCTGTTTCAAATAAACGTAAATGACTGCTTTAGTCACGTAATTCTCTAACGCATCGCTGTGCTTTTGGTGGTAACAGGCAACAGTTCTGAACCGCTGTTCAGAACAGCTCCTAAATCACCACCTCATTTCACTCCGACAGCGAAGCAATGTATCTTAGGCTCCTAATCCCACATTTTAGAGCTCTCAGATGAATGCTGACTGGGTGTTGGAGCAGTGTGAATCCCCAATGCCCTCCTATTCACTACCTGCTCCATAACCGTGTCAGTACTCTCAGGCAGAAGGGGATTCAAAATGACAGCCACTTGTATAAAAGAAAATAGAAACAACTGAGATGTTTCTGAAAATTCCTTTACCCTCAAGCAGAGACTGTCCAGGATCCTCAGCTTCTGGTAATTTCAGTGGGAACTGAAGGTGATGGACGCATACACATTTGGCTCATGACAAATGGAGGAAAAAAAACCAAAAACAACAAAAAAAACCCTCTGATAGGTTGACTTGTTAAAAAGTACAAATGTTTTCAAACTAATGTTCATTAAATTATTTTGTTCCCTCTTATCCACCCTAAAAAATATTTCAGCTAAGAAAAACTATGATTTCTTTAAACAGATGGCATCTTCAAACCCATATCCTAACCTTTTACCGGGAAGTTACTTAGCAAGAGTATCTTACTTGATCTGAGGCCCATTTAAACTGAAGTTCAACTGCGAGTAAAACCACTGTATCTTCCTTTTATGTTAACACTTTTAGGACAAAATGTTGAGAGAAATTTTTGTCTGAATGGCATGAATATCTCACACACACACCTCTCTTCTGAAATCCAGAAACACTAAGAAAATAACTTAATAAAATAATATCTTCTCTGGATTTTCATCACGACGACATTCTTTCACATGCAGAGTCCATACTTTCATGTCTGTTATCACTGCGTTATGAACTTTGACATTAAAAAACACAATCTCAATGCAGAAAATTTACAATTAATGTGGGCAAAATGTAATAGAATGACAAATAACCTAATATAATAGAGATCTTTTCTTCCTTTTTGATTAGATTTCTCAACAGTTAGGTTCTCCCAACATTCACAAACAGTTTTTTACAGATTGTAAGCCTGGTGCAGACACTGCTAAAATGAACATGATAGTTAGCATATCTCAAGGCCTTCACCCTCTGCAGGGTTTTGTAAAACTCAGAAGAGAAAGTTTATGTGGGACATATAACTACCACAGCATCTGTTTTTTGCTTTTGAAATAAATGAAGATGTGCTTTTCCAAATCATGAAAGCTTATCCTTTTTGCACTACGAGAAAATAACAGTGGAACTACCATTTTAAACTAGCAAAGTGTGTAATATAACACAAATGCAAGACGCCCCTTCACTGCACACTGGAAGTTAATAAATAATACTGCAATTTCAGATTAATAAATCAGAAAGAGTTGCTCAGAAGATATACAGAGTGCCAGTAAGTACTAAAAATAGTTCCAGAGAGATTGAATTCTTCAATACTCCAGAAGTATCTTACGGTGTCTTCACCATACTGATCAGGAGATGCTGGGGATAAACCAAAAATGTATTTTCTGGTGTTGGATTTATCAGAAAGCCAACTCATCATCTTCCTTCTCCCATATTTCTGACTCCTATTTATGTGATTCAATAGAACAAAAGCAAAAGAAAAAAGGAAGATGCATTTTCTTACTGTACAGTAGTCATTGCACCTTGAAACCCAGTTCTGAAATCTTGTGATACCTGTGTATATTGAGGATTCCAGTATATAAACTGTCGTGACTTTCTGTTTAAGTTATATTCCTAAAAATGCCTCCCTCTTAGTTGTTTGGGATCCAAAATCTTACGACTGAAAGTGTATTTGATACACACTTTTAGAAGTAATCATATGCAATAATATATTTTTTCTTATAAAAATCAAATTCCGATTTCATTCTAATTCTTACTTCCAACGCGAATCATTACAACTATATAAGGAGAGGAGTAATTTAGTATTTTATTACAGTGATACATAGAGAGGAGTAGTTTTTAAGGTCTTCCAGGAAAGCTACACCTACAACTTATCTAATACATTTTAAACTTGTCCTCCACATACCTGTCATTAATTTGAATACACGTTATTTCTCAGACTTAAAATCAGTGACGAAGTTATTAACGCAGTAGTCTAAAGAACCAAATCCACTGCTGAATTACACATTGTAGATCTATCTACCTGCTGTCATGTTAAATTTTAGCTGATGTAATTGATTTGCAAGAAAGGTAATAATATTCAGACTGTTAAAATGGCATGTTTAAAAGGGAAACACCAAACACCTAACATGCCATTCCATTTTTGCTGCTCTGTTTTTGATCACTACTAACAGTTAAGTCTTGAATATACACTGAATGTACAACTTTTAAGCATGAAAATCAGAAGGGAACTATAATATCCACCTCCTGTTGCAAAGATCTAGATTAGTCCAACCAGGTAACATATATTCTCTAATAAATTGTAAACCATCGAAACTTCAGGGCTGAGACAAGCTCTCGCACAGTTCCTGGGTAAAGTTGCATGAAACAGTTCATCTTACAGCCTATCATTCACTTTGCTGGTGTCTCCGCAGGAAAAGTAACATGAGAATAAACCAAGCAGCTGAAGTGTTACTACTTCAATATGACAGCAATGTGACTGGCCTCAGACAGACTGTACTATTCCAGAAGAAGCAAATGAAGCGAAGATCGTTCAAGCTAATTCTGCCCAGCAACAACCTGTAATCCAAGTAAGAGAAAAGGCAAGCTTTCACTGGTCTGGGTCAGCTCAAAGTTCCTTCCTGAGCTCAATTCAGTGCCCTAAGACAGATGTTTCCAAACAACATTAGGCACACTGTTTGTGATACAGTAAAACCTTTTAACATGCACCCAGAAACTAGACCTGCTGCTCCTTCCTTAGTGGAAAATACCAGGTTTTTGGCAGCCAACACCATCGCAACCACCAGTGTGGCAGCGTGGCATTGCTAACAAGCCAGAACCGGGAGCCTTCCCTGCACTCCTCACACCTCCTCCCCTGCGATGGTAACTTCAACTTACAGAGCCATCACAGCACGAACAGGTGCTCTGAATTCTTCAAGAAGTTCAAGCTTCTATATTCTAAAAAGACGGTGGTGTAAACAACTGAATCTACCAAACCCAAACTACTAAAATAAAACAACCTAAAGTCAAGCAAAATTGTAAGTTAATGAAGTTAATCAAGTGTGCAGCTCTGACTAGACATAGACATGCACCATACTGTTCTACAGACTGACCACCAACATGGAAAAGGAAACACGCCTCAAACTCTCCTTAAACAATTTTGAGCTTTGACACAAGGACTTAGTTTAGACCTTGATTTTTACACTTGCTTAATTTCTACTTCTTTAAAATAAAGCGTTTAATGTATTGTTATGATTCTTGTACAAGCTATTAAGCTATGAAGAAGAGTTCAATTTCTCACGTTTATGTATCAGTGAGTTAAATGAACAGTCCACTGTAACTTTTGTTAGACATATTACTATTCGTAAAACACCTAGGAAATTCTACCAACTACTATGTGTCATCACGTAGACATCAAATTCAAAGATACTGAAACAAAACAAAACAAGGAAAAAAAATGGGATTGTATCAATTATTTCAATTATTGCACAGAAATCTACATGACCGCTCAGTACAACAAAACAGTTTTCAGTTGTTATATGGAATGACAGCTTAGAGCATCATAAGGTAGCACTATTTGTTACGCATCCTACCTACAGAGTTAAAATTCCACTTCTACCCTCAATTAACTTTACTGTTACTGTACAAGAGGCCTGCTGTGGGTATATGTGGATGAATCCATTGTAAAATGTAAAATTAAATGAAAACTGTTCTGAAATTCAGCATTATGGCTTCCAACAAAACAGCAAATCCTAGAGTAAATTACTGAAAGCGAGTATGATAGCTAGAAGGACAGAGCTTCCAGGAGGGCTAAGCTTTATTAAAGTTTTTCTTTATCGTGCTCTTAGGCATAACCTGATTTGTTCCAACAGCTGCCCAGAAGGAAAAGCCAACCGATCGCTCCAGAGGAATACGCGTATTTACATCTCTCTTTGCATTTAGTTTTTAGTCCATTCAGAGGCAGGCAGCACACAGCACTACAGCAAGAGCTTGTATTAAAGCTTGTAAGATTAAATGAATCTTACTTTACCCAGCAAGGCCATTCTCAGGTCAAGTGAATATCACTCATATCGCATAAGGAAACTGAGGCACGGAAAGCAGAAGTGACTCATTCAGAACTACTCTGCAAGCCGGTAACAAATCCACAATGAATCTCCCAGTTCAGTGACCCTCACAAATCAATCACATCAGAGCACAAAATATATGATTTATAGAAAATACCATGAAAGTACAAATACTGCTGTTTTAGATACCATTACAGAATGAGAACAGGATTTCAGTCTCTAAGAAAACTGCCTAGGCAACCTTAAAGAAGACACCACTATTTCTCATACAATCCTGCTCTAAATAACAAAACAAAACAAAACAAAAAACTTGATTTAAATTGCTTGTTTTATTCTCTCTGGTTAGTAAGAAAGACAGATGATAAAAATGATCATTTATGGAAGTCATGAACTTTGTAAATAAGCACTGTGCACCCATATATCACACTGCTAAAAGACAGGCCATTAGAATGGTTTGTGTCCTTTTCATTTTTCATTCAAACTCTTTCAATGTTTTTTTATTTGTTTCTTCTGTTTGTATGATTGAAGTGCACGCACCTTTGCCTTTTAGGACCCCATCCTCACAAGCAACCCTGAAAGCAAAGATCATCACGGAAACAGAAAAAAACTCTATTCCTGTCCATGCTGCCTACTGCAGTCTTATTTAGTACTTAACAAAACCAATTGTGCTGGTAGAGACAACTATTTGAGACTGAAAATGGAGAAAAGGAAAGACGAAACGAATAAAAATCCATCTAAGCTTCTGATGTGAAGGTGTACGGCAAAGGTCACAAAGCTGTAACAAGACACTTCGAAATCTGAGTAATAATACAAACAAAAGCCTCAGAAGCAGAGATCAAACATACACTAACAAGTTTATTTCTTTAACTTTGTTAAAGGCCCAGTTGGTCAGCCAACATGTTTGCCAAGAACTCTGGGTGATGCTGGAAGGTCCAGCCTTAAATTATTCAATTATTCAAATTATTATTTTTTAAGTGAGCACAAGACAACTACTGGGTTACTTCAGAGGTTAAAAATAACTAAGGATAATGTAAAATCCTACGTAAAATTAGCAATACTTCAAGGAACTGATTCATGTTCTGATATTTTACAAGCAAAGCAGGTACCTTGGATATTCAGCCTGGATGAATATCTCATTTATGTGAAACAATAAAAGGTGTGCAACACTGATAGAAAGAAGGGGAGTTCTATCACTCATTTACAGTCAATTTATATGACTGATTTTCAAATTACGGTATTCACACTTTATGTTGGCTTTCCATACGAAGGTCAATTCACCAGTGGTAAATACTAACGTAACTGGCAACATATTATTTTTGAAGTTACATGGGAGAGAGGATGGGGAATAAAATGGAAAGCACTACTTGGTTTATACCTTTAAATGTGCTACAACAAATAGGCTTGGAAAGTCCGTAATGGAAATAAGGATGAAAATTACGTGACTGGGTTTAAAATGAATAGAAGAAGTAATCTTAAAGTGAGAAACTCATATAATACTTCATCCTGAAAAGCACAGAGGAACAAGCTGACTCTTAAAAAAAAAAAAAAAAAGACAATTTTCTTGATAAGGCAAAGAAAAAAAATTACAATAATTTGACTTTGGAACATCAGCAATAACCGAAGCAATAATACACATCACATTAATAGAGCCAGTAATTATAGCACAATGTGAGAAAAATGTGTTTCAATACTGACAGCTGATGACTCAGAATTCTTTCCTTGTACCAATGTTTCTTTTTTGTTTCTTTGAAATTGTCTGAAATGCTCTTTGCTGCATGTCCCAGCTTCAAAAGCTCTACAGGACTTCAGTGTTCAGACCCATTATAGTTCTGGGCCAGGGAATATAAATTACTTTGTAATAAACCTTTCTTTCAGGAATAAAAATAACCATACTAATGCAGTCAAGTGCCACAATCCATGGCTGACAGTGGATTTAAACGTATTCTTTGACAGCTATAAGAATATAATTTTGGACCTATCTTTTTTCCTCACTGTACTTCCTCTTGAAAGGAAGAAAAACATTGCAGACTGTATATTCCAGTTAAAAATGGCAAGAATTATTTATATCTCTATCACTAACAATCCAATATTAGAGAAAGCTAAAAGTAAAATTTAAATCAATAACATCATTATTGGATAAGCTTCTTTAATATTATAATTTTATATTTCATGACAACTAAAACCAGAAAAAAATTGACAGTTTTGACTGAAAAAAATGTTTTCAAAACATACCTCAAAAAACAGAGGTGATGGGAAAGTGAGTTGGGGCAAAAGAAAAATCTAAAAGTTTGGTGAATATTATAATTCTCCTTTATTTTTTGGTTTCTTTGCTGAGCATTTTGAAAATAGTAGCAACTTTTTGGTCACCTCATACATATGTGTGGAGAAGACTAGTCATGAAATAACTTGGAATTTTTAATAATAGAATTGGAATCATATTAGGATTCATATGAAGCCTGTTGTCAATATAACCAAAGGTTTCTCACGACAGATACTGAAATATCAGTAAAATTTGTATTGCTGCATCCACAATGAGTAAAAGCAGCAGAAAGTAATCCTCACAAACTGATTGCAAAACTAGAATTACGATGGATTCTAAGAACTTCTACAACCCTTGAAGCAATACAGAGCATAATTAACTATTTCTCTCCTAAAACTTGCAATAACTACTTTTAATTTGATCAAAAAAGCAATGGTATTCAAACTAAATTGTTCATACTTGGATGGTGCTTACTTTAGTAATAAGGTTCTAATTTAGTACGAACATTTTAAGGAAGAAATCTAAAAAACAAAAAGTCTCATTGGATACAACTGTCACTCCTATCTATCTTTGCACTTTTCAACAATGCAAGGTATCAAAGAGCATCCTAATGCAAATGTTAGCAAAGCATACAGTGGCATCCTTCTTTTCACCTGAATTCCCTGGTGGCAAATTTGGAGTTTATTTCTATATAACATTTTCAAAATTGTTCTCATGTGAAAAACTTTTAAACCCATTCTGTTTTATGGGTTAAACAATCAACAGGAGCTGCTTTTATAACTGATAAAAGCACTTACTCTTCAAAAACTACTGATAAATTTACTTCCTTTATTTTATTCCATACTGTGAAAGTATCAATTTTTCAAAGCTGAATTTCAGCTGTTAGATTCTCATGAGGAAGGCTAATGATAGTAGGTAACAATTAATTTTTTTTTGACTTACGTGTTTAAATATAACCCACAGGAAGAACGTGAAATATGTTGAGACAGCATGCACATTTCTGCCGTCGTAACTCACATTAATTTTCCAAGTAGTGATATACTTGTAAGCAAGAAATCTACATGCAATTGTAACAACAGCATACTTTGTACTGATATCCGATTAAAACTGTCATTTTCCTGCTTACATCCAGTAGAAAAGAGGTCGAGTCAAACAAAAAGAACAGTTGCTTACCCTTGGTGACTGAAGAGTGGCAAGCATTTTAAAGCAAGCATGTCACAAACACAAATTAAAGACTCGGGGCAGCTTGTACTACAATCAAACGAAGTCTTGATCGCTAAGACTCAATCATGGCTTCATACTTAACTTTCAGAAAGATCTTCCTAGTGATTTTTATTGTCTGTCTGCGTATTTTATGAAACATTTAGCCACTATCTTTCACGATTAACTGTTGGAAAAACTTCTCTTCAATGACCCTTCAGCATTTTTACAAATATTTTGAGCTTTCCATATTCACATGCTTTAGAGACCCTCACAAGCCTTCAACTCTTTAACTCAAACTTATTTTGAGCTATTAACAATTTATTTCCTCAAAGTAGCTTGGAAGTTACAGCTATCTAAAACAAACAAGCACATTAAAAACACCATACACTGTTGCTTAAAACTTTCAAAGACCTTCAAAAAGTTCACTTAAAAAGCTAACTTTAAAACTTGTAACACAAATGACATTTGGAAAACACTATTTCTTCCATGTATTTTACACCTGTAGTTAATTCAGATATTTCTGATATTAGAAATTTTGGCAACCTGCAAAGATTTTAAATATTCCTAAAAAAAATAAAAAAAATAAAATAAATTAAGCCAAGTTTGGAAAAAATCAGTTGAACATGAAATATGAATTTACTGATTTTTTTTTTTATATATACATTTTCCTCAGAGGTGTGTTACTTTGCCATTGTATGTTAAACATGGCAAAATTCACTATTTGAAGGAGAACAGTTCAATATAACTGCTTAAGAGTAAGCAGCACTTCAGAAAATTTTCCTTGACACTCCTGTTTGCTATTCCAGTATCATACACATATGCAAACTTAACTATAGTTTTACTGAGATACCTGATTTTTCTTTGTTTTTGCTACTGCTTTACTGTGGATTAGTTGAGCGCATTATACATTTTTAATTGACTATTTCTGTCCATATAGATGAAACTGAAGTATTTACACATTTTTTTGGAAGAGTTTAACAGGGATGCAGTACTTATTTCTAAGTGTTCTTATACACTTGGTTTCAAGAGGACTATGTAAGCAAATCCCTAGTCTATTATGCTCAAAAAGCATCACCGTATCTGTGTTAACTAACATACTGATCTGCCTGGACATCAGCAAAAGATAATATTCATGTAAGACAGATGAACTGAAGATCTCCATTTGACAGATTTGTGCCTTCCAGCTTGAGTCTATCATCCTGCCCACACAGAGACGTGCTAAGTTATATATTATTGTTTCGTGACAGCTAGTGTGAAAATCAGAGCCTTGAATGCAAAAAGATACACCAACTTGTCCCTCACCCTAGCTCGCTGAACTTACTGTGCCTGGAAGCAAGACTTTCTCCTCCAGTCTTCAGTCAACCCCCCAAAGGGATGTCAGGACAATGAAGCCTGACAGTTTTACAGTAGTGATGCCATAAACCACCCTAAAGGAGCCTTGTATCAACCAACAAGAAGCAATTACCTTGACTCCTGACTCACTGGAATCAAACTACCACCAGTTGGTAGTACAGACTCACAGCTATAAGAATGCAAATCAGATTATTTTCCCCTTTAAAAATAAAATCCAGTGACTATTTCAAAACAATGTTCACAGGTGATCACTTAACTGTCCAGATCTCTCTAGACAAATTACTACTAGGCAATAATTTTTAATCTACTACAAAACCTTCCCATAAGGATTACACATTTTCATACTCATGTAATAATAAAAATGTGTAAATGGAGGGAGGGCTTTGTAGGAAGGTGGATGTTGAAAAACATAATAAAATAATGAAAATATTGTTTTGATGGAAAGATTAAAGATTGAAGTTAAAAGGCTTTGAGGTAAGGGAGCTAAATAAAGGGAAGAGTTTTTGGTTTTTTTTAAATAAAATTTCCTTACATACCTGAAGTTAAGTAACTGGAAAATGGTGAGAAGCAAATACATCCACTATATTTTCAAGGATAGCGACAGACTTAAGGGATAAGAATACTACTCTCAGATTCTTATAAATCAAATTCCTCCCACAGCCCACCTCCCAACTTTTCCTATGATTACCAATAAAAAATAAGATCAAAATGAAAGTCATTTGTCCCTCTATAAATTTGCAGGGGAGCATTTCAAGACACTAGGATGTCACATAGCACTCATAAGCGTCCTTCAAGTTTCTGCATCTCATTTTATAGCTTACATCAGCTCACGTCTTGTTATCCACCCACTCAAAAATTTTCACCTAAACTGAAAGCTGGATAAACTCTCTGTTCTATTCTACTCAAAATACGTCTCGTTATTTCAAAATAGGTTTTATATCTTAAGGAAACTGCTAACAGGAAAAGTCTGCACATTGTATTGTCTGCACTTGTATTACAGTGTAGCTTACAGTGGTAACTACCCATGTGAAAAAAAATGAAGCTGTGTTATAATATTAAACAAATACATTGATCCTTGGGCAGTGACAGGGAAAGAGTAAGATGTTTCAGCTCCAACGTATTCCCCATCAGCACTGTAGACTTAAAAAAAATTAATCGTCATAATTCACAGTCTGTCCTAGCAAATCTTTCTCTTCTAAAGGATAGCTAGAAGTTACCATAGAAAGACAACACATCCAACTCTCCGTATTTATTAAATTACAGGCACTAGAGGGTGACCTTAGAGCTTGGCTGGAGTGCACATCCAGGACAAAAAATTTCCTAAATCTATCTTAGAGCTAAATCTGTCTTTCTTAAGTCTATCACCCCTCTATGTGGACAGAAACTCATAACCTTAGCCTAAACTACATTTTGAAGGTGGAAGGAGGGAAAAAAAAAATCTTTTTAATCACACATATTGTTTTCATCTTGTATATAAGCACTTTCAAAACTAAGATGGAATTTTTAACAAAACCATTATTTCTCATTATTTTTCAGTTTTAAGTTCAAATACTTAAGTACTATTGGTACATGGGATATATGTATGTGTATAATTGATTTTTTTATTGTAAGCAAATCTTGAAATATTACTAACCATTTAGCTTTGACAGAAGAGAAAAAATTAAAAGTTATTGTAGTTGCTGTGTCAGGAAGTCAAGAAATTTCCTATCTAAATCAAACATTTTCTGAGTATAAAAAAGTCTGTGAAACGAAAATTCTTAGGATTTTGAACAGACATTTTTTATAATTTGGCCATAATTCCTTAGACAATGGCTAGAAAGTGTTGTTAATAAAAAAATTAATCAGAAAATGCAAAATACTTTGATACTAGTGGGTTCTACAAATTTACAAAGGATTTTTGATAACAGCAGAATAATGTAGTTGGAGCTTACCTCATCTTACTAGTCTCTAACAGCGATTTTCAGTAAGGCCTGACAATAGTAACAAAGGTCCATTTACATGGGGAAAAAGCTCCATCCCGGCAGTTTTTGCACAGAAGGCAGATGTTGATAGCAACCACCCCAGGCTTTTTGTGACCTATTTAAAGGGACAATATACCCCTCCATTGTCCTCTCATGCTGGTGAAGCCTACACAGAAGAATCATCTGCATTAATTTCAGCATGATTAGCCGTGGTGTGCTCCCTCGTTCAAACACGGTTTGAGAGCAAAGTAAGGGTTGCTGCTTCAGCTTCCATTTAAAGAGATGAAAGCATAAAAAAGGACAGAAGCCAGATGGTTTGAACAACTGATGCTTGGGTCAATGTAGAAGTTCTGGTGAGTGACCGCCTGTGTTAAGGTGTCCCAAAGCGGGGAGGTATCCACAGGTTCTGTTTGTGTCGCTGGGCACTGTGCTCGCAGGGACGTGAACTGTGATTCCCTCCCTTCTCTCCAAGGCACTCAACCGCTAGGTATTGGTATAACATTAAAAGGCAAACAGGCCACAGAGAAGTTTTGCTGCCCTCCTTCATTGTTAGTCTCTTTGTCTATCACATTTGTATCGCTGTTTACGGTATCATTTTTAACAGTGATTTCATAAATCCTACTTTCTGGTCTGAATTAAGTACAAATCTAGTCCCACTCTGTAATTTTGATTTAACTAACTTCCTGGCTTTCATTTTACATAAAATTCATCTCCTTCCATTCTCCATTTTCACAGACAAGCAGTGACATAAGTTACTTGATCCCAATCTCCCGTGAGGCTCAGAAATAACCTTGTTTCAAAAGCAGTCTAAAAATCTGATGAAGATTCGTCATCGCCATCTTCCATGGGTAATGGAATTGACAAACTGTATCAGAAACTGGGGAAAGCTTATACTAAAAGACATCACAAGAGATGATTTACAGTAGCAAGAGGTAACTCCTCATCAGAGGCAAGACTGACGTGTTGTGAGACTGAGTAAGAATCTATTTTGTCAGTTTCCAGAGGTATCAACTGACAGCTACAAAAAGATTATTATATAATTCTAGAAGGAATCCACCAGCTACATCTGATGAGAGGTAAATACAAGAATAATACTCTAACAGGGAGGAGTAATGGAGCTATAGCAGTATCACCAATCGAATTTCCCCCAAGCAGACACAGATTAAAGCAAGCAGCAACCTGATGGAACACAAGTTTAGCTCTCAGCCCTGCCCCTGTAAGTGCAGAGTTCTGCCTTCACTCTAGTCTGCCACTAACTGGGTATTCCTGCAACCATGCACCATGTCGTTTATGTGGTATAGCTGGTCAAAAAGAAACGTTCAGGAATCAATAATACAAATTTAAAATAAGCAAGCAAAGGCGACTTTCCATTACAGTGCTCCACGCTGAAATCCTGTTCGAAAACTGTTCTGAAACAGCTCCCCTTTTTAACAGCTAAGAGAATAAAGAAATGCTTCACATGAAAATTGTTATGGTCAAAGCAGAAGCTTGCGACACTTGTAAATTCTAAGTGTATTAATTGGGTTATACTAAATATTAGCTTACCTTGGACACAAACACATTCTGAAGCAGCGCCATCAATGACAGCGCCTACCTCTAACACTGCGGTGGCATTACCAGACACAATGTGTAAACATTTTAGTTACGTATGTCAGCAATGTGACGACCTGGAAGATGTGAACCAAGGCTTGTAGACCTGTCTAGTTGCACACGGGAGGAGGCCAAGTGATGCAAGAATAAAGAACCAAACATGCAGAAGGGACTGCAAACAGGCCGGGCAGCCTGCCCGATACACAGCAAGGAGGACCCTCAAAACCAAAGCAAGGTAACGAATGTCAGAGGAAACAGCCCCAGTTAGAGGGGCAGAGAGGGGAACGCAAAAGACTACAGATGATCAAGAAAAGATACAGAGGACAAAAGACAAACCTACTTCACTTCCCACTCATCATGGAAGACCTCTGAGGACTGGATCACCTTGGCATTGACAACAAAGGCCTCAGACAAAAAAAAAAAAAATCTGGAATAAACTATATTTACGTACATATCGTATTACATACCATGCATTCATAAAAGTATGTAGTGTTTGTAGATTCATCCTTAATCAGAAGTCACTACTGATTAACATTTCAAATTAAATTCTGCTCTTTCATCCTCCTATTTTAACATATTACTTCTCTTCGTGAATGTCTTTCTTTTTCCCTATTCTTCCCAGTTTATACTCAACTGAGACAAAATCGCTGCTTTCTTATCTGGCCATTTCTTTCCCTGAACTATGTCACCATCTGTCTTAGCTGCCCCTCCTATCACCTTCTCCTACTATCAGTGTTATGCCATCTTTTCTTCCTATCTAGACTTAGAGCAATTGCTCATTCTGAATGCTTTTTCTTTTATCTTTAAATCATTTCCAACTAAGTTCACTCTCCCTTGCCTTGTTCATAATAAACATTGTTTACCATTTTTCATGTGAACCCTTACAGTTATCCTGTCTGTTGTCAGCTTCGGGCACCTCAGCAGAGGATTATGATCTTGTATAATGCTGCGCACAATTTCTTTGCCTTTGTTTTCTTCTACTTAAAAGGATTTTTAGAAAGAGGCAGAAGATTCAAATAAAGTCAGTTGCAAAGTAAAAAGACCTTATAATTCGCTAACGATCTATTTTGCAAAAGAAACAGAATACAACAATTACATGAAATCTTTTTTTCATACTAGGAGGGGGGCAGTAACATAAGCACTGAGTAACAGAGTGAGGAAATACTGTAACACGTAAATGTTTTCTTCCCAACAAAATAGAGTTGCTGAAAGTGTGCTAAAGATCTCTAAACTTTTCAGATGTGTTTGTAGTTAGCAAAAACAGGTATGGCAAAAATCTCTTTCTCTTCCTGGAGAATAGGCCTGGCTCCATACAGACTGGAAGTACATTTTAGCTAAACTTTTTTAAAAGTGAAATATAACTGAAGAGCTTCCTCTTTATTGCACAGCCTGTTAATTTGATGTTAATTTCTCTAAAGTACAGCTCAACATATTCTCTCTGTTGCTGTATGCACATTAGAGCATCAGCCTGTGTGCTCCTGTGAAGTGACTTGCCTACCCGATCACCTCCCACTTCTCTGTGGCCCTCCAGGTTCACGGCCCTGCCCACCACCCCGCTATCGGGTGCTTCCCCAGCAGCCCACAACGCTGCCACATCAGCCCTGCTAGATTCACACTGTGCAGTTTCACGCACTGCAGTTTCCTCACTTTTCTGTATGCTGATTATAAAATGATGGAAAAGGTTAACATGTATCAAAGGCCAGAAGACATGCGAATCTTCACAGTGCACCCCCAAAACCAGCACGGAATAACAAACGTTCAAGCAGCATTTTGGGAGAAAAGGCAAGCAACATCATTTTTGTGTGTCTGTCACTCTCGCTCCTGGCATTCGGGTTAACCATGAAAGGATTCGCATGCACTACTCTTCCCTTCCTCTTTCATATCCTTATTCTTCCACAGTGATGAATGGATCTTTGTATATATGCTGTGTTCCCTGCCTGCTCACCAGAATCCTTCCCTCCTACCACTTTTTTCTCCTACTCATATGGTCAGTTTTGGCATTAACATCAT
This sequence comes from Cygnus atratus, assembly GCF_013377495.2. Lineage (NCBI taxonomy): Eukaryota > Metazoa > Chordata > Aves > Anseriformes > Anatidae > Cygnus > Cygnus atratus. The sequence goes on from NC_066374.1 coordinate 16,631,927, forward strand.
AAAAACTACTAGGACCTGAATGGAATAATACAGTGATGTTATTATTCCAAATGGTATCTGGCTGTCATAAACTGCTTCTTGGATTCAGAGATACTTTCCAAGCTATTGCTGCCTTAAAAAGACAGTGAATCCCTAACTCAAGAATTACCTGACAAGCAGGCATGCAAGAGAAAAATGCAATTAATTCATTTAGGAGATCTGTCTGCAGGGCTGTGAATTTACAATTTTTTTTTCGTTGCAGCACATCTAGCACAAGAATTCACAACTTTCAGTGCGTGTCCTCATCCACATCACCTTTCCTTCCCTTATTATTTGTTAAAAACAGTTTTTCAGCAGAGAAACATAAATAAATGTATAACTGGTTTTATTTTATTATTATTATTATTCAAATACCAAAGTAAATGGGGGAAAAAAAAAAAAGGGTTATTTGCACCGCTCTCTTTCGCAGACCACCTCATGTTACATTTGATCTTTAGACAAGGCCTTGCACGCTAAACTATTTTTGGTAAAGAGATGTACAGAGCTGTAGGTTGTATTTTAGATGAGCTCCCACTTGTGTGATATTCTTCTGCTGATCTCTTACATTCTGTTTCTGACACAATCCAAAAATGAATAAACACACAACTCAAACACATAAAACAAGGCTGCTGTTGTGGTGACCTAAAATGTTGCTCATTCAATCCCAGGGACTCATGATTTTGCTATTTTTTGTGTTTCTTGTTTTCCTACAATAACAGCATTTTTTCCTTGGATAAATTATCTAACATTTGTCCATGTAGACAGTGTATTATTTTGCCACATTTTGTCTATACCCCTGGCTTTTTTTTTTTTTTTAGTATTTTCTACTTCTACTGTTATTTATTTAATATGCTGTTATCCATTCCCTAGATTTTCAGTTAAAATGCCAAATCAGGAAGATGATATCCTGTCAGACACTTTTGGCGCTCTATCTAAAATAATGTGTAGGTCTGTCTACTCTCATTGTAACTGAGGCTAAAAACTTTTAAGCACTGAGGTCTTTGCTTAAAAAAGTAAATTCTTTAAAAGTCTTAAATTTCTAGACTACAAAGAGAATGGACAGACCAACATGTTATTTTAAAAAGCTCACCAGAAGTGAGCAGCATGCAGTATTCTGAAAGAGTCTGTCACTACTTGGCCTCTGAACTGCCAAGATCACTTGAGACCATAAGCAATTTAAAGGAGCTAAAACAAGGCAGCATTTTATTTTTATTAAATTGCTAGTAAGTACTGGTATTAGTGAATATTTGCTGTCAAGTCAATCAAGCAATATAATGGCCTGCATATTCTGTATTCCTGCAATCAGTGATGAGGGTATCTGGTTGCTAACTACCCATTAGTTTCCTACTCCAAATCAAGGGAAGTAAAGGCATTTTCAGCTTCCCACGTAGTAACACAACCATTTTAGGATACATTTTTTCCTTGTACTCTCTACGTAAGTAAATTCAAACCTCACACCTTTTCAAACCTTTCCCAGCTGTTGGAACATGCTAACATGTTGTTCTTTTGCTCCTTAATTCCAGAGTTTTCCTGTCATTAGCTAGAAAGGGTAAAAGCTAGAATATGACATATCTGCTCTTACTAGGCCACTGGCACTCTTATCCTTGCATTTAGGCATATCTTGGAGTTTCTCCTACTCAAACACGATGTTTGACCAAACATTACAAAACTACTTTGATAACTGGATTCCCTTCCATTCTACCATAACTCGTTGGTACACAGATCAGCTATTCCAGAATAGAAGAGTCTGTCTTGCTGTTTGATGGCTTCTCTATGACAGAGAACAAACACATCGCATAATCTTCTAGTTAAGTTCTACTGCTCAAATCTAACAGTCACACAAGAGGGAGACACAAACCCACTGCAATATACTGTTCCGTTCAGGTCTGTCACATTGGTGGTGATCAGAACATATTTTTGGTGGCTCAAGGAGATTGTTAGCCAAAGTTGTACAAATACTTTGCTGGTTGAAAGTTAATGAAGATGTGCATGTTCCACACTGTTACACAGATACACATACATAAACAACTTTCTACAAAGTGAATATAAGATGCACTATAATGCTCTCAGGTTAACATTTCAAGACAGTTATCTACAGTGCACCACTGCTACAGTAAACAGCTTCATATTTCTAATGTTTTGATGACAACTGGCAGTATCTGTTGGTCAGCAGTAACACAAAGACAGACAATAACACAGAAGAAAAGAAACCCACCTTAAGAAGTTCATAATGTTGAATACCATTCACACCAATGTCGGGATCAATGGCAGATGGAACAGAATAGCGAGAATTAATTGCTGTGTTTTCAGGTATAGAGATGTTAATAACTGTTGATGGAAAGAGTGGGGCATTGTCATTTATATCCTCTATTAGAAATCTGATCTTGACCAGTCTGAAAACTTCATCAGGCAAAACAGCAACTTCCACCTCATAGAAGCAGCGATTCTCACTAAAGATGCCAGAGCACAGCTTCTCTCGGTCTATGCGGTTGGCAGTTGTGAATATCTCACCAGTGTTCTCCTCCACCCGTACTAACGGTACATCCCCAGTCTTATACACAAGCTTGAACTGTAACGGTGAGGAAAGGGGGACATCTGGGTCCAGCGTTAAGTTAAGATCCTTGAGCAAGTTGCCAATGAGGACATTTTCAGGCAGTTCTTCCCGCACTGTATAATTCTTCTCCTGTGCGCCAGATTGAAATACAATACAGGCTAATAAGACTGCCAAGAGGTAGGTTCCAGACAGCAAGTCCATTTCCAGAATGACTAATGAATATTTGTGTAGAACACCAAGAGTAGCTGGAAAAAGGAAAAGAGAAAATATTTTAAAAATTACAGAATATTGTGCTTTTCAAATGATGAAGATATGAAAGGACTACTCTTTCTACAAGAAATAAACTGAACTGATTGAAAACCGAATTAGTAAAATGAGATTTGACTTAACAATCCTTCAGAAAACATAAAATCTCTTGCACATATTTCTACTTCCATCTGCTTTCTAAATACTTGAGGTACGAATCTTAGAACTGGATCAGAGTTAATAAACAAATAAATAAAAACAAAGATAAATCATTATTTCTGTCTCCACCATTAGATTTCTCGTTTCTCCTTAAGAAAACCTCTTCCTTTGAACCCTCTGCCACTTTATCCTCAATTTCTTGTCTCCAAGGAAAAATGTAGGCAAGGAGTTTGCAAGCAACCATCTGCTGAGAACAAGATCTTTTTATACCACTTGCTTAGAGATGGGAAACCAAGAATACTTGTCTTAATTTGCCCCCAAGTTTTGCACTGACAAAATTTCATTATATTTATTCACCAGATTTCTTTGCTGTTATTTTTATTAAAGGAGCTTAAACTAGCAAGAAAACCTTATGCAGATAGTGAACTTCAGCCACCAGTTGGTGGAAGTCTTTCTAGCAAAGGGACAGTAATACAGCAGTCCTTTTCTCTAAGGAGACAAGATCCAATTTGAGCTTTGGAAATAAACAGAAATACTACCATTCAATTCATTGAAATTTGGATCAGGGGTCTAAAACCACAACAGAGGACAAATTCTGACAAAGAAGGAGCACAGCAAACACTGGAACTTTTCAACGTAGCAATAAGGCTAAAAGATTTTTCCTAGCACCAAGGGTAACCCTGTACCAGTCTCAGTTCTCCAACAGCCCACCATACCAGTAAATAATCTCTATCTTGGGTACTTGTTATAATACTTGGATAATTTCCAAGACAGTGGGATTTCTTGTGCTTTCTTTGATTAAAATAAATAAATAAATAAAAGACAGACTGCACAGGAATAATTTCCCTTCTGGTATGTGACAGTACTTAATGTATCTACTGGAGACTGAACTGAACAAAATGTTACGTAGTTGTAAATCTGGTGAAACCTGCTCCTATATGAACTAAATACTCTGAGATACCAACACATTTAAAATGAGATACAGGTTTGTTTAGGGCTGAAGAAAATAACATTTTGTACTTTTCAATCTAATTTCTGAATAACAATATATTCTCATCTCAAGATTGTTAACAACCTTAAATTCATGGAAAGACAGAAATAGAAGGGGATGACATAGGTACATACAGATAAATGCCTTCAGCTGACAACTTCTAGAGGAAAACACACCATATAGCTCCATGTATAGAACATGCTGCTTTGCCTAATCTTTACACCATTCTGCCTTTGCAGAATTTAAGATAATCTAGAACAGTATTTTTGTAAGGTAAGCATTCAAGAGTTCTTTCTAAAAATAATTTTTTAATTAGTGAAATTTCTGCTCCTACCAGCTTAGTGTCTTTTTCAAATATAGCTGTATTAGCACACCTACATTCTTTCCATTGTTCAGGTAAAAAAAAAAATAACCTTTCCCCTTCCTCTTCTGATTTTATTCTCTCCGTCATAGCACAGAGTGATTTACTCCCATGGACCAAGTTGCAGTTGTTTAAGAAATTACTGAAGCCAGTAATTGTCTTCACCCTTTACTTACTGCCTTTCAGCAGTATCACTTCCATGGTAATTTAAATTAAAACATTTGACTTTACAGTGAGACAGATTAGGAACACTAATATAGTTATTCCATTTCAACTCTGCAACCTGCTTTTCAGTGAGAGTAACTTCCTGTAACATTCCAACTAGATCTGCAAGGTGTATCTTTCCACAGCAACAGGATTTAACTGCAAAGCATTTTCTGGCTTTGTGATTATACATAAGGAACAACATGAAAGAAAAATCCAATCCTGCAAGTCTTCGTTTATGAAAAAACGCATTACTCACTGGAGTAATTCAATTAACCTGAATAAGATTACTGACAGCGGTGAGAACTGGATATGCAGTTTATGTGGCATAGGTACTGCATTACCTGCACTATTTTAGTAATTCACTGACTTACTTGCAGTACTTCAGTAGGTCAACATGATACAACATCGAACAGGTATTCAGGAGTGAAGAAACAGTGTTCTACGAACAGCCATTTTATAAACCCATTACAATATTAAACTCCATTTAAATATGTAAATAGGGAAGTCATCAGCAGATACTGATTATCATTAACAGTAACACTATGGTAGCAGCATGAGTTTAATGAAAGAACTGTGGTGATATTGTACAAATATATTAGGTTGACTAATAATATTTTTAACTGTGTGCATTTTATTTGTCAGCACATCTCTAACAATTATCACACCTGCTAAAGGAGCTGCACACATGCATTCAAACTGCAGAAAGATCTTATTTCAGAAAAGTAATTTCTGTATTGACTATAGTTTATATATATATATATATTATATTATATATTTTTTTATTTTTACATTGTTTCCAGACAAAACAGCAACAAAAATGTATGGGTTATTGTGAACACTTGATATTTAAACCTTTTCCTCAAAACTAAATTTCAGAATGGCAGCATGTCCTGCACGTACTGTTGGCACTAATTGGCACAATTATGCCAATTTTTCCTTCTCTATTAGAAGTTAAACTAAAAAAATACTAAAAAAGGATCCTGATGTCCATGGAGTAATATTTTAAGCCTACAGTTCATTTCTGTGCATTTAAATGGAACAAATTTAGAAATAAACCAAATTCCCTGCCCTATCCCAAATTATTCTGTAATAACATTGATAGAAGAGTTGTCTATAAATCATAATAATTGATTAAAAATATTGCATATACATGTACATATATCTTCCAAGTAAATTTATATAGTACATTTTTTGATTATTAACAGGGTTATTAACGTTACTGTGCTCCTCTCTCTCTAGTTTTGAGGATACAGGGAATTTTAATTGCACTAGAAACAAAAGTTTGTGTTTAATCAAGAAAGTTTTAGAAAACAATTTCAGTGTGAGTACAAGTCAAAAATTCTAAAGGGTTCATGAAAAAAGTTTTCCAAATAAATTCTCAAATTCCTAATAGTACCAGTAAATAATTTAAATTTAAAATTAACTGATAAGAACTCCATTAACTCCAGTTTTAGCCACAGTAGAGGTTCTAGGGACTACAATATAACAACAAAAAAAGACTCAAAGAGGTCAGTCAGGAAAACTGTGAGGTGGAATTTCCTCATATTACATTACTAGTATATTTTTCTCTTTTTTAAAATGAGACAAAGCCTGAACCATTCTATAAAAACTGTATTTATTTTGTATTTTTAAAAAAATAGTAAAACACGGAAATAACAGAACACCATTATTATAAATCATGTGAGATAAATACTAACATAACTTTTTGTAATGTATGTTATCCCTGTAGATTTTCCTGAAAAACTAAATGGCATAGACATGTAGCACGCACTGTTAGGAGTTTAGTAGAAAACTGTCTGGTGTTAAGATAAAGAAAACAACCAGCAATCACTTATCATCCTTGAACTTCTGGACAATAAACTGTCTTTAAATGGTCTTTACCTGCCTTTCTAAGCAGTTTTAGGAACAGCTTTGAACCTTTAAGAACTATTCTATACCTGTGGCCCTTTAATGGGGGGAGCAACATTACTCAAGTCTTCTGCTCAGACATATGATGAACATCTTATGCCATGGGAAAAGTGTTGTTCTTTAAGCAACCTATTTATGTAGTTATAGCTGTAAGTTGTCTGTCATTTGTGTCATAGCACTGATGGGAATACTATGGCAACGGCAATGCAAAGAAGAGAGGAGCAGGAGGTACTCTCTAGCAACCAAGCATCATTCTGAAAGACATTTACGAAATCTGAGCATTTCTAGAATTCTAAAATCCTAGAAGAAAATGAAAGGCTAAAGAAACCGCAAATAAGGATGACACAGTCAACGAAAATGGGACATTAAGTGAAATCGTCAAAAGAGAGCATGCGAATGGTAACAGATGGTAGAAAAAGAGATGAACTAAGAAAGACAAGCAAGATAAAAATACAAAAAGGAAAAAAGAAAGGAACTGAGTAGAAGGTCAGTCACAGTACAGTGTGTGGACAAAACCTTTCTTGATGACCGAAACATAGAAGCAAAATAAAAAATAAAAAATACACAGAAGACTAAATAGAGTGGCTCAGGTCTGAAACACCTGTCATAAGCTCCAACATTCAACAACACTTATAAAATTTAAAAAAAAGTAAAAAATAAGAACAAACAAAATTGTTTAACAGGAGGTAACAATAAGTTTGCCAAGCCATTTTCCCAGCTTTCAAAAGAATTCATTGGTGTCTGTACTGCTGACTTCTGAACTAGAAAGGCAAATGGACCAGATGGACAGAATGGAGGGTAGGAGGGGAAAAAAGCAATTACAAATTTGCTCTTTCATCTGAGCATCTATGCACTTAAATGCACCTGCTTTTTTGTCCAATATACTAAATATTAATGACAATCCCCATATTATCATCGTTCATTATTATCTTCTTTTTGTAGTTGTCAAATCATATCTACCTTCAGAAGTAGAGAGAATATAAAACCTACAAGTACCTAATGGAGTATGATGTGAAGGTAGAATCTAAATATGTTCTTTATACACAAGGCTCAATCTGGTCCCTTAATAAGGGACTGGATTTCAAGTTCTTACTTAAGAAAATCACAGAGAAGTAGCAAATGCAGTGAAGAGGCCAACTGTAGAAGCAGCACTATTTCTTGATACCTAGGTTCAGACATGATTTAGAGTATGAACAAATAACATTTGATAATATTTTGTAACTGCAACAAGTTTTGAGGAAAAAAAGGAGCATAGGCTGTTTAAATAAATTGGGAATATTGCATTGAAGTTCACAACGGCTACAGTATCTAAATATTGAAAAATTACAATAGAGAAGAAACCCTGAAAATTACTCCCATTCTTATCTTCATATTCCCGAACTACTTTAATTACATAGACTAATATAGCTAGTATACCACTACCTTTCAATATAATATCCCTTTCATTTGCTGCTAGCAACCCTTGAACCCTTAAATAGGAGTATTGAAATCACTATGTTAAAACAGTGTTCCTCAAAGCAAAAGATCCCCATGACATGGACTCTCTTTTTTCAGACAGTAGCATGGTTATAATATTATCTAACTGAAGACTGAGCTATTTTAACTATTCCAGTTCAGAAAGGCTCCCTCTGAAGTGCCCACTGACAATGAAACAGTTCTGTACTATATTTCAGAGGTTTTGAATCGCTGAATCCTGTTTGATGTTGATACAGATTTCAATTTTCTTCTGTAAATCTCAGCTGCTAGACCGTTAGGACTGTTTTCTGGTACCACAGGTTTTTGGTTTGTGGGGTTTTTTGGTTTGTTTGTTTTGTTTTTAGGTGTAAGTCACTAACATAGCTGAATACAGCAATGTCTACCCTCATCATCATACATACAATATTTTACTTCAGACTGACTGGTTTTGATGGCGGTTAACTTGTTTTTCCCTTTTTTCCCTTTAAAAATAAAAAATAAAAGTAAAGCTTTTACTGGTATTTCTTACCATTTTTGATGACAAGAAGAAACACTCTAAAGCTATAGCCTGGCAGGAATCTCCCTCTTCTTTTTAACACCAAAGAAGCAAATGATGACGAACATCCTTAACTCATTTTCACACTCTAAACTGTTTCAAAGTGAAATTATTTTGCAGCCATCAGTATTTTTCCACCTAATGCACTCCCTACATAATATACTTCATGATCATATTCAAAGAGAAAGACCTACCTCAAAGAGAAACAGACAATTTGCTATATTCTCAAGGCTTTCAAATTCATTCCCTCATATGATTTTACTCTAAATCCACTAAAGGACTGATTTATTCTTAGATCTATTTTTTATTAGCATGATGGTACTGACTTCAATGATGTTTCTTTAATATGATTTTTTTTCCAGAGATGAACAAAATGAAACTGAAAGTTCCTATCACCAGATGAAAACACCACCTAACACTCACTGAAGTCAATAAAAGAATTAAATGACCATGAAACAACTTGCTTCTGCCGTTCCATGCTCTCCTGATTCAGTCTTCACTGCTTTAGAAACAGAGTATTTTTAGGTTTATTTTTGCTTCCTTCCTCCTAACGCACCCCTTTCCCCCATGCTAAGAAATACTCTTTAGCTAAAGAAATTACAAGTTAACATGCAAAGGACAGATTTCTGCAGCCACATGAAGAAGCAGTCAAGGTGTGTAAACCAAGAAATTTGTATCTCCTTACTGAAGCTGAATTACATATTCCTGAGACTAATCTATAACTAATAGGAAGAGTGTTTATTAAAACTTGTATCGAGATGCTGGAAACAGTGAGCAAAACCACAAATACACAACAGGCAGTAATTATGCTGTACGGACAAACTGAACTCAATCACTTTGGTACCTGGCATAAACAGTAATTTCTTTTAATTGTTCCAAATTAATCCGTCAAACTGTTTTACTAAAATGGTAAGCACAATCCATGTTTGGGAAAACGCATCTACCAATCACTCAGCAAATATATTTAAAATACCCTGTAACTTATTTAAGAAAACTGTGAGAATATGCAATATAAAGTTTATTTATATAGTGTCAACTCTAGGAAATAGTAGATCCTGCTATTAGCATTGTAAAGTTTTGCACCAGAGCTGCACAGAAAGCTAAGGGTTGAGGACAGAAATATTGGGGGAAAAAAGGTGAAGATCTCCCTGATGATAAGCATGGCTATATAATTTTCTTTGACAGAAACACTGTAAACCATTTAAAAAAGCAAATAATTCTTACAACTCCAAAGCTAACACAACATTGAGTTTTAGTGAATATATATTTGAAATTGTAGAGCATGACAAACTTTCAAAAACAATGTGAATCATACTATTAGTAACTTGATTTTTTTGCAATGTCATTTTCTTATTTTACTTGTTTTTCAACACATGAACACCTTTTTGCATTAAGTGAAATTTGCTCTAGTTTTACTCCTTGAAAATCTGTTCATGCCTCAAATCTGAAAATTAAGTCTCTACCAAAGCAAAGAAATATCATCCATAAGCTAATGGCAAGAGCATGTGGTATCACAAAAAGAAATTACATGAACATATGTGATCATTGGATGTATTTCAACTTCAAATGCATTTTTATTCAAAAGAGAAAGTAAATCTGATTTTAGTCACTTGTGTCAAATCCTTTGAAGCAGTGATTGTCAAGATCACCTGTTTCATACATAATGCATTTTGCATTATTGACTTGCTGCCAGTTAATAACTTTCATTATTGAATAGAAAAAATACACTTCACAGTGCCTACTAAACGATTCAAGTATTTCTGAATAAAAATGGAAATATTGCTTACAGCTGAATGCTATATCGTCTATTACCTACTCACAGTAAATATGATTTTGACTAGAGCCCAGGCATATGCATAATGACATTTTGTCATTGTAGACTAGCAGAAATCAGCCCCCTTCTTACCTCAACCCCCTTCAGTTCAAAACATTGAGACGATGTAACTGAATTAACATAAACTTCTCAAAAGTTCCACTTTTGAATACATTGTTCCCAAAACATTTAGAAAAAAATAGTATTCTTTTCTTTCAATTAAGATTTGTACTATAAAAAGAAAAACTATTTATATTTCAAAATCCTTGTTAAACCCTGGTAATCTGCAATATTGCACTAGTTGCATCAAGTTTCTGAAAAGAAAAGAAAAAAAAAAGTTGTCCCCTGGGTATAAGGATTCATGTATTAAATTTCAATTAATACCAAAACCTTACTCTTTCTATAAATCTTCTTTTTAGTCTTAAGCTTTCATATTTCCATCAATTTCTCTCTATCTCAGCATAACACACTCCCAAAAGCCCAGGCATCCTGTGAAGTTAACTCTCAGATTTTTTTTAAAGGTCCTCGGACTACTCCTACAAGCCTGAAAGGAAAGGAGGTGCTGAACTTTACCTCTATTATCTTCTCAGTGTGCTCGCATGACATAGGCCCAGGAGATTACAGTAACAAAGCATTTATAGAACATATTTTAGGATTTGTTTATTCCAGCTTCCCCTCTGTCTGTCTAAAAATGGACAGTTCTGTTCCATTTCTAATGCTGTAAGGCTCGTGAACGAACACATTCAAACATACAAACTTCATACACTTATGCAGTCCTTAATTAATGTATTCAATTACTCACAATTATAATAACTAGCTAATAATCAAAGAACTTATATTACTGACAATGAAGAAAATAAGCATAAGAATAAAACAGTTCAGGAAATTTCACATTCACTCTGTTATTCTTGCAAAAACTTCACAGCAGCAAAATGTTTCCTATTCAACCCATTGCCTTTAAGCAAAGGTTTACAAAATACAGAAAAAAAAAAAGTTTTAAGATTCTCGTGGAATTGCTTCGAAAAGAAACTAAACATTTTTCATTCACTAGCAGTGCAGCTACCCATTTTCATATGGGATTTTTTGTCCTTTTAATAGATGGCTTAAATGTAAATGAGATTTTAACTAGAAGGTACCGATCAAAAGTTTAAAATACAAAGCATACCACAAAAGAGGTTTTCCATATTTTGGCATACAATTCTCACCAATAAACAGCCTGTTTGTCCAAAGTTGTCACATGTAACACATGGATGCAATACAAAAGAATAAATATTTATAAATAACAAATTTAAACACAACCCTGGAAGCTGTAAGAATGCCATGCACACACACACAAATTACAACAGTGGAAAAAACAGTCTCTTAAGTTGTATATAAGTCCAAAGCTAGGAAAGTAATCAGATTCTTAGCTACTTTCCCCACCTAAATACATAACACAAATAAAAAATTGCATTATGTAACACAAAAGATTCTCCTATGAGAAGATAACATCAGACAGCAAGGGCTTTTCCAAGGGTAGAACCAAATCACCTGAACAGAAGTTTTATTGGAATACGTCAGAATCACACACCTGTTACAGGTGAGGGGGAAAAAAAGAAAAAAGAAATAGAGAATAAGTAGACATCCCTCCACTAACTGTCCTGGCAGGCCAGTTTCTTCCTGAGAGGCGCGCCTGAGCTCAGCTGGCTTCAGGGCTTATCGGTCCCTCCGCAGCCCACCAGCCTCTTTTAGGAAAACCCATCCTTTTTCCTCACCTGGATGCCCAGAGAGGCAGCACCTCTACCTGTGGAAGGCCTTGTGGCATAAATTGTGGGGAGGCTGGGACAGTATCACAGCTGACGCTTCCCCCGCACCAGGCCTGAAGGCGGGACAGTGCTGTGATGGCCACCGCCTCCTTCTGGAAGGTTCCCGGGGACGCCACCAGCCTCCCTACAGCAGGAGGCTCCCCACTCAGCTGCCTTTATGCCACCATCTCCTTCCTGCGGTTCCCCTGCTGCCATCTCCCACCTGGGGTTCCCCCAGCACCACCCAGTGCAAGGCATGGGACAAGGTACTCGAGTAGCACCTATGACTACCACAAAACACTGAGGGACCTCTCACCCGTGGAACAGCAAATCTACTTGGTAAGAGCTGGCACAGCGCTGCGCGTCATCTTTTTCATTCAATATGTTGAAAGAAAGCTAGGGCAATGGCTGTAGCTTTTGTAAATTTTTACGTGAATAAGCACTTAAAAAGAGTATTGCCCTCTGCACGTTCTGGCCCAGGCTACCACAGGCTGTCGGCCTACATAAATGCCTGTGTTTCATAGGTTCAGTTGGATCAATTATTCTGTGCTCCCTTTCCCCAAGCTCCCTCAGTGCAACACTTTTGGTACAGACTTTCAGTGGTATGAGAAATAATCCCTGTATTTAGTGCTGTAAAGCACTTCAGGGATCTTCCAAAATGAAAGGTGCTGTATACACTGAAGGTGTTAGCAATAACAGCTGCAGTGCCATGTGGTTTTAGAAAACTCTACGAGGAAAAGTGAACCACCCTTTTTCCGCTACTAACTACAGAAAATAAAAGTATATAAAAGAAAAAGGAAACCTGTTTGAAATAAGATTTCTCATGATTTACTAAGTGGGACACAAATAGCATGAGTTTGATCCAAGATTGTTAGTTAATTGGCTTAAGATCAAGCCTCAAAATTCATATCTCACAACATTAACAACATGCATTTATCTCTCATGCTCTTCTATCACTCAAATTCAGTAATACCATCCAATTATTTCCTCATGACCCAACTGTCTTTAATTAACTGTTCTTCCAATGTTAAGGAGAAATTCTCTCCTTGGAATACCTCCGTAGCATAAAGTGACCTTCATTTCAATACATTGCTACCATGCAAGTAATCAAAGATAGTAGGAACAGCAATGGTTACTTTATACTGTGATTTCTGCAAATTGAGTTATTTCACATTGTTTGATGTAACTTTTAAACAGGAGATGAATAGGAAATTATGTATGAATTGCAACAAAGTTTAATGCTTTATATACTAATGGTATAGGACAGAGCTTTTAGTGACTATATCAGCATATGCACAACTAATAAAGATGCCAACATTTATCAGGAGAATTAGTCTAAATATTTTAGAATTTTCTTTCTAATTATTAAAAAGTGTCCTGCTTTATTGATATGTATAATAAACCATGTAATTCTATAGTTTGTATAGATAAGAATGTAAAATATTTTTCTCTGCTATTTAAACAGAAAAAAGTGAAGCAGAAGCACACCCCTCCCCGCTCAGCCAACCAACTCCCCCAAAAACCCTACCACCACTGCAATCCTCTAACTGTTCTGGTAAAATACTTTCTAGTGCATAGCTTCTCCCATCCTGACAGATCCCCAAACTGTTGTAGAGATTGCAAACACACGGATTGCTTCTCAAAGCACTGAAGTTCTGTGCCAGGAGCGCTACACTAAAGTGATTCTGGAAAGGGGATTGAAAACTAAATTATCCAGTGGAAATGATGGAGCATAGCTCTTTAGACTTGGAAGAAAACATACAGCAACATTCAGTTGGACTATTTGTACAAAAAATAAAAAAATAAAAAGAGTCACAGAATTGGATGGAACAGAATTATAAAGATACTATTAAATGTATTCTAGCAAATTGATGTGCAGGACCCAATTTTCTGCTTCAAATTTTGTTTTACCTGTATAGTAAATGTCTTATTAAAAGTGGAGGATCTGGGAAACAATTTCCTATTACATTGATTCAAAGCCTACTGAAATCAGATGCATCTTCTGCAGGGTTTACAAAATTTGCCAGATTTTCAATTTCCATTTTGCTTTGGAAATTCAATGCCATATCTTAAGAGTAACGTGAGAGAGCCTACATATCTCAACAACAGAACTCTATTCAGTATTTACATAGAATCTTATGTGTCAACATTGAATACTTCATTTTAGATTCTATTGCAAGTATCAGACCATATTAAAATGAGCTATACTCTTGACTATAGCCTATTGTGGTAAAGTAGATGCTTAACAGAATCTCAGAAAAAATGATTTTTAAAGTTTTACAGGAATCCACAAATTTTTTGAAGGTACTATGACTCCTCCCTATGAATTCACATTTAAATAATGGAAAATGTGCTATCTGCATTTCTTCACTACCTTCCCACTGAAACTTGTCAACAATTACAATTAAATAAAAGGGGATTTAAAAGATGTACAAAATATTTCTAGCTAGACATACACATGTCCATTGAGTAAGTGTGGTCAGCCTACTGCCAACGATCATAGAATCATGTAACGTCCAGGCACAAGTGATGTGGCATAGACTAAGGGTTGTAATCTATAACAGGCAGGTTTGGGGTCTTATTTGTCATGCGTCCTTCTACATTCTTCTGACATAGTACAAGGATGAATGACTTCTTTGAAGGTTTTTAATGAGAAAAAGAGGACACCACTATATTAATAATGAGAACAGCATACATTGGTATATCAGAGTCCTATAGGTCATTGATGTTCATGAAAAAGCTTTTAAAAATTATATTGAAGCACATTTTCTGAGAGAATATTATGGACCCATGATGCGTTTTATCATTACTGGTGCACTGCACAGAACATTTTTGAAGAAAATGGAATATTGGTTCTTGAAAGTAAGAATTAAATGAGGAAAGCCTTAAAGGAATAGTGTGAACAACTATTAAGGTTTAAAAGAGATGTGTAGTCTTCCCCTATTTTGTCTAAAAGTCATGCCAGTACTCCAGAAGCCCAAGTGAAAAAGCTAATTTTGCATATAAATGGAGTGACTTCCCCATTGAAAACAGCTTATTATTTAAATGCAAAAAAAAAAAAAGATAGGAAAAGAGCACAAAAAATATGAAAAACCACACACCAGCCTACTAGCTGAAGTAATCACAACACAGAGAATCTTTGAATAACATGGGATTGTATTAAACAGTGTATCATTTGTAAGTTTTTATGCTTCCTATTGTGATAATACTGCCTGTTTCAGTCAACTAGAAATGACCAAAGGCTTTTCAGTTATTTCTGGAGATTAGATGTTTGTATTAATGTTGTAACAGAAATGTCATGAAAACACTAGATAAGAGTATTCCTTTTCATCAGCTAATTATGCCTCCAAATCTAAGACCTACCGAGAAAATGGATGTTTTTCTTCATACACAAAAGTTGTTTTGAATGACTTAAGCAAGATCAACGCAAATGACATAACGACATAATTATATGTTGCTTGATGAGGTATAAGAACAGTGATAAGATTAACTGTTCTGTCAATTACTGGTGTAAGAATTAGAAATATTGATTTGTGATTAAGTGAATAGAGAAAATAATATTTCAAATCTTTAACCTCTGATGGTGTTTATGTAACTTATCAGTTAGAACTCCTAGTGATTTCCAGTAAAATTACAGGTGCTCAGAACTTACAAAATTCAAACCCAGAGTGTGTAGTAAAGAAAACTTGCTATTCTGTTACAAAAATCTGTCAAAATTCCAAGGTTACATCATCTGTGGTATGTATTAAGCCCTAGAGCAAATTTTCCAAAGACAGTTGTTCTGTTCTGCTATAGGGTCTGGATGTATTAAAGTATTATGGTATTGAAAAGTAGCCACTATTTCTATTAATAATTATTAATAATAATTATTAGGAAACAAATATTAGATGGCTTGACAAGATTACTGGAATACTTTACTGGAACTTAATGATAGTAGTCCCATACATATTGTAAAGTATTATGAGAGATTTTGAACTTTCTCAAACTTGACACTATTAAAAAGAGTGATATAATGTCTTATGTCTCTATGGGTTTTGCAGGCCTATTTGTCTAATACAATTCCACTGTATTTTATGAGACTTGGTACATGACACCTATTTTCTCATATCTAGAGATGATGATTTCCTAGAGGCAGTATAAAGTCTCACAGTGATGTGTCTCTATGCATCAGGAGAAGCATGCATATCATCTATTTGTTGACTACTGCCAATACCAGCATTAGTGATGTTTTTTTGTTTTGCTTTTTTTGATTGTATGCCACATATCACATTTTTTTTTTCTTTTTCTGACAGAGTTTGAGGAAGTATATTATTCCTTAGTGCACAGTGTGGATGGATGCTGCATTTTTTCAAATGGAGAATAATTCTCTGTATCTGAGGGATACTGACAAGTCTGATTTTTTTTAAATCAGTTCAAGAGGTTTATGTTCAGGCTTGTCTGGAATGTGAAGGCATACACTTTTTGATCAAATCACAAAAATACAAATACTTGTAGTTCCTCTTCTATCGTCATGCAATGTTTTCTTGTAGCAGAAAAAAATGAGACGTCTTCATGGAACTTATTGTGTCAAGAGTATTCTGCCATGTATTTGCTGGTGTATTCTACTCTTACTCGACTTAAAACACACAAATACGAGCTTGAGACATATATGTTTGTTTGTTTGTTCCTGGAAAAATATATTCAGTTATCAGAATCCATTGTTTAAATTCAGATGATTTCAGGAAGATTTCAGGAGAGAAAGGAAACAAGTAATTATGCTAGTCACACAGCATCCTTTCTTATACAATTAGACATCGGTGCAGTGGGGTTCTCTGTTGTTTGTTCATTTATTAGTTTTTACACAGAGACATTAGGGGAATCCAGTTAAAAAATATCTGCAAGATGAATTTCTAAGCTGATGACCAAAATAGTGTTGTCTGGAATGCAGATTATGTTCAGATGTATGCTTTTCACTGGTCTCTGGAGAACATTAAAAGCTTTGCACTCTCCTTGACTGCTAATATTTTAGAATTCTATCAGACACAGATAAAACAATCATTAGAAATTCAGCCATCTCATTAATCTTGCATTTGACCTGAAATTAAGAAGGTGAATAATCATATTGAAATAAACCTCTAGTTAAGTATTTAACGATATAGTTGAACAGTACAACTATTTTTAAAGAAGACTTGCTATCAAAAATTTTATTTCATTTTATTTCATTTCATAAAATTTAAAATCATGCAAATTATACAATTTTTTGTTTTATTTAAAGAAAAGAAAATGTCTAAAAGCTTAAGCTGAACATCACCTCAAGTTAGCATTTATCTCCACTAATGACAGTCACCAACAAACAACCGAAAATTTTAAAATTGCTGAAAATGATGAAGAGTTTATCATGTTTTGTTCCAGCACAGGGCTCAGGTTGCAAGACTTGAGGAGTACAGATCAATCTATCCTTCAGTTATTTTAAAAGAAAAAAAAAGATGCAAGATGCTGCTTTGTTTACTTAATTTCATTTTTTTGTTGTTGTTGTTTGTTTGTAGACTGCTGAGCGTATGTGAGCAACTCATTCCTAAAATGTTAGTTTTTACATTTGCTCCTTAGAAGCATTAAGTAATACTGACCCTTTTCATGTTTCTGAGCATAATTCAATAACCCAAATAGGTTTCTAAAACAAATGTTACTACTACCTTTTATTTGCTAGTTTTTAACTTTGCTCAAGAGAACTAAGAGCTTATGATTTGGAGAATACATAATTAGTATCCTGTCTGTCTGTGGGCACTTTTGATCTTTTATAGTAGTGGGAAGGACAAAGGTCACATATAGGTGGATATCTCAACAACACCAGCACTGGTAAGACATTGCAGAGTAAGAGAAGAATGTTTTCACTAGAAGCATGAATGAGTTCCTGGTCGTCCTTAAGCAAACGTACAGAGAACTAAATATTAATTATCTGCAAAAAAAGAGCAAAATAATTGTGTGCTAAGTTGGATTTAAGTAGGTTGTACTA
This sequence comes from Cygnus atratus, assembly GCF_013377495.2. Classification (NCBI taxonomy): domain Eukaryota; kingdom Metazoa; phylum Chordata; class Aves; order Anseriformes; family Anatidae; genus Cygnus; species Cygnus atratus. The sequence goes on from NC_066374.1 coordinate 16,649,971, forward strand.
TCTTTAGAGTTCCTGTATATGCACATATGATTTTGCATGTGATAGTTCAAATGTATCATCCTCTGTTAAAAATGAAAGAGGCTTTATTTATTTATTTATTTATTTATTTATTTATTTATTTTTACCCAGTGCTTTTGCAAATTGTCTTTGTGTAAGTCTTCATTGTTATGTTTTAGCAAGCAGGCCACCTAGTGCCTAACAGTAACAAGTACTCTATAAGGATCTTAGAAGTTTTGCAAGAATTAACACTACCCTTGGTTGACTGGCTCTCAAAATCGTTTTACTTTGTTACGTTTCTGCAAAAATAAGAGAATTAGTATTTTTTTTCCCATAAAGTGGGATTTTGACAGTTTCCTGTAAAATTTTTGAATATGGAATAGATACACACCTTTTTCTTGTTATGAAAGATTGACTTCTTTTCTTTAAAACCTAATTTTGTGAATAATCAAGCTTCTTGTACAATTTCAACCTCTTGCTGAAAAAATAAATGCCAATCTTTTTCTGCAACTAAGATTTTCTATTATTCTTGGACACGTAATTTCTCATCTAATAGACTGAAGAACAATGTAGAATTTTAATAATGTGAATGACACATCTGGTATTACCATTGCAAGGGGAATTTCCTCCTAATTTCATTTGTGTCAGTATTTTAGAGTCCAATTCAGCTTCTTTTAAGATAGTTGGCAAGGTTTCTGTAAACATCAAGAGATACAGTGCCTATTAAGCTTTCCATTTCATCTTGGTGATATACTGCTTTCCTGTACACTCACTGGAGTGAAAATTTAATAATCTCAAGAAGCAGACAACAGTCCCTCAACATAAAAAAAAGACTTTGTTTCTACACTCAGTTATGAATTACCTTCTATGCTTTCGCTGAAATAGTGATATTTGTGGTAAGATTATGTTCCAAGTTATTAGAAGATACTGAAAATATTTTATTATTCAAATTCTATAAACTAATTTTCAAACATTCTAATTGGATACGATACGTCTCAGTGAAAGTAAGTGAAATCACAAATGGTTTAGGCAGAACCAATGTTTTAGTCCTCCTAAGCCCCAGTCGGACTTAGGTTCCCACAGCATTGGGAAATGTGTATCCAGTGCTGGGTATCTCAGCCTGTGCTCTTGAAGCTCAAGTCGAATACTATTTCTAAAACCTGTTTATTCTGGTAAGTATAACACCCTGAATCTTATCTTTCTGCTTCATTTTGTAAAGTTAGGACGTACATGTGTGTATTTATATATACATGGTTCACATGAAGAAGAAATAATAAGCATTCAGTGAAACGAAGTTCTTTTGAGTGTTGAACCAAAATTTAAGGGAACATGACCTCTATTTATAAATCTAGCTCAAGGGACTATTTAAAAAAGACTTCTTTCCCAAAGACTTCTTCTGTAGGTGACTGTGACCATATAGCTGTGCAGCTTTATCCATTTAGACTGTGCTGTATCTACTACTGATGATGGGCACTTATAACAAGAAAAAAATCACTCTGAGGTGTTATACCCATAACGCTTTTCCCAGCCTAGAACAGAAAGTAAATTCTGAATATGTTTGAAAGAAAAGACTACTTTGTGGTAAGTGAAATCTCCCATTTGCCAAATTTTAAGTGTTCGTGACCTATCTAAAATTTTTATTTAATACAATCAAATTCCCCTGTAGCATTTTGTGAAATTTTAAAGTTCCACAGTAAAAAACAATTTATCCTTTCTGAAACAGTATAGTCTTATTTTCATTCTCTTGATATACAGTAGCCAGTGTTAGAAAGGTGAAGGAAACACATCCATACCTGCTTGATTGGAAACTTCTGCTTTTGTGATTTGATCCACAATATCCCTACTCAAACGTTAAGAACAGCAAAAAATAAAAAAATAAAAAAATAGAACTACTATTTATTATCTGCCTCCCCAAATCTGGGGACTGGATGATAGAGCCACTAACGCCTGTGATAATTAAAAAGAGAGTAAATGAACCAGATCGTGACATGACCATGAATCTGTCCCATTATGGATTTTTCGTTGTATATGAATGAATGTTAAATTCCTCTACTACCATCGTGCTGTGGTGAGAGAGCATTCCCAGAACTAAGAATCAAGGGCTAAATTGGTCTCTAATGGGGCTACAGTGGACAATATCATGATACAAGGATTTTATACTTATAAACATATATATATACACTCATATACTTCATACATATATACTCATATATACTCATATACTTCATACTCAGTTTTGCTGGGCTTCCAGAAGCTGACAGAAATTTTACTTTTCTCAGTCCTGAGGAATCAACGATGAAGCTGAATCCAAGAAGTGAAAACATCAATACTGGCTGCAGGAATGGCAGCACTATCAATGCTGCCTGTCCTGTGCTGCCTAGCACTTTTCCTTTAAGAGTGATGACTGTTAAGGAACTTGCTTAATCTACGCACACGTGTCTGGAGTGGAGGACCTGTGACTGGTTGTTGTCATCAGTGTGTAACATCCCTTGGGTGACAGGTTCTCTCATTCTCCTGACTGCTCATGCACATTGACAAGGATGCTGCCTGCCAAAAATGACAATACTACACAGCGTTTCTTAGCTGTATCCAGCCTCCTAGATTGCTGTATGCCACTGAACAGTCTGCTAAGTCTACTCTTTTTCACAAGTATCTCCTGTACCAAGTGTTTTCAGATCTTTTAAGAACCGGGGTCCTTCCCTGGAAATCTCAAACTTATTTTTCTGTTAGGGAGGGAAGGGACTTCAGGAGAGTCAAGTCATGCATAACAAGCCTTGTCCTATTATGAGGCTAATCTGTAAGGCTCAATCTTTATTCTTTCTATCCTCCGCATAAAACCAGATTAGGAATAACAACAAAAGGTTTTGGTTTTCTGATGAGCTAAAGCAGGCTGGAGGGACAATGGAGTGGGCAGTTGCATTTTCAACAGTTGCATCTGTTCGAAGCTCGAGTACCATGCACTGCTGCAAGAGGAGCGTAGAAATGCCAGCATATCTATGTATCAAATCTAGTCCTGCAGTAGAAACACTAGTGTTACCTGGAAAGTGGTTAATCACTTCTAATTCTTCTATTTGAGGAAATGGCCAATAGTATTAGCCATGCAAGCCTCTGTGCACTAATGTAATTAGTCTTATGCATTTTAAGACCAGATAGAATGGTATTAGAGAGAATGGAAGACTATTTTAATTGGATGATGGCAAAATCCCTCTAAGCACTATGGCTGTCTCCTGTGTTCAAAATCCTTTAAAAAGTTAACAGATTCCAATTGTTTTCTGCAGTAACAGTATTTCTATCTAAATTATATTAAATGTGTCAGCTCATTTCCAGAGTAAAAAAATGATAAAAGCACATTCAACTTCTGCAAAGCTGATCACTTTAAAGAAAAAAAAAAGATAATTAAAAGCTGTTACAACTGACAATACAACATTGCAGCTTCAAAATTCTCCACTAATTACAGCTGCTGACTTTTAATAGTAACAGTGAGTCAGATTTGACATTACAATAGCATCCCAACCTCTTCTTTGGGAGAAAGACTCTTGGGAAAATACAATCACAAGGTGAAGACACCCAGCCACGACCACTGCAAGTTTTGAAAAGACAGTGATTGCTTTCTTTTATATTCTTGCTGAGGAATCTAGATTAGTTCTCCTTTGAATGCAGTCTTTAACCAGGTCAAATGTTACCAGGTGGAGCTGAGTCTCTGGCAAATTAAGGGGTCTTAAAGGGAATGAACACAAGTCCTTAAAAATACCTTCTTCAATAGGTAATTTCCAGGGCAAGTGTAGGGCTGATATAATAGCTTCATACTGTTCCTGCTCTTGTAAAGCATTTTCATGATGGGACAGAGGAAAGGCATTCTGAAGCATACTGTACTTCTTGATTTGGTATTAATTAACCTTTTCTCAGTTTAGTATTAATATTCCACAGAAGGCAGAGAAATTTTGAAACTGCTATAGCTTAAAAACAGTGTATGGATGTTTTTGTCCTTCAGAAATAGAGCATCTACATTGTCTTTAATAGGGATTAAAGGAGGGATGAATACAAAAATTAGAGCCAGTTGGCTTTTATTCATCTGTACAACAGGAGTTGTTGACTCCTGGTCTCCCAGTCAGCCAGACCAAAGACTGGGGCAGCACGTTTCTCCTTTAAGCTTCTGCAATTGGCATTTCTTTCTACAGAAGTAGGATACAGAAGAGGAAAGGACTGAATTCCTCATGGGAAGCTGAGAAGTTTCTCATGATGGACATTTTGTCTAGGACTTGAGAAGACTTGATAGGTCCTGTACTGTGTATGTTACTTGTAGCTTCAAAATCATAAGGCTGCATATCTCTATACTCTAAGGACACTTACTGAACCTCATGTGAATTTAGGGTTATGTACTGTATCTGACAACCTTTAAACCACAGTGGTTTTTAAACCAAATCAGTTTCACTGATTTTTAATTGTCACTGAGAATTTGCTTACATAAAGTAGTTCCATCGGATTGTATTAGTGATACAATGAACAGAAATTGCAAGGTATCTTAAGAAAACACAAAATTTAATTTTTGTCTACTACGTCTACTATTCGTCTACTGTGCTGAAATGAATATTAAGATCATTTTAAGATCAATACACTGTGAAAGAGGCACATTGTTTTCAAGGATAGTCAGCACCGTAGGTTTGTCAAATTAATGGGCAATTCTTTGCAGACTTTGTCCCTTATCCTGGCTGTTTCTCCGAGTAAGCAAGATTAATATTAAATAATCCTTACTGAGGAAATCTTTTGGCCTCAAGCTAATGCCAGTGTTCAGGTATGGAAGAACTATTTCATTAGAGTTTGACCTGCTACACTTCCAAGGAGAAAGAAGAGTAGAGAAACATAAGGCCAGGGTTTTCAGTGTCAGAAGTGTGCTCTGATTTGTGGTTTTGCATAATTCCCAAAAAGTCTATTTTGAGAAAGGGTGCAACAGAACAGTGAGAAAATATTTAGTGTTGGCTTACCATCCCTTAACAAATTTCTTTCTTAAGATCCAGCTACTTGGAAAATTCACATCTCTATTAAAACTGAGTTTCAAAAGCAACCACCATCCTGTTCCCGCAGTAGACAGCAAGACAGCAGTTAGACATCCCTTGTCACCAGGGTTCACAGCAAGGGAGATTTTTGCTTGCTTCGTAATTATCTCAAACGATGTGGCCATCATGGAGTGAATCATGTAGAGCAATTAATAGGGACCCATACATTGTTGCTCTCTGCTATGACATTTTCGGAGGACTTACATGCTAATCACGTAAAACCATTTCAAGGCTACTCTTGGTCTAACTATACCCTATATAGACCTCGCTTATCTCCCTGTCTTATCAGGCAATATTCAGCTATCCTGAACCTATGACATGGGGAGGAAAAACATTCTCAGTATTGCTTCAGGCCTCATCTGGTATTAAAAGTAATTGAAGGGTAACATTTCCTTCCATTTAAAGTATCCCAAGAGTAGAAGTTAGTGGAAAAAACTTTGAAGAGCAAATGAGGAAGGTTCTAAAAGAAAAATACCCAAGGGATTGTATCTCAGACACAAATATGTATATATATTTTTTTAAATTACAGGTGCTCATAATTACTTGTAAGGCAGAAAACTAATTATGGTAGTCTTCAGGGAATTTAAACATAGTAAATACTGAGTGAAAAAAGCCTGTTTTTTAAAGATTATTTGTATACATTGCTTATACTTTCAGTTGTCACTGGTATGTAAACATTTCTCGTTTTTTCATTTTGTTGTTACACATCAATTTATTTTTATGTTAAATAATGAATACACCTCAGTAAATAAAAAATAGACCTCAGTTCTTTCCGAAATTTCTGCTTTTGAATGTTTTTAAAACTTTTCTTCTTATAAACAGAATATTCCTGTGCTTGCTCAATGTATTGCCACTATATATAGTGTATATTTAAACCATGGCAGAAAAAACGTAATTTTCCTTGAATATGAATTAATGTGTTCTTATATTAACATAAATTATAAACAGTGAAATATTTTTCATATGTTACTACATAAAATGGCTGTTGTACTACAATATAACAACAGAAAAAAGATTTTGCTTAAAATATTAAAGTCAAACACTGAGAACAGCTTAATATTTTTGAATAAGGCTTTTGCATATATCCTAGTTACTGTTATCTTCTATACACTACATATTTAATTGTTGTTCAGATGCAAAATACCACAACCCAAGGAAAATGTGTACAAGCTGTAAACCATGTGTCCCTCTCCGCATGTCAACTACGTTGGCAAAATACAGAGCAGAGAAGAAAAACATCAGTTTTATTGTATATTCCTCAGCTAATGGATTACTATAGCGTGTCTGAACTCACCAATAAGTTGTAAAATTAATCAGAATAAATTACAATTAAGTACGCTTTTTGCTCAATAAACTATGACTTCTCAGCACTGTGGTTTATCATGTATGGTTTCCAGTTGCACATTATACAGAGAGGAAGCTATGAGCTTTAAGTATCTCCTTTTGCATTGACATTAGTAAAACAGAAAGGATGGGAGAAGTGAAAGAAAAAAGAAATATTTTTTCCATAAAAGAAAAGTAGCCCCCCCCAATTTCTTACCTGATTTTAAAAAATAAGTATTTTAAATAAAACAAACTAAAGCCTACCCCAGTGTAATCCCAGTAAAGTCAATGGCATAGAGATATAATTAATTTTAAAGAACAGTACAGCCCTGTATTTTGATTTGTATTGATGTTCCATTGATTTGGGCAAGACTCCCATTGCTCTAGTCCAATTGGAGTCAACGTTCATCTTGGCGTGGTGTGTGAGAGATTCACTGTTGCAGTATTCCTGGTCTTACTGTGGCATAAGCCATCTCTAATATTATGGCACTGCAAATCTTATCCTGAGTGCTGCATTTGATGACACCGATAAACTCCACTTACTGTAGTAAACTACATTGAAAAATGTCATATTACTAACTAGAGATTGCATGGACCTTCTCTGTGTGTTACATGGCTTTGAAATACAGCACCTGGGAAGTAAAATCCTGTGAATAAACACTTAAAGATCTTTTCAGCTATAAACTTTTTCCTTGGTACAGCTAATTAAGTGATCAGTTAGGTCTAACTCTAATATTCTTGGTTTATGTACTTTCCACTTAGATCTAGATTCATTTGAATCTATAACAAGCTGTCTCATTATCCATTCCAGGTAGGTCCCAGTGACAAAGTCTTATACGGTCAACCAGTAATTAATTAGCAGAAAATAGCTATACCTCTTTGCATTTGGCAAAAATGTGTCTAGTTCTACAAGTATGCTAATGAACAGACAGATTACCATGTACTATTAGATGAGTTATAGCAGTCTAGCAGTCTAGTTATAGATAAAAAACTAATGATAAACATGGTTATTCAGTTTCTAAAAATAATTTCAGCATATTAATTTGCATGATGATACTGTCAGGTTCTCTGAAAACCCTTTTTTTTTTTTTCCTTCTGAAGTAGGGCCACTTTGACTTTTTTTTTTTTTTTAATAGCATCTCATGAACTACTTCAGTAATGGTGATTAAAAAAAGTCACTGCAGAAAGACCATGTCTTTTTCTTCCTACAATGTGGACAACTGAACTGCTTAGAACTAGGTTCATGAAATATGTGGGTTGATCTTTGGAAAGCTGGATGTATAATCGAGCTCTGTGGTTAGCCCATGAGGAAATAATTTAAGAATTGTTTGTCCTTCTGGACCCCAAGCTGACAGAACCAGAGATGGTGGCACAGAATTACCAGTCCCACTGCTGGGTCTGCTAGGCACAAACGAACTAACCAGGGATGTGATAATCAGTGGCGACCTTTTCTGCAGTGACCATGGAAAAGTGATATTCAGTCAAGATGCCAAGGTGACAAAGGAAGACAAGTAGCGGAGCACACACCCTGGACTTCAGAATGCCACTCAGCTTAGGCAGGGACTCCATCCTGATAACGCAGGAAAAGGAGCAGACGTACCAGGAGACCTGCTTGGTTTCACGGGGAATCCATGGCTGAGCTGGGGTGCAAAAAGGACACGCAGGACGTGTGTGATTCCAGGATGGAGCCAGGCCCTTTACTGAGGTACACAGTAGAAGAACAAGAGACAGTCATAAACTGCAGGGAAGGTTCTGTCTGGTTGGTTGGGGGAAAAAAATAAAAATAAAAAAAAATCACTCAGGATAATTAAGCTTTGGAACAGGTTGCCCAGGGAGGATGTGGAATCTCTCTGTGGATGTTTTCAAGGCCTGACTGGGCAAAGCCTGAAGCAACCAGTTCTGAATTCAGCGCTGACATCTCTCTGAGCAAGAGGAGATTGGTCTCGAGACTCCCAAGGTTCCTTCCAATGTGAATTATTCTATAATTCTATAAAAATTTAATCGCAAGGATAAAATACAGGTATAAATATGAGCTTGATTTGTGGGATGCAGTACTTTCATTTCTTTAATCTTGTGCCAGGGTAAAGGTATAAAAAAATCTTCACAGGAATCACATTTGTGTCAGGTCAAAAAGTCTGTGTCAGTTTTTTTAATATCAGCCAAAGATTATCAAAGACAAAAACTTGATGAGCATTCTGCATAATTGAAAAAGCAAAAACTGCTCCTCAGAACTATTTTAAATAATTTGTAGCAGTACCAGGCTTATTGGGCATGTTTTTCCTTTCTGCTAATGAAAATGATTTGAACCATGAAAATAGGTTCATCTTTAATCCCAAATACTGATTCAAGGGGGAAAAAAAGTATTCTGTATGTATTATGGATTTGTTAAACTAGGCAGCATACCTTGAAAAATGGAAAATTTCCAAGCAAATGGAAAAAATATTTCTCACATGATGTAAATAGCACTTATTACCATAGTTAAGCACACCATTTTACGTTCAGTTCAGGAACAATGATTCACTGTTTGTTATAACAGTATGCATTTTCAGCAAGAGAAAGCATTCATCCTCATCACCAAGTTAGTTAAAATAACGTCTGTGTAAGAAAATATACTTTCCACATAATGAGAAAAAAAATAAACTTCATGTAGTATTCCAGATTTTGAAACGACTGATTCAAAGCCAGAATCTACAGAACTGTCTTAAATGGATTTCTGCTTGCTGTGGTGCCAATTTATATCACCTCCCTAGCCTGGTTACCAGTGTTTTGAGGAATATGTATATATGAACCCTCAAAGACAATGGAAATTTACAGCTGTTACAGCTATGCATCTTACACGCTGTACTGTTTGTAGACATACAGCTAGAGGAGTCTGTAATGTCCACCTGATTACTTTCACTGCTTTTTCATAATGATCATTCTAGAAAATGACATTGTGTTTTGTGTATCTGCAGACCTTAAAGAAAGTTTGGCCATTGAGAAATTACAGTCATTGTACAAATAAACTGTAACAAAGTGGAATAAGTATTCTGCCTTTACAGATGGAATTAAACGTTCAGGCACAAGTATCTGATTTCCAAAAAACCCTCTGAAATCAGGAGCAATGTTCTAAGCAGTAAATTCAGATTTGTTTTTCAATCTGTATCTGTGTAGTTGTGAACATGTTATATACAATAGCCCTTCACAAATTAATTGTGATCCCACAATTTCTCATAAACAAGAATGTTAGTTAATTTAGTTTGTTAAAAGATTAAATATAGTAGGTAACTGAAATTGATGTGTGTTTTATCTAGGTGCAATTCCAAAATAAATAAATAAATAAATTAGCAGTTCAAGTTTATGGTTACAAACTTTTTAAATGGATGTAATAAATAAAGGATGCCATGTCACTAGTCAAAAGTTAGAACTACCTCAGACATTTTCCTTAAGCCACAGAATGAAAAAAGGAGAGAGAAAATACATCTTTTCCCCTAAACTTATCTGAAATTATAGCCAGTAGGCGGTCGTGCTTTAACTTTAAAAAACATGCCTGAACTTTATGACTTTCTGCCTTTATATTCCAGCAGGGTTTATTTTTGGTTCCTTTCCAACTGAAAAGAATGGACTATGAGATTCTCTTCAGGTTTAAAATAATTAGTAAACCCTTAGAATACTCATTATAAATAGATCAAAGCTTCAACCCAACTTCAACACAAAGGCAAGCCTTTTAGATCAAACTTGAACTACCACCCATCCCACATACATCCTGCTGATATCTTACTTTGGGTTCTGTTTAATTATTAACACCAAAATACTGAATAATTCATTATTTAAAGAAAAATAATAAGAAATTTAATTTAGACAACTTTTATACCAATTACATTTTCTCATTTCTTTTTTCTTTTCTTTTTAATCTGGTGTGGTTTTTGCTGTAAAGTTAATGGCCCAATCCTTCATTTATAGGTGAAGCAAGTCTAAAGTCTAAAGGAAGTCAAAAAAAATACAAGCAGGAGGCATTATGCATTAAGCAAAAAGGTGAAAATAAAGATATTTCTAATGAACAAATTCTCTTACCCTGCCAACAAGTATCTATAATTCTTGACAACACTCCCTGACGTACAGCTGCCAGGGCAATTCAGAATTAAGGTATACTAATGTGTCCCACAAGAAAGACAAAAGCGTGCCTGGATGTTACTGACATCTACACCAGCCAGATGAATCCGGACAATAATCTAAGAAGAAGCTACATTAGGAATCTGAATTCTGGAAAGAACTAAAGAGCTTTTTATATACCAGAAAGTTCTCTTCTGTACAGAGTCTGTAGCTTGTCTGAATGGAAATAGTCAATAAAACCTGTAAAATGTTTTGCTAATTGATTTCAAAACACAGTACAAAAAATAAGAAATTTGCAAAATATTTTGATGTTTGTTCCTTTAAAATATTAAAAATACATGAAGTCAGAATTATGATACGTAATCAAAGCTAGCTTCAATTTATAAAAATAATAGCAGAAAGGTAGTTTATTAGTCAGCTGGAAACTGAAATTGATAGCACAATCCTTTCTGGCCTCTTTACCATGAGCATTTCAGTATTTGCACAGGTATACTCGCCCTGCCTTAGGTCTGGCTTGTACGCTTAGCATTTATAAATCAGAGCAAGCCTTTCGATATCAAAGTAGCAAATGCATGCATATGAAGGAAAGTGTAACACTACAAATTTAAGGGTTAGCATTTTCCATTTGGAACAGCATGTGTATCGTGTAATTTAAGAAAAAGTCCAAAACTTTAAGATCTTTATTTTCCTCTTATTCTTTTAAACTTCTACCATAACTAGAAAATTATTAATGTTTTTTAAGAACTATTAAAAAAAAAAAAAAGGAAGAAGCTTGCTGCAGCAGCCTGTTCACTGTGTAGGTAACATACTGTGTAGGTAATAAGGTCTGCAGTATCACTAAAAAGCATTTATTAGTGAAAATGAGCAACAAGTCCCTTTTAAAAGAAAATACCCTTTTACATGGCATTAGTTCAAATTATCAGTACATGTCAAAAATAGGATCACTACATAAAAAAGGAAAATATACTGTAAGCACCTCTGCATTTATCAACAAAAATACATACTATGGTGTAAAACTGGTACTAAAAGGTGGGACTTAAATTTGCACATTTTCTGAGAATTGTTTTGATTCTGTTGGGTAGGCTTCATGTAGGTTGACCTGTATATCACCAATGCAAAAGCAACCATTTAAAAATAAAATCAAAGTCAAAACCAAACTTCTATGTTTCCAATATTATCTTTGAACACCTATAGGAACAAAGGGCAAACTCTGCACTAAGAATGTAATGTCATGTTCTGTATTTTTTTTACGTTAATTTTTTCCCTTCCAACTTGCTGAGATGGAATTATGAAACTCACAGTAACTGTTCTCATGCCAGGAACAGAAGTCCATAAAGTACGTATCTATTTTCACTTCATATTGGTTATTCAGGAATAAATGTATTCATTGCACTCACTTCATATTCCTAGATTGTTGAGGCAAGCGTTGCGAGTTTATGTTTGTACCTCACCTTCAGCAGTCAATCCTGACGAGAACTTTTCAGTTCTCCATAATCTAAATTCTAAAACTCAAATTACCCTCATTTCCAAAGGATTTATTTCAAGCCAGTATTATTTGTCAGAGAGAATACTGGCGATGCTGAGAATCATTACTGTAAGAAGAAATAAACACAACAGAAGTAATTTTAAAATAAAACCCATGTTTTAGAAATCATCTAACCCAAAAAAAGAAAAGCATGTAAATATTTCTTCAAACATAACTTTCCTTCTCATTCACTGTTTTTTGTCAATCCTAAAAAAATAGTCTTTGCAGTTGCTCCACAGGACTGAAAACTCAGAAACAGTATAAAGAGGAAAACATGCAGCAAACAAGTTTCCCCTAATTCTCCCAGGTAAAATACATCCATTCAAGCTTCAGTACTGCAATCTCAATAACCGTTGCTCGGTATTCTTCCATTTTTTTTCCTTCTACACTTGCTTGAGTTCACCATATAGATTTCAACAGCTGCACAGTGTATAGTGCACAGTATATTACTGTGTAGCAGTTAAGGCTAAATAAGCAGATCTTTCTTCGGGTTTTTCATCCCCACCAGACTAAGATGTCTCTATTAATTCAAATCCTCTGGTATAATTTATCTGGCAAAATGAGGCACCAAATGTTTGCCACAGGTTAGAGAGCAATGTTGAAACGAATTAAAATATTCTGTGCTGCTACCCTAGAAGCAGAAAACGAAGTGAGGTCCTGATACATTTTGCAACTGGGTGGGTTGAAGCTGCAATGTATTTTAATTTAGATGAGATTGGAAATTTTTGTTATATCACACTAATGCGACTGAGACCATATTACGTTTAACCGACAGTTCTAAACGAAGGTGTAACTTCTTAAATTTACGATTAGCCTTAAAAACAAAACAAAAACCAAAGTAATTATCTAAATGGTTACATTTTATTTAGGATGCATGATACTAATTTTAGTTGATGTTCGTGTAATTAATCTAATTTACACACATTCATATGCGTTCACATTCTTATTAAAGCTGGTTTTCCCACAGAAAAATCAAGCAAAAATTATTCAGCAGTTGAAGCAGAAGTCAAACCAAAAAGTGTTTCTTCTGAGATGTGAATAACTCATGGACTCTTGTCCAATTATAGCTTTCACTTCAGCTTCATACAAATCTTCTGGTTGGTTTGAACATACAAGTGTGTAGTTGTGCATGCCTCCCTCAGTAGCATTAACAGACAATTGAAAAGCAAGATACAGTTTTCTTATTCCTCATGAAACTTTGGGAATTTAATCACTTTCCCAGCATGTAATTCTTTCAGTAACCTTAATCAAAATTCCATGAAAAAATAAAGAAACAAAACCCAGAAACAAACAGCACCAACAATAAAACCTGCATGAATATCAAATTCTGAGAATATAGATTTGGGTTTAAAGTTTCATCATTTTCTTTTCTGCGTACGCGCAAATCAACATGGTTAAGTACAAATTGAAAAGTAGTTTAGAGATTACTTTGTTAGTAGCAAATAAAAGGATATTCACGTGATGTACAGAATCAGGCAGCACTATAAAGTAAGAGCTTTCCTAGGTCTGTTGAACTAACAAATGTGATTTTTCTTCTCCTTGATTTGCTTTGTAAAGAATACAAGATCATAACTTAGCTTACTGGCTTCCTTGCTTACTGAAACTGAATTAGATGCTGGTTGCCAATTCTGCTACTTACGAATGGTCTGCCACGCAATCCACTTCTAGGATTTCAGGACTCAGGGCTGAGTACTCAGTAGTCTGTGATTTTCCTTACACAATTTTAAGGACAAGTATTACAATTCACTGCAGTCATGCATTTAAGGAACAGTTCACTCTAAACTTCAGGTAATTGTCTTCCGGAAGTTAATGTTACAAATTAACACTAAAAGACAATAAAATTTCATGTTTCATCAGGATGTAATTTCATGTAAGTCAGTGTAAGTGCATTGGTGTAAAAAGAGCATGCACGGAAGGTTGACTGTGTGCTCACATCAAACTAATTTCAGAGTACCAAAATGGATGTAAAATGATGTCACTTCAGAAACGTTCTCTTTGGGGTGCAAGGCAAGTCAGTATGTTGGTGGGGCACTGGCCCAGGCTGCCCAGAGAGGCTATGGATGCCCCATCCCTGGAGGTGTTCAAGGCCAGGTTGGACGAGGCCCTGGGCAGCCTGCTCTAGTGGCATCCCTGCCCATGGCAGGGGGTTGGAACCACAGGTATTTAAGGTCACTTCCAACCCGAGCCATTCTGTGATTCTATTATATGGTTCTCTATAGAAACATTTTTACTAACTTAAATAGAACATTTTGGAAATGACAGAATTTAAGTTGTAAAAACTAAAAATGAACCACTAACTGTAATGCGATTATCTTTCGAAGTTCCTTGAAGACAAGGATACTCCATATATGCACTAGCTATTCCCAAATGTTTTTGCTTTCCATAGTAATGTGTTGCAGAGAAAGCTCTAATAATTTCACTAATTTTGTAGAAAGGGTCAGATCCTCTCTGACATAAGCGAGGCTTGAAGCATTTGGAATTACGATGATATACAATACCTGAGACATTGGAGCCTTCTCACGAGTTTGGTCTCACACAGCTGTGTGTATGGGGGAAACCACGAAAGCAATCTCCCTGCAAAGGCCATTTTCCCACATGGAGTCCTAAAATACTGGATGCATAGTGGGGCTATGCTGGATGACTGAATGCTTTGGAAACAAGTTGTTAACGCTGTTTTATCTACAGCTTTCAGCCATTATCTATTTCAACTTGTAACTTAAGTCTGCACAAATTTTTGTTACTGTTTTTGTTCACTTTTACGTCTTCTCCTCTTCAATACAATCTCTGAATCAGAAATGTAACTGGAATAGAACATTCAGCTTAGGGCCCTCTATTTTGCCAGATAGTACATACCTGCCATGATATGTCTTCTAAATCAGTAATTTCTGCCTAATCGTAATGTAAATTGAACACCTAATGCAGATTTAAGTAAATGGCATATCTAATATACAAGGTATTGCAGCTCATTCATAGTGATCTCAGTTCAGTCACTCAGATTCATAGAGCTATAAATAAAATCAGCTGACTCCTAGTTTACCAGTGGTGTCTAAATTAAATGACTATTACTCGGTATGGATTCTTTTAAGATTTCTGAAAAAAAAAAGTAAATGTTAAAATCACAGTATATCTATGTGTAGAGGTGTATTCAGTTCACAGATTAATATATCTGTTCATAGTAATAATAAACATCACATCTGATTACTGAAAACTCACAGCGAGTTTTCAACATGTCAACATCTGCAGGTGCAGATTCAGACAGACAGAGGACGTCCCACTAGCCACTTCTCTTCATGGAAAGCAACCTATCACCAGTCTTCCCTGTTTAAGAAAGTCCTGTGCATTGTAATGCTTCTGCTGACTGGTGTCAGTGTTACTACACAGGAAAGAAGTTTGCCTCTTGGTTAGAATATAGTGAACCCAGACTCCAAAGATGCCTTGACAGCCAACTCAAAATAGATCTAAGCACCCAGAGAATACTCCTGCAGTTCTGTATATTGGAAAACTTTCCTGATGTGGTCAAATTCAATTAATAGGTCTTATTAATTTTTAGGGTGGATTATGTGAATGACAGGCTTCCACACCTTTGAATAGTAATTATCGGTTCACCATGGCAGCCTTCAAAGCAAGACTTTTATTTATTTGCTATCCTTTGTCTCTGTGGTATCACTGTTGCTGATTTTTTTGTTGGTTTCATGCTGGTTTTTATAGTTCAGTTACTGATACTTGTATCCTAATACTTGTAACTCGTATTTTTCTTCTAGATAGCAGCAAAAGCAATACTTTATGCAAGCCCTTGCAGATAATTTTGGATGATTTTCTTCCTCTTTTCTATTTTTGGAAACATATTCAGGTGATATGAACAAACTGAAAAAAAAAATGATAAACAGAAAATGAATGCTCGTTATACAAAAAGAATCTCTACCATTTTTTCCATCAATTTCATGTTGCAATAGCAATGAAGATTTCAATGCAGGTATTCCTGGCAATTAACAGCTAGATCAGTTCTCTTGATTACCGCAAGCTAGCAGCTTCTTTCAGTCTGTCATTAATGCTCAAGAACTTTAAGCTCAATCACTGTTGCTTAAGCAATACTCATTTTGACTGAGTGCCGTGTTGTGCCACATCGCCCATTGCCCACAAGTAACGATGCCTGACTTCAGAGTCTGGCTTTTTGCAGTTCTCTCTCCTTACCTTCCATTTCATTTTACCAATTGCTGAATTTTGTTGTTTTTCTTTTAAAAAACCTGGCTTTGTTTTGTTGTTGTTGTTGGTTTTTGTCTCTTCGTTTTGAAGTTCCTAAAGAGGGAAATTTCACTCTCACAGTTGAAAATAAATCTATTTAAATTGAAAATGGAACCTGTGAATACAGACGTTTACAACAAATTGCAGGCTCAGTTTTAACTAGAATGGGAAACATACAAGTTAATGCAGGTGCACTTGCATATAGCATCACAAACCAACAGCTACTTGGTCTGTAAGTAATTTGCATTTTCACTATTAGACTGTACACCTCACAATAAACGCATACTTAGCTAACATCAAATACCTCAGCACTACATTTTTGCATCTAATCATTTAAAGTTGATATAACAAAGTGATGCATCACTACGGAAATGAAATGGACTTTTAAAATTTATCAATTCTTTGATAGCAAGAGAAATGTTTGTTTACTTAAAAAAAGAATGCAAGTTCCCAAGCATGTGATAAAAAGGATTATTTTAAATCAAAATCTTAACTCTTTCCCACTTTCTTTATAAGACGTAAATACTCTAAGTTCATATATGAAAGGGACCACGTGATGTGGGATTTGCAGTAGCAAGGTTCAGGACTGTTAAAACCCACAAGCTCTCTTCCAGTCTTCACATACTCATTTTAGGAGTGAGAGTATATATGATAAATAATCCCATTAGTACTCTCTAAGAATGTTAACAGTCATACTAAATCTATATGTAATTTAGTGCACATCCTGGTTTTTGAAGCAGGCAGACAGGCATGTGACCAGGCTTGGAAGAAAAGTATTTGTACATGATCAGCTGAATTTTAGCAAGATGTCTGCATGTTTGATTTTGCACATTTTTACATTTATCATTAGTATTACCATTTTACATTATGTTCTAAAGCTGTTTGGAGCTTAAACTAAGACCATTGCAATTTTTGGAAATAGCAGTGTGTATCTTTCACAATAGTAAATAGTTATGGGACAAATTATAATTGTGGTCTGATTTGGTAACCTAAATCCTTAGATACTTTTAACTTTGGTAACAAATTATTGATCAAGGTTAACAAAGCTTTAATCATCAGATAAGTAGGTTTATACAGATATGTATGCAAGGTATGTAGCAAACAGTGTATTGCTGATAAGAACTGAATCCTCCAGTCCCCTATACCTACAGTACAGTAAGACAAAGAAACTCATTATCACAACAGAGAAGCTGAAACTTACATGTCATTCATATGAAAAAACAAAGCACCGTGGGTGGTGGTTTTTTTTTTTAATACCAATGATTAAGATAACTCAGCATAGAATGACAGAGTATTACACAATTTGCTTCCTCTGGATTTGTTTCCTGTTTAATCACGGTCTAACATTATATCCTACAATAAAATCAAGTTCAGCAACCTTGCAAACATTACACATAACTAACAGCATTCTTCTTAGTGTCCCACCAAATCACAGAACTGTTCATGTCAGAAGAGTCCTTGAAAGGGCTCTAAATCCCATGTCCTCCACAGGTATGTGCCAGTGCTGAGCTCCAGACAGACTGCTTCAGGCTGTGGCCAGCTGGGCCTTGAAAACCTCCAAGAACAGACATTCTACAGTGTTTCTCGGCTACCTGCTTTACTGTCTCAATGATGGAAGCGGTAAATACACATTCCAGAAATGAATAACAAATTACTTGTTATAATTTGAGTACTTTTTTTCCTTAGGAAGTCAGGCTCGTTCACTCTATTACACATACATGTTTGAGAACCATAACCTACAGTCGTTTTGGTAACTCTAGTAAGTTGAAAACAATGATCACCAAAAAAAACAAACACAAAGCAACACCAAACCAACAAATGTTAGTGATTACACATGGGTGACACTTTTGCAATCATTACTGGCCATCATGCTGAACAATAATCTGTATGCATACTTACTATGCAGACACCTTATAAATAGCTAATGAATGATTAAATGAAATTGCTGTTTTCATAATGAATTAGTACAAGATCTGTTGTACATAATATTTGGATTATCTAAATGGTTTAACATACTCCATTTATAAGTATTCTGCAGCTGGCTGTTACTACACAGATTCATCATTTAAGTATTTTTAATTGTTTATATGTCATTACAATATGCCGGAACTTGTTTAAATATTTTTTTTTAATTAATTTTAATCATCTGGGTCAAACAGAACCACACGGTATTTCTGAAAAAAAATCCTTCTTTGGTAGAATGGAACAGAGCAGAAGTAGGGGCTTGAGTTGCAGCACAACTGAATATAAACTGGATGAGTTGCTGCCTTTGGTCAAGGCAAAATTTCTTTGCCCAGATCTCATTCTGGGAAGCTAAATATTCTTTCTAAATCTCTTGTGAAGCTGAGCTTGGTTACATCATTCACATTCTTCCCAAGTTTCCAGTGTGCTATATTTGCCCAAGAGGGACTTGGACTATGTACAAATTCTGTTCTGAATCTCCAGTAATTCTCCCACAATTTCCAATGCCTATGGAGTTATAATGCATTCAGTGCTAAAGAACAACGTTGCAAAAACTTGAAGGGTAAAGATGAAATATCAGCTGCTCCAAGATCATTGTTTACCAACCTGAAGGATCCTTCCTAGTGGATCTGTGTGATTTAGCCTCTAAAGATTTTAAAAACCTTGCACCAGACGTCTCTCCTTTTATTCCATGAAAAGGACATTCTGAAAGATGGTAATCAAAATACATTTGCCATATTTCATGTTGAATCTGTGAGCAAAATGCATATATCTATGTTCTGTTGCAATCAATCTGTCAGAATCTGCACAGAACACAAGGTGTTGTGTACTCTGGAAGTGTAGGTCATTTGCTGTCAGAAGAAACAGATGAGGATAAGTGAAACAACACAGGTCTTATCAAGTGAGGTAGTATTTATGTCATACTGATAATTGACACTAATCAGAACTGAAAAAAAAAAAAACAGAGAAAAGGGAAAGAATAAACTGTCTCTTCTGGCATCATACTAAAAATCTTCATGAAGAGCTCTGCAACTACCCAAAAAGTATCGCTGGCAATCTAAGTCAGTCCCTGCATAAAGTAGTAGTTTATAGTCTATACAATTGGCAACACAGCAATTTCTAATGAAAATAAATGCATAGACAAATGGCAGATTTCCAGCTCTATGGACATCAACACGTATATAATACGTACAGTATTCCCTTTCAAGGTGCACTGAACCACAACAACTGATACAATTTCACACGTAAATTGTCATCACTGGTTCTGCAACCATTATTAGTGAGACAAGTTTACCTCAGGTTGAGCTGAGCCTCCATGAATTTATACCTATCTCCCTTGTTCTACAGTTCTGTCACATTTTGCCTGAAAATAAGCTAGAAGTGCAGTGTCTTCGGTTCTTGCAACTCATTTTCCTTCACCAGATTTCCACACCAGTTACAGGGTACCATTTATCTTATAGTCACCTTGCTACTTCTTAAATAAATACAGACAAAAAAATGTGTGAGTATTCAGTGGGTAAGGCATCAAAGAAATTCCACAGCTCTGGCATTCAGTTTGAAGCTATTGTACTGGGGTGCTTCTTCATGAGAATTTAATGTTTTGCCTTGTTTCTTGCTTTCTCCTAGCTTGGCAAAATGTATCAGGGCTCTTGGATATTTTTTCCTCAGTATTTGAATGTCTTGCTTCAGAGCTTCTCTTTATTATGAGGCTCCAATGCCATGGTTTCCTTGAACACTTTCGCTTCATCCTGGCACTCTGCCTTGGTATTGCAGCATATTCATCTCAGTTCTTTGGCTTGCTGACCATGTACATCTGCAACCATGTCTTCACGTCTATGAAGTTTTCATCTAGGGCTCTGCTCTTTTTTTTTTTTTTCCTCTCCTGCTCCATTGTAAATTTACCAGAATTAAGGTAGGGTCCAACATTATCTCAGACAATGGCATAACACAGTGCTCTTGAGTAACACAATGTACTCTTATTTTTTTTTCCTGAACTCTAATCCTTTCCCCACATGAAACGGGCATAACCTAATTAATGACTGAAAATCAGCTCCTGACACATAACATGAATGCCCAGTTTGTTTTTCTTTTCTTATTCTGACGCATCAGGAACTCCTGGAAAGAGAAGTCTCATAGGACTTTTGTCGCTCCTGGTTAGGTAGTCTGTTAGATTGGTCACTCTTGTACCATTGTTAGCACTATTATTTTGTCTACTTGGAACATTTTCACTCTTCCAAATCAAATTATATGATGTTTTTCTACATATTCATGACATCAAGCTTCAGATTTCCTAGTACACCCAAGTCTAGAGTTTCTTAATAGTCATTGTTGGTGTTTTCTTTTGGAAATAAATGAGCATGTAGAACTCATAACTTGAATACATTAACTCTTCCTGGATCAGTGTCAAATTCACACTGATTGCTTGATGACAAGAATATACCAACAAGGATTCATTTACCAGCCTTTTCCCAAAGTTGACACTTCACTGAGCAATATATCAAAGAGCTAAGACATAGGATATCCCAAAAGAACAGCAAACAGCTCTTAAGCACTGAAAATATTTTGTTTCATTAAATACTTTACATAGGTTTTCTGTTTGAAAAAAAAAAAAACACAGATACTGTAACTTTGAATGATACATGATAGATAAGACCCATTTTTTGTCAACATGTCTCAACAGACATCCATCAAGATGTGCACAGTTTTATTGCTATAAAAAGTCTTACACGAGTGCTTGTGCTACATAATGTAAATATATTCTGCTTTCTTAACACTGAATTTAATTTTGTAGAATAAAATTACTCTAAAATTAGATTTCTTCTTATAAATAGTTCTTCAAGAAACAGTGGCAGGTTTGGGGAGTAGTTCCCCCCCATCTCAGTGAACTATTTGCTGTTCTATCAGTATCATGCTGGCCAGTAAGATGAAACAATTTCATCAACACCCCACCAAAAGCCATTCAACTTTTAAAACATACTCTTCGGTGAGTGCTGGGAAAGAGAAGCATGGGAAAAAAAAAAAAGAAACAATGAACATTCTTATTAGACTCCTCAACCTGAACTGAAAGCAGCAGGGTTTTGTAATAATAGCAACATGCAGCTATTGACAACTTGTTAACCTTAACACTAGGCTCGGAGAGAAAAACTGTCTGTGCACTAGCTGGCATTTTTCCTAAATAAATAAATAAATAATAATAAACCCACATTTGCAAGCCTTTGTGAAGGAAAAAGTCACAGGGTTTCAAATAATTTTTTGATATCTACTGCTTTCATAACGAGAGATGTTGCTTTTAGGGCTCATACCAGCAGAAAAGAAGGAGTCAGTGGGAGAGAAACAGGTAGCAGATAGTGTATACATGAGAATTAGCAAAATGTTCTCCAGTCATCTAGAGAAGTGATGGTCTAAGTGCAAATTCATGCTAAAAGAACATTGTATGTGTCTTAAATATCAGTGTTGCAGCTTGTTAGATTCGATGTTCTTTACTTTTACAAAGATAATGCCACTAGAAAACACAAGACTGTTAATCATCTTTTACTAACAGTCTACATCACAAAATTGATTCTACATGAATGAGCATATTCCTTTACATTCTGTGATATTTCAGTCTTAAACTAGAAGAAACCTGATGTCCTTATTCTTGTCCTGATTTACATTCATCATCATACACATCATCATACACAGACTGGAAGTCTCCTTAAAAGTATTCTGCGCATTGGTATCTCAGCAATGAATTTTGCTGGGAATGCTTCATGAAGAAGTCTGCCCAAAACCTGTAAGCACTATGTTTAGTTCAGACCAAGGATATAAGTAATGTATAACAGTAAGACTTTTATGACAACAGCATGTCCACGCACAGATATAAGTAACATATGCATGCTTTTAACAAAAAAAGGAAAATGCACATACACATCTTAAAAAAAAAAATCAAGTACTCAATGGCAGGTAATCTTTATAAAAGTATTAGGAAGCATCAATCCTCTCATTATCACGGTGATTTTGTTTTGAACTACTGAATATTTACAGTATGACAAAAAGCCCAGACTCTCAGTCATGTACGGAAGTAGTAAAATCATACCGTGAAGGGCTGTGTCAGCTGAAATACACACTATTCATAATGATGAGGCACTGAATACAGCAGTTTGTTATGCATATTATTTGCAAAGGGTGTGACCTATTCAAAAGCTGAATGAATTCAAAACTACTGTTATGTTCAACAGATGCGGTTAGGACACAGTTCACGTTTTGTTGTTATCCAAGTTTTCAGTACATTTGTGCTCCATTGAAGAGTTACACTAACAAAACAAAACTCATGCCAAAAATTCACCCAAACTACGAACAAAGTGGCTTCTTCATGACAGTTCTAGAGCTTTCTGAAGAAGCAGGAGACAACTTCAATTAAATATTCACACATCTTAGATGACCAATTTAAAAGTTTGAAGCAACAATATTTGATGAATTCAACATATTTGCATTTTTTTTTTTATTAGCAACATATTCTAAACTGTTCCCTTCACTGCATCTGTAATACTTCAGAAGAAAAGCAAGGATTAAACAAGCTATTTCATCACAAATTATGAATTTGCACTAGTATGTTGCTGGGTCAGTCAAGCCTGGGTGAATAATCAAAGGTATGAAGTGCCTTGTGGAAAAGCAAGTCTTTCTGCAGTCCTATGCTGTCACTTTCTGATTTACAAAAAAAGTAACTCACCAGAGAATTGAACTGTTTTCACCAAATTTATTTATTTAATCTACAGATCTTTTATTAATTCTTTTTTATTTAACTTAGAAAATCTAATTTTCAACATAAGGCCGTCCAAGATGATTAACTATGCAGGAAGGATTTTTTTTTCCACTCTAATGCTTTTTCAAACTTAGAAATCAAGGCGATATTCTCAGGCTTCTTCCATAAACATTCTGATCAGTGCTGACTTACCTATAAACTTCCCCAAACGAAACAGTGAAACTGCATCTCATCTTGCTAACAAGACTTACTTTTAACCTCACTTTGTATTTCATTATATAATGCAGCAATACAGACCATTTAAAGATAAACACATTTTTGGTTTGTAAATCATCTTCAAGATTTCTGTTTCGTAAGAGAAGTACAGATAGCTCACATTCATCTTCTCTTTAATGACTACTCCCAGTAGAATGTTTACAGCTTTTTTAACCTGTAAATCTGATGATTCTCTCAAGAGATTCATTAAAATCTTGAACTTGAATTTCTTCTCTTACAACAAACAATACTCCAGTAACACCTTCTAATAATGAACATTTTCCAAGAGAAATTGAAAATCTGTGATTTCCCCATGGTTATACAGCTCATAAATATATTATCTATGATGGTAACTATACATACAAATTACACTGTCTTGCCTAGCAGTGATTGCAATGAAGTATCTTTTCAAAAAAAAAAATTGTGCTGATTCAGACAAGGGAAGGATCAGAACAGCTGCCAGGGTTCTGAGTCTGTGGATAGTAACTTATATTTGCATAACACTATTTTCTTGTAGTTGCACCAATGCAACAACAAACAGAATCTGTTCATATACACATGCCTCATTCAGAGCATTTAATATGAAGTTGCTACAACTGAATACTTGTAATATCTTTAGAGACAGTCTGGATTAGCATTATTCTAATGTTAAGTAGTTCACTTTATATCCAAAGCTGACCATGTTTCCTGATCATCAGTCAAGGAATAGCTTTTGCTGAATTACCACTAGTTCATTCTGGCTCATCAGGGCATCTCTTTCATTGAGATTTGTCTTATAAGATGGCCCATTCCTGAATACATGATGGAAGGTAACTGGGAAATGTTCCCAGTTGATGGCAAAAATAGAAAACCTAAATGATAAAGAATAATAGAAAACCAGTTCATCCCCTCCTCCACAGGGGAAAAAAAAACAGCAAAAATGATTTTCTGCTGAGATGAATAATTATATTGACATTTTTATATTCAGTACTATCAGAGTTGATCATCTTGAAGCAAGCCTAAGTCCCATGTCTAAAATACATGCTAACAAGCAGATAGTGAATGTTGCACTTTTCTTAATTTTTATTTGTAAACGGAATATACTTTTCCTATGGAACATTTGGCATATTTAGGAAGTTCTATGACATACTGTGCATTAGTGCTTTATTATTAAATTTCCTGTTGTTAGAAAAACAGTCCCACTGTAGGGTACTTCCTGAAAGTCAAGGAAACTTTGATTTAGCCTATTGGCCTTCCAAAGATTTTCCCATAAACCATCTGCTGTTATTGCCTATTTAAAATGGGGGGGGGGGGGTCGTCCTCAAAATATCAATCTGAGACAATCTATGGTATAAATGCAATGCAGTGATTAAGATAAACAAATAATTAAGACACTTTCCTCAGTGTAACAGGGAACAGTCCATCATTATGTAACAACTGTGTTTACTGACCAGGCAATTACAAATAAACTGCAGACAGCAGAGATCTATCACAGTATTTTATTAACACCTAAGTATTTTTAAAGGAAGAGAAAGGATTCTTGTTCAGAAAGCAGAAACAAAATGGATAATTAAATGGTACAGCAAGAATCATGGATAGAAAACACTAAATGAGTGCATTCAGTATTCTGCTGAGCTTTCAGTTAAAATCGGCCCAAATAAACTAACACAAACCCATGGAAGTAAATTTTAAAGGTAAATTGCAGATTTAGCATATGCACTATTATGTCCCTTTTAGACATTTAAAAAAAACATACCAATGATACCATGTAGTACAGACAGAACAGAAAACAAGTGGAAGTACCTGAAAGACAGTCTAATCTAGTTTTAACAACCAAAAAATAAAAAAGCTACTTCAGACTCAGCAGCCTTCACCACTAGTTCTCAGTGCCCAATTTTGGTTTGACTGCCTACTTTGACGAATAATTCCACGATGAAACTAAGAATAAAATGGAGGTTTTGTAAGAGTAAGGATTCTTTAAAAGGTAACTGCTTACACGGTCACATACCAAAGCATTGTTACACTAGAACTACTGCCTGGAGTAAAAGACAAGGAAGGACAAATTTAGAAAAGGCTAGCTAACAAAATTCCTTCTCTTCCCTCAGTGATACCTATTCCATTTTTGAGGTTTTAGGAAAACGCTTGCAAACATCTCTTTCACTCTCCAAACACCATAATCCTAAAATGCCATATAGCACAGCATATCTGTCTGCAGATCTGTCTCAAAAGGCATGTAAATAACAGCCTACAACATTATCATACTCAGGGAAAAAAATGGAAGGCTCTTGCACAGTCAAGGGTATCCTTAAATATATTATGAGCTAATAAGACACAGAATCACAGGATGATTCGAGTCAGAAGGGACCTCTTAAGGTGACCTAGTCCGATCTCTTTCTCTGGGTCAACCATGAAGTCTGTTTAGGTTCCTCAGGTTTTTATCCATTCTGGTCCTGAAAACCTCCCAGAATAGCGACCGCACACCCCCCCCCCCAGACTTGTTCTGGTCTTTTTTCTTACCTCAGTGAACCCAGATCATTCATTCCATTACCGTCAGTGAGTACTGTTTAGGAGCTTCAGTGCAGTGAAGTAATAATATTTAAGCAGAATGAGAACACTGAACCAAACAGGTAGCTTCTAGGATGCTTTTCAACAGAAAATGGCAGACCTTTGACCAATTTAAAAATTCAGCTTCTGATAAGAATTTTGAAGAACTTTAGCTTCATTTACAGTGGTCTTATCTTACATCTAGGGCAACTAATAAAATTTACGTCTATAAAAAACAACACCTATTCTCAACCTTACCATCTCTTCTCTTAGTACATTGTATGGATTATATGGATAAGTCCCTCTTCAGAAACTTCATTTCATGCATTTTTGCAGTGAATGTGTCAACCTCCAGACACTCTTGTAGTAAAGAGCACTAAATCATCAACATGAAGCATCAGCAGAATACTCTTCACAAATACAAACAAAATTACACTCCATCTAATGTGTCCACTCCAGAAAACCCTCAGAAAAATACAGATTAATGGGTTTGTCTTACAGCTCTGAATGTCAACTAACTTAGGTCTTGTAGGACCAAGGGAAAAGCATCAATCTCAAGTTCTCTTGCCCTCAGCTCAGATGTTTAAAGCTGAAGCTTCTGCTCTTCTACTGTTTTTCACAGAAGAATAAAATCACACAGCAAGTCTTCCTCAGAAATCAAAATAAAACTAAAAGGTGTTTCACAGATCAAAAGCAGTACTTTAAACTGTATTTAGAACAGCACTCTAGAAAGGCAGTGAACAGATGACTTGCTGAAGTGTGAGCTTGTCTTTATAACCTCAGTTCAAGGAGGCCTCCAAAATTACATCAGATAGCACACACTGAGACAGGAATAGCAAACAATGTTAAGATCCAAGTTCAAGAACAGAAATAACAGCTCTCTCCTGTTCACTAGTAGGTTCCTCTTCCTGTCCCTCACTTCTTTACTACTCCTTGAACAATGAGATCCGCAAGGATATAGCAAGCTCCTGGATTTGAGCAAAAAATCCCAATCAAGACAAAAGGAAAAGGTATGTCCTACATGGAAGAGTTAGTGGCTTTCTCATGGAATCATAGAAAAATTCAGGTTGGAAGACATGTCTGGAGATACAGTCTAGCCAAACCTGCTCAAAGTTTCTAAGTTGCACTAGGCTGCTTAGCAACCTAGTCCAGTTTCATTAGATCTGAATTTTTCCAAGGGTTCTTCTGAATATTATTATTTTATTTTTTTTTTTAGTACGCAAAAACAAAGGAGGAAGCACTTCAATACTTCTTTTGGTTTACTACCAACATTACTTTCTCTTTGAGCTTCAAATAATTCACACCTAACCAGGGATGAATTTTATTGCTAAGAAACACGGTTGAAAACACTGGCCTAGGTTCAGGAAAACAAAAAAGAAAACTGATCTAGTGCAAATTAGCATGCATAACCCAGCCTGAAATCACACTGGCATCAAGGACAGAAGGCAACTCTTCAATTTGAAAGAACTCAATAGAACTAGGGCTCCCATCATAAAGCTGAGTAACATCTCTATAATCTGAGAAAGAAACTAGATGTTGCCAACACAGAAATAACTTGACATGTTTCTCCCCCCAAAATAGTTACAGCTGAGGTTATAAGAACTACATGAGCCAAAGTTCTATTTATTAAAAGAAAGAGGAGAAAATGACAACTGTGGTCCACAAGATGATGCCATCCTTAACCTCTTCTTATAGATCACAAAATATTCTATTAAAATTTATAATTGCCTCAGCGATCAAACAAAGAAATGTCTAAGCACGTCTAACAAGTGTTCGGCTCTTCAGCAGGTATTTTACTACCACAGTAACTTTCTGATGCCATTTGCAAAAGCATTTGAAATTTTGACTTCACTAGAGGTTTCTTACCCTCTGCCTTCCCATTCAGACAAATTTGTAAGGTCATGGTGACGCATATTCCTTATATATACATATAACCACATGGACAGCATTTAAAGAGATGTTCAGATACAATTATCACTATGATCACCAAAGTGTCCTGAACTGTTCAGAAAGTAGTTTCTGTTGATTGTTTGATACATCCATCAACCACTGCCTTGCAGTTTGGTCAGCAGCAATGACTTATTACAGCAATGACTAAATCGACATAGATCCAATTCTCTGAAGTGACTGAATTTTTAGAATTTAGTTAATCTCACAATAGCTATACTACACCACCTGCCAGCTTCATCTAAATCACTTACTCTAAATTTTTTTCAATGATTTCTTTAAAGCTTTTTTAGTGTTTATAATACAATAAAACTTGAAGTACTGTACCTGCCAAAATGATTTACACATAATAAACTGAGACTGTAAATGTTTTTTTGCAGACTGATGTTGCACTATTTTTGATTCAGCCATGAATTTTAAATATTTATTTTTGTTAAGTATAGTGCAATGAAAATACCAACTTTATATATTAAGGGGACTCATAACAAAACCCAGCATTTTTAATCTTTTGTCAGACTTAACAGGAAAGCATTCTATTTGTTTATATTTTCCCAGTGATGTTAAACAACAATAACCAAAACCTGACACTTGCTTTAAGTTAGCAAGAGAAAAAGTACCTACAGCAAGCAGCTGCTGAACAAATTGTGTAATACCTTACAAGAAAATAAGCAGTCCCACATAGCAGTAATATGTCGTTAATAAAGGTTTATTGGTAATTTTAAAATAACCTACATTGTTATTCAGAAGAACACTGCTCAAACACAAAATTGGAACCAAATTCAATTCATTTTATCATAAACTTCTTAGTGAATTTGAGCTGTGTAACGCAATACAATCACAAAAACACTGTCTTATTGCAACAAATTTACAAGCACATTTACCTTTTTCTCCAACTTAAGACAATAAAAATGATTTCAGGTTTAGTCCACCCTATATAGACTATAATAAATAAAAATATACAATTTGAGCTATTGTAAATTTATACAAGTTTCTGTCAGTTCTTTCTCTTTTTACTAAATCAACCCCTCCTCCTGTGTTTTAACTTCTGTTTATTGTCTCAGTTAGACAACCTGGATTTTAAAGTTCTGACAAGCAAAAAGTAAAAGCGATCTCTCTTTTTGACTGAAATACATGCTTAGAGTGATCATCTTAAAATATAACCAGGACTTTTTCCAGTGCTGGATGTTCAACTTAGTAACAGTGAATCAGGGTGAATCTTCTGCTATCACACCTCTTTCCATCACTCATGGAGATGTTAGGAGAAGCAATACACACAAAGAAACTAAACCGAATCCAACCTCATTTCAAACGATGGTCTAATACAAATGCACTTCCATGTCCAAAACTGTGAAATAAATTGCCTAATGGATGGAAGCAGAAGAAAGAAGGTACAAAAGCGTTTGGAACTGTTTCCGTTTAGGCAGAATCACCTCAGGTACTCTATGAACTTGATTCTGAAGACTGTATCCAACTTTAACACAACTTCAAAGGCTGGTCAATGCTTAAACTTCTCTGTTTGGCGAGCCACGAAACACAGAATGTGAAAGGTAACAGGTCCCAACCTAACAAATCGCGATGCCACAGTCTTAATAAAAGAGATTCATTTCTATCACAGCTTTTCTAATTCTTCTGCTCCCCCTTCTCTTCTCTGTAGAAGTATTTTAAATCTACTTGAATAGAACAGAAAGAGTAAAAAGGACAATC
Organism: Cygnus atratus; assembly: GCF_013377495.2. Taxonomy (NCBI): domain Eukaryota; kingdom Metazoa; phylum Chordata; class Aves; order Anseriformes; family Anatidae; genus Cygnus; species Cygnus atratus. The sequence goes on from NC_066374.1 coordinate 16,679,336, forward strand.
ATCCATTTTAAAAGTTTATTCTGTGCAACTTTGGTGAAGACTGCAAAGGTTTAACGTATGTGCATAGTTTGCTTTTAATTTTTTGGTAGAATTATTGCATTTGAGTTACACCATATTTTAAATACCTGCTGCTGACTAGTTTTAATATCCTTAATGCTGAAGAAATGCAAGAAAACATGAATGAGGTACAAGCAATGAGTGGACATCACGTAAATACAATTTTCTTTCTTTTCAGGGGCAGGAGAAGAAAGCAAGAATTTTTAAACTCTTTCATTAAAACATTCAAAAACAAACAACACCCAAACTCTTTTGAGAGTCATTTGTATTTAGTCACCAAGAACATCTCTTCCTTGAGCACACAGGGTTCAGATTGTTCGGTGATGCTCATATGCCTCAGTACTGACACAGACGTACAGATGGAAGATATTACTGGTTCATTTCTCATTGTAAGACCATGGATGCTTGACACATCATAACCTCATTCCCCAGTTAAGAAAACAACAGTTTGACTACACACTAGTAACACATTTCTTTGACAAAGACTATTAATGTCTTTGCTTTCTGACTCACGTGCACTTGCTTGAAGTGGTCATCTTTTTTCCCCGACATGCCAAACATCTTTTGTAGGTTATTTATTTTTCCCTCTCCTTTGTTTGTTGAAACACGTTGAGTTATAAACTCAGCTCAAACATACTTTGTATTATGCTTTAAGAGTACCTTCAGAGCAGTTCTTTAAAATGTTTTTCTTTGAACATGTAGATAAAGCTAAACTCTTAAAGATATAAACTGATAACTGTGCACACTGTCACACACACAAAAAAAGAAAAACTGATAGGCCATGATTCTGCAGCCTTTTTAGAGGTATTTTAAAGACAAGTTGTGTTAAGAAAGCATGGTTTACAGTGTTCTCCTAGACGTATTGTCTTTTCAAGGGGCATATATATGAAGAATGTGAGAATTCGGTAAGAGCATGCAAACACCAAGAATGTTATATATAGTTCTGTTCTAAAGTCATCAGTACTCTAGATTATATACAAATTAAATACACTTATTTCCAGTACCTAAAGACTCCTCTGTAACTTTCACTCCTCAGATTTAACTAGTAATTGTTCAACTGCGCGTGATTTTTCCTCCTCAAGTTTACAATAGAAACACAGAAGATAAAGCAGCAATACCTGATAATTCAACTTCTATTTGGCCAGAGGAAAAGGCCATTGTCAGTTGGCTTGTAAAATCATCAAAAACTAACTAGAACACAAAATGTCTGGTTTACTTTTTCTCCAGTTTTCTTTAAAAAGTCACGAAATTACACATCTCCTGAACATTAATTTTAAAAAGAATAATTCTTTTTATAATAATAATTCCTTTTTTTTTTAATAAAATGATAATTCCTTTTTAACGATAATACTTCTGCATATATACAAGCACTTAACTAACCTCCTGTAGCAGAATTCAGATAACAGAAAACTAACTTGAAGCCCTTAGTAGATGTCCATTCGTTCTGGTAAAGTCTCACATGCAGACAAGGCAGAAAGATGGACAGAAGATGAATTTTATGCATTTCATTACCAATTTTCATCCCCAGAATTATTACTTTGCTGTTGTAAATTAAGATCTGGAACACAAGGTGCATTGCAACATACATCTTCTAAGGGTCAATTAAATGAGTGACAAAATAAAGCCGTTACTCCCTTTAATGGTAGCTTTAGTTTCATGACTTACATCTTGTGTACATTTACAAATTACTTGCGGCAACTATAATTTGGACAAGCTGCTACAGCAAGCTTCAGGTTCCAAATTACTTGAGTCCAGCACTATATACGCATGTTGCGCTTCGTATTACATCATGATTTAATGGTGAAGTTCCTCTGCACTTTTTCTACTAAGATTTCGGGAATGCTATGACACATGCTTCCCCTGTTTAACATTGACAAGTGTAATACTTCTGTCGTAAACATCTTAAGTGTCTGATTAACATCTCCTTCCCATTTGTGAATCCAGCCTGCCCCATGACACATGCTTCTTATTGAAGCTACCCTCCCTTGCAGGAAGAAAAAAAACAACCAACCCTACCACATACCCAAGCAAAACCAGTTATTAAAGTGACCTGTATGCCTGCCAGGACACATGGTTTCATAATTGTTTGTCAAGAGACAGGAAGAAATGTATTTATATAATTATAGAAGTAATTACAAATCCTGCACAATTGACTAAACAAGAGTTTAAACTATGACTTCCACTAGCAGAAATAAAACTCATTTCCTTCTCAAAGTCAGGAAACCTCCCTTCTTAGGAGGAATATCAAAAGAGATGACCATCTAATGAAATCTGCTACAGACTAAAGGTAGGCAGGTGCCTTTGTTTATTTATTTATTTTGGTATTTTAAGTTTTTCCCTACTCTGCATTTTAATGGAACCTGTATTTCTGTCATCCCCCAAATAATTTCCATTTTTGTTCTGGTGGGCAACTACGCATGTTATGTGCCAGGAACTAATGCTGGAAACAAGACCGTGTGGCTTTCCAGGTATCATGATCATAGATCCAGCAGATCATAGCTTTCCATACATACACATGTTAATTTAACAAGCTAGCACAGAGCAGTAACTATGATGGTGTAAGTAGCTGGTTAAATGAAATACTCTGTGCCTAAAGCACTGCAAAGTTTTACATGGATTTTTTTCTATTTAGTATGTATTTCCTGCTACTTTGGTAGACAGCATAAAGCTCATGCAATTACTAATTAAATTCTTACAAAAATAATAAAACCATGTCCTTAAGGATGCAATGTAAACACTGCAAACTACATCACCAGTGACATCTTATTTCTAGACCAGCTCAGAGGAAGAAAATCATTCCCTAAACAGCCATGTCAAATCAAAGCAGTATTCAACACAAAACATTCCCCTGGCAGGTAACCGAAACAGGGTAAGTTTCTCAGCACAGCTCAAGTTTCTTAGGCGTATTTAACCCCAGAGTGATGGGTTTTAAATTCAGTGGCCCACCTCCGCTTACATTTTCACTACTGAAATCCGAAGTCTGCAATAATTTCAGTGTTCATTTGTCTCTCTGAGAACATATTTAGCTCTCTGCTGATCAGGTTAGTTATGTCCGCTTGCAACGAAATAATCCTTGTTGAGTACGTCATAACTTACCTGAGGGAAAACAACAGTAATTTAAAAAGAACTTCCCCTGAAAAGTTAGTAAAGCACTTGCTGCTTAACAGCCTAAATTCTGCCACCCTTGCAAGCAAGAATCCTATACAGCAACACCTTCGATACCATATTAACATTTGACTTCTAAGCAAGTGGCAGAAGTTAAAGTATGTTATGTTTTGTAATGCAAGAAGCAATTATTCAAGGCACTGTTCCAGCAGAAATGTTTTCGCAGCCTGCAAGAAGCTTTGACTCAGATTCTGTTGGATCAAGAAGACTAAGTCTTACGTTATCTATGGGAGAACATTTATTTTCTAAGTGTACCTGAAACGCAGCAATATTCAGCAGGATATTAGAAGCAATGATACAGGCAGGACTTCAAATAAAAAGAATGTTTAATTATGACACAACTTCAGAAAACCCTTTACAGTTTCTTATTTACTGTCAGAACTACCATGATTTGATTGTATCTACAGATTACATTCCATGCTCTTTTAGAGCTATATTCTGTTTTTTATATTAACTTCCACTGGACTTTCATGAAACTTCCCCTGCAAGTGGGGTAAGTTTTTTCTTTCCATTCAAATCTGAAATCTTACTGAACAATTACAGAAAAACAGTATTTGTTGCCTCGATTTAGACACAAGAGTTTTGTTCTAAAAAGTTTTTTGAAAAATTTATATATATAACCATTCACTTCCACCAGATAAAATAAACGGTATTATTATCACTCAAAAATATATTTTCCACGTATTTGACTATTGCTCACAATACAACACCTCAAAGACAATTTTAAGGACAGTTTAAACTCTTCTTACAGTGGAGCTTTTTTTTTTTTTTTTTAAATATGCAAAGCTATAGGAGTTTTTATGCTTCCTGGCAAGTCACTCCACTAATGCAGAGGCTGTAATTGAAAAAGACTGTCTTTTAAACCTATTTTCCTTATTTTACCATTGGATAATGAGAATGGGAGTCTCCCCACAGATCTTAAGGGATAATCAAATTCCCATTTCCACCCTAAATTTCCTGCTTCATATTACTTGCCTTTATATATGCAGGGAGCGTGAATTTTCACAAGAGGAAGAAAGATACGGTCACCACTACTTCACCATGCTGAAGACAAACTGCTATAAATTCCCTCTCAGTGATCTCACTGCAGAAAGAGGTAACAGGGACAGCAGACTATTAATCTCCCTTATCAATTTTTAAGTGTTAAAAATTTTTCATTCAAACAACACCATTTATTCCATCCACCCCAAAACACTAGGACTACAGCAAGCTGTATCTGGAGCCTGCCCACCGACCACGGGTACTACGCAGAACACAGGACTGTAGCACTGAATCCACGTGTATTTTCAGTCTGTCACTTCTAACCCAAAATACACATGAAGAGGTTATAAACATTCACCTACTTTGTCCGCAGAGATGAAGCAACTACTTCACTGCTGGAAGATGACCAACTAATTAAGACAGGCAATTGTAAAAGGTTTTGGGATGCTCTGGAAGAAAGGGGGCTCCATGTAAGTGTAAGCTGACCGTTAGTACCACTCCCTGCACCTGTGATGGAAGGGCATGATTTCTGCAGTGGTGATCTTAGGTGAACCACCTGGTAAGCACACTTCAGCACCAGCATCCCCCAAATCCTTTTATCACCTGTGTCACACAATCAATGTTAATCAAAACCATCTTGTCCTTTTTAGCTTATTGAAAGCGTAACTTGACAGACTAACACAAGGGGTTTGGAGTTGTGTTTTGTTCTAACTTCTCACAAGAAATAACTGGAATAACGCCAAAGACATCAGTTCTAATACAACCTCAGACTGAACCAGTAAACTGAGATCTAACTAATTCCTGTTTTGAGCCAGTGCCATCCTACTTGAAAAACCCTGCTGCCTGCTTAGTGATCGCAGACCCCTTTAAAATCCAGGTATAAACACCCACCTGGCTCTACAGGGCTTCTAGATCTGAGAGGAATTCTTTTTTTTCCTTTTCGTCTCTACCTTTTTCAGGCAGGGCATTACTTTCTACCAAGCTTTCTATAAATTCAACTGAACAGTGCTACGTTAGCAAATGCCAGTTGTTAATATACTTCATAGCTTAGGATATCTACTTTTTTTTTTTTAAAAAACTATATGAATGTGTTTAACTTGAGCTTAGAGCCTGTCTTTAAATGTTAAATTACTAAACAAATGGGTGTTTTAATGGAAAGACTGACATAATTCTTAACTATGGGAGTGTGAATGGCTCCAGTATACGATTACACAAGTCCACGTAGAATACAAATGCAATACAGGACCACAGGTTCAGATCTTTGATCTCCTTTTTTGCAGAGGCTGTGATGTATAAAGCCAATTCCACTGAGCAGACAGTACTACACTGAATATAAATTATCCTTTAACTATAGCAAGGCTCACACTTGAAGAAACGCTGCAAGGATGAACAATGCAGCCATGAAGCAGTGAAGAGTTCTTCTGTAAAAATATACAGACCCCGATCTGCATGGATAACCACGTTCTCAAAAGACATTTTTTCCTCAGCTGTAACTTGGTAAAAATTAGAGTCACATCTGGAACATTCGTACAGAAGTAAAATTAATCAATGAATTAATGAATTATTCTCATTAAGAAATGAGCTAGGAATACTTGCTTTATTTTCCAGATTAAGCATCATTCCCCTCAGCAGCCTAACAGTTGGTCTTGAAACGTAGATACCAACAGTCTCACCTGAACATGGCTTGATATTTAAGCACATCTTCTCCACGTATCTCTTTGGAAGAAGAACCTTCTGCCTATTGAGCTAACACGAAGCTCCCTGGAGTATAGCCATGAATATTCTAAACCCATCTCTTACACACCATTCACAAGTCTCCTTTTGCTAAAACAAAATGCTTAAGAGGAATTCAATACACTTAAGCTGCTCTTCTTCATTTTATTTCATTATTTTAAATAAATAAATTCTATCTCAACTTTTTTTTTTACGCTAAATATACAGCACAAGAGACACTCAACAGTGGAGCTACTAGCTCTGATTTTGCAGACAACTCAAATAGGAAAACAAATTACTTGTGAAAACCTCAGATATTTTGCTCTGTTCTACATAATTTTATCATTAACCTGCTCTTTTGCAGTTACACAGAGATACTAATGAGTATACTTACAATATCCTTATCTCTTTTGTTTAAGTTATAATTTAGGTGGTTCTAAGAAATGGTTCTTTCCCAGTTCATGATGTTTAGTTGTGCAACAACTTCCTCTGTGTGCATGAAAACAGCAGTAAATAAATAAGTAACTTTTCTCCTATCTTACCTCCTTTGACCTATGCAACCTGACAGATCAACGCTACTTCCACCGCTGACAAGAGAAAAGTCAAAATTTATCTTTGGCTTAATCTTTCTGTTCTCTTTGGGTTTCCTTGGTTTCCTTTCAATAAGGCTTGAAGAAGGTGCTCTTTGTGGCTCAGTTTTCTACGCCAGAATAAAATTCAGCAAAAAAAGAAGGCAAGGGTAAGTTGATATTATCTACTGTCCTCAGCTCTGCTTTGGTTCAGTAAACTTGAACATCTTCTCCCCTCCTTTGCCAATTGAGATAAGCAGCAACAATTACTCAAAATGCATTATCAACTCAAGCTCAGAAAGACAAGATCAGACGAGTCGAGTCCCTCTCTCTCAAGCTTACAGTTTCTTTTAATATCCGAAGGGGCAAATAAGTCCCCGTTTGCCTCCTGTCAGATAACTCGGAGCTACTTCTTAAAGGCAACTATGTCAAGGTTGCAAAAGGAAAATGAGATAAATCCTCTGCTTTCCAGATCGCCTACAAGGTTTCTGCTCATAACCAGCAGGCTGTAGGCTTTGTGCCATTATGTCAAAAGTCATAAATGAAGCATCCTTCCCCAAATGCTAAGTAATATTTTATCCTTGCCTTTCTGTGGTCTCCATAGCTGAAACCAAGTATTCATTGGACATCACTGCAGTGCCTCTCTAACCGATTCTAACTGCATCCGGAGCTCGAGTAAATTAAAATATTTCAGCTTGATCTGTGTTTTATCCCATTCCAGTACTCCACATATACAGCAACTTTAAGCTTACAGATCTCTCTCCATGGTTTAAGGAAATCCTTCAATCAGAGAACTTCATTTACAATCCAGCATAGTTTCTGCTCTCCCGTCTCCCCACAGCAGCTAGGCATTTTGATGCAATCCTCATTTAATGCAATCTCCATTACAGGATTATGATCACATCAATAAAATGCTCCATATGGTTTTTTGTTTCTTTTTTTTCCTCCTTTTCCCCATCGCTCTCCCTCTCTCATTAACACCAGGCGCTCTATCTGGGGGGAAAATAAAAAAAAAATAAAATTTAAAAAAAGCAACCGAAAAAAACCAAAAACCCGACACCCCGGCAAATCAAACAGGACGCCGGGATGCTCTGGGGAGGCGGTGGGGGGTACACATCCAACAAAACCTAACAGCCTGTGCCAGCCGCCGTCAGAGGCAGACCGCGGGTCTCCCCGTTCCTGAGCCGTGCAAGTTGGCTCCCCGTCGTCGCTGCGAGCAGAGACCGTCAGCGTTATGGTAGCGGAGCAGCAACAAACGCACATTTGCAATCGCCTGTGCGCTCCATGTGCTTTCCAGGCGAGCAGACTTGCATTTCACTTGGCCGGCTCCGTGCCATTCACGCCGCTCCGGAGGCACCGCCGATGCCCTGCTGAAGAGGGGGGGGGGGGGGGGGGGGGGCGGGGGGCGACGGACAGAAGGTACAACACAAAAGGGTGCGAAAACCCCTCTGCCGCCCCTGCTTACCTTCAGTGCCGTGCGCGCCGAGGCCGTCCCTCCAGCCGGGCTGCTGCGGAGGCTGCCCCGCCGCACGGGCTGCTCGCTCCCCAGCGCGGCGGCTCCTGCCCGGCAGCGGCCGCAGGCGGCTCCCGCATAGGGAGCGAGGCCGAAAGAGAAAGGGGAAGGAGGAGGGGGAGGAAAAAAAAAAGAAAAAAAAAGGAAAAAAAAATAAGGGGGGGGTTCCTAACTTTTAGGTAAGCCTGAGTTTGTTTTATTTCTGTTGGGTTTTGTTGCCCATTGGCTTGCGCAGCCGGCGGGAGGCAGGGACGGCGGTGGCGGCCCCGCACGGGTCCGCAGGGGTCCGGCCGCCCGCCCAAGTTGCGCGGGGAGGCTCGGCCCGGCCGCGCACACCGGCGGAGCCCCGAGGGCAGCGGGCAGCCGCCTCCCGCCCGCGGGGAAGCCGCCGGTGCCGGTGCCGCCGCCGGGCTCTCCCCTCCCTGCCGGGGCTGGCTGCGGGCGCGGCGGCCCCGGGGGGCGCGGGCAGCGCTGCCGGCGGCGCCCCGAGCCCGCCCTGTCCCGGCGGCGGCGACTCCGGCTCCTCCGGCTCCGGCTCCGCCTGGGCTCTGCCGCGGCCGCCCGCGCCCCGCGCCGCCGCTGCCGGCCGGCCCGCCCCGCCGCTGACATCACCGCCACGGGGCGGGGCGGCGCCGGGCCCGGCCGGGCGCCCCCTCCCGCAGGATGCCCCCGGAGCCGCCGCTCCGCCGCCTCGCCAGGGGGCGGCCCCTGCGGGGCCAGGGCCGGGGCACCCCCCCCCCCCCAACCACGGCCGGGCCGGGGGCCTCCGGCGGCGCCCCCGAGGCTCCGCGGGGCTCCGCAGGCGCCGCCGCGCCTCGGGGCTGGGGCCCGGCCCTGGGCCGGGGGCTGCGTGGGGCAGAGCGGCCGGTGAGGAGCGGCCGTGCGGAAACGCGCTCCGAGGGAGAGCTCGGGGTCCGCGCCGGTGTTAGTGACCGGGGGACCTCGAGTTACTGGCAGCGCTTCGCCAGATGCCTGCAGTAGGCACTTCTTAGTGAACGCGGTAATTACTGGTAAATGGCGTTTTCGCTATGCTCTGCTCTTGGGTGAGGAGGCAGTTTTAGGCGCTGTTCTGGTGAACGAGAGAACTTGCACTTAACCCCAAGAGCCTAATCTTTTGCATGTGGCCTTTAAAAATAGTTTGGAGATGGATGTGAAAGCCTTGATTTACCTTCTCCGCTATAGGAGGATGTAGGTAATGTCTCACTTTTATAGCTAAATATAGTTTAAACACCACAATCTCTCTGAAAAAGGTACGTAGGGAGAGGGTGAGAGAGTTCTAAAAACACCTTGTAAAAATCCCCGGTCATTCAGTGAACTGCCTCCATTTTTACCTGTTAACTCATATATTCAATGAGAGGCTTTGAACATGGACCAGAATGAACAATTGCATGGCCATTAACCATGCTAAAGTACCACAGACCAGATGTAATTCCTTTTCTTCTAGGTTACATTTCCACATTGTATTTCAGTTGCCCGAGTTCGACCAATCGCCCATTGTATTTTACTATGTTGGGTACTAAATTCTAGGAATTTAGTGAAATAAGTTGTCACTTCGTTTTTCCTGGTCCCATATATATCCGTGCAGCAGAGGTGCCTCATGCACAAACAGAACATTACCCACAAAGAGGGTTCGTGTCCCAGCCACAGTGCAGCACAAAGCTGAGGAGGATAAGGCCACAACGCTAATACACTTATTTATCAACATATTTTTTTTAATAAAATGTGGAATAAAGCATACATAAGCAACAAAGGGACGAAATACAAAAGCAGCATGCAGTTTGGTTTACGTCGTGTTGATGGCACACAGATTAAGACTGGCTGCCAATCCTTTTCATACCTGTTTCGCTGAGCTGTCGTGACAAGGGATTTCTACAACAGCCAAGTCCATGAGAGGCATATTCCAACAGACAACAGTTTTGCACCTAAAAAGAGGCAAATGATAGTATTTGGACACTTGTCCTCCTTGCCTTCGATTAAATTAAAATTAAGATTATTACTTGGAAAAAAAAAAAAATCCTGAAAGATATTTGAATATTACTGGGAGCCGTACAGACCTACGTGCCAGTTTGTCCTGCGTGAGAGCGATCGAGCCCACCAGCACCAGCCACTGCAGCACAGACAGCTATCAGCACGTCCTGCTCTTCAGAGTGGTGGCTAGGGATGAGCTGGGATGGATCCAGCGGTTCTGTTTGAACTATATTTGAAATGCACAGCCAAAAGTGAATATTGTCATTTCCCTTGCCAAAAAAAAAGTAAAAAAAAAAGTTTGAGAAGTTGATGGCTTATTTAACTGATCTGAGAGGCAAACTGGTGCCCTCCAAAAGGGCAAAACCCCTTCACAAATCAAACCAGGAATGTCATAAAAATGAAGGGTCAGAGTAGGATTAACTATGTTCATGTAGCAAATACATCACTTTACTAAGAAGAAAAAAAAAATATTTTTTCATATCAGAAAGTATTGCTGCTACCCTTGGTTCAGATCAAGGTCTAAATCCTGAAATTGTTTGTTACTCTAAGCACATGAAGAGGCCCCGCAGGAACTATTCACATGTGAAAAGAGCTAGGACCAGAGCCAAAGTTTTGCATACTGTGAAGGTCAAGCTTGCTTCCTTTCTAAGCCTTCCACTTTAGAGAAAAACTATCCGAAATATGGTTTCCATACAGTAACTTCAGCTGATTCTTGTCTCCCTCTTGCTGGGCTGGATGCTGCATGTGCTGTGGCTGAGTTTGAGCAATTTATGTAACACCAGGTCCCTGCTACTTTGGCGCCGGCTGCCTTGCAGGCGGCTGCCTCGCGGAAGAGGGGAGCTCTCCCCGCCTTTCCCCGATTGCTATTTCTATGGCTTCTCTTCCTCCAGACAGTGCCTTTTTGTAAACTGCTGAAAACAAAAGGAGAAAAGTCTCATAGATCTTATACAGCTACTGGCTTTAGAGTTGTTACGGAATAACCTCTTAAAAATGCACTGGCTATAGGACGAATTCTCAGCATTTTTGGAAAGGTCATACAGAATATATTGCTTGAGCAGCCTTACTTTGGTCACCCAGATAAGTCATGGAGAGGCCACTGCAGATGACAGTCTCCAAGAAAGATTGTAATTCACTTTTATGTCTCCATGCAAGAAAATAAGAGACACAAGCCTTCCCTTGGCTATTGGGAAGGGGGTGGGTGTGGAGACTGGTGTAGGGAACGAAAAGGAGCTACTTTTACATGAGTGACAGATAAGGTTGGAGGTCTTTTTCTGCTGAAGGCCTTGTGTGGTTTTGCTTTGTTTCTCTTTTTCTTGTCACACCAACAGAAGAACTCAAAAAACAAATTGTAACTACGTTTTACTACATCTTTTAATATGATTTTGCCTCAATCCCAAGTTATTCTCCATATACTTATTTGAACAATAGTTTCCTTCTCTTCTTTTTCCCTCATCCCCATTTACTGAAAATGTAAAACAAATCTCACTTGGGATCCTGGAGCACTAGCACTGTTTTTACTCCTGCTTTTCGATAATGGATATTCCCTCTCTTTTCCTTCTGTAGCAGCAATATTTATCTAGGTTGCACCATGCTTCCTAACTGCCAGCTGATACTGTATCTGGACTTCACATTGAATACAGTGGTTCTTTTAGACTCCCCTCCTTTGCAGTGATCTGTAATTTTAAATGGCTGAACAACTTTTCTAAAATATTTGTAGGAATACTTTTTTTTGCCAAGAAAATGACAAATCACCTTTATTTTCCACCCAGATTCATAAATGTCTGAAATGCAAGCTAGTTGAAAACCTAGTTTCAGAGCATATCTGCTATAAAACATTCTGCTGCAGTCGTGGTTTTACGCCACTGGAAATATTGCTAGCCGTGATCATATGCATACAGTATTAATTAGAAACAGCAGACATACAAACCTACAGCCGCAACTCTAGATGGACGATTGTCATGTGACAAAATGGTACCTGTTCCTTTCATTCCAAGAGAAGAGACATTACACCCCGATTGATAATATGCAGGAAGTTCAGACTGTATTATTTTGAGTAGGGTTACTATTTCTAAGTACATGCCTTTTTGAGCGAGAGCCAGGCACCAGAGGCGGCTGCTGTCTTGCAGGGCTGTTGCCAGAATGATTACAGTATGGACCTTTAGAAGTCCAGTCCCCAACAGCAGGAGGTAGAACATACTAACTTTATTATCTCAGTTGTCAAGTGACAATGGTTTTTAAATGTCTTGAATAATGTATAGAATACCTTGATTTTTATCCTGAACGTTTTGAGAGTTCACGCGCCCATACCAAAAGGGCATGCCTTTGGAGTGGGAGCGTGGGCCGAGAGCCTGGAAAGATTTTGAAGGAGCTGGGCACACGGCAGCGGCTCCCCACGCCTGCTGGCCAGGAGCTACGGCACTGCCAGCACAGGTGCTGTTTGAAGCTGACTTAAGACAAGAATCAGACCAAGTCTTTAGCTCAGGAATTCCCGGATATCTTTTGTATAATAAATATTTGTTTTGTGTCCTTGATAACAAGAAATTATTTTAGGAATATAATATTGCTGAAACTGATCGTTTAAATTAACTTTATAAACTTTACAAGTGTTAGTCTGTGCTGTTCTCTGCATCTTTAAGGGTGTTTGGGGATTTATGTCTTGCAAAATAGAAACAGACTAGGAAAACTGAAATATATTGTGTCTTTTGCTGTACTTTACAGCACAGCTTGTGTTTAAGAAGCAGTCTAGACATGTAAAATGCTAGAATAAACAATATTTTTTTCATTATTTTAAATTAGCTTGTACTGGAAAGCTATAAATTTCAGAATGATGCACACTAACAGGATTGCATATCTATTCATATATTCAAAACAAAAAATACTAAAAGGCTATTCTGTTACCTGCTGTTATAAATATAAGTTCCCTTAGGAGTTAATGCACTTACAAGTGATTTCCTATTAAAGAAATCAAAAACCAACCAAACCAAAAACAACAACAACAACAAAAAACTTACTTTATTTCCAAATAACTTCATGGTATTTTACTTGGGATTATGAAAAGTCACATCGTGGGTGGTTCTTTTTTCCTTATTTTAGTGGCTTGTTTAACCATTTTAACATATAAACATCATTAAATACTATTTAATATTCATTATAGGCCTTCAAATATTGGTTGGTCTTAAATAAATATTTTTTCTTTACTCTCCTTTCAGCTGAATTGTGTATGCAATTACAGAATAATCATCTGGAGTCCTGATTGAGATTTTGAATTTATGAGTTATGAGTTATGAATTTATCTGTACCACGAGTACAGAAATTAGCTGTTTATTGTGGAGAGCAGCAATGGAAGAAGCCGATGGACCTGTCTCCCTGTGGCTGCGCAGGGAACCAGTGAAGCAGGTCACACCTACCCGTAACTGCTCCTGTGGCTTCTGGACAGAGAGGCAGTTCTATGACACCAAAACCACCCATCAAGAGAGACAGTTTTACGATGCTACGGAGACAAACTTTGAACGTAACCTGAAAATTTCAGTTGCACTTTTTAGAAAGTATTCTTGATTCAGCTGTCACATCAATTATAAAACATTAATTACTTACCCTTAGCTAGTAACAAAGATGAAGAGAAGCCCCACCATCGTGACAGGAGAGTTTTGCAAGACTGTAAGGAAAGGATTGTCATGAGTGTTTCAAACGCCCTGGCCATTTTCATCCGACAAGCAATGGGATAAATGCAGCGCCTTCCTTTGCTCCTTCTAGGGGTTCTAACGCCTTTCTGCCTCACCTGTAGCTGCAGAACAAGCGTTGGGTAAATCAGGCACTAATCTGGATCTGGGAAGACCCATTTTTCCTCCAAGGTACTCTCCTCAACCTGACATTTGTCAAGTTGTTTAATTTCTGTGCCTGTCAGATCCTTATTAAATTTGAGAAGTAATAATTCTCTAATAGATATATTTTAAATGTTGCACAAATTATGTTTGAATAAAAATATCATCGGCATAATGCTTGATATAGCTCAAACTTTTCACATTCAAAAATGCCATTGATTTCATGTGTACCTTACATGCCTAGTGTGCTGGATTTATTTGTATTGTCTTGCTGAGGGAGCAAAGGCCTGTTAAAATAAAATGCTTTTAAATCTTTATCAGACCTGGATTTCTTAGTATTAAGTGCATTGTATTTCACAAAAGGGAAAAGCATTTCTTTTTAGCAAGAGGATTTTGTTAGTCCATATAATATTGAAGAGAGTTCCTTTCCAAAAATTAGATTTCTGAAATTTCCTTGAAGTACATACATTGAGGAGACTAAAGACCTCATCTAAATCAAATTGCATTCTGTACTAGGCCCAGTGTGCACTCAGATGTTCCAGTTTTTTAATGTTTTATTTATTTTTATTTTACTTTATTTTGCTGACTCAAATTAGCATGTGTGGAATACCAAGATTATGAGAATAAGCTGTCTTCTTTTCTTCAGGATAGTAAATAAAAGTGTTTTTTTTTTTTTAAGTGGTGCACTAGGAACTGCTTCAGATGGGACTCACTGCTTCTATCTTAGAGTCAGGGCAAAACTGAGAAATAAGGCTCACAGCCCTTTTTAGAATCAGAAACTACAGCAGCCTTACTGTTTCAGAAGATAGATTCTGTTCAGGTGAGTATGTTCCCACTGGATAGGTAAGGCGTGTCCAGACCACACATAAGCAATGCTATTATTTGACAATCATCGTCACGAAAGAAGTCCGGTAACACCAGCAACAATAGAATTTGGCCTCCTTTCAAATTAGTAGCCGAAGAATGAAACCTAAAGGAGACTCTTCCAGTAAGCAGAATCTTTGAGTAGTTAGAAAAAGTCTGCTAATGAGGTAGTGATTTGATGAACCCTCCCTGAAAAAAAATATTTCTGAAGTTCAGATTTCTGGAAGCAGGAGGGAGGCATAAACGCCGTATTACTTTGCTTTCTGATGCATGATTTGCAGGGAATGATGAGCCCTGGCTTTTCATGCTCTGTAACCTGAATCTCAGAAGTGTTTATCACTGTTTTTATAACAGGACTTGGGAAAGAAACAGTTGTGTCCCTTGTCTCGGTATCTTTGAACCTAACTTTGAAGCATGTAATCCTTCGTGTGTTAGGGGACAGAGGAACTGTTTTTGCAAAATAGTTTCCAAGAATGGAACACAGACCTGGAGCAAACAAAAACATTTGGTCTTGAAACGTAGTAGATAGGACTTTCTGAATAAAGAACTGATCCAGGGACACAATAATAGCAGAGAATGTGTATAAATACTTCTCACTGGGTACTGCTACCAAGTGGTTAGTAATTCCCATTCCAAAGATTTCTGTATTACAGTAGTGAGGGAGGTTGTTCATTTCGAAAATGCTTGGGATTGTTTTGGAAGAAAGAGTTATCAGAAATGCATACCACTTGGATATGGATTCCTTTCCTTCAGTTTGTAACAAAATGTTTCTTATTAAGTTTTTTATAGGATTATGTATCATACTAGGACTTGCCTTTCGAAGCAAGAGCATAAAGTGGTTTATTGACAAGAAAACTAAGGATTCAGTATAGCCTGATATGTCATTCTTGCCTGGTTTTTGCTTTGACCTCATAGGACATTATAATCTATCATTACATTCTTGGCTATTAGGTGTGGACACAAAATATACCACCTGAAAAAGTATTTTTGTTAAACAAAATCTGAATTTGCATTTTTTTTGTTTGTTTTTGTTTTTTTTATCACAACTTCACCTGTTTTTAGTATTTTACTGAAATACCCATAAAAATAAAACCACGAGATATATGCAGGCAGAAAACTCCTATCCAAAATCAAAATAATTATTGCATTATCACAAGTGATTTTTCAGTAGTAACTTCCTCCCATTTCTAAAATATTTCTATGACTAATGAACAAATGCAATCTCTCCCTTTATCTTCTTGAATACAGAGAGAAACAGGCTATCATTTCCTATTGACAGATGTACTGAGCTCTCTTTGGAGACCAGACTGGATGTAGGCCCTTATTTATAAAGAGCTGACTGGTAGTATTTCCAAACCTGACCACAAATGTGATATACAGTTATGACAAGGAGAAGTGTTAGCTTTCTCTGTGCCAAAGTTTATCTATATATAGACAAAATATATAATATTTGAGGTTAATAAAACTCACACACTATTAAAATGCTTGTGAAAATTGAAGATGTGCTTGTAAAAGCTTTTTGAGATAGTGTAAAAATGCCATCAGCTGATGGTAATGGTTAGCGAGTATTTGAAGTGGAGAGAAGACTCTAAAATTGTAATGAGAGATTGTTAATGAGAACGTAAATTCTAGGTACACCCAGTGAAGTGGCTGTACGTCGTCGTCAGATTATGACATTCAGTCTGACCGTGTTACAAACTGATGCAAAAAGTGATATACAAAATGATGCAGTAAGTGAATTAGACTGATTTTTGTGTTGAAGTTTCCCAATTATCCCACAAAGGATTCTCAGCATTTTTTGAAAATCGATTTAACAGTATCAAGCTAGGAACGCACTAGCACTATTCATTTTAAACACAGAAGCTTGTATTTCTATTGGCTTTTCAGAGTTTTCCATTAAATAGTAGGAAGACAGGCTCCTTGCATCTGAAACTATTTATTTGCTGCAAAATATCAATTTCCCCAAATAGTGTGTGTTCTAGAATATTTTATCTCACTGCTTATAAAAACAATTTAATTTATTGAGAATTCGATTGCCATTATGAAAAACTTTATTCTAGACTTGAAGAATGTATCTAGTGAAGAATTCGGGGTGACTTCATACGGCTGTTATCTGTAGATGGCTGCATTTCCCATAGCAGATTCACTAGAGGGAGTCATAGGCAATGATACTCCTTCAGGATCTCCAATAGGTTTGCAACTAAAAAATTAGAAAAGGTTTTTGGATAATATTTAGCAGAAAAAATACCAGATAATTTTAATCACTGTAATTTAATTTCACTGCCTAGTTACTGATTATTAATGAAGCTGTTTTACCCTCACAAGGCATCTATAGCAAATCATGATCTTGCTTAACAAACAGCCACAACAAAGCAGCAAGATAAATGTACCACACAAGGTTTTAAATCAACATATTTCTCAGTTAATATTAAAAACACAGACACGGTGCTGAGAATATACTCACAGGAATTTTACAAAACAAAAATCAAACATCAATACAAATCAGTTAAAAGTACATTGATGGTCGTTTTTAGCAAGACTTCTGCACCTTTGTCTAATTAAGCTTTGCCTAGGCCTCCTTTGCTTTTTGTTTAAATTTCCATGTTAGATTTCCAACCAGTAGAAGAAAATCAGTTGTATTTTAAGTTTTATATAGCATTGTTGTTGCCAAAAGAAGAAAATGCTCCTTGGAAAAAAACTGAATTTTTGCTGTCCTAGGCAATTCCCATGTTGAAGCCAAGTTGTAGGTTCACAGAATTTCTCTAAACTGAAAAACTAGGAAAAAAATGGTCTTAATCCTGGTAATTTTGAATGCAATGAAATAATATTCTGATTTACACAGTAAAAGTTGTAGATGATGCATTTGATTTATAGTAAGACAATCAACAACAAACTACTGTTTGTTTTTCTTAACACATGATTATTCTTTTTCATAACTGGTAGCTACCAACATAGCCTGAAGGTCTTAAATTAGCATTCATCCAGTGAAATTAGCATGTACTTCTTTCCGGAGTCTAATAATAAATGCAATTTAAAGAAACAAACAACTTTGTACTTATAGTACTTAATACTGAAGCACAGCTTGCTTTCAAAAGATAGCTACTTATGCCCATTATTTGAAAAGAACATGAGACAAAAAATATACAAGTGACATTTTCTTAAGTGTCTTAGGTATACAGTTTAAAAATATGTGTAATTAGCTGCACCACTATGGCATTTATGGCTGTGATTTTTTTTACAGACATAATCAGGGTAATAAAAGCCCTAGCAGTCTGGTGCAAAAAGGATTTCTCTCAACTCCTGAACTTGAACTATTTTTAAACTGATATTAATCAAAGATTTTTCGGTTTTGTCACTTCAGCTGTATCAGTATACTTTGCAAAACTTGAGCACCTAGTTTCACTCTAAGCATTTAATCACTCTAATTTCATCAAAGTTCTCTGAAAATTAACTAGGAAACAAAAATGGGACCGGCGAAGCCTGTGCTAAAACCTCTCTCAACTCCTCCATTGGTGTTCAGTGGATTAGATCAGAGTTTTAAATGTTAATCCTGTATATTATACAAGTTCAATTAATCTTTCTGCATTTAAAATACACATTCCTAGAGAAGAAGAAAAAAAAAGTTTTGCTTGTAATTTGCATTATTTGTTGCTTTGTTTTCACTCATAATCTTAGCTGTGGACCACAGACGCATTGGGGCAGGCAGGGCGCTCAGTGCCCAGCTCCCGGCCCTGCCCTGGGCACCCAGCGCCCCAGAGAGGAGGCCTCATGGCCTCTGGGCCACTGGTGCCAGGCCTCCAGCTCTTGCGCAGCACACAGGTGCCTCCTGAGGGCCGGGGGAACCTCCTGTGCTCCATTTTGTGCCCACTGCCTCTTCTCCTGGTGCTGGGCACCACGGAAAAGAGCCTGTCTCCATCCTTTTGCATCCTCCCTTCAGGTTATTTGTACACACGGATGAGATCCCCCCCTGAGCCTCCTCTTCTCCAGGCTGAGGAGTCCCAGCTCTCTCAGCCACCCCACACAGCAGAGGTGGTCCAGGCCCCTGATCAGGCTGGCAGCCCTCCGCTGGACTCTGTCCAGTGTGCCCAAGTCTCTCTTGTTCTGGGGGGGTCAGAGCTGGACACGGGACTCCCCAGGTGCGGCCTCACCTGTGCTGAACAGAGGGGAAGATTCACCTCCCCTGGCCTGCTGGCGATACTTTGCCTAATGCAGCCGAGAGTACCGTCAGCCTCCTTAGCAGCAAGGGCCCATTGCTGGCTCATGTTCAATTTGGTGTCCACCAGGACTCCCAGGGCCCTTCTCCAGAGCTGCCTTCCAGCCAGGAGTCCCCCAGTGTGTCCTGGTGCTGGGGCCGTTCCTCCCCAGGGGCAGGACTCTGCACTTCTCATTAAAGACACTTTAATTATTCTTGATGAAACGGATTTAGGAAGGAATGAGTTTTCAAGACTACATCTTTCAGGTTATTATCACAATGATGTCATTAAAACTTCTAAAGATATTTTGAATCTTCTTCTACAAAATAAGCACATGGACCAAAAAACCTTAGTGTGATACTATCAAGTTTGATAAATCTAAGAGTAAATAGCCCAGAATATTTATCATTTGAGTTATGATTATTTATGATATTGGCTATACATATATATAATGGAACACAATTTGATTAAACTTGATCTTAATAGGACCTAACAATATATATATATATATTGTGTGTATATATATATATATATATATATATACTATAAATGATCATAATTTGAGGAGAATAATAATTTAGTTCTCTGAAAGGGTATAAGATGGGCTCTGTTTCCTGCCCAGCAATGGATCTTGGGCAAAAGCTTGAAAATTTGCCACTTTTTCAGTTCCAATTTTCATATTTATGAATAAATGTTGAAAATTATCTATAAATATTTACCATCTTTTTCATTATCATTATCATGAATTCAAATACAGAACTCAACAGGACAATCTCTACCTAACTCCAGGTAGCTGGGATTTATAATTACTACTCTTAATTATTCACAGAGCTTATACTTAAGTTACTTACCTTCTGCTATCATGAACACTTCTTTTGGCTTTTCAGCAGTGGAAAATTTTGATATTTGTATTCTTTGTAGAGAAGACGGCTACTGAAAAGAATTTACTGTCATGATTTTGATGGTTTTGTTTGCATGCCTTGAAGAAATGTAAAGGCAGGACAAGGCAAACTAGGCCAAAGCTGCTCTTTCTTCATAACATTACCACAAAGTGACTTAAATTGCTTTAACTATATAAAGAGGGAACTCAGACTTGCTCACAAGTTATTGAAGCTTAAGAAGATAATTCATCAGCTGACCTTAAGTAACTGACCAAGTCAGTGCCCTCTGCCCACGGCAAAGGCCTGGTAAAATACATTAACTTAAACTTTGGAACACACTCCCATCCTGCTTTTACTGTGGTTTAGACCACACAGGTTGTAGTTGCCATGGATAAGCTGATAGTATGCTTTAATGCATTGCTGTTGTAGTCACTGGTGTGCCTGAACCCCTGCTTATAGCAATATATTTCTGCTCATAAAAATCCCTGCACAGACAAGACCAGCTTTTGCTTTTATCATTATTTCAATCGCTTTAGTGTAGATCCAATTACACAGGTATAAAAGTGTTTCTACTGGCATACCCTGGCATCAGTACAACAGCAGTTAAACAGATAACTCTAGAATCAGGATAGTTGTATGAATAGCAACAGCTGATCAACAGCTATGCTGATAAAATTTAAATGAGATCAAGCCTAAATCTTATCTAGCTCTGACAACAGGAATGTCTGTTATGCGTCAGGCTTACTGGACGTGAGAGGAGAGTAAGACCAGAAGCTGACCTCAGTAAAACATTCCTCAATTTCATGTGGTTTATCCTCCAACACAAGTCAGAGCTATCCAGGTGTCTAGCTACACTATGGACAGTCATGTCCTAATCCAAAGACACCCAGGTACGGCAGCAATAAATGCCAGATTTACGATTACCACTGGAGTATGTACATTATGGCATCGTTGAACTATATTTTGACTACATATCACTGTGTATTATAATTCCCAATGAGCTCTGCCTTCTTTCAGTATGTGAAACAGAGACACAGACTGTAGATCTCTTCAGAGAATACAATTTTCTGCTGGGTAATGGGTCAGCACACTAAAAGGCAAAGGTGAAGTACTGTAGTCCATCTCTCCTTCTGCTTCTATTCATTTGCTTGCGACCTGTCTGTCGTAAATGAAGAACAGAGACTCTGATCTGTTTTAGACCTGAACTACAAAAGGTCTCGCTTTAGTCTATGAAGGAAAAAAATCTCAACCTGTAATCTGTACTGCCATGTAATTCAGGGCATATTCAAGCTATGGTTAAACAAAACGCTTTATCTGAACTGAAAATAAAGTATGCATTGCTGTTGATGTATCTGCCAAATTTAAAACATGATATAAACTAAAGTCGACAGCATAAGCCACTCAAAAAAGGCCTCAGGGATTCCAAAATGTGCCTTAATATTTATTTTTCATATTTGATTGCAGGTTATGCACAGGTAAGTGTAGTGCTACCCTGAGGGTTTTAAGTGTAACGTAGTCAACCATGATAATACCTTCAGTATCTCAGAAGACAGTTCTCACAATGACTAATGCGAAATGAAAGCAAAGCTGAGTGTTTTTCAGACTAGTGTTAAGTTTCCTCTACAGTTATTTCAGTATCTTTCTGAAATGTTTTCAGTGTTTGCCTATGCATAAGACAAAAACAAATATTTGCCTATTTGTATCACTATATTTTCCATTGCTCAAAGCACCCTAACATTAACTTGCTTTTATAACCCTGTAATACGTGTGAAATTGCTATCCTCCTGTCTATCCACTTCCTGCAGTAATTCGGACTGGTATTTGCCCGTCATCTCCTCAAACATGAATCACCAACCACTGACACATACACGTGTAGTAGTGACAAACACAAATTAGCCAGATACAGTCTTCTTCAAGTGCTCCCATCCATTTTAAGCTCTCTCTTAGTGCTGAATGATGTAGGAGCTAGTCATAGAAATGCCATGTGCTTATAGATATTTTTCTTAACCTTAACTATTTTAAAATAAAAATGTAATATAATACATTCAAAGATGCCTGTATGTATTACACAAATATGCAAAACAGAGTTATGCCTCAGAAGGAAACAGTCCTCAGATCAGACTCACCAGCTCTAGCTGCTTTATATCGTTCAGCTGATAGAAACAGACTACATCTGGCTTAACAGAGAGCAAATTTCAAGCAGCTTTACATTGTTAGAATAGCACAGAACACCAACAAGTACTACTGAACTTAATTTTACCTCTGATAAGAGGAACAATTAAAAAGAAAAAAAGGTAAAGGGTAAAGCTAAGTGTAGGCTTCTTACACAGCCTTTTGCTGGGATTATACTTGCAGAATAGGATCAACAAAAATTAGCATGCTAAGGGAAGAAACATGGAACATAACTTATCTTGAATTTCTGCCCCTCTTCGGGGCTTAGTGTCAGTATGAGGTTTTCCCTTGTTTTGGCACTTAAGGCATGGAAACCCTTCCAGAAACACAATTTGAGAAGTGAGATGGTATGTACAAGAAAAGAGGGATGATGCCCTCATGGCCTTTTGCCATAAGCAGCTCTGTTGTTAGAGCATATTCACAAGGTACAGGAGACCATGTTCTGTTCTCACCCGCCTGCTTGTGACTAGTCCCTTTTTGTCTGGAGTGTAAGTCATTATGTGTGCTTAGAGGATGTTCTTCTATTGTCACTTTAACTTAAATGCTGGCAGCTACCAAAAAGGAGTTCTTTCTGTCTCACTTGTTTTAACACCAATGGTTCTAGAGGAAGCCAAGTTCTACTTGAAAATATGAGATAATCCTAATTCTGGTGACTAGGGTCATGATTTCTGTATTGAGGTTGTTTTCTTGGCTGTGAGAAGATGCTTTATCACAATTCAGTTTTAAATATCTGAGGTCCTGTCTTGTGAACATGGGGTATTACACCGAAGTTCCTTCCCCTTTATCATCATCATAGTTGAGTCAATGGATTAATATTTTTTGTTATTAAACTATAATAAATACAGATCGTAATTTGTGTGTAACTAACAAAGTTTTGTTACTGAATATAATTTTTTGAGCAATCCTCTGAAGTAATTTTTTAAAATACAAGATTCATATAGCAAAGCATTTTAAACACGTTACCTCCAAAATTTGGAAAGGTAAAGGTTATTATAGTATTTCAAGACTACAGTTGGATCCATTACTTATGAAAAATCTGAAATTTTACTCTTGGTTTTCTTGCTTTCTACAAGCAAAATGCATGCATGCGTAAACCGAGAATTAGTGTTGGAGGTTTCTGTGGATTATAAAGTTATTCACATCAAGGGACTCTGGTGACATTGTACTAAACTGAAAAAAAATAGGGCTAAAGTGGTTTGTTCTGTCACCAGGGCCCCTGAAATGTACTTACAACCTTTTTTTATAGTATAGTACTCCCATTTTTAATTTACATTGCACAAGGAGCAAGTTAAAATCATTCTTCCTTCACTTTTTCCTACGTTTTACTTGTCTTCTTGGTTACCAACTACCCATGGTATTTCAGTTTTCTTAGAACTACTTGCAACAATATTTTTATATGCTGTATCTTCTTTTTTTGAGCCTATGTTGTTTTATAAACTGTTGTTTAAACTGCACCCCTCTGAAAGTAAGGTTATTGAAGCGGTTATTCAGAGTTTATGGATTCTTTCTCCTCTTCAGATGCTGTTAATGAGAACCTTGGTTCTCATCATTCCTCTGTCCATTAGCTTGAAGAACCGTGTACTATTAGGTGGGCTCCTACAGAAGGGACATAAGCTTCTAGTATTTCTCATTTTATGTTTTTTCAAACCTCAAATTGTTCTAGCTTATCCCAACCTTCGACTTTAAAAAAAAAAAAAAAAGTTTTGCTTTTCTTTTGCAGCCTGTGATTTTGCTGCTAATGAGGATGATGCCATTATCCTAATCCAACTTACTTCACCTTCCTCTGACCGATCATGGATTTACTACACAGACCAGTGCAGTAGAGTGCAGAGACCCCTGAAGCACTACGGCTTCATCAAAACAATTTGCAGTTGGGCAGCTTAGTTCTGCCTTTCAAACTGGGCTAATAAAATTATATTCAGCCACACTAACCTGATTATATTGCTTTTAGGCTCTATGCCTGCATTTCTGCACACTGCTGCATTATGGCATAGAAGCCTATCTCCTTATTTGGTGACCTCTGGATTGCCTTAGTAGTCTAGGCTGTGAGAATTTACCGCATTCCGGTGTTAAATTTATAGTGACCATGTTTTGTGACAATGAGAATGCTCTGCTACTGTACAAATCCTCTTCTGCTCCCTCTCCGCTGCCACCATGGCTGAATCAAGCTTTGCACTATTTCCCCTGTATATTTTATTAAAGTTATCAAAGATGTTCTTTTTGGTCTGTAAGAAAGACAATGAAATCTGGCCTGGCAGAGAGTGGTGCACCCAAATGTTTCCCATAACAAAGCCGATAATTGCTAGCGAGTTGCAAGCCTCAGTCCAAAGCAGTAAATAACGATTCTTATTTCATGATCTAAGCAGTCAATCCCTATCAAATGTTGTCTGCATGCACCAGTGACAAATTTCTGCAAATAAATCTTGTAATAGGGCACCCTTCTACTCTGTACCAACCTCAAAACGCATTACTGCACCGGGTATTTAAACACTGGAAAGTACAAAGCATTTCACAGAATTAATTTCCTCTCTTTCATGAGAGAGATATAATGCATTAACTGATTTGAAAACAGAGCGAGTTTCTTTTATAATATGGTCACTCACTAGGCAGGCTTTCCACAGGGCACAGGAGCTAAAGTAAACAATCACTTAAACAGAAGGAAGCTCTCCAGTGCCCTGCTATGCTGATGTTTCTAGAAAAAGAAAGAAAACAAAACAACAAAACAAAACCCAAACCAAACTAACACTTCATTGCATGTTGAAAAGAAAGTGTAAGCACTCTGCTTAAAAAGCTTTAAAGCATAATTGAAATTCAACATGCAGATTTCTGTGTTATTACAATGCTGTGTGCACTAGATCATTTGCTGAGCAGCCAGCATTTTAAACAACACATTTCAAGAACTTTGTGCTGGTACAATAACAATGCAGAAAAATTAGGATGACAGCAGAAGTATGCTCAGCCCCATAAACAGTCTTCAGCTGAAAAGGGAACTACAGTGCAGTGCTAGCCTATGTACTAAGAGGAAGAAACATTTCTCCCTCCATGTGCAGATGGAACGCAGATCACTAGTATGCTGACAAGCTGAACTGAAAACAAAGAGGTAAGCTACATATGTACTGGCAGGTAAGCTCACTGATCTTTTTAACCCAATGAGCATCTGATGTGATGTGAGATTCACTAAATTATATATTGCAAATCAAGGTCAGAATGAAGGGTGACTCAGAATTTCGAAAGTCTCCCTGCTTCACTGACTCAAAACAGTCTTGAATTTCAGTGTACTTTCCTTTTTTTAATCACATTTTCAAACTGAAATCAATTTGAGCATTGGACTAAATGTATCTAAACACAAATCTGCAAGAAGAGGTAGGAAAATAATTCAAAAAAGCAATTTGATACTTGTGCTTAAACTACCATGACACTACTGCTGCTGTGCACACAGGCTGATGTCTCAATACGGAATGAAGGTACTTGGCAAGGAGGGCCAAAAGGTTGAACTTGCACCGTAACATTCTAGGCTAACCCTCCCTTTTACTGCCTACTGTCACAGCAGAGAGTTGAAGTGGTATGAAAATATGCGTGACTGAAGCCTCCTCATTGCTTTGGAAGATGGATGACGCTTGCAGAGCAATCCAAAGCCACAGTGCGCAGGAGAATTTGGTCTATTGTGCAAAGTGGTAGCTGTGCCACATAAAAATTATTAGCAAAACTATCAGACCACTAACCTAAAAATGAGATCCTGATCGATACATGTGTCTTAAATATATAATACAGAACTACATTTTTGAGACTGTAAGATATGTTTTGATTTTGTTCTCAGAATAAGTCTTATTAAAGAGAAGTATGTACAGAGGAACAGTGTGTGAAAGAGTATTTACACGCACGGATGTGTATTTACACTCATTGAGGGTTTTACCATTCATGACATCCTGCAGGATTCACTGTCACTATTAGGACTCAATGAAATGCCTGTTCTCTGAATCAGTCCTCCATTTGTCTATTAAATCCTTCTATTACATACAATATAAAGAACTATTTGCAAGAGGAAAATGTAATCTATACATTGAAAAGAAGAATACATTAACTCTCTAATAAGGCCTTGAAAAAAAATTGTGATCTTGGATTATAGCTGTATTTGCCTATAACTGTAGATCATTAGCAAGGCAGTCTGAGTGAAAATAAGATTCCCTGGCAACCCTCCCCCTCTTCAAATGCCTGCTCAAGCAGAAAAAAACAACCGCCCTGCATACATATTCCAATGAGCCACTGTGGGGCAGTAACAACAAAAACATTCCTAAGCAAAACAAGGGGCTTTCAACAGCCAGTTTGCCTTTTCTGAGCAAAGGATATAAAGAAACAGTTCTTCGAAGAAAATTTGAGCATTAGGATTTCCAGTCTTCTATTGTAAAATGTTATTAGTCTTTTTGGGAAACATTTTATAGATATGCTTAGCTTCAACTCATCCGAGAGACGAGCCTGCATACAGCTGTTTTGAAGCTCTGTTACTCATTTTTAGAGAAGTGAATAGAGGCTGCATGTGAGATACACAAGACTGTAAGACACTATCTGGATTTTCTATGTGTGCATAAACTCTTCTACCTGAGGGCTAAGTAAATAAGTTCTTTTCAAGAGATTATTCTCTGTGCAGGAATTTTTCGTTGTAAAGCATAGAAACCTCTGAAGATTAGATATTTTTGTGCAGTCTTTGTTCCTCTCAGGGCAAAATCTTGAGTGAACAGAAGTTATTACAAAAAATTCTTCTATATCTTACGGGTAAAATAATATATTTTGCTCAGTTTTGGATGTAACTTAGAACCAGAAGTACTGGGCTGCTTTGGATCTAACACTTCAGATCTATAGGTTCAAAATTAGAGTAATAGTTTGATCTTTTCTTCTATCCCAACCATTCTGTCGTTTTAACAATACCAATGAAACATGAAGAAATTTGCTGTTGTTTTTTTTTACATAGTACCTAAAAGGAAAAAAAAAACAAAACTGTTAAATGTCTCTCTCTAATTACAGTCTGAGTCATGTATAAATATAAGATTTCCTGTAATATTCATTCTCAATAGGCATTGCCCTTTAGTGCTGTTGAAAGTTTTACCAGACAAGCAGTATATGCTAAAATCCATAGTCTGTAAAAATAAGTATCATACTTTGACTGAAGTGGTAGAAAAAAAGGATCAAGACATACAGAGATCTGAATTACAGCCATGGCTCTTCAGATACTCTTTGAAGATCATTTTCATTTCCATTTTGATCTTAAATCTTACTCATAAGTAATTAACATTTGGGGATGCCTGACAGATGGTATGTACCACCTTGTCTTTTTGGGCAGTCTTTTCTTGTCTTGAATTTTCAGATACATTCCAGACATAAAGTAATTTTGGGAAAAAGAAAAAAAAAAGATAAGTGAACTTACTATGCCTTGCAGACAGCAATCAGAAGAAGCAGGAAGCAGGAAGATACTTCCAACAGTATCTTTAAATATTTCATTTATGAGAACTGTAGGTTTTCAGATCTGTAATACCAGTCCATTTTTACAAAGACGAGGCTATAAATTTCATGCAAGTAGTACCATAAGCATGATTCCAAGTACTTCTCTTCAATATATCCCAGCTAATAAATATAGCTGATGCTACTGATACTTCATTCTGTCTGCATGGAGATCCCTTACTGGTAATCCCTGAGTTTCCAGCATTCATGATTCTCATGTTTAACTCTCTTTCTACATTCATTTTTGTTTGTTTTGTTTTGCTTTACTTTTTCATCAAATAGAATCACTATGAAAAAATACGCAAGAAAGTATTTGGAAAATTTAAAGGTATCTGAAAGACTAGGCAGCCACTGAATTTTCAGTTGAAAGACCTGTCAGTCCTCATAACAGCCTTCAAAGCTGCATTAAGCATCCTCCTCAAATTTTATAATGCCCCTCAGTTCTTTAAGATGATTGTTGTTATATTCTTGATTTTTTTTCCTTAAAGTGGGAAAATTTTTGTAGCTTAGAGCCAAAATTTTGCTCCACAGAAAAAAAAGGAAACAAAGAACAAAAAAGTTAGAAAGTTGGTAATATGTAATCTTCCTGATTCACCTTGAAGAATCAAGACAGTCAGGAGAAGACATTGTATTTAACCACTATTTTAACAGGTGAATTAAATGAGTTCCAGTAGCAGAACATTTCGTCTGAGGTACATGGAAATAGTAACTACAGTCGCATTTTTAACTATGCTTCATGAGACATCTTGGCTGCTCTAGTATTAGAGATAACAAAGCATGAGGCATACCAAAAAAAGCTCAGTGTGATTTTCACATTCCAAGATCCATTTGAAGATTTGCCAGTTATAAAAACAATCTTTCTGTCTCTATGATACCTAACAATTTGTGCTCATAGGAGCATGGTTACATTACAAAAGGGAGATTCAAGCTGTAAATCGGCACTTGGAGATGAGGAAATCAGTCCATCAGCAGTCCATCAAATGAAAAATAAGAGAAAATATTAGTAGTGCCTGCAGAAATTTGATGTACATGCTGTTACTTTTAATAGATCTTTGTATTAGCCCCTTGCTAAACTCTGAGGCAGCCTTTTCTAAGACAGGCAATCCTACAACATCTCACGGCCACTGTCAAATAACCAAATCTTAGTTTAGGGTGCTAAATGTTACTAAATTAAGAGACTATGACTTCTTTTGAGTTGTGATTGGAGATCCCAGGGTTCACTTTTTCAATCTTTTGTCTCCAAACATAGATATTCCTACTCAAAACAAGACTGCAAATGTTCGCATAACTGACCACTTGCAATTTGAGAGGAAAGAGAGAGTAAATCAAGAAGAATACCCTCCTTAGAAAAACAAAACACATTAAATCTCAGTGTCAGTTGAGTTCATACACCTTGCACAGCTTTATTAGCCGCTGGGCCACGGGGTCCCATTCTCCTATGGGTCTTTACTTCATTGATAGATACCTTAGACTCTCAAAGTCCAAGTTCCCCTGTCATTTATATAGAGTTTTCTTTCTTTACCTAAACTGGCTAGACAGTGGTAGTTGAAGAGATCAGAGTGTGGATTCCATATTATTATGAGCTGCAACCTCTGTGTAGTTAGGACTCAGGGAAAATCACCTCAGTGATGATGTTTTTTCAATGTCTTTTACAGTTTCCTCCTATTTAATGATAGTGGTACCATTTTGGTTTGTGTTTTAATGGAAATTACTTAGTTACCTTGAACTAGCCAGGAACATGATTTTAAACAAGACCAGGAGAGCTTTAAAAAAGTCCAGATACTTCTACTATAAATTCACTGTTTGAGCACAATTTTTTTGTGTCTGACACCACACCCACGGGACTAGCTATAAATTGTGGTCGGAGCTGGGGGTGGTGGTGAACTGTCTTGTATTAGAACTGGCTTAAACCTCTATTTGACTGCTTTTGGTTAAATTTCCCTAGCCAGGTCATACTAGAAAATCTTGGAATTGAATCATGTAGGTAAAAGATCATCTAACTTCAGAATCTTAGTTGCTAGTTGTTAGCTTTTTTTCTAAGCAATAAATTTAGAACTAGGAGTATATATCCCAAAATGTACATTTTACAAAAATTAAAGGACCACTACAGAAATTATATGAAGTGCTGGAGAATATAATCTTTTCTGAACTGTCTGACACATTCCAGAAATAAATCTGTGTTAGAAACACTGATTTTATATACCCGCTTTAAACACAGAAGTGGCAGTTAAAACCTTGCTGAACAATGCAGTGCTACTCTATTTCTCAACTTGGAAAGGTGTTCATCCAGCCTGCTCAGCCAGGATGTTCATCCAGCCCGCTTACCATTTATGAGACATTGTGTTAGCATTGAATTAGCTTATAGATTGTTTTAATATGACTTGAAGCAGTAGGGTGTATAATTGTTTGAATGTTCCTTTCCACTGGCTGCACAGCATTACTTCTTTCTGCACCTGAGAAAGCTTTTTCCTCCACCTGAACACCTAACGAGCAAATTTCCAGACATTCGGAAGCAAATGCAAACAATTTAGAACAAACCTCGTTCCTGCGATTAGGGCCTAAAAGGAAACTCTGCCAAATAGAGCCCGCACAGCTAAGTCTTATATTATTTTCTGTTCTTTTCAGTGATTCTTGTTATTATTTTCTTCAGCAAGGCACTGCAGCACAGGACTCCTGTCCTTATCCTAATTCCTGTTTTCTGGAGAGACAAGTAGTTCACACTCAATACAGTAAAGTCTATACAAATACAAAGCATATGAAGACTCAGTAATGAAATGAGTAGATTTTGGTGCCATTTAACATTTTTCAGGCTGCTGTTACTTACTGCAACAATTTACCATGTCATGTTGTTGATACTGTGAGTTAAATTTCCCACTAATTAATAAGAGGACTTTACCAATGAAGCTCTGCCTGTGACTGAAACTATGACTGTGCTTTGAATTGCTTACACATACACAGTCTACAGAGTACTTGCATCAATCACAGTAGTGTGTGATAAATAGCATTATCTGACTTAATTAATGTCTGCGTAGCATTTTCAGATCATAAGCAGTCAAAAACACTACCATGATGGTTTTTACAGCTGCTAAAATTTTTCAAAAGCCAGAAATAAAACACTGAGTAAAGGTAGTTAGATGGGTTGGCAATTAATTGGAAAATCACCAAAGATTACATAGTGAGTAAAGCAATTACTGTAAAATGCAGAAATGAGAAAATGCAGCCATTTGGGATATCTGTTATTAAACCTTCAAAGGAATGTAAATATTTCATTTTAAAAAAATTATTTTTGTATAATGCATTAGCTTGCAATGAATGTGGAATGTAATGCATGTGGAAGTACTCCTTGGCCAGCATGCGAAAGTAGCAAAATGCCTAACACATTAAAGCTTCCATGTGAAAAGTATATGCATATTAGTTGACAAGTGAGATGAGAGCATATTTATGCTATTCTAAATATAAAATATTGTATGCTTGTATTTACATTCTCTTCTTTAGACGGTCAAGTTATTTACTAAGTCATGGATTTGAGTCAGTTACATTTAGATGTAAAAGAAGTTCCAGAAATGGAATAAATGAGTGACATTAGAAGACCAAGTAATGATACTAAGTAATGATCAACAATGATAATTACTTTTTTATTATTATTATTTTATTTGAAAGTTTATGATCTACTAAGGCTTACAATACTCTTGAAAGGGACATAACATGAAAGGTGTTTTTTGTATTGGCGATAAACATGGTTGAAGGAAGATGGTCAAGGGCTCCATGTCTGATCCTTACGCTTGGGTCATACTTCCAGATATGATACCACAATGGTAGAAGTGTACAAACCAAGCAAATCCTGTTATTTATTAAAGAATCTGTCACTATAACCTTTTTTCAAAGTTAGGAGGAAAAACTGTAACATATTCAAAAGAACATAAGGGAGATGTCCATCACTCCGGAGTTCTATGACCACTGATAATATGGGAAGTTTGCAGCAGTGACAAACGTTGACAAATGGCAATTGATAATGACAAAATGGCAGTTGGCCAACTCTAAGTTTTATTTTGTACTATTTTCTAAGTGATAAGTATATGTTGTACACGAGCGATGAATTACCTATTACTATCCACTTAGTGTACTACACAGTTCTCTAATAACGATGCCTCACAGTGGTAGGATTGTCATATAAGGGAGGGGTTAGCATCTGAAGAACTTGCAAGCAAAGCAGGTGAGGAGCAGGATGGGGAACAGGCCCAGAGTGACATGCTCGAGTCACACACAAGATGGGGAGAGCAACGACTGAGAACAGAACTCATGCCTCCAGGCTCCAACTAGTACCTCAAATACTATACCATGTTACTTACTTGAGACAGTACTGGGAGTTTCGTTACTGTAAACACACTATATAGTTACAACTGTTTATAAGTGCGTGGCAGCATTTGGGATCCATTTTGTCTAGTACTTGCCACTGAAAAACAGCCTAGGAGAGTTTTTTGCTTTTGATTTTTCAGAAACATATCAACGACACAAGGGATTAGATATCAAAAGAAGCTTGAAAATGATTTATTGAAAAATATAGTTCTTGCCAACAGAACTAGACAGCTGAATTGTAGAAGCAGCTACACTTTTATTAGACTAACATAAAATAAGAGGTGTACATAGTCCTGGAGTCCCTCAAAGGTCCCTTCATCATTATCAGCCTCCATTCTTGTGAAAGGAGCACTGAGATCTCCAAATCACGTGTGTCAGGCACATTTTCTCCTCCCCCCAATCTAATAAAGGTCTGTTTATTGCAAAAACAACACTGACTCTGTGAGAAAATTCTGCCACAACTCTGTTATGGAGAAAGATCTTAAAAGATAAATAGCACTAAGGAGATCTGTTTGTTTTTACCGGTTGTTTCTGTGAAGGAGAGGTTGACTGGTGTGTATCTCTGTAGGTACAGACTGAAAACAACAAAGGGTGATTTATAATTGCATCAGAAATGGTATTTCTATTTGATTCCTTATAGTATATGATATTTATTATATGTAATCATGAAAAAATGTGAATTATAGGACGCTAAATACACATGCCTCATTTCAGAAGAAAAATAGTTATACTCAAGAGTGATATAAACATACCTTGTGTACCTGGGGTCCAGCTCTCTTGCTGGAAAGTGCCGCTAGAGCTTAAGCAACTGCGTGTAAACAGCATGAAGAGTATGAAAATATACAGTGAGGGCAAATGGGGTAAGCAAGATAGATTGTAAATGGAATAGAGTAGGAACTAGGATAAAAGAGGGATATGTAATTTCAGGAAAGACACATGAGTGAGGTACAGAAATCAAGATGAAATAAGTACAGCCAAGAAATAAAAAGTAATAATTCGATCCTAGTTTTTTTTAGCAAAGAATAGTCTACATTTATACTGCCTACCATTACTTGGAGAAAAAAAATATGCAAGATTTGGAAAGACTTCAAAGACATGAGAGAAATTCCTTGCTCTATCGTACATGTATTTTTTGTATGACCGTTGATCTTCAGCTATATATATGTATATATATATATATATATATGAAGTAGGGAAGAGTTATCAATTAAACATGAAACGGGGCAATGCTGTATAAGCAGGTAGTGGAAAAGTACTAGGACAAAAAAAAATGCAGGTAAATACTTTAAACAGAGATTAGAAAAATAGAAAGACCTAATTATATTTGGAGGCATGACATTCAGCTTATAAAATAGAAGGACAAAAGAAATGGCTATAGTACCACATTTTCAAACTGGAAAGAGTTAATTTCTGCAATAGCAAGTAAAAAGAATAAAGAAAAATGATGTAGCTTCATGAAAGCTGATGTTGAGTTTGAGCTGGTATTAAGCTATCAAATATTTAGAATGGAATGGAATAGAATAGAGTAGGTCACTTGGAAGGGACATACAAAGATTATTGAGACCAACTCCCTGACTACTTCAGGGCTAACCAAAAGTTAAAGCACAGTACTGAGGGCATTATCCAAATATCCTCATCCATCTTGACAGGCACAGGCCATCAACACCTGTGCCAGTGCCTGACCACCCTCTCGGTAAAGAGAATTTTCCTCATGTCCGCCCTGACCCTCCCCAGGCACAGCTCCATGCCGTTCCCACACGCTGCCTACCAGGGAGCTGAGCCCGGCGCCTCCCTCCCTGCTTCCCCTGCTCAGGAGCTCAGGCTGGGGCTGTGGGCTCTGGCCTCACCTGGAAAGGGCTCCCGGGCCCTTGGGCGCAGGTGGCCCCAGAGGAGGCTGGTCAGGACCACTATGGCCTAGTAAAGCCTCAGGCTCTGACATGAAGGTCCTAGTAGCCCCGTGACTGTGTAGAAGAAAACTTAGTTCCAGTGTTGTACCAGCATTATCATGTCCTAACCACAGGTAAGCTCACACAAGATGCGCAGTGTTGCATGGAAAACAAAAAGAAGCAAAATTTGTACCGAAAGGAAAAAAAAAAAAAAAAGGAGAAAGGAGAAGAAGGTAAATATTGTAAGCTCTGAAGGTGACTTCAGAGAGGCTAGGCAGGATGCATTAAAAATGCCTAACACAACTAGATGTGTATGGATTTCTCAGAGTTTGGCTTAGATCAGCTACACAATAAACTATTAATTTTACTTTTTTGGCTTACACCCTAAAAATTCCGTGAATATGAATATTATGACTAATAGTATTAAAGAATGACAAACTAAGAGTCCTTCACAACACAGTAAATTTCCATTATCATTGGCAGTAGCTTTTTTTTTTTTCAGTTATCTTTCATTTAGTAATTGTTCTAAAAACATAAACAAAAGCATAAAAAGGGAAAACAAGAAAAGAGATTTTTATGTTTACCAAGAATTGTACTTACAATTCTGATCATACAGATATACTTGTTTCTAGCATAAGAATACATTGGTTAACACTTAAAAATGTCATTACACTAAATACTACTTCATTTTAATCATGACATATAATGTAAAAATGAGTAAAAAATTCACAATATTCTACTACTTGAAATGACAGTAAAATCTTGCTGTAAACTTTGGCTTTCCACATAAAAATATATCTGAAATCCTGTGCTTTGTATGAAATTGGAGTGGGAATGCTTTGCTTTTTGATATCATTTGAGATTTGAATCTCAGTGTATGTGGGAAACGAGAAGGCTGCAGTGGGCTGCGCAGCAGAACGACAGGTTGTGTGCTGTAAAACAAAGAGAGAATTTTGGCGCATCATATTGGTGTGAAGAAGCACTGCTGTGGGGCTGTGTAAAAGGTGTGCTGGGACTGGAAGAATAAAGAAAACAGAAACAGAGAGAGAAGCCAGCTGTGAACAGCACTGTTTGAGTTTTTTTACTAAACAACCTATTCTAGAAAATGTGAAAGAATATCATCATAATTTAAAACCATTTTTAAATGATTACTAATGCGGCTTCAATTATGTTTTCTTTGCTTGTATCCACATGTTTACAATCTCATAGAAAATGGTGAGAATGACTGCTAAAGATGCCAGATAGTGTATATTTTCCTGCAAGTATATTTTCATATTAAGCAAATGTCAATACAAACACCTGCAATTTGCATGGCTCGTAACAGCAAGAAAAAATGTTGGTTTGCCACCACTCTCTTGGAATAAGGTTATTGTTACTTTGTGGCTGTCACTGTGTGTATTTTTGCACTTCGAAATGTAAAGAAAAATATGTTGATTATTAAAAACATTGGTGTTTGTTCACAGAAGAAAAGAAGTAAATACTAATATATAGCCTTCAGAGAAGAACAGAATGAATTATAATGGATTTTGAAGGGAATTCTCTATCAAAATTCAATGTTTCTTTGGAAGTAATTTGGTTAACACTTAATTACAAGGTAAGTGCAGAAGCAAATTGAAATATGATGCTGTGAAAAAGACACTGAAATTAATTCAGAAATTATTCCAGGTACCAGGACAAAGAACAAAGCCATAACGTTTTGTACATTTCATTTCTTCTTTCTCTGTTTTACACAGCTGAGTACCCTGAGATCCGTGTGTATTAGTCAGCAAAGAACAAGATTCTGTGCTGAACTTTGACCAGAAGCATATTAAATTTGTATTTATTCCCTTCTCTGTTGGCTGAGACATTTGGGTAGGAAACAAAATCTCACATCTCTTTGCTCTATGGCTGAGAATTGAGGAAGAGACGCTAGTTGCCCAACCTTTGCTCTATCCTTTGTGTCTGCAGTGAACAACTGAAGGGACTGCACAGAGGTATGTTTCTGTCTCCTGGTATTTTCATGACAGATTGTCCCTGTAAATGAAAAACCAAATGCCATTTTTGAGCAGACAACTGGTCTGATCCTTCAGGCTTTCTGGGCCTGAATAAAAACCTACCCATACCAGTGAAAATCTGCAGAGTGGTTTCTATGGGGAAGTGATTGAGAAAACAGCCTATGGGGCACTTACAGATGCTATGCCTAA
The DNA here is from genome assembly GCF_013377495.2 of Cygnus atratus. NCBI lineage: Eukaryota > Metazoa > Chordata > Aves > Anseriformes > Anatidae > Cygnus > Cygnus atratus. Next base: position 16,715,151 of record NC_066374.1, read on the forward strand.
CATCTGTATACAAGGTAGAATGAAATAGCAGTTGGTTAAGACCTAAAAGTTGCAATATTTAACATGGCCTTTTTTGTTATTAATTTCAGTGTTTTTCTTTTGCTTTCTTTTTAATTTTTGAATAAAAAAATAAGTAAAACATTTAAAAAGTGATTTATGTCAAAACAAAAGAAAGAATTCACATATTATTGCATTTACGTGATGGCTTGTTACTGACAATCTATTTACCCACTTGTACATTGCCTATCTTATTGCAGTAACTGGAATATAATAAAGGACGATGAATGTGTAAATTCAAGTTACAAATGTCTGAGAGAAAACAGACTATTTTAGATCCTGCTCTTGTTGTTTGAACAATTACACAGGATTCCACATATCATTGTTGTGGAAGGTACCGAGCAATTGCATCAGTCCATCAGGGAGTTCTGCTTCCTGCTATTGTAAACAGGCACATACTTTTTAAATGTGCTAGACAGAAAAATGTGTTTTAAAATGTTTACATGGTATGGCTGGATCAAAAAAAGAAATAAAAAGGGAAGGGAAGGGAAGGGAAGGGAAGGGAAGGGAAGGGAAGGGAAGGGAAGGGAAGGGAAGGGAAGGGAAGGGAAGGGAAGGGAAGGGAAGGGAAGGGAAGGGAAGGGAAGGGAAGGGAAGGGAAAAAAGAAAAGAAAAAAGAAAAGAAAAGAGAAAAGAAAAGAAAAGAAAAGAAAAGAAAAGAAAAGAAAAGAAAAGAAAAGAAAAGAAAAGAAAAGAAAAGAAAAGAAAAGACGAGAAGAGAAGAGAAAAGAGAAGAGAAGAGGAGAAGAGAAGAGAAGAGAAGAGAAGAGAAGAGAAGAGAAAAGAGAAGAGAAGAGAAGAGAAGAGAAGAGAAGAGAAGAGAAGAGAAGAGAAGAGAAGAGAAGAGAAGAGAAGAGAAGAGAAGAGAAGAGGAGAAGAGAAGAGAAAAGAGAAGAGAAGAGAAGAGAGAGAAGAGAAAAAAGAGAAGAGAAGAGAAGAGAAGAGAAGAGAAGAGAAGAGAAAAGAGAAGAGAAGAGAAGAGAAGAGAAGAGAAGAGAAGAGAAGAGAAGAGAAGAGAAGAGAAGAGAAGAGAGAAAAGAAAAGAGAAGAGAAAAGAGAAGAGAAGAGAAGAGAAGAGAAGAGAAGAGAAGAGAAGAGAAGAGAAGAGAAAAGAGAAGAAAAGACGAGAAGAGAAGAGAAGAGAAGAGAAGAGAAGAGAAGAGAAGAGAAGAGAGAAAAGAAAAGAGAAGAGAAAAGAGAAGAAAAGAGAAGAGAAGAGAAAAAAGAAAAGAAAAGAAAAGAAAAGAAAAGAAAAGAAAAGAAAAGAAAAGAAAAGAAAAGAAAAGAAAAGAAAAGAAAGAAATGACTAGTTTTCACAGCTCCCTATAAAAGAAAAATAGAAATACAGGTATTTCAATATTGGTGTAGAACAGCGTTTTCAGGAAAGCAACATTCACTCAACTATAGTTAAATTCAAAAAGTAGTTAAAAAATAGTTTATACTAGGAACAAAAACAACCAAATTATCAAGAACCCATTCCTTAATTTTGTAAGTACAGTACAAAAAATAATTATCATCCTAAAGCTTTGGGATGCTAAAGATTAAAAAATAACTGGATAGTAAGGAAGAAGTAGGGGAATCACCATGACTTAACATTTTTATTTTCTAATGCAATTTCTTAGGTCAAAGACTAAATGGTACTGTTTGTTTACAGAACAGTCCATGGCATGTGACTCATTGATAAATGATTCCCAACATGAAAGCATAGGTAAAATTTGTATCCGTACGCATTATGTGGGTTGCATGTCTTTTGCTTGAAGGTATCAGAGAGCTACTGGTCAGGTCAACTGCATGAATTGGGACAACAGCACCAGGGCTCCAGTCCCCAAGTACCTTATCCTAATCTGGAAAGAAATCTGCAGGATTCGTTTGAAAGTCAACGTCAGAGTTGCCCTTCTTAAAACACGATAATAACTATGAAATTCCAGATGAATTACCACTTTTCATTATCACTTTCTAACATAGTAAGTAAATAGAATCCATTTTTACAAAATCCATATGAAAATATATAGCCAATCGTAAACCTTATTTAATTCTCCATTATTTTTATGTGAGGCTAATTGGTGTGCTCATGATCATTACTTTTTTCTGTTTGGGATTTTCTGTGTGTTTTTTTCTACTTTTCTGTCTCTTTAAAAGATCTTGTGTTAATCGTAGCCTTTTCTATAAAAAACACTGGCAGACTCTTTCAGAGGAAGCAGAACTGCTAACTTTGAAATTACCCTTAAGCAATGAATTTAAGGATATTTTTATTCATGTACAACTTTAGGGCAAGTATCTTGTTTAGGGAAGAGCTGTGGCCCACCTTATTGTTTGGCTTCACTTAATATGCCCTTGTGTCAATAATGCAGAACTAGCTATTTGCTGAATAAAACAAACCAAATACTAACAAACAACGCCAACTAGAACAAGAAATCTTGATATTCTAGGACATGAAATATTAGGAATCTTGATATTCTAGGAAATGACGTATTAAGAAATTAAAACAATGCATTTAAGGGATTAATAACTAAGAAGTCAGAGGGAAACTGTCATCCAGTTGACATCCTTCTGATAGGGTCTTAATGTAATTGTTTTTTTGTCCTTCACTGCCTGACATTTCATCAATGAGCTAGAAGAAAACATCAAATCTTCTATGATAATTATCATGGATTACACAAACAAGAAGTAGGGCAGGTGGCTGATACAGATCTCTGAGGTGAATTCCAGCAAACACTATGTATAACTGTACAGATAAAACCTCACATATCTAGGCCCCAAAATACAGGAAGTACTTACAGGATAAAGAAAACACAAGGTCATTTGGATCACAGTAGGTAGATGGCTGAACTTGAGGCTGTGGTGCTCAGGGGCCGAGGGAGGCAGGTGAGGTGGGGCCCTGTCACTGTACCGTCCGTCCCTGTGGGACACAAGGCAGCAGCAACGCCAGGAGCAGCGGGGGGCCAGGTACAGCACGCAGAGCTGGCCTGCGGACAGCGGCCATGTCAGGCACTGTGACAAGGAGGCCAGTCTGTGGTGAAGCCAGGGCACGATGTTTGCAAGCGAGGCCAGGGTCAGCAAAGCACAAGACCAACTTTATGAGTTACCTTCACTTTTCTGTGGATGCGCTGAAGTATGTTGTGTATTCACAACCTGGCAGGTATCAGAGTTCACAAGCCCCAAATCTCATTAATATCTGGGTTAGTTAGCTCATTTCTAATAAATAATGAAAAGACATAAAGTCTACCGCTAGAAAAACTGACAATGCTTGAATTTAATTGACAGGAAACTTACTGATCCTAAACACACACATTAAATTATTCTCTGTCATCCTACCTTGCCAAGTAAGGGATTAGGAGAAGAGGAGGGCTTTGTCGAGTGATCACAGGAGGCAGAACACAGCAGCTACAAGGGACACAAGGTGGCTCGACGCACAGATGCCTACAGGTGCACCCAAGCACTGCCTTTTCCTGCTCTAGAGCATGCTTATGCTGCTCCTCACCTCTACACAAGTCCTGCACAAGTTGCTTGCAGAAGCCACGAAAACGCCTGCCAGCAGCTGGGCAGCCACAGCGCAGGGACAGCATGCAGGGCCACTGTGAGGCAAGGCCCGGCTGTGCCGCCCCCATTGCCGCCCACCTTCAGGAAGCTTCCAGAGCTGGCACTACTTGGCCGTGGGCTGCCGTGCTGTCTGCAGGGAGAGCAAGGTGAAGTGAGCAGCGGCTTGGGCTGTGCTTTCTTTTGAGGCTGACACTTCCAGAATCCGGCAGGGACTGTGGCCCCTGGTAAGGTAAGAGTGCGGCAGTGGCGCGGTGTGAGGGGCAGGGCACCATGTTGTGCCGCGAGGAGCGGCAGGGGTTGGCACCGCCATGTCATGATGTTGTTGACCTGTCAAGTTGTATGGCTTCCTCCATTGCTATCGCAGTTTAAGATGGCTAGCATAGACCTGTTCAAAAATCCTTGGAATTAATCTTCTTTGAACCATTGTTTTCAGCCTGAGTATCAAGAGGAAGTAGTCTCCCTTGATTGCCCAGGGATTTCTGAGAGAAAAGGGACACCTTGGGTTTCTGGGTGTTGTTCTTATGATATAGTTTCAGACGTTTTCTAATACATATTGTTGATCTTATTCCAGTGTTTCTGGTAAAATGTTTGTGCACGATGATACATTTTAGTTGGTATGTTTTGTCTCCAAAGTCTATCTTCTCTGCTCGATTTGTGTGCTGTGTTTGGGAGGCACCAAGATTTTTAAATAGTGATGAAACAAAGTTTTTCTTGAGAATGTTTTATCATGTTGTTAGAAATCCACATACAGCAATTTATATATATATATATATATATATATATATAAAATTAAGCTTTTAAAATGTGTGTTTAAATTGTTCATTCCTACCTAAAGCAGGGCCTTCCCCCCCACACACTAATCTTTGTTTTTCTTTTTTCATAAGTACATAGACCTCTTGATGCCATTGCTACTCCAGCCATTTGTAGAGGCCAAAGCCTTTATGGGACACCTTCTTAGCTACTGCTGGGAAGTTTCCATCGTGTTTATTTTTGGTGGTGCTCCCTCTTGTATTCTCGGCTAATGAAGCAGCAAATATTCCTGAGCATGAGGTCTTTGTAAGCAGATTTACCCTCAGTTCAGAAGATGGTGTCTCTCACCTACTTGAGCTTGCAAAGTGCAAGACTACAATATACTTGTTTCTTATTTATTGGGATTGCTTCTGTGCTGCAGGTAAATCCCTAATTTAGGGAGGGGAAGGGGCTAGCTCTGTTTAATTTATCATTCACAGCATACCAGTTGAAAGCATGACAATTTTTAAGAGGGGAAAAAAACCACACAACTGAAGATTCATGTTGTGATCACCAGCATGTTGTAGAATTATTGTCGTTTTCCCTGAATTTTAATTGAAAACTGAAATACTTGCATTTTGTAACTCCCTTACAAAATCACTACTGTAATTACAGCTTTCTCTCAAGCTTAGGTGTCATTTGTGGTTGATAGTAGTGTTTGAAAGGTTGACAAATAAAGGGATTAGATTAGTTGAAATGGGAGTTAGCAATTTTTAATTAGAATTTTTATTCTTCTTTTCTGAAACATTCCTTAGGTAATGATGGATGGTTTTTTTTACATGTTCCCCACAATCAAAATGTCTAAACTAACATCCTTTTCCATCTGTGCTGCGTGCCAAACATCAAAACGATTGCCTAAGTTTTTACGTTGTGAAGTAATGTTGCTGAAAATGCTATTGTACTTTTCACTGCATACAAAATGTACGGTTGTTTTTTTGTATGCTTGTGTATTTGTGTCTTCATTTGTTACATATTTCAATACTGTTGAATTTGGTAGAGTTTAAACAGGTGCTTGAAGATGAGCTTGCATGCTGGGCTCGTCCGAACGAAGGCCAGCGGCTCATTGAAATTTTATGATAAAGCTGAAAACCTTGGCCACTGAAGTTACAGTTGTAACAAAGAGAAACTGGAGAGAGCTTACTGACTAGTGAGCTTAAAACTTAGTTTTTCATGTTACTGGTGAATTTACGGAATCTATGGTCTTAACTATTTCTTTCTGATGGAGCTGACAATTAACGTTATTTTATGCTGAACAGGTGAGATTATTTGACACTGTGAGCAATAAGTAGTGAAGATATAAGAAAATGTGTGAAGGTAGAAAGTGAGATTGTATATGTTGGGAGACAGTTTAGGTAACAGTAAATACGCCTCCAGTTCTAAAAAGTGAAGATGTCATGTATTCATTCTGTGTGTGTATTGAAAATGTTTGTTAAATATGTAATTAAAACAGTTATTCAGAAAACTTGGGCACCTCAATGTACTGAACAACATGGGTGTAAATTCATGGCTTCGAGAAGCTGTGAATAAGAACAAAAATCCTGGCCTGAATGATCCTGTTAGTCAAACTCCTACTAAACCCAAGGTATAATGTTTGGCAGGACGTGATATTGTCCATATGTTCTATTTTTTCAGCTGTATTCATAAATAAATCACATTCCCATTAAGAATACTCTACCTTATTTCTTGTCATCTGGGAACTTTAGGTCCTCATACAAAATTGATCTACTTCCTGTTATTCTTGTATTATGCTCTCCCGAGTTTCTATTTATTATAAACAAAGAAACTAGTTATATAAATGCAGCTTCACAACTTTATCACAGAATACTCTTTCCCTTTGGTGGTAATTCTACCAAATATACAGACTGAAAGAAAAGCCTTTCTTTGTGTTGCTGAAATACAATTGTTTCTGAGAATAGGTCTTTCCTCGGCACATCTCTGTAGGATATAACTCATTAAAATGTTATGTTCCTTTTTGTTTTTCATCACTGTCCCCTTCATAGTAGCATGATCCCTTTATGCATGTGAATTGTATAACCTTCTTGCTTAATGCTGACTGCCCCTGCTTCGTACTCTAAGTGAATACTGTCACTCCAGTCCATGTGGCATTGTATAAATCTTAAGAGATAGTGAAAAGAACAGTATTCATCATAATATTGATTCTTGTGGCAGTCCTGTACTTGCTGTACTCCTTCAAAACTATTCCCACTTGCAAGTCTCCTTTGATTTGAAATCTGCTTTTATTAATCTACCCCAGTAATTCAGATATTGTAAAGTAACTCTTTAGATTTGATCTTTATACAGGAATTTCTCTAAAGCTTTGCAAAAGTGTATATAAACTATATCCTTGCGTCTTTACTGTTAAATGTCTTTTTCCCTTTAAGTGTCCAAAATGTCCTTGTGTTCCTTTACTAATGACCAAAGAAATTGGACAATTTGTGAGGAAAGGCTATTGTATTCTTACATCCTATGGTATGCTGTAAAAGGTAGGGAAACCAAACTGGTGCTGGGAAAGGCTTTGGGTAGGGAGCTGGCCTTCTGCTAAGAAGATTCTCCTGCTTCAGTAAGCTCAGAGATTGTTTTACATGAAGACAGAGCTAATGCTGATTGAACAGCAAGGATCTGAAGCAAAGGGATCTAGCTGGGAACCACAGAATCTGAGATCTGAGGTTTTTTTTGTTGTTGTTTGTTTGTTTTTATTGGCACTTGTTCTGTGACTAGGAGCCCAGTTAGTCATCAGCCTTCTCTGCTGAGAAGACATGGAAGCCAGACGTAGCTGCTAATGAACATTGTGTGCTTTCTGTTTACATCCAGTGTTGGTTATCTGTACCCAGATACCCTCTTGACAATGTTTGCTGTTGTTTTTTTTCCTTTGCTTTTTAACACCCATCTCATTCTTGTCTTAGTGTATTAAGTATGCTTTAAAATGGTCGTCATTGATTCATGTACCTTTTCTGCCTGAGGGAAGAGAGAAATTCATTGATTTACATATCTCATCGCTATTTTAACAGGACACACACCTGTGCTACTTCATTCTATTTTCATTCATTGTTGCAGATAGTTATTTAATAGAAAATGCTGTAGAAAAGCCAATACTGAATATGTGTGGCAAGCAGTATAATGGCTATTCAACTGCGGTTGATACTTTATCATTTCAAAATAGCATGTCTGTTTAGAATTTCATACAATTCTGCATTCTCACTGTTTTTTGGGGCTAAATACAAGCTTCAGATATTATCTGTGGAGAACAAATTATGTTTTCCCTTTTCACTTGGCACACGATGATGAGTATGTTGCAGATCTTTTTCAGGTTAAATTATGAAGCTTGGAATTTGTTTTCCAAGTGCTGTAATATATTTTAATTTTCTGTTTGATCAAGTGTCTGTTCTTCAAAACTATGTGAAGAATTTCCTCATGCCTTTCTGACTCCCCTTCTGAACCTCACCATGGGCTTCAAGTTAAAAACCTTCTAATAGAAACGGATACAGTCTTAAAGTAAAACAGATGTTGGCACGTGAGCCGGTGAAGTACGCAGCAGCCTCTGCTAGAACATAGACTGGTTTGTGTCAGGGCTGTGGTTGCACTGCTAGGCCTTGGTTGCTCTGGCCGCTTGCCTGAGGATTCCTCCCACCCAGGTCCCCTCTGTAGTCTGTCCATTGGTCCAAGACACCCTGGCCTTGTCTGAGGTGTATACCACAGGCACGTGTCCCAGCTGTGTCCCCTGCTGTCATGATTTACTGAATGGTTTTCCTGGATGGGCCTTAGACCTGTTCTGTGGGCAGCTTGTCCCCAGTCTCCTCTCTGGTTCTGTCTTCACGAGGGAGGTTGGATTTATCTCGTAGCCTGCTCTTTGGTCCTGCCTCTGGCCTTGTCTTCTGCTGCTGCTTGTTGGCCTCCCCAAAGGCACCAGGACCTTGCCTTGTCTGGGCCTCTCAGGGGAAGCTGTCCCTCTCCCAGCCCGACCCTTCCAGACCCTGTGGGGCTGTGTCATGTTTGGTGAAGCTGCTTCAGCCTGTGGTGGGATCGCCCTCACTTCTTGGCTTCCCTCTGCTCTTAGAGTAGCCCATCTCCTTGCTGTTCCCTGAGAATTTGTAACAGCAACTTTGCAATGTCTTGCAATATTGTTTAAAAAACATTGTAAAGGTCCTGTCATCAAGTAGAAGCTTGTATTGCATGGCTTACGCAAGGGATCTAAAAAAAAAAATCCCCCTTCTAGTTGAAGGAGAAACTTTTCCTGCCAGCAGTGTTCCCAGGTGACTTCCAAATCAGTATTTCAGAGACTTAATGGTCAAGGCAAATGGACTGTAAGGAATGTTTTCCCTAAAAGTAGCCTTATAAGCAAGGCAAAATTGACAATTGCTGTCTGTACTCTGGAACTTCTCAGGACTTCATTTGATTTCTCTAAGCTTGTGAATATAGTGTGAAGAGAAAATATGCATGGTTGACATAATATGTGTAGAGACCTGAAATACCTGGTCAAAAAAGCAAGATTGGAAAAGGATGGAAAAAAAATACTGTTCACAATGTGTTTTCTGCTCTCAAGATTACTGGTACTTGGTAAAAATCTTCAACATCATGGGGACAGATTTTCTTGCCTACCAGTTCTGGAATGTATTTAGGATCGAGAATTAGATGTTGGAATTATATGATCGTTAAGTTCCTTTCCAATACAAACTATTCTGTGATTCTGTGAATTTGCGTTAGAGGAAATTAGGCCATTGAGTGAGAACATTTCTTCTTAAATGAAAACAAATATGCATTGAACTATAATATCTGAGTCTTCTTAGCGAAGGTACCATAATTCTTTTGTCTAATTTTGATTCCTTATCATGGAATTAAATCAGTCTTAAGCTGTCTATGAAACAGACATTATTTTGTAGGGTACGAAACAGAACCCATGGTGTCTTAAGTCTTCTGCAGCATCTTTGTGTATTGGTGCTCTTGTAGTTGGATCCAGTGCACTCCCATTGTTTTCTCTTGCTTTCTGCACCAGTGTGGAGAGCAGTGCAGGGCAAAGCGCACAGCCTCAGGGGTGAGAAAAGCAGATTCTAGCAGTGCTGGTATGTCTAAGGAGGGGAAAAGGGAATGACACAAAATAGCTCAAAGTGGTATGACACCAGAAAAGAATATGCTTTTAAAAGCCCTGAAGCAACTGAATGTTTTTTTAACAAACTGGTTTGTTAAAATCTACTGCAGTGTGGAGGATGTGCAAGATGTTAAAGCTTTTCTGCAGAAGTGCATGTTTTCATTATTCTTTTATGGTAGAAGCGTACTTTCTAAAAAGTCTGAAAGACTTTTATTCAAGTAGCTGGGTCTCTGCATGGGAGGAAACAGTGTCCACTATGAGAAAGATAATGGAAGTAACACCTGATAAAATAAGTGATGTAGTAGAAATTAAGTAAGGGAAGGAGTGAGGGACAGGTAGATGTAGATTCTTCCCTGCTTGCCTTCATTTAAACTGCTACATAAGGGGTGTTCAGTATTTCAGTAAATGAGACAGAATTGTATTCACTCATCATTTAACAAAACAACAGTTCAATGCAATATTGTGAGTTTACTTGCATAAAAGATGAGCTACAGGAAAAATCCCATGGTAAATGGACAGTCTGGAAATCCTTTGAGGTTTTTGTCATGTATGCATAGCGTCTCTAACTCACACCATGTCTCATCTTTTATGTTTCTGTATCACAAAGATAACCATGGGAGCTCTCTGCAGGTGTTCAGCAGTTAGGAAAAAGTTGGGAAAGATTAGGACTTAAACAAAGAGTGTTTAGCTGATTAGGCTACAGTAGAATATTTTAGACAGCAGACACGACAGGGTGCTACTACAAAGACCGTTACAGTATCAAGCTAAGTGACATTAAAAGGAACAAGATGATTTAAATAGGGATTTTTTTCAGCTCTCCCTCAAGGCATTTTATAATGTGTTACTATGTGGTACCATAGAGTACCAAGTAAATCTAAATAGCAGAATTTCTAGCAAGTTTCTATGTTAAAGAAAAAAAACAAAGAATAAAAAAAGAATATATATGGTTCTGAATGTAGCCAGTAACAACCCTGAATTATATATATATGTATATGTTTTGACATAAGACATGCTGATTATAAACTGGTAGTCTTGAAGTTTTTATACTTTCTTTATTGGTGCTTGAATATATCTCTCTTAAGAATTTCTCAGTAGTATTCCTGCGAGGTAAGAAGACCAAATAAATGCTAAAGGCTTTTCAGTGCGTTTTAGGTAGCCTGCATTCCTTTTCTCTTTGTTCATACTAGCAAGTTTGTTCGGGAAACGAACCAAAAAAGCATTAGAAGGTTAATTTGAATAAACATGGAGCTGTCACAGTTTAGGAGCCATAGCTATGGAAATCCATTCTGTTGGATTACTGAAGGCCCTACCAAAAGAATTTAGCTTGGGACTTGATATCTTTTGGAACCTTTGAATCGTGTCTGTTTAATTTTCATGAGTATTCTGCTTCTGCACTTCTAATGCAGTTCAAAATCAGGTAATTTTCTTTATGAAGAGAGCATTAGACGAACACCTGGACCAGATGTAACCCAGTGAACAACCACTTCCTGCGCATCTGTTGAAATTTTGAATGAAGGCACATGGAGTAATAGTCTTAAATGTCACTTTGTACTTGTACTGGGTAGAGCTCGGTGTCTGGCAGTGACAGGCTTTTGCAAAAGGGAGCATCATCTGCTTTTGGTGCTTCCCAGAACTTTCAAGTTCATATGGCTGCAGCAGTCACTCCCCATTGTCTTGTTTCCCATGTCCCAGCTCTAATGTCAGAAATGGAAATGCGTTTTGCTTCTTTTACTTCTTTTGTTGAAATTTTGGGTCTTCTACATGTCAGGGCATATGTGGTCCTCTTCAAATGTTTGTGACTGTCTGTTTCTTGTATGGTAGCATGAAAAGGATTAAAGAGTACTCTCTGCACCACCTTCAGAATTACACTGAAGATCTTGGGAACTGTTATAAGACTTACTAAATGTGGAACCACTAACTTTGTAGTAACACTTTGTAGTAAGTGGTATTTTTATTGGCGATCCTGCCAACTACCCGTATTTTCTTACAAAGTCAAATCTCTCATTAACAAATCTTGTGCCTTGTTATCTGTTAGATAACAAGGTCTCTCATCTCTCTCTGATGTCAACATCATGCATGCATACTGTGTCATACTGTGTATGTAGCTTTGTTGTGTAGTTGTCTTTTTTGGGGGGGTGGGGGTGGGGAGTTCTACCCTGAGTTTTGTGCTGCAAGACTTGCTGAAACTGTTTTTTTTTGGTACTGGCTGATTACTTAAGTATGCATTATGAAAATATTTCTGGGAATGCAGATTGGACATCGCTTACTGTGATTTCTTTAAATTGGTTTAGTTTCTTAGAGGGCTTATCGAAAATCTGGCTAGATGACTTCATCACTTCTGGACTGAAGAGCTTGTGAAATTTTTCCCCTTTGACTTTAAAAGCATCTCTTCAGTGATTAGGTCCACAGTACAATTCCGATCCTTCGTGAGTTGGATACAGAAGACTGTGGCTGAAGTAATAAATAAACTATTTTATGTATTGCATGTCAGAAGGTAAAAGAAGGTCAAACTTTGGCAGACTGATTCCTGGTAGATCAAACAGCTATGCCATGGAATTCAATAACTCATTTGTTCTTGTAACATTTTTATTTTTAATGAGAGTAGAATGTTTCTCTGGGCTGTTGTCCGCTTACTAGTGGTTTGATATGAACCAGAGGCAAGTGATACAGACATTGCTCCCACTCAGGATACAATTATTGTACCCAACTATGCTTTTAAGATAATGAAGTGATGGTGTAAACGTACTTAGATTTTGCTAGGCTTATGTATTAAATGCTTTCAGTTGAAAGAAAGCTGTATACATTTGTGAAGAAAAAGGAAAATTAACATTAAATGCATGGTGTTACCAAAAGTCTGCATACAGAGTAGAGAATGGCTAATTGAACTAGTCAGGAACTGAAAACAACAACAACAACAAAAACAAAACTAAAAAAACAAATCAGAATATCACAAATGATATAAAATCAGGAAGCCCTAGTTTTATTATTTTATAAATAACGGTTGCACACTGAATAAAATCAATACCTGCCAATGTCTGCATGAAAACAGTTCCCTGCTGAAATGCAGGAGAGACTCCTTACGAATATGCATGTGCATCTTACTTGTCGTAATGCTCTGTTATGCAGTTTGATTTGATAACCATTGCGTGGGTAGTGTAGTGAATTCAAAGATAAGAGCTTGGTGCCATCAGCACCTAGTAGAACTCTGTCTGATATTTTGGTTAACTAAAGTGTCTCAAGCTTCTTTCTCCCACTTTGCCCTGAAGCACAGAATCTGCATCCTACAGTTTTTATGTCCCAAGGTATCAGTGTAATATTCCATGGCAACTGCAAACTGCAGTAATTAGCAAAAGGTATTATCATTTCTCTTCAGTGGTGGCTGTAAAATACTTCTATTATACCAGTGAAAATTTCAGAAAAGTTGAAATTTTGTCTTTTGTATCTAAATTTTCTACCTCAACAATGTCTTAATAAGACACTTAGAATAATAATGAGTATGACATTTTGGTCAGTGCCTTATTATTGATGTGAACTGTTTCTACTTGGTATCTATTAAAGGTAGCAACTGGTCTTGTATAGACAAATTAATTAGTTAATGCAGTAAGTAGATGGACAGCAGCAGTTGAAACTTTTCTTAGAATCTGCCTTAATATCATAGTAGGATTTTTTCTATCATGGTGTTTAATTTGCTGCTGAAAATGTATGTAGCTTTCTCTTGCGCTAGATGCATGTGAATATGCATGTCTTAATGGGCTTCCTCCCGGAGCTTGGAGGAGGAGTTGGTTAGCTGTCGCCACGCTTGGGTGGGAATGTGAAAACTTGTTCTCTTCGAGTTACTGCATTGCCTTTGTTGCTCTAGTAAATCACCTAATCTTTTCACCACGTTTCCTAAACTGCAGAAGACATCTAGCAATTTTTCTAGTAAAAATTCAAGTAATGTATTTACAACTGTTTATGCAGGCAGGCTGTGTATGATTCATTTTCTGTATTTTACCTGTCAGAAATATGACATGTTGGATAACAGTAGTAATATTTGTAAATTGCATGGAGATCTATATCTGGAAATTTTTGGCTATTAAAAAAAGGAGCAATTCTATCAAAATTCATGAACTTAAATGGTTATATATATGGGTCCAGTAAACGTGTGCGTTAACGACCTTGCTCTTCTGACTTTACTTTTCATAATCTGTAAGTTACACTGTTGGGAAAATATCTAGGTTATGTTTTGGTTTCTTAAGTGTTCTGCCCTTTCACGGAAAGTCAAGAGTGGTTGCCAGAGGAGGATGGGTGTCATTTTTGAAGCATGTAGCTCCATGTAATGGAGGTAACAGCACGCAGTGTCGGAGTCCAGCACGCTGTAAGTAGGCTGCCACAGCACCACATCTGTCAGTGCTCGACAGACTGTCAGAAAGCATGGCTGAGGTGCTGCACTGACACCGCCGCAGGGCTGCCAGCCTTTCCCAGGAGCGGTTCAGCTGGTGCGCTTACCTGCTTTGAGGTGGCTTGGCTGAGCATTGGCAGCAGGCAAATTAGTGAGGCCAAAGCTGGATCTGTTTTCAAGAGATTTTTTTTTCCTCACTTGAAGAGCTCTTTCATGATTTCTCGTGCAGGAGGTGCCCAAGGCGGTGGCGTTCTCCATTTCTGAATTTCAGAGGAGGAGACGGAGTCGACCCTTCAGCACGACGGGAAGTGATCCTGAGCAGGCTTCTGTCTGCTGGAACTGGTCCAGCCCCAGCAGTCGTGCTCTCTGTATTGCCAGGAGATGAGCATAGTGCATGTACCGTGATGCTGTGAGGAAACTGCAGAGTTCTCTGGGCGTGGCAATAGAGAACTAAATCCAATTGCACGTGTATATTGCTGTTGCCAAAGCATAAGGAGGAGCAGAGATCCATCGGATCACTCTCAGGGCAGATACAGGAGTGCTTGAATGCTGGCTTTGGGCACTTACCCCTTGTGTCAATCTGCCGTTACTGTGCTCCATTCAGCGACAAGATGCATTAAAGCACAATGTTCTCTCAAGTTCAGAATTCTTTCATTATTTTTAAGTGAAACTTTTGTGATTTTTGACTTGTGTATTTTAGCCATCTTATTCTTCATGTCCTCAAGCAGAAAAGCACTTCTCTTATTATCTCCTCTTTTGTATGTTGGATGCAGTTCATGCTTTAGAAATCCTGTGCTTCCATTTTTACTGATACTCCTCTCTAACTTCTACTGACTAGACACTGGATCTGATCCTTGTAGTTCTTTTATGAGGCATTGAGAGGATCCTACTTTAAATGTATCGAGTGTATAATAACAAAATGGAATCACACATATGTTTCTTTTTCTGGACATTTTCTGATTCTTCTGTTAAGTAAGGCCCTCTTCTGAACAGAGGTGGGTTCATGAGCAGTGTGTTCCTTTAGCTTTGAAGTAGGCAAAAATATCGAAGTCTGTCATCTTCACATAACATAGATTTGTTTTATGTAAAGATTTTACCTGGAGAACAGCATCCCTTAGCTGGATAGGAAAACCCACCAGTTAGACTGTGTGAATCAGCATCAAAAATGAAAGTCAAAAAAAAAAAAAAAAGCCGTATTGCATTTCTGATTATTTAAATCAAGAGAGAAAACACTTAGCTTTGCAGACTGATTTCCAGTACTCTTGAAGGAGGACTGAAGTGTTTGATGCTACAGCTTTGATGAGCTAGGGTTTTTTTTGACATTGCTGCTCACTAAACCTCATTTTTGTACAGACAGGGTAACCTTTTGGCCAATTCTGCACTTAAGACAATTAACAATAACTCCAGTCATCAGGAGCACGACTGGGGTACTTTAGGAAAGCTGCAGACAGAAAGGCTGTATTAGTGGTACACTAATACAGTGTGATGGATGTCCACTTGAAAAATGTCATGTTCATGCTGAAGAGCAGTGTATAAATTTTCCAGAGGGGTTTCTTGGCTGTACTCTCCCTTGCTTCTGTATACAGCGATGTACAGAATATTCTGTATTTGAACATTGTTATGCATGTGGTGTAGCACACAATGCCATGTCTACTTGGAGTGATCAGGAGGACATTGAAACAACAGCTTAAAATTAGTGAAGAAATAATCTCCTTTTATTTATTTTGATTTTGCCACCTGTTGGTTTACTTTGTCATTAGGTTCTTACCTGGGCAGAGTTTGTGTGTAGTCATTGCACTTGTTCTCTGTTCTACCAGTATACTAACTAAGTCTGTCTTATGTTCTTCAGTTCCCTTTTTAAGGCAGAAGGAGTCTAATGTATCAGTCAAGTTTGACAGTAAATTCAAGTATTTAATAGAGAGTATTTTAGAAAGTTCTGTTAAGAGCGTGCTGTGGTGCTCATTCATGGAAGTAACAAGACCCCTGAATCCTTTTTGGATTGCTTATGTAAAAGTAACTGGGATTATTAATGAGTTATTTGTACATCTCTGAAAAGAAATTCTGGTCCCAGTTTACCAGATCTGAGACAACAGAGAGCAGATGGTTGTGCTCTGTTTTGTCAGTATATGAGCTAGAGTTAGGCAGATCGGTTCTGGGGAAGTTAGGGAATGTAGCAAAGGTCTGGGCCATGGAACAAATAAGGTTAATGTTAATGGAAGGAGATAAGCATTTGGTAAAAATCAGATAGTACAAGCTGGGTAACAGGTAGGAAGACCATCTGCTTTTGTAGGTGGGCTGAGCTGAGGTCCTGGATAACGTTAGGACTAACCAAGGTGCAGGCCAAAGAGAGAAACTGCAGCCACGACCCACCTGTGTGGCTGCAATTCTGGGACAGAGCGTGTGTAAGCAGCCATGAAGGCCAGGAAGCACGACATCTGGGATCTCGTGTGCTGAGCACACTTTCACAGAGTTTAAAATGTAGTCATTGCCCAAAAAGCATGCTACATCTGTGCTTCGTCTATCAGTGAGAGAGCTGCAGTCCTAGAAAAAGAGTGCTGCCAGAGCCAAGGGACCAAGTTAGTGGACCAAGAGACTGAGAGCCAGCATCTCAAAAAGTCCTTTTTTTTTTAAATATAGCACAACATAGTAGCTTTTGTATTGTGGCCGGGATTTACTGATGACTAATGTCTTGACTTCCAATATAAATGAGACTGACAAGAAATAGAGCTTTGATCTAGCTTTGAGTATGAATCAGTTGAAAGATCTAGCTTTGAGTATGAATCAGTTGAAACATGGGTATGTATGCAAAATTTTAATAAAATCAGCTTGGATAGTTTCTCTTTTCATTTTCCAGTTGAGGTATTTTCATGGTAAGGTTTTTCCTTTATGCATGGCCTAACTTTCTTGGTCACTTGCTTACCCCTTTTTCAGTTCCAAGTTTATATTAATTGGATGAATCGAGCTTTTAGTCAAGAGAGAAAGGACCCAGGTACTTGAGGTTATTCCCCTCATTTTTCCATGCTCCTCTCAAAAAAAGACTATTTCTTAAATGGAACAAAAAGCATTTTTACCTCTGTAGTGGTAAAAAGAAAATTCCTTTTTGTTTCAGCAGGATAAGAGACCTTTATCATATCTTTTAAAATGGTTTAAAGTGGAGAATTTTTTGTCATCTGTCAGCTTGAAAGGTCATGGTTTAGGCAGTCATTCCTAAGCCCCTTGGATAATGTTTACAGTGCTCTCAAATGACTTAAAATGGACTAAATTGTTTTCAGCCGACAGTAGTAAAGGTCATGAAGGAAATCTGTTTAGTCAGCCTTGCTTGCTTCCTAAGTACACATAGTAAAAATGTGCCATAAACTGCAGCAAGAAAGAAGTTTTAACTTTTAAAGACACTGGAGGCTAAGGGAATGGAATGTACCTCTTGTGGCTATAAATTGCTTGGCAGAGAATTCGCCAAGCAGGGGTTGTTACGGCAAACTTTTGTCCAATAGCTACTTCTTCCTTCTGCTGCCCCCCTTTCACATTGCGGCTCATTACTTGGAGAATTTTTAGACTTAGGGCCATGTTCTGCTTTTGGTGTGGGTGCTCATAATTCCTTGAGACTCTAATGAGAGGCAGTCGTGCCCTTGGGGTGGGGGTGAGCAAAACTAAGCATTTCTCAGTCTTGAGTTTCATGAGACTCCTTTTCAGTGCTCACTTGCAACCAGAGTCTCGTGCTGCTTGTCTCCTCCTGATCCCTTGCTGTGAATGTTGTGCTGATTGCAGTGACAGCTCTTGCTGAGTAACGTATTGCCTAGTATAATGATGAGATAGTCTTACATTAAAGAAAAACAAAATAAATTACTGTCTCCTGTGGCATGTTCTTAATCAGTTTGGCATGATACCATTGTAGCAAAGAGGAAGTTCAGAAATTCCAGCTAGAAACGGACATTACTGAGCTGATTCCAGGCAGCTTCTGCTGCATTTGCCAAGTCTCTGAAAATGGGACTCTTAAATGATGTTTATAACCTGTTTATTAGTCCGTGCCTCGTGGTGTCCTTTTATGTTATCTATGGCATCTTACACCAACACAACTGAAACTTGTCCTCGGCAGATACACTTGAATAAGCAAAATGTGCATTTAACTGCTCAAATGGGTTCTCATCATAATCTGGATTTGATTTGGGCAATTGCTGGGACAGATTCTTAAAGACTGAAGTCCATTCAGTGTAGGACCAGTAAAAGAAAGGGGGAAGTGGCAGGTTGCCACATTCATGAGTCGTCTGCTCCTGAGACTGGTTAAGAGCTGCTAGATTGGCGATGCCAGGGGCTGTCTGAACACTGCAGAACCTTTGTTAGCCACGTTCCCTCCGCCCCCCCTTTTTTTCCCCTCTCCAACCGACTGTTGGTATTACACAAAGGGAATGAAGTTATATGGAATTGCAGCATTTTTCTCATGCTTTCCAAGGACTGCAATATGGTTCAAAAGCATCAAAAATAACTTACCTGTTATTCACAGCTGAAGAGAAAATCAAGGCATTTATGGGTTATTTTTTTGGCTGTTCTTTGTAATTTATTTTTTCATTTTTAATAAGTATGGTTAACTCAAAGAAGGCAAACATTTTTTTCTTTACCTTTTCTGAGGTTATTCCAGAAATGCTGATATACCATTTTGGAAGAAAATCCAAATAAATGAGGTGTGATAACACAACTTCTTAGTTCTAGTATTCTCAATGTTAGCTTACACTCAAGATCAACATTGAATTTCAGTCCTTTGAGATTACTCAGAAATACAGGTTTCCATGGAGAAAATACCAGGTGACATAATAAGGCTACTCACCAAGGGGTTCTGTACACTTACTAATTTGTTATACTTTAGACTTTTTAATCTGAAGATTTTAAATCTGGCTTTAATGAAGCTTGTTATCTATATGCAAAACTCCTAATTTCTCCAGGATATATGTTGCAGGTGTTGGGACTCTGCAGTGCTCTGGTAATATTCCTAGTTTGCACATTGAAAGTTAGTTAAATAACTAGAACCAAAATTTTGATTAAACTAAATACAATTAACCCTTTTCCATATAGCTTTGTTTTGTCTTGATTTGCAAAGGAAAACTGAAAATAGTGGACCACCTTGTCCAATATATTCAGTGTTTGTTTAATTTATATTGCATGTTGTAGGACTTTTTATATGAAGGACTTTATATAAAGTACAATAGTCTTTAAATTAGTATAAGCCATATTATAGCTTAGGGGAAATAGCTGGTTGTACGTGAAAAAATTAACTAGGCTGGACCTACATTTAAAATCCATGAATTGTAGGAAAAAAAAAAAAAAATCAAAGTATTATTTCAAGTACAGTAGCATGCAAGTAGCAGTTTGGCTTTCTTGTGAAGCTGGAACTATTCTGACCAAGGTCTGAGAAGGTATCTAATTCCTGGTTTTAATACTAACTTAGGGAATTTTGGTGGTCCTAATCTTGACATTCCCCATGGGCATCTTTCCAAGTTTTGGGCTACATATTCCCACGTCACTTCTAGCTAAAATTTCAATTAAAGGACATCTGATACCTTTTTTTGGTTCATTCCCTCTGCATCACATATACCTTGCAAACTGAGTTTTATTGTTGCACAGTGCCAAGTCACATAAAGAAATACAGATTTAAGTATTAGAGCAGGAAAGATATCTTGCATGGATTGAAAGAAAGAATAATCTGGCTATTCACTGATGAAAATAATAGTTTTGTCATTGTCTGAATCATCTGTAATCTGGATGACCAGTATGTGCTAATTTGTGTACAGGAAAAATCAAATGCCTCGCTGCAATCAACATTAACTTTCCTTTTGAAAAGGGTAAGGTCTTTATCCAGAAATGGATCCAGACTCGTTGCAGGCAACTTTGCTGGACGCCTGGAGACAGCCAGTGAACACTCAGAGGAATCCCTACCTCCTTTCTGTGCTCTGCAGTTACAAAGTGTGCCAGGGGCTGTCTGAAAGAAACCCAAGGAACACTATGCAAAGGCAAGGGTCTGCCCAGGACATTCCACAGAAATCCCAGACATTGGGTCTGCAGCATCTTTGTGCGTGCAGAAGTGGGGCCATCCTGCCATATCCAAGATAAAGCAATTTTTACTTTTTTCCACCATGAGACCTGATAGATGCATCTATTATTTTGGCTGATAAGTGGTCACTGACATGTAAAAAAGCAAGTTATTTCTAAGAATGTTAGAAAACACTTTGTTTTCTTCTTCAGTGCAAAGCAATCTTCCTTTGAATATTAATGCATGCCTCAGCAAGAAAGTTGTGATTCCCTATACTTAAATCTTTGAGTGGTTGCTCAGGGTTCTGGAGAACTGAGGTCTTTCAATTAATGTTTTTTTTTTTTTTTTTTTTTGATGTGGGCCCTTCAGCACAGCAGCTGTGGCCCCTTAGGAGGGCACTGACTTTCAACATGTGCGTCTTGTCTGCTGTCAGCACCTGGGATGCATGTTTTGCAATATAAATGAAGTGCCCTAATAGAGTAATTTGGTGGGTGTTAGGTGAGGTTGTCTGCAAGATAAAACTGAAGTGTCTTGCACTGTTCTCAGCTAGAACGTACAGTTGGTTTCTTTGGGTTTTCTTTAGGCAAGGATGATCATCACCTGAGGTAATCCTGGATTCTTACTGGTAACTTAGCTAGCCTGCATTTTTTCACCACCTCTTAAGTGACCCAGGTAACCTAAGTTGTCATAAGGTTTTTACTAAGAGTGTATATATAGCGTAATTTGAGGAAGCTAAGTGAAAGGATTGTCTTCCTTTCTCAGATGGCATCAAAAATTGTGCTGTGCTCTTTGAAGTGATGAATAGTAAGCAGCCAAGAGTGTAGTTGCTTAATGATCTCTTCTCCCACAAAGAAATGATATCAGAGTAGAAGAGCTAGAGTCTGTGCTTAAAATGTGCAAAATGCTTGCACAATATATAGCTACAGAAGGTGTTGTTCTATAAAACTGAAGTCTTGCTTTGGATGCTTGTCAGCTATATGTAAAAAGCAGTGGTGAAATGGAGAACTCTTATTTACATTTCTGTAAATAGTAAGTTAAGACTAGAAAGAAAGGAGCCTAAAGGTTAAGTAGGCCATAATAACTGCAAAGTCCCAAGACATGTACTTTGTTATTACTATTTAATACTGTTGAAATGACTGTTAATAGGTAAAATTCCTCCTACTTGCTGTAATCTGGAAAAGAAGTAAAACTAAATAAAAATGCTTTTAATTAAAGACAAGTTTAGGCAAAAACATATGTCATGAATAACAACCACTCTTTTGGGGGGAGGGGGTGGATAAAGTTTGTCAGGATTATCTTTGCTCATAGTAATACAACAGAAAAATAATCTTTGTTTAATACCTGTTCTCTGCTTCTATTCTTGATATTTCTTATTACTGATACTACGCTGAAAGATTTAATCATCATTGTGTATCAACACGCAGTCTTTATACTTGCTTTGAATCTCATTGTAGCTTTGTGTGGTAGCTTTCAAAAGAAATAATTTGTAGCTATCACATTCATGAGTGTTAAACAGGTGTGTGTGTGCGTACCAGAGTAAAAAGTTTTGAAGAAAACCTACTTTTGAACCAATCCTTTTCAGTGGTTATTATGAAAAGTGGCGAATCTACAGTAGACTTGGAATTCTAACATTCACAAGTGAGAAAGCGAATGATCAAATCCTGCCTGAAAGAGCTTGTCTGCTGCAGGTCACAGCCATTTCCTGTTTAAAACCAAACCATTCCCCAGCAAAACAAAAACACACCAGAACCAAGCAACAAAAACCAAAGCATGACAGGAGGAAGCCTGAGGAGCTGAAAGATGCAAAGTCCATTGCAAAAGGTCTATTCCTCTCTTAATGCCAGGTGATACTCTTAACTTCGCATAACTGTAGGGAATGCCTCTCTTACTTCTGTGTGTTATAGCTCATACTTAAGCTCAGCCTTAGACCTTCTAAATTCTGTATTTGGAAAAGTACATTTAATATATATGAGGTTATTTTGTTGCTCTTTACAGATCTAATTTGAAGTCCTATGGTGTCGTACCTAAGAAGAAAATGAGAATATATTTGTGTGCTTTGGCATGTTTAGGGATTTGAAGGTAAAAGTGTCTTTTCTCTGTGAAATGTAGATGTAGAAATTTTAGTTGAAATACTGCTTATTACTGTACAAAACTTCTAAGTTAATGAAAGAAAAAACCTTCTGCACTTAAATAATCACCAAAAGCAAGAAATGTAGAGAATCCAGTTGATGTTTTTTTTTCCTGTATCACTGTTCCATGGCACAGGACTGATGTTTCTGTGTTTTGATTTGTTTTTGTTTTGGTTCTTGTTTTTTCTTCTTTGATTGGAATGACTCAATATGACTTGAGCCATTTGTCGTCAATAAATAAGGCTACACTGAGTAAAGCACTTCTCCCTTCCACCACTCCTTGTCAACTTCCCGATTCCTAAACAGTTCCTTATAGCCAGGAAGAAGGTAAGTTAAAAGGGTAGTAGGACCTTACTCTTCTTTGCCGTTTTCATCCCTAGGTATTAGTTTCAGTCTGATATGTATCATTTTGCTGTATGTTATATATATCAGACAACAAAAACTTTGAGTTGTCTAAGCCTATGTAGAAAGGTAGTTTCCCACAGTCTGTATTGGCCATAGTTTTCTGATACTAATTCTTAACCAATTTGAGAGTGTTCTGACAGCAAAATCCATGTACATGTGTTGTTGAAGGCTAGTTGTGCTCCTGGCAATGGCTAATAGGTCACGCAAAGCTGGTTGCTAGTGATCAGAGCTCTGGAGTGTAGCTTCATCTGGTAGGTTTTATGCCCCAACCAACCAAAAAAAAAGTTCAATGTGAAATTGTCTGCTCTAGTCACAAGTCACACAATCTAAATTTATTACAGATGAGTGTATGGAAATGTGTAGCCCAAGCACTGTCTAGGAATTCTCTTCAGCTTCTCTTTTCAGACCAAACAACACTTGGTTCTAATTTTATTAGTTAAGGGGAATACTTTGATCTTCACGGAAGGCGCTACAGTTAAAGTTTCTAGCTGTTATTTTTCATAGGTTAAGAAAACCTGTGTGAGAGTACATGTACATGCGTATGGAGGGTACATGTACATGTGTATGGAGAGCCTTCACTGCGTGTGGGCAGCTGTGTTTTGCCGTGCCCAGGAGGTGGGAAGCTGGCGATGCAGTTGGTGGCCATGGCTGCAGCTCCCGAGGCGAAGGGCTGAACCGTGCTGTTTTACCTTGGCTTTTGCTAGTTTATGAAAACTGTAATGCGTGCTACTTCTGCTGCTTTCTATAACTGTCATTAAATGTACTTCTGTCGGTCAATTACCTTTTTTATATCTGCATCTGTGTGGACCTTTTTTTCTTAGTACTGTAAGCTTTTTTAATGCCATCTGACCCCCTCCCCCCAAGTATTTTAATGAAGAAAGAAAAATTAATACATTATTAATTGATGGCCTAATTGATCAGCATGGAACATGGCTGTAGAGATGCAAAGCAGCCTTGTTGCACTGGCCTTACATAATTCAGGTGTAATTCAACACGGAAACTATTAAATGCTGAGCTAAAAAGCAAGCTCTGCTAGCAAATTGAAAAGATAAGTATTGACTAGGTGTTGTGTCACTAGAACCAGACATTCAGGCTCCCTGAAGTTTTAATTTTTGATTTAATTTTTTGATAATACCGCACAGTTGCAGCTATGTGTCTGAGGCAAGGAAAAAAAGATGAGCAGAGCCATTAGGGAGTCTGCATCTGCCTACCGCCTGCCCCCTGCAAATCCTGGTTTTCCCCAAGTAATAAAAGTATTCGATAGAAGCGTTATCTGACAGTAGGACAGGGACTCAGACAAAATTAAATAAAAGATCACTTTAAAGCTTAATTTTTGTGACTGCTCTAATTAACAGATGCTTATAATTTTAAGGTAAAAAATATATGGCTATAGCTAGCTCTCAAATGTTCTACGTCTACCGTATTTGTGTAATTTGTTCAGGCGGGCAGACTTTAAGTAGCAAGGCTGTTGAGCAAGGGAGTCTGAATTAGAAAGTACCCTTATGATGAAAGTTATCAGGCTTAAAATGCACTGCTCCTGAACTTCCTGGTCACAGTTGTAACAGTAGTGAATTTTTGTTCTTAAAGTTACTGTTAATGGTTGGACCAGATGACCTTGGAGGTCTTTTCCAACCTTAATGATACTATGATTATTTTTCAAGTAGGTGAAGTGCAAAGCTAGCTCAGGCCACCCTTAATTTTTCCCCCCACATGTGGCCATACAGTGGAATCCTTCTTCTTGTGGGGCTTCATCTGATACTGACTGACAGAGCTCCTTTGCGTACTGATAAAGAGCTTACCCCTTCTGTTTAAGGGTTCAGATAACTGTTAAACCAATGTGCTAATCTGTAGGTTAGATTATTTCAACTAAAAAGCATGTGCTACAGCAAAAGAACCAAAAATGAAAGGTCACAGAAGGCTGTTTGCATTATCCTTAGCAATAGTAACTGGGAGGCCACAGCTATAAAGTGACAAACGTCAGTTTTATCATCTTCAATTATTAATTTATGGTTATGGTGACATTTTCATGCTGGTATAGCAACAGAATAATATGAGGAGAAATAAATAAATAAAAATACATGGGAGATAAAAGCCTGGGAGGCAAGGATGGGGGAAGAGCAGGCTCTAAGTGGGTCAGACCACCAAATGTGGTGTCAGGGTGACAGAAACTGTGTTAATCCTCAGGCCTCAGTGGTATGAGGGGTAGGCTGCTGCTGCTCTCCGGTGGCTCAGCTGTGTTGGTACTTAGGCTGTGCTGTCTCCTTGTGTTCCCGTGAGAGCCATATGAAGCTATTTCAACAAATGAATCAATGTTTACAAGTTCTTATTACTTCTTACAAGGCTCCATAAGGAAATACTAAGCTATTCCTAGCAGAATTAAGATCATGAAGAAAATGCAAACCTCCATTTTAGGTGACCTGGTCATTGATTTCCAAGTAAAGCTGCGTTTGTCCTCGTCGGTCCTGTTTGTTTTGTTTAAGCGAATTGGCTTATCTGTCTGGAGAGAAGCCAGCTTAGAATGAGAATTTTAGAGCAGAAGGGGAATTAATATTTAAAGTTTTAATATTACTTCAGTGTGGATTTTTTAGAGCCACACAAGGAATGGCTCTGTAAGATCTTTGGGATCGGTCCACAGAATCATCTTAGCTGTGACAGCTATGCAGGTAAAGTAAATAAGTTTACGCATACCTGTCTGTTGGATTATCTAATTACTGTTGTATCAAATGTTTCAGATACCTTCATTAGATTTCAGTCTGAAGTAATTTTTTTTCTTTTCATCCTTACTTTTCGCAAATCAGGAAGGTACTGCCTTGCCTTTTTTTTTTTCCTTCAAAGCTTTGGGGTGCTTCATACCTTGTACTTAAGAGGGAACTTAGGTCCATAAGACTTCCATTAAACCTGACTTTAATTTGTTTTCGGTAGACCTACAAATCCTTTACTTTACAGCTGAGACTCTATGCAGATTTCATGATAAAAGTTGTATCGACTCAGTGAAATTTAATTAAATATTTATTTTGAACATGACATAGCCGTTTAACGGAACTAATTGTAGTGTCTCCAATACTGACTCTCCCCTCCCACGTTATTTTGCCTCTTTCTTGCACATAGTTTGCCCATTGGAAGCTCAAATGAGCTTTGCAGCAGTTTAATGTAAAATGTTGGTATTTCTTTGGGTGCTGCTGTGCAACTGATCAGTTAATTACCTGACAGAGATTAAAGGAGGCGTGCAATACAAAATTCAATTAAAGGGGATGGTTGCTTAATATGTTGATAACTCTTTCTGCAGGTGACCAAAATTACAGTTATGTATATCTAACAGTATTGTTTTATCTTGTGTGTGTCTGTGTATTTTCTATTGACTGTACTTTTTCTCCCCTCCAATTCATTATAGTCTTTAATGTTACCTAAGCCCCCTGTAATTATTTAATGATAACACTGAGAAGAGTGACGTTTGGACTTAAAGTGAATGATTAGAAATGCATAGACTGAAGAAAGGAATACACAGGTTGAGTAAGTATAGTTAGAGATCTGAGAGGATGATACGTTGCCCATGGAGAGAGGATATTAATTTAAATGTTCACGATTTTAATTATGAATTATTAATTTTAAAGTATACATCGTAATTACATTTATATTTTCATTTTCTATCTTATTCTCTGGCATTGTTTTTGCAGTTGTTATTGCAAAAGATTATAATAAGTGTTCTTTTTCCACCTAGAAAGCTATCTACTTTCCAACGCAGGACACAGTAGCAAGTAATAGCATAAAGAAAAGCAGTAGTAGAGTACTTGGTCACACGACCATCTTATCAGCTTCAATGTCCATGTATCTGTTTCAATTAAAGTGTATTTTTTTTTCTTTAGCAAGTAAAGCTCTTTGTGCTTATCTTTGCAAAAGCTAGTTTCCTTGTTGTGGAAGTCAAGGATCAGAGAAATTACTTCCATCAGTGTTAGTGGGAAATAAAATGGATTCGTGTTCCGGGACCGGTGTGGTGCTTTAGAAGGCCTCAGCAGGTGGGCTACTCCTTTCCCCTGTTCTTTAGTCTCAGTCTCTTTCTCCTGAAGTCTGTCTTCCCCTGGCCTTTCTGCCCTGCCTGTCGTAATGAAGTACTGTATCATCCATCTGCAGTGTGCAAAAAACCTTCCAGAGCCAAACTCTGGAAGATCTGGGAGAAAACCTGTTTCTTTTGACAGGTACAATTGACTTGATCCTTCTACAGCTGTGAAGTAATGAGTTTATACCTTTTCTTTTCAAAGAGGGATGTCCATGAGAACGGTATGATAGTCTTGGTCCTGTCATGGGTGCTGATTGTTTTAGGATTTTGTTCAGTCCAGAAGTTCCTTTTCTTGTACAGCTGTGATGCTTCACTTGGGATTGGATAGAGAGAACTAGTCGTTTCTCGTGACTTAATTAAAATCAGGTTTTCCATAGCCTTCGTGTCCAGCTTTAGTTAAGCTGCAGTGGATCTTGTTTCAAAGTTGCTCAGAGATGTAAGAGTCTAAGGAACTGATAATGGGGCATTTTTATATGCAAAAAGCCTTTGGAAAGAAAGTATCTGTCGCTCATGTTGACATATCCAAGCGGGGTTTAAACTAGCTGAGGGTTGTAGCTGGACTGTAGGAGTAGCAGCCAGAAATGTACCCCAGGTACTAGGCCACTGCTGAGTCCCTTGCAAGTATTGAGCTTGTTGCTCATGCAGCTGTGGGGTTGCATCACTGGTACTCTTGCTTCCTTTTGAAAACCCTTCTCTGAAGAAGAGGAAGAGAATGTACCTTGACAACAGAAATCCTTCTGTTTGCAGCCTTAATGAGTGTAAAGCGAGTAGCTGTTCATAGTATATGATAAACAGATGGGAATAAAGGTATACTGAGATAAGAAAACTTCAGGAATTTGTACCTTAAGGGAATCTTATATTCAAGAGCAGCCTTGTTATGCACTGTCAATGAGAAGAAGCCAAGACGAACCTAATAGGGCTCAGTAAATGTGGACAGTGGATGTAATTTATACTACATAAAGTGAAAGTAAAGACTGTAGTAGTAGAAGTTCATCTTCTCTTTATTAGAGTTCAAAACCCCATCTGTTTAAAGTTCTTGGTGTCTTTTTAGTAATAATCTTTTACTACTTCACAAGCAGTACATGAGGACTCCACAAGCACTTCCCAAAAGGAAGTGGTTTTTTTTTTTGTGTGTGGGTGATGAAACTGGGAACACTGTAGAAAATAGTATTTTGTCTTAAAATGTTCTGAAGGACTTCTAATGTTCTGCTTCTAAAATCTTTCCTTTTACAATCCTTTTGTGTCTGGGTGATGATCGGTATTAAGAGCCTTAAAAGGCAGGACCCCTCTTCTGCTTTTCCAGTGTATTCAATTTGAGTCAAGTGAACAGCTTGGTTTTGTGCATTTCTGGTCATATGTAATGGACAGCTAAGCAACAAAAGCTTTGGGCAGTAAAGTTGAGCTACGTTTTGTCTAATGTCTGCCATTATGTGGTTGTGTCCTCTAATGCTTGTAAGTAATTTTTACAACTTGAGCTGATTTTTTTTTTAATGCATTGTCTTTTTTAATATATATATGGCTTGTTTTCTGATTGTTCAGCAGGATTTTAGAGGGGGATTATGTAAATTCATACATAAATATTATCGAAGCAAGAACTATAATAAAACTATAATAATGGATTAATGCTTCCATTTCCCAAGAAATGTTCTTCGTAATCAGCCTCTGTTCTCTTGATAAGCAAAAATGTTTATAGTGTATAGTTAATACTGCTATTTTGGAGGGAGCCTTTCATATAATACTGTGATGTATGTCAGTATGGGAATAATAATAATGGTTGTTTAGAAGGTCTGTTTCTGTAATTACTGCACGGTTATAATACAAGCTTTCTATTTCAGACCTAGCATACTTAGCAGTTGCTTTCTTACCAGTAAGAACATTTGGAAGATGACAGCCATGGCATGTCATCATAATGACTGACTTTTAATTAACAAAGTGTTAAACTTCATTGTAAGAATAAATGATTGAAACAAGATGCTAGTATTCTAATTTGTGTTAGGTATCGTTTGGATAGCTTGCTTCTTAATTTGTAAACTGTCTGTAAAAATGTTTTAACAATTGTTACATGTTGAAGTCTTTGCTTGTGCCTTCAAAGGTGATATTGTTAACTAGTGACAAGAATAACAAACTAGCTGTTTTACTTAGAGACTTTGGTGACGGGCTTCCACGTTAACATTCCTTCCCTGGATAGACATAACTCCTCCTCTCAGGATTCTGGTGCAGATGCACGTTCCGAATTTTCTTTTTGGAAACATTTGCTAGTGATTCAAGACTTCATTGAACACTCTTGCCAATACTGGAGTGCTAGAAAGTCAGCAAAGTGTATGCACTTCTGTGAACGCGCTTGAAGTCCTGAAAAAACCGATTGTGTGATATAGTATGTATGATTAATATAACTGCAAGGAAGGAATTCGGTCTGTCAGACTGCATTGCCAATTGTATTGATGACAACGTGGTGTCTTTCTTGCAGAACATTTTCCCTTACATAACACTGCAGGCATTTGCTGTCTGTAAAGGGGGAAAACTTGATAACAGAATGGCTTTTTTAAAAAACAAAACAAACAAAACCACAAACAAACCTCTATTTTTTTCCTTGCTTATAGTTTGTCTAATGCATTTTTCTTACTGTTTATTTTTTAAACTAAATCTCATAGTTACACCATCTGAACTTGAAACCTCGTCTTTCATTTGGAGGATTCCTGACATCCGTTATGTGGAAGAAATGATCTTTGAATACTCACCAGTAGCTTACTGCTTCTGTATTACCCTGTCAAAATGATAGGGGTTCTTGAGAAGCGAAGGCTGAGCCAAAATATCTTGATGTATTGCAGCACAGGCTGTACTTCAGAACCATAAATATTGGTCTCTTTTTTTTCCTAAAAGTATATGTATTCTTACATATTTCTGTATATTAGTTATGAAACCATCACCAACTTGTGACTGTAACAAATAGTGTTTTTACTGGATCTGCTCCTGGATGTGATCAGCTAGACATTTTGGCACAGTTCTGCCTGTAGGGTTATGTTATTGATCATTCTTTTGAAATGTACTTGCCTAAACTGAACAAAGATGAGCACCTGCAGCACTGTATGAGTCAATCAGAACGGAAGGTATGCTTCTTCAGCTGTGCTCACTTTGTGAAAATATTCACTGTGCACCAAGTGAAAGACAAAGCTTTGCTTGTACTTACACTCGCTGGATTCTGTACATGTACTTCACACATTTTGACAGTAAAAACCTTGTGTCTACAAGTTCTGTCACTGATTATTCTAAGATTGTGGTGGTCCTTGAATTTGTTGCACACTCCTGAAGTATTAACAAGCAAAACCAAGTCCTTATGTTCTAGTCAAGGTCATACTTTTGTACACAGTTTATTTTGGATAGACTTCTTAGCTGTTTATAAAATGAGATTAGTGTGTTAACTACAATTGAAATGGTGATTTCAATTTTTGAATTGCAGTCCTAGGCTCTGTCCTATTCTCTGCTATACTGGCAGATGTTGCATTAAAAAGTGTCTTGAGGGAATATAGCCACTGATACAGCGCCCTTCTAATACGGGCCACCATACGCAGTTAGCGTGTTAGCACTTTCTCAAGGCATGATCTTCTGTCTTTTACTACTGTCTAATGTGCTGATTTTTTTAAAATTATTTTTATTAATTTTTATTTGTCAGTGCTTAGAGATTAAGCAAGATCATTTGCTTGTCCCTCTAATG
Organism: Cygnus atratus; assembly: GCF_013377495.2. Lineage (NCBI taxonomy): Eukaryota > Metazoa > Chordata > Aves > Anseriformes > Anatidae > Cygnus > Cygnus atratus. The sequence continues at coordinate 16,745,320 of NC_066374.1, forward strand.
CAAGCATAAAGCCCTGCCTCATCAGAAAGTCCAGTCAGCATTGATCTCTGTTCCCAAGGTTGGAAAAGCTGTCAACAGAACATGCAACTGATAATTTATTTTATTTTATAATATGCACCTCACTGTGGAAAAAGTCACTTAGAAAACACTGGCTTAATTATGCTGGTAAATTTGTGAGGATGACATGCACATACCTTCCTTATAATTAAATGGCAAAAGGAGTTAGTTCCCCATCTCCCATACATCTGAGTTTGACTGAAGGAAACACGAATATCTTTGTGTTCAGCGCTGCTTTGGATTCCTCAAATGCGTGGGGTCTGCAGCTTCCCCTGGCACCGCAGCCAGTGTTTTCACCCATGGCTGGGCAGCTGGGGCAGAGAAACGCTGTGGCAAACACATCCTGCTCAACTTGGGGCAGGCATGCAGTAGCAGGGTTCTGTAGACAGCATTAAGCAAGTAATCATTGCACGTTATTTACTGGAGCTGTGCACCAGGAATATAAAGAAAATAGATAGGAACAGCTGAAGGGAAAACAGCTGGGCATACTTTGTCAACAATAGTTAAGTCAGTACAGTCTGACAGGAGAAGGTAGTGCTGTAGAGGACTTGTGAATAGCCTGACTTACAAATACCCCATTTCAGATAAGCTTTTGCAGTGATTGTTTTTAGATTAAAAAAAAAAAAAAAAGCTTAGTGGGCTGTTACTGTCTTGATTTTCATGCGCAGGGCTATAATGCTAAATTCTTATTCCACTCTAAGACTTCCAATCTATCTAGTTTTGTTGCAGTTTTCCATTTAAAAAACTGTTTCCTGATTCTTGCTGTCATCCTGCGTGCCCCTGCAGTTGTGCTCTGGTGCCCCACAGCTCACGTGCTTTGCCTGCCGATGCTTCCCTGCTCCTGCTCCCTCGGGCTGAGGGCTGGGGCCGCTGATTCTGGTAAGAATCAGACAGGAAACACGAAGTATTCTGAGCACAAGCACCTCTTCACAGCAAGGAAGTAAGAACGCGCTGTTTCTAAATATAAATACAGGTAGTATGCTTAATAAGTACAAGAATAGCTGTTCGTTTCTGAGGGAAAAACTTAGACTTCCTTCTCTGTCCTCAAACAGAAGGAAGCAGGCTTTGGGAGGGACTTACAGGGAAGCATTGCTTCTGCAGCCCCAGTGAGCCTGGAGGTGCCGAACGTCCCCGTGGCCGTACTTCTTCCAGAATCTGTGACGCTCTGAGCTGGCCGCAGCAGCTGTCTTTAGGGCTCATCTGATCCCTTTTACACCCTTGCTCTAGCTACTGGCATGGTGCGTGCTGAGGGTGGGCAGGGCAGCAAGTGTAACGGTAGATTCGTGCCCTCACCGTGTGTCGCTGACCACCTGTCACTGAGTAAGGGAACAAATATGATCAAGTAGTGAGGGACCTTGTGTTCTGCATTACGGTCTGTGTACAACTGAGGTAGTGACACAAAAATCCTGAGTGGTGTTTGTGTGTGCTGAGATCATCACTGTTTCTCTATTGCTGGATGCCGTTGTAACTTACCTGTGATAGGTACCTCCCTGTCTAGGTTTCTCTTGCAGCGTTTATCCTTATACGACTGTTCCTCTTCTTAAGCAATACCCAGACTTATTTACAGCAGTTGTTTCTTTGTGACTTCCAAACCAGTCTGTATGAAGAGACACTTGAACTTTGTGATGGTTTGGGTTGGCTCACTGCAAAGATCTTTGAGACAGTATTGCTTCCTACAATGCTGAGTCGACAGTTACATGTTAATTGCGAAGTAGGTAGCAGGTGTTTTATAAATATCTTTGTGCTAATTACTTCCTAAAATGGTGTATTTCTCAGGATCAATGAAGCTGTTAAGGGTTATAGTCCTGAGAGTGGCAGGTAGCCACTGAGGCTGAGACTTTATTTATTGCTATCAAAGATTAGAATAACTATTTAACTATTTACCTGCCTTCAGAATGATGAAAAATGTTTTTTTCAGCCGAGCTGAGGAAAGGAGGCCAAAAAGGAAGAAAAAAACCCACAAACAATATAAAGTGAGGGAGGAAAACATGATGTGGTGTTTGTATTTTAAAAAACAAACAAACTACACAACATTGCTTTAAGTGCTTTTACTGTCCAAAATAGTATGTGTAGTATGAGGTACTACTGAGATGTTGGTGTGTTTTCAGGTGATTATCTCGTGATATGTTTTGATGAAGGCTACAATTGCAATGACAATTAGTTTCCACCGGTGGTAATTTATAAAGCCTTTAGCTTGCACTCTTACCATTTTTCCCTACTGTGCAGATCAAGTTCCTTTACTGTCATTATTTTTTCTTATGGTATTTCAACTTTTACTTTTTTTTCTGTAATCGTATTTATCTAAAGAGAATAAAACAGGGTAACTCTAAGGCTCCCATAACACAAACCCATTTCTTCCCCAGAGTTGGCCTTTTCTTTGATTATTTCTAGTCACAGGTATAGCAGCATTGCTTTAATGAGTTCTGTGTTTTGAAACTTAATTGCCTTTAATTTACTCCCTGTAGTATTTGCTACAAGTGCTATTTTAGTAGCTAAATCACTGGAAAGTTTCTTAAATAACTTGAAAAAAAAAAAACTTTAGAAGTGATTTTCCACTAGAGAACTGACTCTGGCAATTGACTTTCACCTTGTAATTCAGGAACTCTTAAAATGGGGCTTAAAATATATGACTAAACTTTCAGTAAGTATCCATATCTTTTAAACTATTCTTCACTCGGTTAAAAATTCTTTGTAATATATGTACAAATACATGTATAAACTGTACTGACATCTTTTCAGAGTGGTCATGTAGTATATTGGTTATCGATTGCCTGGTTTGGCTGTCACTATTGCTAGTTTGAGCTTTGCAAGGAGCTCTTACATTATGTCACTGCACTTTTGCTGGGAACAAGAGCAGGCCATAAGTTTTGCTTGTTTGTTTTTCCTGTTGGGAATCTAATGTGAGGTATAAAGTGTACCTGATAATAAAATTTTACAATATTTTATTATTTTACATCATGTACGTGGAAAAACTTCTCACCACAGGTGGTCAGAAAGCATCACTATTTTCAAGCAGGAAACATGATCGTTAGATTTAACCATAGCAAGCAAATCATGAGAAGTGGGGAGCAGTAAAATGGCATTACACTGCATTTATCTAAATAGGCATTTATCTGATTTAGATTGATTTGGGCATTTCTATAAAGGCAGAACTACAATGGAACTTGCAGCTTAAGTATATTTTTTTCTCAAAATACCTCATAGGAAACTTTGTTTTAAAAAATGTTTCTATAAGTAGTTGCCTGTGCAAGATATGGTATGTTTACTCTAGCAGTCAAAATCAAGAAGACGCTTATATTTCCTCAGACTCCCTTTTAAAAACAGAATAGTTTAGGATTGTGTGTCTTTATCTTGACCTTTTATACTCTTTGTAAAAAATCTAGAAAAAACTTGCAATGACTGGAAGATCGATTTTCACTATTACAGCTATAGTACTTCTGCAGTTCTTTGAGTTGATTGTAACTTGATGCTAACAGTTCAACTGAAATCTGAACGTTGGTGTCACGTAAACCCTCACCAGTGAGGTTTTCATGCTCTGACAGCTTTGTTTCTGGTGTGTTGTTAATTGTAAATGAGGCTGATAGACTTTTTAGCTAGAAGAAAGAGACATCTTGTTCAACTCATTCCTGAATGGGTGCTAAATAGATGTGTACAGCAATTACTCATGTTATTTAAATATGTAATATTTTACCCTTAATGTTGCTCTTGTCACTGCTTGTAAGTAATGATGCAAGGTTACCTAGCTTGCTGAGTATTGTTTTGCCTAACTGCCCTGTTTTCTCTTGGTATTTTCTTAAGTGAAAGCTTTAAGTGGGAAAGAAGTATATACCTGTATTTGCAAACCTGCACAAGAGTGACTTCTGCTTCCTTTCTGAAAGCATGTCTAATCTATAATTAATCAGGCAACATAATTCACTATTCTAAATCTTTAACTACTCCATATTTCTAAAACCAAGTAATCTTCGAATGCTCTAATATAGTAGGTTTTCCTAAACTAATAATCATTTAACCATAATTTTGTAACTGGGATCTTCTCACCCTGCCCCACGTGATCGTTGTCATGTCTGATGTGACTTTTTCACAATTTTTCCCTACTAAAAAATGTTTTAAGGGTTGGATATGCAGCTTTCATAAAAGACTTTGCATTCAGGTTTTCTGCAAAGGGCGTAAATGAAAACTGAATCACAAACTAATCAGCAATTTATTGCCTCTTTGTGATTTATCTTTACATAAATACATAAGACTAGTGTGATGAAAGGAAGATTGTAAGTGACAGGAGCTTTGCAAATGAAATCTATGCATAGTTTCCTGATGTAGTAAAAACAATTCAGTGCTTTTTCCTCCTTCCATTCAGTTTATTCAAGAGAGAAACTTTTTGCCTTTTTCACAGGGCAGCTGGACAGGAGGACAGATGGACTTTACAAATTAGTAGAGTGAACACGGATTTCATTTCCTGTTTTCCACCTTGATTCTTTGTATTTGTATCTGCATCATCCATTTTGAATACTGTTTTGTCCAATATTATTTATTTAAAAACACACGTTTAAATGTTTTGATTCCAGATTAATTTTGAATTCAGGCTGGTTTAAGGTAATAATACCAAGGATACAGAGAACGCAAAATTTTCACCCTTAGTAGGGCTCAGTGTGCTTTCCTGGATGCTGTTACTGCTTTATGCCTGCATCTTCATAGCTCCTTGCATTCAGCAGAAGAGAGAATGAATGGGATAACTGCTTATCAGAATATTTTCCTCTGTTCCCTCTATTACATCATGCTGTACTGCTTTCATAAACATCTGAAAACCTTTGGTGGTGTGGGAGTCTATCAGGAGCCTCAGATTGCCTCTGCAACTGCAGGAGGTGTACGTGCCCTCAGCCCCCGAACTGCCAGCTCCCTCTGTGATGCCGTGCACAGTGGAATGGGAATAGGCCCTGTCACGAAAGCCACATGCATTTTCTGCAACTGTATAAACAGTTTACTTTAGGGTATTTCAGTTCGCTCCTTGGCTGTTTGCTGAGGATAACTTATATTCCAAAAATAGAATTTAGATTTTAAAACTCTGCCTGTCCCTTAATCGCACTAATAAATACGCGTGCATGCACGCGTGCATGTCTACCAGCCCCTTGGAATTTAAACAATTTGAGTTATTTGTTGATGGAGCAGATTTCTTCACTGATAACACAGATCAATGCATTTGTTAATAGCAATGGAAAACAAGAATAAGAGCTACCCAAAAGCAGTATTGCAAAACATAAGTTATATTTATTTGGCTTGGGAAAACTGGAGATAGGATTCTGGAGGGGAGATAAAGAGTTACATTTTGCTTGGAAAGAGAAAGACGAATATACTCTGACATTAAAAATTAAATGCTACTGAAAGGGAAGAAAAGTAGCTGCTAGATGGAATCATTTTACTTTGCAATGGACCTGGCTTGTTGGCTCGAACTAAGAAAGATGGGAAAGCATTTCTGTAATGACGTGAGCATGATGGATGGTAAGCGCGATCAGCAGTTCTGGCTGAGATCCGCCATCGCCCCATGCGGTGTTTGATCCCCGCAGGGTCAGAGCTCTCTGTGCAGTGCTGGAATCGGGGGCTGTGCCGCTGAGCAGACGCATTCTCCAGAGTGTCCTGCATTTGTGTTCCCAGAGTCCTGAAGCGTTAGGGAAGCTGCAGGGGGTGTACGGCAGGTCCCTTCCTTTCATTTTGCTTAGTCCCCTCTGACAAGAGGAGTGAGTTAGCGTGCTTGTTTTCTTGGGGTTTGCCTGCAATATAAACCTAAAACCATGACTGTAGAATGGACCTTTCGTGAAGTATAAACTAAACAAAAAGGATTTAAATCATTAACAGCTCATCAGATTCCATCTTAATGTGAAAGAGCATTGTTGCTTCTTCAAATAGTGTAGCCACTTCTACCTGGAAGTTTGATACGCTTCAGTGACTAACTGGCAATTTTTTCCAGTCTTACCCTGATTTTAATTCCAGCAGACTAATTCTAAGACTGAGATAGCTTGTGTTTTACCCACAAGTTACCTTTATAGGAGTGTGTTTCTTTGCTGTGGAAGATGGCACAGTCCTGAATTTGCCTTCATTCATTTGCTTTTAAAATATTTCAGCTAATTGAGAATGTGTGATTCACCCTAATTTTGTTGTTTAGAGCAGAAGATTTCTCAGTAAGCTGCCAAGATTCTCCTCTTGGGTTCCGAGTATCCTGTTTGAACAATGGCATTTACAATTTCTAGCAGCCTCTTCTGTGCAGTGTATCTGTCAGGAAAGAGACTGCCATATGACAACATGTTTGGATTGGGAAATTACAAAGCTTTACAGTTTTTTTCTTTACTGCTTGCTTGCTAACTTTCAAAAAATAAAAGATAAATACTAGAGAAATTAAGCATTTAGTTATGGATTTTCATAGCCAGCACCTGGAGTCCAATATAGTATCAGGATAAGCTGAGAACACAACAAACTAAGTAGCTTAAAGGGCAGTGTTGTAAGGTACAGGTGTGTTGGATTATCTGGAAATGCCCTGAGTTAGCAAAGGGCCTTAGAGTGGCAAGTACTGCGGAGTACAGCATCAGTTACCATCTGTGCAAGATTCAGCACTCCCTCCTGCCTTGGAAAGAGGTACGAGCTCGGGTCAGTTTGTGGAAGCTCTGCTGAAAGTGTCTCAGTAGAACCAGGTTCAAGTGAACGGTAGTGGGAGGCTCTTAACTCCAAAACTGTCTGGTCATGAAATAGATGTCAAGGCCAGTTATCTTGAGTGGCTCATGCACAAGTTAACTTGCTCCGTTTGCTCATTCACTTTGTGGTTCCTGTGAAGATCATTTGTGTTACAGGAAGGGTCGTAAACTCTGGAATCGTGCTCCAGAATCACAGCACAGTAAGCAGTCTTCTGGCTCCCAGAACTTAATGTAAGCTTTACTCAAAAGTACATGAAGTTCTGATTTTTATTTTTCATACAGGCAGTCTCCTAAACAACAGAAGTGGTGAATTTGAGTTAACTTTAAGATACGTAGTAGCAATGTTTGGGTAAACGTGGCTGGCTGAATTGCTGCATACCGCTTCATTTTCCCTTGCTGTCCTGAGGAATACCCCATCAACAAGAGTACCTTCCCTGTTGGTATAGGGAGCTGTGGACTGCACGGCCCTCAGAGTGCTGCCGATTTGCCACGTACCTGATGTGACAGAACATCCTGATCGGTGCTGCTCCTGTCAGACACCTTTCATCACAGCCTGTTCAGACAGGCAGGATTTCAGAGGTCTCAGGTTTTTTTTGCTGTACACTCAGTATTCATTCAGTGACTCAATAATTCTCTGGTCTAGTCACAATGATTATCTTCCTACTCTAGCAGGCTGCAATTTTTTTCTCTATTCCTGTTTTCCATGGCTTGGTGGTAGAGAGCTGATCTCAGATCACAGGTGGGGGGTTAATATCTTGTAGTGATCTGGCAGGACGCAGTGTCAGTAATTGTCACTGATGGATTCACCAGTTCCATCACTGTCCCTTTCTTGGTGTCAGAACTGTCCTCAACACTTGCTCTGTTTGCTTACTACCTGTCCTGAGGAAAAATGGACAACTTAATTCCCAGTCATAGACTGTCACCGCCTTTCAGAAGCACTAATATCTATTTTTTAAACCATTCCTAAAATCAAGACTTCGTCAACGTACAGTATTTTGGATGAATTGTACTCTCCAGACATTGTCATACTAACTCAGTAAAAGTTATTAGAGCATTTATATTGTTTCTCTTCATCTATTGGATACTGTCTTTCTGATCAGCAAATCTAACAAAATGTACATATAAATGTTAACTGGGTGTTTGTCAGCGATTTTGGATTTTTTTAGGTGTAGTTGCATTTGTTTAATTGCTAGTTGTTTTGGCAAATGGTTCTAGGACTGAGGTGGTGGTAGCATTGCGAAGATGGTCAGAGAAACATCCAGAAGTGGTTGCCAGCAGCTGCTAGTCCAGGAGAGTTATTTGCAAGAAGACATAGCATGTCTTGAAAAACAGGTGGAATTTTTAAGAATGACAACTTGAAGTGATTCAGGAGTTACATAACTGCAGGGGTCCCAACTGAGACAATTTCCTATGAGATGTGGTTCAGCCACTACAGTGAAATTGTCCTTTGGTACTAGATGAGAAGCAACCCTGAATATCTGACTTTACTATTTAGGTTTCACTGTTTGTAAAGATGAAATATATCCCTCATAAATTCATGTAATAGAGTTGTAGAAAGAAGACAAAATCTGTGCCAAGCAGACTTGAACAGCATACTACTAATGCATTTAAGACATTTCTTCTAGGAAATTGGAGTTCTGTAATAGAAAGCATGTTTTCAGATTAATCTAAATGACTATTATTAGACTGCAATGGGATACTCTCAGCCAATTTTTTTCTCAATCAGTCCATAGGGTGAAAAGCAGATGCATTATCTGGTTCCTGTTGATGGGAACCAGGAGGAGAATAATCTGCCAAGAACTATCCAGTAAGCACATGAATGATACACAGATAAGGATGGAAAACAGTGCAGTGTTTTCCCTTCTCATTTACGCTTATTGCAGTCTGAGTTGCATAGATGGGCCCTGATAAATAGCAGAGCTAGATGATACCCAAATAGTCTGGGAATGGAAAAGCAGTACAACAACCATTATGGCCCACTGAGAAAACATTTCACTGTGATGCTGCATGTGTCTAAACTTAGTCTGAATTAAGTAGGTATGTGGTTTGCCCATAGGACAAGTATGGGTACTGAGCAGAGGAAATCTGAAGCTCTTTTCTAAGATAAGGTAATTTACAGGCTCTGTTGTAGTTTTTACTTGTGTCCCACCCCTCCCCTCTGTGTTTTGGAAATAAGGTAGTACATCAAAAGGAGAAGTGAGAACTTGCTTCACCCTTCCAACTCAGTTTACAAAGTGAGAGAGGTCATTTGGTCAATTAAGAGCTGCATAGATTTGTGTACAGAGACACGTATGGCCACTGGGAACTATTATGAGTTTAGAGTGATTTTTGTGAGCAGTTTGCATAGGCCCTGGTATTAGAACCCTGCATAACAGAAAAGAGGTAAACAGGACTGGAATGGAAGGATTCATTTGTTTGACTTCATCACTGTCTCTCATGTATACTTTTCCCATTCATAGTTGTTGTATTTTTATTTAAATTACATGATTATGTTTCTTTAGAATTCTGGTGTAATGGCATTTAGTAGCAGTGAAAAGAAAGATACAAAACTCACATAACGATTTTCAAATCCTGCTTTCCAAATTTGAGTAAAGAACTATTTTATTTTTTATTTTTTATTTTGTGGAATTTTTACTGAGTAGATTTCTTTCATGAAGGTTAACTGCACAGGCCACAAAATAGAGCTAGAAGAAAGCATGTTCTAGATTCAGGACAGCACGTTACATGCTCTGAGTAACATAGCGCACGTGAGGAGGAAAAACCAATCACGTCTTTAGTCTTACAAATTCCCACCCTTAGCTGACAGTTTGCCCTATAGTGTCTCTGGCTGCTTACCTGTCACTTACATCACGCTAAGCAAATCCACATCTAATCATGTATTTTCCTTTCAGTTTTCTCAAACACAGCTTTTCTGCTGAGGTACTGGGAGGTAGCTCAGGTATCTGTCCTGTTACTTTGCTGTGCTGTGAGTTGTGGTTAGTGCCCTACCAAAGCCCAGGCAGTGAAATGGAGCTTGGTGCAGGTGCTCGTGGCGCTTGCAGAGGACATGGGTTTAGGGTAGTAACTGCAGGTGTACAAGCTGTTTCTTCCTGGAATACCGGTAGGTACGTGTCTGATTTTAGGCAGGTTATCTGTACTGTGGGTAACTTTGCAGTAGGCTCGACGGGTAGTCAGGAGGAAAAAGGCTTCTGGACCAGACACTGCATTCGTGGGGAAGAAGCTTGCTTGCACACGGTTGGTGTTTTCCTTCTGTGTAACTCCTTGATGTCCACCTGCCTTTCTACGGTATTACAAATTGTGGAGACGTAAAGTTAAATGTAGTCCTTTTGGGTAGGGAGCAAGAATAGACTAAAGAGAGAGTAGAATATTTACATACTGAATAAAGGCTGAAAATTGCTGCAGGCCTTAATTAAGCCTCAAGAAACATTGTGTTGGAAGAAAGTAGACACCAACATGAACTGAGTACTGATCTACTATTCAGAGATCATAACCTTGGTCTAATTACATTATTAGTATATAAATTATTGCATTAATTATTTATATAAAATTAATATTACAGATATTAGTTGTCATTAATAACTTGGAGGTGCCTTTTTGTCACAAAAGAACAGATTAGCATTATAATTACTGCATGAAAAATAGATATTGATGAAAAATTGCAGTTTGAGATGTCATCGTCATTATATGTATTTTTTTCTATCCACCCTCCTCTGTTCCTTATCCTGCATATCTAATTATTGTCTTTGATAAGAGCTGCTAACGTTGTCATTTACTAGTAGATATATTGCTACGGGATATTTCAGCACTGTTATGTTTTAACCGTGGCAGGCAGCTAAGCCCCACGCGTCCACTTGCTCACGTTTCCCCAGTGGAACAGGGAAGAGAATTGGAAGGGTGAAAGTGAGAACTCATAGGCTGAGATAAAGACAGTTCAATAGGTGCAGCAAAAACCATGGGGAAGCAAAGCAAAACAAGGAGTTTGTTCCCTACTTTCCATCAGCTGGCAGATGTTTAGCTGCTGTCAGGAAAGCAGAATATAACCTACATACTCTGAACGTGTGTTTCCCACCTTCCCTCCCCTTCCTTCTCCTTTCCCCAAGCTTTTATCGCTGAGCCTGATCTCATGTGGCATGGGATGCCCCTTTGGGGTCAGCTGTCCTGGCTGGGCCCTTCCCATCTTCTTGGGCACCTCCCAGCCTACTGGCTGGTGGGGAAGTGCTGCTCAGCGATAACCAATACATCAGCGTCAGCAACACGGTTTGGGTCACAAATCCAAAACATAGCACCATAGAAGCTACTGTGAAGAAAATCAACTCTGTCCAGCCAAAACTAGCACAAGCACCTTAAAAAAATATGGATGCTTAGACTTGCAGAAGATAAGGTAAACAGGGACAGAAGAAATGTTCAACAGCTTAGAAAAGTAACTTGCAAGTAGCATGCCTACAGGTTTGTGAATCAGTGCTGACTGTGAAATATTGGGCTCAGTACTGAGTTCTGTTGGTTTGTTTTCAAACATTACCCTCCTCCCCACTCCCCTGTCCCCTGGAAGAAGGTGAGAAAAGTTAGCAAAGTAATTAAAACTATAATAGACATTGCAAGAAATTAGAGGTGTTGATGTTTTACTTTGTTTGTTGCTAGCTGTTGGGCAATACTGGCTAGGCAGCAGTTCAACACAGAAAAGGATTCTCAGTTTGAGATCCTCAAAGCAATTGTGATGATGATGTAGTATTTTTGTATGCACATGTTAAAATCCACTATTTGCTAGTGACCTCCTGAAACTACGCAGAGGAGACAAATAATAGTTGTAGTTAAAAGGTCACAGTGGACTGACTTTTGGAATGTAAAGCTCTTCTTGGGTTTGAATCAAAGGATCCTGATTTATTTTTGGTGGTAAGCTTTTTGGGCTTTAATAGCAAACATATAACAGCAATCATCTTCTATAATATTATTTCTGTGAAAGCAATCTTTCTGTGAATGGCTTATAAACAATTTCTACTTCTTGTTTACTGCCTCCTACTTTGCTTTATTCTGTATTTTGATGTCTTTCTCTATTCAGTAGCACCTCAGAGTTAGGATAAATTTCTCTACTGTGCAGTGCTTTGCAGTGCTTTTCTTTTCTTATCCTTCATGAGTTCTTCTAGCTTCTAAAGATGACAAGAAAAGTTGCACCTAAATCTGTAAGTGATGCTGTATAATATTTTAGTATTTCCAACAGAAATGAGCCTTTCAAAAAAAAACAAAACAACAGACAAATGAAAAACAAAGAAAACCTATGTTCCCCAAACTCTACAACCAATGTTAACGGCATTATAACTGAAAATCCTCCACTAACCACAAATCTCACATTTTCTGTTCTCTTCCTCTTGACACCATGCAAAGCCAGAACTTCAATGTATTCCTATTTGGCTGATAGCAAACTATATCTAATAACTGATTTTCTGTTTGAGTTGCTAACAGTGTACAAAAGATGTAGCACTTTACAGAAATGTTGTTCTGGTTCATTTTGCCAAAATGAACAGTGTTACTAGAAAAAAAATGCTCTGTTCAAAATGGAATAATTCTCTTTCAGCACTTCAAAAGCAAAAAAATAAAAAATAAAAAGAGAGGTAAATCCAGATAAATGCTGGAACTTTCCTTCTGTTTCCTCCTCCTTCCGGGAGATGAAACTCTGAGGTTAGAACACACTCAGCAACTGTGAGCTGAATCTGGCTTTTCTTCCTTTGCCTGCTTAATTGCAAATATTTAAATCAACATTTCTCAACCGGTGCTTAAGGGAGGCATATACCACTTGTAAAAACCTTACTTGGGAAACAAATTCCTGTGTTTGTTTTCTCTTTTTACTCAAGCATTTGACCTGCAAATCTAGGAAACTGCGAAGGAATACTTTTTCTTAGAGCTCAAACAGACTTGACTCAGCTCCTTGTTAAAGAAACACTAAGTTTAGTATGTGAATAGAGCTTAAATTGAACATCCATGTCGTTATTTTTGGTTTGCATTTAAATTGCTTTTTCCCCATGAAGGTGTATACCTCTAAGATGAAGGCAAAAAGCTCGTACTGATAGGGGCACTATGTACATAATTTCTTTTGAAGCCAACTGAGTTAGATGCCTAAATGCTAGTGTACTTTTGACCATAACAGTAGAACTCAGCTCTCAAATACAAGGAAGAATAGAGTGCACTGTAGTGTACAATTTGTTCTTTTTATATTGTTTGGATAAAATTCTGTTCTTCAGAAAACAGCCAATTCTGCTGCACCCTCATATCAAATTGCTCTTCAGTTAACTGAATCTTCTATGCCCCAAAAGAGCAATACGGATGATTGCCTTTTGCTGTTATTAATTTATAAGGATTTGTTCTTAAGTATTTTGGTCTGTAGATGTATTTTGTGGCTTGCCAGTGAACTGCTGTAATCTAAGTTGAAATTCCAAAATCAGCTGTCTAGTAAAATGTTGCGCACAAATGGATTCACAGCAAAACAACGACTGCTTCTACTTCTGCCTGCAACTATTTGTGCTTCGTGGTATTCTTCCCATACAGTCTAGGTTGCTGGATCATTTTCATTCAAATGCATTCAGACAGATATTCTACTATGAAATTCAATAAGGAAATGTCTTAACAGTGAAAGACTGGGGTCCTGAACTGCTTGTACTGATGCAGATGAAAACACTTCCATTGAAGTAGGATTCGATTTGACCAGAAACAGGGTTCGGCCCATAATTTTGCAACTTTTTGTAAACTTGGATTTTTTTACACTGAAATCATGATTTCACTTTTTTTTTTCCAGCTGAAATAGTGATTATATATGTATATATAAAGAATGAATATACTGTGTGAATATGGCTTTAGGTGAACATAATTTTTTCACGGCAATGTGTATAGTGAAAACAAAAGCATCTCATTTTTCTAGATTTTTTTCTTGTATATCCACATAAGTACTTTTGTCTTGTATAGGTTTTTGTTTGTTTGTTTTTCCATCCAGGCATTAGGAAGTTGTTTATCAGGAGTGAATACCTTTATTTTTTTTTTTTTGTGAGCAGGGTTACAAAACATACCCACCCACCCAGGTAGGCTAACTCATCTTTGCATATGCCGGAACAGTACTTCCATGACACTTGATACCATAGTATCTCGGCACCTGACATCATTACTGGAATTCAGAAAAGTGGTTTTATTCTTATTTTATAGGCAAAAAACGCTCAAAATATTTTATCTTGGTGCTGGATTGTTGCTCTGGTACTAAAACTAATAGTTCTTGAGTTTCTATGGAGTCTTGGAACCATAAATAGGGTAGTTCACAACATACAACTTAAAGTCAACTAACTAAGGTGTCCGAAGATGATTTCCATGGGTAAGTGTCTGAATTAGCTCAATGTATCCCTTCCCACATACATAGGATTAACCAGTTCTTGGGGGTGTTCATAACACTGCTAACGTGTTCCCTCTGCTGGGGTCCATGACTGAGGTAATTCTGCTTGATTTGGGAACTGTACTCCTGCCATAGCAGCCTCAGCAGATCGCAGAGGTGACTGCTCCTGCAGGAAAGGGATATCCTCTCCTTTCCAGGTAACTTAGCCAGAGTACTGAAGACTCAAATTCAGCCTTCAGTTTTAGATAATTCATACTTGTATTTCATCATTTAAAAAAAAAAAAATGCTGCTCATAATATTGTCATGCCCAAATGGCTGAGCAGCACGTAACTATTGATAACAGTCATAAGACACAGCTCCTGCTTTTCTAATTTTATATAAATTAAAACAACAACACAACCAAACCCATTATGTGTGCATCTCTATGTGCAAGAAGCCTACCCCTGCAATCTTAAAAAGAAATCCCTGTTACACAAAATGGAAATAAACTGCACTTGGCGAAGAATTCATCTGCTCCTGTATATTTCATCTAGGAACAGTGTAGGCAGTAGTGAAGTGCTTAAATCATAGCTTTCCTGTCCTTCCATGGAGGGGGTGGGGGAGGAACAAAATAAACATTACAGGATTTTCTTTTATTTTATCAAAGGTAAAGAGAACACTAATTTCAGGGACACTTATTCAAAGGATAAGACACTTTCATACTAACTGTGAATTTAACAGAAGCTCTGTCACCCAGAGAAGTAACTCCATACAGTCCTTCATAAGATAATGAATCGTTGTAGCAGAAAAGCACAATGTTCCATCTTGAGTATGTAATAAATATGTTAAAAGTGCGAACCACTGGAAATAGTGATTTAGATCTGCTGGCAGGGCTGGCTGTGTACTTAGAAACTTCACTGTCATCATCAGACGGCTGCCTGATGCTGACAGAACGAAACTTGTCTGAATCCTTAAAGCTCTCCCACCCCTAGGATGACTTGGTTACAGTCCTCAGCTTCTTAGAGATTGGCCACTCCATGACGAGTGGTGCAGGTGGTTAAGAGGAGGCTGTGGTGGGTTAGTTCACAGAAGAGCCTTCCTAGGAGCAGCAATATGTCACGAAAGGCTTCACTGTTACCCTGCTGCTTCTCTGGAGAGAAAGCTGCCAAATAAAGATGTGGTAGCTGGGCCCTTTGCACACGGCTGCACGGTGGCAGTAAAAACAAACAAAAAACCACGACTGATGTACAGAAGTTTTCAGCAATAACTTCTTGTACAGTTGAGGAGATTACTGCGCGCAATTTCCTTATCGGTTATGTTTGGATTGTTTTCTTGTGCAGTGCTGTTGTTTTGTGTAATCATTGTCCATTGAGATCACATTTGCGCCACTAATGGAGTGGTTTCTATAGAAAGATCTGCAGAAGGCGTGTCGGGAAGAACTTAGCTGACGCTTGGGTGTCTTCAACTGTAGAGCACTGCATCAGACCCAAATCAATCACGGTCTGCAACAGCTGAGGCTTTACAATTTGCCAGGGGGCAAATAAGCAGTCTTAGTGCTAATGTGCCTCTGTTAGGAGCTGTAAGAACGAGAGTGACTGTGAAACCTGTGTGGCTGAAACGCTAAATGATGACTGTTCCTGTAATGCATTTTGTGATTCTTTGGAAGCTGTCAGAGAAGCCTAAATAGCACAGTGTATTCATCTCTATTAGAAATATGTAGGAAAGGACAGCTACCAATTGATCGCTATGCAGCTCCGTCTGTTGTGTGCAACTGGTGTGAGTGGAAGAAAGATGAAATTGTGCATGAATGTTTAAAAGGGAAGAGAAGCCCCAGAAAGAAGTAAGGAAGAACGGAGGAGGGCGGCTGTCAGTATGTGACAGCAGGAGAGTGAACAAACAGACAATAGGCCAAAACTAATCCAACAAGCAAAGAAGTACAGAGAAGAAAATAAGATGAACACTCCACAGAACTAGTAGATATTCACTGAAAGGCCATTTTTGCTGTTCTGAACCTAGATTCACAGACAAGACAGTTTCACCATTTTACCTAAATAGAAGGAAATTACCCAAACCAAACTTTTAGTATGCCCACTGAATATGAAATGTCACACATGAGCTTGTGCTGCTAATATTTATATCTCCTTTTGTGCAATCCTGATAATATCATATTTGCAGTACCGTAAGAGATGCTTACAGTCTTGTGTGTCCTACTCTAGCAGTCAGAACACAGAAAGAGCATGGCTTCAGGAACTTTCATGTATGCAAAAGGTGCTAGTGCTTTTCAGGATGAAAGTACTGAAGTTAACAGAAAACAGTTACTTAAAAAGATCTCTCTATCTTTGTAATATTTCTGCAGGGATTTCTTAGGTGTGAGCTAAACATCAGCAAGAAGAAAAATTTTGTCAGGAGCATTTCCATCACCATGTACCCCAAAAAAGAGGCACTAGCATTTTGATTTCTTTGTAAATGTCTTTTCCATTTTCAAAATGGAGAAACTTTTTTTTCTTCCAAGTCAAGTTATGAAAGCGTGAAGTAAACGTTCCCCTGAAATGTTTTAGGGAGTAGGTCTCCAGGATTACAAGCAGGAATTATAGAGGACGTTTTACAACCTATTCTGCCATTTTTTCCTTGAAGTGCATTTCTGTGGGTGATTGCAAATATTTAATTGGGAAAGTATTTTACATCAGCTATAAAATGCACCATGTTTACACTGCATACCATGGTTCAAGAGAAATTAGGTTTCGTTTGGTTTCATTTTATCACAGTGAGGTTTTGATGTGCTCAAGCGTAGAATACTGGGTAGCTGAGCAGCCGCTGTCTGCTGGGTTTGTCCAGATCAATCATTAATTCTTTTCAGTCTGTTAATTCAGGAACGTTGCTGGGTTCACTGTAAATGTTCCAGAATAGAAATAGACTTTTCTTCCACTTTATGCAAAGTTAGGTAACCTTTGCTTTTTTACTTGGCACAGCTTTCATGTTGGTGAGGGCTCCATATGCACCCTAGCTTTAATGTACTTTGCTGTAATTAAGACAGTTCAGATTATAAAGCTTGTATCTGTATTGAAACTGTCTTCAGATTTTTGGACATCCTGGATTTTGGGTAAATTCATATCTAGCTAAAATGAGTTCCAGATGAGCAGACAGCCTAGAGAAGCAAAGATTACTTTAAAAGATTAATGCAAGATATTCAAGGTTATTTTGTACTTCTGATGTTTGGCCACTATGAACTTTTCAGTGGTGGCTTAAAGATTTTTAAGGATTCCTTTTGGCTTTGAATCTGAAGAAGTGACAGCTTTGTTAAGAAGAAGAGGGAGGACATGTAACTTAAAGCCTCTGAAGATGCAGTAGCTTACTCTTACTGCTGACTTGACTGCTCAGTCTGCTGGCTTCTCCTCTGCTTCTTGAATTCCTGTTCCCTGCTGAGTTACATAATGAATGTTCTCTGAACTCCCACAATTTCCACATACCTTCCCACACAGCCTCTTTCTTTTGCTAAAAATGGATGGAAGAATTCTGACTCGTTGAAAAGCTTTACGCAGTGCTGCTGAATCACGTCTCAGCATAGGAACAAAAGTTTCAAATTCTCTTTTAAAAAAAAAAAGAGAATAAAGAAAAACACAACAAAGGGCAGAACTCCACATCTCTAACCCTGACAAAGTTTACAAGGTATTGTTTATGAGTAAAGAACTGCGAATATACTCTAATTCTTGTGGCATCAATGTAAAAAATCTTGTATGTTAACTGCCATTTTAAGAGTTCAGACCTGTATGATGCAGTTCATAGAGCTGCCAGATGACAGCAGCCAGCAGTGGACAAGTAGCTCGGATGTTTGCTAGTCAGAAAAGAAACTTCTAAAAATTCCCTTTACAATGATATAATAGTAAAAGTATAGGAACGTTTTTAGTTGATTCTTGGTTATCTGCCTCTGTGGTTTAAGCTGGAGCCGAATGGAAGAAAGCAAAGCCCATTAGCAAGACCTTTACTGGCTGATTTCCAGGAGCTGTTTATTTTGAAAGTTGCTTGATACTTTGAGGTCATCAGAATCTTTACATTGCTTGGAATCAAGGCATGACAGTCTAACAAGAACATACTTTATAGCCAACTCTAAATATACTTAGAAAAGCAATGCAAATTCACAGTCTCAACTAACTCCCAAAGTGTGAAAGCTTATTAGAGTAGATTTGAAGTGTGACAGAACCTTGCCAGACCACGTAGAAACTGGAACCCTTATTTAATGGGTATTAATTTGCCAGGTGATGCCAGAAGCTTTCCTTGTCTTAAGCAGTTTTATTTAATCATTTTTCTAATAATATCAACTCCCTAAGTAGCTAAAATTTAGATGTTTTATAGGTGTTCTGGAGAAAACTGACGTGTGAGAGAAACAAAGCAATCAACCTGGGTTCCTGCAGATTCTAGCAGCCTTGTCTCCTAGTATTGCTTTTTGGCACAGGAGCTTTCAGTGGTTCCCTGTGATGGAATAAACTGCACATAGTCTCTTCATTTAATATTTTATTTCTTTTCTGTACTGTGATGCGTAAGCCTGCTGGTTTATTCCCGGTGCCTTCAAAGTCCTTGTCCCTGGGTCTGTCAAGTCTGCACCTACAGCACAATTTTCATGTTTAATGGATCTTTGCCCTACACGTTTTTACTTTCCAGGGAGTTTCTTAGGTGGTTTTACTCGGTTCTTCACCAGAAGAGAAATTCTTCCCTTGCTCTCAAAAGCATAGCAGCTATACCAGGTAAACTGTTGGTGTAACTCTTTGTTTTAAAGAACAATGAAGATATACTGAGGAGACGGGAAAAATGCCATCCCTCTATACCCTTACAGTGCTGAAGATGTCTTTCCTTGCTAAACTGTGTTCAGGTGGCACCCGTCAGACCACCGTGTTCCACTTCAGACGAGCACGGTCCCTCAGAATCTGGCCGGAGGCGGTCGCTGTTCTGTGTTTCTGGGTGGACTCGTGGTATAAAACTCTGTGTTGCCTCCTGAGAGCCTGTGCTCACCGTACAGCTGCAGAGTTTCTACGTTAGTACAAAATCTTTAAAGCGTCATTTTTTTCCTATACTATATCCAGAGAGGGAGCTTAGTTTCCTTCTTTTCTAAGCGTGTCTTAGACCAACAGACACGTGGATTTCTGTATTCCTCTCATCTTTCTTCAGGCTAGAGGTACCTTCTGTATGTAAGCAGAAACAATACATGGGCTCCCCACTGTAATTTTCTCAAGGCATGTTGGGAATTAAGATCAGACGTTTAAAGTAATTCCTCTGTTTTCCCTGTCCTAGCTCTGTAATTCTCATTCTCAAATTCTTCCTGTTTTCATCCAGCATTTTAAAGGTGTTTTGGAGGACTTAGGTAGATCTATTCTACTGCTTCTAACTTTCCAAATGCCAAGCCCACCCTGCACCAGTTTCGTGTATTAAAAACTTCATTAAGTCTGTCACTTGTGTCAAATGAGTGGGGGGGGGGGGTGGAAGGGTGAGGGGAAATGAGACTTTGAAATCATCCAGGACATGAGTTTGGACAAACATGTTCATTTTCTGGCTGGCAAAAATATACAACCAATAATTGCAACATCGTAATCCCCTCTCATGGAGAAGGCAGGCACAGATCTCTGCTCTCCAATCCTCCTGTGAGTGATTAAGGCATAGGAGGAATGGTTCTTCATAATGGTTACATTATTTTCTTGGTCATCCTTAAATTCTAGTTGGTTACTGGCATTCCTTTTCAGCACGCTAAGGGTTTTGCTTATTTTCCCTCTTTATGACCTATTTTTTTCATTGATAGCAGAGAAGAAAGTTTTCATGCTTTCAAACATTTCAAGGAGTTAAAAGCACTGTGACTGACTCACCCGCTGGCTACATCTTAACGAGTTTACACAAAATCAGAGTCCAATTATACACTGTGTTTGTTATCAACGACAATGAGGAGATGATAAGGAAAGAATGGCCCAGAGGGTAGGGACTGCATATGCTATCATGGTTGGTGGTAAGAAACATCGATAACATTTAAATTTTGTTTTCAAGTTTAAAGGGAGACTTCATAGTTGTTTTTTTTATTATTATTATTCAAACAAATTCCTACTTTTGTCTAGGATTGTCAGAGATTTTTACTGATTAATTGCAGTAACCCCTGTGTAAGGGCTACCCAGTATGCCATCCATCCTGTCGGTCAGAGTGAGGCATTGCTTTGTGGATTCTAAATTCATGTGCAACGCGTGGTGTGCTTTTCTGGATTACTGCATGTACACACTGTTTTTATAAAAATCGATAGTTCTGTCAGTAGAAAATCTACCCTGGAGTATTTATATCTGTAACTCCCTCATTTACTTCTGAACCCAAGAATATATTTTGTACCCTTTAATAGTGTTTTATGTATCCTTTTGGGGATGGGGACGGGATTCCAGATTATATTCTTGAATTCTGCTTCCTTCTAATTAAGTCTGTGTAAGCCCTCTCAGTATTGGCATGGTTAGCTTCTTAGTGTGAGATTCAAAGGAAGATCTTTAATGTTAAGCCTTAATCTAGGAAACAAAGTAAGTAGCAAAAGAAGTACAAATCTGCTTCTCTCCTGTAATGCTGAGTAGGTAAATCTGATTGCCTGTGGCAGTAGCAGTTCCCTACCAGCCTGAAGTGATTGGAGAAGCAAGTTGGCCATTGACAGGGTGTTTAAGAGCCTTGCAGGGATTATTTGCCAAATACAGGTGTCTGCCAATTTACGTCAACAAAGGAAGAAAAATAACATTACCATTACCATTGAAGCACTTCTCTGTAATAGAGAGAGAGGAAAAAAAAATTGAGACTTGAGTACAAGAAAAGCAGAAGGAAGGACAATGGGAGACAGCAACAAAGCCTTGTCAGCCTTGCAAATTACTGTCCTTACAGGACTCTGAGCATCTTTGCCATCTACCTACCAGCTGTTTGTAATGAATCCCAAAAGGAGATTTACACAACCACCAGGTATTAGCTGGCGTCCTCTGCCAGTAGATGTCCTGCTGTGAGAAATACTGTCATGTTAAAATAATGATCGTTTTTTTCTAACATACCTAAATGTCTTTGTACAAACTTAACTAATCTATGACTTGTAATATCTCTACTTCATGTTCTGTCTCTAGCATTGGCTTCTCAAAGCGTTGATTCAAGGTTTCACCTCATAGAAATGTTTTAATCTTCCCTGCCCCTTCCCCTCCTCCGGTTTTACTTCCGTGCTCGGAATTCCTCTGCAGGTGTGGTGGTGCCTCTGGCAGTACAAGTGTAATGGTGGGGCTCGATCAGAGCCCCACGTTCAGGCACCGCAGCCGGACCAAACACACTGCTGGTGGGTTTTGGTGTTATGGAAGCGGTATTTCATTTGTGGCATTGGGGAAAAGTGCAATAGCTCCATTAGTTCCGTCATTCCCCTCTGAAAAGCATTCGTGCAAGTCTCTTTCATTCTGGAGTAAGAAAACAGTGCTGTGTTCCTTCTGCATAGGATGTGGCTTATGTGCAGAGACCACTGGATGCCTTCCTGTGTGTTAAGGTGTGGACACTCAGGTTTCCAGCGTGGCTCCAATTCAAGGTTTGGTGGCACAAGGTGGTACCACAGTGTAGGTGTTAAATGTTGGTTGTGTCGTCTGCTGGCTCTCATGATACAACAGACTGTGCTGTGACTTTTCCACAGGTAATGAGCAAGGGCAGCCAGGCAAGACTAGTGCTGCTGAGCTCCAGCAGTCCTGGGGCAAAGACAAGTTTTCGGGGCCGCCAGTAAGTTGGTATGGGTCAGAGCAGCACTGAGAAGTGAAAGGATCGCTGATAATCCTGAGTGTTGAAAAGAGCAGGAACTGTGTTCTCAAACCTGATAAGGAGCTGACATGTAACTATGAAGATGGCATTAGAAAGCAGTGGGCATATAAAAAGAACGTAAGTCTTTTGTGAAGAAGCTTTATATATTTTCTACAAGCTGTGATATGTACATTGCAGCATTGTATTTTGTAGTGCATACTTCTTAGATTTTTCTGGGTTTATTTCCTATAGCTTTATCTGCCCAGTACTTTGACAATTTACTGTTCAGCTAGTGTACCAGTGCAGAAATCTTGAAACTGATTGCAAAGCCAACTCCACTTTGTGAACAGCAGTATTTTTGTTACTGTTCTTCCATAATGCTTTATGGAAGCCCTTAGTAATTAAATGAAAATAGTAAACCATTTACTGGTTTACATAAGAATATTAACACGAAATATCTTTCCTCTCGGGGAAAATAAAAAAAATCTTTGAAATATGTTTTTGGTTTTCTAAAGCATGATGAATACACAGCTGCAGTTCCTCTGAGGTCTGATTTTTGTGCAAGACGTTACTTTGTCCAGAGCCTCGAGCTGAGATTTGGCAATGGGGGAAATTACCAAAAAAGTCAACTGTGTAATTGTTTGGGTAAATCAGTTTAGAATCAACTTGGTTTTATTAGAAAGGAAGCAAAAATACCTTTTATTTTTCAGAAGCATCTTTTATCCTTCTGAATGACTCACAAAGAACTTGAAATGATTTTTTGTTATGTAGAGGTTTATTCCTTTCACACACATGTTGTGGGTGGAAGAAACATCTGGCGGTTAATTCATTATTTCTAAAACAAAGAAGAGAATTGCAGTGAGTGGGACAGTCCTGGCATCCTGTATCAAGTCCCATCCCTTTATTAGAAATTTCTTTAAAGCACTGTCTATAAATATGAAAGAACTCTCCCCCTCTTTGTTCTCCCTCTAGGAAGATCCCAAGGTCCAAACCAAACTTGAGGCACAAACTTCTTAATTAGAGAAGCAATAACTTTTTTTTAATTTTTACTTAATTTTTCCATGCAGGATCTGTTTGCAAAATGCATTTAATTGACTTTGAAAGTGAAAGGACTTGGGGTTGCAGTTTGTTTTTGATATTCTCAAGAGGAAATTGTTTAATCTTAGTAATGATTCATACTTTTGGGGTTAGGTTGTTGATTGTATGCTGTGAGTTTTCCATCCTCCATGTTTCGCATTCTGCTTAATTAAGTCTGGAGACATACTAGCATATCATTAAAAAAAAAAAAAGAGAGAGAACCCAGGAATAACAACATGATTGCAATTCAGATGCTGAACTAAAGGAGTCATTTGACTGCAGCTATTGGATCGATGTTTTGCTACAGCTGCATCTGACTACTTCTCCACAGGAATTTCCAAGTGGTGTACAGGACTTGAAGAACTGGGGCTTTACCTGTGTTTTTTTTATTGGTTTGCTGGAATCATCAGTTATATTCACAGCTAGCCTCTGATACTTTCTGCAAGAGAATTAGGAGTTTGCTGTTTGTGATCAAGTCTTACACTGAAAGTACGCCGATCAAATAGGTACCTCAGGTACAACCAATGCAGTTCTGCTATCCTCAAAGAATAGGGAAGATAAAATGTGTATATGTATTGATAAAATGCAGAGGTGTGTGACAAGTGCCAAGTGTCGCAAATGCGTAAGGGCCTTAATACCCTTACCTGTACTTAATCCTATGGAGTTTTGTGGGAGTGAAAACTGAGCACTCAAACTGTACTGTTGTCCGTCTGTGTGTATGAAATCAGTCTGCTATAGGCTCTCATACGGTGCTTATACTGGTACTCAGGTTTACATATGTAATGTGTTACGCTTGAAGTAAAAAAAAAAAGACAAAAAAACACAAATGACAATAAAAACATTTATTTTTATTTCCTAAATATAATATTCCTTCTCTTTTGAAGAGACAGTTGTGGTGCCCTGTGGACCTTATATGACTGAACGTTGCAGGTATGCTGCCTGTCCTTACACCTTTCACCGGTGACAGCATAACCCGCAGAATGAGTATTCCTGTGATGTTGTGGCAAAATAGCTTGTGTGAGAAGACGTGCTGAATAAAAGCAGTCAGTATCCTGATAGGAATTTTCACCCTGGTGCTTAACTAACACATTGCATGCTGAGAAATAGTTTTTTCCTTAATTTACGCACCGTTCATGAGTTTTTAACCTCACTCTCAAAACTATTTCATGTGGAGAGCAGGTTTAGCTTGTCGGCTTTTCTCTACATTGTGGAAAGAGAAGCTGACAGCTGTGCTTTGCTCCCAGTCCAGTGCTTAATGGCCGCGAGGTCAGGTAAAGCAGCAGAGCGCATCGCGCTTGGCACCCTGCCCGCTGCATGGATCCCCAGCGTACTGGCAGCACCGCACCCTGGGCAGCGGTGGTCTCTGCCCGCTAGTGGGCTCGTGGCGTGCAGTGCCACGGGATTTTCAGGTTGTTGTACTCCCTCCCTATCACGGTGGCGAAGGTCTCCGTTATAGAGACAGAAGCTGTAAAATCAATGCAGTATATATGATCAATATGTTGAGGGATACCTAAAATCACACACAGATTGCAAAACTAATGACAAATTTCAATATGAACTGTCAAGCTACCGCGTCAAGAAAAACTGGGCAGCTTCCTTAACTCTCGGCCTGCTATAATCAATGGATGTCTTCTCTGAAACTTTCTTTATTCATTGTCTGCCTTGCAAAGATGTAAAAACAAACAAACAAATTAAAACCCCAAACATAATGTTAAATTTGATGCATACTTAAGGCATAACACTAGCTGAAACAAAAAGAAAACATTGCTTATATGCTTACAGTTGAATTCCTGCTTGTTATCCCATTTCTGGTGACTTCATGGTGAATGTGCAGGTGAAATTTTGCCCCTGTAGAAGCTACCTAGGGAATATGGTAATGTTGTGTGTGCCTGCTCTAGTGATGGTAAAACAGTCTGAAGGGTCTGCAAGAACACACAGCCATGAATGCTGTGTCTGCTTTTACATTGAAGCATATGCTATGTGTGGGAGCCGCCACATACAAAGCAGCTGAGGGGGTCATGGCATGCCAGAACGGATTAGGATCTCCATTGTGATATTCCTTAATGCCCTGGGTAGCTTTAGTACTTGTCTCGCAACACTGGTGAGTTACGGAAGCACAGAGCACTAGCTGATCTGTGTGTATGCAATACCGAGAGAGCTGAGGATTCAGATCATGTCAGATAATTCTTTGCTTATATGAGCAAAGTGCAGAGCACAGTTCTTTCTCAGTGAAGAGAAAAGAATAAATTAAATATGTATTTTGAGCAGATAATTCAAAACAGCAGGTTGTAATTTACCCTTACAACTTCAGGAGTCATGTGTGAAGAATCTTTGGAAAACAGATTTGATCTGCCTTTTTAGACAGTATTGTCCCTTCTCTACTGCAGTCTGTTCAGTGCTCACTGTGGAATACAGTGTTATATCTAGAATAGGCCTCTTTTTATTTCTAGTTCCTTGTCAGCTACTGCTTATCTTTGATCTGTGTCATCACAGTTGTTGCTGGAGTAGCAGATTGATTTCTGCCATTAATAATGATACCACTATTCCAGTTGCCAGAGCAGGAGGAATTGCTGAATAGAACTTGTACTGTGCATTGATTATCTTCAGCTTAAGGGACTACATAATCACCTTCGTATTTCTGTTCAACACTACAGAGAAGATTTTCAGCTGTAGTTGAGATTTTAGTTTTAGTTCCTGCTTTGATTTTTACCTCCAAATTATGCTTAAAAGAAAAGATTCGGTTTCTGTAAGACCTCTGGATAAGTTTTGTATTCTTTTGTTTAAAAAACAAAACACAACAACCCACAATCCAATTGTAAGTTATCTAAAATACCAACTCTCAGAAACACCTGCTATCAGACTTCTTTGTCATGTTTTAATGAGAAGTAGGCTCCAAGTGAGAGGCAGGAGGTGAAAAGTCTACATTTTAGATTTTTAGAAGAGGGGAAAAAAAAAAATCCCTCCTGTGGTGCCTCAACCGTTGTAGCTGACAATTAGCATTAATATGTTGGCTTAGGGTGAAAGGTGGGGTAGAGTTTCTATGGCTGTTTGCTTCTCAACAGACTTTTTGGTCCAGTGGATACCATTTGATTTTAATCTTGCCTTTGGGACAAGTCATTGTAACACAAGCTTGACAGTGACGCTGATATCCATGAAGTTGAAGGCCTGAGGAAAGGCTGAACAATGGTAGGAGTTCTTGTTCCAGTGAGGGTGTTTTTTATTTTATTTTTATTTTTTATTTTTTAACCTGAAAGTGTGTGTTTGTCTTCCTTTTTGCCTTTTTGTTTCATCTTCCTCTTTCACTCTTTGGTCTCTGGATGATGTCATTTCAGGTAATGGATAACCTCTGTCTCAATTACATATAGATAGGCAAATTATATATAGGCAAAAATATACAGTCAAATTATAAAACTGGATAGGTAACTATAATAAATAGGCTGGTTCGTTTATTGTCAAGTGAATCTTGACATAACACACTCATACAAAAAGATGACCTAGGACAAAGAGTTCTTAAAGTTCAATAGCAACAGATTTATATTTATAAGAATATTTCCTTGGGGAAAGATTTACTTTTTAACGTCTTTTTTTTTCTTCTCTCTCTCTCCCTTTTTTTTAAACCTTTATTTCTGTCCATCTTGGTGGTGTTATGGGTTGGTCTGAACCAAACTGCAACTTCTTTCTTCTGTTTGCTTTCCTTTCAGAATATTTGGCTTATGATTTGGGTGAGTCTGACAGTTTTAAGTTAGGATGTTTTTCTGAATTACTGTACAAAAATAAATAAATAAAAAGAAAGAAAGAAAGAAAAAGGTTATATTTGCCTACCAATGTTTCAGTGCCATTTACTTTTTATACTTAAACCTATTTCTCCAGTAATCTCAGTAATCAAACAGCCTATCAGTAGGCCACATTTGAATGTGAGATGAAATTTTGGTCAAGTCTGATACCTTCCATTTTTTACTCTTTGAAGGGATGAGGACCTGTGTGTCTCATTAAAGTTTAAATGGCTGAAAATGTAATGGTGTTTGGTCTTCTAAACTAAAAGAAAACAAAATTCTCTTTGGCATTCTCCTTTCGTCATACAGCAGTCCGATTGACTGGAGAGAACTGTGACAGAATTATAAGGTTGGCACAGATCAAACTTTTAGGTGTTTGGGGTTTTCATGATCAAATGATTTTGTGTCAAATAGCGTGTGCCCACAGCCACAGATCATTGCTCTATATCTAAACCCTCAGATGTGCGAGCAAGTGATGTGACTGCCGACGGCACTGGGTGGATTTACCCCATCCAGGTACCGCACTGTGAGAGCCGGAGTCGTGTGAGGGATGGAGGAGGTAGGAAGCCAACAGGAGACTGACTGACTGTCAGCGGTTGCTTTCAACCAGAGAACTGCAGCCTGCTTACAACAGTGGAAAAACTAGTCCCCTGTATCCTGATTAAGTGTTACAATAACCTTCGTTTTGTCTTTTAAAACTCAAAACAGGGCGCAACGCATCCTGTGGGCAGTGTCAGTGTTGAAAATCCACAGCTAATAAACTGATAGATGCCATGTGGTCAGGACAGAAAATAGGAATTCTAATTACTGTATTTCCTTCTCAGGGAAGAGCCATCTGTAAGGAATTTTTTGATCTATGGCAGATATGAGAGGGCATATCTATTCAATCGTGGCAATATTTAAGTGCAAACAAAATCTGTGATAGGAAAGAATAGTATACTTCCAAGCGTTCATGCTTTGCAGATGGACTAAAACAATAAACAGAATGCTGAAGTGAGGATAATAGCCCCTGAAAGCATACTGAGATTGTAACTATCAGCTGAACTGTGCTGACTGTACCTACCCACCAGATTTTGTTCTTAATGTATTCCCCGTTGCTTTATTTGTTTTGTTCCATTGAAACATCTATGTCATGGAGAAAGGTTGAAAAATGCAATGTGAACTGTATGGTACCAGCTGCTTACCTATTCTCTAAAATCATTTTTTTCAAGTTGAATGCATTCATTTCTGTCTATCACTGGTTGATATTTTTATTCTAAGTGCAAAATAAATTTGTTTGTTTATTTTGATTCCAGAACCAAGTGCTCTTAATAGATTCAGAGCCTTCCGTATGATGCAACTTTGATCTCTTCAAAGAAGCATAATACTTGATGAGAATAGGAATAGTAGAATTTCATATTTTGTCAAGTTGAACGCTGGGTTTTGGGTTATGAATCTTCTGTTGATGTGCAGAAGATGAAAGAAAGCTCATTTAGAGAACTCTTGGCTTTGCAGGCATGTAAGGCAGTTAATAATTATGAGAGGTGGACTAGTAGATTAAGACTTACTTTTTTTTTCCCTTTTTTAATGCAGTGTTCTCCTTTCTCTACTAGCTAAATTTGATAAGTCCAGCTAGGAAATGAAGTATCACTTCAAAAATGTTTTTCTTCAGCCAACTTTTGCTTAGAAAATATTTTCTATGTTCTTCATCAATTCTTTGGTTTTTTGTCATGTCTTCTTTGAACACAAGTATTTTTGTTGTTTGTTTTTGTTTTGTTTTTAAGCAAAACTTCATCCAGGTGGCACAAGATCCATCTGCTGATGACATAGGAATTCACAGCACTTTGCCTCAGAATCCATTTGTGACAAGGGCCATAACCATTATTATTCTGGAAAACATTACGGAAGTGGAAAAAATAGGTATTTTTTAAAACTAGTACGATGATTAACAGTGTGCTTATTCTGGATTAAAAAGGATCTTGTTGCTGAGAGCTGTTATGTTCTATCAGGTCTGATGTCACATACATGCTTATTACTATGGCCCTCTATAGACTATAGGGAATCTTTGGCAACCCTTCATGCAAATATTTTAGACCATACTGCTAACCACAAGATACACACTATTCCTTTCACTTTTATGTCTTCGTAGCTTTCTTTCAGAAAGCTTTTAAGTTCTTTAAAACCTTTACCTCTAAGCCGGGTGACAACAGAGGTCCCAACAGAATTGGCCATTTGAGAAACAGATCGAAGCTTCAAACACCAGGCTAAATAAAGGGTAGCCTCAAGGTCCCTTTTTGGAGCATGGAATCAGAAAAGAAAGTAAACGAGCAGTAGGGACTTAACTTCTTTCCTGTGTCCAAGGGATACTGTTTTTTCTTGTCAAGACTGTCAAGCCATTTGCTCAGTGTTCCCCTTTACCCAGAAGCGTCCCACACTATGTCATGATAACAGTCATACACAGAGCGCAGTCAGGTTTGCTCCACTATGGTTACCTGTAGCTATGCTTCAAGTTAAATAGCAGTTCTATCAAATTTTTATAACCACTATAAGATACCTATTGTCTGTAAGACAGAATACTGGTTTTATGATTCTCTACGTGTAGGGCATGGTCAGCTGTTAATCTGCTTAGAATCTCAAACATATTTCCTTTAGCTATCAACACTTCTTTCATCTTGCAGGTACTGTTGGTTGAGACATGCCGACAGTGTGAAAGCTCCATCACAGTGGTTGTCTTGGAGTTGAGTGCTAGAATTCAATAAGTAAAACTACAGAACGTTTTAGACTAATACTTCAGGAGATATTCTGGTGTTTGTTAGTAATCTCCAATATGTCTTAAGTTAGTAGTTTTAGAATTTCATACTATTGTATTCAGACATTTAAAAACTAAAGTCTCTTTACTTGCCAGGATCTGAAATATTTACAGTCCCTGCAGGATCTTCTGCCTGCTGACATTAGTCCCATGGCAGAATTCATCATCATTTTTCCGTACACTTAGAGTAATTTTTATGAAATATCTCAACCATCCAAGATGCTTCTACTGAATTTTACAAAAACTTGTAAGAATATGTATATCGCTTATTCTGGCCTGCGTGCTGTCAGTAAAAGCTTGCAAAAACAATCCTATTGAGGTCTGTACCTCAGCACACATCTCTTGCTACTAGTGCAATTAATAGGTGGGATAAACCTCTTCTTAATTTAGTTTTGCCCAAGGTACTTCTGTATTTGGAAGTGCATCAGTATTTGTAAAATAAGATAGAGATCACTGTGTGGTTATTGTTTTCAGAGTTGATCAATGTTGCATGTGCTTGAGATTAAAAGCCTACCTTCTTCAAACATTGACAAAAAAGGACCCTGATGCTTGATATTTCATTAATCAGAATTCAGACAGAAGTTATAAGTTAGTTGCTCAATGATATCCTTAGAGAAATGCTAGTTTTTACATGTATTAAATCAGCTGATGTTATATGTACTAGCAATAAAGGTGGTAGTAAAAGGAAGAGGTATATGGTAAGGATAATTGTTTTGTGGTTAGATGATGCATTGCTTAAATTTCAGTAAGTCTTTTAGACTTCAAAGAGTTAAATTGTCAAGAGCAGTTAGAACAGAGCTTGACTTTATATTTCAGTATTCTGATTCTTCATACAAAAGAATTCCCATCCAGAAGGTCTATTGATAAATGATTTACACAAATACAACATGAAGAGTAGTAGCAAATCAAATTCCTGGGAATGAAGATGCCAACTGCCAAAGTATCTCATGGAAATGGGAACGTTAAACCATTGTATTTGTGTCTAGAACAGTCTTCCTTGAATCTCAGTCACTTTTGTCAAGGCCTGGAGTCCATACCATTAACACTGTAAGGGAATAAACCCCCAAAACTCTGCAGAAGTCTAGAGAAGATCTGTTATTCAGTGCTGCTTAATGATTGTGAGTTCGTCCCTCATGCTTTGAATTTATGTAAACTTTGAGAGTGAATCTCCTTGCCGCAGGATGTTCTGGGTATAAAGGTAAGAGGTCGAGCAGGTTAATGAAATGAGAGCTAATAAATGAGAGCTAGCCATTTCTGGTTCAGAGTCTGTGAACACAAACAGAGGCTAAGAAGGAGAAAAAAATCTTATCTTCTTTGCCTTATCCTAAGACTCTTCTGTAGGCATCAGCTTTCTGTTGCAGTGAGGAGCACGAGACAGACTACAGTGCTACAGACTCTACAGTGCTAGAATGAACTTTGATTTGATGAAGTACAGCTGTTATTACTTCCTTAGGGCTAGGCAGAAGAAAGACAACTTTTCCTTTGCATGTCGTAATGGCCTGCTGCTAACTGATTTATTTACTTATTTATTGTTTACATGAGAATATTGGAATAAGCAGAACCTACGTTTTGTCTCCAATGGATATCTGAACAATTGCAGGAAAACATATCTTGTAGTAATACATAAACATTACTTTAAAAACTACAGTAGCCTTACAGGAGAAAATAGCATTTGTAATTGTTATCTCTTACGAAGCACATGGTGAAACACAGAAAATGCATCTTGCCAGATTTTGTTGCATAATATATAAATACAAATTTCTTTGTGATCTTTTAAACACAGAATATTAAAGAAGTGTCAGAGGTGCTGCTTATTGTTAGCTTTTGCCAGTAAATAAATGCCTCATGATTTTATTTAAGCCTAAGCGGTAACTAATAGCTCACTATGTCTGTGTGTATGTACAGTTCATCCTCAAAAGATGCTGGCAGTGGTACTCATATTTTCTCCTCCCTAAGAAGATTTAGGGACAGAATTTCCAAGCCAACACCCCCTGTCTTCCTGTCATCTTAGAAGTGGCAGCAACTAAATGATAGCAGCTGCCAGAGCCTGTGGAGCATCTGGAGGGCAATGAGGACACCTCCCTGGACAGTTCCTCTGGGGACTGTTGGCTGTAGCTGCTGAACGTTTCCTCCTCTGCTGCAGGGGTGATAAGGAAACACGTTCCTGCATTTTGGCTGACCCAATTCTCAGTTCTGTTTAGTTTAATACCTACCCAGACTGGAGGTTACAGGCTGACTCCTATTTGAGATTTTGGTTACTTTCACTAATTTCTCCTGAACCTTTTTAGATTTTGACCCTAATAAAATCTTGCCCTGTACAGATTTTTGAGTATCTGTTTCTAGACAAGATCGTCATGGCATTTGCATCCCGAACTTGCAACAGAGCTCTGAAAGTCTGTTGAGATTTATGAGCTGACTTTTCAGACCTGCAAAGTTCTTCTTGACTAGGGTCCTTTTTCTCCTGTGTGAGAGATCAGGAGACTGTCTCCAGTCATCTTCTCACTCTTGTATCATACGCAACTGAAACAGCGAAGTAAATGACAGGTTTCAAAGGATTTTTTAAATAGCTTATTTCTTCCGATTTATCCATTCTGGATTTCATATGGAGACAGTTATCTTCCAGTTTTGCAATGCTTCCGTTAGTGTACTGTTTTACAAGAAGTTTGTTGGGCAAACAGTCTGGAGAAGCCTCAGTGGAATAATCAGGTGAAAGAGCCCATTTTAGAGAGACCATTGTGCAGGAGAGAAATCATGTTTTTTCATAGACATTTGCAACTTATGCTGATATTTGAATGAAGAACTACTGGGCAAAAGATGATGACATCTAGAGGCAAACTTGAATACCTAAGTATTTAATAAAATAGCAGAAAGGTGTTAAGATATAAATTTCTGCTTAAGGAGAACCTCAACAAAACATTTATATTAAAGTTAGATCTTGTAATTGCTTTCCCCCTCTTTTATCCCAATAAATAACTTGCCTTGTATGGAAGTATTGGTGGGGCTTACTAATAAGTACTTCAAGGATGCAACTGTACGTTAAGCAAAGAATGTAAAGGAGCTTTTTTCATGTTTCTGCCATTTAGCAATATCTTCTTTAACAGTTTTTTTCCTAGAAATTTATATTGTGTGGTGTGTCTTAGAAATGTATAAAATGTTAAAAGTGCAAAATAAACAGTTTAGCAGAGCATGTAGGGTTTGTTTTATTATAAGCCTTGGTGTTTCCTGGGCATATTGTGTGTCCTTTCTCAAATTAGCTGCAATCTTACAAACTGTAATGCACCCCCTTTCTCACTTTGGGGATTTGGATTTGTATTTCAAAATTTCTGTTCTGCTTGTCTGCTTTAAAACTCTCTGTATCTATGTGCTTAAAGTGCAATGTGTTTTCATGTAGGACATTTTAGCTTGAAATTTCATTTAGCAATTAGCATTTTCTAATGTTATTTTCTAACTGCAGGAGCCAGGCAGTCAGCCTGTCTGACTTGCAGCGACAATTTTCAAGACTAATGAAGCCAATTATAATGTCAGTGTAAAACAAATTTAAAGTCTCTAGATCCTATATGAAAGTTAGTAAGCATTGATTACATTTTACCTTTTCTTTTCTATTTTTGTTATCCATATGCATTTCTGTCTCTGAACTCTGATTTATTTTTTTTTCTGGTATCCTACTGTGGAAACAGACTAAAGATTGCTTAGGCCTTCTGTTAATAAGGAGAGTTGCTGAAAATGTATTTTCTGTCTAAAGGAACAGAACATGTTGGCTGCAGAGATGCACCTAAGTAATATTAGAGTTTCAAAAGGAAATAATAGTAAAATCCAGCAATGGGTGTAGGAACTGGCTTGCTTAACAAAAAAAATCACAAAGAAAAAGTAGGTAGATTATGGAATATGAAATGCATTTTGCTATACAGTATGAAGCACTAAAAGATATTACAACAGAGAACATTTAAGAACTAACAAATAACACTGATTTATACCAGCTCAGGGAAACAACAAATCCATGGTGTATTCAAGGTGAGAGTTTTCAAGCAGGAATAGATTAGGTGTGATGTTAAACATCAGAGTGCAAATGCATATGTGTTACCACTAATGCTCCTTGAGTTTTATTCATTCATCAGGAGCCCTTTGCTCCCTTCTGCTGTGGGATATTGAAGTGAAAGATGTAATGGAAAAGGATGGATAGAAAAGTCACTGCTTAAGTTCACAATAGTTCTGCTTGATTTTATGCTGTTACATCAGTACGGGATTTCAAGACAGAAGTAGTTGTGGTGTAAATACTGTTCAAAAGCTTGGGTTGTTCGTTTCTTTCAAGATGTTTTTGTAATCGGTTTTCATGTCCCTTATTTAATAAGAATTAATTTAAGTCAAAATTAATATTTCAGAAAAGTTTGTAATGTTTTGTTTTGCGTCAATCGTGGAAGGCAGCCTAGCCCTGTGCAGCCTCTCACTCCCACAGCGGGATAGAGAAGAGAATCATAAGGGCAAAATTAAGAAAACTCATGCGTTGAGATAAAGGCAGTTTAAGAAAGAAAGCAAAAATTGTACATGCTGGCAGAACAATGTATGGAATGTACTCCCTACTTCCCATCGTCAGGCAGATGTTTAGCCATTTCCAGGAAAGCAGGGCTTCATTACATCTAACGGTTACTTGGAAAACAAATGCTATTAACTCCAAACATCCCCCACTTCCTCCTCCTTTCGCTGAGCTTTTATTTGCTCAGCATGATGCCGTACAGTATGGAGTATCCTTTGGGTCAGCTGTCAACACGGTGCTGGTCACAAATCCAAAACATAGCACCATAACTGACTACTATGAAGAAAATCAACTCTATCCCAGCCAAAAACAGTACAGGTTTATAGCAGCTGGGCACTGCAAGTGATTGCACAGTAATAACTGTCAACCTTTCTACATTGCGTTTTAAGAGTTTGAGTTTTACAAAGAAATAGTAAAATCCAGCAATGGGAGTGGGAACTAGCTTGCTTAATAAAATGAATTGTGAGGCAGAATAAGTAGTTATTATCAAATATGAAATAAATTTTGCTATAGAATATGAAAGTCTACAAGGTATTACAGTAAGAGCATTTTCAAACTAACAGATAACTCTTGATTCATACCAGTTTTGTTTTAACAAATGTAGAAGGGTTGACAGTTATCACGGTGGAATAAGTTGCTACAGTGCATATTTGTTGCACTGTAATGTCCTCTGTGCATAGAAGAGAAAAAGCTGAAGTGCAATAAATTTTCGTGTATGGTAACTGCAGAAAGTTATGACTTGTGGTTACTGACAATATTATATTCACAGAAGTTAAATGCACATCCTCAATTTTGTTGTTTCCGTGTTGAATACTAATGCTTTTTTTTTTGGTGATAACATTCCTGTCTTCTAGAATTTCTTGAGTTTTCCAAGGCTTGCTAGAAATTAATATTGATGAGTTTTGACATACTTATCTGAGCAATATCTGGGAGTAGGATTTACCAAAAAAACAGTTATTGTGTACAAGGTGCATGGGCTATAAATGCCATTCTTCGTCAGTTAACTTTTATTTTTCCATTGCTAATTCCTAAACAGTCTTTTCTGCTTTTGTCATTATCTCAACTCTTTTGTTATGTATGATTCTTAAAACTGATCATCAGCCTAATGGTTCGGAAAATTTCAAACTTGAAATAAATATTTAGTATTGGATATTGTGACTGAAATGTCATTATACCAAAGTATTCATAGATAATATATATTCAGGCTGAAATCACAGTCAAGGAAACTTGATTCCTTTGGTCATTCGGTTTACAGTATATCATAGGCGCTCTGGCCTGCGTTGGGGGGTCTGTGCATTGTGTTGCATCATGCAACGCAGGAACTCTTTGAACTAAATTACAACTCTCTCCAACCATCTGTTAAAGGATGTGTGCAGTGTTGGTTGACTCTGTAGAAACAGCATTGCTGAAATTATAAGATCTACCGAGGGTGACTACAGTGGCTTAGCAGGCCTAGCTCTTACAAACCAGTGAAAAGATTGAAGGCCAGTTACTCATAACTTTTATATGCACAATTTTAACCACTTTTTATGAGCAGGACAGCAGTACCAGATCCAGCGGCTGGCTGAGACATTAGGCTGCAGACTCATTCTTGCATTTCAGGCTGATGGTTGTAGCACAGAAACCTTTCCTCAGATCTCTGCGTGCTGCTGCTTTGTAGGAGAGAATGGCTGGGAGCAGTTTTAGTGGAAATTCTTCTTGTCTCGACATCTTTTCTTCATCTAACATCCTGTTGTGTTGTTGCTGTATTACATACACATCCATGCCTGTAAGTGGACAGGATTTGATTGGGCCTTGGGGAGAGAGGGTCTTAAAGAATGCAAATCATATCTGCACTTGTTTTCTCCGCTACTTCAGAGTAGTGCTTTTGAGATACGCAGTTCTAGGGTGCGGAAATTGAATGGCTCTGACCTGGGGAGAAGTACTGTCAAATACTGGTTGTTGATTCTTTATCTAAAGTTGCTGTGCTGTGGAGAGAAGTTGGGGTTTCACTCCGTTCATTCACAAGCAGTTACTGATATAAACAAAACCAGTCTTTAGAGTTCACACTTATGATAATAGAAAACTTTGTAGTAAAAAAGGTGACAGTTTTTAATGCTGAATTGCAAATACTATTTAAAAGACAGTATGAAGGGAGCTGACAGCACTGCACTGGGGATTCTTTAAGGCAAATCCCTTTTCCAGTTTTTACTCACTTCTTGAATAACACTGAAACGACTAAAAAGAGAATGAAGCCATCTAAAGGACAGCATCTTCCCATCTGTGTTGAAAATGTGAAAGTTAAATAATCCAGTTTCTAGTACTTTTTTTGAGCTTCCTTTTGTCTCTGAAGTCCCAACATATTATTAGGCTGTCATGTTTTTCACCTCTAAGAATAAGGCTCTGTACAGAAAGTACTTTGTCACTAAGGAGTTTCTGAAGCAGCTCTGAAAAAGTATCTTTTCTCCAATGGAGAAATTTTAGATAATTCACCTGGTCTGACTAAAGAAAAAAGGCATTTCTGAGAATGCTGGTAATGTTCTGTTCTTCTATGTTACGTGATAATCTGATATGTTGTTGAGTTGACTGTAGAAAGATTGAAAATTATGTGGTTAAAGAACAAAAATGGTAAACATAAAACCAGTCTTTTTTTTTCCTGAAAATGCAGCACAAATCTCTATTATTGTTTGTATTAATCTTCAAATGGCATGAAAGCCATCTACATCAGATTTGGAGCTTATTTCATCATAGACTGATAAAGTGAGAATTCATAGCAACAGGAAGGTTCCAGTTGTTTCATCTGAATTTTGGAAAGTTATTTATAAAAGACAACTCATTGACAGATACAAGCAAGTGGAATTCAGTTCCCTTCATTTGACTGTCAGTAACTTAGACCAGAATTATTAATGTTATTTGTAAACATTCATATTTCCAACAGCTTAGTTTTCTAAGGTGAGGATATGTACTTAATTTGTGTGTGAGAGAGAAAGAGAGAGATGAACTTCTAGTAACTGTTGAAGCTGTGAACTGACTTCTGAGCAGAGGAATAGACAGAGACCTCTGGAGTTTGAGTTTCCTTCAAACCTTTTTAAAATAGGTGCTTCTGTAGAAGAAACTCAGAAGAGTGATGGTGAGGCCAAAGCTGGAACTCAAATTTGGTTGGTCAGCAGATGGTTCACAGGAGAAGGGATTTACAATTGGGAAGACACTGAAGCAGCTTGAAAGGAAGCTTTTGGTCAGCCGTAACCAATTCCAGAGGAGCAGCTTTACTACTGGCTGTAAGATGAGTACTGTTGTTTGAAGGGTCTAACTCTGTTCCTTGGGCAGGCAGAAAGCAAACAATCCAAAGCCAGTGGCTGAACAGCATTGACTTCCCATGGGCTGAGAGCAGCCAGTTGGTCACCAGTTGAGCTATTTTATTGCTAATTTTGCTGTTTTTCATGGTTCAGCTGATAGTATAACACCATAGTATATATTTATTTATTTATTTATGTAAGTGAACAGCAGACAGCAGTATTTTTAGCTAACCTGTTATGTGAAGACTGCACGCATGCAAAACTTGAGGAACCAGCAACTGCTCACTGCATCTGCTGTTCTGCAGGCAATGGGAACTGAGGCAGGAAGTCGGAAAGCAATTTTAATGTCAGATTATAGTGGTTTCAGGGAATAAAAAATAAAAGTCCCAAAATAAAAGTCTGTCATTAGAGAGAGAGAAAAGCAGAGCCCCCACAAAAATCAGCACGTAATACTATGGTTATTATGCATAGCCAATTATGCATGGCCAAGTATTCTGCACAAAACAAATGAGTTTACTAAGACACTTGGGGTCATATTAGTTTTTACTTCAGCCAATGTGATTTTTTTAATTATTATCTTGCATATGTAGCATTAGTACTTAAATCTGAAAACTTTGTATTAAGTCCATGGGAAGGTTGATCTTTGTGTGTGTGTAGGTGGGAAATAAAGGCTTAAGAGGTCAGAGCCCCATTTTGCTGAACAGCTTCGTGATGTGACCATTTGCCCAGGCAGCACATGACAATGGCAAGAGACCAAAATCTTCAAGTGTTTGTCTGTGCCAGTTGCCCTTCGTGGTATGTATTTATAAGAAGACATACATTTGAAAAGGCTTAGTTTTGTAATCTATCTGTTCTGCTAAAGAAAATGGGATTAACAGTGCAAGTAAGCAAACTCAAACTAATTTCACTTTAGTGAAATTTAGTATTGCTTGTACTTAAATGATGGCTTTAGGCTATGACTGTTTCCGCTGAAACAGAAACAAACTCTGTCATGTAAGAAGATAATGTTAATTAAAGACAGTTCTGGAACAAGAGTTCATAGAAATGGAAGAGGCAAAAAAATCTAAATAGTTGTAAGATGCAGTTTGATCGGCTTATTGAAATAGTAAGTAATATGACTGGTTTCCTAAGCCAGCCTGGGCTTGGCTGTGTGGGGCATCCCTTTCACTACTGATACTCCTGTCTTACAGCCTACTGCCCTGCTCTGCCGCAGCGTTACTGAAGGGAGAAATTCCTGCGCGGTACCGTGTTTGAGCCATGCTGGTGTTGTTCAGGAGCAAGATTCAGTTAGAAATAAAACGTAGGTGTTTCAAGAAGCTTTCAAACAAAGGGAAAAGGAGATTCTGCTTAAGGGAGAAGTGAGGTATTTTTGTTAACAGGACCTAGTGTGTGGGATTTGCTCTGTGATGGAGGACTCAAAGAGGTAGCCGATGAAGCTGGCAGCGCTGAGCGCACTGATCTTTCTGAATCATGTTCTGGAGCCCTTGGCCTCGCAGCCTGAGAGCCTCACTTGGCTCTCAAAGTAAAAACTGCAGCAGCCCCATCCCCATGTGCTCGACTTGCTGAGAGCAAAGTAGGGGGCGATGAGGTAGTACAGGCAGCAGAGCTTATGAAGTCATCACCTGTGTCGCGGAGCAGGGGGATGACAAAGCGTTCAGACTAATTTCTTTGGCATTTATAGCTCAAGATGTTAACAGAGGAATTCTGTGAGTATTACTGGGTCTTTTTAATGTCTTGTATGAAACAAAAGATCATTCTAAAGGTATTAAGGGCATCCAAAACTGTCTCTAACAGTAATATATGCTAATTAACTGTGCCCTTCATTAGTGGCTGGACTTGCTGTGTGCAGTATTTCTGTAGCAGTTCAGCACCAAAAGACTGCAGCCTAAGCTGATTAAAGTCCCGTGTCCCCCCCTTATGTGTTAAACTTCCCTTAAATTGCTCTTGCCTCTTTCCTTACTCCATAATAACCAGTATGGAAATGCACATCTCTGAATTCTCCAGATCTTTTCCATGAGTTGTACCCAATGGTCTTAAACAGATCTAATTCTTCTGCATTATGTTGGAGGTCTAAAATAATTCTCCTCCTGGATCCCATAATCAAATAATTTAAAATAAATAAATAAAACAAAATAATAAAATGTTATTCCTATTTCTGTTTTCTAACATTCGAATTAGACATCCATTCTTGTTCTGCAGATGAAAACTGTGCATTCATAATTTAGGTAAGAAAAATAAGTACATTGGATTTCACTACCAGTCTCCAGAGTAACTTAAACTTGCCATTTGCAGTAAAGCTGCATTTTTAATGGGTTTTGTTTTGGTTGGAAACCCGCAATACTCTCTGGTGCTTCTGAGACTGCGTTCTAGAACAGGGCAAAATGCAATTATGATGGTAATTAATTTAAAGTGGTTTTTGTGTCCTTTGTATTTGAAATGTTAAAGTGCCTTTACAATCTGCAGAAGTATCCTTCTCTGTATAGACAAAATCTCACTCGACAGAACAGAGTCTGATCAAAACTCAATGTCCTCGTAATAACCTCCAGGTTCTGGTACATTGTTAGTTTAAAATATGGCATGGTGACTGTTTTGGGGAACTTGGATGTCAATTACTGTGAGGATGAGACCAGATATAAACTGGAATTCACTTCCATACTAAATACATGGATTGTAAGCAATGTTCTAAATATGCACACAAACACAAAAATTAAAGGGAGGGAAGAGAAAGATCATTAAGGTTATCGTACAAGGCATCCAGAGCTTCTTTAAATTCTTCAATATTATATCCATTACAATTAAGTTGAACTTCAAAGAAGTTTTAAATAATTTGGCTGTGGGTCATTAAGTTAACAATGTCACTGTGTTCTTGCTGTCTCATTTACCTTAATTAGAGTGCACTTTTACAAATGACGGTAACACTGTGTAACAAGCTGGTTTTGATAGCCACTGCCAAATGCTGTTTTTAAGCTGTTTTTATTTTACTGGCTGTATCCTTACTGAATAATAATCTCTATCAAGTTAGTCTTATAACAAGCTCATCATTGCTTTGGGATTTCATTAATGAGAGGTATGCACTACTGAAATGTTTATATATGAAAGAAATGAATGGATTGGGTTACCTGAAGTGTGTAGATGAAGAGGGTGAAAGTGAACCTGGTATTGTGGTGAATGTCTGGTCTTTTTGCCTTCAGAGAAGTTCTACATTATTTTAAATAGAAAAGTTTTTTGTCAGAAGAAATCTATCATGAGTAGCAACTACTCAAAAAATGAAATGACTTTGCTCTCACCCTCATGACTAGGGTGGGTATAAATATGACATTCGTTATATCCAGGCAAGGTAAACATTTTTAATTCAGTCTCTTGCATAAGGCTGGAATGATGCAATATGTATTTTGAAGTATCACAGCTACTCTTCTTGTGGGTGTGTATATTTATGAAAGGTAGGGCACGCTTCCATGCTGTAACTGATACAACTTGCATAGAAATGCTACATTTTTTTTTTTTCCTAAAATCATCCTTTTGTTTCCCTGGGGGCTTTTCCTGGAGAGAAGCTATTCAGACTGGGAAGCGTTCTCCCTGAAAGCTTATCTAAATGAAATAATTCAATTCACTGATGTCAGTTATGTGTGAAATAACTTAATAATTCTTAATAGAAATTAATAGTTCTTTAATTTCTCATGTTTTGAAAGCCACGGACGGTGCCCCAACAGTTACTTTTGATCTGTCTACAAACGTATAGTTTACATTAGTTATCTCCATTGTTGCAGTTCCTATTAGGAAAAGTTATCTATTAAAAGATCTTGAGTTTAAACTTTCCCTAATGATGGAAAGTCTGGAAGGCAGAGGGAAGCATTGGGTTCTATCAGCAGCCTGGTGGTAAGGAGTGTGATGCTGCTTTGCACCTGCTGCTGCACCTCAGGACAGCACTTTGAGAGGGAAATGACAGGGAAAGGAACGAGGAGTGAACAAAGTGGACAAAACCTTTACAGTACTTGCAGAATCATCGTGCTGCACGAGAATTATGAAATAGGAGAAGGCTACATTGAAATGGCATATTTAAAAATGTACTGCAAGCGTGCTTTAACTACTTAGATCATACCGACTATTGGCAATGCTTTCTGACTCAACAGAGATGACAAACTAAATTAAAAAAAAAAAAATGTGCTTGTCAAGCACAGAACAATACCTGGTTTATAATCCCAGAGCCCTCCTCTACAGCTGGAGTACACTTTTTCAGTGCTGGCAGCGTGTTTTCTAACTCTTCTGATTAGAAGAGTTAGAACTCTGCAAGCTACAGAACATAAATGCTAGTGTCAAACAAGCTTTATATGCATTAAAATCCAAAGCTGCCTGCCTCAGTGGTGCTCCCGATTTCATCACTAAAGAA
The DNA here is from genome assembly GCF_013377495.2 of Cygnus atratus. Classification (NCBI taxonomy): domain Eukaryota; kingdom Metazoa; phylum Chordata; class Aves; order Anseriformes; family Anatidae; genus Cygnus; species Cygnus atratus. Next base: position 16,786,989 of record NC_066374.1, read on the forward strand.
TGTTTATCACCTGTAGAAAACATGAGTGCTGTTCAGTGCAGTGTTGGAGGGCCCTGCTCAAAGTGGATGCGTGTTGCTAGTTGTGCCTGAGACTCTGCCAGGGCTGTGCGTTTCATTGACATTTGGATGCATGCACCACCAGGTGCTATCGTTTCTTTAGAGACTTAGTCTGTCATAGTCCTGTCCCAGCACCGGCACTTTTTACATGCAGACATTTGAGATGCGGTGTTTACTTGAAGGCTTGTGAGTTTGACTGTGAGCGAGCGGATGAGACTACCAACTTTATATATCAAAAAACCATACTTTTTTGTAAAGTGAAAGCATTGCTCTGTGTTACTTAGAAAACTTCTTAGTTCATATTGCATAGGTTTAGTTTATGTTAAAATCATTAAAAAGGGTTGCAAACCAAAACGAAAAGGAAAGAATTAAAAGTTGTATCTCTCTCCCTTGATGAAGTGGCAGATGGCAATTATGTTGTTCTGCTGCTTTGTACATTGAAAGCAAACGAACATGTCTGTACATACAGGAAACAAATTTATGCTCTTACCTGTGACAAAGCCAGAAAAATAGTATCTCTGTTTTGGACATCAATTCTCTCATGTTCTCTGGTACTATCCGTCAGCTGGGTGTACTGCGTGAGAGGTCATCTGTTCTGGTGGGATGTGATGGGAAATGAGGTGTGAATGCTGATCCATTGCTCCCTCCCATTTCTGCTGAAATAATCATACATACCATCAATAAATCTGTTTAATAGCTGTACTACTGTGCTGAAGAGGAAGAAAACAGGGAGGCAGAGTGCTTTTTTTTTTTTCTATTGATAGTACACTCGTGAATATCAAATTCCTCTTGTATTCTGTGCTGTTCTGTAGCTCACCTGGTCTTCAAAGCATCTGGAGAAAAACATGCTTGCTGAAAACAAATACTGAATCTGAAGCCAAACCAATCTCTTGGAATCTTGTAATATTGGAAGCCATGTAAGCATATATACTTAAAGATATGAAAAATTTGAAATCACAGAGTCAGAGGAATTGTCTTCCCAATTCATGAAGCTCTTTCTGGTTGGCTTCTGCCACTGATTATAGGTAGAACAGCAATGTAGCAAAAACAGTTTTCTCCTAGAGTCTGGGGAATCTAGGAAATCTGTAACCTTACTTTTCACAGTTTTGGGCTACTACATGTCATTAGAATGAAAATGTAAGTAATTTTCATTTTTAAGTGTGAAATTTAATGCTCTTAATTTGAACACTTAAGTCCAATGGGCGTTTTGCAGCATGCCCACTGTTCTTGCTTGGTGTTCAAACTGATCAGTCTAGCTTTCTTTGACTTCGGTGTTCGTAAAATAGGAGGTAATACTAAGACAATTTACAGTAAGTGTTGAGGTTTGTGTACTACAGTGTGATGCGTTTTGCAAAGAAAATCGATGCTTTTAAATGGAAAATTCCGCAGAAGAACTAAACCGTACGTGTATCTGTACATATATGTAGTTATCTAATACACAATGGCTTTCTTTCATATGTTATTTTTAACTTATATTTTTGTATTCTTAATGGTTTAGGTTTAATGTTCATGATTCTCTAAAGCTTGACTGATAAGATAGACATTGGAACCAAGATCATTAAGAGTTCAAATGAACAGGTATTTGTGCATGTAATATCTTAACAGATTTTGGATTTAATATACAAGTATGGAATATCATGTTAGTTGTACATTTACTGGCATACAATATAGAAGATAAAATTACACACCCTGCAATTTTTAGATAAAGAAATAAAATTAGATGTCTACAAACCGCCTTCTGGAGTAAATCAGATTACAAGCTCTGTCTGGCCGACAACCCAGGAGAGAACAAGACTAAAATCAGCATGGTAGTGGTAGATAATAGTGCAGAGCCAGAGAGAATTGTAGATCTCTACTTTGCCTGTAGTACAGAGAGAGGATTTACTCAAAATACGCTGCCCCCCCCCCCACCCAGCCGACCTGTGTGTGTGTATATATATATACGTATAAATCAGAATGAATAATTAAAGGAACAAGAAAAATCTGGCTACCTTTCTGATTTTTGTTTCCGTTTCTTCTCATCTCTTTCCCTTGTAACTACCCAAGAATGAATGTGGCTTCATCTGGAAAATGTTTGGCACCATGAAGCATGCTTTCAACAAAGGGGGGAAAGGAAAGCAATGTTCAATACTTTTAAGAATGCTGCAGATTTCCATGAAATATCAGTCTGATTATAGGCTTATACTTTGTTGGAGGAGAAGACGACTCATGCTACCTACTTGTTGAGCTAATTGAGAGCAGCTGTTTGCCAGTGAATAAAGATACATATTCTTTTCCTATCGGATGATGATTTTAAAATTGAAACCATGCTGTTTGTGGAATAAGTGTTTCCCTATTTACTATCCATCACATCCACTTTGCTAGTATTCAGACTATTACTGAACCATTTAGTAGATCTCTCAAAACTGTTCTTTGGCTTGGCTATCCTCTAGTGTATGCTTAAACAAATCAGCCCTAAGCAGAAACTGTAATATGCAGTCCTAATGAAACTGAAGTCCAAATGAACTGTTTAGGAAAATCTTTGTTATTTGGAGCTCGGATAGTGCTGCTGTTCCTGTATCCTAGAAGTATGCTTTCAGTGCTATTCCGGAGTATTTCTTAACCAAGAAAAGGAACATTTGGTATATTTCTACTCTAATTGTATTTAATTTATTATATTTAATGATATATTTCTGTAGACACACTTATCTAGGAATTAAATAAAAGTAGATAGAATGACTTGGAAGACTATCAAGTACAGTAAAATTGGTTTCTGTCTGTGATTGTCAGGTTGTCTTACAAAACTAGGGAGGTGTTCCAAGAAGGAAAAAAAATATATAGACAGACATGGATCTATAATTCTTTAAGTTCAAGAAATACTCGGTTTAGTTTTTAAATTGCCTCAGGTATAGGAATCAGCACAAGACAGAAAGAATGGTTAGTTTTGTACCTGATATATGGTACGTTTTTTTTCTAGTATTGTTATATCTGTTACATTATCAATTTTACATTAAAGAAGTGGACAGTCAGCTTGGCTGATCACTTTTACTGCTCTGAAGTTTGCACGTTAAAAGACCCTGGTTGAAATATGTAACTCATAGTTTGTATAAATCACTTTATAATTTAACAGTACAACCTAACTGAAAGCAGTAAAATAAACAGAAGTCTGACTCAAGTATGAATGAACTCACTGCTAGAGTGGAAGAGTGTGTGTTTTTGAGAATGAATGTGACTGCTGAAGAGACATGTTACTGAAAAAAAAAATGGACCAATTGAACAAGCTGCTAGAAATTATTGTGCTAGAAAAATAGATTAATATAAGTAGACTGGATAGAGAAACTTTGCAGTTTCCAGTGAGATGTATTAATTGTAGCACTGAGATTTTTTTCTCAGTAGCAAATCCAAACCTGGCCTGCTGGTTTGTCCTCTGCCATTGATCTTTGAAGCCTACCCTAGAATGTGCAATGAAAATGTTGATATACTGATAAGTTGATGTAAATTATATCCCCAGATGTGAAACATACTGTGCAGTTTACCACAGTTCTGATGTTTCTGCTGTTTTGAAGTTGTGATCCTTGTAGTTGAGGTACCACAGGTACTGTTTAATAAAATGCCCAGACCAGTGTCCTTCACAAAACAAACAAACAAACAAAAAAACTGGGGATTTATTTTTCTTTCTGGTAAGAGTCAAAAGTGAATTGGGATATTTCAGAAGCATATGTTAAAATATAAGGAAAATAAGGGTGTGGGAGCGTTTGTGCTGATGTGGATCTTCAACCAACACTGTGCAGTGACCTTAAACTTCAGAAGCTCCTTTAATTTCTCTATAGGGAGCATTTTACTGTTTCCTGTATGCTTTTAATTGCAATCTAATTTATCCTTTGCTACAGGCCTTGCAATCATTTCATCACACTCTGGCAAGAGCAGTTTCTACTTTAAATGAGATCTATGGTCAGCTGAACCGCTGACTTAACAGCTGATGCCAAGGAATTTGAGGGCTTTGAAGATAGTGGGTGCAGTTACTCGTGCATATTGAGTCTGATACCACCCTGCTATCAAATGTCCCTCCGAGTCGGTTTCTTATGCCGGGGGCCAGTGAGAACTATTGTTCCTCTGTTACAGATAGGTCCTGCCTGCATAACCACTGCTGTGTAGGACAGGGGAAGAAGCATTTCCATAACGCTTTTTGTTGTTAAAATGGTACTTCTTGTGACTGAGAGATGATGACAATAACCATATTCAACTGGGTTTCAATTTGCTTAACAGAGGCAGTATAACAGCTGGATTGTGAATGAAGGGAGTCCCTGTGCTCCAGGGAATACTAGTTGTTTAAGCAGCGGCAAGCTGAGGTATGGTTGTGTACTTAATAGGGGTTTCTTCTCTTTCCTTGTGTTGGATTTTATTAGTAAACCTCAGACTAGGGCTGCTGTGAAAACTAATTCTGGAAGTTGAAGTGTATTGGGGGGGGGGAATCAGTTCGAATTTCAAGAACCATTCTCCTTGAACATTTTGTAATTACAAGTACATCTTGAGAAGATGTTTGTTCTCTAGTCCAGTGCTAATATGCTTTTTCATCATTTTGCACAAATAGTGTAAAAGTTTGCCTGAGACACTGATGTTAATGATTTATTCTGGGAGTAAGGGGTTGAGGTCACAACACTTTTTGACTTTCAGTAAATGGCTTCCACACTAAGAAACATTATTCAGTCAATAAACTGGTTCTGTATGCAAAGAATAAAATTCTAGCAAGAGTGTCTGTTTCTGTGAAGCATGGAAAAGAGTGAGGGAAAGGTTACCTAATTAAAGTGTTTCCCCTTGCAGAGGCCTGAGTTGTTCACATAAATTTACTTTCATCAAGTCCAATGACGAACCAATAATTCATAATAAACATATTTTGAAATGGAATATGTTTCATTGAAAGGGCTGTGGGAACTCAGGTCATCAATCACTTCTCCCACAGTTCTAATTTTAAGCTGTCTCCCTAATAAGAAACATTATAGCCCAGTTGCATATTAAACAGGGGTTGGTGAGGGGAAGAGGAGTGTGCGTTCATAAAGTCCACTGAAGCTGTTCAATTTTATTTTCATTGCTTGGTAATTATGAGTGGCTTACAGGAGTCAGTACGAACTCCTACTATTCTATACCTCACAAATTAAAAAATAATAATAATTCAAAAATGACAGTTCACATTTTTTCTCCTTCACTTCAGATTTGAGAACAGATTTGGTGGAGGTGCGTTTCGCATGTTACGTCACAGCACAGTTGCTTTGACTTTCAAATAATGACTGCACAAGAGAGAGAACACAGTTGGACTGTCTGGCTTACGAATTGCAGTGTTGTGAAGCTAATTCTGTATAGCATTTGGTCCCAGCATGGGAAGCAAGAGTGACACAAGTGATCTATGCAGGGGCTGTATCCTTTTTTTACATTTTAAGAAAAACTTCAGTATTATGATACCATTAACTTTCAAGTCAAGGTTGCAAGAGTCTTTGTTTTGCATCACGTGAAATAGCTCTTCCTACTCTTTGTGATACTTGTTATAACAATTTTTACATTGTTTCCTGTTTGCTTGTAATGGCCTAATTCTTAATTTTAAGTACGACTTTTTCTCTTGAAGAAGGAGGATATTCATCAAAACTGACTTGGTCTTGAGAGAAACTACCCTCCTATCCCATCTTCATAATCAAGAGATTCTTCCATGCACTGATTCTGGGAGGATTAACTTAGGCTCTGAAAACTATTGTGAAGTCTTCTCCATACATTCCTTCTTGCTTGTTTTCCTCCCAAATACCATTACGAGCTTCTGAAACAAGCCCTTCACTTTTCTTTTTATATCTCCCAGCCTGGGGAGTCTGGTGCTGTCACACTGTAGCACCACAGAAGGGAAGACAGCTGGAGAGAAGAGTGTTTTTACAAAGGCAGTGCACTTTTTTCTTTCTCTGATTGGATTTTATGCAGCAGCCCTTTTCATGTTCCTTGCCTGATTTTAATGATGAGATTTAAAGGGATGCAAAATTTGTGGTAACAAAGATGGACATTAATCATGCCTCTTCTTTCTTCAAATAGCCTCTTAACAAGGTCTGGATAGTTATCTAGACCTAATTAATTATCTCATAGCTTCTAGCCTGTGTTGCTGGTGGTACTCTCTGACTTCTGCACAATGGTGTGGTGTTACCAGACCAGCTTTGATCACAGGGCATGGACTCTGCTTGTGACATTTCTGATCCATGGCCTATAAACCTCACTCTACCAGCACTTACGATACAGATAAAAACCTCAAAACAATATTAAATGCTCTTAAGGTATGTACAAACCTGCAGAAGAAATATCAGTTTGATAGATACACATATGCACCATCGTATGTACAGTTTGCATCAAATTTTGAATGTTTTCTAGAGGTAAATTTTGGCACCTGTTATTTAGCTTCTTGGAGCCTAAATCAGTTCACCTCTGCTACGGTATGGTGCAAGGTGGTGCTACGGAGTTGCTGCTGTGTGTGCGTGTTAAAATGCAAGCCTGAAGCTGAAGGAGGTGCAGGCACATGACTGGCCTGCCGTCGCACTGCTGCTGATTCTTCCGGACGCAGCACTGCGCTGTGTAGGCTGCCAAGCCTGAGGCTGGGCTTCCTGGATGCTCTCTGCTGAAGGATGGTTTCCCTGTCTATGTTACTAGCTCCCGTTGTTAAAAATATCATTTTGATTTTAATACACATGGAAAATTTTTATTTACTTTTGTGTTTAGAGAGCACCTAGTGTATACTTACTCTCTTTATGTGAGAGTTATTTTCCTCGCAGAGATTGCAAGGAAATATTTTTTTCTACAAAGTCAGCTAGCCCATCACTGCTACTCGATTGCATTTCTTATGAAGCTGACCATAAAATCCTATCCGTGAAGCAGTCAATATGTGATACAGTTAACATTTCCTAAAGATGAAATAACACCTTCTATAGTCTGATCTGAAGGGTTTGTCTGGAACTTTATAGCTTTATAAATGATATTTTCTTGTCGTGAATGTAAAGTTATACACAAGGAAAACAAAAGTGATAAAGATTGAAAAGATTGTTTTATAGTTTGAAGTCTGATTAAAAGTGATGGGGAAAGCTACAAGGGAAGGTGCAAAAGCACTTAGTACTGCAAGTTCTGCTTCTCTCATCGCTTAAGTTTTGCCCAATGAAAAAAACATTGCAATCCATCCAAAACAACAGTTTGACACTAAGCCAATTTTTTCCAAAGCCTGAAGGGTCTTTTCTCTAAAGCAGTGTTTGTTTTTTTGTTGTTTTTTTTTTTCCTCTCCTGGTTCTGCACCAGAGTACTCTTCATATACTTCTGCCTGGAATTTTATCTTTGAAAATAAGATGAAAGTATGTATAGGAGCAAATTGAAATATTGTCTCATCAAGAGAGTTGTTCCTAGTGTGCAAGTCGTCTCGCTGTCACCGTGTGATACACAGCAAGCTTTGTTGTGAATTTGCAAAGTGAAGGTAGGGAATATGTGTGTGTCCTTTTAAGAGACACATACTGGTGTACATCTGTTCATTAAGATTCAATATAAATAAGGTAGTAGTTACTTAACGTTATTATTGAACTTTGTTACTCAGAAACCTTATGCAATTAGTTATTGTTAAGCTAGATGCATCTTCTGTCACTTGCTGTGTGCTTGTGTATGGGTAGTCTGATAATTACATTCTGCTTTGACCAAACCTTCAGGACTTTTGAGGCCGCACTGTCACTAGAATTTTACCACAATGCCCACAGGAAAGTAGCACGTGTCATTGCTGCATTACTCTTCCTAATCTGAGGTTCAAATTTACAACTAGGAGATATTTTCTAAGATACCCTAGTTATGTGCAGTACTTACTGTTAGTTAATAGCAAGTTATGGCTAGTTTTATTAGCCTATATAATAGGTACATAGCTGAAATGCCATTTCTAGTCTTAATATATTCTAATCTGTAGGCATAATTATTGAAAACATTGACAGCTCTTCAATGGGCTCCTTTCATAAAATTAGCAGAGAAATGGACTGTGATTTGTGATGAATTTTGAGTTTGTATGCAGTGAAGTCTCCAAGGTTGCAGATAAACGAGCTCTTTCGGGTAGTCTTCATGCTGTACCAGATGTACTACACAAAATATAACCAACATGCAAAAGAAGTGCCATATAAATTTCATTGTAGATAATTTTTAAAATAATGAGTCTGGAGAAAAGTGACCTAGATCCCTGGCTCTGTTCTCCAAAAAGGCAACTTTGGCTTTTCTATTATCAAGAAAAATATTGAGAACAATATTAATGTCATTTAAAATATTATGACTCTGTCTTGAGTATAGAATATCATAGATAAGATAATCAAGAGGATGGAGAACGCTACCTTACCAAGGACAAGCTAAAAAGGCTGGAGTTCTTCAGTTAGCAAAGTAGAAGACAGATATAGAAAATTTGAGGATTACAGAACCATAAAGATAGTGAGTAAAGTAGATGCAGAATTGTTAATCACTAAATCTTGGTTCTAGAACTAGGAATCACTAATTAAAACTGGTAAGAGATAAATTTAAAACAGATGCTAGAAAATACTGTTGCATAGAAAACTTTGCGAATCTGTTGGCGTAAGAGGTTTTTGCGAAAGATAATTTCAGATAATTCAAAAAGGAATTAGGGAAATTCCTGGATAGGTAGCCCATAAACTAAATAATTAAGACACAGAAAGGATAGAATGGGCAAGGACAACCCTAATCCAGTGGTTACTGGTGCCTGGGGTGTGCAGACAGCTAGCCTGTCCCTGCTCTCCTGCAGTGGCTTCCCTTTTTGCCTGGTTACTTGCTGTTGGGCTGGCCAATTCTCCAAATTTATGTCTGTGGAGCTGTTGAGTTGTGAGGTGCTCTGCCCATCCTGCAGACCAGTTCTTGTGCTCTAGGAAGATGCCAGGTGAACTGGCCAAGGTATCTGTTTTCTATCTTTCTGCCTTTTGTAGTTGTGTTAATGACTGTAAATCACTTGCAAGTGATGAAAACGTTATTATCAGGCTATCCAAACATAAGAGTTTTGCATACCTAAAAATGTTTTCTTTACATTAGAGTTGTTACTTTTAACTGTATTTTGCTAGTTTCCTTTTTCCCTCATGTTCCCTATTTCACTCTCATTGGGGTTTACTCCAGCTTGAAGGTCCCTCAAACAGAATTGTCTCTTCAAGACTGGGAGTTCTGTTCAGCCCCAAAAAGCTTGCAGATAAGGCTGGCTTTACTGCCCATCATGAGTTCATTCTCCCAGCATTACAAAGGCTAGTATTGCGAAGTATTCAGCCACATATATTTGTAATTGCTTACGGTTATAAATGACTGCATACCAGGAAGTATATAAATATCAATTTAGTTTGACTTAATGTAGTTATAGGAGGCTATTAGTTTTATCTTTAATATTAAATTTTATTTTTGTGTAGAGCACTCTAGGACAAGAATCAGATAAGAGAAATGTCAAAGATACTAAATTAAACTTGGCTTCTAATGATTATTATTTATGGGCTTGTAGGATTTCCTACATTAACCCCTTGTTTGGAGTTTTTTTACTATCAAAGATTATTTATGTTTTTCTAGCTTCATGTGTTATCATCTTTATTTTTTCATATTCAGGTATGTCTGAATCTGGCAATGAAACACCATATTAATAAATGACATATAATCATCTACATCTGTTTTACCTGGCATGCTGCAGGAAAGCCAGACCTTAATTTAAGGCACTTCAAAGTATTTAAAGAAATGTAATAGAAATTGCTATGTTTGTGTAGTTACATCAGCTGGTTCCAGTTACTCTGTTGCTTACTAGTCATTGCTGCTTTTCTCTTCTGGACTTTTCTTTTTACCCAGTGTTTCATTTTAGCCACATTTACTTATGTTGGCTCATCCTGAGGCTCAGCAAAGCCCCATTTTCTTTCCTTCCTTTTTGTTCAAGTGTATTGCTCTGAAGTTGGAGTGCTTGAACAGCTACCTACTGCAGGGATGGATGCTATCTGCACCCAGAAAAGGAGAATGAAATAGGGAATGGACAAACTCTTTTATGTTAAGAATTCTATTATCTTTTTGGATCTTTTGTATATTCCTTATTGCAGCAATTTAAAACATATAAAAGGTATGTCAGTGATGCAATGAAACTCTGAATGTTGCAAGGATATTTGAGAAGGATCTCACTGGATGCTCCCCAAAATCCCAAGAAAATTTCTTTATAACAGAATTGCATGGCAATGGGTATATAAAGGGCTTTTTGGGATTCTGAAAGACATTTAAATAGGTTAATGTATTTTGGAAATCAGTTAGTGATTTGATCGCAGGTATGTTGTGATGTTTGGGTAGAAAGGTTTCATTTACAAATTGTAGTTGAATGTCTTCAACACTCAATATATTTTTCAAAGTCCTTGCTATATGTAAACACTAAATTTTTAAGTCATTATATAAGAAAAGAGCTTCACTGGAATAGTTTGGTTAAAATACTGCTTTGTTCAGTAGTCAAAGGTCAAAGCTTCATAGTAAAGTGGCTATTGATATTATAGTCCTTTAATAGCCATTTTAAATCATTATGTGTTTGCAATACTAAATCTTACAGTTGCTAATAGTCTGCTTTCTGGAGGATTACGGTTAGCTGCTTCTTGGGGATGCGAGTTGTTTTATGTGATCAGTATGATTGCTGCTAATGGTTTGCGATTTAAGTGATTACTGGGCATGAAGAACAGTTTTGTAATTTGTTCTCCCCAGTGAATAATCTTTGGTTTCTAGGATACATTTTTCTGTTTATCAGCTGGTTAGCTTCGGGTAAATGAAAGGGAGAGGAGTGCATAAAACTACATCAAAGTAAATACCAGTCTATACGATGCAGTTTGGTTTCCCCTCTGCACAAAGTAGTATACTTTCCTTTTTAAAATTTTGCTCTGTAAAGCAAAGCTTCTTTGAAATATTGCATTTGACACAAATTGTGGGAAACTTCTGGATTTATTGAAGAAACCCACTATACTGAAGAACAGAAATAGTGAGATTTGGAGGCTATTTGTGGCATAGTTATTTCCTGTGGAATTTGGCCCAGTGTGATTGTTATCTTCATAGACACATGAAGGGAAAAAAGGCATTTTTAACTTCACTAAACTGTAGTTATTATCTGCTAACCAGACTATAAAAGAAGCGGTCTATACAAAATGCATGATAGTGCAGTTCAATATGAGGGGTTTTAACAAGCTGTTGGAACTGGGATGCTGCTTAGTACTGACAAAGCAGTGATGGGCTATTCAGGTCATTTGAAATAGGCACTGACAGAAGCCTTACACTATACTTCACTCTGGATTCTGCATCTCTCCAAAAAAAGACAGACGCTCAGCTTGAGAAGGCAAGAGTAACTGTGTCAATGGGAGTGTCCCTTCATGTGTACAGTATGTCCCACTGTTTTGTCACTGTGTAGGACAGAAAAAAAGAATGCTTTTATGTGATAATGAAAAAAAAAAAAATTCTTTAACATAATACCCTTCCACAATTTCAGATATGAGAAGTGAGACTATTTGGTGAAATAAAGTTCTTGTTTATAATACTTTAAAGCCTTAGAAGATAAATTTATTACTGTTTTAACTCTGATTGCTTATGGTAAACAGTTCTTGCACAAGAAGCACAAGGCCAGAGCTAGCTGTTTGGTCCCTCACAGCCAAGAAGCCCGTCAGCTACCATTTGTAATTTATGTAGTGTTGACGATTCTGGAATTGTGACCGTCAGGGCTTTACATGTACTTCACACGCAAATGCTCATAGATGCGTTTTTCTAGTCATAACACCGGATGTTGTTCATATGTAGAAGAAATCTCTTTTGGCTGTGGCCCATGGGGATAGGCAGTGCCTTCATTTCTCCCTCACCCCTGTAATCAGGCCTTGGTAACCTGCCACACGTCACACAAGGAAGAGAATGATCACAGCATCACCTCAATTATTACACCAAAGGAAGTTAATTTCCTGGGCTGGGAAATTTCTCTTAGTGGCTGACTAGACTTTCGTTGCTCAAGCCTGAATTTGGAGATGTTTCAACCTTTCCTGAGGAGCTGGTGTAGGATTCCTACAGATGGACTGAAGGAGATTCATATAAATACCCTGTGACAATACTGGAAATAGCAGACCCTGACTACCCCTTGACTTCCTCTTCCCCATTCTGAGGAGAAATACATAAAATTGTAAGTTGAAAGAAACTTGTTGAGAAGTTTAATTGTTTATTTAAAACAATTAGATAAGGGATATACTAGTAAAAGTGATTAGGCTTACTGTGATCATGAGGGGAGTAATTGCTGAAAGTTACAATCCGTAATTTCCTTCTAATGGGAGTGACTCACCAAAACTGTTGGAATTTTGACAATGATAAAAATGACAATGAAATTGTCATTTTGACCTACAATGAAATTGTAGGTTGGTAGATTTATTTCTGCTGTATGTTATCTGGGGGCATGGGTGTTGCGTGTACCTTGACATTTAATGGGGGTACACTCGGGGCTGCCCATATCAGCCCAGGGTGATACCAGATGCTCTAGGGCTCTGAGTGCCTCATGTCTATAGCCAAAGACTGGTTGTTCAATGAAGGCAACCTGGAGAGCAGGGTATAACCAGTTTTAAAGGCAACAAAATGAACAGAAAAAGTATCCAGCAGAGAAAATTCAGGTGTTATGTGGAACTGCACATCAATGAAGAGAGACGTAATAACTTGTCCGTTACCAGGATCCCCAGACCTTTTTTTTTTTTTTTTTTTACCCATCACTGCCCTGTACTGATGCATGGGGTTATTCCATCCCAGATACAAGACTTTGCACTTAGCTGCATGGAAGTGGCTTGTTTTTCCAGCCTGTTGAAATCCATCTGAACAGCAGCTGTGCCCAGCATTTACCACTTTCCCCAGCTAGGAACCACCCACCAGTTGTGGATGGATGTATTGCAATGTGTGATTTGAGACAAAATACTATGGGTGAACACAGTAATTTTCATATAAGAATTATTAATTTTCACGTCATTAAATCTTTTTTGTAAGCTGCTCCCAATGAAATATAAAAATGTCTTGATCTTTTTCAGCTAATTTTGCTGTAATGGTTTGGATTCACATCTTTGTGTTATTCCAATTCAGTATTTGCATGTAAACAAGCCCTAGCGAGTTCTGCTTAGTTCCAGGGGGCTCTTAGTGTGCCTCAGCTAACTTCCATAATACACGAGTGCCATATAACCGAAGAAAGGGCTGTAAAGACTACTTGTAGCAGTGGGAGAGTTAGACTTAGAGGGGTGCCTAGCAAGGAGCAGTCAGAAGGAAGAATGTCAGACAGTTGGCTGCAGTCTGAACATAGATGTGGCCATGGGGGAAGAAATATGAAGGGAAAAATCTTACAGTTTTTATTTCTACTAAGTAGGAAAAAAGTGATAGTTTTACTGCCATATAGAGTAACTGACAGGACTTTTTGAAACTTTGCATTTTTTTTCAAGTTCATCTCGAATTCTAAGGTTGATGTCTTTTTGCGCAACACAGTTTCCTTTAAGCTAACGGGCAGTTGGTTACCAACACAGTTAAGGCCACTTCAGGTCAGGTACAGAGCTTGGTGTACTTAACCTTAAAATATCAAAGAAATGTATCTAATTTCACCCCCAAACATCATTTATAATGATTGTAGAGCAGACAGCGTTCTTCAGTCCAGCATATATCAGGATGTAAAACCATTCATTTGGTGTTGCTTTAGAACAGTATCATGTAAAATGAATAACTGACCACAAAGGGGATTATTCAAGACTTGAGAAAGTCTTTGTGGATTGTAAATGACTTCAGTTAGCTTTTGGCTCTGCCTGAAAGTTATCAAATTTTAAAAAGATAAAGACTTTGATGACCAGCCAAATCACAGAATTAAGGTTTCAGAAGCAACAAGTGAAAGGATATCTGAGGAATGAGAAATTGGGTGCTGCGGCGTGTTGTGTGCTTCATTCAGCTGTGACCCATGAGTCAATGCACATTACTGCTTCGCTGTGGCATTGTGTGTAAGGTTATTGTTTTGGGACCACAATTTCGCCTGTCTCTAATCCACTGCTAGTTGCAGCTGTGATTTAGCTTAAAAGCCAGCACCATCAGCTAATCTGCAGTGTCATATCACTGCCATTAAGATGTTTAGTTTTGAGGGACTGATAGCAGCAATTGCTTAGGACGTAGTTATCTCTAAGAGCCTGGTTTAGACACAGGGCGTTAAAGTAAAGATGGAGCTCTGCGGAAAGTGGCTCTCCAGTATGGTCTGTCATATGGCTTTGCTGGTCCTCGGTGCTTCCTTTGGTGAGAGGCAACAACCAGGCACAACCAGCAAACACCACTTTCTGGATTTTAAGTGTTTTTGATCAGCATTTGCCTTCTGAATTTCTAGTTTTCTCTTCTGAGCACAGACCTGCTTCCCAGCTGGTGTCAATGATTTCCTCGCTTGGCAGCTCTTTTGTATTCTGAGTGTTTGTTATCCAAACAGATGGACTGTGGAAATACTTGAACTGATGTGGATGAAGTATTCTGATGCATCACACCGCAGCTCAGGTTTATACTGAACTAGCACCCGTTTTTCCTTAATACTTACTCATTTCAGTTTCATCCAGCGGGGCTGCATATCCCTGTGAATGAAACCACCATATAGTTAGTGTAAGAACTTCATTTACACATACGTTTACTTCCTTATGTGAACATATAAACATTCATTTAATTGGGACAATTAAAGAGAAGAGGTTTGATGTAAAGAACATATTTTCTTAATTATTTAAGAACACATTCTCTGGCTGTATGTCGTTTCTTTGATTTTAAGATTTCAGGCTAAAAATACAAGACGTTCTATTTACCTTTGCCCTCAGGAGTTCCCTCTGTCAGTACTGTTTTTTAATAACAAACTTGTCGAAACACTAGACAGTATAGTGTTTATCAGCTGGAATTTTTTAAACCATCTTTTATGAATAGTTTAAATAACAAATATGTCTGAAATCTTAATCACTAATATTTATTTCCTTTTAAACTTGATTTCAAATGTGAAAAGCTTTTTATTTATTGCACACTTATAATTTTTAAAATTTGGTATATGTTTTTAAAAATAAGGCATAAGATGTAAGATAGAAGCAAAACTTTGTGCATTTTGTTTTGCAAATATAAACAGTTTCATGAGTATATGTCCTACTGATAATATTTGAAAAAACATTGTGTAAGTTCATCCACCTGCAAAAGAGCTTAGTGGTTCCTACTTAGTGTACTTCATCACTGTATTGTTAGAATAAATTTTATAGATACCTTGGGACCCTTGGATGCAAGCCTTTTATGTGTAAATAATCCATGTTTGTTACTTCATAAGCATGCACATTTAAAGCTGTATTTTTTTCAGGCAAGCAAGGTGAGGAGGTCACCAAGGTTCAGGAAAATGGAATATATATCTATATTTTTACTCATATTGAGTGTTTCTATCACCAGTTTTTTAGATTGCTATGATGACAGTGCTGAGAGGCCCAGCGGAGCTCAGAGCCCCATTGTGCCAGACATTGTGCAACTGTAGAATAAAAAATAAGCAACTGAGAAGAAACATCAGCAGAGATTCTTTGTAATCGGTAGGACAGTAAACATATTTATTTATTAGCAAAATATCCTACTGATTATAAAGCAGTTTTCTTAATGCCTACCTCAGTGGTTTATTTCTACAGCTATTAAATTATATTCCCTTTCCTTTAAAATGTCTCCTCATTGTCACGGCCACTGGGTTAAGTCCCAGCTCTGAGGCTCTGGGTGGCCGGGCAGAGGAGAAGCTCCTTCCAAGGTCCCTGCGCAGTCGGAGCGGGGCAGTGCGTGGTCACCGTGTCAGCCCTGAGAGATCTCCTCCTCCTCCTCCTCAGGCTCAGGTCACTCGGCTGGCAGCTCGCCAGTCTCTGGGGTGCAGACAAGCAGGATAGTACTTCTGTTTCTGTCTTTTCAGAAAAATGAGACTACTTAAACAACCACCAGCAGAAATTAACATACGTATCTTAAATGATGTTTCTGTGTGGACAAATTACTTCCTGATTCTGGCCTGAATTCCGCTGTTCCCCTATTATGTTACATTGATAAGTGATTTAGTTGCTTATTTAGCCTGTTACATACCAGCTTCCACTTGGCCCTCTTATGCATGAGTAAATACACAGTTGTGTACTGCCAAAATGTGGCTTATTGCTATATTTACATTTCACTCTTGATTTATGAAAACAGAAGCTCCAACTGTATGGCCTCTGGAGATCTGAATGTAACATGCATTGCCATGTTTAAGGCCAGTGTGTTCATTTTAAGGCCACGCTGCGGAGCTGCGAGGGTCTGGAAGCTCTCAAGTACACCTTTCTGGTCATTTCATCTCAGCTGCCTGTGTGAGAGCACTGATAGCGAGAGTAATGGCTCTGCTGCACTGTTTTCCTTGGAAGGCTGTAGAACAAAACTGGAATTCAAATGTGTGAGACATGTCAATGGCTGCAACAAAATTGTGTAAACAACTGACTGCAGTGCTGATGGTCACGTTTTTGTTCTATGGCTCCTCTTCAGTTTGTGTGGCTGTTTTCTTGACACATTTGTTGCTATGCTTCTGTGGAGTTTTGTTTGGGTTTCCCTCTTGTTGGGGTTAGAAGTGGTGGCTGTAGGTGAACTTCTGCCTTTAGAGTAAGTTCAAATGACAGGGTGAAAATGTATTCACACTCAAAGGTAGTAGCAGATTTCACAGTGTCATGGTATTTAGAAACAGTTTGTAGTCCAGGAGTTGGTCAGAGGTTGTCGAGGGGTCTGCTGTACGCCTTTTGCTTGTCTTCAGCTCCCTAAAGATACCAACAAGGTTTTGACTTCCAAGGACTGAGCTTTATCAAGGTGCAGTCTTCAGCAACAAGTTTTACAGTCTAAAAATAGAACTAAACAGTTGAGACAGAATAGAAATACATGTATATTTGTAAAAACAATTGCCTGTTTCTAAATTTTCCACTCTTGCAGTGCTCAGTGACTTTGCAGAATGCAAAAACACTCTCTTTTAGGCCTACTGAAAATGCATTCTGTCCCTCATGATGTCTGCCCGCACTTCTCTTCCCAGTTCCTTGCTGTAGCGCCTTACCAGAGCCTTGCCCCACCGGCTGTCCCCACACCGCTGGCCTGTCTCCATGCCCCGCGGCACCCTCCCCGAAGAGGGGAGGTGTGATCCTGTTCCCGGCTGGGGCTCTCAGGGCACTGGACCCGCAAGGAGGAGAAGCTCTCGTTGGCTGCCCAGCACGCTTCTTCTAAAGGAGTTCAGCATACAATATGCAATGAGTAAAGTCACCGTGATATTTTGCTAAGGTACTTCTTTGCTGTTTGCTTGCTGGTGTTATTGGGGTTTAAGAAGCTAAAAAGAGAGTGGCCGCAATCAGTGCTCTTCAGTTGACTTCCTACAAAGGCGTAGTTACCTGATGGGCAAGAGGATCATTGCCCTTTAATGTTTCTATTGCAGGGTGTTTCATGGGTCTCGCACAATCCACAGCTGGAGTCCATTATGAAGAAACACCAAAGGTACTTAAAAGGCATTTCTACAGTACATCTTTTCTGATTTGAAGCTTTTAGCTATTTCAGCTGTCTTTTGGTTATAAGGAAACAGAAACATCATCTTCCTCTTCACTTCCAATAGGAACATTAATGGTGATTATTAATTTTAATAAGTTTTGCACTTACAATGTGTAAACAAAAGTTGAAGTGCCAGCCAATTACTTAATTTACTAAAATTTTCCCACTTAGTAAAATTCCACTGAGAAATAAAATAAATAATGTCAGTGTTAAAGGGGACAACATTCATATTTCAGTACAGCCAAACATACTCTGACATGTAGATACTTGCTTGGTGGGTATTTTTTTTTAGAACGTGTGCCTAGAAACTAGATGGTTTCAAAAGACACCTAACATTTACCAATTTTTTGTTAAAGGCAATCTGTTTAAACATACTTGTTTGGTACATAGCTGCCTAAATTACTGTTGGTCATAAGTGTCTGGAGAAGTAAACGATTTAAGGTAATGCAGATTAAGTTCTTCTATCTTTGGTTAGCTACAACAGACTTTTAAATGGCAAGTATTTGATATTGATTATTATGTAGCAGAAATCTGTAGGGCATGTATTCTTTAAGCATATTTATAGCATTGTAAAAAGGTTGCATTTGAGCATTGTTTCAATAAAAATATATCTATGCTAAATTTAATAGTTGTAAGATACAGTAAACACACACCTAGTTTTTGATACCTTGAGGACTTGTATCTAACTCTGCTTGTCTGCTTGTTTGTTGGAGTCTTTGAATTGAATGAATTTCTGCTAATAGAAACCTTGGAGGAAAGAAACTTTGGGCCTTCTAGTCTTTCCCTGGAATCCTGAAAGAGACTCTGGAGACACGAGTGGCTGTTTCATGACAATACCCTAAAACAGTAGATATGTTTCCTGTTTCCCATAGGTGTGAGCCTGTCAACAGTTATTTCCATTCCAGCATTTTTCTTATATCGTATTCAGACTATTCACGCTTGAAATCAAGTGACTGCATAATTGGAACAGCTTGGAATAAACTGATTGTCAGTCTGCTTTTTCTTTTCTAGCTGGAAAGTAAATCCTAAAAATAAGAGAGTGAAGGAGTTGTGAGACCAAGAATCACAGTTTCTGCTTATAAAAACAGCTATTTGTATAATTTAATATTTACAAATAGACAACTGTGATAAAGTCAGCAGATCTTTCCTGTTTGTGTCAACAGGTAACTTGGCTATGAGCTTTCAGGCCACACCAATGTAAATTTTTCTGTAAAACACACATCTCCCATCTTCCCAGCATTTTAACTGTAACACGTTCGGAAAGAACAAATTTAATATACATAACTTGTCAATTAATTTGCTAGTAATTTCCTAAGACTTGAAATGCTGGCACCTGCTCATCATTATGTAGAACCCTAAAAACAAGCAGTATTGGTTTTGTACAAAGCTCAGGACAAAAGTCAAAGGACTACATGAATTAGTATGTTTGACTATTTGCAATTTCATGTATGGATGCAAATCCATATCTTGAACCTTTTCTAGAGCTATATCCATATGTAAAATTAATAGTGTATATAGGGAAACTTTTGTGTTGTAAATCAAATACAATGAATGAAATCCTTTCTTCGGTCAATACTCTTGTTATTACCTACATTTTAATGCTTGATTTTTTTTGTTTATTTATTTATTTATTTATTCCTATTCTTACTCTTTTCCCCTCAATGAGGAATAAATGTCTATTTTGACAGGGAGCTTAAAGTTCAGAAGAGCTGGATTTGGTTTCTGTCTTTCTTACTGAGTAGTGATGTGAAATTTTCCGAGTCATGTAACCTCCTTTGTTGCAAAATGAAGCAAATAATCCTGCTTTGAAAAATGCATGAAGAAAAGTTCTGTCCTGTACAGAAGGTACATAGTTCTAGTAGTATTCCAAGTTGGTGTTAAAATATACTTAAGTTCTGAAAAGCAGTATTTGCTATTTATGCTGTTACACCTTCAGATTCACTTGGAGCTCTCGTGATCTTTCTCTTAGTAATTTATTCTGTGAATTTTATTTTAGCTGTTTTAGACATTGTAAATGAATACATATTCATAATTGATGCTATTTTGAACAAATACCTTTATGTCCAAGTGTTGAGCACAATACATGTGGTGCAAAACTCACCTATATTGGGAAACAAACCATGATTAAGTAGCATTCTTAAATGTAAAAAAGCATTTCATTTGGGGCTGGCATAATATAATAGGACTGAAGGCACGACTAATAAAAGTCGGGGAAGCAAAGGTTTATCTTGGATATGTTTAATACATTTTTAAGGTACTTCTGTTACTGCAGACATCAGGAAAAGAATTGGAGATTTAAAAGGGATTTGATATCCGTACAGCCTGTTATTTGTAAAAGCATACTTACCATAGCCTGTCACTGTAAAAGTCTCGTTCTTCCATAGACTTTCAGAATGAAAGCAGTACCTCAGCCATTCTTTCTTTTCTTTTTTAGTCTTTGTTTTGCAAATTGAGGCTTTAAACTTTCTTAAAATTTGCACTTTTAGAAAATGACCAAACACTTGGTGTATTTCGGAGACTAAAGTACGTATAACTGGAATATTTAAGAATAGGTGAAGATGATGCGACTGCATTTTGTTTTCTAGACTAGGAGAGCTGGAGATCAACTTTGGCAGTGCTTAGAAGTGTTAAGAATCTCACCATTAACAGCTCAGCAATTTGCACATTAGACAAATAATTTGCAGTGCTCTGACTGAATGATAGAAGAACAGTGACCTTGCACATGTTCGTGCTGCTCTGATGTTGCATTTTATCTTCACATAAGCAGATTTTTCTTGTTGAGGTGTTAAAATATGTTCTCAGGAAAGAAACTGTATAAATATTCATAGAATGAGGACAATTTTAGTTTTAGATATGTTCATCTCTTCTATATAAGGGAGTAACTAAATTTAATTAAAAAAAAAGACAAACTTAATAGTTTAACTAGAAGCACTCATAATATTACTACTTTATAAAAGGCACTATTATAATGAAGTGGCTTTAAATTACTGAACAGATAGATTGGGAAGCTTGTTCATTTTAATGGTCAAATACCGGTATGCTTAATTTCATTTTATTTCCAGAATATACTGCAATATTTGACTGAAGGAAAACCTTTTACATTAGTGTGATATGGTCTTCTAAGTAGGCAGTCCATACTGTCTGGCACTTTTACATGTAAGTGGCTGAAAGGCTTGAATCGCAAACAAGAAATCTGAATAGTTAAACTGAAAAGAGGAGATATGACCCATCTGTTTTTCAGATGCTGCTTTTTCTCTTCCTCTGTCTTTCCTGTGGGATCTCAGACAAACTTGGGAATTTAGGTTCATCATGAGTCCCAATGTGAACTCAAGTAGAAGGTGACTTTTTTCTATTGTTACTGTGTTAAATGCCTTGAAAAAAAGCTACGTCCTATTCCACCTGTAAAATCGCGATTTATCAAATTGAAGGTTGGACTTTGGTAGCTGGATGCTGTTATGCACATCTCCACTGAGAAAATCTAAGAGAGATCCACTGAGAAAATCTGAGAGATTTTCTTATTAATAATAGGAGAATGTTGAACTCAAATGTTTTCCAGTATTTACACTGGTTTTTGCATGCTATTAAGTTTTATATAACTTAGCAACACAAAATATCTACCTAATTTATAAAGTCTGTATTGAAACTGACCTTTTTTGTTAGGTTCAAGGTGTACTTCTCAATTTCTTACCTAAGTTTTCCATTAGAAATGAAAGCTAGTGTGCGCTGTTCTGAAGGCAATTCCCCACCAGTGGGTAGCCCGCTGATCCAAGCGGGCATGTGCCAGCAGGAGGCTCATCTCGATTGCAGGACATCTTCATTCAGGTGCGGAAGATGAATTGGGACCTGAATAGATCTCCCATAACAAAAACTCGTTTGGTACCTCATGTTTCTGAGCCACTATTGTATGTGCAGTGTATTTTATGTTGTTTTTACCCATAGTCTTGCGTATCTGTCTCCAGCACGTAGGCACGTAACTTCTCAGCAGCAGTGCTCTGTTACCTGCTCTGTTAAGGCTGCTGTCTTCTCCTAGGCACTTTTTCAGGTTTGTAATGAATGAGCCTTACTCTGTAGTTTAACTATAGATGATTTGCATTTAGGAAGAGATAGAATAACAAGGCTTATTCAAGACTTTAAGAGCCATTCAGTTAAACCAGTTTATTGCAAATCTGTTAGAGCAGAAAGGAGGTGTCTATGCTAAAATGTACAGGTGAATGAACTGGCTGCCGGTTTCAACATCGGTTACAGTTCTCCTGACCCATCATAATGCCTTTCATTTACAAGCAAGGCAAAACTCACATTTTCCACTTGGTTTCCTACTGAAAACTTTTTGCATCTGGTGAGATGACTTTCACACCATTCAGGCATTAGATGTCAGTCTCCTTTTAAGAGTAAAAGAATCAGAATATTTGAAGATCATTGGGTTGTGTGTGAAATTAAAATGCTTTTTTATTTTCCCAAAAGAGTAATACTATAATACTGTACTCACAGCAGCATAGCTAGACTATAGCCTGTGGGTCCTGACCTACATTTTTTACTCCATGGAGCGTGAAATACCTTGCTATATGTGATCCAAAATCACTGTGTGATTATAAATTGTTTTGTTCTGGTACTCAGGATGAAACAGTGACAGATATAGCTAATCTTTGTAATAAAGAATTTTTATATTGTAAAACAAAATTAATGTTTCTTTTTTTCTTTGCTTTCTCACTCATTTGCTTTTCCTTCTTTTTAATTGATGTGCTTTCTTAATAAACTGACTTGATGTCTCACTATTTGTGCTACTGTAAATACATGGGAAACACTAGTTTCTCCTGCACTTACCGTGATCCATTGAGGATTGTGATGGGTGCTTCCTACTTAATTTGAGCAAAAATAAATGCTCAAAATTTCAGTATCGTGGAACATCAAATCTCTTCTGCCTTTTTTTTCCACCACTGTAATTAAATCTTTTTCCCCCACCTCAGTGCATTGAAATCATTTTAGTTGTACAGTAAATGAAGACTTCATCTGTTTCTTATTTTTCCTGACAGTTTTTTTTTTCTCTTCTAAATGGATTCATTCCCTTACCAGTGAGTTTGTCTGCTGTGTATCAGGTTAAGGTGTTCTGGTCATGAAGAGGATAGAGAGGTTAGTTTTTCTTGCCCTTCTTTGGATCCCAGAATTGCAAGAAAAATAAGCTTCAAGCAATAAATTCAAGAAATATGGGAAATCTTAACTGGTATTGTGTGAATTTTTACTGAAATGCTTGCCATTTTTGATCTCTTGTATTTAAATTGAAGCCATTTGCAGGCATACGAGTATAAATTCTCATAAGTGTGTCCTTACTCTGTGAATGAAGTGCCCCAGTCAGAAATTAGACTTATGCGAGAAGTGACTTACAGTGTGGCACTAAATACAGTGCCATAGCATGGCAGTGAATTTACCCCAAATTGCAAAATACATAATGTTTGATATGTTATTAATGTGGTTAACAGCAGTGATAGTTGAAATATGGTAAGGGGGGTGGGGGCAAAGAACTCTAAGCCTGATGAAAATAAATATTTTCAGTAAGTCCTTGGAGAACATTTTTGCAAAATTGGCTAAAGAGGTAAAAACTGCAGTATTTACTGTTGACCAAATAATTCTAGGCTTCTTTGCATTTTAAAGCAGTGAGAAAATTTCCAAAGGAATCTTGAAGATATGAAGGTGAAATTTTGTGCAGCTTCTATTTTTGTTACCTTGAACTGGTAATGTTACAGGAAACATTGCAACAGTCACTGAGTTTCTCAAAAGTAGGCCAGAAACAGCAGGTGGTTTAAGTTGTTTAAGACTTTATCTTTGTCCAAAATCCCACTTTAGAGAATTCCTGACAGATTTTGCATGTACTATCTTTTCTTTCTTAGTCATGATGTGGATAAAGAGGACAGCACAGCCATAGAGTATGTATTTTTTCCACTATTTCTCCTTGCAGACAGATTTACGTGAGTGGGCTCTTTGGGAAGGGGTGAACACCTCTTCAAAGCCTCAGGGTTGTCTGCTGGGGTATTTAGGGCCTTCTGGGGATTTGATACAGCCCTGAAGCAATCTTCTAGGTTGCGTGGGATGTCTAATTTGATGAAACCAGGAGTATATAGACTGTCCTTCCGAATTCTATCTGAAGTGCCAAACTGACAATATCTCAGCACCTCAGGATCGATAGTGTTGTCCTTTTTATTCTAGTGAAAACATGTTTTGTGTTAGGCATAGATATATCTAAATTAACTGAATAGATCAACTGATCTTAAAATGGTATAATAATGTTTATGAAAACAACTACACTCAATTTTGACTGATTATTCAATATATTTGGACAGATTTTTAGCTTCCCTGAATTGGCTTTGCTCCACTGAATTCATTAGAACTACTTTGATTTACGCAGAGCTGTTGTCTCAGTAGCTCTTTTTTTTTTCTCTTGACTCTTGTTTGCAATTCTTTTTTAGTAAAGTATTCACTGTGC
Source organism: Cygnus atratus (assembly GCF_013377495.2). Lineage (NCBI taxonomy): Eukaryota > Metazoa > Chordata > Aves > Anseriformes > Anatidae > Cygnus > Cygnus atratus. Next base: position 16,811,083 of record NC_066374.1, read on the forward strand.
TGACAGAAAACAGCTTTATAGGAATGTGAAATTTCCAGTACATGTAGTTTGCACAGGCAGTTAAATGACTTATGACTGCAAGTCTTATTGAAATCATTGGCACTTGTGTTCCTAATAATTTAGGAACTGTAACCCCCCACCCCACGCAAAACAACAACAACAACAAAACTTTTGAAATCAAGATATCCAGGCTTTATTGTTATTATTATTGGACAGTAATATGATGTATATAATCCATATTGTAAACAGGCTTCAAGACCTAGATGCCCTTGATTGAAATCACTCTTTTATTCCTTGTATGTGACTTTGGAATTGAGAATTATTTGACCATCTAGGCTCTATGCTGATGAATATTCAGTGCCACGCTATTGAGATGTACGCATGGGTGTTCTGTAGTTTCATTATACTGTGTAGAGGGGCCTTTTATTCTTAAATAGGAAAAATAACACCTAGTGATAGGAATTGACTGCACGTCTTTAATTTAAGAGTTTAACTGCTATTGGAGGGTAATGTATCGTCCTTTCCATGCTAAAATTAAGATGTATCTGCTGTTCTTTAAGCTAAAGAGCAGTGGAAAAACAGCAGGGCATTCAGCTATACTCTAACAATAATTTTGAAAACTAACGTACATACATGTCATATATACTATTTGTGCCAAAAAAGTCATATAGACATAAAGTTATAAAAAAGAACCTTGAATCTCTTAAGAGTTGCAGAGGTTTTCACGCAGAGGTTTTCAATGCACTGTGCAATCAATTTTTCAATTTCCTTCAAACTTATCCCCTTTACAAAAAAATAAAAAAAAATAAAAAAAAAAATTGAGGAGTGTCACTAAATGAGACTGCCATGAGCAGATGTCATAGCTGTGCATAAGTAGGTGCGATTTTGCTCCATTTTCCAGACTCTTCCTCTGTTGGAAGCAAATTTACTACTTTCAACAGTACAGTCAGGCTCTGTGAAATGACTCTAACATTGATCTCAGCTATTTTCTGTCTCTGATCTCAGCTGTTTTCTATCTTAGGCATTCCTGATGCAGAAATGAAAGCCAAAATGAAAAAATACGTATATAACTTTCCAAAAAATATATTGCAAATGAGTGTTTGTATTTTTTTATCATAGTAAAATACCAAAGGATTTCTGCTTTGTCCAAAGCTAATTTTTCTTGGTCATCAGTTTGTTTGAAAAGCTAATGGGTGCATATGAAGTTCCACAAGAATGCTGAGTTCATACAAAAATCAGGAAGAAAATTTTATCTGATTTGCAAATCTGGCTTTTTGATTTAATGCCACTAATAAATAACTAAAGTCTGTTTTGTCTAATAAGCCCTTTGGCAGGATCTGTAGTAATAAAAGTTAGAAGTGCTGGAGACAGACTAAGAAATAGTTTGTGACAGAGTAAATTGTAATACATGTGATGGCTTTGAATGTGAATTTGCAAAGTACACAATTTCTTTCGCATTTGTGCCTTCAGAGAGAGTTGAAGATGTTAACAAAGGCATTCAGCACATCAGGAGATAAGGCTCTTGAACTATACATTTTAAAATTATGAATAAATTTTCAAGAAAACATACTCTTTCGTAAATTGCATCTGCAAGAAAGATCTGAAAGTAGCCAGAGATGTTTTGTTGACAGAATGGTTTGAATCATTTGACAGATTTTTTTTAATCAACAGAATCAAATTAATTTTGTTTTGTATCTAAGTCCTGCCTGACAGGATATAGTCAAAGAAAGAGAAAAACACTCTGGGTATAAAGATGTGTCAATTAGAAGACAGGAGCATTGAAGTCTCTGTAACAAATTGTTCATTAAAGGGTAAGAAGCAAGTTTCCAATGTAGATAGCTTCATTAAAGACACTTTTGTTTTGATGAAATCATTTCTTTTTTTTTTCTTTTTTATTGAGAAATGTTGACAGCTATGTCAACAAGAAGAAATCTTTTCTGTGCTCTTACTAGTTTCAGATGCTTCATTTTCCCAGTACTAGTGAAAGCTAGGCAAAATTCTAGGGCAGATGCTGGGGAAATGATTTGATGTTTTGATCATTCCTTTTCAATTGCAAGAAGAGCCATTTCTTTGGTCTTTTTTCTTTAGGATTAAGCGCTTAGGAAAAAAACATACAGCAACACTTCAGATGGTAGACACTTTATAGGCAAAAAAAAAAAGGAAAGCACAACCAACAGCTGAATGTTAAAATGTTTTTTTATCCTATGAGTCAAAGTACTTTGGGAAGAAACTGGATTTGCTAAGCAACATCCATCAGTGTGAGCCACCAAGACATTTACTGGCCTTGCAGAATGGAGCTCTCATATATAAAAGTACAATGAAGACATTAAAATTTCTGTAAACACACTGAATCAGATTCTTGTGTAAACTGGCTTTGTATTACGCCAGGTCCTGTAATTAAATTGTGTGTGAGTTACAGCACTGTCTCCAGAATCAGAATTGATTTACAGTATTCAATAAAGCAAAATTTCTAAGGAAGCTTAGCAATGAAGTGCTATTATTATTACTGTTATTATTATTCCTATTGTTTTATTATGTAATAGCCAGCCTTTTCGTCTCTGCTCTCCAGACAATCTGTTGGCCCTCCTTTTCTCTGGATTTTTATGGGGATTACTTTCAGAGGTGCAGGTCAGTGGGGAGGCAGTGGGCAGCGTTCCTCTGCCTGTCCTGAGAGTTGGAGCTTGCTGAGAGTTTGGAGCTGGGGTCTGGGTAGAACTGATACTTTTTTAACCTTCCGATTAAGATACACTAGTGGTTACTATTTTTTTTTTTTGGCTGTATTTTCTGCAGTATTTTGGAAAGCTGACATTCAGATAGCTTTAGATCTACTTAATGAATTATATTCTGTGTTAAATTTGCCTTCTGCAGAAATAACTCAGCATTTGCAGCATTCTAGAATTAAAGTTTATCAGTACTTTGTTATATTTTATAGTCTCTGTCATTTGTTTCTAAGGATTTAAGTACCTAGCACTGTGATGGATGGGTGTTGTCCATCACTAGCTCACACAAATTAATTTTTGTGAGCAATTTTTTTCACTTCAACAGTCCTGGAAATGAGCATGTAGATTGCTTCTGTGTAAACTAATTGGAGTCTTGATCATTGACGATATCAAAATAAATCTATCTTTTCTTACCAGAGATTACTAAAACAAGTCCTCCTCAGGTAGTACACAGAGGTGAACAGTGGTTCATGTGTTTGTTCAACAGTGGCAACAGAATAAACCAGCAATTTATTCACTTTGTGTTCTGATATGTAATGTAAAGTTCTGAAGTAAATCTGAATTCTTAATCTATTTGTCTGCCAAGAAGCATTTGTCTACAAATGAATGGGATCTGCAGTGACCACAGGATGAGTATTTATGTCAAACTGTAGCAGGAAAGGGTGTCAGCTATAAATGTGAAATCCTTCTGCAAGAAAAAAAAAAAGTAATAATTGATCCTCATATTAAAAAAAAAAAAAGGAAGAAAAAGAAGCAAAAGCCCCCATCCCCCACAGCCATAGTTGAAGTCACAGAAGGTTGTAGATACCGAAGAGGTTAAGTTCACATCATTTAAACATTTGAAAGGGAGTGTTTCATCTTTGTGAGCATTAGTCAAGGTAAACATCTAGGGGGAAATGTCCAAGAAAAGCTACTGCTAAGCTATGCCGAAGTGGGCTGATAAGACTTAAAACAAAGTCACTGGAACTCAGTTGAACTCATGAAAAAGGTTGTATCTGTTAGAACTAAGATTAACCTCAATTAATATATACCGAGTTTACATTTTGATTAAAAGAAATTGAAGGTATGTAAGTCTCATGATGACTGTCTCTAAACGATGAGTCTAGAATAAAAGTGAAGACTTCAGTAATATTTTAAAGCAGCTAAAATAATCTTTCTCCTGGAAGTATGCAGAAGTTTGCTGCCAAGTGTAATCATATCCAGAAATATAAATGAAGTTTGTTCTTTAATAATTGAATTAGTTGGTTTGTTGTTGTTTTTGTTTGTTTTCTTTGTTTGCATATTTGAGAGAGACCTGCTTAAAAGCATGCAGCTCTCTGACATATCTGATAGGCAGATGGGGCTAGGCTTCACAAGCTCTGCAGAAAGTCTTTGAATAAATTCAAATTGGAAAACAAAACAAAACAACAAAAAAAAAGCCAACCCACAACATTCGGCCAAAGCTAAAAGTGTGGAGCTTACCAATCCATTAAGCACCTTCAGCCTATGTCTGAAATGAGTTGCCTGAGCTTTACAAAGTAGCTGTATTCTAGTCTTGTTAGCAGTAGTGAGAATAAGTAATTTATGCATAGGCACATCTTTGCTGTGGTGTGGACTAAATCTGTCTATCTTTCAAAGTTTCCCGGAAATTATGTTTGCACTTTGTGATATCCATCCTGAGCGGCAGTAGTGATCATGTGCAGTGACAAATGCTGATACCTTCAGGAAAACCACTTTTTTTTTTCATTATGACGACAATGTTATTAGTACATGAGAAATATTAGACTTTAACAGTCTTACCATGTGGCAAAAGAATTATCTCACAGGCATACAAGCACTTAGTTATATGTATTTGATTGTGAATAGCAAAAAACTGTGTTATGCATGTGACTGTTGAAGGAATTGGCCCATGTCTGGGTTGAAGTTTCAGAGTTTGAGTGTTCAGTGCATGGTTACAAACCCGTTCAGAATCTGCTACGGACAAGAGTGACAGCAAAGTTTTATGACTCGATTTCTTCTCAAAGTAGCCAATAGCTAGGGCTATTCTTGCCTCTGTGTGTGATAATCTGGTACTGTTAATGTCCTATTTCTATATATATATTTTCAGTTGTAGTAGGAATGATACAGCAACTACTTTGGAAATTCTATCTACGCTTCTTATGATACCTTCTACCTGACAAATCGTAACAACAGTAATATTTTATTTGTGGAGGAAGGGGGAGGAAAGGAGGAGGACAAAAGTAGAATTTGGAAAAATAAGGGCATAATCATTTTGAACCAAGGGTACACGTGACTATGAGAGATTTCTCCATGACGTTTTATTATATATTTAGCATTAATTACTATTGATTCATAGTTGAAATACCAGTCTTATAGAAATACTACCTTGAAGTAGTGAAACAAATGCTTGCACTGCAGATAAATTCCTGCACCCTCTATATAACATAAGCCACTGTCAGTGAATTAAATTTCTAATTTTAACTTAATACTATTTAAGTTTTTCTTTATTCTGTATTCAGTAACTAGGTACTAGTTTCTAATACTTACCAGGTGTCAGCAAAGCAAGAGACTGTTTCACTGGATATCCATGTACTTCATCATTGTTTCAGTAGTTACTAGCATTTGCTTTGTATTGCTAGTGTTCTCTTTGTTTCCTAATACATGAAGGTCATTAATATTTTCACCCTGATGATAATGAACTAGATAAATGGATTAACAAGCAAATGTCTCTCATTACTCTGTAATACGTTGATAAGAGAAACGAAATGCAGGAATGTACTGTAAGTCTTCATACACTATGAGAGTTAATTAATAGGAAACAGAGGCTTATATTTCCTGAAGTATAAGCATCTTTCAGCTGAAAGAAACCCTGATGACTCCTTCCAAATTTACAACTTAGAACCATATGATCAAAGAAATGCATTTTTAGATGGACACAGTCTCTGGAACTGCAAAATTTTGTGGTCTCCAAAAACTTTAATTCAGTGTTTGTTTATAGGCTAGGGTATTGTATTGCTATTTTCAAGTTCCTGCTTAAAGGAGATTATGGGAGGAAGTTTGTGTAATCAGATAACCACTATTTCAGAAAAATGTTTTACGTTATAATGTTTTTCTGAGCTAGGTAACAGTAGGGGAAAGACACCTAAAAAGTGCAGCTTGCATCAGGTGAAAAAAATCTCAAATGTTTCCCACAGCTACAAGACTAAATCGATAATAAATGCCACCATGAAATCTCCTATTCCGACTTTTATGTGCAAGTGTGCTGTGACAATTGTTTATGGAGCCAGGCTGATAAGGCCTGTTGACGTCAAGGGTATGCTGGATCTTCACATCCCAGTGCCCATCCTGGGCTGCACGTTAGTTTTCATGTATACTGGCCCAGAAGCCTCTTTATATTTTTAAATAAAAACAACAAAAAGCACCTCTTTGGAGTAGCATTTCTAATAAAACTTAAAATTAATTTTGAAACAGAAAAACATGTTTCTTATGACTTTATGCTAAAACAAGTTCATGTTCTTAATGTTGGCTTTTTACCCTCTTTGATAGAAATCAGTCCTACAATAAATAAAAGGTATATTGCTGTAAACATACCTGTTTATCAAGACATACTATACCTGACTGGATGAACAGAATTCAGAGAAGCTTTCTTACAAGTCTGATGAGATCTGTTATTGTTCTCTTCTTCACAATTCAAATTATTACCCGTTTCCCATATTGTCTGACACGTGAGGGGAGGTGCTTATGATATTTCCCAAGATTTTCATTGTTGATTCACACTTTCTGACTTAAAATACCATTTTTCTCCAAACTAATATGGCATATTGTAGTGTTTATAATTGTCTATGAAGTGTTTAACTTTACTTGTAATGAAGTATAAAACTTAATCCCTTGACATTAAATTAAATCCATTTATTCTCCTGACATTAGGCCATACTCGGGATTGGTGAAGCATCAGGATAGTCTTTGCAGCATTTCTGGACTCTGATTTGTCTAGTCTGCTGAATTATTGACTATATTCATTTTAACATGTTATGTGCATTAGAAAATCAATGTGGCAGAGCAGATGGAAGCTTTTAAACTAGTCTGACCTCTATGACCAGGATGTTTAGTTTTGGAATATTCTGTTCTGAGATAAAAAAGAATGCGGCTAGTGGACAACCTTGGCTTATGCAAGTATCTGTTTATATTTTTATAATTATTTTACATATACGTTTATGTTATATTATCTATTAGAAAGGTCTTTACTTTGATTAAGGTCTTTAGTGGAAAATTACTTGTCCATTACTAACAGAAGGTTGTTTTTTTTTTTTTCTCAGATTTCATTCTAGTTTGACAGTGAATAACCTTCTTGCTAACACTCTGGGTTTTGAACCATATCAATATAGTGGACTTCAAAACTTTGTCTTTATTGATTTTTCTAATGCATATACCATGTTAACTAATATCAATATTTTAGCAGATCAAATGAGTCTAAGTATGGAAAACATGACGAAGCTTCAACATGCAGAGGTGGTTATCTGAAAGACTAGATGGGGGAAGGACAAAGTTGCAGGTGAAGTGATAGTGAGTAGAATGCCCTGATAACAATAGGGGAAGGAGAAATCAGAAGTGATAATTAACACCGCCAAGGCACAGATGTGTTTATTTTGTTTCACTTGCCAACATTATGCCTTTCTGTGCATCCTTTCTAGTAGTCTCAGTATTACTAGGCTCCTGCTCCAGGGTGTTTAGCCAAGGTTAAAGACTCCTTTACTAGGTAATGCAACCAGCAATGGTTGCAGGGATATCTGGTTCCTTCCAGTCCCTGAAATGCTGTCTTCATGGGTCGCCGCTTTGAATGCTGCTTTGTACACTGTTGGTGGTACCCAGTATATGCTGAGAACACCTGGAGTGAAATGCAGCAGCCATGAAGCCACAGGATTAGCAAACTCTGCATAACTTCATGTAATTAGCTTTATTCTAGCCAGCTATGTCCAGATTTTAGACAGGGAAGTTTTGAATTTGCCACTGGAACCTTACATATTACATTTTCTGTGTTCTGTATACTGAATACAACGTAATTGAAGAAACTCAGAAAGCACCTTAACGTGTTATGGAGGAATTTCTTTTGTTTCTATTTAGAAGAATGATAAAGCATTGCTATGTAGTTCTTCATCAATAATTCCTTTAAATGATAATGGAAATTAGTCTATGTTGTCTGTAGAAGGTAAACTAACTGAAATAATTTTTTTCCCTATTCATTAGTAGCAATAATATTAACACTCATTAAACTGCGTGCCAAGTGCCAGATTTGAGCAAAAAGAATATGTACAGCTTTGAATGCTAGTTTCTGAAACCAGTAAAAAAAAATAAAAATAAAAATAAAAAAAATCTTTAAGCGCATTGTGTTGTTTAAAATGGCAGCACAATAACTGCCTAAGGACAGAAATAGGCCATTGTCCCTTTTAAAATGGATTGAGAAATGTTATTTAATAAAATAAATTAAGTCAATTGCTACTCTGCTTAGTAACATAATAAAAATAAACAAGATAAGACATTTTGAAATTGAACTAGTTAATAATATCATCTTATTAGAATTTGCGTTATAACCAAATTAAATTAGTTTAATGGGGAAATGTAATAGTACTCTCTAGATTTTTTCCTGTTAAGTTAACTTTGTATACTTTCATGAATACCTTAATTAGGCATCTTTATTGATGCAGACATTTCAGAAATAAAATTTGGTTCTATATTCTCCTTCACACACCAGCATCCATTAAAATAAAAGTAATCTCGTACCGACTAAGGGACAGATTATCTGGAAAGCTTCCTGTGCCTGCAGAAGGGACTTTGTTGCAATGGCGCATCTGTCCGTATGCGAGGATGTTACGACTTCCGTGGGCCTATAACAGCACTGTTTATTTGTTGTTAATTGATGAGATTGAAAGTTTTTTAAGTGCATTGCCAGTGGTCTGTTGTGCTGCATATGTGCGCGTATACTATTAAGACAGAAGTCTTTTGGAGTTATATTTTTATTCAACAGTTTTGCTGCATTAGATGTAGAGTACGAGGATATCAGATGATTACAATCTGTGCCCTACAGAGGGAGAATTGATGGAGTTACTGAATCGATATGAACACATTCTTTCTGAAAAGCTATCGTATGCCATGAATGTAGTAATTTGTGTCATGGGGTTTGTGGACTTGTGCTCTTACGGTCTGGCAGAAGTAAATGTGAGCTGATTTCCTTAAATATTGCTTAAAGCTAGGGGACTTACACAGTCAGTCGGCCCAGAGCACTTAACTGCCATCATGCCTTTTCTCAGTCAAGAGCCGGTACAGAGGTGCACGTGTAATTACACCATGTGTGGCTTCAGTGTTCAAGCTGACTGAGAACATCAGGCACCAGCGATGCTCCATCGTGAAACATGCTGAACAGTACAGGTGGGCTGGGGCAGGGAGGGACGAGCGGCATGGTGCACCTGATTGAGAGAAGGGGCTGGTCAGTGGCTGTGCACAGCTAGGAGTCTAACCAGGACAGACATAATTAGTCAGGGAAACTACTTTTTTTTTTTCCTTTCAATTAGGAAAGTGCCTGGATAATCTGTTTAAGGAGAGAACAGAGTAAATTTTGGGGGAGGTGGGGATGTTGAAGCCCTCTGGACTACTCCAAAGACTTCAAACTGAAGACTAGCCATGAAAGTCAATATTTTCCAAGCTGGTAAGGGAAAAGATTTTAAGTAAGTGCAAATCCAGTCTACATTAGTATGCAAATCATGCAGTACTTCTAATTGTATTGACAGAGACTTCTGAATGAACATAATCTGATGCATAAGGAATACACAGAGACTGAAAATCTGACTGCTACTTTTTCAGAAGAGAGGCGTCAAGATAGGGGAATAAGTTTGTCTGTTGTATTAATCTAAATAGGTAAAGCATCAAGTTTTTCAAAATGTCCCTGCTTGGGTTATAGTAAACAGCCTATGCAGTCTGTTTGGGGGTTTATGAATGAATGTTATCTTGGACTGTTCTGAGCTAAGAGAGATGAGCTGGGAAACAACATGTCGCTACTCAGTAAGTCCTGTGAAACCGTGGCTTTCAGGCACCTTAACAAGTATTGTTGCTCCCTCCTCTGCTGTGTTTGAGCATTGAAAGAGATGGTCTACGTTGTGCTTGTGCCAGAGGTGGCACCACAGAAATCGGGTTGTCTGGGTTGAAGCACTGAGGTGCTTCAACATATACCTGATTAGAGGGGCTCACAGAGAGAGTGCTTTAACAACCAACCTATAGACAAGAGTATCCAGCACTCCTGTCAGGCCACGTCTCAGCTTTTGTGTCCTCGTGCCATCGAGTATAAAGTGATTGCATGACCAAATTGCCATTCTGGTACAGATACATTCCTCCCACATGGTAGAAAACACCCGGATTTGCTTGGCTCAGTGGTGGCTTGCCCTTGCTGTTCAGTGACTTTCTGCACGTTGTGGCCAGGCACTCCTTGTCTGGCGCTGTGAGCACAAAGCCTGCACGAGGCTCAGTTGCCCACTTGTAATACAGGAGACTGCCTCTTCCCTCTCTCTGCGATGGGAGCAACTCCACCTTTATGAAGATTACATGTATATTTCTTTCCCTAATGAGGAAAAACAGCTCGGCCTGCTGCCATCTAAGGAACTGGGAGGAAGAGATGAGAGTCTGTTTGTTTTTTCCTGGTATGCTGTCTATTAGCTGGCTAACGCACACATGGTACTGTATTCCCAACAGTTTATTTTCCTGTACACCCACCAAGGTAAGTTTGTGTAAAGGAAGGGAGGGCATAAAGATGTGTGCAGCCAAAAAATCTGTTAATAAAATTAATTAAAGGACAAAAGAAAATTATTCAGAAGGGAGAAGTCTGTTTCCAAGAGCAGTTACTTGGATTTGGGAAGCACGGATTTGGATTTAATCTTAGTGCATTCAGAGTTTTTTTTTGACGTAATTTAAATGATGTGATAGATGTGATTTTTCTTTTTTTTTTTTTAAGACTCAATTTTTACATAACACAGAGCTTTAATTTTTGTTGACATATTGAAGTATATTTAGGCATGACTTTTTACACTGCACCTGCCATCTGTGCTTAGATCGCATCACTTCTGACTAAAGAAACACAACGTAAAAGGCACAGTCTCACCAGCTGATGTAAGGGAATTAGAACCTGTTTAGCTAGATCGTGTTACCTGGTTAACGTGCTGAGAAAAGGTGTTGATTTGATTCCTTGAAAAGAAGACTTTAATCATGGTTTCAGCACTGTAGTCAGAAAGTTCGTATAGTAAAAAGTGCTTCATGCTGTGTGTAAACTGTGTCGGCAACAATTGTTACAGGTCAAACTGGAATTTCATTTCATCATCTGAAATGTTTTATTCTGCATCCATTCTTTTAGTGCCATCTTTTCTGTGATATGAGTTATACAGCAATGTGGGGAGAGTTAGATTTTTATGTGGAAAAACTCTATAATGATAATCAAAACCATTAGAGGTCTACAATTTTACCTCAGTTAATTATGTTGCTGATCTTATTTTAAAGGTATATTTTCCGAGACCAATTCTGTTTCCCTTATTTCAATTTACTGCTTTTCCCTAGTGCAAACAGTTCTTTGTTGGAAGCATTACTTGATAGATATTAAATACTGAAATGGTCAAGCAAAGAATGGTGTGAAGCTCACCTAGCAGTGTGTCAGACAGCAGGTGGCTTGGGTGTGCTAGCTGCAAGTGCTGAAAGGTGTATGGGAGAACTTCATAAGTTAGACTGTTTCTCTCAGATGTGGCCCCAAAGTGACATTTTTGTATTTCTTATAGTACCCAGTCCTCACAAAGGCCAATTAAATGGAACAGATCTAAAAGTTCTGACCTGATATTGAGGCACGAAAAAATTGCAGTAGAGTGTAAGCTGACAGAACTGACATCTTGGCTTGGCTGCCCCCTTTGCCTCTTGCTGCGTACCCGACTGCGGGCAATTCCATGTGCATTTCTAAGCCCCTTCTCTGCAGGCTCGAACACTTTCTCCCCTGATCAGGATAAAAAGTAGTAGTGAGACTTGAAGTGGAATTTATTTCTTTCAAAGATCAAAGGGCCAAATCATATTTTAAATTAATCCCACTCACAACCTTAACTAGAGCTAAAGCATCTCTCTTGAAAATGAGAATTAAGTTCTGCAGTCAGTTAGACCTAACTACTGAATGGTTCATGTAGTTCTTAGTATCTTTTGTATTTACTCTGTACTCTCCATAAACGGTTGCAGTTCTCCATCTCTAAAGTTTAGTATTGTCTTCTAGTCTCCTGTGAGAATGTTTTTTCTTTGGAGGATAAATACATTCAAAATTAGATGGTGGTCATTTCCAGGCGTTGTGTTTATTTCAAAAACTTCTTGCATTTGTAGAAAATCGGCAGTCGTTATTTCAGATGTCTTATGAAGATTATTGATTCTTCATATTTGAGTTAGCCACAAAGAATCTTGTGTTCCAGACACGTGATTTCTGTTTCTGAAAGATGCCTCCAATGTAGCACCTTTATAAATCTGCAGTGAGTGAGGTTCCCTTTCTCTGTCATACCTGGGATTTACCAATTCCAGTTGTGGTTAGATAAGCTATACGAAGTGGGATTTTGTGTACTAATGATAAAAGGAAGAATTAGAAATACCTGCCACAAAGTATTGAATAATGCATCAGTATATTGCAGTAAGAGGCTCAAATGCTGTAGCAATGTTACAGCTAGTGTAATTACAGAATGCTTGCTGCTGCTAGAAAAGTAGTTTATTTACAATTGCAGGTTTCAGGGAAATGTTTCAAGAATATTTTTCTTCCCTTAATTATTATCCGTAGTCACGCAAAATTTCCAAATGTGATACTGTATAATCCTTAGTTTTTAATTTACAGTTTTGCTTCTTGACATTAAGCTGTTAAACCCATGTATTATGAGTTCAGAATAACTTCTTTTATATTCTGGCAGTAAGCTAAAGTTCTTGCCTTGTCTACTAATGTTGAGTAATGGAAAATAATTAACTTTAAATTAAAAGTGTTGCTTTTTACTACGTGGCATTATTAGTTATAATATGGATTTCAAAAGACATTCTTAAGTGCAGGCACAAATCAATTATACACAAAGAATAAATTATCTATATTGCAGAAAGTAATATTTATTTGATGAAAAGCTTGTTCATAAAGTGAGATCCTTTGCTATCACAGACTTGCCTGTTGTCCATCGTGTTGGAAATGAAGATACACCAGACAGTGGTGGTGCTATTCCAAGTGACCTAGACAGGCTGGAGAAATGGGCAACCAAGAGTCTTACAAAGTTCAGCAGAGGGGAATGTGAAATTCTGTACCTGGGGAAAAATAACCCCATGCAGCGGTAGAGCTTGGGGCTGAGTGTATGGCAACTTTTTTCCGCAGCTTTGCAGAAAAAAAACACCCTGGCATCCGGGCTGGCTGTGGGCCAGCCGTGTCCTTGAGGTTGGGGCAGCCGCCAGCAACATTGGCTTCCCTAGGAGGAGCCTTGCCAGTGGACCACGGGGGCGATTCCTTCCCCATCCCAGCATCGGTGAGATGCATCTGGTGTGTTCTAACTTCTCCTTTCCTATAAGGAGAGACTGAGAAAGCTGGGGTTGCTAAATTTCTAAAAGAGAAAGCTATGAGGGGGTCTTGTCAGTGTGTGTAAATACCAGATTGGGAAAAGAGGATGGTGCTGATGAGGCAGGGGGACAAGACGAATTAAAGAAATTCCCTTTGAACAGAAGACAGAACTTTTTTTGAGGAGAAAATATTCAAGCAGCCAGAGAGGTTATGGTCTGCCTGTCTTTGGAAATGGTTGGAACTCGACAAGACACAGTCAAGGGCAACTTGCTTTGGTTGGTCCTGCTCTGAGCGGTGGGGAGTGTGACCTGAGAGGCATTTTTGTGTTCTGCCCTTCAGACAATTTTATTTGTGCTGAATGTTTACAGTCCCCCACCCTGCGCCTTCCCCAAATCTCTTCTTTAGCTGGTATTTTAAAAGAGTGTTGTAAGTCTCAGAAATTAATTATTCTTGTGATGCTTTATCCGTCCAGAGTCCTATCAGTCCAGCGTCCTGATTGCTATAATAATGTTTAGAAAGGTGGTCACTTTTGAATTCTTAAATCACATTGAAGTTAAAAGCACTAAAGACTTTATTTTGGCATGAGATCTCTCTATACCAATTCATGCTTTTAGCAAGAACATTGAAAAGCTCTTATTGGCTTAGTTCTAAATTTGGTTTTAGGGTTAATCCAATTAAAAGTATGTCCCCATCTACTTCCACCTAGGAAGTTGGAACTGTCAGTCACAGAATGACATCCAGTCATAGCAGATAATCACCAGCGATATAAAGTCTGCTTGGCTATCCCTGTGCTACTCATTGTAAATAAATGTCAGAATTTTAGCCAAATGGAGATAAATAATTTTTCACTGTATATTTTCTGCACTGATAGTGAGTTGAATTCCATTGTGTTTTTTTTTTTTTTTTCCCTGAAGATGGGAGCATTTAGTGCCTGTATGTAGCTGTAATTTCCATTAAGGAGAAACTATAGGTAATACTTAATTTCAGGGTATCCTTGCAGTACTGTTCTTGACCAGGCTTAATAAAGTTCAACCCTGTTGCACAAAGTATTTTTGTGGCAAGCCCATGTACCAATCTAAGGCCCAAGGTGCAGAATAGGACTGACTGTGCAGCTCATCTGCAGACTTGCTGTGTGACCACCAGCACAGTACGTGGTGTACTTCAGTTCCCCAGCTGGGAAATGGGAGTATTTAATGCAGTCTTCTACCATTCAGTCGTGTGACTTTCAAGATAAGGGGTTATCTCCTGCTCTGTGAATAAGGAATGTCTAGTACGGAGACCATTATGATGGCTTGAGCTTCTGAATGCTGATATAATGTAAATGATACTAATACTAGCTCTACTTGTATAAATTCCCTAATAATTGTAATTTCAATTTCTTTTAGAGGGAAGAAATTATTTTTATTCTGCATTCTAAAGGAATCTGAGAAACTCATTTTGTACTAGTCTGAGTCAAGAGGAAACTGCAACTGCACTATATGTGGGTTCAATAGAATAATTTATTCATGGAATCACAGAACATCCCGTGTTGGAAGGGACCCACAAGTATCATCAAATCCAACTCCTGGCTCCGCACAGGACCACCCAAAGGTCCTTAAGGACTTTTCAATTAGCTCTATTTGCTCTAAAATACAAATTCAGTTGGAGTGCTTGTGGTTGAAAGAGACTACAGCCTAGTAATGGGGGACAAAGAAGTTGATACATCATAGGGTTGTATTTAGGTCTCTTAGCTTGAGATGAAACATCTGAATAATGTCTGGGAGACAGTGGATAACAAATGGGAACAATCCACCTGCCCTTGGTCAGGGTGGTGATAAGCGGGGGGTGCCTGCTTGGGAATGGCTTTCCCTGTGAGGCCTTAGAGAAGGATTAGTAACTGTCATTTGTGAAATCTAATGGGTTTTGCAATGATCATGAGTTAAATACACAGTTCCAAATACATATACATATATATATATTAAATGCAATGCTTTTGATGCCTTCAGTTTCATTTATGGTTTTTACTTTGTAATTGTGTTGATATGTTTAACTGCACGTACATTTTCTTTTTTTTTTAAACAATACTTGCTTTAGAAGTCACCAGTGACAGTCACTGCAACTTTGATGTTTTTCTCTGCCATTTCCGAGTATCTCTGTAACTCTGAATGTAAATTATATAATACACATCCCCACCAAAATCACAAATACAGAGAGAGGTTTGCATGGGAAATGTCATTATCAAACAGAAGGTAACTTGTGAACAAGTAAAGGAGCGTAATTTCTATCAACATCTTCATTTTCCAGGACAAAGAACAAAGTGGTCAAATTATTTGAATTGTCTTTGTGATTCAATATCTTTTGGTCTTTTCTTTTTCTCCTCTACTATTTATGAAATTGTGTGATGCACCAGGAAAACCATATTTTTTTTCAGAATTTTTATATATTTTTTTGTGTTTACCCTTAAAAAAGGGGAATCCTATACAGAGATCAGTGCTGAAGCACTTTTTTTTGTGTAACTGTTACCACAGTGAACATTTCAAATGCACTCAAAGTCCTTTAGAACAGTACAGAACATTAATAACCTGTGTGTTTAGAGAGTTTTTTTCTTCATGAAAATGAAATGTCCATAAAATGTAACATTATTCCATGGTACCTAAGCGGGCTTGTGTATTTCTGATGCAGAGTACATCTGAAATGTTTTTACCTACAGCAATCAATATTCTGTCTGCAGTGTTGCTTTTCTCTGCAGATCTGTTGACAATGAATTATTTTGTGCTGTTTTCCGTTGTTATTTTCACTGCAACGGCTCACCTGGTGGATTTTTAGAACAGGGAAGGGCAGTGGCTTAACAACACTTTGACGCCCTGTGAGTGTTTTTAGATAAACCAATGATTAGACCGTTAGCGACCATGCCTCACTGTTCTATCCGTGCTGTTGTAGTTGGGATGGTATTATTTCAGGCGGAAAAAAAAGATTAATGCAGCTCTAGCAAAGATAATTTCATCTTTTAATTATGTAATGACTAAGCCAAACATAACAAACAATATTTTTGCACCACATTAGCTTTTTTTCTCTTCAGCATCAGAAGTTAATTTTCATTCTTATTGAGCATTAAAATGAAATAATTATTCTGTGTATGTGTCTGTGTCTTCACTATTTTTGAAAGTTCATATGGTATATATAGGAAATTAATAAATTGAAAAAGCCCCAAATATGTGAATGGGTTTAATTCTGGAAATTTACTCTTCTAAATTAATTACTTACATATTTGTCCCTTCAGATATAAAGAACACTACATGTTTTACTCTGTAGGTAAAATACAGCAAGCTAGTCATTGCTAGTTATGCATTATAACCTATGCCTTTCCTGGGAGTGATGCTTGGTGATGAGGATGAGCAGCGTCAGAGTAGTAATGTTGGACACGAGACCATGAGAAAAGCGAAGGATTGGGTTTCAGTCTCACAAAGAGACTCTATAAGCTCTATCAGCCCATGGGGCTGTCAGGAAGGGATGCTGCTCAAGCTGTCTGTTAGGATAATATTCCTTCTCCAACACATTCTAAATACAAACCAATTCTTTTCTGCTTTCTGTACTGTATTTGCAGGGATATTCCCAGGAGGAGGTAGCACAGTTACTTTTGGCAAAAGTGACAGTCATATATCAACTTCAGTAAGCATAAAAAAGTTGGGGCTCTTAATGCACTCATGCAAAAAGTCTTTGCACTATGGCTCAAAAGTAATTTCTTCTGTGAAACAAGGGATTCCCCCTTCTCCCAAAATAATAAAATTAAAATAAGGAAGAGAATCCCTGGCCCCTGATTTTCTGCTGTAGTGTACTCCGTGAAATCATTTAAACTTAGACACTCCAAGGTCAAACCTGTTATTAAATGCTGTCAGAGCAAAAGCATTTGCTTGTCTGGAAAATCCTTAAAAATAAAAATCCCAGCAATAAAAAATGGGCCCAACAGTATTCTCTGCTAGAATAAAGTGTTTTGTTTTGTTGTAACATGAAATAGTACATCAGACAACTTCAGCAGAAACACTGCATTTTGAACAAAGACTGAAACCCAAAAGTATGGTTGTATGGATGCTGTCCAGTCCTGTAGATGAATCCATCATAGCTTTTTGTTATTTTTAGGATTGTTTCATTATTGGTAAGATATGACATAATGTTAAAATTTTCATCAGTTGGACGAATGGAACTGTTTTCAGAGGAAAGCAGTATGATTTCTGTCTGGGAACGATCAGCATACAGATTTTTATTTGTTGAGGTTAATTGCTTGGATTCAGAACAGTGTGACTTTCTTCTGCTTCTCAAATGGCACTCTGTGTTCCCTAGGGTCTAATTTTTTTCTTTTTTACTTATCGAAGTTGTCCTTCCAGAGGTGGAGTAAGGCTATCATGATTTGGATTTTAATTTGATTTTTGAAATTTAAATTCAAAGTTGAATCACTTTCTCCTGGTGGCGTCTAGGAGGCTTTGCTCCTACTCTGTGCAACTGCTTATTCCAGGAGAGTGAAAGTGATTAAAAGACCCTACCAGAGACTGAAGAAAGGTGATGAGCATTTGTGGAGAGTTAGTAAGGTGGAGGGGAAGTTCAGTATATGCAGTCATTTAAGGAAGAGAGGTCTTGCATAGAAAGTAAGTGTTCTGGCTGTTCACTCGCAGAAAGAACAGAAGGAAAGAATGACCAGCAAGAAGCAGTGGGGGGTGCTGGGGCTGGGGTGTGGGAAGGTTGATGGGGGGATGGTGGTGCAGGAACCATTGTGAGATACACATTTATCCTGATGATACGTTCTTACCTCCTCCTTCCATATTTTGTTACTGAGATACTGATGTGGTGTGAGCAATGGGTGGAATATTTGATACCTTTTACCTAGCATGTTTTTATTAATAGTGGCAATTACATTGTTAATCAGAATGGTACATTGGCCATGGCAGTTTTACCTGCTGTGAGCTTGTGAAAGAAAAAGATGTGCTCCCAAGACTCACGTATTCGTCACATTTGACAGTAGGCTTTTTAAATGAGTGACATTTTAGTTTGAGCTAATATATACTGTGATCATTTTATCTAGCTGATTCCTGTTTATGTTTATTCATATTTCCTGAGATTTGTAATTCTCCACCAGAACCTATCCAAGAGGGATAGTTATTGTGGAGGTTGGCATGAAGGTGGGCTTTTCTATTGATGTTTTTTTGTTCTCAGGCATTAGGTAAATTACAGCTTTGCACTTTTGCAGAGAGAAAAAGCTTCAAAGTTATTTAAATCATTATGCGAGAATATCTGTGCATCATCTTTGAGAGTCAGTGGGAGTTGGCTGAAATACCAGGTCAAAATAGTGAAATGTATCTTCACTGTCTGCATAACAAAGAGCAGTAGGTCAGATGTGAACCATTTGTAATAAATGTGGAGTAACTCCAAAAGAAAAAAAGTAAGAGCTTTCATGATCTGTAGATTGCCATGATATATACTGAATGTCACAGACTAGATTTGGAGTGTTGAATAGGCTTTAGCTTCAGTGGTGAGCAAAGCTGTAACCTCTACACCTAGTTTAAAAATTGATCCTGGAAAGTGACTCTTAGAAACCATAAACTCAAGTGCTAATTTAGAATAACTTTTTCTCTTGCTCCTCTATCAGCAGATCAATATTTACAACATGTACAACTTAAGTAATATATGCAAATTATTCCCTTTTAGCTTCCTTTTCAGAATGCGTGAAACATCTTGAGGCATCATATAAGACTAACAAATTATAGTGGAGCTCAATAAAATGAATACCTGCTAAGGCAAAATGTCCTATATGGGATATATTTACTTATGGGAGATGTCAAAAACTTAAGGATAAAATTAAGTTAGTAGATACATGAAGAAGTAGTACGCTCCCAATTATATCAATAATATTTTTACCATATAGGAATATAAAATATTGAGTCTGCTTTAGAGAAGTTTCCTTCATCGTTGGAGGACAAAACACCACCCAAGCTTAAAAGTATTTCAATGCTTATTTTAGAAGTAGTCATTTAAAATTTACTTCTCATCTTTTGTTTTACATAAAGATCACTAAGATGATAGTGGCTAAAGAACTTTGCATGTCCAGAGAACCTAGTGAATTATGATATTTAGAGGTCTGATGCTGCATCGTGACACAACACAGTGTTACAGACTTGGTTCCTGCTCTCCCAGCATTAGACTTGTTCGCTGTAGTGGGCACAAGCACCAGAATGCAGTATATTAAGCAAAGCACAATGACTGAAAATGAAGATTCTTGTCTGTTCTAAAGCTTCTGAGTTGAATTGTAGCTGAAAATGAGAATGAAGTCCAAACTTGTTTGAAATACCAAAATCAAAAACCAAAATTCAAAAGGGAAGGCTTTCTTTACCCACGATATTTTTCTTCCCTGAAAACTTCATAACAATAGCTGTAGAAAATGCAGGAAATTGTTATTTATTAATGGAAATTAAAAATCTCAGATTTGGTTTCTCATTAATTCTTGTGAAGGTTTTAGCTAAGATTTTAGTGTGTTGATGGAAGCGTTTTTGTGTCTGCAGTTGTGACCTGACCTGACCTGGCTACCATAAAACCTTCAGAGCTATTGCTGGCATATCTGAGGTGTTCCATTTTGAGTAGCTGCTGTATTGTTATCAAAACCAACTGTCAGCTTACAAAGTTGTACCATTTCAAACTGGGTTAGCTAAAACATCATAACTCATAAATTATGGTGTAGAGTTGTAGAATATATATTTTAAGAATGGATGTTTGGTATGATCAGCTAAAATGTTTTTAATTACTATTATCCTTGCCCCAAAATGAAAATCATGTTCTACTTCATTAGCTAGAGGATATAAATTAAAACACTTGCTGACATGATTTAATCAACATAAAGGAAGAGCAAGTCAATTTACTGGAATCTGAGAAAAAATGCTCTCCACTGGAAATACGACTAAGTAGCAGTAGGTGCTCTCAGAAGAATGCTCTGCCATTAATGTAGAGCTGTTTTCCTTTTCAAATGAAAAGGACACAGGGATACAGTGCTAAGTGGTTGCTTCTCATGAGGAAATTGTACTGGTTGTGAATTCACATATCCTACCAGTTTTCTAGGGATAGTACATTCTACTTCTCTCTATTTCTTGAATAAACATGTCTTAATTGGATTCAAAGATTCAGATTACAGTATTCTTAATAGATGTCTTAGTAATTGCCACATGTTTTTGTTGGTTAGCAAGTTTCTTAATGGCGAATGATTATATTGAACCTATATGTAAGCTGCCTATAGAGATATTGTATAATTTTTGCTTTTATCACAGTGAATTCAAGTAATTAAACTAACATTTTCCTTTTTTTTTTTTTTCTCGGAGGCTGATCTTTGAATTAGTAAAGAAAACGCACACAGGGAATAATGTAACATCCTCACAAATTATTTTGTAGTAGGACATCTCTTAACTGCAGCACTTAACTGTCGGTTTTAGAGTAGCTAGCAAGTTAAGTGTTCCCAACATTCATGAGTATTCAAGTTTGGTTTCTTCTGTATGTATTTTTCTACCAATTTCACGAGCAGCCTTACTGTGTATCAACAGATCCAGCTGTACTAGCCCAGCTTTGTCACCAGCGAGACTTCCCTGAAATTGTGGCTTCACAGTAGTAAAGTGGAGTCATCCACCAATAATGGTGAGATCTTTTGCACTACGATTACCTACCAGAGATCATTCTCTGTTGCTGTTTCACTCTGTATTCAAAGATCAGCCTCCATCACAAAAGAGCACTTATAAATGTGTTGTACTCTAAGCATATATTTCACCCACTGGTGAGCATATGCTCACATCCTTTCCTGAGTAAAAGTCTTTGTGCCAATGGAGGTGATGCTTTGGTTTTTAAGTTGTGACCACCTGCCTGTTAGGAAATGAACTGAGACCATCAACTAATTTCACAAAGGCCAGCAAACAGCTGTCAGATGGCAATGATATAAACTTTACAACAGCAATCAAAATTCTTGTGAAACTGCCCAGAAATTACGGTTCTGAAGGATGGGGGAAAAAGAGGTTGTGTGAGCAGCAGTGTTGGAAAAGAAGCAGCGACGTCAGCAGAAAAAATAGCGCATTGGGTGTGAATGGTTTGAGCAGTAGGACAAAGGAGAGAGAATATGCTTTTAGTTAACACTTTAAATGAGCTTTTCCTTGCACTCCTACTGTAGACAGTAGCTTGCCTCAATTATGAGAACTCATTGTTAAAATAGTAAAAAGTCTTAATGTTATGTCATATAGGATATGTGCTACTATGTTTGTTTGAATTTCCCCTTTCATTTAGGATAGAAGCTTCTTCTGTATCTTTGAATAGATTGAAGCCTTCAAAGGAACAAGGCAGTAGAGAAAATGGAGTAAAAATAACAATAGCAGATATACGCTGTATCTCGTATTAGCATGTAGTTCTCAGCAGAAAATTAATTCACGATCAGTTATTAAGCTTAAAAGCATTGATGATATTTGAAAAGAAAAGTGACTGTACTCTGTATAGGTATACTTTGTTCTCTTTCACAGGACTACATGATGCATTGTAATGCTGCCATCAAGAAAGCCTTTTTGCTATTTTATGTTTCTTGCAATTTTAAATGTGCTATTATGTAGTTAAAGTTACTGGGAAGGAGAGATGCAGTGGCAAAAAGTGATGTGTTCTGACTGTACCGAGGGTGCCCTCTGCAGAGTGTTATGTTGTGCTAGTTTGCGAGGAGGACTGGTGACTTCTTCTTGCACATACTAATGCTGATAGATGTATTCATATGGGAAATGAAGGAGAAAGAGGAAACTAATAATGGCTAAAATATTAATCTAACATTAAAAATAGCCTCTTCCGATTCTGGCGTGATACTTTGCAGATGACTATATTATATATAATTATGATCATTGGCGTAATTTCTTACCTTTTTTATCTGATGTCCATTTGATGTGCTATAAGGCATATTGAAATTGTTATAGGCTGGATTTAAGGATATAAAGTGTTTGGCAATAAATATAATACTAATGGAAGGTTTTGCACCCAGGTGGTTTGCTTTTCTTCTTTTTAGGAGACGGAATATAGTGTGCTTAAAACCTTATTGTTTCCTTTGAAAAAATGTCATACATTTTATTAACACAAACATTAATTCACATGTTCAAGTCAGCTACTTAACCATGCAACTTCCTAACTGGGTGAGTTGCAGATACAGGACTGGGGTGAGTAAGAAGGTGGAAGAACGCTTAAAGGTAAGAGGACATACTGTGTGTACCTTCAAACTTTTACAGAATGCTTTTCCTTCTCCCTCTCTCGTGGCAATAGGAAGACTTACTTGATACTGCAGTTGGTTACATGCTTTTATCATAGCATCGTAGAATATCCCAAGTTGGGAGGGACCCACAAGGATCATCGAGTCCAACTCCTGGCTCCACACAGCACCACCCAAAAATCAGACCCTATGTCTGAGAGCGGTGTCCAAACACTGCTTGAACTCTGGCAGCTCGGTGCCGTGACCGCTGCCCTGGGGAACCTGTCCCGGTGCATGACCACCTCTTGGTGAAGAACCTTTTCCTACTACCCAGCCTGACCCCACACCCTGTTGTCATCCCCTCCGGTCCTGTTGCTGTCCCGAGAGAGCAGAGCTCAGCGCCTGCGCCCCCACTCCCCTTTTGAAGAAGCTGCAGGTTGCCGTGAGGCCTCCAGTTAGCCTGCTCTGCTCTGGGCTGAACGAATTTGTGGTAGGAGAGACAGGATAGGTTAATTGCCTTTTTTTCTTTGACCCACTGGGTTTTCAAAATCCTTGCCTCCATTTTTGTGGTTCTTTATACCTGGAACCCGTGGTTCGTTACACTCTGATTTCACATGAAGATATCAAGCCATCATATATCATCATCAATGACCAGGAGATAACCAACTTTTTTTTTTAATTCTGTCCTTTACAATGAAGTATTAGAACTTTTCAGGTTTCATTTAATGAAATTGGAAATCAACTTTACTTGGTCTCAGATTTTGACAGAATCCAAGAATCTGACTACGAATTCTTCAAAGAGCTCTTCAGGCATAATAAATAAATAAAGGCAGGGACCTTTCTTCCTACCTCTGTGTAATTGTCTTGACAGCCCTTGGTGAAGGACTCTATTGAAAGACGATGGCATTTGGCTATAAAAGTAGGACTTAAAGGTGCTTCAGGATGTATTTAATCTGTTCATGAGTCCTCAGGAAGGTTCAACCATTATTTGTCTATTGCTAGTACAAATTGAAAGTTTTCCTGATATTTTAGTTAACATTCTTTGCTGTTCTTCAAATCTACTGTTTCTCCTACTGCTCCATGGGCTGTGGTATTATTTCCTGCTTTAAAATATTCTTTGTCATTTTGCATGCATATGTTTTCATCAATGCTTGAAGAACTTGAACAGTCATTGCTATTTTTTTATTTTTTATTTTTTTGGTAGCTTCTTATAACAAAAACCTTGGATTCCATGTTTTATTAAAACGAAATTTAAGAAGTACCAACCACCCTATAATGATTAGTTATATAAGAGGTATTTCTGTACATTTCTCTGGTGGACAACATCATCAACATTAAGCACCTTTGGTAATTAGAGCTGTTCGTAGATAGTCTCGGAGGATTAAGCAGGGCTTGTAAAAGTATTTTAGAAGTAGTTTCATTAAAACTCCACTATGAAAGTGTCATCAATAAACCTTTTATTTATTCAGCAAGAATTGCCCTTTCTGAAAATGCTGCATTATGATAAAATAATTTAAAAGAACAAAAGCTTATCGAAGATTCCCTTTAAGACTTATTCAAGCTTCCCTTAAGCAAATTACTCAGAAATATAAACCTATATGATCAGCACTACCTCAAGGGCTATCTGATGGACTTCTATAATTAAAAAGTAGAACTAACTACAGACAGGACAATGAATAAGAAGAAAATCACATATAACATAAACAAGTAATTTTAG
The DNA here is from genome assembly GCF_013377495.2 of Cygnus atratus. NCBI lineage: Eukaryota > Metazoa > Chordata > Aves > Anseriformes > Anatidae > Cygnus > Cygnus atratus. The sequence continues at coordinate 16,835,289 of NC_066374.1, forward strand.
CTCCTAATTAAAAGGGATAGATATTATGAACTTGTATGAATAGCAGCCAGAATTTTAGCAACACCTTGTACTGAGAAGGACAGAATGACCTTTGCTTATGACAGCTGAGATTTCCATCTGGCCTTGGCAGGTTTCCCATGTCAAAATCTTAGAACTTAACTGCTTCTTTTCGTATCATGGACTAAAGCTCAACTGTTACCTTGTTCTTTACAGCATTCACCTGGTGTAACAGCACAGAACAAGTGGCCTGATGCAAAGCCCACAAATGCCAGTCTTTCCAAATACATTCATAAGGACCCTCAAGAAGGTGGTGATTTCTGTAGTACAGGTTAAAGCTGCAGAAGTGATGATAAATACCTACTTATCTTGTATTGCTTATAGGCTGGTATCTAACATCTAAAATGCTTATATCAACAGTAAGCCTTTTGGTTTGGTAGGGTATATGATGAAGTTTTGTGTTCAGCCAAAGGATGAAGTATAATTCTCAAAGCAAAGGAGGAATCAAATAGAAATTATTTCTCTTAATCACTAAAATGCTGTTATTTGGACTGCAGTACTTAGAGTAGTTGCTGACTAGTGAGACCATTTGAAATACTCTCATCTATTCTCTTCGTCCATTGTATCTCAGTGCTTTCTGGACTGTTTCACTGTCTCAGTTCTCTAGCTGGTGATTTTTCAATTAAGATTTGAAGCATTCCTTGTTTTGTTATACAGATTTAATTAAAATTCTTTGCAATACAGTACTTGGGTGTTGGGTGTGTGTCTGTTACATTTCAGGGAAATTAAACTATTGCTCCTTGGTCTGTCGCTTGGAGAAAATTAAGTTAATTATTTCTAAAATGTGGGAAGTATCTTTGGAAACTCATACAAAAAGCTCTGATTATTTTGGTATTGTAAAATATTTGGTATTGTAAGATATTCCTAGTAGTCTCCTAGTTATTAAATAATAAATGTTTTAGAGCCCGCCAATAAGAATGTGGTTTTGCAGGATTTTAATTTACTTTCTTTACTGGATTATTAAAGTATGTTGCATTCTGGCATTTTTAAATAATTTGTTTTCATATAATTCTATATTTAATATCAAGATTATATAACAATTGGGTGAACAAGATACAGGACACCATTTATACCTTATAATTTCTCTGGCCTTAGAGTAGTGTTGCTTTAAAAGCTGCAAGAACCAAAATACTTCTAAAAATAATGTCCATTATTAGTTTATAGTCTCTGCTTTTCAACCAGAGTGATACCATTTTTAAGTTTAAGACATATGAATGCAAAAAGGAAGAAATATGGAAATTATTCACTTAGTCTGTGCAGGTTCATAGCAAAGTATGAAGATTAATAATAGTTTCTAAAATTCTTTGAGATGGAAAGCCATACTAAGTATTGCCATTATTTTATTATAATGGAATATTGAGCCTTCACCTCAATATGACCTATTTCTATCCAGTGCTGTATGGGCAGAAGAATTTGCTGTATGTCAGATTGAGTAGTGCAGTGAATGATTCAGTCCTTTGATTCATGAGGAGGTTTGCCGTTATGAAATAAAAAGAATCCAGAGAATAACAAGGATGAGATTTTAAAAAGCACCCAAAAGTCAAGTCAGTTAAGAAGGTGGAATAAGCACTGTATCTCTTGAACTGTTCTTGAACCCAGTAGTGTGAGTGATGAACATGTACGTTAAACATCTGTGATAGTCCTATACACACTTTTCCCTTAATATGCATTTCTGGATAATAGTAACTCAGTAATTCTCAATTTGTTTTTAATTGTATCATTACACAGCATTGGATTAATGCAGCAATCGATTAGTTTTTTTTAAGCACATATTGCATTTAAGAAATTTAATAATTAAGGTGGGTAACATTAGTAAACAAAGAGAAGAAAGACAATTATACCTCTGTCATACTGACTTCCCTTCCTCCCCAGAATAATATGAAGTTTCTTTACAAGAACATCACAATGTGAGAAGAAGTTATTCCATTTTGGTGCAATGCACCAAAATGTAGGAGATCTCATTTTTGAATGTTCAGTTAGTAATTAATTTTCCACATACATTTTTCAGTGCTCCCAGTGTATCTGTAGCATTGCAGTTATGGCTGGAAGCAGGACTTGTACTTTTGCATCTTGTTTTCGTGATCTTGTTTTCATACTGGGTGCTAACCCCGGTTTCTGAGTAACATATTTTAATAATCTAGAATTGTCATCAAAATTGTAGTGTACCACGTTTTCTTAAAAAATAAAGAAATGGAAGGATGGATGTAAAACCAGATTTGTCAGTGACATTGTAACTTCAGTAAAGAATCTGTTGAAAGTGGAAATTACTAACTTAAATGCTCACATTTTTGCCTCAACAGCTTTAGCAAGGAGAGTGATGCTAACTTGCACAAAGGGAAGCATGAGGCTTTGTTGGATTCTCCACCCTGCCTTCACACAGTTCATTGGTCTTTCAGGTTCTGTGCCTTGCTCTCCTCTGGAGAACCTACCAGTAGTATTAGTTGCTGAAGGAATATCTCAATTTATGTTCCTCTATTTTCCTTTCCTCCCAGAGAGGAATTTGTAGATCTGGCCACCATAATGGTCAGATACAGTTACATTTATTTACATGAAGGCTTTTGAAAGTGTACAAAAACAGGGGACTGACCACTCAGAACATGATGCAAAATCTCCTGAAACTTCTGAGACTCCTCTGTATTTATAATGATGGCACCTAATGAGCTTACAGGTCAATGATCTTAAATTTTGTCAGCATATTCTGCAAGAACTCTCAGTGGTAAGATGCCAGTGAACAGGCGAAAGGTGACAGGAACTGGCTCGAGAAAATATGATATTTCATGTGGGGGGCAGCGTGGGGTTGTAGTGTGTAAGGCCCTGTGGTCTGAGTAAGAGCTGCCACGGTGTCCACTCCCTTGCATGCAAGGTGTGAGGGCAGTCACCCAATTCATCGCCCAGGTCAGTTGGTCTTCTATCATCAGTGTCTGATAATGCCACTGTGTACATCCTCTTTTCTATTTCCATTATTTGTTCAATTCTATGCGATTAATAATCTGAGATAACACTCCCTCCTCCGGCTTCTTGTAGTGGGATGTGGTGAAATACTAAAGCCATTCACCAGTGTTCTTCATCTTGTTTTTTTCGTAAATGATTTGAAACTAAAATACCACCTAGCTGTTTCAGTAGACCCACATAAGCATAACAAAATATTTTAATTTCAAATAAGGATAAAGTGATAATTTGGTTCACTTCATTGACAAGATTAATAAATGACAAAATATAAGATGTGATAATTAAATGAAATTATTTCCAGACTTCATTAACTGCACTTAATCTTTCTTCATTTTCAAATTGCTCTAAGCTTTTACTTATTTCCCCTTTTGGGGATCAAAATATTTTATAAGAAGATCAGAAACTTAAGAATTCCTAATTCAGATCTCAGATGGATCTCCATTTGCTGAACTGAGCATAGTTTTGCTGTGAAATTAGGTCATTTTAAAGCTTTTATTTACAAACTACATGAAAATTACTACATTTAGAGCATAAGCATTTCCTATTTTTTCTTCACAAATTTGTTGTTAGAGAAAAAAAATACAGCGGGAAAAAAATGCTTTAAAAAAAGGTTAAATTATTTTTAGTGGACAGTTGAACAAGTTATGTGTATGAGGTAGAAGTCTGCTCTATACTTCCGGGGGAATAAGGCAAATTTATAGACATGATTTGCAGCAAAGTAAATTCTTGATAAAGCCCTTTCCCAGCATTCAGCCTCTCCTTGCCTTGATTTTTGTAAAGCTTCTGTCTGAACACCTCAGAAAATCCCAAATTCAGGCTATGGTAGCACAGGTTTTGAAAACCTCGCCATACAGGCAGGCAGAGGAGGGGGAGGTGGTTGCTGCGTAAACACCTTGCATGAAAATCTTGGGACTAAAAGTAAATGTCACCCGAACTGAAGCTGGTTGGTTTGATTTAAAGTCCCAATTAGTCTGTCTTTTAACTTTATTAACATGCCTCGTGTCCTGGTTCTTTAATTATAATGTGTTTAGAAAATGAAGGGCTGCGGGATATATCTCACCTATCTTTTTCCAAACACAGATAGTAAAAGCAAAGCAATCAGAGCAAACTTATGGCTCGAGATGACTGTGCATGTCCCCGGAATCTATTCACTTTGTTCTCTGTCCAAGTGTCAAGAGAAAAGTGACTATATCACAGGAATCTGTTTCAGCTTGAGACAATGTAAATAGATAGTGCCTATGTAGATTTAAGAGAGAGGGGGACTTGGCTAAGTGTTGATGATGTTTATGGAGTGCAGGAGCTGATGGAAAGCCAGCTGAAGACTTTTAATTTCAGGAACTTTGGATCTGGACCTTGGTGAATTTGAGTATGTGTATTCAGAAACAGCTTCCACAATTAAATGTTTTAATTGAATGTATAATATCTAGTGTCACTTTAGCTAGCTAAAACTAAACTATGTGTTCATGCAGGGAGAGCTATGTACCACTCAAAGCAGAAGAGGTAAACTTCTTGTTTATTTTTCATGTATTTTCAGAAGTAAATATACCCCAACTTTTCCAAAGCTAATACACCAAAATTTCAGTATCTAGCAGTTTCACAGGTGCATCTTGGGATGAATAAATTATGAGTATGAATAATAGAATAAATGTGTAAGAGAGTGATTAAAAAATTAAATTGATCTGAGCCTTGAAGCAGACTGCTCTGCTTTGTGTTTCTAACACATCAGTTTTTTTTTTTTAATTTCCTGCTGACACCCCAGGTTAATTTTTTTTGCTGGTAATTAACTTGAAAGCTAAATGTCCAACCTAAATATGTATGTATAATTACTGGGTTAGTCACCTGTTCTAAGCAGATAATTTTTTAGTGTCTGACTATTATAGTTACTATATATTAACTCTTCTACATACTGCATGCATGTTATAAGTCTATTCCTCCCAGATATTAAAATGTCTTTAAGTTTTTTCTCATAGCTTGAAGCGATAAGGTATATCCTGAAGGAATATATTTCTTACATGTACGAGTAATTGGAGAGTATTTATTGTTTTTCCACTATTAATATGAAGCTACATAGATTTTGTTGAATTTTACTGTACTCTTAGGAGCGACGGATGCACTCAACACTTCAGGGAGAGATATAGCTTTGAAATGTGAGCCATATTTTTGTTTGAGAGAGGAAGCTTTCCCTGTCTACATGTAGTGTTTTCTAAAATATTGTCACTTCTTCAATGGAACAGTTGCCCTGGAAATAGCAGAAAGGCTACTTTTTCAGCCAATAAAACCACAACATTACCACAAAATTCAGATGAATTTCCAGTTACTTTTTTCCTGGGTCCACTTATTAGTGGGCTGCTTGCAACATGGAAGAGAGAGAAAGAGTCAGAGGTAGAGAAGTAGTATATTGCTGTCTTTATTTACATGACCCTGTTTCCACTGATAAACCACTGTGCCTATCAGAGGTATAATTCCAGTACTTGCTTATGTGTACTGAGTACAACAGCTTGTAATCTTTACAAAGAATTTACAAACCTCCATTTGCAGGTGTCTTTCTCAGCTGTAGTAACTTGGAACAGTAGATTAAGTTAATTATGTCAACAGGGTTTTTCAATTTGATTGCTGTTGGTTAGAAATATGAAAGGTACTTAGTGTAAAGTGATTAAAATAGATGTAAAGTGTTTTAAGTTGGCAAAGGATCTGGCCCTTTTATTGATAACATAATGTAAAGGTCTTTTAGATCTGGCGATCGTAGTGAAGAGAGAAGATATGCAAGAACTATTGTTTTTTAGGTTAAACAACAATCTTGTTCTGTAGAATAATGGAATTTTAGTCTCCCACATAGAATTTTATTGCCCATCATGATAACTGTTTAATTTCCGTTCTACTCTTTCTTACATTATTTCATCCTGCAGGCTCTTTAGAATGATAAAATAAAATATATCAAAAACGATGTAATAACAATGAGAAGAATTTCCTGTGCGGCATTTTGTTCATGTTACTTTTGTTTAAAAATATGAAATGTTTTATTGCACGTGCTTATGAGCACATTCTTCCAACTGAAGAATTTGTCTTTCAGGGCATAAATAAATTCCACAAATTCTTTGAGTATTGTTCTGGTAACAGCAGCTTTAAAAAGACACTCCCATACTGCTTCCTTAGTGCCTTTAGTAATCATTTTTCATTAAAAAAAAAATAAATTCCTATTTCACTGAAGATGACAGTTCTAAAGACACAATTTCTTAAAGGTTTTCCTTAGTTTCCACTAAGCTGTCTAACATACCCATGTGGTACCTGCTTAAGAATTAATATTTTAAGTATCAAAAACATTAATAGATGTGTCAGTACTTAATGGGCAGTAAAGTCAATTTTCTGTCACAGAGCACGGTTTAACATTTTAATACTGCAACAGTTGAAAGTCTTTATCGATATGTAGCTCTAACGAGTATCTTATATGGATTTTTTTGTTGTAATTTAGCATGCAGTTTTGCATAAATGTGTGCAGTTTGTGTAGTAAACGGAAGAATCACAGAAGTTACTTAATTGTTCAAGTATGCATTCCAGGTGTTTGGGACCTTGTATCTTGTATTCATTTAAACCTGAACTTCTTAATTACTCTTGCTATCACAGCTATGTTTGCTTCTTATTTATCTACTAGGATACTTCTAAATTCACACTTCTGTATCAGGAAAATACCGTAGATATTTTGGTTTCTCGAGTGTCACAGAACAGCACTGAGCACTGTTGCCAACTTGATTTTTATTGTTTGTATATTTGTGAGGCATCTTATGAAGACTTGACCCAAAGAGATCCTGAGCAAAACAGACTGAGCAGGTTGAGCACTGGTTGACCAAAATACTTGGATAAGTAACCAGAGTGTTCAGCTCGTTGTCACTCATAGGAAGAGACTTCTTGTCCTTAGATTGGAAGTCCTGAGACGGGCAGACAGTTGGTCTTAGTAATTAGAAAGTTGGAAAAGGAAAAAGAAAAAAGTTGCATTTTTCAGTAAGTGGCCAGAAACTCCCAAGTAAATTAATATCATTCATTGCGTAACATGTAATTTATTCTGTAAGTAAAAGGCAATAGGAAGACTTGGGATTTCATATAAGCAGACTAAAACTACGAACCTAAATATTTACAGTGCTAAGTGTTCGTGCTAACATCTCTCTGTCTCTCTCCATAGAGATGGATAGATACAAAACACTCGTGGTAGGGATAGTTGATTTTAAAATTCATTAACTTACTGAATTTTATGTCTGGCTTTTCTGAAATTTAAGTAGAGCAGAAGGTCCAGTGAGCTATGCTGAGTAGGAAAGCAGATATCAGCATTTGTAACTGCACTGTGTCTCTGTTTATCTGAGGCAAGAAGGTATGCATATTTCAAAGACTGGCTTAGCATTTTCACTTTACTGATTCTCTCTGTTTTGTCAGTTCATCATTTCTTTTCAGTCCCTGCCAAGAGATTATAAACGCTGATGAAATTTATTGACTTCTTGCAGCCTCCAAGTAGGCTAAGTCCCTTCTAGAAATACATCAAAATGAATAGGTGTTCTTTTAGATGAATTAACATCAACGTTTTGCAATAACTTAAAACTAACTGTATGACTTTGGGCTACCACTGTCTAGAGCATAAAGGCTATAATGACCTTGAAAGGACCAAGAAAAGAATTCAGTGTTCCCCACCACTTCTAAGCTTGTGAACACACCTGTTCATTAATTAACATTGTTAAGCAGTAATCAGGTAAATCTTGTTTATCAGTTACCACTGTTTTTTCCCCACTGAAATCTTTTGGATGCATTAGACATCGAGATAGTCTTTACATTCGTATTTTTCTAAGTTTCAATTTATTAGAAGAGTAAAAAGAACTTTTATGAAGTGGAACATTGTTTTTATTCATTATTTCCTTTGATTTATGATGACATAGAAAGGCAACCATTATTTACTCTGAACTTCCTCGACAGATTTTAAAATAGTAAAGCAACCCAAACTGATTGGCAGCATACCTCTGAAAAGAAACTCTAGTAAGACTGCATTCCTCACGTAACCTACTCAGTAAAATTATGTTCAAAGAGAACATCTACCTCCTTCCAAATGCCATTTGAAAACATGAACTTAGAGCGTTGTGGAGTCAGTGATCTGGTATTGATGTGTGCTCAGCTAACAATTCTGCCTTTGACTGAACCAGGATTCCTACGTCAGACTGGGAGAGAGCAGCACCTAGACGTGTAGAGGGTAAAAAAACATGCAGGCTGGAAAGCTGCAAGTGACAAGTAGTGATCTCGTGTAGTAATTATCAAGCGGCCTGTCACTTTTAACACTCTTACATTTCAAGAGTAAGCAAGGAAGAACACAGAAGGGAATATAAGGAAACTTTTATATTTCCAGACTAATAACGGTATTTGATTTAAATACTGAAATGGTAGAAGAGCTTTTTTATTTCCCAAGTGATCCCTTTCCTCTTGAGGACTTAAAGTGTCTGCTAAAAAAAAGCAAGTTTTAAGAGCATCACTGGTACATTGGGACAGCTGTATAGGAAACGCTATAGGAAAAAGTCTTCAGGCAGACATTATTACCCAGGCTAGAGGCTCAGACTTTGTTTTGTAGCCCTGGGCCATAATACCTTACTGTCAAGGCTCCCTGACAGTATTCTTGGTTCATGGGATCATTTCAAGAGTATCGGAGTAACTGCTGCTTCAACTTTCTATCTGTGAAGAGGTGATTGAGCTGTTGTTTCTATCCCTGTTTCTGCTGAGCTCTGCTCATTTCTCTGTGCTGCAATACCGCATTATTAGTGAAAGGAGAGGAAAGGCACCGAAGGAGTCAAGGCTTGATTCTCGTACCGAGCAAAGAGAGAGAAAGGAGGTGAGGTCCTTGAGGTAGAAGAGAGGCAGAAAGGAAGAGCTTTTTGCCCACTCTCTGCATTGTCATCCCCAGCACTGGCCCCCTCCCTCCCATGTCAGTGGGGGCAACAGCAGAGAGCAATGAAAATTGGAAAAAAGGAAATAGGGAGGCTGTTCAACCTAAATCCTCAGCCTTTGGGGTAATCGGTGCTGCCCTGCACCTGACGTAGGAGGCATCTGGCTTCATGACGCCCTCCTGCCTACGATCAGAAAGTTAAGTTCAGAAATAAAAGCTATCCTTGTGACTCCCAGACAGTGCCCTAGTTGATGACTGTATTATCCCATTGCTTAAGAGTGAAGTGCAATGAATTTGCAGAAATATTTACGTTACACATGCAGCGCATTTCAGTGAGCTACAGATATGTTAAAATATTCAGATCAACACCTTTGCTAATAAAAAAAAGATCATGTTTTGGTGACATCTATAAAATCTTAAGAAATGCTAGCTGTGACCCACTGTTGCTGTAACAAGAGAAAACGTCTTGATGAAATGACCACTTAACCATTAAACAGCAGAAAGTAAATGCTCTGGCTTCTGATTTTTGAACACTTTATGCTGCACAACACATTAACATAGGTGGCTTTTCCCATCACACCACATTTATCACATTTGAGATGTGGTTTTAAAAACCCCTCTGGAAAAAATTTAGTTTGTTCTATGTTGCCTGCACATTCCACTAAACTCTCATTATTTATAAAATTCTATAGGGTCTTTCTACAAAACACCATCGATCTTTCGTTATAGAGCACCAGCACTTTGATTTATGATCTGAGGTGTAAATGTCTCAAATGAGTATAGTATGATCCCACCCCTTTTGCCTGGCCTGACATCTATACAAGGTGGCAGACTACAAGATCATGAATGAAGGAAAGTTTATGCTTGTAATGACTACCTCTTCAAAATATTTTAGCAAAATATTTTAGGACTGGAATTGCTTTTTTATCTAAATAGAAATACAAATTTCTCATTTAATTAGTGTTTGTAGAGGGAGAACTGACAGGCTATTTTTAGAAAGTTTGAGCAGAAGAGGTTTTCAGTCTCTTCTGAACTTGTTCCCATCATGTTCTGTGTTAGATACAGTTACAACTTACTTAAAATATGACAAACACTTTTTAAAGAAAGCTGAACACTGAGCAAAACTACATTTTAAAGGGAAAATGTCAGATTGTGCCAAAGATTTTAATTCTTTCTTGCAAAACCAGAAGTCAGTATTTTGGGGTGGGGATGCTGGAACAGTTGATGACTTTTGACTGAACTACTTTTGGTGTAATCGGGGGAAAACAAAAAGAGAAAGAAGTGAGGCTGTGGAATGAGGGTTATAATGCAAGAGTTTCATAATTGCTATTAATTACTTCGATTACATCATTCAATCATAATATTAGCTAGACTATTTATCGGTGTGGGCTTCTATGAACACACACAACAAAGTCCACGGTCTTTTTAACTTCCCTACAGTGTTTGGAACTAGCGGTTGCTGGGGAGAATGGAGTCATCTGATCTATTTGGTGATGGACATTTTATTTTATCTATTTTATTTTTATTTTTTGCTTCGTCTTGGTGGAAAACTACCTCCCTGCACTGCATTTTTAAGTGCTTTCAAGCATTAGTATAATTTTTGTTCATATTAAAAAAATAAAAAATAAAAAAATCTCATCTTCCTGCCATTTAATCAAGAGGAAGGAAAAATGACAGGGGGTGTGTGTATCTTTTGAAAGGTCGGTGGATCCCTGAGCGTTGAAAGTTTTATTTCTGCCTTAACTTAGCCTCTCTGTGGAGCAGTGGGCATGAGCATAGTTTCATCCTTCTCAGTAATTCCCTATTTCAGTATTCCCCTTTTTAGTGGCAGAATGACAAGCCTACTGATAGGGAGCGATTCCTACACGGGAAGACTTTTAGTGAAGCTTGGTATCTCTGTAGTGCCACGAAGGAAAGTCACTATGGCCCTGCAGCAGGAGAGAGAACGGAGTCATAAAAATCATGTGTTCGTGCTATGGATCTGTGGAACAGGTTACTATTAACCAGGGGGCTAACAGGAATACGGTGATATAAATCTCGGTGGCCACCAAAGGTAAGTATTCAGAGCAGCTTTGGGAAGCATGAAAACTCTGCTTTAGAAAGGCTGAAGTTGTTCTTTTGACTAGACATTCACAAAGTTATATCAGAGAGGCAGCTTGGAATTTTTCTAAGTAGATAAAGATAATAATGCGTGTAACTAAATGTAAGTGACGCAGAGATGATGGGATTTGAGCTGACATCGTTACACAGGAGTGAGATTTTGGGGCTATTGTAGTCCTGTAAAGCAGTGAATTTGTTTGAGAGATTACCCTGAGCCAGGGTACGGGGAAGAAGTAGGGATGTCACACAGAGTTGTATTCACTGCCCTCAGGATGCTGGTCTGGGAATGCTCGAAGATTATCAGCGGAGGATCGACACAGAAGTTAATAATGGTAAGATACCATGAAAAAGAAAGTGGCTGATGGTTGTCAGAAGTGGCTGGCAGGTCGGTTAGGATGAAACGAGTATTGATTCTGAACTGTAACCAGTGAGATGTAGTCAGAGACTTTGCTGAAAGCAGTGTCAGTGCAGTGCAGGGAGCAGGGGCAGAGCTGGAGAGGTCGTTTCCCTGAGAGCAAATGCAAGCGGTTCATTTGGTGAACACAGGGGATGGAACGAGAACATAGGAGTGGTAGTTGGAAAGATGTACAGGAAAGAAAAATCACCTTGCACTGGGTTTTATATGAGAGGGGAGCAACAAAAAGCAATCTGACTTTTAAGTAATAAAAACTGAGGTTCCTGAAAGCAATGCAGGAATTGAGATTTTACGGATCGGAGGCCTCCAGAGATAACAGGTTTTGTGCCAGGACTATGACAGCTTGCAGTGCAGTGCAGCTTTTCTTCTGTAGAATAACTCTTACCAGTTCCTAAGCATAGGTGTTTTAGCTCCTGTTCTTGCAATTGTTTGGGGTATCTTTTATATCTTCATTAATGCTTCAAGCATAATTCTAGCTAATGGTCATCAGAACCATTAATAGTTAATGTACTTCATTGTCATTTGCTGTAGCTAATTTTATAAACCTTAGCATAAAACACTCAGTTCTTTTTCAATGCATAAGATTTATCTGTTCCGTAAAGGATTTTTACCACAAAGTTAACTCCATGCTTGTTTCAACATTGTATAGACTTGTGATGATGATAATTTTTAAGCTACTTGATGCAAGGATATTTGTACGTCTTCTGCATATTTTTGCATTCTATTATATTATTTACCATTCATTATAAATAACAACAAAAAACACAGATAAATAATTAGTGGTAAGTGCTTACTGAATCTGTTTAGATTGTTAACAGAAAGAAAGAAACATGGCCACTTATATTCCCATGTAGTTAATTAATTAATAAAAAGGAGGAAAAGTTTTTGGATTCTGTCTGTTGAAGTTCACTACCATGTCACACTGGTGGATTATGTATGCTTTTTGACCTTTTTTTTTGACTGATAAATTCATGGAAGTTCCTTGTTGAAATAAACAAATGAAGGGAAAGTTGTCTTGCTTATCTGCCATTAATTCCACTCAGATTTCCTAAATTTTTGTGCAAAATTCACCCACAGAGTAGCCACTGGATTAATATATATATGTGTGTGCTGCCATATTCATGTGCTTCCTGTAAAGGAGCTGTAATTTAATTTCCTGTGAAAGTTCCCTAACAGCTTCAGTGACAGGTTCCTGTCTTCAGTGCTGGCTTTAATGTTCATGCTGAAATGTTTTTATGGCAGGAGTCTGCCATAGAGGGTTATTTTTAAGTTCCGGAGGAATTTCATTATTTTTTCATCATAAGAAAGACCTTGAAAAGAATGAGAAGGGAATAATTTAATTGCTGCATTCCGTTTAGGTTCTGTTTAGGAATGAAAAATTTTGAGGGATTTAGTCTGACATTTTTGAGGAGGATAGGATAGGATAGGTAAGGACTAAGAAACCGCATCATCTTCAGGTAATTTACGGTGTTATGCTGGTATGATACTGTGATCCATGGAGAAAAAATTTCATCATTTGCAGAATGACCTTGAAACTTGATCATAAGATTATTTCAGTGTGGGGACATGCTCTTTGCTCTTCCTATAAGAAGCCATTCAAATTTGCTAGCATTTCATCATATACATGTTCTGTACAGGTGAGCAAAAAGTAAATTATTATTTAAAAATCAATGTGTGTTAAGCACATTGTAGTCCTCCAAAGCTCCTGCTTGCCAGCTGGACAGTCTGTACGTTGTCTCCTGAAACCATTAAACATGGAAGACTCTCATGGTTGCATGTGCGTGAACTAAAAGGAAGGAGTTTACACTCGTGCTGCTGGAGGCTGTGATTTGGCTTAAACAAAGAAGGGCAAAGAGGTGGCAGGGATAAAAACTTGGGAGGGCAAGGTAAAAACTTGGGAGGGCAAAGAAAATCTGAAGTAGCACTGCTCTTCAGGGCTCCAGAGAAAACCCATGTTTGTGTGTCTGAACAGTCCATTCCCATCAGCAGTTGTCTTTCATGACTCTTTAGAGAAAGAGTGTTTAAGGACGATGGTGGACTGCTGGTTTGGGAGGCTCCTCCATTTGTTCTGTGGAGGGGGCTCTCCTGCAGTGCAAGTCCATGAGAACTGATTTCCGCATAACGATAGCGCTACGCAGGTAGATATCACAAATGCTGCACACAATATCTGTGGGGATTTGTAACTGAAGTACCTTTGTGCTTCACTTTCTTATTTCTAAAATAGACTAGAAGGGTGCTACCTGAATGAACAAACTAATTATTTGTAAGCCAATAACACATACATGGAAGAATTAGAATTCTCTGGATTAGATGAATTCGATTACTGTGTGAATGGTGGTTGGCTCCCCAGGGCAGTGGTCACGGCACCGAGCCTTCAAGGAGCATTTGGACACCGCTCTCAGACATAGGGTCTGTTTTTTGGGTGGTCCTGTGAGGAGCTAGGAGCTGGGCTCAATGGTCTTTGTGGGTCCCTCCCAACTTCGGATGCTCTGTGATCCCAGAGGACAGAAAATATTTCCTGTGTTTAAGTGGAGATTTTGAATAGCGAGCAGTTCATTAGAAATGAGAGCGTGAATTGTGTGGTGAGCTCACAGCACATATTCAGTGAGGCAGGGATCCTGTGGAAACAAATGTTGTGTGATCATGGAATTGGAATTACATAATTTGTACTTGTAAATTTGTAGTAACAATGCAGTTCTGTCACACCCAAATTTCTGAGTGCTTGATTCTACAGATTTAATTGGTTAACATATTTTGGAGGAGGAGTGGAAAGTGTACATAAAACATGTACTTATACCCAGAATTAGGTATGTAAAAGATACTTTCTTAAAAATTATGGCGGTAGAACTGAGCCTGCTGGATTAGCTGTGTAATGCGAACCATACACAGAAGAGGCAATTCACTGGCAGTTATTATTCACTTAAGATATCCATAGTTTCCCTATTACACATTGCTTTGAATGTTTTAAATTAAATATTAACTTTTTAAATTAGGAAGACTCGGGGAGAATTTTTGCAGTGGCAACTGCATGAGAAACATTTTATCCTTACATTAATATTTTCATAAAAGAAAGAGCATTTTAGATTTTATGTTACAAATGCCTGAATGCTTTTTGAATGCTTCAGTTAGACTCTCTCCTCTTCTTCCTCTATATTTGTTTTGACTATCTGATCTGAAATTTAGATTTTACAGACAGACTGAAGAACTAAGAAGACAATTGGGTATGAAACATAAATGCCTGATGTTCATTAAAACTATTATATGTAACATTTTTCCGTTTATTTACAGATAGAAATTTTATTACTGCATCGTAAAGAACATTGTTGAGACTCATGTGAGGCTTAGTTGTTTCTTTTTTTTTTTTTCCTGCTGGCATCTGTACTTAAATTAGATTAAACCATTGACCTCTGTTGGTTTGCGGTGATGGCCATTGAAACAGAATTGTTTAGTCACTTAACATATTATAGGTAACTTTAGGGAAAGAGTAAGTTAATTCAAAATGGCTGTTATATAACACCAACAGAGAGCGGATTGAATTTAGAATGCTCATGTTGAATTAAAAGGAGAGCATCCACCCTGTCTACTGAAAGAAAGAGAGACTCTAATGGTATGGATTTCCAATAACGTGGGGTTTCTCTGCGCTTTTTCTGTTTTGTCTGTAAAGATACTATAATAGCAGACCAGTTCATTAATTGCAAAATTAAACCAGAGACTCATTTCTCACCCTGGCTGATTGTATAAATGAGGTATATCATATTTTTAAAATGTAAAGTCCTTTTCTCTGTACTGCAGTCCTGACTGCACTTAGATATCCTTACATATCTTTACTTACCTCTGAGAGCATTTAAGGAAAAACTTCTGTAAGACGAGGGCAATCAAACATTGGAACAGGTTGCTCAAGAGAGGTTGTACAGTCTTCTGTCTGCTTTGAGCAGGACGTTGGAGTAGATTTTTCCTTAGGTCCCTTCCAGTCTGAATTATCCTGTGGTCCTGTTTTTGTTCCAGTGTTCCTACTTAAAAAAGAATTGCCAATTGAAATATTTTTTAAGCTTCGTTGATGAATTACAGTAGTGTTTTTTTTGTTTGTTTGTTTAACTTTGTATTTATATATTGGAGATGTCACTGAAATCACTGTAGATCATATAAAGGTGAGGAAGATGTACCTGCATACTATAATCACACATTTACAAAAATTAAAAAGATTAATTTTGTAGGCTATCTCAGATGGATTATGGGTCTTATTTTAGCTCTGTAGCCTTCTCTTTAAAAATGTTTGGTTCAAATACAGTTAATAGGTTCAAAATGTTTAGTATCAATTGGATTATCCCTGGTTTCCTGTCTTCATCCTTGCTTTTGCAATAAAGTAGTGCATAAGCCTAAATTAGTAATGGTTGTTATTAATTCTCTCTTTAAATCCCTTGGCATCCTCTCCAGTCCCATTTAATAAAAACTGCAATACTTGAACAGTAAATATTGTGTAAAAGTTTCATATTTGAAATGAATTTCCTTCGGGCAAATAACAGAAGTACGATGATATTTTGCAGTGCTGTGTATTAAAGTAAATATTCAGCTAGTTAGAATAGAAATGTTTCCTTGGAAGTAGAGCCAAAGAATGTGAAACAGAGCTTTAATTTGATTAAACTTTGTGTGTTTTGAAATACATAACATTTACCTATGTTTACCTATCTCACTTTACATTCACAGAAGGAGGTGAGTTGCATCTGCCTCAGAGTTTCATTTATGATTCAAAAATGAACTTCCAGAATGGGACTTAAAATTCTTGTTTTTTATGAGGATAATATTTCAAAAACTAGTGTATCCTGGACAAGAAAGCCATGGAGAGACAGGAAATGAATATCTGAATTTTAAGAAACTGCATTGTGTCCATGTTTTGTTTTGCTTTCATCTATAAGTTGCATTTAATGTCTTTAATCCACTGGAAGAATAAGTCAGCAAAAATAATGACCTGTACAAGAAAAAAGATGAGTGCAAGTAAAGTTAACACCTTGCTGACAATGGGCTTACCTCTCCTTCATTATCCTCTTAATCCCCTCCTTCATACACATGAGAACATTTAGATGCTAGACATAAAAAAATTCTTCTCTGGAGTGTCAAAATATATGCAATGGAGCAGTGTAAACTTTGTTAGGGAAATAAGCTTGTAAAAAGAACAACCTTACCTGCTCATAGTTGCATACTTTTAACAGTTTTCAGTTGTACTTCAGAAACAGTTTTATAATCTTTTCAATTACTGAAGGTTGGTCAAGAATCCTTGAGAGATTCTTTGGAAATACCTGTATGGCAGAAATACTTTATCTGCATTGTAACATGCTATTAAAATCCTTCACAAGTCTGGACATTATTCTTTACAAATAACTATCAAATACTTTCAATTTCCTTTTGCACAGTTACAAAATCCCTTTGGAATCAAAGGTTATGTTTCAGAATACTTTTCTTACAGTTTGCCAGTCTGTGTGAATCTTTAAAATGTATTGCTTGGTGGAGATTTTAATATCACTTCAAAATAATTTGAAATGATTCAAAAACACAAACACAGCTGCCTACATGTCATAAAAAATTGTGTGAACCTGTGTAAGCATTCACTTGCTACAAGGCTTGATACTCTTCCACTTCTCTCCACCTACATGTTTCATAAAACAGCGTATACCAGGAAGAAGCTCCAGGAGCATCAGAGAAAACATTCCTCAGCACTTAATAGGCAGCAACGTCTCACTGTTTGATTGCAAATGTCATGAGTAGAGTTAAGGATACAACATGGGATTGTACTGGATTTTGTCTAAGTAACACGAGCATGTAGGCATGTAGTGACACACACTGATCTGGCTTGGAAGTGACCTCAGTCTCCTCATGTCTTGTATGTTCGATGGCCCCTTTTCCAGTAACGCGCTTTGATCAAAAATTCTAAAATACTAATCAAATTCTTTAGGAAAATGTTAACATAAAAAGTGCCAGCAGAAATGAAGTAGGTAACTGATACTTATTTCATTAAAACTAAAGCTGTTGTAATGATCTTTTTCTTTTTTTTTGTAGTTGTTCCCATGTGCCAAATGCCACACTTAAATCACTGCATCATTTTAAATGTCCTAAATGCTGAACTATAAATGTCATCTTTTATATAGTTATTAATTTAAAATTTAATTCTTCTGTTATTACTTACTCTAAAGGCAAATGACAGATACTCCATAATTACTTCATGATAACATAGCAAACTTTACACTGAATTTGCTTAATGTTTCCTGTTATAACTCCCTTTTTCCAGGTATTTGTGAAGGAAAAGGCATTCAGACATAGGGTATCTGCATTATGTAAGGATATTCTAGTACAAAACATCACAAAAATAAACTGGAACCTTAACTACATCTCTGAAAGTTGCTAGAGAATTTTTATTATTATTATTTTTAATAGAACATACCAGACTAGTTCAATGTTCATAAACACAATATGAAAATACTTTTTTAAATGGGGACTTCATGTCAGTCTTGTTATCCGAATTTGTAATTATAGGAGAATTATACAGGATATTTATCTTCCTCTATTTTCTGGTATCATTTTCTGAATAAACCAGTTTTGTAATCCATAGTCCATAATCCCACAGAAATGTTCTTCTCCTGCCTCTAGAGCATGAATCTACAAGGGTTTGGGGCAGAGGGGAGATGCAACAAACTGTCAGAATTCTTCATTTCTGATAGCTGCTGTGAGTTATGCCCAATATGTGTTTCTGCAAGAGGTCTCTGAAGAAGGTACTGGAGCAAAAGGCATATATCAGGCCTTCACAGTTGTTGGTTGATGGCACAGGACCATTTTGTTATGATTAATGGCTCCACAGAATCGCCCCCCCACTTTATTCTGGTCATTTAATTACATTTGTAGTGCTGTGGGAAAAAGCAGTGGCAGTCATGTTTGGAGAACGCTCTTTAAGGTCACACCTTTGGTTGTTCGTGGAGTCCTGCTCTGTGTGTACAAGGGTTGCTGGGAGACCTTGAGGAGTGTTTTTAATGGCATTTATTTATTTTGCCAGTTCAGCCACTGGAATTTGCAAGTAGATGGACAGCACAAGAGTTGCATTCGAGCTGAGTTACAGTGTCACATCAGTGACAGTGTGCTGTTCCTATAAACTGAGGGAACAACACCGTTAATAGAAGCTGGATTCTTCTGGTGCAGTATTTGTTAGAGCAGTATCAGTTATGCCCCTTGGAGGTTACAGGTTTCCACAAGAGAAATCACCATCTCAAATCCATAGAATCTGCAGAATTAGTGGTAGTTTAGGAAAGAAAGCAAATTTAGTCTCTCAGAAATTACACTGATTTCTATTAGAATACCGAGAAATAATAATAATAATAAATTAAAGGCAGTATGTAATTCTAGTGAGGAAAGAAACTTATTTCATTCAGCATTGCTCTCTGTTGATGCAGAATGGTCCAGCAACAAGTTCTTCAAAATTCAGTAGTAGAGAGCAAATAACTTTTCCTTTATTATTATTTTTTTTTTATGTATTGAAGGATGTAAGGGAAAAAGAAGCCTGAACCCTGATTATCCTTCCTAATTTCGGTAAACACTCACTGACCATTCATGCTGCTCTAAATAAACATTTATGTGTGTGTGTTTGTTTTGGGTACTGATTGCACTGAAAAGATAAATAGATTTCACTTAGAAATGTACTTCACATTAAACACGCATGTTAGAAAGAAGTGTTATTTCTATGTTGTGCCATTTTCACTGAACTAGAAAGGATCCTGAAAGTTTGAAATTCACTTGCCCACTTTTGTTGTTTTTCTGTTTGTTTTTAAGAAAACCATTGGCAAGTTGGCACTGACAAGCCAGAAAATAAACCAGAATACTTATTGAATTCATGCTATGTTTTCTTCCCTTTTAGGTAAAACGTTTGATATGTATTTGAAAATTGTAGCTGTTAGCGATGAGATGAGGTTCCAAGAGCTGTAGCATTAAGCTGGATAGTAGCTGATGAGCCCAAACTAATAATAGCTTATTTCTTTCAGCCTTGTTGTTTTACCCTGTTGGACGCATTTCCTACTACTTGCCATGCATGTTTTCATACCTGTCTGGATTGTAAGCCAGACAAAAAGGTGGAAAATTGTTTTCTGGGACAGGTCTGTAGCACTAACGGAGGTATCACTGAATCTTTGTGCCTCCCATTCCTGCCCCAGCACTAAGTGTAGTGGAATAAGATAGCATGGGCTTCATCCGTCAGCAAGATTGCTGGATTCTGAAGTAGGCACGCACAGCTTGCAGAAACCTGGGGTGTTACCTTTCAGATGTCTGCTTGGGTACTAACTGCTTTTATGGTACAAACATTAGTAGCAGAAATGTCTTTCCAAAACATCCCCCTGGACTAACAAAAGTTACTCTGAACAATCAGGGCTGTCTCATGCTGTGTTCTTGTCCTGCACTAACACAGGGTGCACCAGATGCATTCGGGAGACTCAGCTGGAGAATCCCTGAAACACAACTTTAAGCAATTTTTAAGTGAGCTAACACAGGAGAACATCTTTGCCAACTGTGACTTACTGCCAAAATATTATTCCTGGTGTTGATCAGTATTGCTGATTTATGAACAAGTGCTGAGATTTACATTCCAAATTTCTGATTTATAGAACATGTGACTTACAAGACAAGCAACTGATTTATTACAGTGAGGCTGTATTACAGTTAAGTCAGTGTTGCTATTATAAACTCCTGGTTTCAGAGATTTATAATTGGCCTAAAGAATTGCTCCAATTGAAAGTGTTTTCTCTCAATTGTCTGGCTATATCTAAAGGCCTGAGGAGTGGAAGAAGAGTGACTTCAGCATGAGTCTCATTCTCCATGTGGGATTAATAATATTTTGTGATTTAAAATGTTGAAGATGGTTAAGGTAGGATATTCCAGAAGCATTCATGCTTCTATTGGAGTTGTCTCTTCAGAGTCTTCAGAGACCTGGTAATTACTCTAGACCAAACTCCTAGAAGTAATATTTTTTGTTTTCTTGAATGTCTTTATGAATCCTCTGCAAATGCAGCCTTAACCCTGGGAAGTGCTAAATTTGCATGAAATGCTATCCAGTCATTATCTTCAACTGCCACACATTTGTTTCTGCACTGAGCTCGTTTCAGTCTATTCCATGTGTGCTTCCATGTCTTTGCAGAATGACATCCATGCCACAAAAGTTTACAGAGGTAGCTCAGAAGTGGTGGTAGTGGGCAGTCACCACAGTGTGTATTCCTCCTAAGACCTTTGAAAAAATGTGGGCAGTAGACAGCTGTGAATGTAATCCTGTGTGTAGATTTTAAGGCAGTGTCTGGCTTTACCTCTATGTCAGTGCGGTTGTAATTCTGGCAATTAGTTGGCCTATTTGAAATGTAATTCTAGATGTGGATGAACAAAGAGAGACCAGATTGTCCAGCCAAACTGAGGAAAAAAGTTTGCAGTGCTGTCTGTAAAGACAAAAACCTTCCTTCTGCTCCTGTCTTATTCCCAAGAGTAATTGTGAGAAGGCGGTAAGAGTCTTGCACAGGGCAAAGATGAGAATATATTAAACTGTCTCCTAGAAAATCTGTCCCTCCCTCTTTAATTTGTCTTAGTGTCTTGGCAAGGGTGCAGGTGAGGCTGATGTGGAGAAATGTACAAGAAAGTTAAATGGCCTGCATACAAAAGAGGTGTAATAAAATTTGCTGTTACTTTGCTTATGTATTTGGTGAAGGTAGAAAATACCTTACTGAAAAGGCTGAGGAAAGAACAGTAAGAATGTATCCCTTTCTCTTTTGTTTCTTTAATATTTCAGTGATGACCAGGAAGTTGAATTCATTCTCAGATGGGGGACAGGAGGAGGGCAGTTATTGAAATGAACATACAAACAAGACAAAGACATTAAAACAATTATTTCTGTTGTGAATTTGGCATGCCCACAGGTAGGGGCAGTGAGGCCAACAGATTGCTTCAGGTAACATTAACGAACCCAACAACACATTTGTTCTTGGCAGTGCAGGCAGAGAGTAAGTGCCATGTTGCCATAGGAGAATGACTCTTCTGTTGTTGAAATCATTAGCCTGGTAAAACAAATTAACTGATTGGAAGCATCACACTGTAGCTCAATTCTCAATAATGTCTAAAAAAGTATCTTAAATGTTAGGATTTTTCAGAAAAGGAATAAAAAGATTAAACACAGAACACTATTAAGCTTTTCTGTAAAATTGTCGTGTAGTTATGTTTTGAATACTTTAGGTACTACCTCTGTCTCTGCCATTTAAAAAAGAAGATAGTATAATAGAAGTTGCATAGAAAGCTGAAAATGATGTACATGTGTATGGAAAGCTTTCATACAATGACTGATGAAACACACCAAGATAGTTCAGCCAGGAGAAAGGATAGCTGAGACGTGGAGGTCTCTAAACCACACATAAAGTGAAGGAGACATCTTGGGAATGTCTGTCTCTTTTTCAGATAAGAACTAGGGAATGTCAGCTGAAAGGTGCCAGGCTCAGAAAAAAAGAACTTCTTCATTCAGAGCAGGCTAAAACTAGGGAACTGCCACAAAAATATGATGAAAGTTTACATGGGTCATAAATGCTGTACACAAACATACAAAAAAATGTTCAGAGCTAACTATTATAAACCTAGTGCTGGCAGAAAAGCTCCTTGTGCTGCAAACGCCTGGAGTTTGGGTGACTTGCTTGATTTAGAGAAGTGTCATTGTGTGTTCACCTTGTCTCCAGCCACAGCATCAAATAATTGTACGTACCCACAGTTTGCCACCATTGAGGACAGAACAGAGGAACTTGTCTGGCTCAGTACTTGTGTGCTTATATTACAGCCTTGAGTATGTTTTAATGCAGTCAACAAATGTGCTAGAAAGGCAGTGAGAAACTTGAGCTGATCAGCAGAACTATTTGTGGCTTTTGTATCATATTCAGTGGTTGATTACTTATTTTGCCTGGCTTTCCAGTTTTTTGATTGGTATACATTTCTAGGATTAAATGTTTTCTGTGCTACTATCAGGGATGCAGTGTTTTGTTTTGTTTGTTTTTCATTCCAAGCAACCTTATTTTCTCAAAAAGATTTTTCAGAAGTTATTGGCTGTCCTTTCAAACCCCAAAATGGAAACTGAGAGAGTGACTCAGGAACTCTTACTGAACGATTCCTGTTGACACTTGGCTTGGCTGCTTCCTCATGTGTGGGAGTGAATGAGGTTTCTGTCGCAAGGAAACAGTCAAAGAAAAGCCATGCTCATTTGCTTCAGGCATCCAAAGCACTTAGGAAAAAAAGGTAAAACTTCACAATTGTTTTGACTTCAATTCTTTCTGTTTGGGGAGTATCAAAGCCAGGTTCACTGTTCTCTGATGCTTCCATCATTTGAAAAAGGTTGCTTAACTTTTCTCAGCCTTTTTCTTCCATCTGTAGAGTACGTTCAGTTGCACTTATCTAACTCAGTGACCATTGTGGTAGTTAAGTTCTTGGTATTTATGAACTGTTTGTAGACCTAAGAGCTTAAATACAAAGGCTTTCATACAATTTCTTGATTATAAGAATATTACCTAAAGTGGCTACCAGGGCCTTGTCAGAGAGTCCGATTCAATCCTGAAATGACGCAAAGCACAGCTGTGGGCACCAGAGGAGGTGGTGCAAGACTGGGTAAGTACAGAAAAGGATTGTATAGGGTAGATGGAATTTGAAAGGGCTTTTGGTCATGAGGTTGTTTCTTTTTGCCCACGTTAGAATGCAGGTAATTAAACCACTTTAACTGAAGCATCTGCAGAACTCTGCAGCTTCTGAAATTTGGCCACTTCTTGACCAGGAAGGCTACAGATACATTGGTCATGCATCTGGCTCTTCAAGTCTACTTAGCTTGTTCTTGAGCTACGCTCTCATCATGCATGGTTTGTTTCAGCTTCTTGTTTTGAGACCAATAAATAAATAAATAAATAAATTACTGTATAAACTAAAAAAAGTATGAAGGTTATAAATCCTGACAGTTATTTTAGTATGGGCATAGAAGTTATACAGCAATCTGTTAACCCATCAGCATTAGCAAGACTACCAGGAATGACTTCTAAGTAGTTCAGAGTCCTGGCTGGTATTTGCAATTTGTCAAATGATTTTACAAATTCAACGGTTACTACCAAGAATAATCAATAATAAAATTCATCAAAAAAGCTGCTGAATTTCTAGGAAAAATTCACATGGTCTCAGCTGTAAAATAAATAAATTAAAATGTTTTGGCATAAAAAAAAAAGATATATATTTTAAATACCTATCTTCCAGCTTCTTCTAATACAGACAAATACATCCAAAAGTGAAAATGCAGCAAATAAGAGATCCCCGACCTGAAACCTATCTGTCCAGTCCAGGAGTAGAAGTAGCAGAAGTGAAAAGCCATACTAGACACAATTCTAGTATTCTAATATAAATTCTTTCACTCTGACTGTATTCCCATTAGGTTAAGTGTCTCAAAAACAGACACTTCTTGAAACCTTTTTCTCAAAAGCATCAAGCTATTGGAACTGTAAGCAATTAAAATAGAAATCATACAAGTGCTTTTTCTGTACAGGTCTCATCTAAAAGTTATCATCTCCACCCTTATGTTTGATACAGTTTCTGGTCTTTAAGAAGATAAACTTTATTTATACACAATTTCTTGGACAATGTCAACTGAAAAAGGTCGTGCAAAGAGCTATTGTAGTACTTGGATTTCTAACTGCTATTCCTGTCCAGTTATTTGAGTTACATTTTTTTAGTTATAAGTTAAAACTATAAATACATAATAATGACTGCTTCTTACAATTCTAATTTCTATTGTACATTTACCTATATTTGAATTTAATTTGGAAATTATTTTTAAAGCCATTATTTTTTAAGAAAAAAAAAAGACACTGAAATTTTATTATAAATCTGTATAACATGCTTAAAATGTTGAATGTATTTTCCTCAAAGGGAAAAGCCTTTTTCAAATTAAAACAGAGATTATGATAATATAAACAACTGAAGAATTGTGTTAAAAGAAAAAAAGAATAGCTTAAGATGGATATTAAGTTTCAAGTAAAATAAGTTTTGAAGTAAAATACAAATGCTAATAAATTTTATATGGAAGAATAAGAATTTAAGCAACCAAAATAATAGATAAGGTATGCGACCAGCACATGTTTTTATTTGAGCATCTTCTTGATGGCTTTCTTTAGCTTCCAGTTTCCAGAAGGAAAGTAGGGCTTTTCACATTGCTGAATGAAAAACTGTATGCTCTTGCAGATATACAGAATGTCAGTTGTCAAGTTAACTGTCAGGCCAAATTATGATAGCGGATTTGTGCTTGTATCCTTACAAAACAATGTAATTTCCTCAGAATTCCTCATTCTGTGTTTTTGTTTGTTTTGTTTGTTCATTACTATTTGCTATCATCCAGTCAGAACTTGAATATGTCTTTTTTATGGGGGTTTAATGTCACTTTCTAAAAGGTATTTAATAATGGGTACTTTGTGCCAGAACACAAGAATATATTGATTTGATGCTATAGATGCATCACTCTGAAAAATGTATGCTATAATTTTAAGAGTCAATCAAGAAGGCTGGAATGATTATTGCAAGATGTGTTGAAATCAATGCAGAAAAACATTTTGTGTTTCATACTTCATTTAGATTGATCACTTCATTGAATCTTGTACTTTGCCATAGAATTATCTATGACCAGAACTTGCTAGCTTGGCAGACAAATCACTTGAAAATATGGGGAATTGGGAATATTTTTTCATTTAAGGTCTTGCATAGAAATCATTTGGAATGACCCTTCTGAGCTTTTGCTTGGCGGTGTGGGTAGGGTACGGTTTTAAGCAATCTTTCCCTGAGTCTCCTAGCCAAAGTAAAATGTAACCTCCACTTTCTAACAGTACTTGCTGAAAGATTGATTACTGTACTCAAAGCAATACCAGTAATAAAATGAACATCTGGATAAAGCTCAAAAATTCAGTTTCCTCGTTCCATTTTAGTCATGAAAAATACTGTTCTGAGTTGATTTCTTTAACATTTCTAGTGGAGGTCACAAGAATGACAGGTGTAATAGTCTATTAATAAAGAATCAAGTATGTAACTCCTCTTTGACATCTCTTTTATTCTTGATTTGATTCCATCCTGTAATAATGTACTAGCTTGAATTATGTCAACCAATTAAAACCAAGATTCTTACTAACTTTGAACCCATTTGTTAGTGACATCCAAATTCTCCTTTTTTTTAATCAAAAGAAAGTCACATCTGTGAAAAGGTGAGTTAAAAGAATATTCTACAACCATTTAAAAGTGAATAATTATTCTAAATCCTTGACTTTCCATTTCGCTTCATACAGGTTATAACCCCTCTTTTTCTCATTCCTTTTGTAGTTCTCAGAGTTACTGAACATGCATATAGCAGTGTTACTGAGAATGGATATTACTACTTCATTAAAAGTTCAAGTTAATTGTCAAAGAATACCTAATTTAAGCACTGTCATTATTATTTTACTATGTGCTTTAAGAGTTTTTTTTTTTTTTTTTTTTTACTAATGGTGGGTGCAACAGTACCAGAAATTCATTTTTTTTGCCCATCCACAACACTGATGAAAATCTACACAGTTGTAAATAGATTGTAAATTGCAATTGGTAATTTCCAAATCTACTGTAAATGTAATGTCATTTTTTGTTTATCATACTCTGATGTTGTTTATTAACTGATAGTGTAGTTAATCACACTATTCCCCTAATCTGGGTAGATTTTAGATACGATAATGAATTGTTAATTCCAAAGCAGCAGAGCAGGCTGTGTTTGATAAGCCATCTCCCATCTCTTCCACTAGTATGTAAAGTGGGTTATTTTCCATAGCCACAATTTGTTGGAATCACAAGATGAGCTGGCTGTAGAAGCAACGAAGTTGAGTTTCTCAGCTGTTGATGTTGGTGCAAGTATACAGAATAAAATAAAAGGAAACCACAGAATGATAACTTTCTCTTTTACTTGTACAGTTGCCCATCAATGACAAAGTTGCCCCTTTTCTGTCTGATAGAAAAAAATAAGTTTTAGATTCTTGTGTTTACAGGTTCTAATCAAAGATTCATTGCTATATCTGTATTTTATTAAAACAGAGATGATATGAAGTGTATTATATCCCTCATGTCTGAAAATTTCCCACAACTAAATCTAAAGAAGTTAACTATCAGCATGTTTTGTTGTGAGCATGTATTACATACATAAGTTTGCATGGTACAGTGTTACATGAACCATTTTTTCATATAAGAACCCTCCTTTGTAAGTAAATCTGGAACACTTTTGTAACATTTGAGACTAGTTGTCATGGAAACATAAAGCTCAGTGATGTTTTTCAATAGTGCTGATTGGTTAGAAAAAATATTTTGACACCATGTTATTTTCATCTTGAAAACTTGGTTAAAAAACATCTTAACATTGTTGTGTAAAGTCAAGAACATAACACAGGAGAGGCAGTCATTTAACGCAGCTGTCATGATAATATATTACCTTCTTACTACAATTTAAAAAATGGATTATTGTTGCTATGGCATCAGGTAGCAGGAAAACCCACCATGACTGCTGGAATACTTTCAGCAAAACAGTATAGCTTACTTATTTTGATTGAAGAACTGTTTTACATCTGCCCCAGTTTTCTTAGGTAGCATTTGATGTTGTATTCATTTTCCATGTGCCATGTTATAATAAATCTAATGGAAAGGTAGTCTTTCAATTTTCTTTATTGCACAACAATTTCTAATGTAATCCTCTACATTATTTTTACTTCAGTTTCTTTATGAGAGCTGCTAAGTATGTTAAAATGACTGAACTTACTTCTTTCTTTTGCATCTTGTCAAAATGCAGTCAGGCCATGTATTTACAGAGGATCCTTCCAGCTCTGTTTCCTAGTTTTGTTCCCCAGCATTTTGTAGCTGATGTAAATGACTGCAGCTCCACTGACCTAATAAAATCATTTTGAATTAAAGTATAAATTGTCCTGAGATTAGTAGAGTTTGAAATTTGACTGTTGTCCATTGGAGCCACAATGCATATAGCATGGGTTTTTTTGTTTGTTTTGTTTTGTTTTTAAGAAATGCAGCATAAATATTGAAATTGGTTTAGAACGTTGATAGAGCTTATAGTTTTCTCTAGAAAAGTGAGCTAGGAGAGCTCCCATTCTAAAAGCCCTGCAGGCTTTAATCACCAGTCTAAGAACAGTAATACAGAAGTTAGCCATGAGACTTGTTTTATTTGCTTTTAAGATTTAGATGCAGTAGCTTGGTAATGTGTCATTGTGATAAGGCAAACCAGTTAGCCTTATTCCACTGTTGGAGGCAGGAGAGCTGCAGCACGGCTGAGTGATGTTGCAGGTAGCAGCTGTGCAGAGGGACTGGCCCCACCAGGCAGTGCCACCACAGGCATCCAGGCACCAGGGAGTTTGTTAGGATATTGGATGAGAAAAGAGAAGGCGGGATATTTGAATTTTGTGTTTTCACAATATGCCGGTAGCCATAAGGAATACTTCATCCTCTCATTTAAGATTTTCCCATGTAGAATAAGAAGGAGCACTGTTTGGGTTATGTTTCATTATTTGTAAAAACTGAAATACTTGACCTCTTGTGGCTGTACAAGCACAGCTGAAGTTGGCTGAGGTTGCCTAATATGATGTGGAAATGATGTTATTAACACTCCAGTCTAAATTTTTCACCTGAACTTCACCCTTGACATATTATTAATGTACTGTCTTGTAATATAAAATATTGCCAAGTTTGGAAACTGTTCCTTCAGATGAGTTCTTTTGAGGTTTTCTTCTGATCTTTGTGTGATTTCTGTCATGCTCTGATATATAATTACATGACTAACATCTTTGAAACTTAAAGCATTTGGCTCGCTGTTAAATTCACACAAGAGAAGATGATAAAAGCTCTAAGTAGATCCTTATCTAGTTCAGTAATATATTTTAATTATTATTTACCATTCTAAAGAGACAAAAGTAAAAAAATAAATAAAATAAAAAGGTAGAAATACAGAATGAATTCTGTATGAATCTCAGACCAGTGTAGTATGTGTTGCAAAGGACTGAGTTGGTGTAGAAATAGTGGACTAGAAAAGTTATCTAGGAAAGAATTTAAAAAACTAATAATAATAAAAAAAAGCTTGATCATTTTGCCCAGCAAGCATACTTTAGCTGCACTTTAGTACACCTGGATTTCAATTCATCCCTCACATAAGCAGCTGAAGATGGATTTCATTTTAGGGTTGTTGTACCTGCTTACACCAAGACTGTGGTTTATCTCTTGAGTTAACTTTAAGCATTAGGAAAGATTGTATGTAAGAGATTGCACTGTCTGCTAGAGACAGAAGACTTCAGCATTTGTGACTTTTTCACAGTGAAATAGTTGTAATAAATTCTGTATGTAAAATACAGTAAGAAAGGCTAAACTATTCCAGAATCACTGAATAAACTGTAGATAGCAGCAGACCAGACAATGATTTGCAACTCGGGCATCATCAGCAAGTATTTCTGCCTCATCTCTGACTTCCCAGGTTGTCTCTTTTACCTATATTTGTCTTTCATATGTAGAATGCTTACCAGGACAAGAAAGTAATGAATATTTCATCTATTAATGTACTATAGGATGATAAAAAGAACTTCCATGAAAAATTCAGTATTTGCTAATCTTTGAAAGGGGCCAAACTACTAATAAAAACAACATCCTTTTTAATGACTTTATTAGTGAAAAATATATGAATGCATGTCATAATTTTTTCTTTTATGCTATGCAATTATGCAAAATAATAAATAAATCCAGGACTTCTGTGAAAAAATTAACTAAAAAAAAATAAATCCTTAAGGTATTTTTGTCCTGAATATTATAGTTATAATAGAAACCGTTGCTTGCAAATAAATTCTTAGTGGTTTTACGTAGAACTGTTCCAGCAGTTAATCACCTTTTAACTATAAAATGTATTACAGAAATAATGATAACTATGATAACATGAATATATGATACTATGATACTAATATGATACTATGATAACATGAATATCTGTGTCTCCAAATTCAAATCATTAAAGAAAAGGAAAAAAAAAAAGTGCAATAAAGCTTGAATGAGTACTAACGAAATAGTTTACTTCTAGAGAGACTTATGAGTCTTGACAACATGTTTGATGAGTCAGTAAATAGCTGCAAGTTAGGAAGGCAATGTGTGGTGTGGAAGAGGAACACAAGGAAGTGTGAGAGGGGAGGATCAGTTCTACATGTCTCCTAAGACCACCATTCATAGCAGTACTCTTGGGAGACAGGCAATACAGGATGGGGAACACTGTTTTGTTTGTTTGTTTTTTTTAACTTGAAGAAGCTTAAAATACTTCTAAATAATAGAGTATTACTTTCAATACTAAACCATCTGGAGAACATATCTCTCATAGGACCTATAGTGATTTGTATAATGTTCAACATTATAACTTTCTGGCTCGCTTTTTTATTGTTTCCTCCTTGTCTGTACTGTGCAATCCTGCTCAGAATGATATAGATTACTCTGGAAACGGGAAATTCTCAACAGCACAAAGGAAATTGCTTCTGAAAACATACTTATAAGAAAAATAAATGGTATAGTTTGCAGTTAATGGACTTTGCATTAAATTTTTCTCTAGCATTTTTAGAATATGTGAAAATGAAATTAAATAACTGCTATCAGTTATTAAGGTTTCATAAAGTTGTTCAAAAACATGCACAGTCCTAGAACTAATTTTGGTATAGTTCGATATATAACAGGGAAAAAGTACCAAGTGACATGCTGCATAGAAATATTGAGAAGAGTCTTGTATTTCTGTAACTACAATTAAATTCAGGTTGTGGTTTTCCTGGAAAGCAGCAGCTCACAAAACTGAAAATGGAAAAATAAAAGTGCTCTTAAGAAACATTAATGAATGAATTAAAAGTCTGGCAAAGGGAACGTGTTTTATTCTACAAACATCGTAGTTTCTGAGTTACTTCCTATCTTAAATCTCATATTTAGGCCAACGTTATCTTTTAAGCTTCATGTCTGATCATCTTTACTTGCTTTACATTAGACTTTGAAGTCAATGGAAGTGGAGACTTCCATCAACTGAAGTTCTGGCCTGGTTTTTGGATTTTTGTTTTGTCTTATGACCTACTGCAAAGATTTCAGTATTGAGGGTTAAAAGGCATTGAGAGTTAAATCTGTTAAACTTCATGGGAATTTAGAATATGCATATTGTTCGGGGCTTTATCCTGAAGTAAGAGTCTCAACTGCTAGTTTTGACAGTCCCAGATGTCATTATGGCAATCTGCATAGCTATGAATATTTTTTTTCTGCTATACTGTATTTGGCTAATTCTCTTTCTCACTATGTTTTGTGATTAAGGCTCAGCAATTAAAATTCATAGCCATACTTTTCTGTGTGGTTTCCTATTCCCTTAAACTCAGAAAAAGGAAAAAAAAAAAGGGGGGGGGGGGGAGGGGGAATTCTCATCTTAAAAAATGACAGTAAATGTAGTTAGAGCTTGGTGCCATAATTGCAAGGCAATATTAGAGCTGCACTTGATGATGTCCTTGTATTATTACTTTGCATGCATAAAAGCAAGAAGACCAAGACGATAAGCTCAAATAAATGTTCTGCTGAAACTTCTGAAGCAATAATTTGTTCTTCAAATTTAGTATATCACTGGGAGTGAAATTCTCACCCCTCTGTAGGGGACAAGAAGATGGCAGTTAAATGACTTGGTGGAATGGTGGTGGTTAGCACCTTAACAAATCAGAATATCCATGCAGGTGGAGGCATTGGCTAGTGTGGAAGGAGCGGCAGCAGGTGCCAGTGTGGGTGCACAGCAGGCTGCGTCAGTGTTCTTACAAGCACGCATCATACACATTTCTGCTGTAGGTCTCAGAGAAAGGTCAAGCTGTGTCACCAAAGTTTCGTATTTCCAAAGTAGTAACAGTTTTGTGGGATTTCCGTAGCGATTAGTTCATAGTCAGTTAGAGACTTGTTAGGTCAGCAGATTTTAGTACCGTTAGGATCTTCAAGTAGAGAACATTGCAGGTGCCTTTAGGTTCTTTGGGTATTTTTAGCGTGTGATGCTGTTATCCCTGAGCTTGCATAGAGAACTTGAAGCCTTGGGAGTTACAATTCAATAGCTTGGGTAAAGTGCTGCACTACTTTCTCTACAGTTTTTGTGACCAGAGCCAATGTGGTTTTCTCTCTTGAGGAGTACAAATTTTCCATGTACTTTGTTTCAAAACATGTGAATTGGCAAACACCAAAATATTTGAAGCTTTAGAAGTAACCTCATTTAATATTTAGATGTAAATGGTCTCACACTGATCATTGCCTAATGTATGGCGTGAAAAAAATGATTACCAGTTGGTAACCTTGTACAGAGTAACCAATCCAAAGTAGAGGGTTTTAGTTTTCAAGTTAAATTGTTATTTAGATACAGATAAAAACGAACAGTGGGCACATCGGTGAATGGGTTATTTGAGCAATTAAGAACAACAAATGTAATCATCAGGTTTATCAGCAGTACTGAAATCTGCCATTGTTTCATATAGTTGCTCTTTCTTCTACTGAGATGGTAAGTAAGAAAAAACATATTTAAAACGATGTATAGCTCATAAAGTTTTAACATTTTTGTGTAATTTTGTATCCATATAAATATGTGTTTGATTTTTCAGAAGTGATGACTTAAAATGTAAGACACGAGAGTTTTGTAGGCCTACCATTTTGGCCTGTCAGGTTGACCATTCTGTCTCTGGTGCTGAGCAAAGAGTTTCTGAGATGCATTGGAACTATCTGCGGAGGGGAAAAAATGACCCAGAGGTTTTAGACTTTTTGTTGCTGATGCTATTATATCTATACACTTTTCTCCTGGAACTACCAAGGTACTTTACTTTCTATAGGTTATGCTCGTGACAAAATTCTTGCTTCACTGGAAAGCACTGAAATATGAACAACCAGTACTCTTTTGATCAGAGCACTCCTTTGAGTGTATGTGTGGGGGGCCTTCAACTTTAAGTCCCCACTAGAAATTGAGCACTGTAGCTATTCCCACCAATACTTGGTCTCCATGTCAGAAGAGCTTTCTGATTTCTGGTGTCTTTATAATCCTGTATTTTTAATGTCAGTATATCCAATCAAAATCCATTGGAAAAAAATGCATCTTGAACAGCACTTACGATAATGGATATTTAAACACTGGTATCCATATATTTAGAGCATTAGGGAATGCTTCTTAAGTTCAGTCTACACAGTGAAGTAATTACATACATCGTTGATTAGGGAGGATCACTGACAAAGCCAATGATTATTCTGAAGAAGGGGATTTGATCAACAAGACTTTACAGTCAACACACTGTGTTTATATGCAGTCTTTTCTAATGTTGAAAGTTCATTCCTGAGCAAATTGCAGTCCAGGTATAAATAAACTGAAATCTATGTTGTCTTAATGAAGATCATTAGATTTGACAAAGTCAGTCACCCAGAGATATTTTATAGTGCTGTGGTGGAACTTTGTGAAAAGGGTGTTTATTCTCCCAAAGAAGCTTTGGGGACTTACGGTAGTTAGGAAAGCATATTCTGACATTAAATACTAGTTTCCACATGGAACATGGTGGGTAGCTGGTGTCGTTAAGGGAGAGACAGGAATCTACAAAAACTAAAGCTACTTCTGGAAGATAGAGCAGTTGTCTTAGTTCCCCAAGTGAAGAGGCAAGCAGGCTTTCCAGAACTTCCTTCTGTGGCTTTTTGAATTCACTGTATCACTTACCATGTATGAATAATTCTTATTTTTGGAACATAGTCATTCTATTTTGCATTTTATCCTGTTGAGAAACCTAAAAAAGTGACTAGAAACAGACAGCATGATTCTCACCTCTGCCTGCCACTTCGATTTCGTTTAAAATTTTCAGTAATCTGCAGTATTGGTGATGAATCTTCTTGCACCCTACAAACACCATAAAACACCGTTAAGACTCCCAAGATGCTTACACCTCAAGCATACAAATGATGAGGAGTGCTCTAGGAGTACCTTGCAGCAAAAGCTGATGTTGATTTTTTGTATAACCTGCCACTTCATGGAGCTGAGCACTGTCTGCTTTGGATTGCCAAGTCCCCAGGCTTTGTTAGCATCCAGATCTGTGGATCCAGATTTCTCTGCAAAGGTGCCTCTCTACACAGAACTCAATTTACTGAGCAGCCCTCCTTGCTGACACAGCTTTTCACCTCTTACACAAGAGAATGAAAGCAACTCTGGAACATCTCATGAATAACGTATATCTCATATGTATGAGTCATACTCTGTTCTGGAACTGTGCAGATGGCTGCCAGATCCCTCAGCAATAAAACAGGAGATTCTGTATTGCTTTGCTTCCTGGAGAGTGAAACAAAGCATAGCTGCGGTGGCAGGCAATCCTGAAATACTGTAAAACTAATCCTACCCTGATGCAGTATTTTTACTTCGTGTCTGTATTTCTGTAAGAGAAACGATATGGGAAAATTTCTGCCCACTTTAAGACATTTCATTCTGTCAGATTAGAAAATGGGCTTTAATTATAATTTCTAGTGGATCTTAATTCAAGCCCTAGCAATCTTCAACCAAAAATTCTATTCTGATTCCCAGACACAAAATACATCTTTCCTAGAAAAAATTGGTTATGGTGGTGCTACAGATACGAACAGCTTTATTGTGCTGATGGCAGCTTACAGATTGCACAGAAAGACTCACAATACTAGAAATATATGCAATTAAATGGAATGTAAAATCCAAATTGATTTGTGACTCCTTTCCTTATCGTAACAGTCCTTCAGAACATAGTAAGTGTGTTGGAATAATGGAAAATCCACTTGCTTTTTTCTGTACCGTCTCTTTCTGATAATGTCTGTGAAACACCTGAGGAATGCTTTTACAGCTTTTTGTTTCGTTGGCTTTATGCAAGCCATTTGCAGAGTTCTTTTCAGAACCTACTAAACAGAACCTTTTTCTACCTACTAAACAGAACCTTTCTGGAAGGCTAAAAGAAAGAATTTAAAAAGTACTACTTAATCTAAGTTTTTTGAATGCACTACTTCATAGGTCTGTAGAAAACAGGGTGCTTTTTTGTTCTTTTGTCTTTTTTCCCCCCTCCATTTTCTTCCCTAAAATGTTTTCAGCTCTCAAAGAACAGTGACATCCAGTGGCAGGTTGATCAATCACATGTTTGAATTTTGAAGTGTAAACATTACGTAATGCTGTTTTTCTTTGCATTGAGATTTTAAAAAATGTGGTCTTTCATCGTTTTAGGTTACAGTAGTCATTCATCTACCATTGTTTCTTTGTTTCCAGGGGCCAAAGAGGCCAAGTAAGCAAAATGACCTCTCCTGCAACATCACAACCACCCCTAGCATGACGACTGTTCTTATCTGGATCAAGTCACAAATATGTATTTTACAGTGGGGCCTTTTTGTTCAGTTGGGGTTAATCCACACAATCTAGTGAACATTATTAGTTTTAGTAAAAGCATCTTAAGGAATAGAGTGCCAATGCTCACAGTTAGCACGCTGCTAGTTTTCACGCAGGTTATTGGCATCATAAGAGAAGTAGGGAATCTCATTTACTGAATTAATTCTGTTAGAATTTCAAAATTCTTGGTGGTTGTATAAAACTTCATATACCACTTCGTATTAGGAAGGCTATATACTTAGTACTTGCAAATACATTTTGATGTAAAGGACACTGCAGTTCTCTATATGTGGCCCACATCACCTGAATGCTATGTAAGTGATGAATAATCCTTATTACCCCTTGTTTTTGTTCTGCCACTTTAATCTCATAGCATCTTCTGCTTCCAGTCTTCTCTCTGTCCCTGCTATTCAATTCTGCATTTCTTTTATCCCTTTCACTGCCCTCTTCCTTTTTCCTACTTGCATTTTCAATTTTCTTTAAACTACGCATGCTTCTGTCGTAAAACTGAAGCCAGTACACAGAAATATGAGCCAGTCTTCATACTTCAAAAATTTCATTCAAATTCTGTATCTCTTCCCCTTCATCCTTTCATCTGTTCATTCTAGTTTAAGTAGACGATGTACCAAACCAGGAGTTCCTAACCATTCTGCTGCAGTCGACCGTAATCATTAATAATAACTTTGCTACCTTGTGAATTTGAACTATTTTTACAGAAGTGGATAAATAGAAGGATATCAATCCTCACAGAGAAGTTAACCAATGTTCATAAAGAGGAATGTGTTTCAGGTGCTTATGTTAAAGTACATCAGATCTGATTCATAGATACTCAGGGCACCAATAAATCCACAGAAACAGAGAAATATGTGGATGCTGTATGGGCAAGTTGCTCAAATCTCAGTGAATCAAAAATGAGTGAATTTTCTGCTGAATTCTCAAAACGAGTAAGTTATTTAACTGTACTGTGATCAATTGTTAATTATTCTGTCTGCAGATGATACCAGTTAATCATTCCTGATATGGTGAGCAGTGAAAAACAGCAGCACCTGTGAAGAAGCAAAAGGCAATCTGCTTCAGGAGCTCCCAGAAACACTTGTGAGTCATGAGCTTGAAACTTGGCCCCTTCCACTTAGCACCAAGAGGAATGTCTTCTCTGCCAGATACAGATTATCATTTCTTGCTGGCTTTGAATGTATTGGTACATGAGACAGAGACCAGTCTCCACTGACTCCATGATCATTTACTGAATTAATTACCCTATGACTATAGTGATTCAAATCCAGTTCCCACCTCCTCTCTCCCTCCCATTACTAACCTGCCTATATCTCCAGGCTGTATCTGTTATCCTATCAGCATTCGACAATGTAGGATACCTTGTGCTTGAAGGTAAGCAGGCTTCTGTATTTGGGGTAAAATGCTGCTGCACCCATTTTTGATCGTTTGAAATTCAGCTAGGAGTTCTGCTGACTAAAAGTCAGGGGAAGGTGTGCTGAGTATTAACTGATACACTTAGCAGATCAGCTCTTCATTTGTAATGGGACAGATTTTTCAGGATGGATTTTTTTGAAGTCCATCATGTTATAGCTTTGCTATGGAAACTAATATATATATATATACACATATGGTAGCTGATTGGCTTAAAGCAAATGAAAGTAAGAAAACTCTTAACACATGTAAAGTTAATTCATGGGAGAATGTCAGAACTAGTTATATTGAGTGAAAGTTAAAAACAAACATACAAACATATACTTGTAGAGCTAATGTAACTATTAGAATGAGTGTGTTTATTCCCAGATGAACAGCTGTCCAAAAAATTTAGTTATATTTATGAACAGCACATGAATTTAGTGACAGCTGGTAATTCTGTTAAGCATAGCAAATATACAGGCAAAGGATATCACAGCAACACTGTTCGTAAGGAAAGATTAAACAAACAAACAATTATGCAAAAAGTGTATGTCCATGTGTTTGCACACTTGTATGAAGGAAATGCATCAGTAAGAGTATATTTTGCAGATGTACTCTCAAAGTAACTAAATGTGTTTTCAAAGAAGGGGGAAGACTGGGATGGGGAAGACACAATGTGAACAACTTTCTTTAATGAATGAACAA
Organism: Cygnus atratus; assembly: GCF_013377495.2. Lineage (NCBI taxonomy): Eukaryota > Metazoa > Chordata > Aves > Anseriformes > Anatidae > Cygnus > Cygnus atratus. The sequence continues at coordinate 16,872,288 of NC_066374.1, forward strand.
AAAGTAGACGAGAAGTAGGATGGTCTGTAGTAGTTGTTTGCCTCCAGCATGCTTGAGGCATATTTAAGACACTTAAGGCCACATCAGCTTAGGAAATAACATTACTTTGTTCTATGGTCTTATGAACTAACTTGGCTTCTTGCAAAACTTCCATAGCTTTTGATCATCTTCTTTTTTTTTTTTTTTTTTTTTTTTTTTTCCCTTCTCCTCATGTTCTTCTGCCAAAGTAGAAAAAGGGCCAGAATCTGAATGCATAAGTGCATGGCTTTATGTGAACTGCATTTCTAATGAGTTCCCTTTGTACATGTATAAATTTAAGCTACTCTGACCAAGTTGTTCTTATTAAATCTAGCCTTCTGAGTCTGTATAATGCCTGGAGTGAGTTCAAGAGGACTAACCTTCCAAATGTAAATGCAGTGGGAGGTTAACACTTGCAGTGGAATAATTTAAAGAGTCCATGAAGGTGCTATTGCAGAGTCTTTGCCATTGACTCCTTATTAATCTGTTTCTTGGAAGACATGCTACAAAAGGAGGATAGCATCTATATGGCTATATATTTAAATTGGGTGGAGAGAAAATGTGCTTAAGATCTACCAGAAAAAGAAATAAAAATACAGGTAAATGTGTTCATCCTCTAAAGGAAAATGAAGACGTTCAAATACACGTGTAAATCATCTGATAAACTGAGAAATAAAGACCTTTTGATAGATATTTAAATTAGAAGTGGTGTCAGTACTGCATATAGGATTGTTGTAATATCAGGAAATATTGCGTTTAGCAGAGTTGCTAAATATGTAAAGATAATAGTTGTTACTGAAATTAACCAGAGGTTTGCCTGTTTGCTAGTCTAATTTTATCTTTAATTATAATTTTTTTAATTGCAGATATTTGAAAAGAAGTTAAAGCTGAGTCAGTGCCCTGACTTGGTATTAAAATTACAGATATTTTGTAACCTAAATTTGAGTATGCTATTTTAAATAAATTCCGGTTTAGGTGTTGTTGATAGTCCATTAGGAAAAACAGAGGGAAATCCATATTGTTGTTATTGTTTTATTACCTCAATCACAGATACAAAACAAGCTTGCATTTTCTCAGTGATTTTCCATCATTCTTTCTTACTGAATCAGTTATTTACTTTTTTAATGACAAGGGGGTGAATTAATTAATTTATCTGTCTTTAAAATGAGAAGCTGACAGTCTGAGAAGATGAAACCTTACAGTGTTTAAACTTCTACAGTTTGTACTTAGAAAAAGATCCAAATGGAGGGAAAAATACTTTGTTTTCTGCTTCTAGTGAGTGCATCGTGAATGCATACTTCATTTTCTGCTTCATAGTGAGTGCAATATTTTTGTGGTGAGTCAAAAGGCTTAAGCATATATAAGGCCTGTTTCTGCCTTAATTTCAAGGTATTGGTGTTTGACATTTCTTGGCTTCCATGGCATTACCATGATTCATCTCAACATACTAACATAACAGTACATGACTGATGTAATAGCATGTGACCTATCAAAACAGCACTGTCAGAGGCCAAGGAATTTAATTTTTAATACTGCTGCAAGGAAGCTATTAATTTTTTGAGAACTTGTTTTCACTCTCAGACTTGCTAATTTTTTGTCATTTTGTTCTGAGTCCAAGGGAACTTCTGAGATGTTATGAGCAGAGTCTTCATTTTAAAAGCTAGAGCATCCAGAGGCATGGCCTTGAAACACAGTCTGGGTTTGAACAGTGTTTATATATAGTATTTATATATTTTATCTACAACATTTATAATGGACAAGATATCAAGCAAAAAACACAATCTTTAAATTACTTTTTTTTTTTTCCAAATTGTCATTGGTTTTGTATCAGCATGGTTTAGAGGTTTGCTTAATTACAAACCTGAAATCATAATCTGCTTTCAGACTATGTAACTTTTGTTTGTTACAGATATATTGAGGACGTAAAATTAGACTAACAATCAAAATGTTTTTTTTGACCTACTAGCCATTGCTTCTTACAGAATTAGAATTGGAGTGCATGCAGCCTTTTAACATGTGACTTTCAAACATCATTCTTGCTTGGAACTGAAAATGCTAGCACTGCCATATTTTTTTGGTTGTTCCAGAGTTTCTTAAGCTTTCCAGCAGCGTAGCCAAGAATGACTGTCCTTTGGAAAACTGAAGGACTGGGGAAGGACTGAGATTATGTAAAAGGCCAGTTCAGGTCCACATTAGAACCCATCCACTTTAAACTTTCCTTAAGCTCCGAAGTTCACATTGTTGATCTCTTTTGAAGTGGATCACAGTATGTTTTACATTGTTTTGTATCTTTTTGTCCTCTGATTACTGTCACAAATTTGGGTGTATTGTTTGTCATTTGTATCTAATCTGTCTTTTATTACATTTTGAACAAGATTAACATAGCTGATTACTGAAACTTTCTCACCATCATGTTCAGTCTTATGTATCACAGCCTTTTCCACTATGTAATTTCTTTCAAGAATTCTAGAATCTTTCTTTTAGGTTATTAGTTTTTTTTCTTCTACTATCCATCTTCAAAGTCTCTTCTAGAAAAGATACTACTTTTTTTTTTTTTTTTTTTGGCAGTCTTGCTCCAGTCTCTACTGTGTACCTCTACCTACAACATGGTTTCTGTTACTTTTCTGGAAATTGCTTGAAGATACATTTTTTTATATGAAGTTTTGCCATTTGGTCACCAATAACAAATGATGTGAATATCAGCATTCACATATCCGCATTCGTAAAGAGGCATTTAAATGTTAGAGGATAACTGGAAAGTAATTGCAATCTTAAACCCGTAACGCATGTTAGTTACAATTGGAAGAGCTGAATTATCTAGATAGCTGAGTTGAGCCTCCAAATGTAAGTACTTCTCTCTTACATATTATCATCCTTTCAGCAATACCTTCTTCATCTTAAGTAGTTGATTTTGATGCCCCTCACTTTTCAATTGCATATTGTTAAAAAGTTCTGAAACAGTGCAAGAAGAAATAACCATCTTTGGAGTGCTAATCAGCTGCAGCTAATAGATCCTATTCTCAAAGACGTTTTTATTTCTTATGGGTAGAGAAGGTGAGGTGACAGTCATATAAGTTCTTGAAGCAGTAGAAAAAAAGTTGAGAAGAGCATATAAGAGTTTGTCATCTCTTCCTTCTCATATTTGCATTAGTTACTGTCACATACTTCCAGAGTTCACTCCTGCTTAGACTGAGACTTGTATCGAGACATACACAACACCCTAAACTCATACTAATATGTATATAAATAGTATTATTCATGCATGGCAGATTTTATTATATGTGAGAATGAGATTAATATTATGTCTCTAAGATAACACCTTTGAGCACAAGTCAAACAATTCCATTTGAATGGCATATTCTTATTCTTCATTTTGTTGAAACATTATTAACGGGTTAGTGTAATGACAGCACTCCATTTTGTTGGATGTGCCACATTTCTGAACTAAGTGGAATACATTCCTTAGATGTGGCATAACATCTTTGGTATATTTTCTTTATAAATCCAGGGTCCTGTTGAATTCTTGTGCATGATCTTACTTTAAATATTTTTTTCATCATATCTTTGAAAGAATGGTATAGGAAAATAACAGATCCAAAGTAGATGGAAGTCTACTAAATACTGTTTATTATGCTTTCACAGCTAATGAGTTTGCCTATGAAATATGTGAAAATGTCCTGTGATATTAATATAATGCATTTATGCCTACTGAGTTCCATACACTATGCTCATCTACCTGGAAATTATGAAGAAAATAGAAGACCAAAGACTGTCAATGTTATACATTTATATCCAGAGGAGATGGTTATAATTCTTCTATCCTACTGCATATTATGGGCCGAGAGCATTTTGCAGTACCAGTAGCATGAAGTCCATTGTCCGCAGCTTCTGTTTCATGTCCAGTGTAACTATTAGGAAATATATGTCTTTTAATGATTTCCACTGAAATTTAACTACTTCAGGGTGTAAATATTTCTCTTGCTTTTAATGATCATGAAAGCTCTGACAGCTTCTCATCAGAGATGTCAGCATATGCCCTTCTTTTACACATGGTCCTGAAGAGTAGGATACAAGTGGTAGTGGAAGGATTTATGTGAATATTTTTTATAGGTAAAGTAAGTAACATAACCTGTTGTAGGTATCCATTCACTATTAATTCCATACTGGGCTATTAACTGTTTCTTTCAGGTGTATCCCTGAAGCACTATCTTGATTCTTAAAGAAACAAAATTTGCATTTCATTTATAGCTTTTTTTTTTTTAAATAAAATCTCGCTTTCTATTTTTTTGTGTGTTTGCCAGAGAATCATTAGCAGCTGCTGCAAGATTTATATTCTTGGAAATGTCTACAGTAGATCATAGTCTTTAACTACTGAGGATGATGCAGGGAAAAGAGAATGTGTGTTTAGACAAGATGAATTGTGTTTGTCTTTCCACTTAGTTTTGAAATATTTATGTGTATTCTTGTAACATTACATTAGAGAATTTGCATCTTATCCACATGTCACATCACATTAAACATGATTTGACCTTAAACTATACTGTAGCAAAAGTGTGACTAGCAATATGACTACTTTACATAGAATGCTTTCTGTTCACAAATACAGTTAGCTCACTTTCAGCCTATACATATATATATATATATATATATATTATTTTATTTTTTTTTCTGGAAGATTTTATTTACTATTAGCATTCCTGTGATCACCTTTGTATGTTACCATATTTCACTTCAATATGCAGATGAAAAGTATAAATGAAATTCCATGCCACAGGAGCTAGGAATGCACCTAGTCTAGTATTCTATTTGATAGTGACCAGTACCAGAGATTTTAAAGAATATGCAAGAAATTCTGAAGTGAATAGTAATGGAACCCATTACCCATAAGGTACATTTCTTCCTCAGGCATGTTCCTGATCAGTGGATGTCACAAATAATGATGTACTTCATTTAAAATGTTTTATTGGAAAAATATATATATATAGGGAAAAAGTCTTAGCTAGTGGAACTCTGTATCTTTTCAGTTTTTGTTGTCTTGGTATGCTGTGTGTTTTTTTTTGTTTTGTTTTGTTTTTTTTAGTATTGCTGGGTTCCAGTGGTGGGTTGTGGAAACAATTTCAGTGCTTAATTTTTTACAATATAAAACAAAGATCTTTTGTCACGTTAAAGATAATTCATTTTTAGTTTTGTTGTAACTCTGTTAGATATAAGAGACTGTAGAAAATGCCTCACCAGTTTGTCCAGAAAGATAATTCAGATGGAGGGAACAATGAAGTTAGCATGATCAGGGTGTGTGCGCAATAGAAGTATAGAAGAAAGTCACATTGAAAGTCTAAACTCCAAGTAGAGAGTTTGAGTAAGGTTAAAATAATCCATGGCTTATTAATTTGGATGTTCCTGAGACAGGTACTGAATGAGCACAGCCTGTAAGTCTATGGCATAAAAGACCACCATGGACACTGAATAGCAACTGCTTTTGATTCCCAGTTCTTCCAGTAGTTTCAGTTTTTCACAGTGCCCACGTGAGAAGGGACTCAGTCCCAGAAAGGCTGGGAGGAGGTCAATGAAGGCAACAAGCAAATGTGGTCAGCATCCACTGTTCAAATCTTGATGACTTGTAGAATGCGATAGAGAAAGTAGCAGCAGTAACAATCCTCCTCTTCATCCTCTCCATTACTGCTTTGCTGCTCTGCACTGCACAGATGAGCTGAGCCCACTGTTTAGTGATTCCTGGTAATGGAAAAGAGGCTAAAGCTGCCTCTGTTTTTTGTTTTTATTTTATTCTTCTATTTTTGACTGAGACATAAAAGGAAAAAGCTCAGTTATTTCTCATTTGTCCCATCTGTATTTATTCATTAATCAGAGCTACTACTGATTGTGCTACCAACTAAGCCACTCAATCCTCAGGGTTCTGTGGGCCTCACACAGCTCTCAAGCAGCAACATTAATTTATCGCAAAGTGGTATAACTGATATTTAAAGGTCAGTATTGGCTCAAATCATTTGTGGTTTTGAGTGCTTAAAAACAACGGCAGCAATGTACATACACAAAGAAAATCCCTGGTCAGTTACTGTAAGTCTAAATGACTGCACATATCAAAAGTGAAAACGTCTTTTGGGAGCTGATATTTCCTTTTTTCTATAGGCAGGAAGCGCTCTTGTATGAAAAACAATTGTGATCTAGTATTTTGTTTTGAAAACCCTGAAATATTTTTTGAGAATGTTTCTTATGTTAGATCACAATGAATGTGTCAAAAAGTTCTAATAGTTTTCTAGATAAACATTATTAACATGAATTGTCTTAAGTCTCTTGAAAGGAAAAAATAATGACATAGTCAGGGAATAATACTCTTCAATTAAAATTTATATACATATAGTTTAAAATATTTTAAATATAATAGCAGAGTGTCAAAGGGCATCATAATTTGATGTAAAGAATGCGGAAAGATGGGTTTTGCTCTTTCATAGCCTTTATGATTTTTAAGGTGTAGACTACTCCTTTCCATTATTTGTATATGTATGTCTGTATGTTGTATATTTATGTATGTGGGGTTATACACCTACATTTCAAGTCTTGTCCTGCAAGTTCAGTTGCAAAAAGAAAAGACTTATGTGATATCTTCATTTCTTCTTTTAATTATATTTAAATGATTTGGTTTTGCAGCCAGGTCTATAAAGTAACTTTAAGTTCCTAAACCAATTCTCTCTTCCAAGGAGCCAAGAGATGAGAAAAAACAGTAGGATGTGTGTGTGTGTTTTCCTCTCTGTGTGTAGCTGTGCATAGTCTGGTGAGTTTCTGCTGTGTTAAAGCCTTGTAACCTCCTGATCAGTAGCTGATTAATAAAATACTAGCAGTATCAACATAACTGCCATTTATAGTGGTTTTCCTGCAGGAATCCCAAAGTTCTTTAAAAAACTCCATTCCTCACCACACATATAGCTTTATTGGACTAATCCAGATTAAGTAATGTACACCACAGACTGTAATGTATCAGCACAAAGATGGCTTCTGCTCCATTTCTCTTGTGTTAAGATGTTCAGCTGCTACCAAGAGTAGGAATATTTTCTGAGGTCTTCCCTCTTTTACAGAGTAATGAGAAATGATTTTTCACAAAGCCCTTTTGTTATGCAGTCCGTAAAATAGAATTCATCAGTTTTCTTTGTAGTGCCTGAGTATCTTTGTCATCCCTTACGCATTCCACAGCTGAAGTCAATTAGAACCTTCCACTGACTTCACCTGATAACACGACAGGGCTCACGATAAGAATTTTTTAAATTTAACCCAGAAAGGAAGGATTAAAGGTTTTTCAATTTCATAACTTCCAGTAAATGCTTCAAACCTTTGAAATGTAAATTCCGTTACTTCTTTTTGTCATTTTGTTTGTACCTTATTCATCACAAGCATCTAGAACGGGACCAAGCCAATTGTCTCAGACAGGCGGTGGAGCGGCCAGTGACTGCGTTAGCTCTGACACAGGTCATGCAGATGTGTCACCCTCCCAGCTGACAAGCTTGTCTGGGTGGCCATGGGGCTGCATCTGGGCACAGAGCTTGGGGCTCCACAAGGCCTGGAGTTCTTGATATTATGCTTGACATGTCAGATATTTGAAATTAATTGTCAAGGAGTTGTTACATGTGTTATTCTGATACTGAGATAAGTGCTGATTTTCTTTGTTGAACTGAAATTGCCATAGGCAATTCAATAATAGCTGACTGTGTAAGTTGGGGTACAAGCCTGATGATACTACTGTGAATCAAAAAGGGTCTGTTCCTGATCTTGGATCAAACTTTCCCTTTTCTTACAGAAGCATGCATGACTCCGCATGGCTTTATGTGAAGATCTCCTATATCAGATCAAGGGATAAAACATTTTCCAGATAGGACAGCTGCTCAGCTGGTGTGAATTAGCATGGCTCTGTGGGAGTCGATAGACATATGAAGGATTAAGAACAGCTCAGGGCCTGGCCCAGCATCATTCTAAACATCATTTCTTAACATAAGCCTTAAAACCCTTTTTTTGACACAATGCCAGGGAAAATACTAGGTAACAGTGTAAGTCTGGCAAAACTTGCTGTTCATTAAGAAAATATCTTACCCTCAGGAATGAGCTGTATAAGCTTCTGCAGACAGCATGATGAATACCATTGGGAAGTGGACGCTGTCTTACCAGGGATGAGTTTTGTGGATACTTGCATTTTATGCATTTGGCATTTGTTTGGCAAAAGGCATGGTTTTTCCCCCAGTGAGTTAGGTGTTGGCATGGTTGCAAACTGGTATTGTAAAGACTGCTGAGATGTAGTCTGGTACACCTAACAGAGGTGCTCAGTAGCCTTAGGCATGTGACAGCGCAGTCTCCCTAAGCGATGTTTTTGGGAGGCACCTGTGTGCTGCATGGGTGCCAAAGACCTGGCGCTGGCTGTCTGGAGGCTGTGGGGCCTCCTCCCTGGGACGTGGCACTGGGTGTCTGGGGCAGGGCCGGGAGCTGGGCCCCAAGGGCCCTGCCCACCCCAGCGCATCCTGTAGCTTTTTGTGTGGTCAGTGTGTCCAGCATCTCATCTCGGTACAGCTCGAAGCTTCGTTTTAGGGCAGATCACGAGCTCTCTGAGCCTATGGGACTCAACATTCAAATGTAAGACCTTATTTTCCACTTTTTTCCAGGTTTAGAAAAAAAAAAAGAAAAAGAAAAAGGCAGAACTCAAGCAGTGACAGGAGCATCTCCTGTTCACATCATGCTTTGTTTACAGCAAACTCACTCAGGCAGATAGCAAGTGCCACTCTATTTTTCACATGCAGTGAGTCAAACTGCTTGCAAATAGCACAGTTTCTCACCAAATGAATCCATCTTCTGGTAGAATGTAGGTTTATCTTTTTTTTTCTTTTTTTTTTTTTTTTTCTAAGAGCTTGTTATTTTAAACTACCTTATATATATTTGTATACTTCTGAAATGCCATCAGGAAGATTTGTCAGCATTTAGTAATTTAAGAGATACAGAAAGGAGAAGCACATTGCAACACTAAAGAGTTACTTGCCCTTTGGACAGGTTTAGTTCATGATAAAATACAAGTTCTGGTCCTTCTGCCAAGAGTTCAAGATTAATTACTTTAAGATGTAGCATAAATAATGACCATTACTTTTAATCTAATACTTGCACTATGCTTTATATGGAAAAAGACCAGAGTGATTGGGCTGGAAAATAGACAAATGTTAAGTTTAGGTCTTTATAATACTGGTATTTTATATTAAAAGCTATGTTGTTTTGCATCTGTGGACCAGCATCCTACTTCTGCCATGCTTAATGTAATTACCTGGATCTAAAGTCTGTAGAAATCCTCACAGTTTTCTGTGATTCTAATATTTTGTTTCTAAGAGCTGTATTTTAAAAATGAAAGCTGGTAAAACATGGGCTAATGATGATATTGATCACTTGAGATCAAGTATTGTCCCATTTATTTAATTGGAATAGTACCTAAAGTTAAATGGGGCTGCCTATGGAATGAAAAGATATACTATGTAAAGGCAACAGCGTGTTTCCCTCTGCGAGTATTATATTCCTTTCAAGTGTTGTTGTTTTTTTACATCTATATATTTTTTCCTTTTAATTGTATTGCCAAAACCATGCCTTTCTATATGCTTATGAAGCGCTGAACACATTTTTAAATATTACCGCCTTATAAAGAATGGCCTCTATTTTATGTGGGAGTAAAAGCCTTTGCATAGTCCAAGTCAAAGGAGAATATTTTAAGAATGTCTCTTTTTTTTCCCTTCTTCATACTTTTAATTTAGATTATGAAAGATCAATTCCTGTTTTATCTCTGCAGCAGGGGAAGAGAGTGAAGGGAGCGGTTTCCTTTTTTGTGTCAATTTCCCTCAGCTTATTTGGGTTTGGATGCTAATATGTAATTTGCTCTCTCTGACAATGTAATTGATGATTACAGTGTCTGCCTCCCTTACTTTGTTGGAGGATCAGAGTCCTCTACTTCAAAAAGACACACATGAGAATCAGGTGCTGTTATATTCTCCATTTAGTAAAAATAGGCTCTTTTTTTTTTTTTTTTTTAAAAAGTAACTTTCTTCTTATGACTTCAGCAATTTGGAAAATAACTTGCATTTAGCATGACCAGAGGGCGGTATGTTGGCTTACATTTTCAGCAATATAATGCAATTCAAAACACTAATAGAGATAGGATAGTAATTATTGATCAAGATACCTCTGAAAATTATTTTATTTAATTGCTCTTCAGTAATTTAGAAGTAAGACACCCTTGTGTTTATTTTTTATTTCTTATTTTTTATTTGCATGTATGAAAGGAAAGGCGTAGGTAAAATAGTGAAAAATCTGCTTGGTTGCTGGCTTTCTTTTCTTTGGAATTGTCTGATGAAAAACTGTTCATGTTTATTTTTAAAGTGTCTACTAGAAATATCCATGCTGACTTAACAGGGCTTTGTGAAATTTTTCTCTAACACAAAAATAAGGGCTTGGGATCTAACACATGTTGAGGTCAGATACTCATCTGGTATAAACTGGTGTAGCTCAAGCTACATCGGGTGTGGAGCTGGCTTGTTTTCTTTCTTTGTAATTGGTACTTGTGTAGAAGTACATCAACTCAAATTGCAAGATTAATTTAAATAACCGGGGCAGAAATGGCAGATCTGATAGCAGGAGGGTTCGGCAATGTAGTGGAAAGTGTGTAGCATTTATTTTACTTTAGGGAAAAAAGAGGCCAAGCACATTTCACTTTATTTAAGAAACCCAACTTTTTAACACTGCTATTATTTAATCAGTGGAAATAGGAAACAGGAAACAAGGTCACCATTTATTTAAACGAGTTTCTGTCCACTGCTAGCCAATGAGCAGTGACTGCCTGAGGTATATTCTGCTTTTCCTTTTTGCAGTGGAAAAGAAGCCTTAGCAAATCCAGGATGTCTTCCTTCTTTCCTTCTGAAAACAAAAGGAAGCTTTTGTATTATGTGCACTCAAGTCCCAAGCATTGGAAATTCTTAGCTTTTTTGCAGGTATTTTAGAGACTACAGCTAGTGAAGCCTGTAATACTGTCATAATTCTTCAAACTAAAGCAGATGATATACCAAGATGATCCTCAACAGTGTCAATCTCTGAGGTTTAGAGATCTGCTTCTAGTTTGCTCTGGCTGTACAGCTTAAGTCATAACAACAGAGCACCTTCAGAAAGTTTGCTTTAGGGGAAGATAAGCGTATGCTGAAATAGTCTTATGATAAATGTGGAGGGAGCAGTGTGTGGGAGGAACTGGGCTGTAAGTTCTGCTCTGTCTGATTCTAGATACTTAAAGTCTCTTGAATTTAAAGCTTAATTCTTAAAGTGAACATTTCAGAGAATGAGAGGGTCTTTCCTTCCTATAAGGGTTACCTCTGTGAATTGTTTTGAGTGTAAGAAAACAACAATTTGGTAAAATTTTATTTCACATAATACAGATAGGTCTTTTGGCTGTATGTATATTGTTTGCTGAAAAAAAACATAGATTTTTTTCATATTGTTTTTCATCCACCAGGCTTCACTTGCATTTTTAGTAATTTTTTAAACTACCATTTGGAATCAAGAACTGGATGAATAAAAACAATGTTTAATACTTTCTTGTTTTATCTTTCTTAGGAAGTTTCAACAAGAGTTTAGGTCTTTGCTCCTCAAAGTAGATAACCATGTGATTCTACTGTACACAAATCTACTGTGATCCCACTTATGTATATAAATTTATGTGATATATATGAAACGGATATCATTTTCTGACTTCTCTTCTGAAATCTATCCCAGAAGCTTGATGTGGCATAGCCCAGACTGTCAGAGTATATTGGCATTGCAAGAGTGGGTGCATTATGTCCACAGTTGGATAAATACACTTTAAAGACAGATTTACAAGTATTGGCTGATGCATTTTTATGACATACTGTACACTTGCAACCCTGTTTTTGCTTATGCACAGTTCTCATTAGTAATATTTTTAATTATTGTGACTTTCAATACTAGAGATATGTTCATAATTTCTTGCAACCATTAGAGCATAATTGGATGATCCTAATTCAGTGTATGGATGAAGAACTGTAATGTAATATAAAATTTCAGGATAAGGTCTCAGAATGAAGTTGGGGATATGAACATCTGAAAATAAATTCTTGTGTGAACATGATACAGAAATGCACCCAAGGTTCAGTGGACAAGATCTGGTAGGTAAGGTTTCTTCCTGTCAGCCATTTCTAACTTTTTTTTTCTTCTACTTTTTTTTTTTTCCTCAATGATAACTGATGGTGTCATTTGAAAATTCACTTGAAAATCTGTTGCTACTAACAGGTATGTCATTTAACAGACTAGAAAGCATATTTAAAGAGACAGTTTTATTAGCTGTTATTCTGTCTTTACACCTCAGCATTGGCTCTGCCTTATACTCTTCATTAATCAAATCCTCTGATACTTGTGTCGTTTGCAATGGAAGTTGACAGATAAATGCCCATTCAGGAACTTGATTCTGATTACAACAGGCAAGTGAGTTCCCTGTGTTCAGTGATAAGGACATGGGCTGTTCCTTGAAGAAGGACATGTAGATTACATATATCCTAGCTAGTTACATAAATTATTCCCAAAGGAAGGCCTTTGTCTTACCGGTCACATCTAGCAAAAATCACTGTGAATACTACATTGCTAAAGATAAAATTCAACACCTCAGTTGTGCAACATATATTGACAAATACACGTTTTTCTGCTAAGTGTCCTGAATGAGAAAATAGGTTTCATGTTAACATTATTTTGAATAGAGAAAGGGATTAGAGATTAAGAACAGAACAAAAATGTGGTTGCCAGGAGTAAAGGATCCTTCCAGTGATTTCACCATATCACAAAAAGGCAGTGATTAATCTGCTTTTACAGCTTTTCCCAGATGTCCGGTGCATGCTGCGGGGTTTTGCACTCAAGAATATGATGAGATGCTAATGAGTTTACAGCTTTTGGGAAACAAAGCAAAAATATTTCTAGATGCCAGGAACATCTATCATTTACAGACTACCAGAAAACAGCAGAATTGCCCCATCCCATTTGCAGTGTTAATTTACTGTAGCTTTCCTAGCAAGAAGACCTATCATTAGATGACATACAATTTCTACAATTAGCTGGTTAAGCAGCATTTCTTTGTTAAGTAGCATAAAAATGATATGTTCAGGAACAGCACAATAGATTTTCTTCTAAGTGGCTACTCCAGGGAATAGTATTTGTCCTAGAACATAAAGGTCAATGATAATTGAAGAATGCCAATAATGGTCACAGCCACTACAAAAATTCATATTAATCTGTTAGATCATTTCATATGTTCTTTCTCCAGTAATATCACAGGAGGGGACAGTTCCATAAGTCAAATTCTGTAAATAGGACTGTGCTCGACCTACCCTTCAAGTACTTGGCTTGTAGAAAGAAATAAGTTAAATTACTAGATTTATTCTGTAGTATATTTCTTTCTAATTAGCATTTGTAATATAGGTGGAGGTGGAGTCAGTAATAGTAATAGGTGGAGTCAGTTAGCAACCAAAACCCTGTCACAATGCAGAGAGATGCCTTTATTTGTGATCTAGGGAACAGTAAAGATGAGCAATATGTTGGAGTACAGCCCTAGGAGAGTATAATGCATCAACGTTGCTGGCCTGCATTATCTGTAACTACTAACTGGATGGAGGTGTTATGAGAAGGCTAAAAGTGTCCAAGTTGCTAGAGGAGAGTTTCTTCCCTGTGTGCAGGGGAAGGCCTTAGTAGTTGTCATGGGCATGAAGGGACAAAAGACACCTGGAACTTGGAAGCTCTGAAGGTGGGATTACTTGGCACTATGAAAATATGAGTTTTCAGTGTGCAAGGAAATGAAGAAAATAAATGAGTCTTGCTCCTCCTGCTGGGAGCCCAGCAGCATTTCTGGTGTTGGATTGTACTGAATCTGAAGCATCTGAAAGGGCATCTGAAGTACACATATGATTGTGAACACAGTATTGCAACATGCATTTCTAGTATTGACGCTTTCATGACTTTTCTTGAAAATGCATACTTTTAAAATGGATATCCAATTCCTCTGGATAAAAATGTAACCTAGAATATGATATCCAATCTCTCATTTTTAATGCAACAATTAATTCAGACTACTCACAATTTGATATAATTGTGTTATATGGCTTTCCTCTACAAACAAATTTTCTTTGCTTGATATATCTGGTGGACAATGAATTATTTTCTTTTTAAAAATAAATATAAAAAGTCATTTTTCCAAAGGAAGACATTTTCCATGATCGAGCAGGATTTGCTGACTTGGGAGACTGTAAGTTTCCCTGGAAAGAGGTATAGATGGTGAGAACAGACTCAAAGCATGCTAGCAGGTGTTTTTTCCTCCAGTCATGTAAACATAAACCTGGTGTTGGTTTAGTATCGGAAGTCAGATTTTTTTTTGTTTCTGTTTCACTGCATTTGTTTTACTTTCTGTCTACCTATTTGAATGTGTCTGCTCATTTCTGTATCATGTTGTGCCATATATGCAAATTTGTATCTATCAATACTGTGTGCTGATGCATGATACATCCTCTGGTTAATTGCATTCATAAACATAATACTGTCTTGCATCCAATTTTCTCCTCTGTTTTTCCTTTAAAAAACGAACGCATATGCTGATTGACATTTTTTTTTTTCCATTATAGGTGGGCTGAATAGGTTCAGAAACATTTGGGTACAACCTGCTAGTAGAGTCAATGTTTTCCTTTCCAAGAAGCTGTTTTCCAAATCTAAATAAGAAGTATTTTTAAATACTGTTGAAATTTGGCTCTACTGACTGCTGGATGTGGAGTTGTTCCCCTGAACTACCTTGGGAATGACAGTATGCTAGCACTGTTTCTTATACCTGCAGGTATATATGATGTAGCGTTACCAATTAACTTTCATTGTGGCTTTCAGTGTTATTAAAGCACAGCATAGCAGAGATGGTGTAGGATTCAAATTCTTTACTTTTTTTTTTTCTTAAAGAGGAAGTTATCACTTCAGATTTAGAGCAACCACAGACTTGATCCTTAAATGTACAATTCATCCAAGAGCACTTCTCTGTTGCTAAATTAACTGATGGGTGCAGAGGTCTCTGATGGCATTAGAAGCCTGTGCAATATGGCACAAGTTAGAGATGATGTAAATAGAGACCTCCACAGTGGAAATAATAACTCAAAAATGAAGAACATTATTATTTCCGTAGTGAAAGCACAGTAGAAGAAAATGTAATTAGCTTGCATTACATTGTTTGGAAATTGGCCTATGAATGTTCCATAACATAAGGATGTAAAGTTCTGTCTGTGTGCTGCCATGCAGAAATAACTGAGCTAGATATGAACAAGGCAGGCAATGCCTTTATGAGGAGTGGCATTCTGCTGAAGCATCAGAACAGGATGTTACGTAGTGGGTGCACATATTTTTATTTTTTATTTTTATTTAAATTTTATTTATTTATTATTTTTTTTTTCTTGATAAGGAAACAGCTCAAAACTAGCTCAGATATTTATTTCTGAGCTATGCTTCCTGGACTTTATAGGATTTGGCATTCAAGAGGCCACAAAATCTTCCACTGACATGTGTCCATATACCTGTGTTTTTTTTGAAGATCTTATGATTGTTAGCACAAATTTACTTGTGCTTGTACAGTTAACACGTTTTAGCCTGGAATTTCTGGGACCCAAATATGTATAAATGGTCTGTGGCATGACTATGTGGGTGTTCTGGGCGCACCAAGTAATTCTGGTACTTGTCCATGTGTTGTACTTTCTGTGGAAGTCAAAGCCAGTTGAATAGCTTTATAGAAGTGTCAGACTCCCCCTGTGTGCACCAATAAGCTGTATAAAGTGTGCTTGGTAGGTATATTCAGCACTTCACACTCGGGTCAGTGCTACAACGTTGGCCTTGTGCCAGTTTAGACATCTACAGTAGGTTCTGCTTTGTGATAACTAAACATCTTGTTTAGGATTTCTGTGTGCTTTAGACAAAGCAGTAAAATAAGTTGAATCCTGCAATTTGTCTGTACACAGGCAGTAAATATATTCATTTTTTTTGGTAGAAACAATAGTTTGGGTACATGTAAAGGGATCCATAAAGATGTCAGACATTCAGGAATCTATGATAAGGGTGGAAAACCTGGACACATAGTATCTTTGTTTAATAATTCAGGTTCCAATAATAAGCGTTTAAGTAATGCCTTTTCATTCAGGTGTGTTGTAAGAATTCACAAGTAATCTAAATGTATTAAACAAAATGTTTAGGGGCAGACCTGAACTTTTGCATAATTCGTAAAAGATTTTGATCCTACTATGTGCATTTTTAACACTACTGGAAAGATTACTCTCTTCATAATAAACATGAAAAATCCATCCTTCCCATCTGAAATAGAATAACTGACTTTGAAGCCAGCAGTGGACATTATCATATACATACTATTTGTCAGGAGTGTTCAATTTACCAGTGCTACATTAAGCAATGGATATGGTGAGAAACTATTGAGTCAGAATCCATTGTCACATTACAAACAGGGTTGACACAATGGCAGAAATACAAAAATGTTCAGGTTGTGCAAGTTGCATAAAAATGTGCTACAAAGCAAAACACACCAACAAAAAACACAACCCACAAACAAACAAAAATCACCTCAAAACACCCAAAGTAGTAGACACAGGAGAATCCCAGCAGAACAGAGCTGTAGGAAATCAGTCTTTTTTTTTGTTTTATTGTTTACATGGGTACTGTTTTTTTTTGTTGGTTTTTTGTTTGTTTTGAAGGTTTCCATCAGTAGCGGCACAAGAGAGACTTTTTCCCCATAGATTTGACTCTGAAATACAACTGAGTGAGATAATCAGAGGCACCAAAAATAGCAAAAAGAGATTCACAGTGAAAGTTCTTGTATTCCTCTTACAGCTAGAGTGGTAGTGAAATGATCATGGAACATGATCCAGAGAAAGCTGTGCTAGACCAGTTCATTTTGGCAGCTACGTCTGGATTGATTCCAGAGCAGCTCATCTTTTATTCAAAGAAAATTTGAAAAGGGATTTGACTTGGCATAGTAACTCATCTATAGAACAATGAAAGCAAAAAACTAAATAAAAATAAATGCAACAATAGAGAAGAATAAAGGCATGTCAAAACAATAAGCCACACTTGAAAAAAAAAAAAAAAAGAAAAAAAACACAAAACCTGCATGAAATTGACAAACAGAAAGGAAGATGAAATAATAGGAAAAATAATGGGAAAAATAGAATAAATGAAAAAAAAGCAAGTAGGAAATTACGCATCAGAAAAAGATGTGCAATTGAAAGGAAAAAGAAGAAACCATGTGGAGAGAGCAAATAAAGCAGAACAATATTGAAAATCAATTTAAAGGTGAAAAATATATGCTTTGTTGGGGGGTTGTTTCCCTTGAAAGAATTTAAAACAAAATTATATATTGTCTGAGGTCTACACTGAAATAGTTTAGTTTTATTCAGTAATTTATGGATTTTTTTTTTGTCTATCCATTAAGGAAAATAGTTCTATCATTTAATAATGGCATTTAAATCTGAGATGGTTAAAATACGCAGTGAACTCCTGGCTGTTTTTAACAAAGTTTATGCCTTGGAAATCACAGAAATTAAACATTTTAAATAGAGATGCGCATTATTTTTAATACTCTTATCATAATGCAAATCATTAGTCTGTTTCATGGCAGTTATTAAAATACTGTAAATGAGGTGAAAATTAATGAATGAAGTAACAAATAAGCAAAATCTGAAGATCCACTTTATCATCATAAATGTGAAATCTTGCCGTCTCAGTTCCAGACTTTCAACCTCTGTCTTTTGCTGTGTAATTGCTCTCTGTGGTCTCTCTCTTTCAGTAAAGTTAGAGTTCACTAGTTGCAGCAGTAACGGCAGCTTAGCGTGGATTGGGAACACTTTTGTTTCAGTGCCAGGAGAAACCTTAGCCACGGCAGCATAAAACTAAGCACAGGTAATTTAGCCTGCATCTAGGTGGATTATGCAGCTTACTCCGAGCTCCCCCATATCCTGGCCAGGCACAGGGTCAGAGGATCACAGTATGGGGCTACTGAACTGGCAGCGTTTGCTCCAGAACTGAACTTGGAACTGGCTGCTTGGAGCAAAATTTGGGAAATTACAGCTACTGTGAAGCAGAGAGGTAAGTCTGTTATCATGGGTTTTCAGTGCTTTGCTATTCTAACCTAAGAATTCTAAAATAGTGCATTCCAGTTGACTAGTAAAGTGCCAACTCATTTGGAAAAGGCTGCTCTTTGTCTCTGCAAACACCTGCTCTTTTACAGATCCAATAGGGATAAATGCTTTATCTGAAGTCTGAGCTCACTTAGACTTGGAGGGAAAGCCTCCGTGAAAAAGAAGGTTGCCCAAACCATGGACACTCTTCCTGGAATAGTGAAAGTGTAGGATCAGAAAATGCTTGCAGAGGGCTTAGACCTAAAGCAATGTTTATATAAAAATGGCCAGCATCAGAAGTTGTGAGAACTTTCAGACTGGATCTAAGAAATTCATCTGCACTGGGCAGCTAATTTGAGGGAAATGAGAAGTTTCTATTGGGGACTAAATTTACTGTATTTAAAAACCAGAATAAGAGAAAAGAGAGAAATGATATTTGATATTATTTCATACATACTTCACTGCAAATGTTTCACTGTGGAAGGTTATGTTACATCCTGTGCTTCTATTATCTTTTTGAAAATCATTTTGTAAATTATACTGATATTTGTAGTTAGGGATTTGAACACTCCTTATATTGCAAGCAGTTCTGTAACTTCACTAGGTGATAGTGCAAGCAAGCTGAGAGATTAAGTACAGCTGTTTGCCTTTTTGTAGATACTAGAACTGTGCATTTGTGCAGA
Source organism: Cygnus atratus (assembly GCF_013377495.2). Taxonomy (NCBI): domain Eukaryota; kingdom Metazoa; phylum Chordata; class Aves; order Anseriformes; family Anatidae; genus Cygnus; species Cygnus atratus. The sequence continues at coordinate 16,891,207 of NC_066374.1, forward strand.
TGCTGGAGTATCATAAATTTGGTCTGTATCCTTCCCACTGAACCTTATAGGAATTGTGCATGTATGCATAAGATACAGCAGACCTCTAAAGACAATTGTGGTTTTCTGCTGGTGGGCCATGGCTGGAAGTCCATTTGATAATGTATTGAGCATCCGTTTGAGGATCAGTAAGGAATGAACCCACTCCCATCCTCTTGAGTGCTTCATACAGTTTCTCTGACAGTCAAATAAGAGGCAGGTTGCTTTTCCACTTGTTACAGGATCGTTTGCATTTTCACTGTTAGAAAATAAGGCGATTTCTTTTCCATATCAGGTTAAAGCTTTATTGTCAAAAGCCAAATTGTACTTCTCTTGAACATATACAGCTTTATAATACTTTTTTTTTTTTTTTCCTAAAGTTGTATTCTGTCACCATGGTGGAATTTAATTTCAGGGCACCTTTCAACTGTAGAGCAACTGCACCTTGCCTTTATTCTGGATCAAATGCTTGTCACAGACAATTAAAACAATGCAGAACGTACCTTGAGGTGCGAAGAGAAGCCTTCTCGACCATCTTATGATTTCAGCAACAATGCTGGCATGAGTTCCTGCCATGTCCAGAGCCATTCATTTCTGTGTCATGCTATGGCACAGTGCTCCCTCCTTTATATAAACACAACTGGTTACGGAGTCAGGTTACGAATTGGATCAGCAAACTCATCTGGGTTAAAACAAATAAAAAAACTATGAATTAAGTGGAAGGGGAGCACTTATAGTAGGTGTTGCTTCTGAAATCCTTCTGTTTTCAGCCACATGTTTCACTTTGGCTTACTAGTTCTTTGGGCTCTGGGATAGCATCCATCATCACTCTCTCTAACAGCATGTTATTTAAAGCTTAAGACCCTTGCAAGATTCCTAATCTTCACCTATATCTTCATGCCTGGTATCACCTGGTGGCCCATTAATACACACTTGTGCTTTCTGTAGCACCTGAACAGTGCAGCTTCTCGCCCCAGCATAAGCGTCCCACCGGTGATTTTTGTATCTCACTACTGCTGAAGTGATGTTTCTATTGTTAAGAGTGTTAATTTAGTCATCCAATCACTAACTTTTTTTTAATAATATGGTCTCAAAAGCAAGTAATATAATATGTGGGCTTAATAAATACCTTTCTAACCACTAAGCACAGCAGAAAAAAATAATGGATATATACAGAAGAAAAACTCCATCTAGGTTCAAATCTTGTTTCCATTTGTTAGCACTCTATAGGATGTTTTGAATCAGACAGTGGTCCTCAGAGAACCCAGGATTTTTCTGTATCTTATTAGGCTCTGTCTGCTCTTCTGATTATGGTAGCTGTCTTCTTGAGTGCAAGCGATAATTCTGCATATAAGCATGACTGGACTGTAAGATCTCTAATGTCACAGCCATATGGCATTTAAAAAATATAACCTGTTATGAGTTTGGAGGAACCCATAATACTCGTTCAGAATTCTTTCCAGAGAATCTCTGTTTTCATACTAAACCCAAGTTTTTCAAACACTGACAGCCATAAAAAGCTCTCATCCAAAGCCAGTCAATACAGTAAAGTAAAAGTCTTAAACATTTGGGCAGAAACATGTGAAGGATTTATGAAGTCAAATAGAGAGATACATAAATATAAAAGTCTTACAGTCTGACAAATCACTGGAGATTTGTAGGTTGGACTCTACTTTATTAAACTAAAATTTAAAAAGCTTCTGAAAGTATGTTCTGGTCTCTTTGATCCATTCCCCCTATTCAGATGAGACGAATGGTTTGTCTAAGTTTTGCTGAATGTTCAATATAGGCATTTTTATAGGCTACACAGACAAAGTGAACTATAAACAACTTCATTAATAATTACATAAAAATTATTCCCGTGTAAGCAGATTCTTCCCCATCCACACTCATTCTGGTTATTGGGAACAATGAAGCGTTCAATTAGCTCAAAAAAATTGCTACTTATTGTGGTGGGAACAAGATGCAGATTGCATTAGGGTGGCGTTTCATCTTATCTGTTAGAGCTTCTGGGATTATTCTTTCCTTCTCCCATTTCAAAAGGAATTCATTATGCCATGATGTACAGCAGGAGTACACCTCCCTTTATAAAATGATTAAGCTGCTTTACAATTAAAATTGCTGTCTTTTGTCCTGTTGCTGTTGTTTATAAGTGAGAAGAAAAACAGAATTCTAAGTAGAATTGTTGTAAAGTACGTGATTCTTCTCCAGGAATATATTTTCCAGTTTCTTATAAAGCACTGATGTTGCTCTAGTGTGTATTATTAATCACATATTTTATTTATCTCAGAATAGTAGAACCCCTCAGTTGGGACTGGGAGTCCTGCTGTCTGGTTGCTGCACACACATGTAATAAGAATAAAAAAGGACCCTACGTGAGTCTGTATAGAAGGTTACTATCAACATATTTACGGGCCTCCTTTCTGCTAGCCTCTTGAGGCAACAGCTTCATTCAAATTTTGTGAGCAGCATTCTTTCACTGTCACAAAGTCCATATGGAGCAATTGCTACATCCAATTAAACTGTAATTATTAAATGGCAATGGATTTTGTTAAAAAAAAAAAAAAAAAACACTGAGAGAATTCCGTTGTCTTGTGGTAATTTGTTTTGCATTGCAGCCTGCTTGATAAGTGGTGTTAATCTTTGTATTGATTCTTTATGGCATCATAATCCAATACACAAAGAAGAGCTTAATTTGTAGGATCATACCAGAGGAGATCCTAAAGGGAAGTTCAGTAATTGCTTTCTGCTTCACAAGGCTTTTGTAAGTGGAACTCTACTAGAGGTTTCACACTTTATACATCGAGCAGTTGAAGGCGTTACGAAGAAGATAGAGATTAAAATAGTTATAACATGTTGATGGTAGTAACCTCTCTTTTTTTTCTTTTTTCTTTACATTTTTTTCTTTTTTTTTTTCCACTCAGCTAGGCCAAAAGGTAAAGTAATATGCACCCAATAGCTGGGATGTGAAAGAATGCCTTCTGAGGCTGAATCCAGGTGAATCTGAGATTATATTGGTGGTTACAATGCATCAGCAGGGTTAGATTGGTATTACATATATATATTTCTTTTTTCTAGGATAGATAAATAGTAATCAAAATATGATTTGAAAAAAAAATTATAAAAATATATAAAAGTTTCAAACTGAAAAAAATCATAAAAAATATATAATATAAAAGTTTCAGACTGAAAACCTCTGGATTACTTGATAGAGTGTGTATTAAGGTTTAATAAATGGAGTAAAAAGAATTAAAAAATAGATCACATCATCAGAATGTGGAGATATATCCTAGAAACTGCTGATGTTAAAATGGACTTCAGAGAATCATTTTCAATACTAATTAAACATGATGTGGTAGCAAATGGATTAATTTTATAAGGAATATCAAGAAAGAGCAAAGTATGCCAAGTCAAAAACTGAAAGCTGGCCTCAGTTCAGTTACTCATTCCCATGTTCTGTTGAACACTTCATTTTGGCTGTTGACAGGATAGAGAATAACAATGGCTAAGATGCATTGCATAAAAAAAATCAATGTACTGATTTCTTCATCTCATACACTGTGTATGATGAATGCATGCCACACACTGACTACAGGCAACAGATGCACTTTAATTCAGCATTAATTAAGAGCTGATATTGAGATTATTAAAACTGAACTATATTCTGATGACAGTTTTTTATTAAAAACAAAACAAAACAAAGAGGTCTAAGATATGAAAAATTCAAGGGTTAGTAACATCTTAAGTTAACCAGCCATTTCTGTAAAGGATTATTCTTTTTATTTTATAAAAAGAGTGGCAATAAATAGTAATGGCAATAAATACAGTCTTTATTAGTAATGTGGCATGTCAATGTGAATGGTAAATACATTATCAGGTTTGGAAATGTGGTTTGTTAATCTTAACAAACAAATTTAAGAGTAATGATAAAAATCTATCACACCTTTTTTAAGATTCATTCTAACTGCATCTGAATATCACTAACTGCTGTTCTTGGGCACAGGAGCCCTCTCTGCAAGGAACAGAAACATCAAGAACAATACCTATATCATTTTTGGATACTGCTTTGTCAATGTGTCTGTTCTGTAATCTGACAAAGACTATTTCTAGGAACAAAGTGCAGTTAGTTTTCTGGCCTCATTAATTGTCAGCCTTCTAATGAGGTGCCCAATGTGTGTTTGAACTGATTTTTCTGATACAGATTTTTGTTTTCTCAGAGCTGGACTGAATTCAGTCCGCTTGCTTTCCCAGGCAAAATGATTTCCTGCTAGTGGTTTTAAATCAGTGTTATACTGAGAAATATTTGCAGTTGTAGTCTAGAGGAAATCGGTATAGTTTTTTGAGGACCTATTTTTCCACAGCATTTTAAAAAATAAATGGAATTCTAAAATGATTTTAGTGTAAGCATAGCATTGCTTTGTTGGAAGATACAGTTTATCAAACATCATCATTTGTGTTATGCAAGACTTGGTACCACCTGGGTCTTCGTATGACCTACTGAAAAGATACTCTTGTATCGATGTGTTCATTCACTACTTATAGTTGTTTTTTGCAACTTTCCAATTCCATTTTTGTTTGTTTTTGTTGGACAGGTTTGGCACAAAGGAGAATATTGGTTGATAAAGTGGAAGTATAGTTTGACAGAGGAATTACTCTGAATTAGACATACTAAGTTGTTACCAACAGCTACTAATTAGGTGTTTTCTGTTTTATTTCCTGCTCTCGGATATTTTTCTTTATTTCTTCATTGGATAACTTTCATTCAGAGACTGATGGCTACTCTATAGTAAATAAATCATACCTATGCGTGCAGATGTATATTAGACACCTAACATACATATATTTTTTCATACGCTATAATCTTAATTTTTTTTCCATAGCTCTGCTATTACATTTTTTGTATCTTCATTAATGAGAAATTTCAATTAAAATGGTGTAATACAATAATTTATTAATTATCATTGAAAGTTTTATCCTACAGCAGTTAGTGTTTTTATAAGTGACTTGAGGTAATTGTAGTAGATTCAGTGTACCCTGTAGCAATTCTGCATTTTCTGCATCTCCCACAGAGAGAGTGAGAGCATTTGTGGCTTTCTCCTGCTAACATACAGATTTGTTAAAATACAAGAAGAGTGGTTGTGCACACATTGTATACCATTCACTACAGGAGGAATTATGTAAGTTTATAGCTGAATTTTTGACCAAAGCATACCAAAGTATCACAATGATCTATGACGGATTAGATTTTTTAGATCGGGGTGGTGGTGGGGGGAAAGGCCATCTGCACCTCTCACCTCTCCTACGAGGTGAATCTCTATTCCTGGGAGTGCTCAAATTTGTTTCAGTTCAGGAAGGATGGGATCTGGAATCTGTCGTCATAGCTGGGTTTGTACAATTTACGGGAGAAGGAAGGTGAGGAGGGTGTGAACAGCTACCAGCTCCGTGAGAGGGGCACAGCGGGGCTAGGCTGAGCGTGAGAGTGACCATACCCTCATGCACTAACGGGATCAGGCCCCAGCAATGCTTCGTGTAACCACGGCTTGCCCCCAGGGCGTGTTCTCAGCTGCAGCCTTCCTCCTGCCTATTTGTTTCTCAGCTGAACAGAAACTTGTTACCGCGTATTTTCAGGCATGTTTGTTTCCCTGCATTTAGGTATTTCCTTGTCAACTCGTGCTCTCTGGAACATAAGTGGTTAACTTCATTTTGCTGAGCAATGGCTTTATAGTCATATCAATGCTAATGATGTTATGTCAAGGGTGCGGAGTTGAAAGAAAATGGCAAGGATTTAACAAACTCATCTGATTTTCTGTGACTTCCAAGTCAAAGTCTCATCATGAGATGCAAAAGGAGGAAATGTCACTTGCATGGTAATTTCATCTTAAGTCAAATGTGGGTTCCAACTATTTTTAGCACATAGTTGGCAGAGCAAAAACACTTAGGAGATTATTATGGACTATCTTCTTGTCAATATTTCATTTTCAGGATTTGGTTATGGAGCTTCACTGTTTTAATTTTCAGCACAGTCTGATCTAATCTGAGTTTCTTTTCCTTTCCCCACATGCACATAGCTTCTTAACGCCCCTGGACATAACACAACTGATGCAACTAGATATATAGAATGGAAGAAGCAGCAGCCAGTACTATGTTATTCCAATTATATTTCTAGTTCCACCTGCATTTTGGGGCAAGAAGTAGACATAGACTCAGGATACATCATGTAAGAGATTACCTGTCAGGACAGATGCCTCTAGGACTGCCATGTGTACGATGTCATCCTTCTGACAGACAGTGAAGGCAGGACAAATACAGTTTTTCTCTGAAGCAGAACTGTAGGGCAAAATAAAGTGCACTTGCCAACAACCAGTATGAAGGCAAAGTAGAATCAGAATAATTAAGGAACAGTTAGGACTGTCATTTTGTTTATAGCTTGGCAGACTGATGTTGTATCTTACATGTCTCAAATGCAGCTTTCACCTTTGCTCCCATTCAACTGGGATGTTTCTCAGAGAAAACAGATCAGCAGTGACACTGTTCTTTCCCTTCAAAGAATATTTCACACCACTGTAGGGTCTGGTGGCACGGAAATGTGCAAATCCATGAGAAGACGGCCACATTTGCACTTTGGGCTCTCACTTGTTATTTGGAGAGTGGCTTCTCTGGAAATGTCTGAGCAGCATGCTGCAAAACAGCAGCTGCTGCCTGAACTCCCATTCATTTCATAGTTGTATGAAACATCCAGAACACTTCTGAAAATGTAGTTTCCAGTCTGAGGAAGGAATGGAATGCTTCAACATCTGCTTTTTTTTTTGCTTTGAAATTGTACCATAAAATCAGACAGTGGCAATATCTTGAAAATGCCTTTTACTGAGCAAAAATGCTATACTATTTTCATTAATATTTTTTGTTTAAAATATGTCTTTGGCAGCTCTTGTAGCAAGCCTTCCATAACTGCTGTTGAAGAATAAAATTTCTATTGCAAGAAAGCCACTGAATTGAATTCAAAAGTCTAGTAGGAAGGGCCAGAATGTGTTGGTAGCTGAACTGTGAATCATTTAAATGTCTGAAAACCCCTTGTTCTAATCCGCATATGAAAAAAACAAACAAAACAAAACATAAATAAATGCCTTTGTGGATGAGTTGTACATTTGCTGTAGTTTCATAGAGTCTTACAGATTTGGGAGTTTTCTAATAGTTCTTGAATCTGTTTGACTCTCATGAGGATAACATACTTCTGCCCAAGCATCTTTGTAGGATTCGTAAGTCACAGGTGATTCTAAGAGAAGATGAACAGGAAGGGCCATCATCTGAAACGGGAAAGTTCATGATTAAAGCCTGGGAAATCAATTCTTTGGCAGAGACATTACTACTGAGAATCATGTACCTTCCTGAGATCTGCAGTGTAATTTTCAGGTTATAATTTAGGGTGAAAGAAAGAAAATGTGAATTAAACCTAAGCACAAGATCCGGGAGATGTTTTGAACATGGTAGCTATTAATTCTTTACAGAAAAGAAGAAATAAGATAAAGACTTTAATTGCCTCTCTTTGGGGTGCATTTGACTTTCCCCCTCTGTCGCAGCATGACATTGCTTGTTTTCTGGGCAAGAGTCAGACCACCTGTGCTTTCAGCAATGCAATTTCCAGTGAAGCTGACTGAGAAGAACCACTGTGGCTTTAAAATTAGTGTCGTCTTATTTGTCTTTTCAAGTTCATTTATGTCAGTTGCCACCAGAGCCAGAGTGCAATCTCTCTTTAATCATTTCTTCATTCCCCCTTGAATGGTCGCGGTATAGCCGGCTAGAAGCTGAGATGAAAAACTCCACTTAATTTGGTTGCCTTTCATCAGGAACTTCGCTTACTACAGAGCCACTCTATTAGACCACAGATGTCAAGGCAGCTCAAGACATTAGCTGTCAAAGTAACTCTCCATAACCACCTGCTATTTACATGCAAAACATGCCTCCCTGTTGAGACTGAAACTGTAAACACATTTCTAGGAGAAAACTACTGGCTTAAGCTATGACAGAAACTTTCTCTTTTTTGCTTTTATGTGATCTGGAAAAAAAAAATCCCTTGCTGTCAAAATGAATACAAGAAGCCCCATTTGGGAAGAACTCTTATTGCTTTAAATGCTTCCACAAAACTACTTTGATTTTACTTTTGCAAAAAGGTTATAATTTATTTGTCTCTCTTCACTCCTGTCTACCCCATAGCAACTATGATTACATACAAACAAAATCTTGCCTGCGGTATGACAGAATCACTGCTTCTGCTGCAATACTAATAGGTGATTATTTATACCTTTGCGCTAATTCAGCTCTGCAGAGCGATGCTTTAGAAGGTCAGCTCCTCATCCATCTGTGGCTGTTTGCCACTCAACTGAACGTATGAGGTGTTTTTTTTCTCCAGATCCACAGAACAGCTCTCTGCATATAAGATAAACCTTTTTGTTTCTTCGTCCTCAATTAATTCCTTCATCCTGAGGATGTATTAAAAAATAAGACTTATTCCCCTGGTAGCATAAGACTATGGCCTGAAACTCCTGACAGGATTAACACCTTTTGGTGATCCGTGGTCTAGAGAAGTTTGCTAACACCATATGGATCTGGGTAGATACTGTGTCACAGCTTCTGCTAATGAAACTGGTTGAAGAGTGTAGCTTGATTAAACATGCCTAGGTCAGGGGCCATTTAATGTTTTAAGTCCCTATTTATGACAGTAACACAAATAAAGTAGTGGTGTAACTCCAAAGTTGTGGAAGTAAGCAGAGAGCAAATATGGACCTATTAGCTTCTGCAAACATTATTATATTTTCTTAAAAATGCTAAAGTGTAACTTCAGTGAATGTGTAAGACAGGTCATTATTCCAGAATTTCAAGATCTCCTCCTGGCTTGAGAATTAGAGGTGTATTTGAAGGCAGTAGTCACTGCATTGGCATCAGATGGAGTTTCATCAAGATTAAATTTATTCCAATACGTTTAGAAAGGAATTATTGCCACAGAAACATTACGCTTGTCTAATATTTTTTCATGTTAATACAGAGCCCAAAAGTCTGGGTTATGTCAGGCTAAGATGGTGGTTTTAATGTAACAACTCTCTGAGCTTGTTCATCCTTTGTTCTTGTATGTTCTGAATTTCAACTCCTCCTTGAAACTGAGAGGGGACATGGGGAAGAGCATATGACTGTATTGCTAGAAAGAAATCTGAGTATGGAATCCAAAGCAGACAACTTCTTAACGAAATAGAGGATATTTCAGCTATGCAGAACTCAGTTTGTGCAGAAAGATAGATTAGGTGACCTATTAGGAGTTTTTCCATTTCTGATCTTATGCTTTTGAGAATACAATACTTGCCACCAGTGCCTGAAAGTCATTATTCCAATGTTCCTTTTCTGCTGATGAGAGAAACGCCCCTCAGAGATTTCTACACATTCTTGGCATCTAAGAGATGGCAAATTAGGCAGGGAAAATGGGAGTAAGTTAAAGGATATTGTAATGCCTAAATGGAAAAATAATGGAGTTCCATATCAGAATATCCCATCTACCTACAAAATACCCTGAAAGGTTATTCTGGTATGACTTTTCTGACTCATTTTCCTCCTGTGTGTATTATGAGTAGAAAATGAAAATGATAAAATAAATTTCAGGGTGTGTAAATGAAACAGCAACCAGTAAATTAAAACAATCAGTTGTGGAAGTGCTACTGTGCAGATGTTTCCAGCTAGCTGCTGCTGCCACAGCCCTAGGAGAAGGTTGTCCTTGCTGGGTGTCAGAGGGCAGGCTGCCCTGGTCCAGGGGGAAATCCGATGGTGCCTGTGGGTTTCTGCAGCAGCAGAGACTGCAAAGCTGGGGCTGCTCCCAGCAAATCCTTCTGTGGACTTATTGCCAGAGGAAGCCATGAGGAGTACAGACTTAGTCAAGGCTAAATAACAGTGACAGGACTGTGCACCCCAATTAATAGTCTGAATACAGAAAGATAAATATTGCAAACCTAGCCGTTTGTTTCCAGTTATATCTTTAAAATAAAAAAGGTGGGGGTGTTTTCTCTGATTTATTAACAGAAGAGGAATCAGGAAATACACCTCTCCGTTCTGACACTGCATGTGTTATTTACTGTGGCATCTCTTAGCACTGAGAAAGCCAAATGCAGAATAAACCCTAAAGCTAGAGATGCTCAAGGTTCCTTGCAATGAGGTAGGAAAAGAAAAAAGAGGTAAAAGCTTTCAGGGATATTTCCAACTGTGAACATGCTTTTGGACTTGTTTTGGAAGTAGCTATGTGAAACTGTAAAAATAAGTATTGTACACATACATGGTGGAAATACTGAATGGTTTTGCTGCTAAAACTGAGACACTTTAGTAATATCATTCTGAAAAAATAATTACTTAAATTTCAAAGATAGAAACTTGGAGTGGCACAGTAGAGGCTCAAGTCCATTGTACATGGCCTATATATTTATTAATAAAGTTTTAAAGTGATAGGTGCTTTGAATTGCCCGATTCTCAGCCTACACTCTTTCAGCCTCGTGCTAGCTCTAGGTGTACAGTTGGAGCCAGTGACCGAGTTTCACCTCTGTATCCTCAAACAAAAGCTGAACCTCACAGGTGCAGCTGAGATTGCATCTATGACAAAGGCCAGGACTTCAGGAAGTTCTACAGAAGGACTTTGGGGTTTTGTTTGTTTGTTTTTTTAATGATTGGATAGATATTTCTTTAAACAAGCGGTCTCTTGGACTCCATTTACCTAGCATTCACGTCTGTATTCCTGACAAATAATTTCTGACGTGGGTGAGGGCTCTCCATATCCTCGTCACAAGAAGGCATTCCACAGGGGCTCAGTATAACTTTTTGGGCTTTGTGTAATCTCCTTTCCCAATAATTAATTCAATTATTGACCTAACCCATCTTTTAATTCTAGTTTCTTATTGTAGAGGACTTCTATGTCATAGCTTCACTACTATTCATAATTTTTATAACACATAGCTTCAGAGCTATTCATTGTAAAAACATAAAAGATCATCAAAGGCTTTTGATTACTAGTCTTTGATAGAGACTAGAGAAGTTGGCAAGCAGATGGATTTGGAGATGATAGAGATCAGCCTTAAATATGGCTTGCTGCAATGAGGAGACAGACAAGTACTTAAAACCTGTTTAGGTGAATATTTTCTGAACAGAAATAGACTGTTGAATATTTTCTTAGGTAAAACATTTATTGACCTTACTACTTGAAAAGATACAGCCTTTGTGATGCAGTGACTAGGGCTGGTTTCTTTTGCATTGGGTTTTTATCAGCATAATACAGTGATTTTTATATAAGAACATGTAACAGTCTTTGGAGATGTGGAAGATGCCCAGAAGGTAACAGGATTTGGGTGGGGATCTTGTGTCACAGTGCAGGAGGTGGAGAAGGAGCTTTGGTGGTGCAGGATTTCAGACTAACTCCAGCAGAGGGTGAATCGGGGAGAACTCAGAAGATAGAAAGAAGCAGAACACAGAAGAATTATAATAATTACTGAACAAATAATCCTCTGTAACACCACAGAGTGCTTGGCACTAGACTGAGAAACTGTAAATAGACCAATGAGGATATCACAGTTTATACCACTTACAGCTGAGGTCCTTGATAATATGTTCAATCTAAAAACCTAGAAATATTGTATAAACCTAATCATTATTAGAACAATCTGTTTATACCTTTTCGTATGATAAATTACAGACTGTTTATTCATAGAATAACATTACTAATGCCAGTGCAGTTATAATGAACTGTGGCATCATTGCTCAATTATTGTTGCTGTGGTGCAGTAAATTAACGCTACCAAAGTATAATCAAGGGTGTATATATATATATATATTTTTTTTCTCCAGACACGTAATGCCATTGCACATCTGGAATAGTACTCAAAGGCCATTTGAGTTGCAGTGAAAGAATGAGACAAAACATTAAGATTTTCATGACCTCCTTTACCTCTAGTATGGTTAGAGTAGTTCCAGAACAGCAGCATCTTCTTTGAATTGTTTATTAAATCAGTTTTGGATTACATTTTAGCTGTAGTTGAACATACTTAGTGGAATAATGTATTTCTACAGGGAAATTAAAAAAAAAAAAAAAAAAAGAGCCTTCTGATAGTGTCCTTGCCACTTTATTTGAAACTTTTTCTGTCCAGATACTCTGCAGTTAACCTGATGATGAGCTATGTAAGGCACTTTTGATGGAATTATATGAAGTTTCATGTTAAAAATTTTTGGAATCTCTAAGAATGTGTGCTGTGCCTATTTGTGCAAGCCTTCAAAGGTAGATGACTGAGTAATAAGTAAGAGCAGAATTTGTGAGAACTACTCATCTCAAAGTAGCCTCTTAAAATACAACCAGTTGTCTGATCTGAAAATAAACACTTATGATCGTCAGTGATCAGTCTTTGCAATTACATGTTTTGAGGTAATAGTAGGATGAATGTCTTTGAGCAGGTAATTTTTTTTTTTTGAAAGTGTTGGAGCTGAATGCTTGCATACCTACCTCTACTGTGCTTATGTGAACACCAAACTTGTACATACTGGTTTGAGTGATAGGTAGACTACAACTCTTAGTGTTGTTGGTTTTTGGATTTATGGGTTTCCAACAATCCTGAGAAAAGCATGGGAAAATGGCCACATTATACATATAAATCAGCTATACATGATGTACTGAGTGTGTCCAGATGAGATGTGCTGGTTATAGCTTTATCCACATTTCACGTCATATCTCACTGGAGAGAGCAGTAGCTGAAGAACCTCTCCTTGGGAATGATGGGTAATGAATGCTGCTGTCTGCTTCCTAAGCAACACTGTTGAGGGATGATGATGGGAAAGGTAAAATACACACTTCTAACGAAGGGAGGTAATGGCGAACAGTAGAATTGCCACTTATCTGGACATTATTTCCCTCCTGTATTATTTTCATCCTTAAGGTCTGAGTAACTCAGCAAAACCAGATGCTTTTAAAGCCAACGTTATTTCTATGTACAGTTAAGCCAAAGAGTAAGTATGCATTTTAGCTCTGAAATTAAAAGCCAGAGGTTTTGTGCCCATTCATATGTATGCGTTTGGGCTTCAGTTTTCATGAAAGTCAGATTTTCTCCCTGCATGAACACTAAATTCAACATAAAGAAGAAAACTAAATTAGGAGAGGAGTAGTTTAAGTGAACTGTTAAATTTCAATCCTGACTTTAATTAAGTGGTTATTATGTTTCTAAGTACCTGAAAATTTAGCTTCTGTACATTAAATACATATTAAAAGATAATTCTTAAAAACTACTAATAGAAATTTTTAAATAGATTAAAATATAATATGCGTGCTCATATTAATATTTTGGTAATTGATTAGAATTCATCAATAGAACAGCTTTTAATGATCATTTGGAACATTTTTTACTTACAATGATGCCATCCTTCCTAATACTGTGTAATGAATAAATTTAAAAACATCTGTGAGTTTTTGCTTCATGTACTTGACATGACTCTGGCCTTTTAACTTTTAAAACATTTTTCCAATTAAGCTCTTCAAGCCCTTAAGGCAGTCCACAGCTGCTGCAAATTGATTTCTCCCATGATGATATTTAGAGTCCCTTGCTGAAACATGAGAGGGTAAAAAAAAAAAAATCATATTTTAATATATATTTTATTATCCTTTTTGAAATTCCTGCACATTTTTAAAGGTAATCTGAAAGCTTCATTTTGGACTTCCTTTCTTTTTCATCATTCCCCACCTCTTCTGATCTTCTTGAAAATGTTTATTTCTAAAGACCGTCTTATTCAAGGTTAATCCTTAAAAATGTTCCACATAGTGCCTTTGGTTAGAAATGGTCTGAAGCATAAATGGGAAGGCCTGAAAAGTTACTGAAATAGAGTTGTAGTTGTTGACATGCATAAAGTGATAAGGTTGTTTATGTTCAAATGTTTTCACATTTCTGTGGTTTAGGTATGGTATAGGCAGCAATAACCCATGTGGAAATATTCATTTCTGGTGAAGTAGACCATAGCCTGAGAGCTGAGCACCACCTAACTCTGGTTGTGCAGTGTGCTGGCTTAGCTAAATCAGATGATATTGTTTCTGATTTTCAATTAGATTATTGTTGTTGTTTTTACTGGAAAACCAAAGCATGGCAAGGAGGTCACTATGACAGAAAATCGGAGTGTTTGGAATGGTGGTCAAGTCTCCAAAAGTTACTGATTTTCTAAATTTAATAAGCAGCCAAAATTATTACGGAAATATGATCATTTACATACAAATAAATAGTCAAGCTACATATGTCCAATTCCTAACTTGTTTGTGAATTTCCATATTTTGCCTGCACATTGATCATGTGCAAATCCCTGTCATAGAAAAAGGCAAACTTAACCATAACCAGGCAGACAGGATAAATAATGTTATTCATCATATAAGTCATTTACTTTATGTTAGTGCTGCAGAAAATAAATAAATAAATAAAATTGATATTTGCAGGCATTAAAGTATTTGTCTTTGTATCACAAACCTTTAAAAATATTCCTTATAGCTTCCATGAGAACCTGTCAGTAACTGGGAATTTAGGAATTTGGTTCACCCCTGACCATTCAGTAATTTTTTTTTTTTTGTTTGTGAGTATTGCACTAATCTTTTTTGGATGCTGGGACTTCAGATGATATGTTCAGAATGAACATTTAGAAAGGAGGTTACTATTTTTGGAAATTCAAATTTGACCTACTAACCTGTTACATACAACAAGGTGTATGAAAACTGAGACTGTGAATTGGCAAGCAGCAGAAATGAAGATTTTATCATATTACTTAGTCTGACATTTAGTCTTGATCCTCTCATTAGCCACTGAAATCTCCTACCCTAGTAAATTCAGGGAAGCCCCATCCCCCCTAAGTACTTTATTTGATAAAGGTTCAAATGTAATTCTTTAAATAGAGTTTCCAGTCTCATTAGGTTGGCATTAAATCAGTTTGCTTACATGATTTTTATTTGCACATTGTTATTGATGCACATTTAATACTAAATTTAAGTCTGCAGTGAAGTAAGTTCCAGACATGTGGCCAATCATGTAAAACGATTAAGTCTCTGTTATCAGGAGCACCATTGCTCTTTTAAAGAGTGCATGGTTTAATTTCATCTCATCTAATTGTTATCAGCAAGTTGCCATTGGCTCATCCCTGCCCATTGAAATAACAGTCTAATGACTTTATATGAAGGTGTCCACTTCCAAGGGACAGTGTTGTTTTTGGTATAAACAAATTAGAATTAATTGTTCTGGGATTTTCCTTCAGTTCCTCTGTTTTTATTGTAATATGAAAAGCTATGTGTTTAAGAATACTAAAATCTAGTTTGCTTTCCAACTTAATTTTAATATTAAAACGAGGAACAAAGGAAATAAATTTTGCTAGTAATAGCCTGAATCTTTAGTGTCTTGTTTAGGCTTTTTTTTTTTTATGTTAATTGCTGCTTCTCCTAATGAACATTACACAAGCTAAGCTCATTGTTGTATTTATCTGTATTTTCTATGGAGTATTCTAATTTTCTGACAGTTTTTCATAGCACTGACTTGGAGAGAATTAGGCATTACTATGAGAGTTTGTGAGGTTTTTTGAATAAAGAAAGAAAAATTCAAGTGATTTTCATATGGATATTTACAAAACTAAAATTATAAAATGGCTTGCATATACCCAGTTTTAAGTACCAGGATAGTAGAGCACGTTTTGGCCTCCAAAAAATGTAATATATTGATTCAATTTCAGACACTCAATATTAACAGTTACTTTAGCTATTGCATGTTTTCTACTTTGCTGCCTTCAAAATAAATATTCTCATATGTTTTAAGCAAACTAAAAGACAAATCGCACATTTTTAGTATCATCTTAAACATGGTCTGAATAGTTACTACCACACAACAACGCTTGAATGCTTCTCTCTCAACTTCTGCTTTATAATGTAACCTGTAGCTAGAGAAAAGTAACTGAATGTATTAAAAATATTTACATAAAGTCTCTTGGCATAAATAGAAGCAATGTGTAATTATCTCCTTGTTATGCTCTGCTCACTGATTAGCATTGAAGGGGAGGGACTAGGATAGAGTATGCATAGCAGGAAGGCAGCCAGCACATTAGATGCCACTTGTGTATGCATAACTCTTAATAAATCAAATTGGCAAAGTATCAGCTGGCAGTTAGTTACTGTATGTGTTCTGCAGTAGTCTTATACAAAATGTAATTTTTTTTGACATAATCAATAATTATTATTGGAGACATCACAGTTAGAAGCAAGTTATTAAACTCTGTTGATGGTGTTTTCTGTGAGAGGTAATGAACTGTGCATGTTAGAATTAATCTTACTGGTTTCCACTGAATTTGGAAATTCAGCTCCAAAGCTACTTCAAGAAAGACATCTACTGACAGCAAGGTTAGGTGCTTTTATCATTATGACAGGCTCTAACCGTCACACTGTATTTGGAAAGTACAATATTTTTTTCTCTCTAGCTTTTGTGTAAATCGTAGTGAACACGCAAATACACCACATGGTGCTTATTTATGTAAGTAAGGAATTAGTTTTCCATTGTCTTAAGAAATGTAGTGCATGAAAACAAATAGCAAAGAGAATGTAGAGAACGTCCATTAAAACTAAGTTTTCACATCTTTGAACTTTCTCCTATTCTAATGAGAAACTCTGTTTAGTCCCAGTTGTTCAGATTTTCATCTTTTCAGCACTGAAATTTCTCTTTTGAAGCCTGACATTGATAACCAGAACTCATTGGTATTGCTCCTTTGTTATAGCCTTGTTTACTCTGCCTACCTCAGTGCAGCACAAGTTATACTTGCAAATACTCTAAATCCATGCAGGAGCAAAGGCCATTACTGATTCTGATAATCCTCCTGAATAAGAGTATGTTGCTTGGGAGTGTGCAACAAGAGACTAATGCTAACAATTCACGGTCATTCTCTGGTCCAACAGAAATTGGGAAGCCATGTATCTATATTTATTTTGTAGTGTGAGGTGAGCAGTGTGGTGCTGTAGTCAAAAAGAAGCTCTGTGTATGCATGAGTATGTATACACGTATATAATAGAATAAATCAGGATGAGAAGGGATTTCTGGAGGTTATCTATTCTAATACCCTGCTCAAAGCAAGGCTAACTTTGAAGTTAGTCCAGGTTACTCTGGGTGAATTTTGAAACTGCAGAGAAGGAGATTCCACAGCTTCTGAGCCCCATTTTAGGGGTCAAACACTCCTCCTGTTATTTTCTACCCCGTATACCTGCTCAGAGTTTCCTTTACTGCAATATAGGATGATTACCTCATATTCTTTCGCTGTCCATCTCTGGGAAAAAATCTGACTTGATCCTCTCTGTAAGCCATTAGACAGTCGAAAACCACAGTGAGATTCTCCCCTAAGCCTTCTCCAGGTGAGTATATGCAGTTTCCGCATGCAAAATATGACAGCCCTCTAATTATCATTGTGGCCTTCTGCTAGACCTTCTCCAGTTTATCAGTATCTCCCTTGTGTTGGTACTCACAGTAATTTGCTCTGCAGTGTTCCCCTGATTGAGCAGAGGCTGGGTGGCCTGTATTTCCCTGGAACCTCCTTTTTGCCCTTTTCTATCTGGATGTGGAATTTACTGCCTTCTAGTGACCAAAGACCTGCCGCGTTCACCACAGCCTTTCAGACGTGACAGAAAGGAGTCTTTCAATCACATCAACCAGTTGCCTCAACACAACTGGAGATATCCTGTTTCAGTCCCATGGAATTGTGTGTGTCTATGCACACATACACTTAAAAAAGCATATTTAAATCTCTTAAGTCCTCCCTCATAGATGTGACCAGAAATTGAGATAGGAAATTGTTCAGTTAGATTAAAAAAAATGAAAGCTGAAGACCTCTTAAGATGATTTGGGATTAATTATCTGTTCCACCACATAAATTCATTACTCTAGGAACACTCTGCTGTGAGTTGAATGCTACAGGAGCCAATTAAAGGACAGACACGTAACACCATGGGGAAAGAACCTGACAGTGGTTGAGGAAGCTCAGAAAACTTTGGAAATATTTAGCTGATATAAGCAATTTTTTGTCAAGGTAGAAAGACGTAGAGTGAGTGAAGAAGTGATGCCGTAAGATAAAATTGTAGAATGTAATGCATTATCTCAAAAAACTGGCAAGTATGTAAAGTGGCAGACGTAGTGTTGTTTCAGTTGTTGAATTAATACTTCTTGCACATGGGTGCTTAGAGTTGTAAAAAATTGAAATGAAGTCATATTAGTCTAGGTGCAAACCTATGTAGTTTAGAAATTACCGCTCTGTACCATTAGTGTCATATATTTGTTTTAAAACTGCCTGACATTGTTGACTGATTTATCTAGACTTTACCTGTGTCATTTCCAATGGATAAGCCCATATCTTGATGTAAAAAAAAAAAAAAAAAAAAAAAGGCTCTTTGTGCAACTGATTTTGAAGACATGATTTCAAGGTCATACAAATCTTTCTACAGATACTTCTAGTTTTTCCTTGTGGCGATGATGACTTACTGTTATTATTAACAGGTTTCATTAACAAGTTCCAGTATTTTGCAGCCAGATCGGAAATGAAATATTGAATATTAAAACTTGACCTCTAAGATCATTTAATATTCATCTATTTTTCATTACAAAACATAGAAAACACTGTTCTTTTCCTTTTATCCACACTTTAACACATGTATCGCTTTTACTCCATTCAAATAAAATGCCTTACAATGTGTAGTATAACATGTTTCATTGCAGTCCAAAGAGATTTTACTGTATTTCTTTTCTCTGGACAAGGAATTATTTTATGAAATGAAAGAGATTGGGCTATTCCAGCATGATCTATTTCTGGGTTGCTTATTACCTCATTCTCTATTTTGTCTTTGGCTGTTCTTTGTTCCTTCAGAATGTGATTTCAATTTTACATAGTTTTATGGAAAAGTGAATGAATCTACATTTGTCTAGTTCTCTTCTTCCTGCTCATGCAGTTCTTGCTTGACAAAAAAATAGCAGTGAAATCTGAATTTGTGTTGTTCCAGAACCTGCCATGAAGCAGCACTGTGCTCCTTTTATTTGGGTGCAGAGTGGATATCTGTGCAACTCTGGTCTCTCCACAGGCTGCAGGGGAGCAACTCCCATGTCTGCAGAACCTCTGTCCCTCCTTCCTCCCTGGCCTGGCTGTTGCCAAGGACGTTTCTCACACTTTTGCCCTCACTTCTCTCTGCTGAGCAGCATTTTGCCCTTACTCCAACATGTTTTGCCAGTGGCAGCGCTGCTGGGCCTAGCCAGGCCTTGCACTGGGGCCTGGTGACAGCTGGGACCAGCCAGAATCTCACAGAGGCCTCGTGGCCACACTGCTGCCACCAAAACCTGAACACGTACACCCAGTGCAGAACGGTAAAGGCTTTTTGGTTAATTTATACTCTTGTGTTCAACAATAGATTGTCAAAAACAGTTTTGTGTCCAAGATTTTCAAAATGTGTATTAAGATTTCCATTTGGTAATAGTTGTAGTACGGGATGTGTTGAGTAGATGTTGTAACAGAAATGGGTGTCAATCCAGTACGGTTTTGTACAGGTTCACTGGGGTGCAGGGTGTTAACTCTGTTAACAAAGTTATGTGATGTATTTGTGATCTCGGGTGTTTGTAAGATTCAGCATTTTGGGGCAAAGCATAAAACTTAGATTTAGCTTTAATGTAAACAGTAGAGGAGCAATGGGGACCACACTGCCTCTTCAGAGTGTGGAGATGAGTGGAGATTCATTGATGTCTGGTAGTTCTTGAAAGGCAAAATATGTTGGAATGGAAAATATTGCAGATACAACATAACTTGTGTCTTCAGAAGGAAAGAGTGAGGGACTCAGTTCTGATACTGACAGCATTTCTGCTTTTCAGCTACTCCCTCCCAGGGACAAAGAAAAAATGTATATTAGAAAGGGTGTCCTCTTTCCCCCATTTAATGCATAGTTCATGTTAAAAGATAACCACAACCCAATGGCCAGTTGTTCGTCTACAAGACTGAGAAACCTCCAAGTTGGATATAATGATTCTAAATGTTAGATACTCCTAGAGGATAAAAGCTTTTCAATATTGAGAAGGCATATTCATCATGAGTAGCACAAATGCACGTGCTAAGCTGCTTCCAAGTGTTGCTGAGAGTAGTTGTTTCTGAATGGAAAGGGAGATGTTTTTTCTCCCCGGAATATTCAGTCTTTACACCCAATTAGGGTTTCCACAGCCAATTAGGGCTGTAACTGTACTAACGGAGAAGCAGCAGAGTTTTTCTAGCATGGCACTCCACTTGAATTAGTATCTTCCACTTCTTTGCAACATTAATTAGTGCCAGTTGTGATGGGAATACTTGAAAAGTAAAGTGATAGGTAGAAATTGCTGACTTGTTTCACATTTTAAGCTGAGCAAATGTATGATGGCAGCACTGGATCTTTGGATACTCTTAGCTTTTGCGGCATATGAACTGCTAACCCAAAGATAGGTAGATTTTTGTTCTTAAGTATTGCATTTACGTCTTTACAGTTTTTGGTTAGAATTAGACTTGAATGAAATGCCAGACTGCTTTCTATAGATATTTAAGCCAACCACGTTGTCTTAAAAATTGAAGGTTTCATTTACACCCTACTCCCCCTGTAACGTTAAAAGCTTCAGCTTCCTTTTGTGAATCACAAAAAGATGCTATCCTTTTTTCTTCTTGTCTAATGATATTTTTTTTTTTCTGAGGAAGCTGTTGGCTCCACAGTTTATTTTAATCTGCAATCAACCAGACCCATATATTTTTAGAAAAACTATCTGTTCTGTTCTCAGAGGCATAAGTATTACTTCTGTTCATCCAATCAACTGGTTTAGTATGGCATCAAGTAGCTTAGCTACTGAACAAGTATCATGGAAAATCCAGGTTTTGAAAACAAATAAAGTAGTACTGCCTCTCTTGGGTGAAAAGAGGAAAAAAAGAAGATTCAGTCAGATGAAGGTGAGAGCAGTAAGTACAGCAGAGAAGGAAACTGAAACAAAGATTTGCAAAGAGGTGCAAAACAAATTCTTGTAACATAAATGTGTGTGGCCAGCTGTTACACTAGAATAAACATGCAGGACAGATGTTTGTTAAAATGGGTAGGATTAGAATAGCTAAACTGCAACCTTCTTATTTTCTCAATAGAATTAGGTTGCAGAAAAAGAACTTATACTGATGAAATAGTTTTAAAGTAGATACTTGCACATTAGAAGCAATAGCAGTGGTCAGCAAAATTGTCTGATAATCTTTAGTGCCTGAGGATGGATTGATGCTGCACCAGCCAAAAAGAAAATAATAATAATAATAGTGTCATGTGTTTACATGACCTTGTGGCAGATTTTCTGTAAGTTCCAATGTCTTTGTTTTGGTTTCTTCTTCTCTGTGTGGAAAATAGAGCTGCATGTTTATTCCCCAAATATTACCTTATTTTAAAAAATTGATTGTCAGTAGCATAACTACAAGGAAAAAGCAAACTAAACTACTGTCTGAAAAATGTCATCATCAATGTTTTGTTCACTTAAAGTGTGCTTTTGTGTTGCAAATGTGCTTCAGTAATTTTCTTTCATTTCAGCTATTATGACAACATAAGTCATTTCAGTTATAAGCTCAGTTCCATTGACTATGATTTTGTAGTAGCAAACTCTTTTCTATTGTAATATTAAAGCAGCTATTTGTATAACTATATAGCCAGCGTTTCCCAAAACTGACCTGGATCTTCATTGCACCTAAATAAATAAATAAATAAATATTCCAGTATTCTAAAATAGTAGCAGTCTCATTTAAACTCTGACTCTCATGAAGATATGTAAATGTGCTTGCATTACTTTATGTGCAAAAGTAATTTATGATTTGACTAGCACATGTTCAAGTGCTAGTGTTCATATGCAAGAGACGGTCTTGGAAGAATCAGAAACATTCTGACATTTAATTCCTACAGTCTCCTTTTATGTAAAAACCCTTTAACATTGTTTTCATAGTCTAGTGCAGGGTTTGAATCGGATTCAATAAAACTTTAGAAACCTATGCAATTTAATAGAAAATTCTATCTCTGTTATAAAATTCTTTAGACTGCTTTAAAATCTGTAGATATAAGTTATGGTTCTCAAATTAAATTTTATAGGCATCTTCAATAAGAATAGATTTCAAATTAAAATGAAATAAACACCACTCTTCTTGGATTTTACCATAAAATATTTTGTGGGGTTTTGTCATTGTTGCTGTTTTAAATAAATATAGTGGTACAGGGAGAGTCTCAATATGGAATGTAAAATGGCCAAAACTAATTTTTCCAGGGAAGCCAGTCAATGATAAATTTTGGTAAGGACATCTATATATATTATTTTTTCCCCACAGGTTCAGAGGAAACTTCTCATTCATGAGACAGTTCTGTACCTGCAAACACATTCTTCCTGGAGACTGTGTGTTCTCTCTGAAGAGAGAGCTGGTGAGTAAATTATTGAGACTATCACTTTCACCAGAGGATTATCAGGACAACACTAATTAGTGTTGAATGACTAATTAGTGTTATCCTGATCAGTGACACAAAATTTCGTTATGAAGTTTACAAATAAAACTAGAAAGTAAAACATATAGTTGGAAAGCTGTTATGAACAGTTTTACTTGTTGAACTGCGATCCCGATCTGACAGACTAAATAAAATGCATGCAATCTATTTTGGTTATTTTATTCCTCCTAATAAAAGTACATCAATAACTGAACATACAGGCCTCTACAATGAATTTTGAATTTTACTCTTGAAAATGTGAAGCACTATATGGGTATAGAAAGATATAATTTGATGGTTTATACAAATTATTTAGATACTGTGGATACTTCAGCTTTTAAGATGGCATCCTTGAAGTTCATTATTGGCATTGATATTACTATTTTTAAATAAATGATCGTGGTTTATGGAGATTATGTAGGATGCTTTGCTTGCCACTGTTATGTGGCAAATGAAAACATTAATTTGGCCAAATTGCCCTTTTTTTTTTTTTTTGCATGTTTAACTGCAATGTCAGGTATAATGACACTAAACTTGGATGGATTTGTTGCGTTGTACCTCAGAAGCAGTAGGTAAAGAGATATTTGAAGTAAATGGCAGTAAGAGTGTGACCAGAAGAGCAGCAATTAAAGTGGGGGTACGTGAGGAAGAAAACTCAATACAGCTGTACTGCTGGTAAGTTTAGGAGATGTGTGCCGTGTGAAGGTGCCTGGGTCAGAAAGCTTCTATAGGCATTAGCAGCTTTTGACACGCAAGGCTTGTTGAGCCCTTCCAGAATTTTACAGAAAGGTAAAAAGACAATTGTGAGATTTTCTGAGTGACTGCAGCTCTGTTCAGAAATTGAATTATTCCTATACTTCGCTAACAGTTTGTTAGGTCTTCCCAATAGTGCACAGTGAGAAATCAACATGATGATAAAACTGAGCAATGCAGTGTGCTTTCCTTCGGATACCAGGCTTTACGTGACTGCTGGGATCTCTAGTAAGCCTGTCTGTGGCTGTCATACCAACCTGCATGTCTCTGCTTTTAATGGGATAGGACCGTGTCCGTTTTCATTCACTGCTGTTAATAAATTGTGTCGCCTTTTTTTTTTTTTTATCTTCTATATTAACTCCTATTGGTGAAAATTGGGAGTTCCATTGGCTAATTAAAAATAAATACAAGCATAATGATAACTATCACGTGCATTTCATAACATCTATTTCAGTGATTCTTATTGTCTTCAGAAAAGACGTTTGTACATAATTTCTGATCACATCCTCACAAACCATGATGACAATTCATCAAATGCTTCATGACAAGTCTTCTGTAACCTTTCTATAAGTACCAACTTTGTTAAGTAGCCTAAATTAGTACTTTTGATACTTGCTAATGACAAAATACCAGGTAGCTCAGCTGGAAAGTGGTGAGGTGCTCCTCATTTCACTATACTAAAAAAACAAAACAACAACAACAACAAAAAAAAACACCTTTCACGCACATAGAGAGTGAAAGAACCATTTCAGTATAGATACCATCCTTTCTGGATGCAGAATTGTTTGTGTTGGTTATAGCTTAATGTGTAATAGAAGTTTGCAAAGTTTGCTGGTCTACCTGTGGAACTTGTAACATTTATGAAATATGCAGTTTGTTGGGTGGAAATGGATGCAAGACCACGGCTTCTGCAGAGTGGTTTAATGTGATTGGCGTGCACAAGGCTCAGGAAATTCATGGTCAGGTCACAGAGCTGTTCCAGCCTTTAGGCTCTAGTAATTGATTGCAGCTCTTGTGCAGGGTGCTGAGGACATACGGACATTGAAAGTATTCAGTCGATAGTGCTTCCACTCTCCTGCTTTTGCTGTAGCCTTTGCTCTTAATGGTGCAGAGACTTCAGTTGCTAATCTCATGCTGTCTGCTGCCCTGCAGTCTTCTGAGATGAGGCAAAAAAGTAGAGCCAAGGACATCATACAAGAAAGTGTAGCCCATTTTAAGATACTTTTTTTTGTTTGACTTGGAGAGGGAGATTACATTATCTGGTCACAGATAAAACTGGATTCCCTCCTGAGTTTCATTCTCAGTGGAATGATTTCTTGGTGTTTGTCATAAGGAAACGCTCTTTTCTCATACATATAATTTCAAGCTAATTTATTTATTTATTAGTGGATAGTTACAGGAATATATGCTATGTTAATTATACATACCATATACACTATGTATTGTACAACATAATATTTTGATGAAGTATAATCCATTTGATTAAGCTAGTACAAGGTGAAAAGACTTGAATTGTGATCATCTTGTTCAACAGCTGTATAAGCTATAGAAAGTAACTCTCTTCATAAGAATCCAGAGCTGTCTTATACAGTCCTTGAAGAGTTTGCTTACTAGATCTTGTATCACCATCTTGGTTTTGCCTTATTCTGCTTTTCATTATTCTGCTGTAGAACAAAGAGCATGTGATGAATGCTAGTTACCAAAAAATACTGCTTGTACGTGGACTGTTGCATTAGCATCTCCCCGCCTGGACCACCATTAGCCATTCCTGCGCTAGGCGCAAGAACGCTGTCTGTCACAGCTAAACCTGCTGATCCCAGGGCTGCCACTCTGGATCTGATAACTACTTGCTCATAGTGCATTGTTATGCACTGGAATATATATAATGTTCATTGATCTTGGAGATCTTTGCTCAACTGACCCAATCAGTTGGTGAGATGGACCTGGGTGATGCAGTCTGGAATAAAGCAGTATAGAATGGTAACAAGAAGTTGAGATATTTATGCATGTTGGAACTAACTTTTTAGAAAGTGTGTCAACTGAAATACCAAAGGGTATGTCAGAGAGAGGTTAATTAAGTATAAATTGATTGTTAGAAGACTTTCTGAGGGTTAATAATTATGCCTGAAAAAAAAAAAATCAATGTAAAGTGTAATTAATTTGAAAGTGCTTGACAGATGCAGCACAAACATAAAATTATGATTTTTTTTTGAGTAGTGGAGTGTATGCAAAATGAACTGAATGTGTTAGAATATCCAAGCTATTGAACGTGTTTTCCTTTGCTAACCCAGAATTACTGAAAAGCTAATGTCAAATTAATTATTTTAAAGGATTTTATGTTCTTTTTCTACTCTGTCACACAAAACAAATAGAAAGGCTTGGGTCATTCATTATAATGGATATGTTGCTTACCTCTAAGTATAGTTATAAGTGTTGCTGACTACGTATATACAGATTTATGTAAAAAAAAATACAGATTTATGTAAAAAAAAAATACAGATGTATTATGTAAAAAAAAACACAACAGATTTATGTAAAAAAAAAAACAAACAAAGGGTTAATGAATAATTTTCTGATTAGATCTCTGTATTTTTTGTTTCTTTCCCAATTCAATAACAGTGCATGAACAAAAATGCAAGATTTGCTTTACAGTGGGCTTACCTGAATGCTTACCTAATTAATAAAAATTCTTGATGCTTTCTGTCACTGGAGGAAATCATTGTCCCTCATTCAAGGGAACTACAAGCTTGTGCCGTCCTTCTTGGCCAATATACTTTTGCTATGTCTCTGCTGCATACTTACAGTCTGGAATAAAATCTAGTTGCTTTGAATTAGGACAGGCTTTACATGGAAATTTTGCTTTGAATTTGAAAATTCAAAGTGTTATGAATGCAATTTTAACTTCTCATTGAGACAGCATTTTTCAATAAAACATATTATCAGAACAGTGCTCATCAGCTCCAGTGTCAAGCTCTATATTCTATCTGAGACCATGCATTTGAATATTCCTCCAACGTCCCTAGGCTTTAAATCTCTGCATTACTATCTACTACTTCTGGCTTAGTTTATTTTAGGATGAGTTTCAGTAAGATTTAAAAGAATTACCTAGTCAGAGGGAATTTGTGAAATGGATAAGAATATTCCTGGAATGAAAATGGTTTTCAGCCCAGCCTTTAACATATGTGATTTGGGGCAACTTACTACAAATTTTTTCTTGTTTCTCAAACCTTACTGATAGAATCATACAGAATAAACAACTCATGATTGTTAGGAAAAAAAAATACAAATACTGATTTTAATTTTAAATGGAGTCCTAATTTGGCATAGCCTATGCAGATCTGAATAAGATTGTATGTTGCATTTGGTGAGGTTACAGTAAGGAGTTTCTTCACATGGCAAGTTTGTCAGCACTCTAAACCCACTGAAATAACTTTACCAGTGTTTTTTTGCTTTCTTCTCTGTAACATGTAGAAGTTTTCACAGCTGACAGGAGATGACCCAGTTCTTGTCTCTCAGACTAGTTTACTTTGTATATGCCCTTCTACATGTTGCTAATCTTTGCTTTGATTCCACAGGTTAGTGACAAAGTGCAGCTAAGAGAAAACAAAGCACTCACATTCCCATTATCTATATGACAGTTTATATCCACTTTGCTACACTTAAATAAGGTCTTTTCTAGAACCTGTGTTAATACAGATGAACATTTTCAGTGTTTGGGACTGCTAATCCAAGTATTCATTCCCCAAAGGTGGGAAACACTCTCACACTCTCTCCCATGTTATTTGTGTATAATACAGTATTCAACTTTTTTTTTTTTAATCTCTTTGAGTAGGATGTGTAAACATTTGGGGCCATTTTTCTGCTTTTCCATTAACCTCCACTCATCATAGCTCTTGACAGTTTTCAAATGCACAATCACGCAATAATCTTCTTTCAGAGGGTAAAATTGTTCTTCTGTTGAAAGTACTGCCCAACCTAAACCAGAGGTACTCAAAAATAGGAGAACACATTTGAGGATCCCATTTCTTTAAGTTTGAATTCATTTTATACTAAACGAATTAGTAAGGATTGGCTTTGACTTTTTTACTGTCTATTTGACAAGGATTTATTATTACAGAGAGATAAACATTGTTTAAAGCTCAAAATGTATGCTGTCAGGCAGTCAAGAAGTACTTTCTGCTGCTATTGCTTTTGATGGTAGGATTCCTCATAGTAGATGTTGAGGATGCTTCATATCATGCACAGTTGCGCTCACAGTATATTTACATGGTTAGCAAGTCAAAGTTGTATAAGAGAACGATTCTTTTCTGTCTTTCAACTTGCCACATAGCTCTTCTCCTCTTCGTCATCTCAAAAGAAAAAAAAAGTAATAGCTCATAGTAATATTTCAGTTGCAAACATGAGGAATGCCACAAGTCACATGTGAATTGCCTCATTCCTTCCCTTAAAAAAACAGGTTTGGGTCAGTGCCATATTTTTTTCATTTATGATCGTGGGTGATAGATTGCATTGCAGAAATGGTGAATAGATTTGTTGTCAGATTTGTGTTCAGACATTTCAGAATTCCTTTGAATTCCAAAGCAAAGTGAATTACTATGAAGGTTTTTACATGAACAGGAAGAAAGCAAAAGATCTTTCTTGGATCAAAAAGAATTAAAAAAAAAAAAATCTATCTCCCCCCCCCTTTTTTTTTTTCCTCTCTCTGGTCAGAATAATCAATTGTTTTCACAATTCTGTTTTTTTCTGTTGTGCTAAATTTACCATCTGTTTGGACAAAAGCAGTATCTATTTATTATTGACAGAAGTGCACCAAGATGTTTGATTTCCAATCTAGAGCTAAAAAAAAAAAAAAGTTTTTTTTGTTTGTTTGTTTAAAGACTTGATAATTAATCAGAAATTAGAACTTAATGTTACAGGAAAAAAAAGTCAGGATTCTAGTCAACTGTAATTAAAGTGTTTTGCTTTGTAAACAATTGAACTGTTCCCAGTCTACAACTTTTTATGAAGCATTTTTCATTTCTATTCTGAAAGCATTTGGAGAAATTATTTGTAATAAATTTTTGGAAGTGTTGGGGTAAATGATCTCAAAATATAGTAGAGGAATAAGAATTTGAAGTGGAACTGTGTTTAAATGTCAACAAAATCAACATTTATGAACTGCTTAGTTTCAATATCTGGACTATGTCACTGGAAGATTCTTTTCCTATCTCCAGTATCTGTAGACAAGTGAGGAATGGCAATGTTCGTATTTAGGCACCAAAGACAGAAGGTGCAAAACTAGTGCATGTTGTCTCTTCACATAATTTGCAAAGTAAATTAGAATTAGTTTCTGAAAAAAATCTGTTTTTCATTTAGTCTGCTAATGACTTCCTCTTCATATAGGTGACGCTTTACTGATGTATTTGTTGTGTCCAACATACTAAATTAACTCACTTAGTAAGCAAAATCTTGCGGGGAACTTTAAATACTAGACTTCACCATGTGTTCAAGTGCCTAGGAAAGGTCTGAAGGAAAATCTCTGATAGCTTCTTATTGAAATGTGTGACAGATTATGTGAACACAAACTGACTCTGTTTACACCTGTTGACTGTATCCCCGAAAACTTGTGACAGTGTGTAAAACTGAAATATGTCAAAAATTCTACAAGACAACAAATTCTGGACAGAAGACAAAAGAATATAAAAAAAAAAAAAAGATGGCAAGAATAAGTTAATAGTAGTACAGAATCACAGAATCGTAGGGGTTGGAAGGGACCTCTGGAGAGTCCAACCCCCTGCTAAAAGCAGTTTCTCTGCAGTAGGTTGAGCAGGAAGGCGCCCAGATGGACCTTGATTGTCTCCAGCGGAGACTCCCTGACCTCTCTGGGCAGCATGTGCCAGCACTCTGTGACCCTCACTGAAAGGCAGTTCTTAAGCATGGTTGTGTGGAACTTCCCGTGTTGCTGTTTTTGGCCATATGGTATTTTTGTATGTAGGAGACATAAGTATTCTAAACACCATAGATTTTGTATTGATCTGTGAAAGTATTGTGCTGGCAAGACACCCTTAGAACATATATATACTCCATTCTCAATTCATACAGTGAACAAAGGGAGTTCTGGGTTTCGATGTTCGATTTGCAAGAGACTTTTCCTGAATAAACTGGGATTTTAACGTGGGACGCTAAAATAGGAGTGAATATACTGTGAAGTGTCCTTAAATTGCAAGACAGTATTTTTAGTCTTCAAGTTTTAGTCATGCTCATTAGGAAAACACATGGCTCTAATTCTCTGTCCTGATGATTATTTATGGTATTGTTGTAAATCGAAGCTGGCCTGTCATTCTAGTGTTTGTTGGTTTAACTAAAATATCTATTAATATGCATCATCTTTAAAACAAATATTTGTATTTTCAACCCCTCAAGCACTAGATAAATACAAAGAAATTTTGAATTCATTTCCAAGCTGACAGCGAAAGAAGAAAGAGAACTTTGTTAGAAATTTTAACTTCAGAAAAGCTTTCTCTGAATTGTATGAATTATAATTACTTCATACTGTAATTGTATCATCTTTTTTTCCTTTTTTTTTTTTTTGCTTATGTACTAGTAGATTTATTTCCTCTGGTACAGCCTCGTGCTTCGAATGGGAGCAGAGTTTCCTGTGTTTACTGCAATGATGAAATATGTTGCACAAACTGCTGCCCATCTCTGTGTCCACATGCCTGTTTTCTTTCTCTTATGCTGTGAAAAGACCGGCAGCATGTAATGCAGTAGTATTCTTGGAAATAACTTGAAAAATAGCTTCACAGACTGTCCTCTGGTTTCAGAAAATGGGTAGAGCTAAAAGTGTGATTGCAGCTCCTTTTTAGCTCATCCACTTTGGGAAGTCTGGTGCTTGTAACAACACTGACCTTTTACACAGCTGTGGAACAGGGACATAAACGTCCCTTTTTGTCCCTCTACCATTGTCAAAATTGGGCAGAGTCCCTCTACAGTTGTGTGGTATTCTAGTTTATAATTTTATTTTGCTGCAGTACTCTAGTAGTTCTACTTACATAAGTACATTTTATTGCATATGTATATTAGCATAATTTTTTTAAAGAAGTAAATGTTAGTCTTTGTCAATTTAATTATACACAGTAATTTACAAAACCATGGCTCTAATTTTGTATGTCTCTGCAATTAAATTGTACTATCTTATTTACTTGGAAAGGTCATCTTTTTCCTTTATTCTTGGCTTCTCATATGCAAAGAGAATACATATAGATTAGTTATGAGCCAAGCATTTAACTGGCACAGTTTGTTATCTTAAGCTAATATTGTACTTACATTACATTAGCCCTTCTCTAGTTAGAAGTAGCTGAGACGGTCTGACTTTAAATATTAAAATTCAGATTAAAAATTAAGTAGTTTTGCATGTTTCCCTTCCTCAGAGAAATGATTTTAGTTCCACAGAAGTCCCAGATAACTTTGTCAGTTCCCTGTAGGCTTTCATCATCTCCATTTCTGTTCCCTTTCTGCCTCATAGTGGTTCTTGTTCAAGGTGTTAGCCATTCTGTAAAATACCATTTACCTTGCTAAGTATATAGTTCTTAAAATCTCATTGAAATTCCATGCACTCAGACCATTTTCCTCCAAATTAATGCTGTTTATATATTAAAAAATGAAGATGTACTAAACCTAAAGGATATTGTTGATCTGATAAAGTCTCAGCCAGGAGGAGAATACCATCTTGTTTAGATATGCTGTGATAACCAACTGGGACAAAAAGAGATGCGTTAAAGGCAGAAACTCAAGCACTCAAAAAAGGATCTTGAAAGACTGAACAAATGCTTGTTTTATTTTTCCTGAGTATTGTGCTTTCAACTGTTACACCTGTTTCTTTCTAAAATGCAGATAAATCTCCTTTATTTCCTGGAAAGAAGACCATTTATAAAATTCTCTGGCTTAACTGTAAGCTTCTAACTGCACTAGAAGTAACCCACTCTGTAAAGAATGGAAGGAGAAACATGGAAAGAGAAAGAGATTCAACAAGATTTTACCCCTGTATTTTGTGCCCTTAAATGAGGCTTTTTATTCTTTGTAGTACTAGCAAGTGTAATTATTTCATTTCTCCCTTAATGGACCAGAAGAAAAAATCAGCTTATAATAAGTAATTAAAAAAAGGCTACTGTTGTTACGTGTGTGCTTATGCATGTATGTATGCACTGTTTATTTGCAGGGTTTTCTTTTTTAAGTTAGAGCATTGATACAGAAGGTTCATGGCCCATCCAGTATACAAGCGATAAACATGTAGGTCTGCTGCTACAAGTACTTGTATTTTAGTCACTTCAATATTCGGCCTTAAAGTGTTAAACTAGTAATAAATGGAATTTGATGTGATAACTCATGATAGGCTTGATCTTAAGAAAAATCAAATCTGAACTATGTGTATGAAAAGTTTGCTTAATAAGTTCTAGCAATTATTCTTTGCAGTTAATGTGGAACTTTTCTTAGCTAATCAGTGAAGATGAAATAATGGGATTATAAAGGCATAGCATTGATGTGTAAATGATTGATTAACACAAAGTAATAAGAAAATACAGACTTAAAAGTTATTTTTAAAAACTGAATTCTGCGTTTGAGTGCAACAGTATTTGACAAAAGGATGTGGATGAATTTTGCCGTTGATTTTAGAGAGGGACAAGTCATAAGTCCAAATGCTTGTACGTAATGGATCTTATTTCTTTTTATGGTATTCTTGAATCATTTGAGCAAATAAAATGACCCTAGAGCAGAGCATAGGCCGGGCAGCAGGGAGTCATGCCTATTGATTCTTCTGCAGGTACTGGAATAGAACAGGCCTGATGTGCCCTGGTAAATCGCCTTTTACCTGCAGTGTGCTGCTTTTGGCAGCATCTTTAGTGTAGTGATAGCATTAGTAGCTCAGGTTGGTGAGATGTAGTTTAGCCAAAAGTAGGCACTGTGTTTTTTGTTTCCATGCCTTAAACCATTTGTGTACAGCAGTTTATTCTGGTTCTTCTAGTTCCTCTTACTTTTCTCCATTTAAGTGCCTGCAGCTCAGATCCTCTTCCTCTCCTTTATGAGAGATTTTTCTTTCTTTATAAGAGGTACAGCATTTTGGTCAGGACTTGAATTCCCATGAGATACTTATTGAGTAATTATGTTTTCCACATATAAGTGGCAAGCAATTCTTATTTTTAATTTCTCTACCTGTTTGCAGCTCCCTCTTTTAAAGGTTCTTTTTTGCTATTTGAAGATCTACAATATGCCCCTTGGTATCCTACCCAAGTTGATTAAATAACACGTAGCCAGCATGGAAGGAAGAAGAAGAACTGCTTTATATGCATTACATGTGACCATCATAATCAGCTGCCCAAACAGGGTGATCTTTAGTTCCGTCTGTGTAGTAGTGTAACTTTTTCATATGCAGTACTGATTGTATTCCTGTTCTGGTGAACAAAAGCATGATGTTTCACTCTACGTGTGTGCTGGTGCCCTACATGTGTGTGTATATATATATTTTATTTTTTTTTTCAAAATTTCATATATTCAAAACATAAAGTTTTCACCTTACAGTTTGATAGAGAATCATTTCATCAGGTTCTGGTATAAATGGCAGTGTGAACTGATGTAAATTCAGTTTGTGGGGTCCAGTCCTCCCATCTGCTGCCAAGTTTGTGTTCCTGCCATGCACCACGCTGGCCTTTAGGCTACTCTGTGGTAAGAGGGCTCGGGGAGCTGTTTCCCTGAATATTGACCCTATGGAAAAAGATACCATTTTGGAGCTAATTTAGCTTCTGAAAATGGTTTCTCTGGACTTATACAAATACTAGTAAGGTAAAAGCATAGGCTCAGAAATGCCTAAGAAACAGCAAGGGAAATGTCAGCAATAAGACTGTCTTTAAGTTAGCTTAGTTACTGTGGAACTGCATGCGAATGACTCCTAGACCTCAGTTCTGAAAATTTGTGGCTGAATAACTCAGTAGCTGGCTGTCTGTCCTTACAAAAACAATCAAAACTTCTGGAAAGCAATACAACTAAATGGAATGTAATTAAAAATCATCCCTAGGAACTTCAATGTTGAAAGAGTTCATTAAAATAGAGATGTATTTGTAGAGGATAATATTTATTTATAAATATTTATAAATATTTATGTTTGTGATATAATAAAATGCCCTAAATTAACGATTTTCTTCTTTTCATGTAAAAGTTGCAATGCATGCTTATCTATTTTATATTTTAGAGACTTTAGAAATGAAGTTTTAAATCTGAAGAAAACTTTCTAAAAAGGTGTACCTGAAATATGACCTCTTCGCAGCTGTCTTTGCAAGTCTGTCTTGTAAAATATGAAGGCTAAATGCTATCAGTTCTGAAGGAATACTGAGAAAGACAAAGTATTTGATGTGACACATTCATGCTTTGCTTGTCAGGCAAAATGGTTTTCACTATTATTCAGTGCCCTCTGTATATTGAAGAACATATCTAAAGTAAGCTGAACGCTCTTGTGTTTTGTGATAGTGTGTTACTGGGAAAATAAAACAGCTACAATTATCTGCTCAACAAACAGAACTTGTCAGCTGGCAGGCATGCAGAACTAATGCAGATGGCCACCTCAGAAAAGCTGTCAAACAGAAAGACTGAAATAAAATGGTTTTTATTCATATTCTGTAGACTTTCAAAAATAAAAAAATAATAAAAATTCAGTTGAGAGGATTACAGTGCTCCTTCTTAGCTCTGGTGTTTGCCCAACTTCTAATGGAGAAATGAAAATTTTCTTCTGGAGGAAATAGTATTACCCAAATGGAGAAAGTTATCATTGGATGTTACATTGGAATCGTGGAGAGGATCTTTGCATACAAGCATTCCTCTTCATGGAGTAAAAGAATAGCACTTATGCCTGTTGTATGTAGAAGTTTTGGAAACATAAAGTATAATCCAGGACAGGTAACTATTTTTCTTTTTTGAATGAATGTCGTATTTTCCTTTGCTGTGAATTGCCTGTTGGTAGCTCCTCAGAGAAACACTTTTTTATTGGAGAGCATTTATGGTATTTACTGTTCTTTCAGTTCTTTTATTCCTTAAAGGTAATGAAAAATATTCCTTTGGATCTGCGCATCCTCGCTAGGTGTTATCTCTCCATGCAGCATAAACAGGTAATAGAGATGCTACAAAATGTCAGATGAAAGTAAAGACAGTTACTATTACCATAGGGATTGTTGAATGTTTGGAGAAATTGCACTTCATTTGTTTATTTTTGAGTACGGGCTTTGGCCTAACCTGCAGGGCAATGGCATGAAGAGACTACTTCATGTAAAATACTTTAGACCATCTGGAGTGTGTATTAAGACTTCCATAGGTAATGATTAAGCTGTTTTGGTTTTGTGGTATCAGATTTCCAATTACTCATCTGGTTTGTTTGTTTTAATTGGTAATATTCAGAGATTTGGTGTTTTTTAATGGGTGCTGTGCCAGGGGAAAAATTTTGCTGTGCATTTGGAAAGCAAAGGGACATGCTATGACTGCAAAGAGAAATAAATTAAAAACAAGTAGAAGGAAATACAGGAGTGCTCCACTACCTAATCAGACTGTGGAATGTGTAGCTAGAAGCATTCAGTCAATAAGAATGGACTTTTCAAAGAGCTTCTGTGCAAAAGCACACAATTGGTTAGATGTATATTATATGGCGATGTCAGCCTCCTAGGGCGGATCACACGCACACCGAAGGTCTGATCCAGTAAGGCGCATCCTTTGATCTGAATGATAAGAAGCCACCCATGTGCCAGTATAAACTTATCTGATTGCACTAGCTCTTGTTATTTCCCTTTGCTCTGTGGCATACCCTAGTACAAAGCTAAACTGGAAGATTAATATTCACTTTTGAGTCTGCATCCTTTGTTGTTCCCTCTTAAGGAGAAAAATGTTGAGAAGACCTTATTTATTTTTAATAGAAATCCTAATGTGTGCTGTAGCTTGCTATAATCCAAACCACTCTACATCCTAGACTGGTATGTGGCAGGTTGTACACCATTCTTTGCTTAACTTCTTACAATAAAAGTAGCTCTAGGCTGTGTCAAAGATTAACCTGCTCACGGGATTCATGAGATATATAGCTGGATAGGGTGAAAAGCAGATTTTTTTTTTTAACGTTTCCAGCATCTTATATATTAAAAGCTTCTAGCACCTGCTGTTTTTTAAAAGATCTTTTGATCTTAAATTCTAAGATCCTGGGGACTTTAAGAACATAGGCTGCAGAAGTGCCACTTATGGGACCTCAAGGGAAATTTACAGACACAAAAAATTGGCACAGGAGTCTAGCGCTCAGCTATGGCATTTATTTCTTTAATATTTTAACAAGCTTCAAAATATTTATGTAATAAATTTATAAACTTTCTTTAAAAACCTTTTATATTTGTTCAAATGTCATATTCTTTATGCAAGAACACTGTAGAACATGCTTTTACTGAATTTGAAATTCATCAGGTCTTTTTCCTTAAAGTAATAGGACACAAAATGGTAAACCTCAGGAGACATTATGGAGTTACTGAAAGGACCATTCTGAGAATAAATTTATCTACCTATACATGTTCTTTCAGAAAGTAGCAAATACATGTTTGCTTTAAGGGCCTTTGTGTGCGTGTGTATATGCACATGCACACTCAAGCATATCCATATATATGCTTGCTTATTCTATGTATAGGCTGTGGTGACTGTATATATGTGTCATGTATTTACACACATTTGCACACCCTGTATTTTGAACCTGGTACCATCTTCAGTAATGCAGCAAATTTCTGTTTAACTGTGAGTAATATTTTCTTGTATCGAATTGGATTTGTTTCTAAGAGATGAGCCTGAAGGCTCTATTTCAGCTTATAGTGCTGACATTGGACCAGAATTTTTTTCTTTGTAAAGACCTGCTGTTATCTTTTGTCTAATTTGTTGGTAGTCTCACTATTTCCACACTGCCCAGTCTGTTTCTTCTGCTTTGGTGCATGAGGCTTTCAAGTGTCTGAAAAATAGCTTGTTGTTGAACTGTTGAACATTTCCTGCACTGATTTCTTTGGCTACATTATTTTGGTCATGTTTTTCTTGCATTTTGACCATTTCAACCATTTAGTGCTGACAATGTAACTTTTCCCTGCTAGGCGCATTGGAGAACTCTTAAGCATATCTTGAAATTTGGAAATTTGCTAAAAAAAAAAAAAAAAAAAAAAAAAAGGCAGTGCCTGACTTGGAAAAGGGTGTCTTCATACTTGGAAATAGGGCTTAATATGGTAAGATTGCTAAAAGCAAAACTTACTGTCAAGGCTTTTACTCCAGCTGTGAAACAAGTTGTACCTGGATTTTGATGCTGTATGTTCCGATCATGGAAAGACACATTTTATTTTGCTTATGTCTGTTTCATTAAGAAGTGCAGAACATACCAAAAAAGGTTAGACCTTAAATTAAGCCTAATGCCAGGTTTACATGTGGACAGCAAGAAATGCATATTTAACATCAAAACCAAGCAGAAGTACAGTAAAACCTTTGACAAGTAGTTGGTGTAATCTAGAGAGAGGTTCTTAAAATTCGTTGTTGCTTATTGCAGCAACACAAATAAACATGAAGAACTTCCACATTAAGTATCAAAATTATTTTAGTTAATTCAGTTGTGAAAGGTAATCTCCTAGCAAGTTGTTTATAAAGACTATGGAGACCTCAGGAAATTCTGTTCACAATTGACAATTGTAATGCCTGGGGTTTTATATTATTTATTTATTTTTTAACTCCCCTCACTGGAACCCATCAGGAAATATGGTATATCCAGCAGAACAAATCCCAGTGAAAAATATCGACGGTGAGCGCATTCCTATGCAGGCAAAGCATGCTGTAAATAATGTTCTTCCTTTTTTCCCCATTTCTTTATTAGCTTCTCTCCGTTGCTGACTCTATCAGTGCACTTTTATATTGGTAGCTATAAATTATCAGCATCCAACATTGATCTGATAGTGAGGACAAGAATGAAGTATTTAAATCTCACCTTTGATTTAGAAGTTTGTGCTGGATGTTTTTACTGCCAGAAGTCCTATACTGAGAAGCTGAATTCAGAAAAAACCACTAAGACTAGAAACTGCCTTCTTCTTCTTCCCCCATAGCTTTTCCAGCAAATAATTTCGTAAAAGGCAATTCAGCTTTAGCAGAAATATCATGACTGATGTGGAAGCTTACCAGTGTTTTTCAGGAGCAGGGCTTCTGAAATGGAGTACAGAGTTCTGGGTAAGATGAGTGCCAGTACCTTCAGACAATTTTAGGACGAGGGTTTAACTGTGTGACTTTCTTAGCCTAGAGATTCTTCCCAGGCAACGTTCAGATTTATTTTTTTTTCTTTTGGATTATTTTTTTATGTGCTCTGCTTATTGTCATCCTTTTCTTTTGCTGCTTCATTCTTTGCTAATTGTTTGGCTTAGAAAGGAATTGGTCTAAGGGTCCTGAGGTCAGTCTCTGTAAATAATATTGCTCTCTGGCTGTGGCTCATTATATGAAGACATTAGAGGGGTTGCCAGACCTTGTCTTTGACTTTGACACCTGAGGAGAAAACATGCATATAATGTTGAAAGAGTTACTTTTGACTGTGTGCACACACAACCTCTCATTGTAATGCCTGAGAAGAAAACTCAAACACTTCAGCAGTTCGGACATATTATTTTGTCAAATCCTTACTCTGTCTTGTTGACAGAATACATTTTCTCAAAAGCTGAAATCATTCTGTCAAGGAAACTTATTTTGTTCAATAATCCTGCTTGTTGACAAATGTTCAAAAGGGAAAAAAATCTTCAATTATTCTGGGAATGTTCAGCCTGGTGTCTCCAGATTTATTTATTTTGCCATGGGAAAGAATGGTTATTAGTTTGTAGGTGAACTATCCAGGTCTAATGAAAGAACAACGTATCTGCTTTATACTTAGGTGAGTGTGCTTTAGGGAAGGTTTTTTTCAAAGAAGGTTGTTCAGGTTTGGTCACAGTCCGAATGACTAGTCAGCAGTGGAGTGCAGGCAGCATGGGAGGAGGGATGAGCAGAGAACAGACGTTAAGTGTCATTCACGTCAAGCAGCCATGGCAGAGGTATGAAGGCCCTTTTCAATTGGGCTCATTAATAGCTGCACATACAAATAGCAAAATATGAAACTGATAGCAGTTGGTCTCAATGGGCTATTTCTTCTTGTCTTCCCCTTCCACCCTCCAAATTAAATTGGTTCCAATTTAGGAAGGTGAATACCTGTGTCTTTTTTTTTTTTTGGTGGTTTTCTGTTTTGTTTGCTTGCTTGCTTGTTGCTTGTTTGTGTTTTTTTTTTGTTGTTGTTGTTGTGTTTTTTTTTTCAGCAGAAGATCTTGAAATATGCTAGTTTTTCTTCATTGAGTGTCAAGAGCTGTGTGTACACCTTATTATCCAAAACCTAATTGTCATCTTAGTACTGGACCCTGCGTAAGCATATATATGCAAGGCATCATGAAGAATGCGTCACCTTCAGTGTTTGTTTCTGTGTCTACATAACATCAGAGACAAACTTGCACTAATTTTAGTGGGTTTGGAATAGGCTTTTGGGAGGGATACATGTTGATGTTTCTCCAGCGACTCTTAGTGGAATTTAAACTTTTGAGTCATTTAAGACAATTTGGAAAAAAACTGTCAGACATTGGACAATGCTAGGAAAGAATTTTAACCTGTTTTTGATGGGTTTTATGAGCTATACTTTAAACTTCTGTTTAAAACTGCATCTAGTGAGTAAACCTTATGTTTTAATAGTTAAACCTTATGAGTTACTGATGCCCTTCACTGTCTATCCTCTCTACCAAAAGACTGCAAATGATGCTGTTGTCTGTGTACTTGTTTGTCATTCTTCATTCAATTTCATCAGTAAACCTTCACTCAGTCCCATAATCTAGTTCTACAATAATTTACTCTGTTGATCTTCGGTTGTGTTCAGGTTTCTTTTGTTCTCTAGACTACTGACAAGTAAGATAAATACTGTGACTTGGTTTTGAATAATGATCCTAGTCAATTAATTGATACCTACAAAGTTTTTCTTTCTTTAATAGTACAGTCACTTTTTTATTGTTTTGTCTTACTCTATTCTTCCCTACTGTGTTGTCTGCCACGTTTGTCTAAGAAGAATGGTGGGTGGTGTTTTTTTTCCTTTTCATACATTTCATTCATTCTATTGATTTACCAGTCCTTTGTAGTCTTTATTGTCAATTGTCTTGATCTCTTTAATTCCTAATATACAGCATTTTTGTCATACATTAAAAAAGATGTCATTCTATGTGATTTTCCATTCAAAGGAAATTCAGATTTTTAAAAGAATAGGCAGTGTGTTATAACGGATGCTTCCTTGACACCTTTAGATCAAAGAGAAAAGCAACAGGATTTTTAATAGATACCCTTAGATGTAAGTTATATTGAGAGACTGAGCAAAAGTAGAACAACCCTGACTTTTCCTTTCAGACAGGCAGCGTTCCTATTTATTATGTTTCGTCTCACATCACAGTACTGGTTTCACGCCTGAATGTGTTCAGCAAAGTATCAGAACAACTTCATGAAGTTTCTACGTCTCTGATGTTCTCACCTATAGACAAAAGGGTTGAAGAGTGTATTTTTATAGAACTCATCAGGTATAATATGTTTTTGAATTCTTTGACTTTCCCCTAGAAGATTCTGTGGCTCGTGCTGTGGATGTATTTGAGGAAGGCTGTTTGACTCCTAGTGCTTTGGCAGATACAAAATTCTTACGGAGTGAGAGCTGCCTGGTGCCCTCAGGGAAAAGGCTCAAAGTCAGTCCACAGAAGTATGACTGCTGCTCTGTAAGTCAACAGAGGGACAATGAATATTGTCAGCAGAAGATACTGGACCTAGGCAAAAAGTAGATACAGTGCTGGCAGGCACAGATGTGATATATTTCAAAGTCTTCTTTAGTGCAACTGTTACCCTTCTGTTACTTAAGAGGGCTGGGGAGAGATTGTACCAAGACGAGGGTAATAAATGCTCCTGACTTTGCAATTACAGATTTTAAATCCCTGATGAGCTTCATTGCAGTGAGTCAGTAGATGCAATACATTTCTGCAGTGGAAGTGTTGAATATAATGAATTCTTTGGTGAAATAAATTTAACCTGAAGTTCTCTAGTACCAACAAAGTTTTTATGCCTTTTTCCTTTGCCATCTCTTCCAGTCATGCCATTCTCAAAGCTGATGGCATCTTGTCTGAACTTTCAGTTACTATGTTCCTTTTAACTTAATGTTTTTCAGTATATTTTTTTTTCATGTTTCTCTGGTGAGATGAGATGCTGATTCTTTGTCCTATCAAGGTGCTCATGGTAGAGAAAAAGGCTTTATTGCCAGTGGCATTAAATTGTGTTGTGTATCATTTAGAGGATCATCAAAAGTTGAAGCCTTCTATTTCTGGTTTATTCTCCAAAGTAATGAAACATTAAGGCCAAATGAATAATTTAAAATAGTTGCTGTTAGCTTATTTAACTGCTTGCATATCTACAGAGAAATCAAGGCAACTTTTCAGTACTTGAACTCAAGGTAAATATGAACACACCTGAGTAATGATTTGTATGTTACCCGGTTCCATCTTCGGAAATCATTGTCCTCTTTCACAAGGTTGCTAAAGTATAGAGTCATGGTTCTACTGCAGTGCTGTAGAATCTGTAAATGAAGATTTCTCAGCCTAATGATTATAAAGATTCTGTAGTCCTTACACATTATATTTGTTCTACTTCCTTCTATCACTTCACTCCCCAAGAAACAGCCACTCATATTTTATTCTATTGTCTATCAGCTATATCTTTCTATCAACTATAAATAAGTTATAGCAACAATTTATGAGCTTACTCACCATACTACCTTGATAAGATAGCTGCAATTCTCTTAAATCTTCACACCCCCACCCCCTTCCTTTTTTGATCTGTAGGCTCTGGAATTATTGTTTTCAGTAAATTGTTCTTTTCTGTAATAGGTTCTCCATATTACTTCATTCTTTGCTTACTTGAAAGCTATGCTTCTGGATCAATAACGGTGACTCTATTTTTAGAAAAATTCAGTTTTAGGAAAAGATTCTTAGTATGCAAAATTATTTGAAAACCGGTTACAGAAAAATTATATTGCTTGTTAACGTGCATGTGGAGATGGTCTAAATGAAGCAAAAAGCTATTACACTTGAATTCCGTGAGGTTAAGCATAACCTACTACTGCTTCCATCAGTTCCAATGGAGCATATTGCTGTGACTAATGACAGTTCTGGAATTAGAGAGATCACTTGAGTAACAGAATCAACTTGACCGTCCTTAAATGTAGTACCATCAAAGTGAATCTATTTTTGTGATCAAAATCTTGTAAATTAATGTGATGTTATATTCTTTCTTTGGAGAGGTAACATTAGATCAAAAGGGACCTCAGAAGGTCCTCAGGTCAACCCCCTGCTTAAAGCAGGGTCAGCGAACAATAACTGGTCAGAAATTTTAGATATCAGGATATGATTTAAGTAGTTTTTTTTGTTTGCTTTAATTTTAATTAATTATTAAGTGAATATATAACAGAATACAATGCCTTTAAAAATACTGGATTATTGTATATTTGCAACATTTACTATGAGATTTAATTGCAGTACTATTTTCATGTCATTTTTTTCACTGTAGGAAGCTAAATATGAATAAATGTATAAGGTGGGGTCTTAACATAGACATTCTTCCTACAATAAACTCCTTAGATTTACTTCAGTCATGAAAACATGGTCCTTTATTATTTTGTTTTAAACTGTTGGAAATGAAAAGCACTTTCAAGTTTGTTTTAGTAAAACAGGATGAAAGATGCTTTTTTTTTTTTTTTCTACTCTGCAATCATCATTTATAAATGCTGAGGTATAGAAATTCATCCCTTTTTCTGTAATACTTAACCTTTTGGTCCGCAGCAATCAATTTAATCCTCCTACTAGTTGTTTTGCAAAAACTGTTTGAATAGTTAACTGAGAAAGTTATAAAGCTCCTAGTTATAGAAAAAAAGCATGAGGAAATGCAAATAAAGTAGAAGTGATTTCACCAGGGGCACTGAGAATAGGTAATCTGGTAGAGTGTTTTGTTCTGTTTGGGTTTTACTTTGTGTAAGACCAAAGGTCTAGAATAGAGCACTGTCCAGAGATGCTGCCCATATCAACTGCAAGGGCAAAATATCCCATGTTGAATCCCTAACT
The DNA here is from genome assembly GCF_013377495.2 of Cygnus atratus. Classification (NCBI taxonomy): domain Eukaryota; kingdom Metazoa; phylum Chordata; class Aves; order Anseriformes; family Anatidae; genus Cygnus; species Cygnus atratus. Next base: position 16,933,723 of record NC_066374.1, read on the forward strand.
GTGATCTACTCTTGCAAGTTTCTAAAGCAGTCAGATGGTAACCTAGGCTTAACTGGAGGTAATTCAGTAGCTCTCGGGGAAGACAGAGAGTATTCAGGTAAGGAGCACTGGTCCATAAACCCCCTGTTCGGCCAGTGAACATGAAGACAGAACCCTGGGCTAGATAGGACCTGTGCTTTAAGGTTTTGCTATTCTGTATGTATACCAATAATGCCTTTGTCAGGTAACAATTATAAATGTAGCTGTATTGGCTGATCAAGCAAATTACAATACCATAAATACTGGGAGGAACTAATTGAACATAAACACTGGGAGGAGCTAATTGGATAGTTAAATACGAATTCCTGTACACAAGACTTTCTGAAAGAGTGCTGTATCATGGTTAGGGATTAAATGTATGGACATTGATTTAATAAAAATACCTACTATGGAATATTGTAGAGTTTCTACAGAGTTTTAATTTATAATAGCAAGTCTACCTTTAGCTTTATTCCCTTTTGTGTAATCTTACCTGCTCTATGCTCAAATCTTTTTTGGTTTTCATTTTTACACTTTTTCACTTAAGAACAAGGGAAAAAAGCCAGGATGAAAATAGTCCTATAGTTGTAGCAAAATAATTTTTCATTTCACTGTTTTCTGTAGGAGTATCCATTTGAAAACACCTACTTTCTTATATGCCAGGATGATTTTGAAAAAGTTTCTGATGAAGAGCAATAAAATATTCAAGTATGATCTTTGTTATGCTCGTTTGAATATGCAGTCTGAAAAGCACATTGAATATTATTAAAAATAGGTTTAGATTTTTTTTTTCTGGAATTCATTCTGTAAAATCTGTATTTTATTCTCTTGCTAATACTATTTGGGCGCTTTTTTTTTTTTTTTTGATTCTGGATAAACAGGTCCCTAAAAATGTAACATTTTCTTTCATGGTTTTTATCTTTTTTCAATGGTTTTTATTTCAGTGATACTGTTGCACGTTGAAAGCTGAGATAGGAAGCATTTTTTCTTGCACAGAAAAAATTGTATGTTTAGTCACTTGTGGAATGGATTTTTGGGAATAATACAGGCTCTGTATTCTCTGAGGATTTTGAGTATTTCTGAATGCAGACCCACATATGCCAACAAAACAGAATTATTTTGTAGCATTATAAAAACAAATAATTCAGCAACTGTAATTGGCTGTGGCATCATTAACAAAGACAAAAAAGTTAGCTATCCAAATCCCCTTTTTAACTTAAAGGCCTTTTTTAGTCTGTATTTTTTTAACATTCTGTATGAGACATTTGGAGAAGCAAGATAAACCTTACTAAGGTATTGGCTCAGACAATTTATTAAACTATATTTTTCCTCTTCTGACATAAGACAGTTCTGTTCTTTCACATCACAAAAATACATTAAAATTGTGTTAACGGTTTAATTTACGACTACTAAAGCAAGAAGATTCTCTGCTAAGGATTGCATTCCACTATCAAGCCATAGCAGTTCAGAATGGCATATTAGTAAGACCCCATTTTTTCTTGACCTCTTAGTTGGGTCTTCACTCTTTTTATAGCTGTGAATCTCCAGTTTTTGTATAAGTGATGTCTTTATGATTGTATTGCTGTAATTAAGTGTAAATGTGTAAGAATTGTTTCCGCTGATATTTTGCTTTCTAATCGGTTGTTGATCTGTGTTGTGTAGAGTTTGAAAAGATGGTATCAAAGATGTAAACAAAGTGCCACAAAACTTGGTTAATGTAGCATTAAGATCAGTGAGGGGAAGTTGTAAACTTTTGAACACAACTTCAGGTATGCTCAAGCCTTAAAATGGGAGGTGCAGCTCTTCACACATCCGTTTTGGGGGGTACATGCAGTGCACAGTCTTCAGTTCCTCACCAGGATCTCTGATTTCTGCCCCTCTGCTAGGCCTGTGCTGCTCATTGCATCTCGTTAGTGTCCCACAGCCATGCAATGCTGTGTTGCCATCACCGTAAAAGGCAGGAAGGTCGTAGGTAGCCTGGTGCTTGGATTTTTTGTGCCTGATGGATCTCTTATCACATCCGTGAATTCCTTGAGACTAGATGTTTTTTTAAAGGATGTTGCTTGTTTCATCAAGAAATGATGAAGAAAGGGTGCAGGTTGCTTCAGTTGATCAACTCTATAGTTGTTAAAATAGATTTTCAAAACTACACTGAATGTTCACAACAAGACGTTGTTACTTGGAATTGCCCAAGCCATCGCACTGTAGAGCTTACACAAGCATTCTTTGCAAAAGTAGCTACAACACTTCTGGCCTCTTTTTGCTTCATCACACAGTATACTTGAATTCTTTTACTCTGTTCCTCATTCTCTGCCACCAAGCTGTTAAAGAGCTAACAAAAGCCAAGCAGTTCATGTTAGCAAGGGAACTTGAGATAACTTAACTAAGGGAGTTAGTATTTTCTTTCTCTTATCCAGACTCAGTTCAATCATGCAAAACACATGGTTGTATTACCCTGTCTTCTCTATAGTTAATTAATGTTCATTACAGCAATTTCAAGGTAAGTCACTAGTTTAAAATATTACACTGAAGTCATCAATTTGAATTTCAGACAAAACATCACTGGATTTATCCCATGTGCACAGTACTCCTAGAAAATGGATATGGATAGATTTCAATATCATATTACCAGGGATATGTCAGGACCTGTCGTGCCACTTGGAAAAGATTAGTCGTAAACCTCAGTGGAACAGGTCCTTGGTTAACCTAAAGGTGTATTTCAGTTTATGCATCATTTTCTTATGCCGTGATTCTAAATGTTCACTTCAACTATTTTATAGTGTTTCTTTCACCATAAGGAAAATACATGTCATAGTCCATCATTTAAGTTCTGAATTAAAGAGAAAAACATTAGAAAATGGTGACACAAACTAATTTTATGGGAGCTGACCTGTATCTGAAGAATGTGTTTTCCAAATTACCCTATATTTTGGCCGCCACCACGACCATAAAAATATTAAAGCATTGAGTCAGCAGGTGGATTTCGGAGCATTTTGAATGGCTGTATATTAAATAGTAAGCAATTTTCAACCATAGCTATAGTGGAACTGCTATTGAGCTAGAATATATGGAAAATAAGTAAAATAATTCACTTGTGTGATACCTGTATTGCATTTTAAAGTTAAGCATCTCAGCAGTTTTTATGAGAAGAAAAGAATGAACGTGACAAATCATGTACCCTGTGATAATTAGATGTGCTTAACTCCAGCATTATATCTGCTTGCTTCTTTAGAAGCCTCCTACTCCAAACTTTTGTAGTAGATGAAAAACATTAAGTTCTGTTCAGATATCAGTGACAGAAAGACACTACAAATCTTTCTGAGAAGTCCTTCACAAAAGCAGGTGTTAGCCATCAAATGCAATCCTGGTGGAAAAAGTCCCTCTTACATTACAGTGAAAAATAAGTCTAATAAGTAAAACAAGTTCTAAAAGTCAGAGCCCCATCATTCACAACTAAAAGTTTCAATCAGTAAAAGAAAGACTCTGCTTTTACCTTGTTTGTTTGTTTGTTTCCTTTTATTTTATTTTATTTTTTTTTTTCCTGCGTATGTTTTAGAAATGACAGGAAGAGAGTACTGTTACCATTTTACAGGTGGGAAGACAAACACAGAGTTGGAGTTTCTAAATGAAAGAATTGGTTTGAAAGAACTGTATCATTCACTTTCTGAGTGGTGAAGACTGTACGTTGCTGAACAGTAAGAATAAGGTTAAAATCCACTTGTGCAATATTTAAAGGTATTGTGACACTTAAAATTTTAGTAGAAATTATACTATCTTTGAGAGTATGGTCATAATATCTTGTGTAAGGTATCAGAACATTGCAATAAAAAAGAATTCATACTTCCTGAAACAAAACTCTTCTTATCTCGAGGGAATCTTTTTGTACAGATGTTTTTATTGTTTAGATTCCTAAACATATTTAAGTCTCGGTTGATATCACATTTCATTTGTCGTCTAGAAGTCTATTCAAAATATTATTTATTCATTTAATTGCATTACGTGCTAAGCATAGCCATTCTTAATCTAAATATCCATCACAGAATCATGAGCCAGCTTGTAAGGACTCTCAGAAGACTCCTAGAATATGTTCTACTGTTATTTTTAAGCAAAAGCGTGTTCCACTGCTAGGATATCTATGAATCAAATATCTTGACAGCCATACCATCGCTGTTGTTCTAGTCCTTTTATATCACTCATGGATTTGTCAGTGAAAGGAAGATTTTTTATTATTTTTTTTTTAAGTTGGATTGTTACCATTTGAGATGTTTTCTTTCATTTTCTTTTGTTCTACTGCTATATTCTAATTTCTGCTCTTATATTTAAGCCCAGATATATTTTGTGCTTAAAAATATGCAAGTATTAGATGTGCCACAGAATCCTTCTTTAGATTATATTTTATGTATATCACATCCATTGAGGCACAGTTGATTTATATGGAAGTAACAGTTGTGTTCAGAAAATATCCTTATATTAAAGAAAGGTTTAGAAGTTCTTAATACTCTCAAGTATAAAGAGCAAAAAATAAGGTTGTTCAATTGAAGGTGTTAGACGAGTTCAGGAGAAATGTTGCAGTCTGCAGATCTCTGACACTTTACATGACCTTTAAAATTAATGTAGTCTGATTCAGCAAGATACTTAAGACTGTTCCTAACGTTAAGCACAAGAACAGTTGTTTTGAAATCACTGTGGTTACTCAGTTATTTTGTAATAAAATGCACTTAAATGCCTTGCAGAATCAGGGTCTTCATCCATCTGTGTCTGGCTCATTTTTATTTCATTCTATCACCTGTTCCCTCGGAGCATAAGGTCTTTGGGGCCACAGTCTGTTTTAGGGGTCAGGATTTTAGTTGCAATGTGTAGAAGATGTGATAAAAATAATTGATTAAAAATATAATGCAAACATTCATAAAAATAGGGACAGATGTTGCAATGCTTTCTGTACATGGTAGTCGAGTTGTGCTCACAGGTATGCTTTTGGCTAACCATTACTGAGTCAGGTATTTTCTCCTTCTCCTCTTCCTCAAGTCTTAAAAGTAAACATTACAAAATGTCATGGGGAAAGTTCACCTGAAGTGAGATTTTGATAGAGAAATTAGGAGATCCTGAGAATTACATTGTCAGTTTTAATAGAGGATTAGATGTCTATTGCAAGGCTTTATAAGATGATACCAAAAATATTTCACCAGGACAATTCTAAATGCCATTCTGTATTTGTTGTAGAAGATCATAAATGTTACTGAACTTCATTACTGAAGCAGACTGTCTAGTCCTGTGACCTTACCAACAAATTTAATTTCTTCTAAACCCCCAGAGTTGAAAATGAAATATTTTAAATTTTGTAAAACAATCTATGAATTTATTATTCAAAAATCTTCCTTTGCAATTTTCCCTGCTCAATCTAACTGCAGATGCTGCAAAAATAAATAAATAAATAAATGGGCATCTTTACTCTGTGTGTCTTGGTGATTTCCAGAGGAAGTTGTGCAGAGCAAGATGTACTCTAAGTTAATGGTATCTGGATTCCCCTGATGCTTAGCTGCTGCAGATGTCATTCAGTGCATGTGGAAAACAGGTTTCTTGACAGGTGTACTTTTTCCTATCATGTAGCGAGAAAATGCACATTTGCAAATTAGGCAATCATTGCATGAAACATCAGACACAATTTGGGGGGGTTCTGAGGATGATAAACTTCAGTTTGGTGTAACATCTGGATCTTGTTATTTCAATAGCTTTTCCTCAGTGGTGGAAACATTGTCTAATATGCACCTTCTGTCATGCTGATTGGCTTAAATGTTTATTTGGGAGAAGAAAGGAAAACCTTTTTAGTACTGTGTTTCTACAGCATGAATCTTCAAGATGTTACAGTACTGCATAGATAGGAAACGTATTTTTAAATTCTGGGGAGCAGATGGTTCTCAAAACCTTTAGGCAGTATGCTTTCCCATCAAATTTAGAACAAGTGCAAGTATTTATGCCTGTTTCTAAAAAGAACTCTATTTTTAAAAAGACAATAAAATGGCAATAGGTTACTTTCCAAATACATTTTTAACATGGGATTACTTCTGTGTTCATTTCCCTGAAAGATGTATTCATTTGTCTTTTTACCTGCCTTTAGATCTAATTCTTTGAACCCAAAGCTCTGTTCTCACAGTCAGGATGTATTCCCTTTGACTTTTCTGCCTGTTGTATCCGTCTTTTTTCCAAAGAATTTTGTATCACCTGGTACTGTACGGTTGGCTAAAGATATTTTATGTATCATCAGCTGTTACTGGTTCTGTAAACACTACCATGAGAAAATTGTCTTCACTTGTGATTGCCAGTATGGTAACAAATATGAGTTATGCTTGGAGTTAGCAGAAGAAGAGCTCAATGAATGCCTGTAATGGTTCTTCAGAGAGGCTGTCAGCTCTGAATGCCAAGTAACAACGTGCTGACAAATCACGAAGATTTTTAAAAGCAGCTTTTGAGAAGATGGTAATTTCAATGGCAGGCTTTCTGAGGGAAGTAAAACAATGAATGATATCTTGCTGAAATTAGATTGTAATCCTGTTGTTTTTATTGATTGATTTAACACTTTGGGAAGCTTCCAGTGTACTTCACAGAATTACAAGCTCCATCTCTGGCTTCCATTTAACTTCTGTCACTGTTGCAGAGTTGGCCCTGTAGACTGGCACACAAAGCTGCAACTTCACAGTGAAGCTACAAACATATATTTTAGGAGAAGGAAACAAATGAGAATGCTTTCATCATTTAAAGCAAAAGGGATGTTTAGAGTGAGGTTGGTGGGTTGATTAGTATTTATTTGTTTAATACGAATTGGAAAGACAAAAAACATTGTAAATCAGGCTGACAGCAGTTATCTCCCTCACCTTACAAATAAGCAAAAACAGCCTCTGCAAAAATGGAGGAAAGTTGTTACATGTTGTTTAGTCAGAAAAACTGAAAGATGTTTTTAGTCTTGCAGAAACTCCATAGCATTTTAAATAAAGGAAATGGCTAGGACTTAACATGTACAGAGCTGAAAATGATGCTATGATCCTCCTCACTGCTATGATCCTGTGCGTATGTAAGTTTATCCTGCATCTACAGAGAAGCAAATCCTGTGTTGAGTCACAGTCTTTTCTTAAGATATTGCTATTTTTGTTTTTATTTTTGTTTTAAATCTATAAAGGTAATTTTCACAACTGACCAAAATCTTCTAATGCTTACTGCAGTCTTAAGTCCATATTTCAACACAGTATTCAAGCACATGTTTAATGTTAAGCTTGTGAAATTAAAATGACTACTCATACCTAATATGTTAAATAACATTGCAAAGTCCTGAATTGAATTGTTTAGAAGAATATCTAAACCCAACTGTTTTATATATATCTAGCAAAGATGTATGTAGATTTACTGTTTAGATGGAAGGGCTTTCCAATCTGGAGTATAATTTAGTCTATAGTTGGTACATGAATGGTTATTTCCTAGTCGTCCAAACTTTATAAATGTCTTCTAGTAAAAGATATTTGGTAGTTAAATATTAATGGTAGCATATAAAAAAGTAGAGAGGATGAGACAGTATATTATGTGAAAGTGACATGGAGGAGCAGCATGCAATTAAGTCTAAGAATATTATGATCTAACTAATGCTACCTGAAATACTCTTACTATATCACTTTTATTTATTTTTAATAATTTATTTTTAATTTAGATAAAAATGGGATCACAATAAGAAATCGTGTTTGCGAATGAAAGTTTGTGTTACTGACATTTTGTAAGTCATAAAAAATGTGATATTTTGATGAAAAATGTAAGTATAAAAGATAACTTTAGCAGTATAATACATTTAGAATGTATTGCATTTGTAACAGTAGCTTATATTTAATTTTCTAAGCTGTAACATGAGGTATATATAAGAAGAAAAATTCAAAGAAGTAAAAATAGACACAAAAAATCTATATTATTAAAGGAAAAATAATTATTCCAAGTTGCTTTTCCAAAATTAACTATCAGTTTTTAAAATCCCATTAAATGAAATATTTGTTTATGTAAGATGCCATGACTGATGGCTGTGTACATCTAGATAACAGATTATGTAGCCATAAGGGAGTATTGTTGTCATCTAGTCTGATTTTATAAATTAAATCTTGTTTGAACTGGTGAAGATCTTATAGAAAAAAATAAACTGCCTCATCTTTAAGACAATTAGTGTTGAAAAATCTTCTGTTTTCCACTGTATTGGCAATGTTACAAAATAGAACCTTATTTCTGACTGTTTCTAATTTGTCTTCCAGCCATTTTAATCTTATATTTCTGTCTGGTAGACTGAGCCAATTGCCAAAATTTTTATCTATAGAGCAATAATTGATCTCAAACCTTTGACCTTAAGCTTTTTGATAAATAAAGCATAGCGAGCTTCTGTATACATATAGTCCAGGTGTTTAACCATCCTTGTGGAATAGATTTTTTATTTTTAGAATAGAATTTTTATTTTTATTTTTATTTTATATATATATATATATATATATACACATATATATTTAGTGTTTGGCCAAAGCTTGTTATGGCATTCTGAATATGTTTGCTTACTTGAGTTTTTTGTTTGTTTGTTTTAATTCTGTTGATTTGTGAGTATTAGACCTCTAGGATTCTGCTGAAATCTTACATCCTAGCTGATTACACACTGAAATATCAATAGCTTTTTCAAGAACCATTGCTTTTCAGAAGAAAATCTGTTGTTGTATAATCATCATTCTTTTGTTACTAAAGGTATGACTATATATGGCTTTATCAAAGTAAACAGTACTTTACTATGCACCTTACCAAGCTCTCCAGATTGCTTTGGTTTCAAGGACTATCCAGTTTATAGTTCAATGGTTTCTTTTGATCGTTGTGGATCTGTGACATTTACCAGAGAGAAGATTGGATGTTTTTCTTTCCAATTGACAGAATAAAAGTGAAACAACATAAGGTCAAGAACCTGTCCTTCTGGGCTCTTGCTAGAAGGACATATTGATGAGAATTCTACTTTTATGTTTATCTTAAAAGACCCTTCAATTAGTTAATTTTATTCAATTTAGCTTGTACTTTCTTTATTCTACATTATTATTTGTAGTTGCATAAAGTCAGCAGGATTCATTGTATTTCCCTTAATTTAATAATCCATTGGGTTGCGTATCGACTATTCTGTAATTCGGGGGGGGATCTGTCATTCATAATGTCTACCTAAAATCTGTCTTGCACAAACAGGTCTATTGTAATTTAACAGACTCTTAGTCAATGTTATCAGCTGTTAGCCAAGGAGAGGATTTTATGTACCTGTAGTTATGCATTTTAGCACCCTCAGTTTAGCCTCTTTCTGTGTTGAATTTAATTGGAACTGGCAGGCAATCATCACAGGTGAGATGATCATAGAGAAACACCTTTATTTGGGAAATAACTAGTTTGTATTCTGTATATGCTACAAGGCATAGTGCAATTCTCGATGGATTGAATGAGAAATAAGTTTTAAATTTGCTTTTTAACTGGTGCTCTCTTCATTTCATGTTTACTTTTCAAACTTGATTAGGGATTTATTGGATGCTATTTTGGGCTTTCTATGATCTTCAGATACCATCTATTAACTTCTTGATTACCCCCTGATATCTTACTTCTGCTGCTTTTATTTCTTCAGGTTTACATCTTAACACAAAATTAGAACTATGCAGTCAGATTCAATTCCTAACGATTTTTAATGGCTGTACTGGTTTTGGCTGGGATAGAGTTGACTTTCTTCATAGCAGTCATAGTGCTATGTTTTGGATTTGTGACCAGCATCGTGTTGACAGCACACTGGTGTTTTAGCTGTTGCTGAGCAGCGCTTGCACAGCAACAAGGCTGTCTCTGCTCCTCATACTGCCCCAGCAGCGAGCAAGCATGGGATGGGCAAGAAGCTGGGACACAGTCAGGACAGCTGACCCCAGCTGACCCAAGGGATACTCCATACCGTATGGCATTGTGCTCAGTAACAAAAGCTTAGCGAAAGGAGGAGGAAGTGGGGGATGTTTGGGGTTAATAACATTTGTTTTCCAAGTAGCTGTTAGGTGTAATGAAGCCCTGCTTTCCTGGAAATGGTTAAACACCTGCCTGACGATGGGAATCAATGAATGAATTCCTTAGTTTGCTTTGCCAGCACATGCAGCTTTTGCTTTACTTGTTAAACTGTCTTTATCTCAACCCGCGTGTTCTCTTTAGTTTTGATCTTTTGGTTGTTTCCCATCCCTCTGGGGGGGGAGTGAGTGGCTGAGTGGGGCTGAGCTGCCTGCCACAGTTAGCCCACAACGGTGGCTTTTTACATGATTTGTATGTTTCTAACCAATGCTTTTCTTTTCTTCAAACTTTATTAGAATACACTCAGAGCATTTCTTCTGTCTTGAATAAACAACTGCTAGACTATTCAAATTTTACTTTCTATACATCACTGAAGTGTTTTCTTTGTTCAGAATCACACAGTAGTTTAGGTTTTAGTAATCTGAATGCGTCTTTCGCTGTCCTGATATATTTATTGTGCCTAACTTTTATGAGTGTTGATAGCTTTTCTAATGGGTTCTTAATTCTTGGATTTAAGTATATCCTTTCCTCATTCTTTGATTTCTTATCTGTTTTGAACTCTGTTCTGAGCTGAATTCCCATGATGCGCTGCTGATTTTGTTGCTGTTGTTTTTGAACCAAATGATACCCTGAGAGTGTCAAAGGATCACCACAGTTCATTATCAAAGGTCAAAGAACCCATTTCATACAGGAGGATAAGGCAAATAAATTATAGCTCTGACAAGGCACTGTGGCAGCTTGTCAAGATAGGTTAATGCTAAATTGAATTGTAATGAAGTGTTTTGATTTGGGAATGGTTAAACTTTTCATTTTGATTTAAAAAGTCAAAGCAGCGTTATGGAAGTTGTGAATAGGCCTTTATCTATTTAGAGCAATGTATTTTGGAATTTGCTTTTGGGTAACAAGATTGAAAATACCTTGGTATAGAATCCTGACCATCTTATTTCTCTTGAACACAACTTCCAATTTTAAAAATAATTAAATTGAGAGACTGCTTTTACTGATCACATTCTCGCTCAGTTGGTTTATTTGTACAGTGTGATATGTGGAATAATACACTTTATATATTAGTGAAATATAGATTATGATTCTAGCTCTGAGGTAGTATACTTTTAATATATCTGATGCTGTGCCCCTTTGATGCTTTTCCATTGATTTATTTTTTGAAGTTAGTATCAATACAGATTAAATATTGCAAATGTATTCCAGAAGAAATTCGCACTGCTTGTCATTGCATTGGAGTTCATAGAGCTGTTTTTCCTTTGTATATTTCTTCAGGTAAGCTATGGTGAATCCAAAATGCTGTAGGCCCATGTATGTACTGGGTTAGTAGTGAGTAAACACAGCGAAATGCTATCCAAGTAAAATCTTTCTGGTCCTGACCCTTTGCCTCTATTTCACTTCTCATTGCAGCCTCCTGCTCTACCAGAAAGGCCAGTAGGATACTTTCTGTGGAGTTTACTTGATTTCTTGAATTGACCTGAGTGGCAAATTAAAGTTTTAATATTTAATAGTTGGAAGAGTTGCACAACTGGAAAAAAAATAATATATATATATATATATTTAATGATTGGAACTACTCTGAAGCTTCTGGTAAAGATACTTATGGTTGGTTGCTATAATAGAATTTTAAATCTACTAGGAATTAAGACCAGTGTTCTGGACAGTGGACTGTTTCCTGTGGGAAACAAAAAACTGCATAGCTTTCTCTCTCACTGCAGCTCATTTGCAGTTAAATGTTAAAGACTTTACATTTCATTTAAATGGAAATCTATTGCTTTCTTCAGCTAGCATTTAACAAACACAAAATATGAAGATGATTATCAGACTGTGGATGAAATGCTGTAGTAGTCCACAATCACAAACTGTTCCACAAACAGCTGGTATTTCTGTTGAGATCGTAGTAAGTGATGCTTTCATTAGGGTTTAGAGCAGATGTGCCAGAGCAATGGGAGGCAGCATCTTTGGCTTCTCTTGGTACTTCTTGCTCTATAGGCAAACTGCAGCTTCAGGGAGATAAAGCTTTTCCAGCCAGGAGGGTCAGTATCAAAACCATGTCCTGGGTCATGAAAAGCTACTGGCTTTTTCCCTCTTACATAAAATATCTTACTAGAATCAAGGTTGAGCTGATAATTCTGCTAATACATTAGACAGCACATAATACCACCCCTCTCTAAAAGCTCCTTTATGATGCAAATTGGTTGCAAAATGGAAAGGTTTTTCCCTTGTGTTCTTTACATAAGAAAGCACAACTCAAACATAGGAGAAAATATGAATTTTGGCAACATAATTTTACTTGAAAATTATGTAATCACAACTGTAGTTTAGCTCCTTAGAAATACATTGTGTTTAGTAAGTGATATTGCATTGCACACAAAATATTGGAAGTATTTTTTCCTTTCTTTTTAATACTATACAAGTAATTTTCTCTATGTACAAGGTGTCATTTTGGGTAGAAGTAATGGTTTTAGTGAGTACACTGTTTAGAATATTTTCCTTTCCCTGTTTTCTAAAGCTTGAGAATAATTTTTTTATTTTTTTTTTTAAATACTGTCTTCCATGAGTTCTTCCCCGCCTTTATTCAAATGAAATGTGTTTATTAGAATAGAATAGTTTAGTTGGAAGGAGCCTACCAAGATCCCTGAACTCAACTGCCTGACCACCTCAGGGCTGGCTACCCAAAAGCTAAAGCCCATTATTAGCATCACCCAAATGCCTCTTGGACACTGCCCAGCACAGGACATCAGCCACCTCGCTGGGAAGCCTCTGCCAGTGCCCAACCACCTTCACAGTGAAGAGATTTTTCTTATAATCATATGGGAAAGCTGATATGTCTCGTACTTTACCACTTGGGCTTCCGATGGTGTCAGAGGGTCCAAAGGCATTCAGGTGAACTCTCCAATATCCGGGTACAAGCCAGAGAGTCTTCCTGGCTGTCAGCAGTCTCAGAAAGACTCATCTCCTGACATCTGTGCTACCAGCCCTCTTCCTATGCACCCTTCACTGGGACATACTCAAGAGAATGTGCTGGACAGGCAGGAACTTTCCTAGTGCCTAAGCTGTTAACATAGATGGTGACAAATGCAGTCCCAAGAGGCAACTGTCTTCCAACATGTCTTCCAGGGACCACAGAGGGCAACTCCAGGCTACTAAAATGATGTGAAATGACTCTAAGTCATTCATGTGTTTTTTTTCTTAGTGATTGCATTGATTCTGATAAAGATTTTAAAATACTGAAGTTACTTTCACGAGCAAGAGTTACACTTCTACTGCTAGATATTAAAGCATTGATTTTGTTTGCTTACTGTAAACACTTCCTCATATAATATGCAGAAAAGGTCAACAAAGAGAACTAATGATTTATTTTTTTTTGCACAATTGTATGAACAAGTCTAAGCAGTTCCAATGACACCTGTGTTTAACATCAGTCTTTCGCAACTGCATTTTCACTTGTAGATATTTTCCCATGGGAAACACCACAAGATTCTGTAGGAAGAAAAAATGTTTCCTGAGGTTTTGCTAATTTAAATTCAGAATCAAATGGCATCAGGCAGAAAATAAGTCATCCCCTTATCCTAGTTTTATTCTGACATTTCAGAAAAGGAATTTCCTTTTAGGGTATAGCCCTGTATGAACTTAAGTAAGAATCACAGCCTAAGGTAACATTCACTTTTCACGTTACATAAAGCAGAAATTTGCTTTTGGAAGATGATATAGCTGTTGAAGGCTCATATTTAAAACACTGTTGTTTTTGAGGTTTCATAACCTTAAAGGAAGGCTATAAATAAGCTTTTCAACCCCCACCCCTAGAAAAGTCTAGGTCAGGGTCTAACCAGGTTTGAATTTGACTTTTAACTTGCAGATTAGGTGAAATTAAAATATCTGAAAATCAGAATTTCAGAGTTAATAATAAGCAGCATTTCTCATATTTATTTATTTATTTGCTAGTCAGTTAACTGACTAAAAAATGGCAAAAAGGGTCCCCAGAGAGATGCCTAGTTATACTAGAATGTTCTGTGGAGGTCTTCGTCACCTGTTTAAAGTAGGTGGTATAGGGAGAAAGATAGTACAAAGGCCCCCAGTAGGTCCACCACTCCCAAAATAATTAGCCAATTTTTCTCTTCTAAATGGCCATACAGATCTTTCATGGTCATTTGTAAATTGTGTAACTTTCTTCAAATTACCTAATTTCTTTGCAGTACTGCAAGTATAGTTGCAGATAGGTAGCAGTCATAGATAACTGTAGAATGGAAGGTAAGAAAAAGAAGGCTAAAAATGTGTGGAGGAGAGTTAGATGAATGAAAAATCGGCAAAATATCTATTCAATAAAGAAACAAAGTGGAAATATGTATTATACACTACTAGAAATAAAAGTAATCAGTGGCTTGACTGGTATCCTGCACATTCTCTGCAATAAGTTTTCGACTAGGTCATCTATTGTCATCATAGATACTCTGAAAATTAGGGATGTATGGATGTGATGTTGATGATATTTAGTCTCTGAGTGACCTCAAAAATTAGAAATATGAGTGTATTTTATCATAGAATTCTAGCAAGCAACCTACTGGCAGAATGCAAATACACTTCTGCCTATATGTAATATAGGATTAAAAACAAACATAAAAATCCTTCTCAAAATAAATAATTACAACATGATTTTAAAATACTATAAGCATGCAATCAACAATTCAGCAATTTAGCAATTGAAATGAGATAAAGCAAAGATTAGAATGTTGAGCAACAGTTTACTGGGGACACTAGAAGTGTTTCTATTACAGTAGCAAACACTGTCATCAACTGGGATAGAAACCATACTACAGGGCTGTGTAAATGAGAAGTGGAAGGCAGATGTCGAAGGGTCTTTTCATTAAGTGGAAAAAGCAGATCAATGAACAGACAGTTTTCAATTGCAGAGTCTTCTGTGTGACTTGTATCACTTAATCCCATATGCACATCGGTTCTCAATGTGTAAAATGAGGGTGATAATAATTCCTTTCTAAATCATACTCCAGTGGTATTCCCAGAAAAGAATTGGCCATGTCAATCATTTCCATGATAATCACAGGGGATATCAGGGATATCTTTTCCTTTCATCTAGAAAAAAAATTATGAAGACCTCCAAATGAAGCTGTATGATTCTTGTAATGTCACCATATTTAAAGCCTAGAGAACTATATATCTTGAGAGCTTTGAAAGATATATATGAAATTTGCTTGATTCAGTATAGGTATGGGAAAAGCTTACATACTGAATTTTGTCATCATTTAACTTGATTATGATAACTTATAATTTGTGTGATTATAGTGTAACATTTTAACTTTCTCAATATTAAATTTCAGATTTGAAATTTCATTCCAAACATATATTTATAATTATTAATAATCAATTATATTTTGCATATATAGTAATCTGTGAGAAAGGAACTGGCAAAAAAGTCATATTCCAGATTCCCTAAAGTATGCGTTTGGGTTCTACATTTGAAACAATGTGACACCTTTATGAAAAACCTTAATGAGCAAGAGTAGAGAATAGGGATGCTAATAATTCTGATGCCAAAAGCACACTGATAAGTAGCAAAAAATAGAAGTTAATTTACTCATATTGCAGGGAAATATTTAATATTAATTTAATCAAAGACAGACAGACAAGTCAGTGTTAATGAGCCAATATCCAGGGAGTATCTAGCATCATATATTGGGATTCTAATCTCTGGATTGTTTGGCAAATTTTGGTAGCCTAAGCTGTCTCATTCTCTTTCCTTTATTTACATAATTTAGCTAGGAATTCTATCTAGGACATGAAAAATAAATTTTGTCAGTGTTTTGTGTTGAAAAGCCTTTTCCTAGAAAGTTCACAACAATTTTAATGAAAAATTGTCACTTTGTTTTGTGTCCTCCCTTTCCTTCTGATTCTTACAGCAAGTGCCAGAAATGTCCCATTCTACTTTCCACACTGTAAACCTACGCTTTAACACCTAACTTGTAACAGTTGCAGAATTACTTCTCTGTGCAGGAGAGGGTACTTTCCTTCTGCACATGTTAAGTGTTCCATTATTCAGGATTCTCATTTAACAAAACGAGGGGAGAAATTCACATTATTGGTACTGATAGAAACAAATGTCTTGATCATAGAATCACAGAACTAGAGACTGCTTTGGGTTGGAAGGGACCTTAAAGCCCACCCAGTTCCAGCCCCCTGCCATGGGCAGGGACCCCTCCTGCTGGCCCAGGCTGCCCAAACCCCGTCCAGCCTGGCCTTGCGTGCTGCCAGGGATGGAGCAGCCACAGCTCCCCTGGGCAGCCTGGGCCACGGCCTCACTGCCCTCATAGAAAAATAATTCTTTCTTTACATCTAATCTAAAGCCCCCCTCTCTTAGTTTAAAGCCATTACCCTTTGTCTGATCCCTACACTCCCTGACAAAGAGTCCCTCCCTGGCTTTCCTGTAGCCTCCTTTAGGTACTGGAAGGCTGCTATAAGGTCTTGGAGCCGTCTCTTCTCCAGGTTGAACAACCCCAATTCCTTCAGCCTGTCTTCAAAGAGAGGTGCTCTAGCCTCTGGTCATCCTTGAGGCCTCCTCTAGACCTGCTCCAACAGGTCCATGCCCTTCTTGTGCTGGGGGTCCAGAGCTGAGCGCAGCGCTGCAGGTGGGGACTCAAGAGAGCAGAGCAGAGGGGGAGTGTCACCTCCCTCGCCCTGCTTGCCACACTGCTTTGGATGCAGCCCATGACGGTGGCAACCATATCCAGCACCATCAACTGTAAGTTATCTGAAGAATCATCCCATTCAAGTTTTCTTTGTTTTGAGGTAGTGGTATTTTTTTGTGTGTTCTGAAATGCAAGTAATGTGAGTAAAGCAACAACTCCAGTTTAGAAGGCCTTAGAGCAAATAATTAAGTAAGAAAGTCTGTGACATATATTTGAGTTGCAGTCTGTAGCTACTGTAAATGAAAAATGAATTGCTGTATAATCACTGAAAATCTTCCCAAAATAGAAGTTGATAATGTTCTTGCACATAGGTCAGGTAAGTGATATAGAGTGCTCCACAGCAGAGAAAAAGAAAAGTAAGAACAGTCTTGTACAGTATTGCAAGAACATGGACCAAATTTATTTTGACACAGGGTTTTTTTTGTGAAAAAGGGTTTCTGCTTGGGTGAATGACAGAATGGATGGTGAAAAACTGTAGCTGTTGTAATATGAGCTGCATCCTGTTCAAGGGAAATTCTTTAAAATACTGCCATGTGTATTATCTGTTCCTTTATATCTGCAGTTCTGAAAAAACTCTCCAGTACTATTAAGGACATCAATTGATAGCTGATTTGGAAGAAAAAAAAAAAAGCTTGTTTTATAACAGGAAGAAAGGAAGTGGCTTATCAAATTAAGTAAATGGTTGGATGAATTTCTTTGGTTTGGTTTGAGACTAGCTGTGCATTCTGAATAATGCAGATGATACAAAGGGAACATGAGATCTAGGCACTTGCAATCACATTAACCAAGGCAAATGGATGCTGGACAGTGTCTGTTTCACTGTGAGCACAGTGATGGCCCTAGCTGCACATGCACTGTCATCTCTGTGCTTTTCAATTATATTTGTGTAGTTGGTTTCTGGCTCTCTTCTCTTCGCTGGACAATGCATTCAACTGAATTGGAGTTATAGGGTACTTAATGTGTTGTCTCTGTCTAAGTACTGGAAACTCTGAACAGTCTCAAATCAAGAAACTTTAAAATTACTTCAAAAAGAAGAATTAAACCTAAAGTTGTTTTTTTTTTTTTAATGAAAAAATACTGTGAATGCTTTTTGTTACTTGTCTGAGGTCATACATTTCTTACTTGTGTACTGAGCTGCTGAGTACTGTTACACGTGTTTCTTGAACTAAATGGATGTAAATCATGCACTAAAATCACATTAAGTGCATCAGAAACATGTATTGGATGTTATTTCTGAAGGTGCTGCATTCTGTTTATATGTATTATGCAGAGAACTTTGACGCTAGACTTTGATCTGCATTAAGGAGAGCATATACATAAGCTGCTGAATGGATGCAAATGTTGCTCTGAGACATTCTCATACAAAATATATCCCATATCTAGCTTGGCTGCAAGACAAAACAAATATACAGGCTGAACTGCTTATTTATTGTTGCCTATTCTTCAGCCAGAGGTTCTCATTTGTCTTGCACGTTATGTTGCTTACTCAAAAGTAATAGAAAAGTAGTAGAAAAGTCTTACTCATGGAAAAAAGTATGCTCTACAAGTCTGTAAGTGGTGGCACTCTATAGGTTGTCCTAGCTTAGCTCACTTCTTTCTTAGATGATGTGGCACAATCTTTTTGCAGTTTGCAGGACACTTTCATGGTCTGCAGAGTCATCCAGACTGAACAGCCAAAGTTGGAAACATATAATCTTCAGCTGTTACCTACCCTCTCTAGTTATCTTCTGTTTCCCTCTAACATCCTTTACTTCCCCATGAGAATCAAGCAAGGGTTTAAGTATTAACACAGTTGAACAAAGTAGGGGCCTATTTCACGAAGATCTGTACTCTAGATGCTCCTCCATCAGTTTTGCCTTACCTGGTGCCCATTCTTGAAGCAAATGAAGCAAACTTCAGAGACAGGACTCCTCTCTGTCCCGTCCTGAAGTACCTCAGATTAAAATGACATGAGGCTGCACTCGTTCATGCCTCTCCTCTGCCTGAGAGAGCGAGGAGATGGCATCTCAGCTGGGCCTGCCCCAGGCACAGAGCTGGAGGGCCACCCAGGCATGCTGCTTCTTCCCATCAGTTGTGGTGTGCAACCAGCGCCTAGTCACAGGGACCGTAAGAAAAGGGAGTGATCCTGCTGTGGCACGAGGATGTGTTCAGGTCTCAGCTCTAGGAATTCCGGTACTCAGCGTTCACAGAGAATGTGTGTGCATGTCTTAGCACTTTTATCTCAGTCTGGTAAATGGACAGATGTGGTTGCTATTTTTTCATTCAGGAAAAAAATGTTTCCGGGGTTTGTCTGTCTCAAATCTCAGAGCTTCCTCAGTCTGGAATTGCAGTTTGTCATACTGGTGAGAGGAGGATGTCTTTCAAGGAAGTAACGAAAACCTGCTAATAGAACTATCATTCAACATCAGTATTTCTTCATTTTGACTGCACCACCTTCAGTCTTTGATATCTGCCAGTTCTTTGTAATTTCAAGCTTTTCTCTCACCTTTCAAAATACTTTGTCCTGTAACTAAAGGGGAAGCCCAGCCTTCAATTCAGAAGGCTTAATCGTAAAACAAACCCCACTTCTGAATCTGGAATTTACCAGGCTCCAAAATGAAATGGTCAAATGGTAATAGTATATCTGAGCTGTTGTTTCCCTCTTGAAGTGATAGATAGCTGAACTAAACAGACTGTGAATGTCAAGTATTTGAACCCGGTCAATGGACATCTTACTGTGCTAGCAAGGCCACCAGCATGCAGGATTCCAGACAATATCGGATTTCTTCTTGCATCTGTTGTTTAAATGTTAATGATGAGATGTTCATTTTCAGGATATTGGAACCTACCCGTCTTCTGTGGCAGATATTTATAGGAGTCATGTGCAAATGCCTGAGAAGATGACTATACTGTCCACAGAGCTAAAATTACTGCAACTGTTTCTACATCATTCCCTATGTGTCTGAGAATTGCTGCCTTTCTATCAGTTTCTGAAGGGAAAACTTGTTATCTCTAGTTGACCAGGCATGACCTTTGCTGTGTAAACACTGAACTCTAATGCATTAGGAATCATATGTTTTGGTCAGTTGTGATCTTTTACCTTCCTGGGTCTGATAGAGTGCATTCATTAACTCCATTCTTCTGTGAAATAATTCCTTAAAACATGCAGTTTGTGTTTTAAGGAAGAGATGTAATTAGTCCGTACACCTAGCTACTGTCAAAAACAAAGAATACTTCAAACCCTCTCTCGTTAGTATTCATTCAAAGTGAATTGCTCTTTCAGTTCCCGTTCATTATTATTTAACCGTTAATCAAAAAGTTTATAGGCTCATGTTATGATGATGATTATTTTTTTGGTTGGTGTCCAAAGGGTCATTTTGAAAGAGGCTCATTTCAGAAGGGTTGCAGAGTATGTGGATTTGCAGGAGCATTTAATGTGTTTTGCTTCCAGTCTTTCTCTCACTGGGCAACATGCCAGGAACTGTCTGAGGTTTGCTTTGTAAGTACTGAATCACTAATGCAAAGGCAGTGAAAGTACATAGCTATCATACCCATCTGTCCAATATTACTACACATGGAACTGACCATATTGAACATATTGAATTAATTCCACTACAGCGTTGCCCATCAAATTACTTGACTCTTTACATCACCCTTTTTTTGCTCCCTAATGCAAAACATCCATTTTATTTGACAACCCTTTCTTTGGCTTTGGCCTAAACAGAGAATAGGGATGATCTTGGCTCCCTTCACTCTAAATAATCGTTCTTTAATTACACTAGAGGTGGTATCATCTGCAGTAATTACTGAAAAGATGTCAGCTCTCAGATAATGGAGTAAAACATTAATGGAACTGAGCTGGCCCAGACATTTGCTCGGAGAAACCAGCCACTTGTTATGCAGTGGCTTGGCATCATTCTTAACACCGTGTCAGTTCTAGTTAAGGTTTCATTTGAGCACCTGACTTAGGATCTTTTAGAAGTTTCATATATCATAATCTTTTTCTTCAGAGAACAAAATAATTAATTTGTGGTTTACATTAGATTTTTACAGCTAAAGAGATATATCTCCAAGACTTCCTGGTAAGCACCTCAATCCTTTTATAGAGACCCATGACATCTAGAGATGGACAGACTGTACTGATTCATACAGGAACTTTTCAAGCTGATTAGCAGCAGCAGTAAAATTGTTGTAATTTGAACTAAAAAAAGTACCCTTCCCCTGGTAGAAATTACTGGATTACACACTTATAAATGAGAACAATAACTTATAACGAGAATAAACTTATTTTTGCAGATATGAATTAAACAAAGATAGAAGAAGGTGGGTAGGTAACGCTCCTAGTTGCTTACATGTGTGACAAAGGGATATATGCATTTCAGGTCTAGGGGCTGAAGGATTCTACTGGCAGATTCCTTAGCATTAGGCTTTTGTTCACTTGAGAGTGGTATAAATATAAAATATCTAAATATCTATAATAAATATCTATAAAAATCTAAGTATAATTAAAACAATCACGATCTGATAATGTTTGCTGTCATACTTATCAATGCATTGTTTGTTTTTTTTTTTTTATCTGATCCATATTTAGTTTTTTAATCACTTTTGATGGTACCATCACACAGAAAGCATATACATTGCAGAGAGGCAACATGTAGCTGGATTTCTGACTTCTGTCAAGGGACACCAGTACCGGAGAAATAAATTTTATCTAGAAAATTTCAAGCAACTGTATTTGGAGGTGCAGAGTTGTGATTTTCTAAGTGGGTATCTCTGATTAAATGTCTTTTGGCCTTCCTGAAGCTGTGAAATCCTTTGACTCTAAAGGCCCAGTAAAATTATAGATATATAAATATGATATACAAATATATAACCTTCCATGGCTAATACGCATTTCATGCTGTGTAGTCCTCATTCTCCTTGTATTGCAATTATTTTAGCATCCCTGACTCTACCTTTCATATTCAAAGAAAATAGAATCCAAACCTATCAGTCTATAGCTGGCAGTTATACTTAGTGAAGCAACCTCAGTCAGCTGTTATTCAGTCAGATAGAAAATCTAATATTATTCCAATTAAAAATAAGCCAGATGAGACCTTCAGAAACCACTTTTTATGCATCTTCTCACATATGTTACTTTTCAAATGAAAAAAACCAACATATGTGAAAAGCACTTTGATCCATATGGTATGCTCCCCTTGATATTTTTTCTATTAAAAATCTCTATACTGATCAGTCAGCCTTTTGATTTATATAGTTGCTTTTTCTTCAGCATAGAATATTGAAGGCTGTTTTTCTTCCCTTCCTCTTCCTCCTCTTTCTAGATTTAGTACTATTTTCAGTGTCAGGAGGAAGTCTCAAACAATAAATTTCAGGTTAGGAGCAAATGTAGGTTTGCCCTTTCTTCCCCAGAACTTCTAGTGAAACCTGATATTGTAGTGATTTTGGATGAGGCTTGATGTCAGTTTTCTTCCTTATTAGAGCAACGTGCTAAAATGCAGAGCTCAACAGCCAATATTTAAATTGAACAGTGTACGTTCAATGAGTGCTAAATCTCATATTTTCTGAGATTTCCTTTTGGTGCACCTTTCTTCTGGAAATTACCTTTCCTCTGGAACCTTATGAAATACAAAATCTCAAAGGTTTATTGTTACACAAAAATCAATCTAGTTCCAGTTAAAACTTGAAATGTTTGATGTTTAAAAAAGTTTTATCAAGTTTTAAATTTTTGTATTTATTTATTGATTAGTTTAGCAGCTAATACATGATGAAAGTGTTGGCTGTCAGGAAAATTTATTCCTTAAATGGTGTTGGAATGAGGTATTTGATTTTTCAGGAATTAATGTATTATTTCTTCCTACATGGCATTGTACTGTAATCAACATTTCACCTGCTTTCTGATTACAGCCGAATTTCACTCTTCAGTTGATTGTAGTTCTCTTTTTTTTTTTTTTTTTAGAGAGATGCTCATATTTTCACTTGTGTACGTAACATGCAGCACAATGTATACATTCTTCTCTGCTAAGTTTGAAGCTTCCTGTGTTCCCCATTGCCCCACTGCTAGGATTTTGGGAACTGGAAGCAAGAAGAAGTGGGAATGTCTGGTTTGACTGTGTTTCCCCAGCCCTTCGGCTAGAAGAGTAGCTCATTCATGTGCAGCTTTGTGTGGAATTGATAAGTAGACTTAATCAAAGCACTCAAAAAAATCTGTTTTACTGGAGGTATTAGAAATGTGTAAGAAAAAAGTTTAAAGAACTCTGCTGTGTCCTTTATTTTTTTGGATATGTCTTCTACCTTCAAAGTGAATCCTGTCTGGATAAGAAATTCCATTGTTTTTACAAAATTCAGGAGCTTTTCCTACATTTTTTGAACATAATGCACTATACGTTTATCAACAGAGCTCCTCTTTGCTCTCATCGGAGAGTTCTACTTATAAATCAAGTGAGGTTATAGCCTGTGGGTTTTGTAAGTAAAGTTCAGGAGACATCCCTAAGAAAATAAGAAGCAGCCTTATTAATGAAAGAAGTTAAATGAATGATTTATATCTTTCTCTCTCTCTCTCTCTCTCTCTTTCTCTCCTCTCCTCCTCTCCTCCTTTCTCTCTCTTCCTTTCTTCCTTTCTTCCTCTCTTTCTCTCTCTCTCTTTCTCTCTTTCTCTTTCACCTTCCCCTGAAGATGGCTACTGGCATCCTACTTGCAATTACTTTTATTTTTGTATCTGGTCTGTAGACATAGCACAAGTCTGCTCCTCTTGTTAGGAATATTCCATAGTCAATATGGTGAGATACCACATTCCATGCCACACATCATGTGGAAATTTATATATATGCATTTTTATCATACCACATGAATAAATATGATCATTATAGTATACTTAAGTCTATATACAATACAGTGGCTTAGCCAATAGCATTAAGCCATCTGAAGGACATAAGAAACATACTTTAATAATAAGTATTTCAGACTGAAGTTCTAGTGGTATTTCTTTGTCCGTATAACAAAAAAAAATCAATATATATATCTTTAGAAAATTAGGAGTTTAAGTGCTAAAGCTACAAAGGGACTTGTGCACCCTCCTGTCAGGGGAAAAAGATTTTAGTGCCCTGATAGTCTACATTAAAGTTCAATGTGGTGCACCTTCCCCTTCTGATTTGGGCATTACAAATACCACTTTTGAACTAGGGTTTACCACCCTGAAGGTCTTTCCTATTGAAAAGGAGAAAGTATTATAGAAAAAGTTCTGTGGCTCTGAGAATTCTATTTTCACATCTTCATTTTGAGTGAAGGACATGAATTAATATTTAACTTCAGTGAAAGAAATGTGTGAGCTTGGCTGAATTGAAAAAGAATTCAAATTGTTGGAGAAGTGTCTGACTGACTTTTATTTTTTAATATATCCATGTAATTTGGCTTATGTTAGGACATGACATAGGCAGCATATGTTAATGGTATGCACTTGTGTTAAAAAATAATACCTTTATATAAGGAACCTACTTAGTTGCTGTTAATATTTTGGTGAAGTTTTTATAATTATTGTTAAGTTTTTTGTATATTAGACTTGTAAGTTAACAGTGCTTAGTCAAATCTTTAATGAACACTCATAAAATGTTAATATAAACTTCTGTTAAATTGTGTTGTGGTGAGGGAAAAAGTTACGTGCTATGAAAAACTGTATAACAACAGTGTGTATAGTAAACGTAAGTTATACGGTTGAAATGAGATGTGAACAATCCCAACAGAAAACCTGGCAATATAAGTCCAGTATGAGAACTCACTTTAACTTAAAAGGAACATTGTTTAAAAATGCTGTATTTATATTTGCAGTATTTCTCTAAAAACATAGCATTTTACTGGAACGTGGGAAGAATAACCCTCAAGTGGTGTTTAGGAAACTGAACCTTGGTAGGATTTATTTCCAGTTCATGATTAATCCAAAATATTAATTTAGTATGAAATAACAATGATGGGCCTTGGATTTTGATATATTTTGATACAATATCACTTTGAAAACTTACAAGCTCTTAAAAGGCATAAGATACATGTGGTCATATTTTAAGGTGAATAAAATGAAACTCTGAAAATCTGTTTGCAGTGGCAGGTAGAATAATCCACTGTTGTTTGCTGTGGTACAACATTTAAACATGGTATCAGTGTTATCATACTGCAATATAAAAGACAAGGTATATGGTATATACCAAGAAGAAACACTTTTCAACAATAATTTGCAGATTTTGCACGTTATTTTTTGAAAGAAAGGACAGTCACTCTTAGTGTTTTGAGATGAAACATTGCAACGTGACGTTGAATTAATTCAGACTATGAAAAAGACCATGGATGAAGAACTACCTTTAGTGAAAGGACTGGGATTTTGACCTCTACGTGGTCTGTATTTCACTGCTAATTTTTATTTTGGAAGTGTCTAAACTTAGAAAACAACCTTATTGAGTATATACCTCCATCTGGGAAAGGCTAGCCAATGTGTGGGAAAGATAACAAAGCAAAATGTGATGGAAGACATGAGATGTGTATAGTATAGGAGAAGACAGGAAAAGAAACACCTATGCTCTTTGTGTGGATAGAATGAGTGCTTTTGTCATAGCCCTGCACTGACATGGTTTGAAGGTGGTGCCACGTTTCCCAGCGGTAAGCAGCCTCTTTGCAGAAGCCAGGATGAGGTGAGTTTTTCCTTTCACTGCACTGTATGTGTCTCCTAGGCTCTTTTGATTTGCAGATACCTAACTCAGAAATGTACAGGTAATCACAGCACACGATTGCATGTGTGCATGCAGGCATGTTTGCATGGTTGCTCCCCTTCCGGTGGGAGTTTCTTGACCCTGTGAGGAGAATTACTCATTATTAAGTAAGGAAACAAGTATGTTAGCAGTTCACTGGCAGTTACATATAATCCTGCTATACAGAGTCACTGTAACTGTCAGACTTTAAGCTTGATTGGCTTTTTGTGTAATTGTATGCAACTCTTGTGAAAGTGTAGTTTGCTTATAAGGGGTTTTGGAGTTTCTTATTCAACTCTTGGGGCTGTCCTGTAAAAAAGCAAATGATAGGATATAAGTTGAGCTGTGTTAGTGTTTTTTTTGTTGTTGTTTTGTTTTGTTTGTTTTTTAAGATTAGGCTAGAGAATACCTTACTGCTCTCTGCTTGAATGGATGGTGGATACAGTTTTACTGTGTGATAAGGGGGAAATTAAACCTCAGAATTTAGGAGAGTGACTCAAGAATAGCCCATCAAATTTCCTGAAAAGGCAACCTCTGATTCCAGAGCATTATGATATAACACAGCTTCTCCTGCTTTTCATTTTGCTTTTTTCCTTTTTCCTTTTTTCCTTTTTTTTTTTTTTCTGCTTTTAAGCTCTAAAAAGGGTGGGTTGTGTTCTAGCTTTACATTTCTGAAAAGCTCTCATCAAATCCTTGCTTGAAATTGACATGCAACTGAAAATTAATTTAGTCCTATTGTAGCTTGGTTTAATTTGTAAAACTGCTATATATTTTTAGATGGCTCGGTTTAAGCAGCAGTTTGCTGGAAAGGGATTCTGGTCTGGAAAAGTAGGTGTGTGTGGGTCAGGAGTTTGTGTAGGAGTGTATGTAGGAGCAAGGAGCTGTGAAGAAGCTCACTTTGTGCCTGGCTGTATTTTTGCCTCCATCTGCCCAGTTATATTACAGTCTCAATTCATAAGGATTAAATTCATCTGTGGAAATAATTAATCTTGTTCTATATCCTTTCCTGTTAGTCAGATTGTCTAGGACAAGTCACCTAGTCCATTTGCAAGTGACAAGAATTTAGTGCTCTTCTTTGTGTTTGTCATAGTTCATAAATAATATATCAGACCTTTGCTTTCTGTAGTTTAACGGAGCTCCCTTAAGGCTACATTGGCTGCACAGATCTGAAGTCTTTTTTTGGAGGTTAAGACTTTTACAGGAGATTTTTTTGAGGAGAAAACCTTTTACTTCAAATTTTGCAGAATTACTGGTGGTCACACTGGCTCTTTGTTTATATTTACTCTGTTTTTGATCTTCTGCACAAGATCATATCCAGTGCCTTGGTAGCTCTGTCTGATGGTAGGCCCTTTTTCATTCTGCAAAGAATCGCTCACAGTGCCTCAGCTACAATGTGAAAGAGATGCTACAAACCCAAAACCTTTAAATGGAGTGGATGAGATGAAAACAATTCTGTAAAATTAGCTGGAATAAAAATTTAGTCTTTATTTGGGCATAACCTACACAATGAAATGTGTAAAAATTTGGATGTTTTTATTGATTCTGAGGAGAACAAGAAGCTTCAATATATCATGCTGTGTTTGTGTGCAAAATAAACAATGCATCCTGCTGGAGAGCACAAAATTAGATACAATAGGGTTTAGTTTATAAAGAAAATACAGATAATCCTGCAGAATAGTATTTGATGTCCTCATGCATTTTTGGCAATGCAGGCTTACCAATATATTGAGAATGAGACATTGTCACTGTGGTCTAGAGACAAAATCAAGATTAAGATTGTGTGACTAATGATGAAGTTGTATATGAAAGAAAATAATCTTTGGTGAAGGGTGTCACGTTCTCTTATAAGCATCTGATTTCAACATCTGATTGGAGTCTAATTTCAACTGAATAAGCTACTTGTCAAAGGAAAAGGTAACACTGCAGATTTCTGGCTTGAATAGTGCATATTGACCAGTGCTCAGGTTGAGAGAAGAGGAGAAAATAGTCACACCATGAAGTATTGTACTTAAAATTTACTCAGGCAATCCTTAATTTGTGTTGTGTGAAAACTGAAGCGGTCTAATAGGCTTTTATCCCAGCCTTTAGCATTGACCTTTTTGGTCCTGTGTAAGCTACATTACCATGCCATTGCCTGGCTTCTGTTCTCCTCCTGCCTGTAGTCACCATTAGATGGATTTTTTTTTTTTTTTTTACACCACTGATCTCTATTCAAAGGTGTTATGTTGTGTTCTCATTAAGTAGTTTGTGGATAGATAGCTGAGTGGCATTCCAGTTTTTTTACAGGCTTGTTGAGAAGTTCAGTCCCATCATCAGAGCCATCACTGGTGGTTAACTTGCCAGAATACTCAGGAACTTAAACTGTATTGTGCTTCCTACTGAGTACATTTACACAGGACTAATTCTAGTCCCAAACGGAGGGTATAAATTATGCAACTGCCTTTTAGGGACAAATCATTAATGAAAGCAATGTTGCTAGCTCTGATTTAATGGGAATTTCTGCATTTTTCTATAACATTTTGACTTCTGGCAGCTGTCTCTCACTGCACGATTTTTACCTGAGGCTGATTTTTCTACAGCATCACTTATACCCTTGCTCTTGGTGCCTTCTTATCCTCATATAGTCTACTGAAACATGGTGTGCTTTGTACCTCTTGTTGGAGTCTCTGGAGGACAGGCTGTCCCAGTACATTCAACTAGATGTGGTTTCTTCTTCTGTAAACCTTTAAAACATGTAACTCATAATAAACTGAATGAGAAGAATTCATTGCTGCTATGTTCTTATTCACAGCATTGGGAAATATGCACATGGATCACTCAGAGTTACCCTGCCTTGACTTGACAGCCTGGTCCAAGTAAAGGAGAGCAAGGAGATTTAATTCCTTCTTTCAGCCTGTCACTTAGGATTTTGGAAAGAAAGGTGAGTCTGATGTAGGTTAAATGATATTATTTAACTCATAGCCTCCCTCAAAGAAAAGCCTAAAGCTGATTATTCTTTGTTTTGACATTTAAACTAAATGTCTCAAACTGATGACAGGTTTTCTCATTATTGGGTTCAGTGGCATAATTTTTCCATAACTGCAGGCATGAGTGGTAGAAGAAGTTACAGATCATTAAGAGAATAAAAATACAGGTTTTAAGCACCCCATGTTAAAGATGCTGTGATCTGCTGTTCTGATTATTTCGTTTATAACAATATTAGACTCACTTGGTATAGTCAGTACTAGATGCAGATTTCATCTTTTATTAACATTGTAACATTTAACAATTTATTTACTCATATATTTACAAAACCTCAAAGTATGCAGAAGGAAATTGTGTAATGTACTTTTGTTCTGAATAAACAACAACAGGAACTTTGGTTGACCTATAGAGGGAGGAAGGAAGGAATTCAAGAGAAATCAGGATATTTTAATTAAAAAAAATAAAAAATCTTGGTGTTAGCTCCTTTCAAACCCAAGCAAATTTGCCTTGTTTTTCTCTTGACTCATCCTCTGTTCAGATCTCCATTCTCAGCTGAACTGCTTCCCATCTCAGTTATTGCTATTCCTTTCTTTACTGTCTTGAAATTGTGCTGATTAAAGAATATTCAAATAGCCAGACTCAGGAAATGAAATCTCACTAGTTTTTCTAATACCTTGCCCATCATTTCACCCTTCTTAAGCTTTCAGCATTTAAAGTCTTCGCTACCACCATTACTTCCTAATGTACACCATACTACACTCTAATTTGATCTTCATCTCCAAATGTCTCCTTAAGATAGGCTGACTTTAAACTGAATTTGGTGATAACAAATAGTAGCAGAAAAGTAACAATGCTGTTGACGTTTCATAGTTGGCACCTTCTTTGTGCCTCATGTATTTTGGCACCTGAAGGGATCAGAACTAAATGAGCACAGTAGTTCAGTCTCTGTTTAAAAAAAAGTGCGAGAATTCCATCTCTGTATGCATAAACCATTACTGTAAGTAAGGTGAAGTGACCTCACTTCATTAGAGATGACCCCACGTTACTTTGCAGTCAAAAGATGGTGTTCTAACTGCAGGCGCAAACAGGAGTTTAATCCCGATAATAAAACTAAATCTTTGGCCACGGCCCTGGTTACGCTAACATTAATAAAACCAGGGAATGCCAGGCCCGGTGATGCTTACATTTCTCCATGAGAAGCTATTGACAAAGACAAGTGATTTATCTTGCAAAGCTTTCGGAAGGTAATGAGTTCCAGTCACCACTGAGCTGGATCAAGTTTAAATTGGTGACCTAAAGGTGAAAGAAGTTACTCTACTACTTGTTCTGCCTAATTGTCTTTAACAATTCCTGCTCCTTTGAGCAACTGAATAATTCTTTTCAAAACTCATGTAATGAGTTTCTTTTTAATGTTGCTTTATGACTATCTTAGTGAGCAGCTTAGAACATATTACAGAACTGTTGGCAAATTGGGTTGTGAAGGACTAGAAATTATATTTATTTTACTATTTAAAGTAATCCAGGCTCTGTTCTTTGGCCCTGAGAATGAAATGTTACCGCATGTCTTATGTCTAGATGGATAAACACCTAACCCACGTTGCCAACTCTGAATGGTTCTTAGTGCTTGCAATCAATTGCCTAAACCATGCCCAGGCACTTAATGGGAGCATCCTAGTTGGCTTTGGCCAAACAGTTTTGGGGTGTGCTCTCAATTAACAGCCTGGATGACTGCCTGTCAGTTCTTGATGGAGGTGCCAGGGATTCCAGAGCCCATCTGTTCCTATGCTTCACTGTCCTTACCACCAAAAACTTGATGCTTTTTTTTTTTTTTTTAAGTTTAGAGTAATGAACCTGCCATGTCCAATTTAAATTAAAGTGAAGCTGTTCTCCTTTCTACCCCACTTGCAAGAGTAGTCATTCTGTTCAAGCTTTTAATAGTAGACTTTTACTGAGACATATCAGTCTACATTCTATTCATGCTTTTAATAGTAGACTTTTACTGAGATGTATCAGTCTACTATTTACATATTTAAATTTCTTAACTGGCAATCTCTATTAATGCTTTCATAGCTCTTTCTTTTACTGTTGTTATTATTATGTAGATTTCAAAGGTGGTCAGAAAATTAACCATCAATTCTCCTAATTGCTCCTGTTAAAATCCTTATATGATTAATCCAGTGTGTTGTATTGGTATATGATTAATTGCTGAACCTTTTTGACTTCGCTTCAGGGGCTTCTCAGTAGGTTAGCAGAGCATTCTTTGCCTTCTTGTATGATAGGTTTCATTCTCACCCAACAGGCACGTGGCATGAGCTGTTAGCTGCAGCAGTCAAAGGGAGCTGGCACAAAGTGCACTGATTCTTAAATCCCCTAAGACTTGTTACTATAGCGCCATAAACATTTTTTCTGCCTCAGGGCCATTCCTAAATTATGATTAGTCTCTGTATGGGCAGACCCAAAGAGCAACAGGGTCAGCAGGACAGATGGGTTTCACAGCCGTTCTCTGACATCTCTGATTTGGGTTCACTGGGTGTATTATATCTCCCAGGAGGTTATCAGGCAGGAGTGGAGTCATGGAGAGACGGGAGCTGTTAGCCACTTTTCCTCTTAGGAATGGAGCTTGTGAATGTCACGCACTTTGAAGTGCTTAACTTGCCTCCCAGTCCCCTAGGGATGGTGTCTGGCAAGTTGTGTTAAGTTCTTCATCTCAATAGGTAATAACATAGAGGTGTAGCGCTGCCAGGTTCCCAGGGAAAGAGCAGTCTTTCCTCCTTTACTGTTGGTCCTGTAGGATGCTGCAGATATGCCTCTATGGAGAAGAGGTCTTGTAAAACATTTTTTTAAATACTTAGATGTGTCACATAATAATTTATGTATATGATGCATAAATACAGATGATAGCCAGAACTCTGAATGGAATTTAGGGGCAAAATACAAATTATTGCATATTTTGGTCAGCCTTTAAATATATTTCTTTGTTACAGTAGAAGTACTAACAAAAAAAAAATAATAATGCCTAATCAAATGTATGGGAGGAAAGTTCTGAAAAATAGAGTAATTCAATTATTTTACATAATGTAAAATATTGCATCTTCTTAAGTTTGGAATGTTTAATGATCACTTTGGTAAGCTTAGTGAAGAGTGGTATTTGCTGAATTGTTTTGAAGTGAGACTTGGAAGAGAACATAAAGCTTTTATATATCCCATTACACTGGCACACACCACGTTATTGATTATATATGCACAGTTAGCTTTTCTTATCCAGTTATGTATTACAGGTGAATTAAACTTTTTCTGAAATGCTTCATGGTATATCCTGGTGTTTAAAACATTATTGCATCTCTGAACATCCCTTGTAACAGTTTGAGTTACAAAATTTTACCCTAGGAAATAGAATTTGTCATAACAGATACTTCTACATATCAAATTTCTGTTTTCTTTTCAATCCATGCACAGTTCAGAATAGGCACCTCTACTTTTAATTGGGTTAGGCTTTTTCTTTTATCATTAGTACATCATAAGTGGTAAAAAGATGATAGCATTGTGCAACGGATAGACCAAATGGGGAAAGTGCTGAATTTTTCCTGTCATTCTCTGATTGGCCATTATTGCAATCCTTTAAAAGATAAGGAAAATAGATCCAGGACGTAGCAGTAATCAGTATGTCTGCATCCAAAATATAACTTCAAGATTTTAAAGCAAACTGTATTTTCAAAAAACTCTTCTGACTCACATGGATGGTTCTGCAAGATTAATAAGGGTTTCAGTGGGTGACAAATCAGCATGTAACTTCACAGCAGGTGTGAGAGTTGCTTTCTTCCACACCTCTGAGAGTCTGGCCTGCATGTGTAAATTTGTCATCTTTTTGCTGGCAAGGTGGTTATCCAAACAATTAGAGATGTGAATTAAAATATCCTGCTTTGATGGCTGGGTTAGGATTGCTAACTTTACATTTTGATCTTCTCAATAAGTTCTGGAATGGCATTCCTGTGTCAGCTCAGGATTTCACAATGGAGAGGGTGTACAGGCAGAAATAAGCTCGTATCTTGAGAAGGAGTGGCTGACAGGCACAGTGCCTAGCTTGCTTCCTAGGTGAAAAAAAAAAATTTAAATGATACTCTGGAGGAATTGTTCTGAAAACCTGTGCCATTGTGTTCCAAATTTACAGTAACTTAGTAATTTCCAGATCAGGTTTTCTCATCTGAAAAGGAAAAAAATATATAATTCTCCTAACTGGAAATCTTGCAAAACGAAAGTCCAATAGGTTCTTTCTGGCTTGTAGTTCATAAATAATAAAAAATTTGTTTTTAGTGTGTAATTAAAAGTTTTGCAAATGTCTTAACTGGAATTCAGCTCCTTTTTCCCATTATTATGTTGGCTTTGCAAAGCTAACAGGAATAAAATGCAATAAAAACAATAAGGTGCACATATGTGAAAAGGTGTCACTTTTACTTAGTTATTTTAGAAGCGTTGTTCATATTCTAGTGTTCTTAACCTGGCAGATTACATTGGCAAAGGATTACCTTTTAGGAAAATATGAAAAGCAGCTAAACAAAAATAAATTATTGCTAGAATTCATTTTTTTTTTTTTTTAATGTTGGAAGTTCAAAGCATGGTTGTCATGCAGCACCTTTAGTAGAATGTGCATGTCAGGTATCAAACTGATTGCAGCAGTCACTGGGGAGAGGACAAAAGATCGGTTCTCCAGTTCGGCATCAGGGTTTTCTTTGTCTTTATGAAGGGAGCAGTTTGTACCAAAAATGCCAAATATTTTTTTTAATGTGTAGAAGGCAGTGACATACGTAGTTGTATGTATTTTATAGTAAAATTCCTCATTTAGCCCAATTTCATGATAGCATAGTTGCAGAAGTAAAATCAAGGTTTGCGCAACATAGTGAAAAAAAAAAAAAAAAGGAATCTGAAGATCTGCATAATGCCTTTCTGGTTTTCTTTGGATTTTGTCCTTTACGGAGTTGAAGCTGCTGCTTTTTGTTGTAAATTAGTTGTCAGTATCACCATGGTACTAACAGTCAAAATATCTGCCTCCTTAGCTAGCCACATAGATTAAATAATCATCTTTGGCTTCCGTGTTCTTGTTCCTTGTTTTGTGTTTTCTTGCCATATTCATTAAGCTGCATAGCATGAGGATTCATACTAATGCTTGGTTTCTCAGTTTATGTTAAAAATCGAAACCAGTAATATTGTGCTCCTTTTTTTGTTTGCTTCCATATTGTTAGGTAGCCCTTTATTATTAGAAATTTTTGTTCATAAAAAGTACCATACCTATTGCTTAGCACCTTCCCCCCCCCCCCGAATCTATGTAGATAGATTTGCTTTTTGTGGATAGGTGAAAAATTACACATATTATTAATGACAACACGTTTACCATTTCTGATGGTATTGCATTGTCTCTGGTAGGCGAAGCTGGATTACACCTTTAATGAGGGGTGAAATGATTAACTAGCATTTCTGTGACAACTAGAAATTATGTGCTTTCCTCACCTCTTCATGTATCTAGCCAGATATTGCTCAAAGACAAGGCATAGGTCGATAGAATTACAGATAGCAAATGCTGAATTAGGTTCAATGGATTTCAATATTCCCAGTATGTGCAGCTGATCCTTAGTAATCCATGGATCAGTTCTGCTGCCAAGACAGTAAAAGTAATCAAGTTAATTTTGTATCTTGCAAAAGCGTGAGGGCAATAGCAGCTTCAGATGTGTCAGGCACTTGCTTAAAGCTGTTGCTGAGATGGTGCAATGCAATATATATGTTATCCAATCACTTAAAAGATAGACTGGAACCAGAAAACTCAACATTCCCAGGTGGAGGTGCTCTTTAAGGTGATATTAAATCATAAGAAATATAAATAGGAGAGAAGGAAAAAGACTTTATGAGCTGTAGAAAGCTGGTGAAAAGAGTTTTAGTCTTATCAGTGTTGAAGAAAAAAAATGTGCTGGATGGCAGAGCTTTAAAGCAAAAGTGTGAGCATAGATAGTTTTTGAGTGATCAGAGAAAATGGCATTTTTTTAAACATAATCTGCATAACAATTAAAAGTGAAGTGAGGTTGATGGAAAATAACACCCCTGGGATGCATGTAAATACACAAAAGCTTAGAGCTCAAAACAGAGCCTTAGGGAATTCAAAAATGCACAAGGAAGATAATAAAAATGAAATTATTTATGGTCACTAATTGAGAGCATTGACAGGAGTACAAGAAAAATCCTAACTCCATGAAGATTGCATTTTGTGGAAATTCCATGAAGAGATTCAGCACTGAAAAAAATCTGTTGCCTGAGTCATAGAAAATGTAGCAAAGATCACCATGTTGACATATAAACCCCAATCAGTGTGACAGTCTTTGAAATCACTTACCCAGCATGTTTAGTAATTGCAATAACAAAACTATGGGATAAATTCTGATACAACTTTTCTTTTTGATTAATATTTTTTTATAATCAGACCTGCTGAATTCAGTTAACTTACTCTGGACGTAGATACGACCTGATTCATCGTATTCTACTTCATGGAGTATTTTAAATGATCAGATTCCATTCACATTGAAATTCACATGTGGCCTCAGCTTTATGCCAGTGATGAACTGACTTTCTGGCTTTGCGTGCTATACTGGAAAAGGTAGTCAGGTTTCCCAGGCCACAACTGGGCAACCACTGCACCAACAAAGTTTTCATGCTCCTCTGCTGCTTTTATGCACTTGGCCAGCTAGTCTGTGTGTGCATCTCGTAAGATTTACTCTACCCTGGCTGAAAGCCATGAGGCACCCCTCATTCTATTGAATGTCCTAGAAATGTTTTTGTCTACTTTTTTTTTTTTTTGATGCATCAATCAGGCCATGTCCTTTTCTTTGTATATATGATGTTTTATATCTTTGTCTTTTTTTTAAATTCAGTTTGAAATAATGCATGGAAAGGCCTGCTTGTGTAAGTCTCAGTCCTAAAAAGTTGTGATCACTTGTCCCCTGATTTCATGAATATGCAATGACTAAGTTACAGTAAAGATCCTCTAGTCATGCTGTTCATGGATGATCACTTCTGCATTCTGATATGGTCCTGATATACCCAACAAACTTAATGCTTTGGGCTCTGAGTTGGCCTTTCTTCTGAATTACACCATAATTTCAACAGGAAGTCACTGACAATAAGGGATTTCCATCTGGAAGGCTCAATAGCTAATTTAATTTTGATTAATATAAATACTAAGCTGCCATGGTGCTGCTCCAAGATCCTGCCATGTAAAATAATTACAATATGCTATAAAAAGATAGGCTTTTAGCAACGTATTTTGGCTAGAGAAGAGAACAGAGCACCATGCAGGTCACAACAAGAATGGCCAGTTCAGAAAACAAGGTCTCACAAATGGAAGGTCTCGTCTCATTTTTGAAAAGATCCCAACAACATGTCTTTAAAACAGAAGTGAATAATAGAACCCTAAATAAAAAGTAGTTTGCTCTCCCTGAAGGTGATTTATTTTGAACCCAATCCACTTCATTCAAATAATGCTAACTGTTATTTTCCTGAACCAGAAAGAAAAGCATTCACTATAACTCTGTGGAGTTCAAACACACATAGAAAATTTGTTTCTCTTCTCTTTGCCAGTCTTAATTGAGGCTAGTTACTGTGTTCCTTGCATCCTCCCAGAGTGTAAGGTTTATAATTGTATAGCAATAAAATAGAATTACAAAAAAAATCTGAAAGCTAAGTTCTAAGACTGCTCTCAAGCTGAGGTTCAGTCAATAAAGAGTCTGACGCCATGAAATAAGCTGGCAGTGTGTGATTAAAGGTATTTCCAAAAAAAACATGGACATTGCACAGGCTTTGAGCCTTGGGTTGTTCAGTGGGAGCAGACCCATGCCTTCCCAACAGGAGTGAGTGGAGCCTTTGTCTGAAGCAAGACAGAGAGGGGAGAGCTAAAACCTGCAGCACGTGACAAGGGTGTGTGCAGTGTACTGCCAGCAAAATGGGAAGGAAGGGATATTGGGGGGGGGGGGGGGGGGGAGAGAAAAAAGAAATGGATATTCTTGGTTATTACTAAGTGTAATGAGAAATTGGTTAGTTCAGCAAGAGACCACAAGGGAAGAGGAGATTACTTACTCAGAGCAACATGCAAGATTTAAAAAAAAAAAAAAAGAAAAAGAAAAGAGAGAGTTTAGGCCAACATAAGTTTTGTTTTTTAAAAAGTGCAATATATATGTATGTATTTATACAAGTGCTTTCTTTTATTTCCAAGATGTTGCCAAATTAAATGAAGTAGTTGTTGGTTGAGCAACCCATACACTATAAATTTTACAAAAAATATTAATGGGCAGAAGAATGCCAGGGAATGCCAGGAAATTGATTGACAAAATAAAATAGTACAGTGGACCGAAGAACTTGCCGGTATGTCCTGTTACCTTTTTCAGCATCCATCCTAAACACTAGCATAGGATAAGTAAAGAAAAACTAAGTTATACAATGATGTGCCAAGAATCCGAGTGTCAGCCATGGGAAGCAGGGTAAGGCTTGACAGTGCAGAGGCAGCGTTTGAAAAATTTCCAGGCTCTAAATGAAATTAATAGCCATAGGAGAAAAGTGGAGGATAAATATATATTAAAGAAATTGTGGCTTTATAGACAGAGTTTGAAAAGGAATAGTAAAACATGCATGGAGAAAGAGCAGTATGGGCTTCATATTTTTCCTTGATGATTTACTGCTCTTCATACTTCTTACAGTTTGTAAGTATCCAATCTTAACGCGTGTAAGATGGAGAAAAGTTGTGGCAAGCCTTGCGCTATGTGAACGTCTTAATAATCTCATATCAGTCTCTCTCTCATGCTGCTGAAGAGATCAATAGATGATGCCTGCTGAGGATGTTATCTTTGGTACCAACTTTTTAATTAACTCTTGTCCTCAGCTCAAAGAGCAGTGTTTCACAGTAAAAACTCTTCATGTACAAAGCAGATCTGACATTTATCAATTATGCTTCATGGTATCCGGTAGAGTGATCAAACAGTCGGGAGCTGTAGTATTGTTAGTTTTCCAGTGAAGGCAAAATAACACAGATGCCTGCATCATACACATTGCATCACTCTGGACTCTTTGAACATGTTTACCAGTTGTTTTGTGAAGAATACTGTGACATTGAAATGAAATTGTCAAGACCAAGACCACATATATTGTGTATATTAGACATGATAGAGAAGGTAATTTTTTTTTTTTTGTAGTTTAAATTTAAGTTTCTGCCTTGATCAGAAGGTGGGGGGGGACAACACGCTTTCACGTCTGCACTAGTATGACTATACATTGAGAGTTTGGGTTGCTCTCCACTGAACATCAGGAAAGCATTTTCTGGAAGATGTAGTTTTTACAGATGGCATCTGTGTACCAACCCACAGGTCTGTGCATTTGCCTTCGTCCTTTGCTTTTCAAGTGCAAATCTAATTTATCAGAAGAGAATCAGGTGCAGTACATGAATCTATATGACATTTTCTGAAAAGTACTCATCCAGACTGCCAATGTTGTGAAAGCATTTTCTTTTTACTGGCATCTCTGAACAATACAGTTATTTTATGCTGCAAGAGGAAGATCCAACACTATCAGTAAGCTCCTCCATCACTCACAACAGTCCTTGAGAGTACATCTGAATTTCTTTTACCCTGCCTGATCATTCTTAGTTTTTGCTTCTTAGGATGTTTTCGAGAGCTGATACAGACTTGGTATATTCTGTAAAAACAAAGTCTTAAAAATGTTAAAGCCACAAAATTAATATGTTTGTTTTTTTTTTTCTAAAATTTCAAATTAAAACATATTACTTTATATTTCTTCTCTATCTACATTATTTTCTTCTAGTAGTAGTAACTACCCATTGACTATTTCACCCGAACATTGTTGACAACTAATGACAATAGTCAAGCTAATTAGAAAAAAGAAAAAACAAAACCAAGAAAAAAACAAGGACAGCTGCTTCTTAATACAAAGTGTAAGTGTCCTTTCTTGTGTAAGGGGCTTTATAGGATATCTAGAAGGAATTTCTCTCCCTCTGTTTTGAATTCTCATATACTGAAAAACTGTTCAGGTTTCAAGAGATACTGTGTTTTAAGAAGACCTCCTAAAGACATCTTAATTCCCAAATCCTCTTGAGAGCCAGTGCACTATACAGCAACAAAGCTTCTGCCTTTGTTATTACTGTTTATTTTTGTTGAAGGAGACACTAACATCAAGAAACAAATGGTGATCTCTCCCAGCAGTCGTATTCTATTAAGGACAGCTGTTATTGTGTCTGCAGCAGTGTACAAAGCATAGGATATAATTTTTTGCTGTGGTCTGCTGATTGCTTTGTTCATCTCTGCTGGTGACAGATTAGCTTTGCAGCACATCCATAGGTCACCAACCACCCTTTTTGTATTTGTACTGGTCAGTACTGCGAAGAAAGATTTTAAATTGAAAATAACACTTTCTTTTGTTGTCTTGTATTTTGGAGAGCCAGAACTCTGTAACAGAGGTGCTGTAGGTCATACTAAAGATATGGTAGCAATGCTAGTTGCAAGAGCTTCTGTAATAGCACCAATCTCTCATTATACCTACTGTCAGCTGGTTCTATCAGTCCATGACATTTATAAAATTCTTTTCATAAAAAATTTAAGGTTAAAAAGTGTTAAGAAAAAGTACACTGCCTTGGTTTACTAATGAAAGAAGGAAAGGTTATTTTATTATCAAATGTACAAAGGAAAGCACTTTCTTCATCGTAGCTGGATGTTTTCTTCATAAAATGCAAAAACCCTTATCTTTTATATTTAATTTTCATCAAGTTTTCCTCAAATAGCTTTAATTAAATACTCTTTTTAAACTTATTACTGAAGCATCAAAGGTGTATTTTAAAATGAGATAAGAGATTTAAATTCTGTACAGACTCTGTGAGTTGCTTTTTGCAAAAATACCTTAAAAACAAACCTGTATTTTCAAGAAAGGAGAAGGCATATGTTGACAAAAATTGAGAAAGTGAAATAATGGTGCTGGCTCTAGTTCCAACAAATGGACAGATCCATCCAGTCTTTCATTAAAAAGGCAATATTATGGAAACGGTGAGGTTCATTCTTTTGATTCATGGAATGTATGTTGCCTCAGGAGCCAAACCAATCTAAAGCAACAGTAGTGAGGCAGGATTGGTGTATCAGTGGCCTGCTATAGAGTGTTTTCTTTTTCTTCCTTCATGCAGCTTCCAAAGGAATTATTATTATTATTATTATTTTTTCTGCAAGAAATGGGGAGAAGTACCCATCATCCCTTTCATTATTGGGACCAAATTTTGAAATAGAAGAGAAGCTATAGGCTCATGAAAATTAAAGAGAGTGCCAGTTACAAGCATTTTACATGAAATACAGTCTCTTTGAAGCAATATTTTCAAGACAAAGTCTTTCTTTTTCAGACTGATTTGAAGTAGACCCCTGTAAATAAATACATTGGAGTGGATAGGGTACCAACTCAGAGTCTAGGAGGTGGATTCTACTTCTGTCTTTTTCCCAGTGTGTTAATTCTGTTCCTTCCTATACTTTTGTTTCTTCTCTCTGCTTAGCTATCAGCAACAGCTCTTGGATGTACAAAACATCCTTTCTTATGTGTATGATATGTTTTAGGTAGTGCAGCTCCAGTGTAAGCTAAGTCTCAACACACACACACACACAAAAGGATAAATCTATTAAAAAAAAACTATAAAACTATATCTAAGGTTATATAAATATAAGATTATCTAAGGTTATATATATGTATATAATATCTAAGGTTATATAGATATAAAGCTATATGTAAGGTTATTAACATGTTACTCTTTGTTCTAGATGAACAGACTAAAATTATAGCACTGTGCATGCTGCAACAAAATGATTTCAATTTAGTTAAAAATGCAAGCTAAAACTAAAATTTTGTCCTTTAGATTCAACTAGACATTTTCCATTCTAATTATGTACATGGTATCTGCATGAGATCCACTCAAAAGATGGCCATACTTACTGTTCTGTCCAGTTGTCAGGGCTTTGGAATGAACTTTCTTTCCATCTCTAGAATAACTGGAAGGCTAAGACTCTCTTATTTCAAGATATATATACATATATATATAATATCCACCTTATGAGTTGTGACACAGAAATCTAGGTGAACTTCTTTCTTTTGAAGACCTGCCTGGGGCAAGTAAACAATTCCTGTCTTTCTTCATTCTGCCTGTCTCAGTGACAAAGCCACAGCCTTGAAAACAAAGAGTTGGCCTTCTTAAAAAAAGTAGGCCTTCATAAATGAAGTGCTTAAAAATGAGAAAAAAAATGCTGTGTCTGAGCTAATTTACTCATAGTCGTAAATGTGTTCTAGCCTTCCTTACCGTTAAGGTAATCTGAGAATTTTTGCCAAATATGTCTTTATGCTAATAAATGAAGTCATCTTTGGGAGATGGATGCTGCTTATCACCAGGTATGTTCAGAGCGAATGAGCATTCCAGCATATTTTGTATCCTTGCCAAAATAGCATTCCAGTGCATTTTGCCAAAGAAGGCAAGAGAACAGCTCCCAGGGCTTCCCAGGGAACAGCTCTTTTATCTTCCTGGGAACCAAAAAAATGAGCCTGTATTGTGGGATAGACTTACTTATCAGCAGTACAATTTGGCTTTCTTGGCCCGTACTTCACTCAAGATGGAAACTACTTAATGGAGATGCCTGCAGAAACTGTTAACAGCTCCTCTGGGGTGTTGATAACTGCTTACGGACCTCATCAGTTCTGTCCTGTTATCTGAAAGGAGAAGCATCTTACAGGAATATGAAGATTTTTTGCGGGGACTGATGTGGAAAAGGATTTTGAAAGCACTTTATTTCTACAAAACAACAAAGAGAAGAAAACATGGATTATCAATATACCCAAGGCATCGTATCCTGAAAAATAATTCAGCAGCACCACAAAAGTGGCTTTGGTACAACCTGCAAGCTTTCACGTGATGGGGAGAGACAGAACTCGGAGTTTGCAGGGACTGACTGTGCTTTGAAAGTCACTCTGGTTTCCCAGTAGTTTTTTCCATTTCTGAGAGGAACACAGTGGAATGCTATTCATTTTAAAGTGAGGCATGAAACTGTAATATTTATGAATATAAGAAAAAAGGCAGTCTTCTCTCTGTCTTTGAAATTTTCAGAGCTTATTAAAAACTTCTTTTGGTGTGAGCCTAGTTTGCCATGGTTATATTTTCCCAGTCCTAATATTTTGTGTTAGTCAGAAACAATTTCCTCAGTGGAAAAGATCTCTCAGTTATATTGTAAGCTGTCCACTTACAGCACACTCTAAGTTCCTTCATGATCTTCATGCTGGATTTGAAATTAAAACTTTGCGCCTTCTTCTGTCGATGAATTTACTTACCATTATTAA
This sequence comes from Cygnus atratus, assembly GCF_013377495.2. Lineage (NCBI taxonomy): Eukaryota > Metazoa > Chordata > Aves > Anseriformes > Anatidae > Cygnus > Cygnus atratus. The sequence continues at coordinate 16,975,583 of NC_066374.1, forward strand.
AGTGACGAACTCACTGAAGTATGGGAACTTACCAAAAAAAAACTTACCGATGTTAATGTTGTTGATAATATCCTGTAACTTCTCTAGAGCCAGCATCCTGCTAAGAAACAAGTAGTTCAGATCCTGAAGGTCATTTGTGTCCTGGTACTGTGCTTTCAAATGATTCACAGTATTGTTGGTAGGATGAGCCTCATTGAAATAATAGTATGAGTCCCTTCCAATTCCTTCAACAGCTGTGTAACCATTTCTAATCAGTATCTCTAACTGTAAGCTCTTCTGAAGGTTAGTTTATTCAAAAGCTCTGGCACAAATAAACAAGATTAAATGATGTGGTTTATTGTTGTTGTTTGTTTGTTTGTTCGTTTGTTTTCTCTACAAGCTTTGTAGTATCATGGAGAGACCGTTATGTGGTAACACTGAGGTTGAGCTACACAAATCTGCTTTTCTCTACTGGATCTTCAAATAGCCTGCTTAGTACTGTTGGACTCTGGATGCCTGGTTAGGAAAAAAAGAATTAAATTCAACAGCAACTGCAACAATCTGCGAACAGCTTTAATATTCTCTTCAAAGCAGACACTAGTGAGTTCCAGAGAAGATTTTAGTAGTTCAGTATCTGTTCAGATGAAATGACAGAATGTGTTGAGTCTTCTTGAATAAGATACACACTGAACACCTTTACAGCAGGTCTTCTAGTATGTTCTGGAAAGGAATCCAAAGCTGTCTCTCTGCTGCCATAGACTGTGTGGATATTACAACTAAGAACTATTTTATCTTCCATTTTTTTATGTTAGTCAGGATGTTGTCAATCATTCTTTGTAAGAGTCTTCCAGTTTTTATTGACATTGCAGACTAACTCATTACTTTTGTTTCCAACTCATATTTTTTAGCAGTCTTCAGAATCTGTTGAGAAATTATTTCTGCAGTTTCATCAGGAACTTCAGTGAAGCTCAGCAGTTTCTTCTGTGGAGTTTTGAAACTATTATGTTCAGAAAGAACTATGACATGCAAAAGATTCTTTGGTCCATGACAAGTACATTTTTAATAATGTGTTCACACTTCCCGCCTGAATAAGAAAATGTCTTGTCAGCAAGCTTTTTTCTGTAAGTTTTCTTTTCTGACCTACAGACCAAATGCTCTGGCTGTGATACAGCATGTGGTATTCCAGTGTTCCTTCTTGAATATTTAAATCCTGTGTCTTTAAAGATTTTATTTTATTAAAATAATCATCCAGGTTGGGAAAGAAAAGTAGTCAATCTGACTTGTGCTTATAAATGTTCCCAAACTGTCTTCCCACCTCAGATAACAGAAAATAGAAAAGTTATGCATTCTGTGGAATTCAGGAACTTCAAATACTGTAAGTACTTTAGAAAGTATTTACTGAAGTGTATTTGACATCTTTTCCTTGGACCATGTGCAAATGCTTTGTATCCCACATCAACCTTTCTCTCTCATCAATTTTTGCACTGTATTTTTTCTGGAAATCCAGCCTCAGGGAGTCCTGAGGGGTAAAGCCCAGAAAGACATTTTTAAATCTCTTTTACATGCCCCAGTTCTGTTTAGATATGAACCTCTATCCAACTCTACAGAAATACAATATTTTAAAGTCCTCATGTTTATTATACTTATGATTTTTCAGTATCAACTTAAGTCAGTGGCAAAATATTCTTTAACCTTGGGATGATGACAAGTCCCTAAAAGTGGAAGTAGACCATATCATGTCACTTGTGTCTACTTCCAACTAAGTACTGTAATTTATGTTCTAAATAATAAAAATTGCAACTGATTAATCATCAAAGCAAATACAATGAAAATGCAAACAAAGCATAATCAATGAATATGTCAGAAAAAAAAAAAAAAAAAGAGACCTTGGCAAAGAATTAATCCTACAGTCTTGAACCTATGCATTCTTGCAATTATTTTAGTTGGTACTGAAGTGCATCCATGCAGCACAGTGGTTTCAGGCAGGAAGTGAAGAAGAAAACATTTTCCAATTGAAGCTGCAGAACCAATTTTGATAGTAATTATTTGAAGTTGGGTCACCTCACTGGATGTTATCATCTCCTGCCAAACTAAAAAAATTAAAGTGCTGAAAAATGTAACCTCTAATGATCCTATGTGGTTAGTCCCTAGTAATGGGAATCATCCAGAAATACAGATCTTCCTACTGCAAATGTTATAATTTGGCGGCATTTCTTCTGAGTGTTTCCAAAGGGAAGAATTCCAGTTTAAAATTCAGTTTCCAGCATTGTTGACTCTCATCCTCTAAGGAGTCCTGAAGGCATCCCATCACCATGTAAGCAATAGTTATCCAATGTAGGAATGGAGAAGCTTGCTGAGACGTTGGTCACTGAGCAATACAGTTACAGACACAGGTCTCTTAATTGTTTGAAAGTTCCTGTTAGTTGGTGGCACTAGTCCCACAATTGAGTATTTTGCGTGTTTTAAGCATTCTTTTAATATACTTACAGGATTAATGGATTAGACTTTAAAGTGCTTTCCACTGCCTGTGAAAATCATGCCTACTGACAAGTCACCTTTACTCTCTTCATTCTTGTGTTGGTTTCTTCAGGAATCTCATTGTTTTTCTTCATGTGTGGTGTTTTATCGAAGATTTATCAGCTAGTAGAAAAAGAGGAGGATTTCTGCACTTTATGTAAGCACATTTGTTCAGTGTGTCTTCTTGCCTTTTTGAACCAGACATATATATGATAACAGTCAGTTTTGTCTCTGAAGAATTGCTGTTGCTGCTAAGCAGCTGCATCTGTAGGCTGCGCTTTTTCAACTAGGTATTCCTGTGTGCATGTAAAGTTCTGCACTTGTCCTCTTTGGTCTCAGATATATTTTAGATACTTATGCTCAAGTTGAGTGTCCTTTAAACTTTCTTTGCTGAGATAAATAGATTGAGCTTTATAATGTTTGTGTCCCAGTTCTTTAATCATTGTTACGACTCTGCACTAATCCTTGCTGATCCCACTAGTTCTGAGGTGAAAGCAGTAGTGATTTCCTGCACCTCTAAATTCAGAAACTTGGAACTAGTGGAAGGAGAGAGATTGTATTTCAACATCCCTGTGGTCTCCCTCTCATGGAATAGCCATGAGCCAGGAATAGACAGCCGTAAATAGAGAAGCCTATGGATCATTTTTATTTGGGATGGAAATTGGCCCATCTTCCAGTACATCTCGGCTAGTCTTCCCAGTGACTTGATTTTTGTGATAAGCCCAATTCAACTAAACCGTATAGTATCTTCAGATTATTCTAAAGAAAGTGGGGTTTTTGTTGTTGTTGTTTTCCTCTCTCTCTCTCTTTAGAAAAGCTTCATGATTGAGCTCTGAGTAGTATAACTTTATTGGATAATGTAGTGTGTGTTTCAATGGGAAGCGGAAATGTCTCACAAATACTAATACCTTAAAATTAGAGGAAATCTTTGTTCACTGAATTCTCAGAGGTCTTGGCACACCTTGACTTATGTCTCATATTGAGCTGTCTTTCCCGTATCAGATTTAGAAGCTGCAGTAGATCAGAACTGGGGAAAGTACATCAGACTTTCTTCATTGACTTGTCAATATAAGAAGAAGTGGCATGACAATAACACGTCCCAGCATGTTTGTTAGGGACTCTTCACCCATGAAATTTATAACCCTTTCAAACACAGCAACTGCATTTTTGAAAGAGCCTTGTAGGGCTCATGAAAAGTAAATGAAGAAAATATGGAGAGAGTGGAAAATAAAGTAGCTTCCATATCTCTTAGTGTTTTGCTTTAATTGCAGGAGAATGTTTTAGCAGAAGAAGTAAACCCTTTTTAAAATTTTTATTACATGGAAGGAATACACTCCTGATTTCTACTTTATGTTTTACATTAAAGCACATGTTTGAAAACAGATTACTCCTGGATACTGGTCCCTGGATGTCATTTCTCAGTGCAGCCCAAGGGAGCTGCTTCAGCCGATCCCTTCAGGACCCAGAGCTGTGGTAATGAATGCAGTGACTCTTTCAAGTGGCCACTTGGAGGGGCAGTTAAGTTTGCTTCAGTTTTTATTCTATGAATACATCATCTAACTTTTCAGGTATTTTAATTTGAAGAACGCTAATTCGTCACTCCTTGTGTTGCAGATGCTTGAGTGCCAGTGTACTTCATTTTCTAGAAGCACAGGACACTGTCAATAACTTTAACTATGTAAATAATAGCTTTTGTCATTGAATTATAAGAAAACCTTTTCCTGTGATAGTTGTCAAATTGCTGTTTCACTGTTATTCACAGCAAACGTACTTTCAGTGATTACCTTTAAGGTGCTGTTTTTGACTTTGCTGGTCACTGCCATAGGAGCATGGCCATCAAATATCTGTCAGCAGGTTAGAAACACCAGACAGAGCATTCCAAGAGCAGAAGTGAATCATTTAGATAATTTAATATCTGCCACCAATCACTTTTTACTATGATATTTATAGTATTTAGATTGGTTCTTTAACCCATTTCTGAAATTCTCTCAAGATGAGACAGATTCATTTATTTAAAATGTATGTGCGAGTTTCTTAAATTATGTGATGGTCTGGACCTGCACCAACAATCTTATCAGCATTCAGTATCACTGGCTTTAGAAAAAATAAGCAAATGCATGATAATGAGATGAGATAAAAATTCAATCAGAAGAATAAAAATTTTTTTGTGATTGTTTTATTCATTTTCTTTCTCAGCTGATTCTGTCTCCTAAAACATCCTATCTTAAGCAGACACTTTTTGGCATATATTCCAAAATATATAAAACCTGGCACACATGAGTGGAGGATTTTTAAATTGCTAGTGAGGACTGGATATGCTTTCACTTTAATCTGAATTGGAAATAGCTCAAGTAAAGAATAACAATGTTGTCTGTAGAGATACTGATGTAAATTGAAAGATATTTCAGAGCAGAGTCTTTTATTTTTACTTTTTATTCATAACTGGTAAGGAAGTGTAAATAACTTCACAAGGGATGCTGCTGATTAGAATTAAAAAGAAAAAAAACAAACAACACATACAGAAGTTACACAAAATTGGAAAAGTTTTAAAGAAACTGCCCACTTACCCATTTCTTACTCCTTTTCATCTTTTCAGGAAAAGAATTGCAGTTAAAATTTCAGTAAATATGTGTGGTTTTTTTTACTTTTCTGAACTGACATTTTTCCCTTATTTTTTCACTCATTGTATCTCTGTTTCGTGGAAGTAAAAGAGGGAGACATCGAGTGAGCTCTGCTCTAAGTATGTGGTTCAGTTCCTTCAGTATGTAATTTTCTATATATCCTTTTTTCCTTTATTCTTACATGTTGCTACATGCTTTCTTACCAGATTTGTTGGGAGGAGAGCTAACGACCGATGTCAGAATGAATGAGCCCATTGTACTTGACTGATAGATAGGTATTGAACAGTTTGCTCACTGGTTCATGTAACTGCTGCTTTGTAAATCTGAACACTTGCAGCTTTTGGTGAGGTCACTGGTAATTTCATAAACTTGTGGAAGACCTTTTCAGGGAAGAGCACCTTAATTCTAGTGTTTGTGAAAAACTTTTAAGTGCTACTTAAGGTTTCTGAGATTACTTTGAGGTAGATAAATCATGGAACATTATCTTCCTTGAATAGAAATACATTAGAATGCATGTATCCTTATTTTCTGAATCACAGTTTTTACTTTTTACTAAAAGCTTACGTGTTTGTAGAGTTTGAAGTCTTGCTTAGGTAATAAAAATGCAGCATAAATCTATATATTAGATACTTAAACTCCTTTTGATATGTAGCCTGCCTATTTCATTAGATATCTCGATATTATTTCTATATGGATACACATGCATATATACATATGCACATATGTGCTTATTTCCACAGAATTGCAGAGTCACAGAATGGCCGAGGTGGGAAGGGACCTCTGGAGGCCATTTGGTCCATCCCCTGCTCTAGCAGGGCACCCAGCACAGGTTGGCCAGGCCTGTGTCCAGGTGGCTTTTGAAGATCTCCCAGGAGGGAGACCCTACAAACCCTTGGGCAACCTGTTTTGGGCATTCTAGCCAAGGTACAATTCAGACCGCCAATTACTAATTTTAAGCTTAAACACACTTTGCAGTAAATAGAGAGGGATGGGTACACAGAATATAATTCAGGTTGCAGCTAAACTCTGAAGTAGTTTCATGCCTTGCTGTGCTCTTGCATCCTTGTTCTGACTGATGTTATTGAGCATTTAAGCCACAACGTGGTTCCTTCCAGTTCATGTGGACAGGTAAATGTCAGGTAAATATTTTTCATCTTTTGTCTGGAATTAGCATTCAGAGGGCTGTTCATCTGAATAAAACATAATATTTGATATTATGAATACCTCTTCCTTATCACTTAGATATTGTCACGGCTACCTTCTCCAGTGCAGTTATTGCCTTGGGTAGTCAGCTGTAGAAAGTTTTACATCTGTTATTTTTGTCCTGACACACAGAAATGTCCTTACATTCATACCAAAAATATGTCTTTATACCTGCAACTTCAAAAATTGTGGCAAATATTGATACAGGGTCTAAAAATGTTTCTTTTTGTTTGTTTGTTTGTTTGTTGTTGTTTTTTTGTATAAAACAGTGTAACTGCAGGGGATGGGCAAACTATTGGCCACTCCTGGTCTGTAAGTGTCTTCAAAATGCTTTTATAGTGGGAATCTTTTGCCCATCATCTTTTTATAGCTTCAATCATGAAGCTGTTACTGTAATAGAACACTTCTGGATGCATAAATAACAAAACACATATGGTATCATACAGCTTATCTAACTGATATTAGACAAAGATAAAGCATCAAAGGAAAATTTTTGATGTGTAAATACCTACTTTGTATGTCCCTGATTGTATTTCTGATCGCTTGATGAATCTAATTTGGAAAGGAAGCTTAAAATAATAAGGAATACGTCCGAGTAATGTAGTAGTTTTCAAAAATTAGCATAGTCTAATGATACTTCCACAAGACACATATATGTAAATATACTTGTAGAAGTTACATCTAAAAAGATGTAACTAGTGTTGTATTTGTTGTCACAATTGTGTTAGAATTTGTGGTTGAATATATAACAGCCATATCTCATTTTACTTTAATACAGTGGCTTTCATCTAAAAAGAAAATACTGAATGCGCTAGGCAAACGATACGGCCTGCCAGTAAAGTGAGTCATGCTTTATGTACTCAATGTGTGCATCTGCTTGAGTATTATAAAAACTTTTAAAACTGTCACAAGTTATGCTTCTGCATCATTCCTGAAAGTGACATCCCTATTTCTAGAACTGCATTCTCAGGGGTTGTAGTCAGTACCCCAGTGATGTGACATCCCCGGAAATATAATGTACTGAAGACTGACAGATGACAGCTGTAGGCACTGTAGATATTTGATGAGTATATTACAGTGCCAAGGTACTGGTATACTACTTGCACTTAAATGTGAAATGTAAAGTTCCTTATAACTTCAAGATTCATAAGCAGTTTTAAATAAAACATAAATCGTCATATACAATATGGAAAATATATAGTGGGCTATTTAGTATCTGTTATTTTCTCTTTCACTAATTAAAACCAAGGCATGACCCAAGTATAACATCATCTTTATTCTCCAGGAATCATCCAATTTAAGGGAGCTAAATTTTTTTTGGGGGGGAAGGGAGGGGTTCAAAGGTAACTCCTTATGTAAATTAGTGGAGAATTATTTCATCTTTGGTTCATAGACAATCTTTTCTGAATTCATGCTAATAAAATGTCCACTTTGTATGTGGCCTTTTCTTTCTCTTTCCCAATCATTTGGTGTAGAATCTGTCCACAAAGTTCCAAAAGTTGTATTAGAATAGTCTTTTAATGTCAGTTGTAAATGCCTTCGGATTGAACTAGGTGTCTTAATAGTTACTCCCTCCCATGAGTACTGTATGTATCAAATAGGAAATTAATCTCTTTTTAGCTTTGCACAAACAATTTAGCAAAACCAATGCAGTTGCAAATAGTCTTTAAGAGAGAACCACTGACTTTCATGGGACCCAGGCTCTCAATAACAAGTCTCTCGATATCTCCAGACTGTCAGAGATCCTGGCAATAATTTCATCTCTAGAAGTCAGTGTTGGAAATAAGCTGTTTCTGAAGATATTCTTGCCACTTTGAAACTCCTCAATAACTGTGCAGATGTATAGAATCATCCATAGTTTTATGAACTGTTCAAAACATCTAAACAGTATGCCTTTCACTGGAGACAAGGACATGTAAGAGGATCGTTGATGACTTGTCCTTGTTATTTATCAGGTTAATTGGGCCAAGTTGATCAGAGTCACTGCAACAGGGATGTGGTTGGTCTGAGGTGTCTCATAGTTGAGACAGCAATCATTATCTGTCTTAGGAGGGAAATAAAATGAACAGTTAGAGATGAAAACAGCTTTTGAGTTACAGTTTTTCTGTAATTGCAGCCTTTTCTATCAAGATGCCTATGTTTCAGAACAGATAGGAAGTACCTAGATACGTAGGCTAGTACAGAAGAAAGGTAACTATGTTAAACAAGTGTGACTATTGTGCGCTTATATATGTATATAATATGTATGTGAGAAATGTGCAGACTTCTTAAAGCTTTGTAATACAGTATTCTAATTTAGGGAACTACATTTATAATACCCTGTTTTTGTAATACTACATCTGTGGTACCTTCACCTAAAGCCAATGAATTTCTTTGCTTTGTGTCATAAGAAAATCTAGTTAACAAAATATCATGTCAAAATAATCAGATCTTAACAGTAATCTGTTTTTAAACATTCAGACACGCAAGACTAAAAAGTGCACTGTTAAAGTAAATGTATTAAACTTTCAGTCTATGTAGCATAGTAGACATATGTAGAGTATCTATTTAATGTAGAAGTTTGCACCAGAAGCTAATATATATTAAAAAAAAAAAAAAAGTGTAATTCATGTCATTAAAAATTACTTGAAGCTTCCACGCATTTTTTATGGTTTCAACTTAGTCAATACTTCTTGCAGTGCTATTAGGACATGGGAGTTCTTGAGATCGTTGAATTCACTGTTTGTTTCCATTGTTTAGTCTGGAATATTTTTCTTCTCTCCTTCTTCATGAATATCTAAGTTTGTAATTTTCTCCTGCTTTTGCACTTTTACAGGGCTGTTAATTTAGTTAGTGTAAATAATGGGGACTCCAACAATGTCAGCAGGACTACATTGGCTTGGGATCTCTCTCCTTATGTATTGTTGTACTTTTAAGATTAACATTACATTTACAACATACCAGACAAGAAAATTAGGCCATTACCTCTAGTCTGCTGTGTTATTTTTTATTCTTTTGTATTATTTCTTGCTATAGCTATTGCAGAATATAGCTTTGAGGGACATGTAGTTTCTCTATATCTTCTGAAGAAATGAGCACAAATTTAAAATGCAAACTGTTACTACCTGTTCAACGTGGTTTCTGAAATGCAGAAAGCCCAACTGTGCTATAGAGCTTTGATTTGTGAATCAACTACTTTTATCTAGCTTGAATACTTTCATCAGCTTGAACTTCACGTAGTATATTACGATACTCTGAAAAACTAAGAGCTTTAGTTATTAGTACCTAGTAAATGCTGACCAAGTTCTATATTTATCTGTTAATCAAACTATTCCAATTATTATGTATTTAACATATTACTAAAGGGCAAGGAAACACATGATGGAAATTTACTGGCTCATTAGTCAATCTTTAGCAAGATTCAGAAGATCCAAAGTCCAATTTAGTCAGTCTCTGGGGTGAAAAGTTTAACACATGAAATACAAAGAAGTGCATTAGTTTTAATTTGTCTCTAATGGTAATGGAGTTGGTATGTTCGCAGTTCGCTGTCCATTCATCAATAGAGATTCTCAACAAACCAGCATCTCCTCTCATTTTTCTTCCACAAAGGTGCTACAGGTTCATTTTGGACAAAGTATAATTGATTGCATTTGGGCAAGACTTCTTGTAAGATTAGTTACATTTTTAATCAAAATGTCATGAGAGTACAAATGTAACATGTGCAAAGAAGTACGTTGTGTTGGAGGGGCTCATTGCTCAAGAACAGCTGCAAATAGTCTTGTATAGTATTTTCCCCTATGACTATTGAAGTGCTTGCATGTAAACATAAGGACTCTTTATGAAAATGATGGCTAGATCACTTAAAGATTTGGAAACCTGAAAATTTAGTTTGGTGCCTAACTCTAAGTGTTTGATCCTAAAGTGAAATGCTTACATACTGTATATTAAGGTCTAAGATATCTGGGTAGTACACAGGGAGGGTTAGGTCTAGGCAAATTAAGTTCAATACTTCTGATTCCAGTCCCTGAAAGCAGAGGTTAGAATTCAGGAGATTTTATATTCTATTCCTCTGTGTAGGAATCAGAGATTGAATCAAGAATGTACACAGACCTTTTCAAACCTGGAAGGAACATGGGGAAAATATAAACAAAAGTACATCTTAAGTGTGTAGCATGCATCCCTTGCATAAGGTTAATTCCACTAACTCCCATGAAAAGGCTAATGTGTGTTCAAGGGCTGGCACTGCTATAAGCTTGGAAGTGATACCAAACATTAGAAGCTGCTATTAAATTCCCTGTGCCAATATATATACAGATGAGCATAGTCTCATGACTGATTCATGGGTCTTAAGTGTATAAAAGATTGACAATGATAGTCAAAATTTTAAACAATTTTTTGTTTCATCTTTAAAGATGTCAAATTTTGAGACTTCCATGTTTGTATGTGAATTTATCTTTGTCACAGACTGGGAATTTGAGTATCTCTTCTGTACTGGGAAGTGCAGTGTTCTTCCACTGATTAGTTAATTATTTGCTTGGGCCTTCTCCAGCTGAGTACCCTGATATGAATGAATGTAAACAAAATAGTTTCCTCCAGGTGTCAGCCCCTTAGAATAATGAATATGAAAATAAATTAAGGTGTTGTTACTGGTCTAGTTTTTTTTTCAAAAGAAGACAGAAAGAAATATCTCTTGCAATTACATTGTTAAAATGCAGTTTAAATAGGCTGGATATGTGGAGGACTTTGCAATTCAGAATGATTATATAAAAATAATGAAACTTGTTTTTTTTCAGTGTTCTGTGAAATGGAATAATCAGCACTCTCCTGAACAAACCGTATTATTTTCCCATGTCTTTTCATTACTGCATTTGAAGTTGTGATTCATATATTATGGTGATTCATAGCTTAGACTTATGAAGCAGAGGTTTATTTTTAGAGTGTTGCCTTAAATTAGTATGACTAATAAGTGATTTTGAGGTACAGTGATTTCAATGGTTCTGCATCTACTTGTTAGAATTTAATGTGTTTATATATGACTTACTCTGACACTTTGCAGTAGACTTTCCAGGGAGTAGATGACTGCTGGGTATTAACCATGATATATTAGAATCTTTAAATGGATGATTTATTAGGCCTAAAATGAAATGTGTGTTACTGCCCTGTTCAGAAACATCTATGCATCTGACATCTGTTATGCAGCAACAGGGGTTACACTCATACTTTCGCTATGCACTATATCATCTCTGAGGTGCTGAGCAATGGTGTGGCATGTGGAAGCGCTCCTCATTTGCTGTTGAGACATCAGATGGCACCAAAAGAGTTTGTCACATGATTTCCAGAAAGGGGGAGGCTCTTTGGAGCTATCTGCAGCATTAAGGTAATAGGTTTCTCTCTCAAAGACTGGAAGGTACAATTAAATTGGAGTTCCTCAAGATGCGTCAGATGAAACTGAATTGATTTTCTGTTCTTTCTTTGAGTTATTCAGGATTTTAAATTTAGTATCTGTGGCCAGAGGGAAAATTTAAGTTGTCCTGGGCATTTTCCTCCTTAGATATCTTCACAGGATGAGCACGATGGATCAAGGGCATACAAATACTCTCTAGTAATTTGGCAAAGAAGAGATGTTTTTTATCCAGACTGGTAGATTCCTCTATCAGGAAGGATACCTCTGGGGAGAAAAATCTCTGGAAATTGCCTTACTTCTTGATATCTTGCTTTGTGAAATGAAGGTCTGTTGGACTTCTGAGTATTTATAGTAAAGAATAGTTGAAGAGAATTTGTCAGCACTGTCAAGATGAAATATATTTTTTCAGTCTTTATATAGCTTGCTATATATTGTGATATATTGAATAGTCAGTGAAGCGAATATGTAAATTATTAAGTCCCTTAAAGATTTCAGACTAAAAAATTCACCTAAATCTATTCTTAAATTAATTTCTGGCATTGTTCCTAATAGATCTTTTATATGTCTCTTTGTGAACAGATAATTGCTATTATCACCCCTCTCGTCTTAGTGAAGTGGATATTATGAACTTCAGTACAATCAATATCTAGAAATAGAGAAAAATTGCAAGGGTAGGGGATTTGTCTTCTTTTTCTTCTTAAACTAATTCTTCTCCTTAAACTATTAAAGTGTATGTATGGCTGACATTTTGCTCTAGACTCACTATCTGTATCTTAAAAAATGTTACAGACACAAAAAGCACCTGGAACGTGAGGTCATGGGCTGTCATTTCTTTTAAAGGGCAGGAGTGTGTTTGTTTTATGAGGATAGTTTTATCAAGGGACTTACAGCCTTTCTTACTCCTCCTTCAAGGTTGTGCTTTCTCTGGAGAGTGTTTGTATGGGGCTGCAGGTGGTAGGTAATACCAAGAGAAGTAGCTTCAGTTTTAGTTTTGATAGTCATTTTTATTATCCATTACTTACATAAGGGATATGTCACATTTGTTTTCCAAAAGCATCCTTGTTTCTTTTCTGTATTTGGATTGGTGTTGGAGGACGCTGAATCCATGATCGGTGGAACTGAGGGTAATGTTGGGATTGTAGGGAATATTTCTTTCAAATTTGCCCAGCACATCTGCAGTATGGCTCTGTTCAATTTCTTCTTTCTGCACAGTGGAAGACATGTTGGAAGCATGAACTTCATAGATTCATACAGAAATTTTTTGGCTGTATATGAGCCCACTCATTTCTCTCTGAAAACAAGGTTTTTCTTGAGTTGAGATTTTGGTTTGTATCCTAGGAATTAAAAGCAAAGGTGGTGTTTCAGTAACAAGTCTTCCCTGTGTTTAAATACCTCAGGTGTGTGCACACCCAGGCCACTGCATCAGGGACTGCTGCCTACCTCGCTCTGCTCTCTAATGCCTGCCCAATTCTGTCTGTGTGGTGTGGCTGCAGCTGTGGCTGCTGCAGAGGCAGTCAGCATTAAAGGAGCAGTGCTCTGGGCAGAGCAACATTGTGCAGTTCTGCAGCGCTGGGGGGAATAGGGAATTTCAGGGGAAGAACTTGCCGGCCAGGAGCCATCCAGGTTTGTGCCAACAGGAGGTGGGTGCTGCTTCCATCATGACACTACAGTATCCCTTCACTTACCTTTTTTCACTAGCACACTTAAAACCTTAAGGGCGGACAAGTTAAAAGCACTTCAAGATGCAGCTGAGTGAGCTGTTCCTGAAATGCATGTAAACCTATTAATATGACACTAGTTCCAGAAAACAAGCCTCTGTTAGTAACACTGGTCTTTATTAATGTGAGCAAAGTAGTGCTCTAATGAAGCAATGTGATTTCTAGATGCACACTGGTTCACTTGGCAGGTTATTGGAGCATAGGCAGAACAAGCAAAAGGTAGTTTGTATGCTGATGGAGCAAGTGTAGCGCAAATATGCACTTTGTATATGTATCTGAAAATCCTACTCGGTCATCAGCAAGGAAATTGTTCCCCTGCTTGATTTAAGTGTGACCATCTCCTGTAATATACGCTGAATAGTTTGGTAAAGAGGAAAATTCCCTTTATGAGTATTCTGCGTATTCTGTATTGTTTGTGCCTCACACCACGTTAATAACCAAGACTGGGATTGGGGGGGGGGGGGGGTGGGGGGTGTTGTAAAATCGTAAATGAAGTCAAAGCATGTATTTAGAATGAACAGTTAACCTGAGCACTGCTGGTGCTTGTAGTCCCATTGCTTACCCAGGAGTAAGGTAAAGAGTGGTTTTCTCTAACAGTGGAATTGCTTCAAGAATGCTTTTCCAAGCTTTTATTTATTGTATTCACCTCAGGATCATGAATAAAACAAACAGTAAAAGATGCAACGCTATTCTCACGATAAGGTCAAATAATATAGAGTGAAATCCAACACGCTGCAGGAGGCCAACACAAGCCTTACACCCCAATTAAACCATCAAAGTAGATTTAAGTGGAATTTATTTGGTGTATAAGATTCGAACTATGAGTTTCACCTTTAGAGAGGCAGTCTACAAAGAACAAATGCTGGGCTTGAACTTGTCCCCAAATAAATCAATGTTATCCTGCTGATACCAGGGGAAAAATGACTTCCAGAGTGAAGTCACTTGACTCTTATTTGTAAATACCTATTTCTAAACATTTGGAAAAGTATTTCAGTACTGCAAATAAGGAGAACACATTCCTATGTTGGCCTTATGCTTTTGTGAATTATTTATTCTGGGTTCTGGGTGGCTTGTTTCTTGCCTTTGCCATAAGTAGATTTCATGACTTATATTTCCACTGTAAAATGGTACCCAGGATTGAATATTGAGTACACTAGCACAAGGTATAAGGAGATGTGTAGGCACAGGAAACAAAGATGTTCATGTCAACCATGTTTGAAAGATGAATGGATATAGAGCAAAGTTTTTGCACTATCATTTGGTTATCTTTTTCTTTTACTCCATGTTTGGACATTTCTAGTACATGGTAGAGACTACAATACCTTTAAATTTGTATATTTTTGTCTATATAGAATTTGTAGGCTCTGTCTAAACAAATATTTCCAATATTCTGTCTATGCTGTTCCCTGAAGACTTGCTTAGGATACTCTTTTGTTTTTGTATTTGTTGACTTATTGGCTTAACTTGATACTGATGATCACTTAGCCTTTCTTTTGTTTCTTTTTGATAACATAGTTCTTAGGTGAGCCTAATGCCTTAGATGAACTTTTTTTTCTCTTCTTCAGATGACTAAAACAAACTACTACTCTGCTTCCTTCTTATTGTTTAAGATGTTCAGCTTAATGGAAAATGGGAAAACATAGGAAATCTCACTTTCTTGGCTGGGTTTGTTTAGTAAACATTTAGTGGAATGTATCTGAAAGGATGTAACAATCAAATTAATTCATTTGTAATGTTCTGAGTTTTCTGTATGTGATGATGTACTTAGAATTTGAACAGTGACATAACATCCTGATATGCATCTGCAATTTATGACTATGGGAACCTTGTCTTTTAGTGGTGCTCGGGAATTAGGATAAAATTTCAGTAAATCTTACATACTTTTCCCTTCATCCCATATCAATCCTTTAATCAAAAGCAACTAAAGCTATTTTTTACATGTAACTGGCTTGATATAAAGGAGTACATGTGATTCAGTATTACATTTTCATATTACATATATATTCTTAGTGCTGTTATAATTTTGGCCTCTAAAATAGGTGGGTTTATTCAAATGCATTTTTAGAACAGCAGCCTTTTGTGGATAAAGCTCATTGTGAAAGGAACTGTCAAAGATGAACATGCAGTTTGTTACTGCAGGGAACCAATAAATAAGAATTCAAGCTTGTCAACATTTAGCTGTAGGAAATTTGAAGACATTCAAGCTTTAATGTCACAAACATTCATAGAGTGCCGAGAGAGCTGTCGAAATGTCTTTAATGACACCACTTAATGGGAGTAGATAAATGTAGAATGGGACCCAAGGCCTATACCTGAGGAGTGCCATAAATAACTGTGTCAATACAGGGAAAAATATGGATCACTAAAATCATATTGAGAGAGGAATGAATGTGCTATCAGAATTAAAATGTTGCGCATATAGCCCAGTGGTCTGGGAAGCTGCCAGTACTTTCATTAGCTGTAGGGCACTCCACCAATTTAGATTGGTTGTATTTATCAAATAAAAAGGTTAAATAAGAACTTCAGATAGTAAAAATTCCAGATTACTAGTGATAGGCCTCATACAGCTGTCAAGTGAAATCTCTGGAAATGCCCTATTCACAGTAAGTTTTCCGAAATTTCATACGTTTTGTAAGGTAGCACAAAGTGACTATAGTTGCAGAGCAAGTCACACATCTTCTTGTCTGTTGGGAAAGTTATGGTCTTCTCTTTTTCCTGTAAAAGAAAAGCCTTTCATGTGATGATGGCTTTTTTTTTTTTTTTCTTCCCTGTATAAGGACACAGTACGCACCTCACTGCCTACAGACCCCAGGGATATCCCATAGCAGGATGTGGCTTTGTGAGACCAAAGTGCTCACGTCCTCCAGGACTGAGACCTGGGCTTTGATCAAAGGCTTGATTATTATTAAGATACGCTGGGTCCTGTACTGTGTCTTGTTGTATTGTGTGTTGCTTGGTTTTGCTTCCCCTTTTTATATTTGAATCTTTTTTTTTTCCTTTCCTTTTTTTTTTTTTTTTTTTTTTTTGCCATTCGGTGATAGGAAGGATTAGGAAAACTAGACTTACCTTAAGTTGCATTTCAAACAATTTGGAATTGTTCATTTAAATTATGTGATTATTATGTGCAAATACTTATGTAGGTTAAGTGTTAGAATATTAACTTCTCAAGGAGATGCTTCTAATTATCCATTTTTAATAATCCTCAGTGGAACAGGTACCATTTCAAAAATGCACATTAATCATAACTAACCTATAATTATAAGCGGAAGTAAGTATACTTGCATTAATGAGCCAGTGACATTTAAGGACATTTGTGCTAAAAGGAATACAGCATTATGAAACATTTTTTCACAAAGGTGAAACAAAACAAAACTCCTAAAATGCTTTTCTTTAATAAAATAAATTTTAAAAAGTGTTGTATTTTACACTGATTTTTCTGCCAATCTTGTTTGTTTCAGGACAAATTGTTCCATGCAGTCTAGGTTACGGTAAGAGCAAACTGCATATTTTTGGCTATGAAATGAAACGAAAGTTGGGTGAACCCAAGCAGTCTACCTCTTTGGTCTCAACTAACTGTTTAAGATATAATTAATCATGCAATCATAGAATTTCCCAAGTTGGAAAGGACCTACAAGGATCATCGAGTCTAACTCCTGGCTCCACACAGCACCACCCAAAAAACAGACCCTATGTCTGAGAACAGTTTCCAAATGCCTCTGAACTCTGGCAGCCCAGTGCCGTGACCGCTGCCCTGGGGAGCCTGTCCCAGTGCCTGACCACCTCTCGGTGAAGAACCTTTTCCTAATGTTAAGGTTGTGATTAAGTCATTGATAGCACTGAACCCATATCTTAAAATCTATATTGGTTAGAAATGGGCTTACTAAATGCAACTCCAAATACCAACATGTTGGAGCATTTGCACAGCTGCAGTTAGTTTCAATGGACTTTTCCTGATGTGAGTCCACAGTAACACTGTAGGAAATTAGATTTGAAAAAGATGTTTAATTTTATTCAATTAATAAACTAATACCTACAAATGTGTTACGTTACCTGTCAAAGGAAAGAACTATCTAGATGATACATTGCAGTGAAGTATCAAAGGTATTTTCAGTGAGAACCTATTTGTCTAATTTAAATATAAAATGAAGAATTTGTAATTAAATGTGAAAATAAACTAATGGAAATGATATGAATGAGACAAAGATAATTTTAATATCTTCTTTTAATTGAAAATTGGATTTATTATAAACAGTGTGAAAGGAAATCCAACTCATAGATAGTGCCAGTGAATATACTAAAACAAAAGTTAAATGATTTTGTATACCTGCAGTCATTACTTTAGTATGAGATACTTGTGAATAGGATCTGAATGCTTTCTTGTTTATCCTAAACAAAGGCATATAAGGACAGGTCCAGAGAATGGGGAAGAAGAAGTTGTAGATCATTTTGCCTCACGATTTAAGTCCAATTAACTACATTAGGTTTATGTCTCAGAATCCTGAAGTTGTGCATTTTGTGTGTGTGTGTGTATCATATGTTTGCCAGCATTGTTTTCCCATTATTTATGTCATATTTTATGAATGGTTGCACCTGGTAGATAATTAATGTGTAGCTCATCCAGATTTTCCTAGGTATCTTACTTGAACACTGCAGGAGTCCTTTTACTTCTCCATATTGCACACATTTTGGGTTCCCTTAATGTCGTTGGGAATTTTGTGTGAGTTTGGAAGGAAAATAGAGCAGGGAAAAAAACACCTGAAACTAATACTTATCACCCAGTAGACAAATCAGCCTGTTTTTATGACAGGATTACATAGATGCACAAATTTGTTCTTAAGGGGAAAAAGTGTTTCTCTATTCTATACAAGAAACATACAGAGCCTTTATTATGTAATGCCTGATACTGAAGTGTGCTTAGCATTATTAGTAAATCATAGTATTTTATGGTAAGCACATGGCTCATTCATCTGCCTTTTTTATAGTGCTGCTTTTTTAAAGCTGCCCAAGTTAATTCCGATACAGGCTTGTGTGAAAATAGAAGCATTTCATTAAGAATACTTTAAAGGAAACTATAGTGATGAAAATACGCCCGTAATGAATCTCCATAATTAATGGTCCAAATTAATGAAGGTTTCTCAATTCAGAAATGAAATAAGAGCTCCTAGAATACTTGCTCACTGATACCTAGCCTTCAGTCACAGAAAAGAGAGGATTAATTTATGTCCTTTTCTATGAATTAATGTAATTTGGCACAATTTGTAAAGTTCTTTCTTCTCTCTCATTCTGTCATATAGTATTAGACCTTTATGCTGAGAGCTGTGGGAGGAAGTAGCAAGTAAAAGGAATAAAGCATACATTATCCCTAGTCTTTGTTAAGTATCCTGTGCATCTGCAGATTCAGTTAGTTTTGGAAATAGGAAAAAGTGCTTGGATAGCAATATTTTTCAGGTGATTTTTACTTGGAGGTTTAATATGCACAGCCTGTCTTCGATACACCTGTATGCAATAGACTGAAATGGATCTCTTATGAAAATGCATTTATTTTGCATTATCCCTGAGTAAGCTCTACCATGTGAACACATTCCAGGTTGCTTTAAAGTAGGAAAACAAATACAGGACAGTATATTTAAAGGAACTCCACATCTGACTTACGTTGCTGGAGAATAATGATAATCCTGATGATAATGGAACAGATATTTTTCTTTTCTTTTATAATGCTTATGAATAACACATTTAAATGTAATTTATGTTTAAATCTTGGACAGAAATTGTAATAACCTATATGCATTTCACATTATCTCTATACTACATATATGTTATCACTGTTTGTAAGGATGCGATCTATTTGATCACATAAATTTGTCTTTCTCTTCCTGTCTAATTTGCCTTCAGGTGATAAGGTTTAGTATCTATGTTTATTAGAAGTGGTACACAGTTGGAGATTCCTCACACTAGGCATACGCCGAGGTTGATGGCTTAATGGTGTGGGGCACCAACTCTTACCACAGCATCAGTGTTACAACAAAAATCATCCATAAGTAGACATAGTCATGAGTTTTCTGTACCAGAGGAGAGATGCTAACATCAAATTCAAACTTTCAAAACACTGTACAGCAGGAAAAATCTGCTAGGTTCCTACTTGTAATTATCAGCAATGCCAGAGGTTTACAGGAACTGGGAATTCCTGAGGAAGCAACAGGTTACATTTAAGGGAGAAAAACTGTGGTCCCCTAAGTCCCATTTTCATGGGAAGATTACAACCATTCTTTGTGAAGGAAGTAAACTAAAATCACAGAATCACAGAATGACTGAGGTTGGAAGGGGCCTCTGTAGGTTATCAAAATAATGCCGAGACAGCTGATACTTTGGTCTACAGACACTTATGGAAATTGAGAAGAGTATGAAGATGAGGGTGCCTATAGTTACAAGAACTGAGAACACCTTAGTGAGAATACCAAAATAGCATCAGGATTTTGATGAAGATGTAGCCACAGCAGCTCTTGTTCTTTCATAGTTACTAATATCGTAATATTAAAGGAAACTGTCTCTGCCTTGATGCTTGTTGCACTGTTTTTGAGCCATTTCCCTTTGCTAACCCAGCTCTTAATTTTTTATTTGCTGGGCTATTTCTACTGGTGTAGAAGGCTTTAAGGTATGTAGAACTGTATAAGAACACCAGACCATATTATCCAAATGTTTGATCAGGGTATATCTCAGTAAAAAATTGCTGAGATAACTTGCTCTGCTATAATTAGTAATCTGTCTGAACCTTTTTTGGTTTTGATTAAATTTCTCATAATTGTGTGCCAGGGTCACATCTTCTAAATGTCACTGCCCTCCTTTGAAAGGAAACTTGGACCTTTATTATGTTTTCCTTACTGTTTCTTTTATAGTACATGTACATATATATGCACTTTCCTTCCTCTGGGCCCACTTCTAGCTCCTGGGCAAGTAACTAGTGTCTCAGTACTTCTATCACTTGTAGTGTGTGAGCTTCAGGCATCGCCCTGCTCCTGGAAGGGATCAATCTGGCAAGTTTCCCTGACAGACAACATGACTGTCATAGCAGAATAAGGGCACAAGTTCCCCACCCTCATCTTCTGAAGCCCCTTAGCCTTTCTCATAGGAAAATAGCAGTAGTACAGCAAAAACATTAATGGTGTAGTTTTCTCAGGTTAATATATCCTGTTCCTCAGGAGGGGTAATTACAGCAAGCTCAGCTAGGGCATCATGCCATGTAATATAATGACGGAGACGTATCCTCAAGACTCTGTGGTTGGTTCTCCATACCCTTCTGGGTATGCTTTCCTGCTGCAGGAGTCCGATTTAACTGTGGAAGCAGGCAAAGTTAAATGTAACTGCCGTAGAGCAAGTTACTACCACGTTTTCTTTGTGAGTGTATTCCTGGATACTAAGTACTTTTATATTTGTCCCTATTTAGAAATACCAAATTTGTACCCAGAAGCATGCATGTCTATTTATGCCTATAAAACATAGACAAACAAATATGATAGATATATATGATGGGTTTATAAGCATAAATTAGATTTACTAAATTTTTGAGGTATAAATATTTAATAACATTTTTCATAATTAAGAAATCCAAAATAGCTAATTTTTCTCCTTTGCTATTTGTTAGAATTAACTGATTCTGTGCCATTTTTTTCCATTAAGTACAATCTCTACTGTGAAAATGTATTTTGAGATATTTTCATTATTTCAGATTTACAAGGAAAGACTAATCAACTAATGTTAGAAGACTAACAACATTCAACTGCAACAACATATGGCGTTAGGAATACTGCTTGAATAGGGAGTTTCAGATGAAGCTCAGAATTCCACCTATGTTTCTGCCTAGAATTGCAGCACATGCCTCTTAATGCACAGCTGCTTTTGTCTGCAGATTCCAGTTATATTTAGGCACTTGCATAACTAAACATGAACTGGAAACAAAAATGAATATTGATTTAAATATCAAAACATAATCTTGCTTACTGTTTTTGTAGAGTATGAAATATTTACATTGAACTATATTAACTGTATTACAATCAGGAGAATTTGCAGTCACTGGTTCATTATTAACATCAACTTTCATCTATCCTAACTCTGCAAAAAACTAACAATTTGGATTGCAATTCTCCATACCATGCATGTATCAAGGTTAAGGAAATTTTTTTTTTTTTTTCAGACTGTGATGTAAAATGTTCTGCATGTGTACAAGATCAAGGCAAAGAAATAAAGTATTCTTTGCTGTGGTTGAAACAGAAACTGGTGACTTAATTTTGAGAAGGCTTGGCACTGTTAGTTTTTGCAATAGGGAGTTGGTATTCGGCAGAGTCAGGTATTTGTCTCAGATATACCCTCTTTGTTGTTTCCTTTCTCTCTTGACATTTTTAGACTTTTGAAAATATCCATTTATTAGATGTTCTGTGCAGACTTCATAGTATGTGGCCACAAAATCTTTGAGTTATATCCTCCAGTGTGAACCTACTCCAAGCCCTTGAAACAAACTCAGATTTATGGATGTGTACAGTACCTGGGCATGTTGCACCGGTCCCAGAGACTGACCCATCAGGCTGCCCACACCAGAACTGCATGAGCTCTCTAGAATCCTTGTAATTCATACTTCACTGCATAGGAATTGAAATAGATATATAGAAAAATCTCTGCTGTTTGACCAATGCAACATGAATTCATGGGATTTATAAAGGAACAGAAGTGCCTTACAGAGTATGTAGTAAATTGAGATGATTTGAGGTTAAATGAACTGTATTGGAGAATTGTATTTGGGAGCTGGGAAGAAATAAGTTGAATATTAAAAATTAGGATGGAAAATCCTAGATTCCATGAAAAGTTGCATTGGATTTCATTTGATGGAAACTGTTAATGTAGATGAGAATTATTATTCTAACTTGGAATAAAGTAAAAAGTCCTTATAATTCTTTTCAGATTATTTTGGAATTAAATCTGAGCTGTTAATGCTGTTATTTTTCTTTATTTTTACTTAGTCGCTGAAAATGCTAGAAATAAGAGCATTATTTCAGGAAGAACTTCCAACATCAATTTATATTTTTACTCATATAAATATATATTTATTTGTGTAAATCTATGGGTGCACTGACCTGCTAGTTTGCATTAACCTGACTCCGTCAGAAAGCCTGCTCTCGATACGATTCCTGAGGAGAGTAGTTCCGGAAATCACATCTGTATATTTCCTACGTTCATTTACTTCATATATTCATCTTCTAAGCATTTACTATCTATGTTTGCTAGGTTCCTTAAAACAATAATATGCCTAATTCTTAATGCATATAATTCATATACAGAGTACATGCACATTTACAACAAATTTACATTGGGATTTAATGTTGTTTAACACTATGTATATGTTGCAACACTACATATATGTTGCTAGTTTTACTTGCATAGTAGAAGACATATTGACCAAAACAAAGTTTAACACACAAATGGTAGAATTTACAAATAGTGCCAGTTTGTTATTTTTCTCTAACCAAGCTTTTCTAAGTAATAAGTTTCTGTAGATCTACATATCAATAATAAACTTCATTTATCTCAGACAAACTGCAAAAATAGCCTACTACTTTTATAAATCTAACAAAACCTGAGTAAGTTCAAAAAAGGGCAGCTGCAGTACAGAATGTCTTGAAAGATATTTTGAAAGATGTTTGAAAGATACTCCCTTCTTCCTGCTCTGAATGGATGGCTATAATGAAATAACTTGACCTTTAATACAGAGCGTTCCTATTTGTGTTGGTATGAAATGACTTGATACTTAAGGAAAAAAAGTTTAAGGCATGAAATTTAAAAATGAAACTTTTCTGCAGCCATTCTATATATATGAAATATAGGTGAAAATACTAAACCTACTTTTCTTCAGTTTTCAAATGAAATACAAATATGCCAATTTTTCTCATAATCTGTAAATTCTCAGTTTCATACAGTTCTACCCAAAACCCCAAATGGACCCTAAGACGGTTTTCATTCTAGCATTTGAGCATATGATCCGTGTACATTAAACCTGTAAACTGACTTCTGAGTGTCATAGTTGGCTCTCACTAAAATTTTGAGAACAGTGTCTGAAAATTAATCTCTGAATTTGAATAATTTGTTTTTGACCTCATTTCCCAGTGTTACAAATGATGAAAATTTGAAGCTGACATTTAATTGCCTTAACCACTGGATTGTCACTCTTATGTGTTTTGATAGAAGGGTAGAAAGGTAAGTTATTAGAAGATTTGCAGTCATATTTCATGGAGATAAATCATCATCCTCTTAACAGGTGCAGCTCTTTTGAGTGGAGATTTACCTTTTCTTCACTGTTGTTAAGGTGGGCTCTGAACAGTGATAGATTTCACTGGCAGCTATTATGTCTTATTGTGGCCTTGCTAGAGGCTTTATTTTACTTGTCTGATGTCTGTGAGTTTCACTGTATCTTCTGATTTCTCAAGAGAGTGCATGGACAGAAACGTACTGGTTTGTCTAGAGTTGTCTTTTTCTCGTCTTTTAATGCCTAGTTTTCTTCAGTTGTTCCCTGAGAAAAAAAAAAAAAAAGGAAAAAAAGGTGTAAAGGATAAGAAAGAAAAGAAGAGAATGCATCCAAGGAAGACCTGGAAAGAGCTGTAGAGCTGTACAGGGTAAAGATAAGAACTTCTGATTTCCCCTTTTACCAACATTTTAAGTTCAGGCTGTTTGAGAATTTTTTTCAAGTCTTTTTAATTAAAAAGTAAAAGCCCTGTTTTCCCACTATCTGAGCAAGACGTATCTTGGTAATAACTTGTAGATTCATCTAGGAATGGTAGCATCATAGAGAAAAGATTCTTCAGAAACAAAAAAAAAAGAATCTTGAAATTCTCTCCCTTCAATGTTCTCCTGCCACAGAAATTCTGCTTAATTTTCACAGCTCGCTGTAGAATTATTTAGATGACAACAGCTCTGGTATACATAGGCATAGTTTAACTGGTGATGGGTATTTTTCAGAAGAGCTTACATCTTAGCTGAATTTTGCCCTCTCATTCTCTGAGGCATATTATCTCGTATAAGCGCATGATATGTCTGCCTGAATGCAGGTACTCTACAAGAGCTTTATTTTAATTGTCTTCTCATTCTCAGTTGGCTAAACACAGCACTGCATAATAAAATCACTGCTGCACAAGTGCAGCTGTACTGACCGAAGATGTCATTCTTGAAAGCTGTGTTTACTTCAGTAGGGAGTTTCTACTCAAGTGCAAAAGTCCTGGGGCAGCAAAAAAACAAGAGGAAAAAATCTTTACTTTTAATTACCTTGAAAACAGGCTTCTCAAAGCTTCAGTTTTCCCAACAGCCTGCCCACTAAGCAGTTGACAAGTATAGCAAAGACAAAAAAAGGTTCCCTGACTGAGAGAAAAGCCTTAATGCAAGCACATAGAGTTTCCCAGTAGCATTTCATTGAATCTACACCAAAGCCACTTTCAGCTACAACAGTAATATATAGATTTTTGACAAGGAAGTGACTTTTGATGGAGGTGGCAGTATCATATAGCTTTGTTGCTCTTTTATCAGCATAGCAATGAAGCTGTCTTCCATCAAGAAAAAAGGAAAAATGCCAAGGGAAATAAAATCAACCGGGCAAATTTTTTACATTTAAACCAATAAGCTGTATGTCCTTGTTTGGAAAATTCAAGTCACTACAAGTTCTAGAAGCCTTTTTGCCAATGCAGAGTTTTAAATTATAATACAAAGGCTTTTTTGAGATTGATCACAATTTACTTTGATAAAACCAGTTCCATTGTGAGCTTAACAAGTGCTTGTACTGTGTGTTATGTAGCAATACTATGGAGACGCCTTAGATTTTGATGGCAGGAATCTCATAGCTATGGCTCTGTGGTTTTGCTTTGCCTTCAGGGGTTTTGAACAGGGATTTGACAGAGGTTGTGAAGGAAGGGATGCTCAAGAAGTTAATCCTGGGGAAAACTCTGGTTACAGGCACTTTAGGAAGAGGGATTTGTGAAAAGTTCAGATGTATAGCCATATCTGGTCTTTTCACCTTGTCCGTCTTTTAAACTGAATTTTAAAGTAAAGTAATTAAAACCCAGTATCTGAGCATCAAATGCTTTCCCCGGACATTTCAGAAGTGCACTACAAATAGGAATTTTATGCAGACATTTTCTTAATTCCCTGATATGCTGTGGGTGGAAAAATTCTAGCTGAAATTAAAAGAACTAGGTAGAACTTTCCCTATCCATGTTTTCAGCCATCTGGATTCATTCCCTCATCTGATAATGAGCTGCCACCGTCATTTATTCTTCTTGTAGATTTTCAGACCTGTTCTCAGCCATACAATTGCCTGAAGAGTTTATAAAGATAGCCTGGAAGATAGCTGCAAAGGCATTCTCATTAATGAGTTTCTGACCACTGGTCCAGGCTATTGTCCCTGTATTTAATTAAAGTAGTACAAGCTGTGTATCCTCCAAATGTCTAGGCAAAGGTCAACAATCTGTTCCAGGGTCCAACACTCTTGTACAATAGTTGTACAAGTGTACAATTACTCTTGAAATTGTTCTTAGGACTGGAGGAATGCTCTAAAAGGGACAGAAACCCATCCCAACCTAGGTTTGTGTGGGGATGCTGTGGTCCTGTTCCCTTCTTCTATTAACCTTAACTAGCTTGGACAGCTAACTGCCTTCTCCATTCACTTCTTTTAGAGATATATTTAGCTATTCAGCTCTCTGAGCCAGTTAATGGTCCATTTGCTGACATACTGGTGTCAGGAAAAGGACAGGGCTGGGGCTTCATGGGCAAGAATGGGGAAAAAAGAAAAGACCATCTCTGATTTTCTGTAGAGCAGTACCCTACAACCCTCCACTCTTGCATGTGCACATATAGCTTAGAGTTTTTGAAAAATCTTGATGCAGGTGTTTTGCTATCCTCTATTTCTTCAGCTTTTCCTCCTGTTATGTTCTGGGACAAATTCAGCAGAGGGGAAATGGATACCTGCACCACTCCACTACCGAGAAAAGGGAGTGTTTTAAGTGCTAAAGTTCCTCGTAAACAAACAAGAACCACTTTCACAATAGGAGGGTGGGAAGGCACTGTTTGCCTAGACCATAGACATTATCTAAGAAACTGAATTTCTTTTAAAGCATAATTTTCAATATTTAAAAAGAATTGGGTAAGTGTTGAGAGTGATCAAGACCTTTTTACAAAAGTTTATAGTTCTGATTTGGTACCTGAGGTTGTAGAAGGGGAGTAGTTAATACCTGCCAGTGTGAAGAAGAATGGCATGGGTTTTACTGTAAGCATTACTCTCTGAGTGACTTTGACCTCAAGATGTTAATCTTACTGAACTCCAGAGCAAATATCAAATGTCAGGAAAATCCAAATAGATGTGTGGACTTGGAGTACTTTAATCAGTCTACCTTTAAACAAAAAGGGGTTTACAGCTTACTAGCAGAGTTTTCCCTCAACCCTAATATGAACAGAAATGGTTATTCAAGATTCTGTGGTTGGGTGGAAGAGAAAGGAGTAGAGAAGGGTGAAAACCTTCCATAATAATGTGTGAGCTCCGGTTCAGAGTCTAGCTGCCTAAGGCAGAATAGGTGCCTCTCTTTTGACTGATGCATCTTTCCAGAGCCTGAAGACACTTAGACACCTGAAGTCTGTGCCACTTATCCCCCTCTTTCTTCCTTACTCTTATAATGAAAGCTGTTTTTCCTAAGCTATGTCCACAGCTGCCAATAGGTTTCACGTATAGCTGAGCCTGTAGCTCTGCCTCTATACCAGACTGACTAGCAAGAGATTGTCTCATACCACAAGCAACCATACCATAAACCAGTCAGCCTTGGTAACAGCTAAGAAAAACATAGCAAAAAGATGTAAAGTTTATCAGGAGGCAACTATCCCTGTTTTGAGACAGGTTTTTCCTTCTCTTCTCTTCTCTTCTCTTCTCTTCTCTTCTCTTCTCTTCTCTTCTCTTCTCTTCTCTTCTCTTCTCTTCTCTTCTCTTCTCTTCTCTTCTCTTCTCTTCTCTTCTCTTCTCAAGGTTGTTTGAAAAGAACACTAGTACAAATCACTCCGTAATCTTCTTGGTAACTGGATTTTAGTGGCTCTGCATACTTTTATAGTGCCTGCTGGGATTCAGCTTGCTAGATTTTGTTTTTTTTAAGAAAGTACCTGTTATTTGAAGTATTTAGTT
Source organism: Cygnus atratus (assembly GCF_013377495.2). Taxonomy (NCBI): domain Eukaryota; kingdom Metazoa; phylum Chordata; class Aves; order Anseriformes; family Anatidae; genus Cygnus; species Cygnus atratus. The sequence continues at coordinate 17,003,195 of NC_066374.1, forward strand.
TAATATACATGGAACAAATATAAATATACTTATCATTAAAACATTTGGTTTTGAATCACATCTTCAAAAACAATATGAATGTGATGAAATAAATTCCTCTTTCTTACATTTCTTCTGGATACAAATAGAAAATATCTCCCCTAAAGAAAGAAATTGCTTCACAAATGTACATAGAACTGGAATTTTACCTGCTTGTGGTAATAGATATCAACTGCTTGGGGATGCACTTTTAAAAGGCAACATAACTCTATATTTCCCTAATGCTGAGATGCTGTTACTGAGATCTGTTTCTAATGTGTTTGGGACCTTTTTATGCTTCTCACTCTAAAGCTTTTTGTTTCTTTGCTGCTGCTTGCCCCCTGCTGTTTTTGCTGTTGCTGTCTGAAAGAAAACCTAGGCAACTGCATTTCTTTGATTTTATACATATATGTATATATACACACACATACTTTAATATATATATATGCACACACATATATAAATAAATGTATATAAAATATATATACGTGTGCGTGGAAATACACATCAGTTCATATAAATATGTATATGTATCCATACATAATGTAATACTTAAGCTTCTTCTCACTAGACAAAGAGTACTGTCAAAAATAAATGTAAAATCATTGATGCTGGTTTGAAATCAAATAAGATTTTCCTGTACTACATGTAACAAAGACCCATAAGCCAACTAGATTAATACTCATTCATTAGTACAGAAGTGCTATGTGGTAACCTTTTAAAGAGTTCACATTAAAAAAGAAGGAAATCTGTTACAACAAAGTGGGGATGTTTTTCCCTATAGTCTCATTGATGAAGATAGATCTGAAGTCTTTGCTGTGCTGAAAAAAATGCACGGGTACAGTGACAAGTGGCATTTCCACTATGAAAGTTTGCTACTGGCAAAGAAAAAGAGGTGGAGGAAGAGAAAGAAAGAAAAAGAAAAGGGTACTTTTGCTGTTGTTTTGTATTGATTAGGCAGCTAAATAAACTCCTTTATTTAACATAATAGCAATGCCAGAGCAATTTTTTACTGTGAACTACCTGACAATTTTTGAGTTTGTTTCGCAGTTCCTGTTTGTGACCCCAGCCTACAAATCTTTGTCGTATTATGGGATCTATCTTTCTTAGGTCATAAAAATGTCAGACCTAGATAATATAGGTAGAATAAACAGGTTTAACCATTGCAATTTGCTAGTTATTTTAGGTTTTGGAGAGAAAACAGCTTTCAGACAGGACTGTGTAGGATTTCCTTAGCCTCCTCCTTTCTAAAAGCAGTGTTTATGCCTTATTATGAGAACATTGTTTCTTGAATAATACTAGTGATTTCATTTATTAGCACATCATGTGACTATGTTCTGGAGAAACCAATTGAATATGTATCTGTTTCAAAATCAGCTTTTGTAGATAGAGATGTAGAGTCTTCTTTAGAGACTTATTCTGCACAGTTGCATTCAGCTTCAGTGCAGGATTCCCAACACTCTTCAGTGTTGGTGCTTGAATTCCTACTTAGTGCCCTGAGAATTCCCTTGACCTTGCCAATAGCCCACTGCTGTTCTCATCTGTATGTGTGTAAAAAGTTGGTGAAGTTCTTCACAAATAACTTCATAACTTAAGAAATTCAGAAAGTGTTTATCTAGAATATAAATCTATGCATAACTATTTATATGCCAGGAATTTGTTTGGTTATGTACTCTTGTTTTGTGAACTTAAACTTTCTATTTGTTCTTAAGTGACTGTGTGATAGAAATACACAACTTTCTTTTAACATACCAAAGGGCATTTATTGTTCATAGAGGAATAGCTAAAGCTTACAGCTATATTTACAGGGTGTCAAGGTGTTTTTTTTTTCTTACATGTCTGTTGGTAAGGAATTGGTGCCATGACAGAATGTAGGGTGGAATGGCCTCAAAAAGGGAACCATACCACCAAGTGGTGTGAAATTTAAAATTTATTTGCCAAGTGAGATGGTTGTAGTGGGGGATAACAATTTCTATTCCTCCTTTTCTAAGGTTTCTAGTCTGTGATACTCACACGCTTCACACCCTCACCAGTCAGGGCCCCTGCCCTTCTGGTCCAGGTTATGCAGACTTCTTAGCGCTGGGGGAACATGACAGTCACTCAGACAGTTCAACACTCCTGGTGGTCTGGCCTTTCCGTCACGGTTCTACCTCAGTCTCAGATTTCTACATGGTGTAAGGTGTCCATGTGTGGAGATGGGTAATTACATCTTTTTTCAAAATAGTTACAAAATATTTTGATGGAAAATTTGGAACTGATATTATGTGAGATGAACATTGGTTCTGGATCCTGAAGGTAGCCTTAAATATTGTAATAGTAGACGTTTTTTAACTATTCTTTTTCACTACTTCAAAAAATAAGAGCTTCTCAGGTAATATATTCTCTGTTTTTCATATTTTTGAATGTGTTTTTTTTTACTTTATATCTAGCCTGGGAGACAAGCGTTCTGAGCAGTCTTTCAATCAAATCCCTTGAGAATTTTTATTTCTTCCTCTTAACCTGATTTCGCCCTTATGGAAGATGAAACTCCTGTGCACAATCACATGTGCTAAAGGAGTGAGAACTACAAGACATCTACTGCTATGATACACAAAAAATGCATTAAGGTTTGGACGTAAACCTGCAGGAAGGAGGTGACTCATCTTTTAGTCACCCTGTTTTGAACTTATGCCAGGACTCAATATTGCAAAGTATAGCACGCAAGTTCAGCTAATGTCTGGAGACACTTGGTGGGAGTAGTAACTTTTAATTCTGGATTTCCTGTCTTCGGTGGGTTTTAGTCTGACCACTTATGTTATTTTAATGGCGACATTTCTATCTAATTTCCCTTGTTTCTTTTCAAACCATTAAAAAAACAGAAAAGGGTGATATTAATAATGTATTATGCCTGAGACTTCTTCAAATGTGATCAATGTTAATGGGATCATTGAGACTCTTCTCTAGAGATAAGAATTACCCTTTAGAGCTGCTACAGATCATGTTTTCCCTGAATGCTAAATATGAAGCGTAGTGCACCGCAGTTCACTTGTGTCATCAGTGTCAAAGGCACTTTAATATTCAGATCATCGATGTTAGAGACCACTAACTTAAAACTTTTTTCCTATTAAAAAACAACTACTTCACCATGGTAGACTCCTGTGGAATATTAAACTGGTTTTGAAAGGAAAGATTTGAAAAGTTGAAAATAATTGAAATAGTTGAAAATACACTCAGGTTTTGAAATATTATGCAGTGATAATTAACAGATTTTCATAAAGTGTAAGAAAAGAGTATACCAGCCGTACAAGGTGTGGTGCATTTCTGACGTAGCTCAACAAGCTGCACTATATCATAACTCTTTCAAGACAGCAGTTTCTGTCTCCTGAACAGCTACAATACTATTAGATTTCAAGAATTCCCTTTGGAAGTCAACAGGAACTGTAAGAGAGGTTTTGAACACAGTTTAAAACACAGAGATCAGATTGCGCTCCATGGTTTGAGTGTGTGTCTGTGTGTGAATATCTGTGTATCTCCTTCTTTGGCATTGTTAAAGAGGTTTTCAATCTCTTGTCTTCATTTTTCAAATTGGGAAGTGTAACATGAGTAACTCCACATGTAATAATCAGTTTTGAATTAAGAATGAAGTAGAAATATCATTTAATCATCCAAGGTGTCTTTCCTAGGAAGAGCCATCAGTTATAACTACGTAGTTCATATATCACTTGGCCAGTGAGGTTTGCACTGGGTTATGGAGGATTACCATTAAGTAAGACTGAACTATCAGGGCATTTGTAATCATGTCCAAAAAAAACTTTTAAAGAATATAAGAGGAAGAAGGTGAAAGTAGAAGTCTGCCAACATCACATGGGAAAAGAGTTTGGAAATGTTTTCTGCCAGTCTGCAAAATGGGCAGTTGTGTTCTGAATTGCTAAATTTTGAGAAGCATTTCCTTCTGGTGACACAAATTTGCAAGGAGAAGCTTTCAGAAAGGCTCCCTGCAGGTCTATGCAAGCCCCAAAGCATCTGCCTGGGGCATGTGTGTGTATAGCAACACTGCAAAGGGCTAGAAGAAAGCTGTGGTACAAGCTTCATACATATCAACCGGATCAGTATTTTCCTTCTGTTTACCATCCACAGTGTATATAAAATATTTTTATGGCCAAATGTCTTCATGATATAGAAAAGCCCCAAAAGTTTATATTCATCTTTCAGTGTTGCAGTAGTTTACAGGTTTTTGAAACTGAGTCCTATTTCATGCCCATCTCTTTTAATGAGGGCATTTTTTTTTCAGGGCCGGGTTAGCTTAGGAGCTGAGACAGCGCAGCTGAGCAGCACTGAGCAGTTTCCATTTGAAATGAGGCTGTTGACGAAAGTTTAAGGGAATTGAAATGAAGTCTGAAATATCCTTCCTGCCTTCACCAGGATGTTTGGAAGCCCTAGGGTGCTACAGACTGTGAAAGATTAGTAATTAGAGGCTCACCTTCTGTATACTAATGAAAGGCTCAGAACTAAAGCTTTTAACATTGAAGGGATTGCTACATCCTGCGTTTTTTACTTTGAGGTTTTTAGAAAAACTAACTGTGTCAGAGGGCATATCTAGCAAGTTATACTGAGAAAGTGACAGTATTGTTTAAACACATAGTCAGGGTTTGAATGTGTGCTGTGCAAATCGCTTCCAATGTGCTTTATACCCAGTCTACAGCAGCAGAGCTGTGCCCGTGCTGGGCAGCACCCTGTGACCCTGCCAGTCGTGTACAGGTAATGGGAAGGGGGGATGTCCTGCAGGGTGCTCTTACTGTCTTTTCAGCCTATAAAAATCATGTCCCATCTGTCAGGAGATAGAATTAGGAGTGGAGCAATGTTTTTTTTTAAACATGAGCTGATACGATCCCTCATGGTTCCCATGAAATCACTGGATAGCCTTTCTTCACTGAATTTTTGGTGTTCTCTGCAGGATTTGATAACATTCAAAGGAAGTCTCATAGAGTACCTCTCTGTCACATGTATCGGTGGTTTCAGTTTGAACCCCACCCTCCCCCCCTTACTGTTTTGCCTGGGCTGTTTTCGTGTAAAAAAAAAAAATAGACCAGTCACTTAAGAAGAATTCAGCCAGGTGTCAGTCAGATTCATCTATTTATAAACTTCGGGTATTTGTTATGGACTATTGTGAAATTTCTACCCGTACTTCATTTTGACTTCTAATACACTGAAATATATTATTTCTGCTCACAACCGTTTATATAAGGATTGCTATTTCAAGAGCTACAGTTTCTGAAATGCAGATTAAAATAAACTTACCATGAAAGTGACTGTTTTGATTGGAACATACATTTCTCCTTCTAGCGGAGAATGTCACAGTCTCAGATGGTGAGAAGTTGTGGTTTAACCCTGCAGGCAGCTCTGCACCACGCAGCCGTTCTCTCACTGCGCTTGCCTAGTGGGATGGGGGAGAGAACTGGAAAAAAGGTAAAACTTGTGGGTTGAGATAAAGACAGTTTAATAGGACAGAAAAGGAAGGGAAAATGATAATAATTAAAAACGGGAATATACAAAGCAAGTGTTTCACAGTGCAGTTGCTCACCATCCACTGCCCAGCTGCTCCCTGAGCAGCGGCCCCTTCCCTGCCCCTCCCCTGGCCGATCCCCCCAGCTTTGCTTATGTTTGTCATTTTGTTGTTGCTCCGCACAACACCACATGGCATAGGACATCCCCTTGGCTAGTCTGGGCCAGCTGTCCTGCCTGTGTCCCTTCCCGGCTCCTTGTACACCCCTGGCCTCCTTGCCGGCAGGGTGGTGTGAGAAGCTGAAAAGCCCCTGACTCTGTGTAAGCACTGCTCTGCAGCCACTAAAAACATCAGTGTGTTATCAGCATTATTCTCAATCTGAATTCAAAACATAGCACTATACCAGCTAGTAGGAAGAAAATTAACTCTATCCCAGCCGAAACAAAGACAGAAGTCCAAAGAGAGACCATACCAATGCAAAAATAGTTTCTGTTAAAACGGCAGTAAGTTTGCTGCCTTACAGGAAAACTTTTCTTATGAACATTTTCAATCTGGTGCATTCTTGTATATCTCTGTTTGGAGAATGAATCTAGCTAAATATGTGAAGAAAAGAGGGATTATGTCTTTTTGCTTAAGAGACAGTTGGTGTAGTGACCTCTCCTTTTTTTTTCTGCTGGCTACAACAAATGCTTGGACATAGGAGAGGAAATAAACTTTTCTAGCTCAAGTGTGGAACTAACTTGCTTCTTCCCAATAATAAGCAAGATGGAGAAATCTAAGTCCTTCTGTTGTGCTGCTGGGTGCAGTAGAGAGGCATGCCACCCCTGACTCAGGATAAATCACAGGATTTTACTCTGGCCCAGTTTTAGCAGCTGCTTCAGAGATACAGCAAACAATTCACACTATGCGTGGGAGGAGCAGTAATTCATCTGAAGGTGGCAAATCTGAGATGAGACAGGTATTAAAAAGGAAAGGCTAAGTGCAGAATCACATTTTTATTCTACTGTCTTTCCATACAGGTCATAAGAGGCAGTCCATTCATTCCCTCAGTACATCACCAAGTTAAATATGCACACAAACACTTTCAAAACTACTCTTTCTCCCTTTTAATTTTATGTCAATCAGTGGTTATTGAAATATTCTAAATCCTTACAAAAACAAGTGCTCATATAAATTGAAATGCACCTTGTTTTTTCTGTTGTGAGAGTGTCTCAGAAATCCTTGTGGTGTGTGTGGATAGTGTTATAAATAACAAACTGTATTTCCAGGGTAGCTGACTTCTCTAGCCTTTTTCCCCACAGTGCTAAGTTTAGTATGTAGAGGTCCAAGGCTTTTTCATTTGTATCAATAAAAAAAAAAAAAAAAAAGTAACCATGAAAGTTAATGGAGTTAATTACGTTCAAATCAGTTAGATGCAGGAAAACAAAACGGACAATTTGTGTAAGCAAAGAGTTAGCTCTGGTAGTTTCTGAGTAACAACAAGAGTTGGAAGATAAAGGGCCAAAGACTATATTACTGAGCTCTCACTTTTCAGGAATAACATACAAAATGTGGCAGGCTGATGAGTACTGTAGAGATCTAGAAAGAGGACTAAAATTGAAGGAATCTGTAAGGTATTTAGTAGCGCCAAAAGAGGAAAGATCTTTAGTGGTCACCCTACCAAGGACTCCTAAGTATTTCCTCAAGGCTCAATCATGAAACATTTTTGTCCTGCCCTTCTTATGATCACAATCTAGCTATTGGTTTTAGCAATACAAGGCTTTGGAGAATAATCAAGTTGTGAAAAGTTGTTTCTCCTGAATCCAATACAGGAAAATGTAAAAGCCCACCAGGAAACATATCCCTTACCTGGAATATTTCAAGATTGCTTCAGTAGGGTTAAAGGAGCATTTCCTTAGTGTCTTCAAGAGACAGAACCATTTTACCCCTGGCTTTGGTGCCTTCGTTTGAAATGAGACCTCTAAATCAAAATTTAGGAAGGGAGTAATTACTATCACAGAAGGCAATCATATGTGAGTTGTAATAGGATTTCCCTAACACTATAAATTATATCAGATATTATTACTTCAGAACACAGTCCATGAAGAACTTTCCAGGAAGAATCAAAATTAATTTATAAAATCCGTAATTAAAATGTTGAGGATTAAATCAGTGCTTGAAGTCCTCTATGATTGCATTATCCTTCTCTTACGTTTTTGCATAATATTCATATTACTCCTCTCTTTCCTTAAATATGGCTGTCGAAAAGGGAGAAAAAGATTTCTAAGACATTAACTTATTCTGTCTTCCTTGATATTCCCATAAAATTAGGGGTCTTGTTGATTGTCTTCTCTCTGTTTGAAAATTTCTAAAAGTAATTTTAAAAGGTAAATTTAGTAAATTGCAGAACAAACAAACAAACAAAAAAGAACAAAAGTACTATGAGTTTATAGATCAGCTAGTTAATATTTAAAAAGATTTATTTTCTACGGGTAATATGGATCTCCTAGAAAGTTGACAGAAAGCACCTGGAGCAAGAGGTAGAAAAAGGATTAATATTTTCTGGATGATTGAGAACTTTGGGCATACCAATCTACCTGTCTTATCCTTCACTTTTACACTTCACTTTTACAATTGTGATGAACCATTTTTTGATGAAAGTTTTAACATGTATGATGTGGATCATTATAACGTAGTATGCAAAAATCTCTGTATATCCATATAAGTTTTTCTGTTGAGTGTAAAGTCCCCACTCAGGCCTGTTTTTAAGCCAATGAGTATTTATTGCCCAGCATACTTCAACAGGCTTCTGTAACTGTGTATCTCGGAAATATCTCACTATATGCCTGGGTTAAACAGAATCTGAATCTAAGCCACTTTTGAGCTGAACAAAAACCTTCTGAGTTGATTGGTTTAAAATAATTAATTGAGTAAAAATCATTAGTCAGGATAGTAAACACTGAGATTTGATGGTTAGTGAAAGATACTAATTTCAGGGGAAGCAATCCATACTTCAGTGCACACTACCTGATGCCTAGACATCAAAAGATGCTTGGAAACTCAGTTTTGGCTGGGTGCATAATGCCTTTCAAGTATGTCAGTGACCGATTCCCAGGGCTCTGTGATCAGCACCTTTGAGAATGCTGCACATTAACTTCTATTTAGGATGTAAAAACTGTTAGAATTGGAGTACATTGTTCTTGCTCTTTTTGCATATGTTTCATTATTTTTGTGCTTCCCTCCTTTTTATTTCTCATTGCAGCCAGAACCTTTCCAAAGGGATAAAAGGAATGGTGAGTGGCATCTTGTGGCTCTCAGCTTTACCACATGAGTGACTCAAGCATTAGGAAAGTTAGTGCCCTAACAGTTGGCAGTCTCCCACCTCAAAGACTGAGCAATTTAGTATGATAGGCTGAGCAGCCTCAGCTACCATTGTGTCTGGGATTTTGCCTGAACTGTTAAATCTAGGACTTTCACTTGGCACTCACTGTGTGCTGCCTGTGGGTCAGCTGTGCACATGAGTAATTTGTATAAACCACATTTTACAAGCTTGAAATGTGTTGTGGTCTTGCAAGATTAGAATAGATGAGCACAGCTCTGCCTAGGTGTCATTGTGAACTATTTTTAAAAAATATCCAGCATATATACATAAGTAAAATAGGACAGGAAAAATAGTGCTAAATAAAATATTTTTTTCATTGTTGCCTCAGTTTACATTTTAATTTTACACAGGACAGGATTAGAACAGAGCAATGGAGTTGTGTTAAATAATGAACTTTACAAATATATTGTCAGTGGTAAAATTCCATAATTTGACTTTATTAAATACAGACTATTTCTGACAATGTCATTTAGATGCAACTATAGTACTTGTATCTTACTCTCAGAATACAGATATTTTTAATCATGAATATGAATGATTGTAGGCTTTTCAGAGGCAGGAAAACAATTCTAGGAAGAGGGCCTTTGCAAAACTGGATTAGCCTCAGTCCTTTACCTACTTTGGCACTGAGTCAGTATCAAATAATGTAGAGGAAGAGACTATACAGACAGGGTTATACAGACATGTAATGTAGGATCTAATCCTACAGTACTGAATTGAAATATTTTATTTGGGATTTTAGCAAATTACTAATAACTTCATAAAGTTAGATTTCTGCCAGAGGTCTGCTCTTTTCATCATCTTTCAATTTTAAACTGTCTGTTTTCATATTTTACAATGGATTTTAGCCTAATTTTGGTGAAGAACATATCCAGTTGCATATCTTTAAAAGAATGCTTACACTCAGAACTAAAATTGATTTAAAATACTCCTTTAGAAATGGAAAGGTTTGCTTTGTGTTTGGTTGTTGGTTTTCTGATTTGCCTTTTTTTTTTCCCCCCCATGAGATGTTCTGAGAATGAGAATTGTTTTTGTAAACCTAGCAGCAAACCTAAATGGTGTTTTTAACGTTACTAAGCCATCCTCTAGCATTCATGTAGACTGTAAGGAGATGAGCAGAGTCTTGAAAATGCTATATTCTCTATCTAGTGCATCTAAAGGAGTACTTATATTTAAATTTTGTTTCATCCTCTTAGTATGAATTCATGTCATTACCAAATGGTAAACAAAAACAGATGTCAGGCTCACTTTAGAAAAAGTGGTGAGCTTGCTTGAGATATTGAAGTGAACTGCTTCAGAGAGGAGGTTTTTGATATACTTCCGTCCATCTCTTTCAAACAGATATTTTTAAGCTGGAAATATCTTTAGTGCCCTTAATGCTTCATAGGAGAAAACAGCCAAAAAGTAAAATAAATAAATAAATAATGGTGGAAATATCAAATCCATTAGGATGAAGAACTCTGAGAATGTCTGGTTATTTAAGGGTATTTGTTTATTAAGAAGGAGAGAGAAAAGAACATCTGGCCATTAAAATAAGATGAGCAGGCTGTGGAATAAATTTATACAAATAAGCCTAGCTTAAAAAGCAGAACAGTTGTGTGCTTTGCTACTAAACAGATTTTGTGACAGTACTGCAAACTTGCCAAGGTATTAAGTAAATGAAAGCCAACAATCAAGTCTTTAAGTACATACCTTAATGACATAAGAGTATTAGAGGCTTACAGGGGAAGAAAGCTTATAGAAGTATTGACTTTCTCCTGTACTCTGAAAGACATTCAGGTGAGATAAAAGAGTTTTTACAGTATCAAAAGACAATACCTCAAAAGAAAAAGAAAAGAATTATGTGAATGCAAATATGCAGCAAAAGTTTATAATATAGACTTTCATTATTTGTGTAATTATAAGAGATGGCATTCTGTACACATCTACCAGGAGATACGAGGCATTCTCATATACAAAAGGCGTTCTATAAGAGCACAGTCAATGAAACAGAATTTGTATTTACAATGGATATAACATTTTCCCCATTCTTAGTATAGAGGGAAAGTATTTACCAGTTTAAAGGTATGTAGGAAAAAGTCCCATTTTCCTGGAAAACTCTTCTGCTAACTAAATAGAATGTTCAATATTGAGTCCATGTCTATTTCATCTGCCTGGAGCCTTCAGCTCCATCCCCTTCTGCTGATGCTGATTATCTACACACACACACACACACACACACACACACACGGTACCCCAGGTGTCTCTCCATAAGGTGAATAAACATACCTTGAAGCAGCTGGTAGCTGCTGAGAACAATGTCATGAACACTGATTTGCCTTGTTATCTGCTGAGGTTATCCTCTCTGAAGAGGTAGAAGAAACTCTTCAACAGTGGCAAAACATATGTCATTATAATGAATGGAGCCAGTCATGCCTCCACTGATAGACATGGAGAGATTTGGGTATGTAGTGCTCTTGGTAATCTTGACTCAGCCGCTCAGTGGCACGTGCTCTTTTTTGGACAAAAGAAATCAAGTTGTATGAAAAATAGCAAGGCATTTGAAACAATCACAGTTTAAAGAAAATCAATATTTCTTTCATTAAAGAAATATTTGCCTTGAGGCCACTGACTCAGCGATGAAAACCTTAAACTTAGAATATTCCATAACTGACTCAGCAATGAAAACATTAAACTTAGAATATTCCATACCTACCACCTAAAATCACTGATGATTTTATGGGTTTGGTAAATGACTAACAACAAATGAGAAAATTCTGGATAATCCAAAGCTAGCAAATATTGAACTGAATATCTGCTTGATACTCTGGTTGAGTACACACAGAAGTGCGTACTGCAATTTTCTTATTAACTGAGAGCAATGAAGGATGCTTCCTATTGTTTCAAACTGTTTAAATAGCAAGGTCAGAATCCCGTTCATCTTACTAACCTTACTGTGTATACTTCTACAAGTAACTTGACTAAGCAGCATCTAAGATTTTTGAGAAACTAAGCGGTTGAGTGGAAATAGAAATGAAATATCTTATTTCATAGAAGACTAATAACATTCAGATACCTTGTTCTACTGTGTTCCATAGTGCTGATTTATCTATCAAAGAGAGGGATGCAGTGCAATTAAAAAGTGATTAAGAAAGCAAACAAAAACTTCTGCTAGCAAATTACATCACCATCCCACTAAATATTTAAATTAGTCTTCAAAGGCTCTTCGTAGCTGAAGCCATTCTCAAATTCTGCATATATGTGCTAGGAAGACAGAACAGAAAATGGGTGAATTGTTTCAAACTATGAAGTGTTATCTATATATCATATATATATATATATATATATTATATATATATTATATATATTATGTATTATATATTATATATATTATATATATATTATATATATATATTATACATATATTATAGATATATATATCTCTATATATTCAGTCTTTCTGAATTAAATACATCTCCTATTATATTAAGTTTCATACCAGATTTTTATATACAATGCCATTTCCTGGAAAAATTTAACTTTTTGAGAAGATCATTAAAGGATCAGTGATTCTTCGTATTATCTGTTAAATGAAAATACTTCAGGCTAGCTTTCACAGAGGCTATTTACAGAGCTGGAGGCTGACAGCCAGGAATATATATCCAGTATGGAGCTTTATTCAATATTTAATTGAATGTAAAAATAAATTGCAAAAAACAGCCATGTTGGGGTTTTCTTGTGTAATCTGATTGTTTTATCTTGGACACCTGCCTTAATTCTTCATCATTCTTGCATCATAAGGGAGTGTAATTTTTATATTTGGATTAGATTTACAAACAGGTTAGATAGATAATAATAAAGGTCTAAATAATAAACTGGAACACAACTTAGTTACTCTAAAAGTCTGTACTCAGTTGCAAGTTGAACATTTCCCAGGCTGTATTTGGAGCAAATCAACTCTTAGGGTTTGAGTCCTCATCCAAAGGGCAGTGAAATCAGTGAAATTATTGCTCATGAGAACAGAGTGGCTTTGATCAAGTTCTGCAGATTCATAATAATCTAATTTACAGATGTTCCAGAAATTATTTCTTCAGATTCTTTAGGAGACAATTCTTTAGTATCACTGGGCTCCAAAGACAAATAGAAGCAAGAGATCACAAATACCTCTTGATGTATAGTTCCACTGTGTTAGCCTTCTATAGCCATTTACGTAACAGAAAAATACAGCAGATTAATTATAAGGATTATGTAAAGTGAAGGTATTGGAATAATTTTTTAAAGTTCAATTTTGAAAATTGCAAAAAATAAAATCAAAGTAAGAGAAGTACTTACTGTACAGTCCTCTTTCTCATGCAAGGGTATAAGTTTTTGTTGCTGTTGTTATTGTTTTGTTTTGTTTTCTTTAGGAAACTTCTGTACTCTGGAGACATTAGCCAAATGAAAGACAAATGCTCAGAAGCTACAAATTAATAAATACAAATATTTCCATTTTAGTTCTGACATTAAATTATCGATTTATTATATTAAGATTTATTAGTAATACCAGCAGTGGTGCTTATATGACATAGTGCCAATTTTACACAAGTAACATAATAGAGCTTGTAAAACACTGCCTAGTTTTTATTTCTAATCATTTTCAAGTTTTATAAAATGTTAGGAGAAGTATAGGAAATACTGCAAGAATCCATTACTGTTGGAAGTGTATTTGACCTTGTATTGGAGTCTTTTTCTTGAAGTTTACTAAGGGGTAAAACTCTGAAACAGAATTTATGTAAGTTAACGTCTGGTCAAGCATTTTTCTCCTTGATGGCTTCTCCACAATTGAATCATAGAATCATTAAGGTTGGAAGAGACCTTCAAGATTATCTGATCCAACCATCACCCTACTACCAATATCACCCCACTAAACCATGTCCCTAAGCACCAGGTCCAACTTTTCCTTGAACACCCCCAGGGACGGTGATTCCACCACTTCCCTGAGCAACCCATTCCAATGCCTGACTGCTCTTTCTGAGAAAAAATGTCTCCTAAAATGCAGCAATTGCTTTTTCAGGTTTTAATGTAACTTAGAAAATAAACAAGACATGAAAAATAAAAATCTTCAGCATTGATTGCATATTATTATTATTATTATTATTATTATTATTATTATTATTATTATTATTATTGTTAGGTAAAGCGGTGGTTGGAAATAAGTTGTCCTTGTTTCAGCAAGGTAGTGAATTTGGGAATGTCTACTACTGCTTGGCAGTAATTGATTTAGGCAATGAGGAATTGAAATCAGTTAATTGGTGCTAGCATCCAGATATGTAGAAGAAAAATTGGTTTCTCCTGTTTGTAATATTAGAAAAATTGTTTGAACATTAATGTAGGATTAGACATTATCCTGTTTATTCATGGGAAAGGACTAGCAAAAATCTTGTTCAAGACTCAAGAAGGTGTGCTACAGTTACCTTCTAAATGTTAAGACAAAAGTCTTGATCGTCTTTTCTAAAGATTCATATTTCTCTTTTTATTCAGACCTCTTTTAAGGTCTGAATATTCTTAAAAGAGTCAATAAAACCATATAAAAGAATGGAGGTTATTGAGTGAAAAGAAAATTGACAAAAGAATTATGCTGCCAGAATAGATTTGAGAGATTGAAGCTTTGTATTAATTCCAGAGAGACTTTGAAGAATCAGGGTTAACAATAACAGGTACCCAGAAAGGGAGAAAAGGAGTAAATTTGAAAACATAGCAGTATGTAATGATAAAAAATGTCTTGTGAAGAGATTTCAATTATGTATATAGAGAAAAATTAATCTGATCAAAGTGAATTGGTTTTATATGAAAAAAAACCACTCTCCACCTTGATATAAATCTGTTATGAATAAATGTGTATTTCAATTCCAAAATACTATCGGAAGTGTCATGAGGAAAATAGGCACAAATGAAAGGAAATTGCTATGCTAGGAATGCCTCCTTCCCATACCCAGGTCATTCAGGCCTTCCTGAAACAGTAGCAGCTGGCTTTATCTGCTATCAATTGTCCATGGGAGAAAAACCTTGGTTTTGCTGCTGAAAATATTTTTATTCAATGAATGGCAAAAACTAAAATATGTTCACATAGATTAATCCAGCAATTAAAGACCAACAAGAAAAAAATGCGTATTAGCAAGCTTTAGTTGGAAAGGGCACTTACAGGACCTAAGCATTTAACATTCTAATAGAAAATGTCTAGTATTCCCGTGGCATTTAAAGAAAATGCAACAATAGAAAACAAATCACAATGGAAGACAAGTATGTGAATTCATAAGGGTAAGCAGAAAAAACCTAATGGATGATTTTGAGAAACTGAAATACACAATTACATTTAAGGCATTCTTAAAACAGGATTCTTTTTAGATACTTTTCCCCGACATAACACCTGAATGGTTGTTTTTCCAGCAGAAGTTTGAAGGAATAAAGGGTGCCATAATTATTTTTAGTATTTTAAGGAGCCTTTTGCTACTTTTGCTATGTATCATGTAACAATTTAAGTCTTGATCTTTCATCTGAATACCCAAATAGCATTATAAAGGTTAGTAGCATTGTGCACCTGTGAACACTTGTGTTTGCATTGTCTTTCATATGTAAATATCTGATGTACTTCCACCTACTGTTCAGGAGTACTGAATTCATTAAGATGGTTAGTGCAGTCGTGAGCACAACATCCCTGTGAGGCACTGTTATTCAGCAACTATAGAAAGACTGAGCCAAAGAATGGTTTGCTCAGAATTGTGATGAAGAGCAAAAAGTAAACCTTAATTTCTGTGAGCTAAGTTAGCCCCTCCTTCTTACTACATAGCCAATACTCAACAGATAATCTACCTCTCTGCCTTTGCAAGCTGACTTTTCAGAAATCAATTTGGCTTTAATTCAGTTAAATCTAATTTAGTTTGGAGCGTGAAGTTGCTTCATGAAAAATTCCTTTCTTTTTTTTTTTCTTTTTTTTTTTTTTTTTTCCTGGAGAGTTTGAAATCCAGCAAAGTTTTAGGGATTAAAGCTATATAGGATAATGGTAAACCTGAAAATAGAATGAGACCAGTCATTCCCTCAGATAAGCTCTGGAATTGTCAGACTGTTTTAACTGTAATAGCATGGTCTCAGAGAGGTTTCATCTGATTTTCAAACACGATTTATCTTGTGCTTTCCTGTTCTTTGTTGATATATATGTGAAGGAGAGCTAAAGGAATTCATATGCTGTTTGTGCGAAAAAAAACTTTCACCATAGCATTATTGTGACCCAGAATATTATCCTACATTAATGAAAGAGTACATCTTTTTCCCACAAACTAGGAAAGTCAGCAACTCTTGGGAGATTTTTTTTTTTTAATCAGAACTTTTCAGGAAAAAGTAGTCTCTGTTTTTCATTTTGTATTAAATACTTACAGAAACTGTAGCCATTGCTGCTGTTGCATGTATGAGGCTTCCACATGGTGTGTCCTTTTTGATCTTTTTACCTTTTATTGTTTTTCTGCTCTCATAGTTCTCTTCTTGCTGCTTAGTTATAACCCTGTTGTTGCTAAAATAACATAGCCCTGGCTTTCTGAAGTGTGGAGTGTTTGCAGATCAGTAAATAGGACACTTAAACAGGGTAGAAAGGTCCAACTGAAAATTAGGCTCTGTATACTTCTCATGTTACTGTAAAACTTAAATTTACATTTCATAGATCTTATAAGACTTGAATTAAGTCAATTAACAAATCAGACTACCAGAAATTATGAACTGGTTTAATTAATCTGGGGCTGCTTGGTCTAAAAGCCCTTGAAAGGAGCAGAATGAAACAAAAAAATCTTCAGAGAATTTCATTTTACCATTTGTTTTCTCAGGAGATAAATTCTGAAGATTACCGTTCCCAACAAAAAAGAACTAGTTTATGGTATAATAAACAATGAATCTCAAAGACACTTTAAATTTTTAAGCATAGATATTCCAAAATACTCCATACATATTGGTGTAGAAGGTTTTAATTTTATTAATCCTGACAGTACTCTGATGCAGCCTAAACAATTAGTTTCTGTGAAGGTACTACTAATTTACACTGCAGTACAGGAGAGCAGATTCCTCTCTAGTTGTTATGGTCCTTTTCATAGTGGCTTTATGTTATTCATTCTACAGCTTCCTTTAATAAATCCTAACTTTAGACTCTGTATAGTGACTTTATTTTCTGTGTTCAGGTGAATAAAACCTATTCTGTTTTTCTTATTTATTTATTTATTTTGCATTTTCATTATGTATGTTGTAAAGATATCCCTCTGTTATCCTAAATTAAATTAGGTATATAACATCAAATGTTAATTGTTTATTCTTCAAACTGTGCTTGTTCTTTGAAATGAAAGAAGACGATGCTGAGTTGAGGATCCTACCTATCCTGTTTGTATGTATCCCTAGCAATTTTCACATCAGTGATTAAGGGATTAGCTTAAAACCACAAGCACATGCCTCAAGCCAAAACATATCAGGATGGATTCTGTGATCCTTACAAGCAATACTGGGCTGTTCCTTTGTTTATATGAGGTATTATTGTAGAGCAGCCAGTATTAAATGAGCCTTCTGGTGTTTTTTTCCAGTATCACAACTTTCTTTTCAGACCTACTCAAAATTATATCTGAGTACACTATTCTTTTGGGGATTCAGAGGATAGGCTTGAAGTTGGAAGTACCTGATATTAAACAGTTCAGAATTTCTACCCCTCTTTCAGTATTCGTTTAAGTTGATATCCTTGGAGTAGTACTGTCGCAGGCTCTACTCCCACCCAGATCCAGGGTGCTGGGTCACAGGTTGCTGTTAATTTTCAGCATGTCTCTGTCATGAAACAGGCCAGGAGTACTTCAGTTTGTATTGGTCTTGCCATTAGCCTGGTGAGCTTCCTCTAATGATTTAACTGTATTTATATTACAATTGAACCTTGCACTTCCTCTTGCTGTGAATTGTAGGTAAAAATAGTATTCATCAGTTTCTCCTTTGGGGTATTTCTGAATTACAATTTTGTTGTCAGGTCATTCTTTCTCGTCCAGTGATATCTACCCCTCGTGCTTTCCTTATGTAGTAGTGCCTACTTAGCCTTCCTGTTCTTTCACTGGTGAATGAGCTGGGATGTGCTTCTCAGTGCAGAGGCCATCCTGTGCTCCCGAAGTTCTCTTACACTGTTCAAACCAAGGTTAAGTGAGTAAAGAGATGAAGGAACTATTAAAAGGGGAGAAAACCCACTAAAGACACAGTATCTTTTAATAGAATGGGGTAAGTAGGTTACAGACTCCTGCATCCGCATCATATCAGTTAGTTTATGTTTCTGAGTAAACTCTTATGTCTGAAATCTCCAGGTATACTTCAAGGTATAACTAATAAACTATTATGTAATGTACTACTTTGATCACAAAAGATTTTTTTTGGAAAATCTGAATAAGAAGGGTTGACCTAAGAATCCGATTATATTATCTCTCTCTCTTTAGATGTAGGTCAGAGCAGTTATTTAATCTGTTTATATTTACTGTTAAACTCTGATTATTGTGTTTTCATAAGGAAAAACAGACCTACAAAATAGGTGTCAGGAGATCCTTTTGAGTCTGCATAGGTGAAGAATGGCATCTCCTCGATGTTGGCATAAAATTTCTTTTGAGTTTCAGCTGGCCAAAGGAAAAAATAGATAAGTTTTTACTTCCTTGACATCTCAAGGGTCTTTGAAAATCCCTAGGTCACAAATAGGGGAAAGAATATAATTTCTAATTAATTTTTTATCAGAATACCTCAGTGAAGACAAAGAAAGATAATCACAACCTATAGGGATTAAATAGCAGGAGAAATTTGGTTAACAGTTATAAAAAGGAACAATTGGAGATGAATATATCTCTCCATTGCTTTTTCAGATTATTTTTTTTTCAGTCAGCATTGCTCCTTTGAAATTTTCTTTTTTTTCTTTTCCTTTTTTTCTTTTTTTTTTCTTTTTTTTTTTTGATAGAAATAATGACTGGATCAGTTCAGTGACAGAGGAAAATATTAGTGATAACCATAATTTTCAATTACGCCTAAACATAACTGATCCTGCTGAAGGCAAGTTATAACATACTGGAGAGCAGAGATTAGCATAGTTGATTTGAAGAATGTTGTGAATCTTTGAACACGAGAGTATTTAGGGACTACTGGGAAACATCTGTGTTTGTCTAGATGCATTAAATACTCCCCTGCGAGGAGGGTAGTTTCTGAACCTAATTGCACAGAATTGATGAACCCCTGCTTTAACAGTGGTTGCAAAACAAACCTTTTAGAATGATTAACAGTTACCTTGGTTTCATATCTCAGACCAGCTGCAAAGCACTGTACAAGAAGATGGGAATTCTCACTAGCATTGCAAGGCCTGGTTGTGATTTCATGTTTCCATTCAATATTTCAACTGCTAGAGATGATAATGCTTCCTTGAACAAGCCAGACACTAACTGGAAGGGAGCTTTGGGTGGATGTGAGCTCTTCATTCAGACTCTGTGAGAGTATGGTAGTCCTCACATGAGCCACACCTCACATTTTTGCCAACAAAGACTGCATAAAAGAACAGCTTTGATGATGATCCAAGGCAAAAATTCTCTCCCCTGTGACACGTCTCTCTGTTTTAAAGTATAAGTAATTGTAGGGGATTGTGGCTAAAATTCTAATTGCATCAAACTGTAATACAGAATAGAATCTTAACTTTAAAAATTGTAACCATACTTTTCTGAATTATCGGGATATAGGCTAATGTATTATTGATCATTGGTCAGTGATGCCACTGCTTTCAGAATATTAAAAAAAAGAAAAGTCCCTGATTTATTTAGGTTTCTTTTTTTAGGGTTTGCAATAAACACATTTAATCCTAACCATAATTTTTCAATTAAAGTAGAAAACAGAAATCCTTTTGGACATAAGTTTAAAGAAAACATTTAGTATCTTTCCAACTGCTTAGACTTCCTTTTCTTTCTTTTTTATGTTAATATAACACATTGTGAAAGTCCTTTCTGTTCCCCTGCGCATGAAACTGTTTCTCAGTTACGGTGTTGGTGCGCCTGATGGTCAACAGGATGTTCTAATGATAGCTTTGAGTCATCTCTGCCCTGTTGAATCCCCAGCAAAGGTTAGAGGAGCCTTCAGGTGTCTGAATTACATTCTTTTTTCTGTAACCTCCCATCAACTATTATTAGCAGAGTTTTCTCATCTCATATCGAAGAGAGTTTTCGGGTAAGGCTCCAAATACCTGATGACATAATGTGTTGTCATGTTTTCTTTTTGTCTGCTGCTAACTTTTGTATAACAATTTTAGTTTTTTTTTCTTAGCAGGCCATAAATAAGAATTCTTTATTCCTATTTTTGTGATTTTTATGCTTTTTGGGGAAATCAAAATGGTGATGTATTCCATAATGCACTTGGTGGGCATTTAGCTAATGATTATAGTGCCTGTGAGTTGTCTCCAAGGAAAATCGTAATCTCTCAATATATGTGTATCCCTTACTTGAAATATTAAGTAGTGATAGAATGCATGTTTAATGTGTCTGGTAGAAATTGTCCCTTGCCCTTTTACCTGGAATGTGTCCAAACTTTGTTGTTAAGATTGTTAGTGCTAGACTAAATTATGAATTGCTATAACAATGCAAGAATAGTGATGCTAAAAAGTCTCCATACAACTGATTAGGTTATAATGATGTAAAAAGTGAATTGCTAACAAATATTTTTGGTTTGAAGGAGAGTATGTTTTCCAGAAGCAACTACTTACAGCTCCTAGAATTACTTTATTTAATTGCTCAGTGGTCAGACAGGCAGGCCCACAGCACACAAGCTGCACTAATTGATTATTTGTATAGCAATAGACCTTGGAGACAAAAGGGTCTATGTTTTCTTTTACTTAATTATTATTTACATTGAGATAATTTCAGAATCACTAATGGAATTATTCTCGATTTTCACTGACATGAGATGTGAATTGTTCTTACAGATTTATTTCTGGAAATACATTTTGTGGATATTTCCCTATATTGCAAGAACAATGTAGGAAACATCCATTCTCGCTATAAAATGTGCTTGGATAAAAATGTGAAGGAAAAAGCCTCAGATTGACATGGGAGCATTTTAGAAAGAGTATTCCAGTTCTAGTGTAGTTTAGTGTTCTGTTGAATGACCACAATCAGGAAACATTTCTACTGAATCATTTAATAAACAATGTAATAAACGAAAAGAGCTTTTTATGGATGAAAGTAAAAATCTATACAAAAAGTAGCAGAAGATTGGTTTCACTGTTGACTATTTCTGGATGTTGTGGAAAAAATACAAAGGTATAATAAAAATTCATTTGTTTGTATAGCGTACTTCACGTCTTTAAAATGTGGTACCCATTTTATGGGACAGGTTAAGAAGACTTTTTCCACACTGAGAAGAATCTTATTTATTAGGGGAGTATTAACTGAAATATATACTTTGCTATGTTGGGATACCAAAGTTAATATACTAGAAATTAGTCTAAATAAATATACTGTGAAACAATATATGCTAGTCTAAATCTGCAGATGGCTGAGGTACCACATAAGGAACTTGTGTCTTGCCTAGTGCTACAGATTTAGTAAAACTAGGTAGACTTTCCTCTTTGAGACACGATATGTTTCTTTGTGATGAAATATAAAGAAATAACAGAAAAATAGTAGCATGCAGAGCATGTAGCTTCAGTAGGGTCCCACGCTGTCCTTATGCTTGGTGGATGTTGTCCACTGTATATGGTCACCTTGTTTTTATAATTGTATTTATCATTCTGAAAACTGAAAATAAATGCTGCTAGAATTCCCTGTCCTCTCTTTTTAAGAAGTAAGAATGTCTTGGAACAGAATTTAAAAGCTAATATTACAAGCATTTAATGCATATTCTGTAATACATCAATGGAGAGAGGATCTTCTTACCTGTTATTCTTACTTTCAGTATGTTATACAGTCCCGTAAGAGCCTCTGCATCTATTTTCCAGTCCAGCTGATTGTGCTTGGCTCCCTACCATGTCACAGTGAGTACAAATGATGGCAATTCTTTATCACTTGCTTTTATAAATTGAAATTAGGTTATATGTTCCCTGGATTTTTCATCTTTTTAATGAAACAGAGCAATTGAAAGGAGTTAAGGAAAGTAAGGGCATATGCACATATAGGAACATGGAAGAATTGGATTTTGGAATGGAAAAAAAGAACTACTTAGTATCTGCAGCTGAACTTCATTGTTGGCCAAAAAAAAAAAAAAAAACCAACAAAAACTTTTCAGTTGATAAATGAAAGAAAAGTAAGCCAGGCAACCTCCATAACCCTGCAGTACCATGGGTGAGTTTCTCAGGTAACAGAACTCAGCAGGAATTTGCCAGTGTTTCCAGGGAGGTTAAAGTTTTTACTGTCTGTACAGAACTAAATGAGAACATCAGGTAAAATATAGAACTCATCAGGCTAGCATGTGGAATATTGCATACACCGAATATTAGCTTTAACTCTCTTCGGAGAACTTTTTTTTCCTCAATTTACGATTTAGGAGAACACCATATTCCTGACTTTTTATTGTGGACAAACATGCCCAGTATATTAGGCCTATTCCAAAGTTTTAGAAGGGAGTCTGTTCTTCAAACACATAGTTTACCTCAGCATTTTGATTACATCTGCAGTAGAGTGACCTGTAACTCCTGAAATGAAATGGCATTGCAGAGTGATTGCAGTTTATCTGCACACAGGCAGCAAAGAAAAGCTTGTAGACAACCTGAGATCTACTTTGAGCAGCGAGACTTAAAAGGTGAGCAGGCTTCATTGCGACATGGATTTCCTGTCATAGTGAGCTACACTGCCAGGATAATCTCATTCCTCTAGCTGTTGCACTGTAATTTTCCTCATTATTCTGATTTTTATGGTGAAATACCATAGTAGAGATGATGTCTTCCAAAGGAGACCATGACAGAAACGGGGAGAAAACAGAAGGGACTTGAGAGAGAGCAAGGAGACAAGAGACAGAGAAGGTGGAGAGGACCTAGGAAGGATTAGCAGCTGACTGGAGGTAAGAAAGTAGCAAAATCCAGACAGAAGAGGAAGGAAATCAAAGAATGTCTACTTTTCTCCCCCCACACACTTTTTTTTTTTTTTTTAATGTTTGTGCTCTTAAACTGTTCCAGTGTAGTGGGAAGGGCAGAAAAATAAAATGCAGATAAGGTTTTAAAAATTGGGGGTATTTCAATTTTTCTTCCTCAAGGGGACACACTCATAAGAAGTAAATTTCTTTTTAGTGTAAATCCTGTTAACTTATCTTCCTGTTGTAGCTTAGGGTTCTTTTGGTTTAGTTTGGGGATTTTATTCCTGTCTGAAGGAAGCTCTTTAGTTTTCTTTGTCTTCTCTATGCTATGTATAATGCAGTAGTCACAGCAGTGCTTTGGAAATCTAAATTCATTGTTCATTTATTATGAGCTTTCATTAATATAGGATATAGGCTTATTTACATAAGATTAAAAAAGGGTTTGGTAAAACAATCTTTGGACAAAGGCATGGTATGGTTTGAATGCATACGATTTTATCAATGCATGACTATACATTCTATATGAACAAGACCTTTCAAACGATGAAGATTTTCTGCTTGCCTGGCAAAGCTTGGAGCAAAGCTGAAATCAAAGCAGTCTTACTTACTGAAGCTATTTTATTCTACCTGAAACACTGAGGCTTAAGTTATAAGCTTCAAGATGACTCAGTATAAGTAATGCATGCATATAAACTACATAATTTTCCAAGTGTATTTTCACAATCAATATAACTGTGTGTTTAAAGTTGGGACCTTAGGTCAATCATCTAAGCAGTGAACGAATAGCATATTTTTTATCAGAGAAAAGCTGCTCTATGCAAATAATATCTCACATGAATATTTAATAGATTGTACAGTATGAAGTAATTGCCGACTAGCAGGGCATGCTAAAATGAAAAAGAGAAATACAGAAGTAACAAATCCTATCAGATTTCACTCATAGTATTTTCTTAAGAGTAGGTGGTCTGACAGGTCTTGGCGGAATACGTGAAATAAATGTAATAACCTCTGGCCAGGTTCTAGATAGTAAATATTCATATTAAATATCTGAATCATATATGTTAGTCTGTCCTAGGTACAATGTTTACCGAACATAAACTTTTTTTTTTCTCAGATACTCTCCATATTGCCATTACATTTGCTTCTCATTTAATGCTTTATCTGCTTCCACCTTCTACTATTTTGTTTGTCAAAAAGGGGCTATTGGATTTGTGTCATACCTTGCACAAAGAGGCAGTGGTTTCGTTCATTATATTTTGTGATAAATAACTTAAGAATGTAACAATGAAAAAGTAAGTAACAGCCCACTGCCCACATGCTGCTGTGTCCATTTTTTCATTATTTCGCTATGGTAACTGGATCTCTACAACAGGGGGTGTGTTTATTAGAAAAGACAGCATCTAGGAACAATGTTTAGCTTTTCAGTGAAATTTCTTACAGCTGAAGAAAAACAATAATAATTTCCCCACCCTGATCACTTTTTCTGTTCTTACATTTCTCTTGTCTTGGGAACCCTAGGGCAAATGGAGACCCCCAAAGCTAAGGAAGGTTTCACAGTCTTTTCTTACGGTAAATGACCAGCTGATGCTTTCAGTCCCTCTGGCTGTGTTATGAATAACTCCTGTACAGTTTACAGAGAGAGGTGGTGTCCAGGAGCTATTACAATTGGATGACTTGATGTGAGAATGTTCTTCAATGTAGCCATAAACCTTTCTGCGTTTTATGGCAGTGTGGCCATGAAGTGCAGAAAACAGCCTGAATGCATGCAGCATCTGGTCCATAAGCTGTCTGTATCACCGATAAACGGGCATGCAGATGACGTGAACTCACATACCTACCCACAAAGTTTCTCTCACATATTTGTGAAGGAAGCGGAAAGCAAGGACTTTCTTTTACTTTGTACCCTCTTGATAAGCTTGTGCTAATTTAGAGGTCAGTGGATGTAAAATTTTATGCCATCCTTGTTACACCCTTAGTGCCCACGGGAGCCCAAAATTATGGATGTTATAATGAAGATAATTAGAGTAAGCTCTATTTTAGCTGAAGGCAAAGGGCCTTAAATCAAAAGGTCTATGTTCTAGTAACCTTGAAATTGAGGTGAAGCTTACAGACTGCCTACTGGCACGACAAATATCTGGACTCATTGTTTAAAAAGGTAAGAGAAGAATATTACCATGGGAGTTGGCATTCTATCAGGGCAGCTTGCCTTTGGCAGGTAGTGTGTGTATTCCTTGACTCCACAGTCTGCCAACAGTGTATCTGAAGCCTCTGGTGTGGGCTGGGGTTCACACTGCTGCAAGATTCTTTGGAAGGATATCTCAATCTCTTTCTTGATTTATGGATGAAGAGAAATTAATGTGACAAAGACTCTCTATACCTGAACAAATTGGTAATAAAGATTTTTCTTGTTCTTTAACCCCAAATGCTTTTGTATAGCAAATCTTTGCATTGCAGAGGCTATAGTTATGCAAAACTTACATTGCCCTTTCTAAATTTCTCGCTTCCCAGAGTTTAAACAAAATTACTGAAGCAAATGAGCTATTAGTACGTATGGCTGCACATAGCACATGCACCCTGTCATGGCATATGTTAGGGAATGTATTTTATTTGAATCTCTTAGAATATGATAAGTGTTTGTATGTGCATTCATTGTCCAAGCCATGCACGTAGTGGAATTTTCCTCATGTGAGGTGTTAGGTACTTATAGTCTATTCTTTTGTAGTTACACACAACATGTACTTCTCTTTATTTATGCTCTGTGAGATGAAGCCTGTCTGTTCACTCAGGTGACACGTGTGATGTGGTCATTTCCTTACCTTGGGAAGGACTTAGAACAGGCCTTCCTTCTCTCCAGTGACAAGCTCTAGTGCTGCAGCAATGGCTTTGGATTGTTCCTGAACTGAGCTGGATGCTGATGGGTGAAATCATTCGTGGCATATTATCAACCACTTCAATTCACTTCTGCTAAATAATGAAATCTAGTAATAAATTGAACAGACAAGCAAAATCTCTTAAACATGCTCTAGAGGGCTCTACCTATTTTCTTTCTACTCTCATGATATTTCTTTTCTTTATGTGTGAGCTGCTGCCAATGAAATCAACCAACCAAGGAAACTCAAAAATACTGCAGAGCTTCTGATAGAGAAAACGTGTGAAGCTGATCACAAGGTTCTTGACTCCATTTATTTCTGACTTATTTATTTAGAGCTGGGGCTGGAATTCCCATGAGATTGATATGTAGTGAATTCTGCATGCATAACAGGACATTGCTAGTCATTTTCAAAATCTGAAAAAAACATTGGGCTTTTTCTGTTTCTTTGTCCATCTGTCTGTCTCTCTCTACGCTTTGTTTAAGCAGAATTGCATTTCCAGCTTGTTGGAGGCATTGTTTTCTTTTGGGTAGATTAAAATCTTAAAGGAGACAAGGTTTGTCCCTCATAGATGAGGGAGAAAATGGGCATCACATAGGAAAGCATGATCTATAGTGCACCCTGTCGTGGCATGAGGTCTTTGGCGCACAGCATATGGCAACAGAATTACCATTGTACTACCCAACTGTGGGATATAATTTATCCAGTCCAAGGGACTGTGGTGACAGGCAATAGATTTGACAGTGCACATGTTCAGCATGCTAAAATGTCAGCTTGTCTCCTTTTCTCTGAAATGTAGAGCTCCGTAGCACTGCAGAGCAGTTCCAACTATTACTGGCAAATCCTTGTTCTTCCCTTATGATGTCACTTATATAGTGACATCCTGCAATAGTAATAAAAGAGGATGTGGTAATGTAACTGCTGGAAAAGAATGAAAGAGAAGTGATAAACTGCAACTTTTACAATGTGCACTGTCAGCTAAAGAATGAAACAATTTTAGACTTGAACATTAAGGACACGGAAAGTGCTTTGAGATTTATGCGACAACAATACTTCAGATCATTTTATGGTATCGTTTCAAATACCTGAAATTAAAATAGTGTAGTAGTGTTACTTCAATAATTCTGTTCATTGTAGAACTGGGATTTTTGTTTGGAAAGTAAAATATCATCACTGTAAAGGATAAACAATAGATTTTTATGGCTGGGCTCTTGTATTTTTAAGATGATTTACTTGCCTTTTCACCTTCTGCTTACTCTAGAGGTCTAAATATGCAGACCGTATTGACCCTCAGTATGTCTCCTGAACCTAAACAGGGAGTTGAAATCTTATTTCTTGTCATAGAAACAAAATTCTGAGGTTCAATTTCTTTGAAAAGCCATATACTGTCCATAAATGTGCCTCAGAATTGTTGGGAAAGGTCTGTAGAATTTCTCAAAGGGGAGACTTGATGTTACAGATCTAGTACAAAACGTCTAATAATAATCAGTCATTTGTCAGCTGAAAAATGTATCTGCTTTTTGCTTTGGAAGTATTTATTTTATTTTATTTTATTTTATTTTATTTTATTTTTTATGAGCTTGGAAGATTTAATTTAAAAGAATTGTACTTGGTGTTTTTCATGTGGTGTGAAGAATACTGAAATGCCATAATAACCAGGGCTGACTTTGCTAATATGTAGCGATCTCGATGCATGTTCTACCATTGACTATATTTGCCCTGCTTGAGAAAAGTGTTGGTCACCCTTTTCATGAGATGCATATTTATTTAGTTAATTTTCTTGACATCATTGCATGTAAGCTAGTTGTCTTGTTGACAGAGAGTTGACCCCCCCCCCCTTCTGGATCAATGCTTGATGGCTAAGATGAGCCATAACTACTTTGTTGAGAACAGGAATAATACGTGGTAACTAATGATGGTGGGAAGAGTAGCTGGTGACAGAGGACGTGATGGGTAGCTCGGAAAGCAGTTGCATGAGCAGAGTGCTCTGGCTTGCTGCAAGCTGCTCTGGCCTGGGAAGCGTTGTGCAGGTGTATTGTTGGGGCTGCACTGAGGCACCTGCTGAGACAGCAAACTCACGCAGTGGAGCAGAAGGTTTTCATCTGCACACTGGGGCTCTTGCAAAATACTTGGTGTAATATTGGTCTGGACCCTTACGCTTAGATCAGTGTACTTTTCTTTTCTTTTTTTTTTTTTTTTTAAATAAAGCGTGGTGGTTTTTATTCTTCTTGAAAATCTGCTTGCAAGGAGATTTTTTTAGTCCTCTGGACTAAACCAGCTTGACAAGCTTTAATTTTCCATGGAAGACAATGAACTGGGAATTGATGTCTGTCTGGTTTGAAATAATATATGCACAAACAATGTTCTTTACTTTGGAAATGAGATGATTTTCTGTCAATTACTTTTTTAAGGCGGGAAGCTTTTACTTCCTATTTGTGATGAACATTCTATAGCAGTACTTCTGATTAATTGCACAATGATTTTCATTTCATAGCAGTCATCGTGTGGTGCTTTTTAAGCTCTTTTTAAGCAACCCATACTGTGGGTTTTCTTATTTCTTTATTTTGAGATAGCTTAACGATATGGAAATATTGTTGACTTGTCAATCAATAATGAACTTAATTGTCTAATTCTCCTGATTTTCTGAGGCTCAGCTCTGAAGCTGACAGGTACGCGTATATATTTTTTCAGGAAAAAAAGATGCTAACTGTTAGAGATTGATATTTTCATTTCATAGGTCACTAGCGATGGCAGTGCCAAATATAGGCAGGCACATAGATTTTCAGAGGATCTTTAAACTTTTTTTTCTGTGGTGATGTGAATGACAGCAGTCCAGTCATGATTCCTTAATATGAGTCCAAAGCATAATAAATTTCCAGGTGATCCTCCATACACACTCTGGGGGTTTTATTTTGTGACTTCTGTTAGTATTAGATCCATGCATTCCGGTGTGGCCACAGTTAATTGTGAAGTTATGGTGAAGCAGTTATCCTACAGAACAAGTACTTATGGTTGGTAGATTATAGTTATAAGTGGGAATAATGAGGGATGAAGGAGAGTAGTTCCAGCAGTACTCATGGGTGTCAACCCGTTAGCAGAATGTAATGGTTTCAGGGCACTTGGGAAACGTTTAAGATTGCGTTCAGCTGCTTCAAGTGGGAAAATCAGAAAAAAAGTCTATAGCTCCCTTTAATATTATACTATATTTCTCTATTTCTGCCACAGCCATTGCTCATTCTGAGTCAGTTTGTATTCAGCCTAACCCACTGGATGGCTCGAATATGGCTGTTAATAAATCATTTTTTTAAATTAATGTATCCCAGTGTTGAAAGCTGCGCTTTAGGACCATCTTAATGATATCTCTACTCTGACAGTGTTAAGTTGCTGTGCATATCTCACACTTAAGTATTATTGGGATTGATGAAGCAAATGCTCATTAATTCTTCTGAATTGGATTTGCTAAGTGTACTTAAAACGTGTTCCCTAATATTTACTGTTACCTTTGCACTGTAGTTGCAACACCTTTGTAATTATATGTCTCACTAGGAAATGAATCCTTTTGGACAAAAGATGAAAGTGTTTCAAACTTACTTTTCCTGTGGGGTACCTGCTACCCCTGGACAGGGTTTTCACTTTAGCACCTTCCACTTACATAGAGTCGGTCACTGGACGAAAGAGAAGTGGGAACAACAGTGACTCTGCTTAGGCTACAGAATCTCCTAATTTCCCCAGACATCCTTTCTTTTCAAAAGCAGAGGTAGGACGTCTCATTGTAACGAGTTTCAGATATCAGGTAGCTGTGTGCGCAGAGGGGATACTAGATGTAGATGCTGTATTTTTATAGTATTGTGATTATCCCACATTTAGTCAGAATCATCCTTGTCTCTAGTTCTGGATTCCTCTGTGGTGATACTTTTGATCCAGGACTTGCTATGCCAAAGGCACCGTCCCATAACTCCCTTCCCACATGAATAACTGTATAGTCACAGATACTGTCTTTATGTAAAAAAAATCAATATTACCTATTCACTTAGTTGTTAAATAGCCATCATTTCACACTAAGTTGCATTTGAGGACAACCATTTTCTATTGTAGATTCCTGTATTTTCCCATCTAAGCCCATTATTTAAATGCTACACTCATCTTTCAGAGCAATGAGGCACTTGAGCAGTGTACTTGACTATATGGGGCACCTTCTGAATGTTGTGAGCTAGCTCACCTGAAAGCGACAATTCATTTCTCTGTGCAGTTACTACAGCCCTGAGCCCCATCAAGTATTTCATGTATGGCAGCTGTTGTTTAGCCAGCGTGCTGCCTGCAGCTGGTTCACATTTGGCTAGTTTGGACATTGGACACAACAAAGCTGCATGAGCTTGCAATATGCAATACAGAGATACCTTAAAAGCCAGCATGATATAAAAAATAAGAGAGATCATAAGAATTGAAAGTGTTTCATATATTTGGAAACCAGGCCACTCCTGTTTCAATTTCTGTCTGTAGATTGAATTTAGATATTCATATATGAAAATTGGGAAGCATTTTTATCTTCTAAGCCTACAGTGTGAGATGAAAAGTTCTTCTTTAAAGAACTATTTTTCTCTTTCCTGCTGCTTTTTAAATAAAAGCAACTCTTTTGAGTTTATTGTTTTTCTCCCTTTGGTTCCCTCTAACAGAAGATACCTCTTTCATGCTAACTACCTGTATAATACCTGTTTGTGGTGAAAGATAGTAGCCTCGAGGGTTGCACATCAATCATGTCAAACAGAGATGGGATCCTGTTATGACACACAGCTGTCAGAACGTACACTCTGTACATATTACAATGAAGTCAGCTGCAAAGTGCTGTATATGCATACATTACCCCAGAATTAATATTGGTATCCAGCGATATCTAATCACACTGCAACCTACCACATCACTGCATGTTATTGCTTTGTGTCGAGGTCTCCTTTCTGGGCTGTTAAATCAAACTAAAACAAGAAATGAGCTTAAAATTGATCATTGCTGCTTTGGAAACAGTAGTTTAACTCCTTCAAAGTCTGTTTACGTTTGACATTTCTTGAGAAGCGTCCTTTAGAGATATCTATCTTTTTGTAGATCTTCAAACTGAAACTCAAGGCAAATTCAAAAGACTGCAGCTATTATCAGGGAACTTTGAAAACAGGATTACTCTGCTTTGGTCTGAAGTTATAGTCCTGCATTTTTGAATAC
Source organism: Cygnus atratus (assembly GCF_013377495.2). Lineage (NCBI taxonomy): Eukaryota > Metazoa > Chordata > Aves > Anseriformes > Anatidae > Cygnus > Cygnus atratus. Next base: position 17,034,177 of record NC_066374.1, read on the forward strand.
TTCTAGATAACTTCATGGTTTTAGATCAGTAGGAGTTGTATGGCTGAGCCTGTGCATGCTTTTCTGAAATTGTGCAGGCTTAAATCTATTGCTTCTGCATCACTGTAGTGAAGTACACAGAGCAGAGCATTGAAATCTCTCGGTTCTTACAGAGTCTCAAAATTTCAAAGCAATTCAAATGTCATAGACTATGCAGTTGGCAGTTAATATATCTATTTGGAATAAATGGGGTAATGAATTTATTCTGGAGATGTATTTTGTGGTTGAACCTGTAACGCATCTTCCAGGTTTGTCCATCTTTAAGTTGGGCATTCTGAAATTCAGCCATTCCTTCTAGTTGCATAAAAATGGCAAATAGCTATTTGTTCTCTCGCTACCTTTTCTGAAACTACTGCTGCTTGTTTTCCAATAAGGGAGTTAGAGAAAATGCTAAGTAGATACAGATGTAATGGTACTTTTAAGAGCCTTTTGAAGAGCACATTTTTCTACTAATTGCCAACTTTTCAGGTGCATCTCAGCCACAAATAGCATGGGAGCTACAGTTAAAGTCCTTGTTTGTGTTTTATTCTGCTACTAATGGCAAAATTATTGGTCATTTGCTTGGACTGCAATGAGAACATTGTTGTTCTGCTGTCCTTCCACAAAGATAGCACCAAAGTAGCTGAATTTATTTACTTGTACTCTCTTACCTTTAATGTACATATTCTGCACCAGTGAGGGTCACTGGGAACTACTTTTCTAAGACAAGGCCATTCCCTTGCTCCAGAAAACAGTCTGGCCCCTGTGAAGAAAGATATCAATTGACAATAAAGGAAATGTAAACAGATGCAAATAAATGCAAATGAAAACAAAATATATTTTTAAGGTGAAAATAATGAGAACAAATGCGAGCCACATAAATCACTGTCATTATCACAGATTTACATTAATAGATTTGCCATCAGGACATGGCTTTAGTTGTAAATACTTCCTGTCAGTTGAATGGATTTCCTAATCTACACCTCTGGAACAGTCACACTGACTTTCAATAACAATGTTCCTAGCACTATGAATGTATATTTTTAAAAAGGCAGGCCTGTGTGGAAAGCAATGTTTCCAAAAATAGCTTAATTTTATTTTATATTTTTAATTTATTTTCTCCAAGAAGAAGAATAAGGAAAAAAAAAAGAAGAAAAACAAAAAACCTACCACCTTTCTGGGGTACTGTGCATTGTCCCATAACAGGGTTCTGTATATTCCAGTTTGTATACCTAAGCTGCTCTTTTGGCCCTGTGTGGATTGCTAATCCTGTAGAGCTTCAGAGAAGAAAAGCTCTTTTCAAAATGGGTTATTTCACTGTGAAACTGTGGCTTTTGGGGCATTATATTGGGCAGAATCTAGCTTATAATATATTTTATCAAAGTGTTCAGAAAGATGGTATTCCAAATCTGGTTTTGATGCTGTATTTAGGGAGAGAGAGATTATCAGAGGAAAGAAAAGAGTCGTAAATAGGGTACTCAGTAGCTGTTAATTAGAACAAAAAAATTAATTAAGTATTAATACAGCATAGTATGGTTGGAATCTTTTACATATTTCTGTGTAGGGAATTTTGCCCATTGAAGACTTTTGTAATAGTCAAAATCTCAAAAGATTTTTTTTTTTAATATTTATTAGAACTTGCAGTCCATGGTGGCCAAGCGTGATTTGATTTTAATAGAATGAGACCTGGAGCGAAATTTGTTACATTGCTTGTTTCATAAAAGATTATACTAGAAGCATTCCTTTTAGTACTTTCCTAAATGTTTTTACAAAGAAAATAATAATAATAATAATAAACATTTCTTTTAACCAGAAGAAAATAAATGTTTTGCTTACAGCAAGAAATGCCATGAGGGTGCTTGTTAAATTATTTGCAGTATCTATAGGCAATCAAAGCACACTGTGGCTTTCCACACAATATTTATCTTGGTCATATATTACAAAAAAATCACTTTAAGAATAAGCTAAAATATAGGGCAAACTTGTCAACATCTGTATGGAAGCCTAGTGATAGACCCTCTGAAGAACAGCTTTCAGAACTGCTGATCCAAGGGAAAAAAATACTCCTTAACCTGCCCATGTTCCCTGCGAACATGTGTGCTGGTATTAGTTTAGGCCAGTGCTACTGACCCCTGAAGCTTTGCATATTTTAGTAAACTTGTAAATTTGTAGTAAATTTGGCCTTAGAGATCACATGTATAACTAAAGTGGCATAAAAACTTTGAGATGGCTTCATGGTTGTTTCATATCTACTGCTAGAAGTACTTTTATGCAAGCATCTTGTATTACACAGGACTAGGTTCAAAGCCAGTCCATCAGCATGGCAATGCATAACTGCAGTTGGACTTCATGGGAATCTGCTCCATTTAGTGAGAAATACGATGTCGTGAGCTGGGGCAAAGAGAAGTGGCCATCAGGGGAAGGCAGCTGGGCGCTCTGCATCTGCAAAGAAGAGCTTGCTGTTGTCCCCAGCCCTGCCCTGTCCCTCTTTGGCCTGGAGGAGCAGCCACCCTGCCTGAGGTGCTGCACAGCCCTGTGGCTGCTCCTCGTGTCTGGTTCGACACTGATGCACAGCAGGGCCCGAGATGGGACAGGAGGGTGAGACACCTCCCCTGGGTTTAAAAGGGGTCATGTCAAATACAGCTGTGACAGTCTGCCTTGCTTGAGTGAGAAGTGCCTTTGGCTTTGGTAGAAGGGAATATTATCTCTGAAAGCTGTTGCACCACTTCTTTAGAGCGGTGACACTAACCAAGTAAACCGCCGGCCTTTAAATGGCTTCCTGCATAAATTCACCCACAACCCCCAAGAGCTGCCAAGGATGGAGTGCGGGGTGGTAGGCTGCCTTCTCTTGTGGTGATGCCTTGCAAAAAAAGGCAGTGGGAGAAGAGCTGCACAGAGGGTCAGGAGCAAGGGAGATGTTTTCTTCCCTGGTAGGGAGCTCTGGGACGCAAGTCCGCCTGTGAAAGCACTCGCCTCCTTCTGCTGCGCATGCAAGGGCTGCAGATGAAATAAGGGGCGTCATCTGGAACTCCTTGGCAGTGGAAAGGCTTTGAATAGAAAACGATTTATTCTGTGTATCAAGGTTTTCTAAAGTCTTCTTAGTTGTTACCACTTCCACTTCTGTTAAAGCCTTCCAGCCTGGATTTTGCTCTTTTTTTTTTTTTTTCTTTTCTTTTCTATTTGTTTTTCTTTCCAGAAACTTGCTTCTTTCATCTGCTCAGGACAGGAGGTCAAGTTTTAATGTGAACTTCAGTATATCTGGTTTTTAAGGAATAAAACTGCTTTCCAAAAACTGGTACAAAACTTCAGGACTGTCTGTCCCGTTTGAAAGATGTATCTGCTGGGCTATCTGTTGAAATGTGTGTTTTTGTGTAGAAAGTTGTTATTTCTGCAAACAATGTTGGATTTGACAGAGCCAAGTACATTGTCTTGCCTCATTGTTAAAAAAGCACCTCGAAAAAAAGAAATTGATCAAGGGAAAAAGAAAAATAAAAAGTAGAAAATTCTTTTTTGTATTTCTTGTAAACCTGCCTTCATCTTTCCTTCCTCTATGCAGTAGTCAGTTGCTTATTTTAGAATGGCTGTTTTTCTTTCCTGCACAATCTGAATAAAAACTATTGTTCTTGGAAATGATAAATGTTCCTTATTCATTTAGAGTGAGGATTGGAAAATAGATTACTATTTTCACAATATAAGCTATGAAATATTAATTCACAGTATTATCGTGGTATGTTCCCCAGTGAGACTGAGAGATTACAATCAGGCTGAAAATCTTTCAGACTAACCAAAGCTTGTTTGGGAAGGAAAAGTAGTTAAAAGAGCTTTCAAAATGTGTATTCTAGTTGTCGCCTCAACTCTTCATTTGACAGATACTTGGCAATGCGTTTAGTTTTATAGATGAAATTTATTGATTAGTGAAGACTTGCCACTAAGGCCTAGAGAAGACATAATTCAAAAATGATAGTACAGGTTTTTTTCTTCAATATTTTGGTTTAATAAAAAGTAAAACATGGGAATGCTGAATACAAATTACAGACAATGATAGTTGACACTGAAGAGAAGCTTTATTTAAGGAAATCAGTCCTTAATAACTATTATGTTTTCTTATGTTTATTATGTTCTTATGTATTATGTTATCAGGGTCTTTGTGGGCTAGCTCCTCGTTATCTTCTTGTTCTTCTTGATCATAGAAAACTGAAGTAGCAAGGCACAATGGGTATGACGTTTTTTTTAGTGTCTGCTTCTTATCTGAGGATGGATACTGATGCCTATTTCTGAGAATCCTGAGCAGGTCTGTAAAACCAAATTGCCAAATCTGAGGCTAAGGCTATTCTTGAAAATGTAGGACACTCATCTGATTGAAGTGTTTCTGTGAGTAGTCTACAGACTAAAGAAAGAAGAAAGATTAAGGTTAAGAAAAGGTGTAAGAAAGGTTAAGGCTGTTGGATAGGTAGATAACTAATTGCTATTGGTAATAATTGCTAACTGGCATGTTAGAAAACTTTGTTTGTTACTAAACCAATTTTGTTTTAAAATATTTACAATTGCAGTTTTTTAAAACTGATGGTGGAGCTGGACGTCAAAAGCTGATTTGGATAGGATGTAGTAACAAAATAATTTGAAAAGATTAAAAAGAAATGCTTTGTGACTACTGTAGAAAAAAAATGTGTTTGCATTCCAGAAAACGCTTAGAAAAAATGAGGTGAACTTGTGAAGGATTTTGAAGTAACTTTTTCACCACCCTCATAAAATAAAATGAACTTCCTTCTTCATGGGGTACAGTAGTGAGCATCTATCTATCTTTAAAACTGAGTTGCACAAAAGAAAACCCCAAACACCTAAGGTCACATTTTAGGGTACGAAGTGACGACATAATTGATCTGGTAGAGTGTAGTTTACTCTGTGATTTTTTGCCTCTGAAGAATTATTTGCTGGAAACAGTAAAGTGAAGAATATTAGATTAAAATAAATTAGATTTAAATTAACCCTATCTTTGGTACAGTGTGATTGTGGTGGTGGTGAGTTCTGGAAGCAATGACGTATCCCAGAATTAGGGCTTGACTTCAGCTTGTGGTGCAGCGTGGTATTGTTGTTAGGAGTTTGGTCCTCAGGTTAGCCGCTATTTGGTCTTATGCAGATCATTTCTGTCAAGAGGTACTGATGATAATGCTACTACTTTAAAAACGTGAACAGGAATAAGTGCAGGAATACATGTCCTTCCCTCCAAAACTAATAATCATACATCTGTATCCACATTCAGCCCTATGAGATCTAATTTATAGGCAATAAATCCAATCCTGCTGCAGTTTAGGTATTTTAGATGTTTTTTTTCAAAAAGGAATTTAATTTCCTTGAACTTTCCCATACATGTTACATTCTTTCAGTATTACCTTTTATGTACTTTTAAGTAAGTAGTTTTGTTGGGATTGATTCATTGCAGTGTAGCTTTAGCTTTACACTGGTGAATTTCAATTGAGTTCAGTAAAATTACAGTGAAGTGAACCTAAGATACCCCAGTAACATGCTTAGGTATGTTGACTGAAAATAAAATGAGTCAGAGAAGCACAGGGATTTTGCAGAGTAATTATAAATACTACAGAGCAGGAGTCTCAGGTGCTGAGGTTTCTCAGTGAACTTCAACACTAACCTCTTTCTTACTTTTGACACATTTCATCTTTTTTGCTCAGCCTACTGCATCTGAATAATGAAATACTGACTCTGATGCTGAAGTGCTGATTTACTCTTCTCAACATTTCACACGTTTTCCTCAATTTTGCATCTGTTTTCTTGCTGGCAGCAACGTCTTCCATCAAAACTGTCAGTGTTTTTGAGAGCCGTGAATTTAAGGAAAAATAGGGGAAAAAAATCTCCCAAACCTCTGAAGTGAATTTCTTTACCTCAGAAGCACTTCATATGGTAGTTTTCTATCAAGAAGATATATAGTAGAGACAGCTGAAAAAGAAGAATGTCAATTTAGATCACTAGAAAGATACTTGCTGCCTGCTCTCAGCAAGGTGTCAGTATTGCCAGCTACAAAGCTTTTGGGAAGGCACCATTATGCTGTTTGTGTCACAAGAGGACAAAAAGCGTAGAAGATTTAGGGTTGAAAAGGGGGACTTAGCTAAATTCCACTCCTACAATATACCTGTCAACAAGCTGATATAAAGGAGAGAGTATGAAATAATAGTGCTCCAAAAGACGTGCTTAGTTCTCTCTAGAGTACCATAATATGCTATATTATGCTAAAAGGTCATTGTTATTTTAATTACTGTAAAAAACATGTTTTAAACAGGGTGTTTTAAACACACACTGTAGCCAGGACAGGTGTTTATTTCTGAGTTGTCGTTCTCACATGAAACCACACAGAAAGCCACAGAAAAATATATTGATTAACCAAAAAAAGGATACCTGTTACTGACGACCCACGTAAAAACTTGTCTTTCATTAGCTCTGTGCAACTTTTAAATGTTCTCTTAAAATCTGAGAGTATGCCAGATGGAAATAAGAAACAGCAAAGATAGTTGGGAAGGTCATAATAGCTATGAAGATCAGAAAGAATTTATGAAATATATATAATTTGAATTTTATAAGCTATAAATCCTTAATGATAATATTGTTCTATGCTTCTCAATTTCATAATCTTCTATAAATTTTACAGTTCGTTACAATAGAAACTAATTAGTCTTTTTCAATATTTGTCTTCAAGTAGAAGATTGAAGGAAATGAAAGCAGACAATTCAGTGACATAAATTTAGAATATTTAAATTTTAAGAAGAAACTTTCAGGATGTTACAGTCCACTTCAGAAGTTATTCTTGTTTGGTTTAAGTATGTTTTTTTGCTGTTTCTAAGTGATAATAATTTTAAAAAGCATTAAAGAGAACTTCTAATCAATTTCCAAACAGGTCAATTCAGAAAATAAAAATAAGTTTTTTGTTTTTGTTGTTTTTTTTTGTTCTTTTTTGTTGTTAGCTTTTGCTTGCTTGCTAATGGTAGTAAATGGAGACAGCAAGGACTTCTCCAGGAGTGGAGAAAAAGGGTGATTAAAATTGATGGAGGGAAAGGGAAAGTGGAAACTGAGTCTAGAGACTCAGGCTCAGAAATCTGAACGTCAAGCAAATATTAGGAGACGGATTCACTACCATTCATTTGCAAACTGTATTAAAAAGTTTTGACTTGTGATGAGAGATCAGATTCTTCAATCCTATAGTGTTTTCAGATCACAGATGATGGCAGATGCTGTAAAAGAAAATGAAATAAAGAAATTGCCTGGAAATGTCACTGTAGTGTCCAGCATGCAATAGCAGGAGATACGAGTGGCATTTTTTGGAATGTGGAGGGTCCATTTTCATAAGTAGGCATAAATTTGCTGCTTCTGAGGCTCATTCTAATTTTTTTGTTTCCTTGTCATTTCAAACTAAAGTAGCCAAGGTTCCCAATTCACACATTCCTAAATATATATTGGTCTGGAGATGTAAGATTTTTAGGTTCTGTATTTTTAGGCTATGCTTATTTCATTTTCAACTTGATGCTTAGAGTTGAAAATGTGTTTTTATGGCCTCTGAGATTCTAAAGTAATCATTTTCTCAGTGTAAGATGAGTTGTCAAGTATGCCTTGAATAAGTATTGCTGTTTGATATAGCTTCCCTTTTACTTACATAATCAAGAAGCGAATTTTTCTTACCGTAATAAAGCAAGTTCTTAGTGGTCAACTTCCCTGGAACTTCCATTCTTCTCAGAGAAACTAGAGACTATTGGAGATAAAAGCATACTTTTCCAAATGTGAGACATTGTAACTGTGGTAAATTATTGTGAAGATCTACATTTGGAAAGGAAAGAACACTCGTATTGAAGAGTTTCCAAAAGTAGTTATGAAACATAAGATGCTGAAGATCTATTACTTACTACTAATAGTGTGCACACAAAATCTCCTACTGTTATAATATATTTCAAGATGCACAAAATGAAGAAAAACAAACGAAGCAGAAGAGAGAGGGGATTCCCATTTGATAATTATTATTTGTTGTTTAAGAGAGTAACACAGTTTTCTGGAAGAAAAGGAAAATACTTAATTGTTTCGTGTGGAAACTTCACTTAGCTGTTTCAGGGCAGAGTTAGCCATGTCACCTCAAATTCCATTTTGTGCTTCTGTGCATGTAGCATATTCACATGCAGCATTTTGCTTTTTCAATTCTTCCTGGAATGGCCAGGAGGGATCGAGTAAGGTTAATGATAAGATGATGCCCTGAAGCAAGGTTGAAGACTGCACAGAATTTTTCATAGTAAGCTACAATCATTTAAAAATGAATATTGTTATTCTCTGTAACCTCACTTCCATAGCAAAGGTTAAATCAACTTATGTCAAAGATGTTGGTTTTGTGGGTTCTTTTTAATAATAATAATTATTATTTTTAATTTGTGTGCTGTACACAGCGTATCAGATGTTCTATGTAAAGATGCAGACTGTTTTCTCATAAAATGATCCTGTCATGTCCTCTGCCCAAAAAATAGGGAGAACCGTGATGCTGGCACCTGTCACAGGAATAAAAAAAAAATCCTAAAACACCAGAAAGACTTCCACTGACAGATGAATTTTCCACTGCAGGTACTGGAAGCCCCTTTGCTTCCAACAGGCACCACACTATTGGATTTCAGTAGCCCATCCAGCTGAAAGGTGCTAGTCTGCATTTTTGTCTCCTCATCATTGTATTACTTAACTGTCAAAAGATACTGGGTGGCCACCAAAGTTATTTCTAGCCTGTAGGCAAGTCTGTACAAGGTGAAGGATCCATGTGTATTTTCTGCTTTCTATATGTTATGTTGCAAGAGATCTCCAAATTCGAAGATGAAAATTCATTTGTTAAACTTTTAAAAAATGAAATCTTTTGGACTATTTAGCCATTATCAACTCTAGTGCCAGCAAATTTGTTCCCCTTGGTGATTTTAATATTCATAAAATTAACATTAATGACTCCATACATAGTGAATTTCTATCACTGTTCAGATTCATTACATCTTCTCTAACATATTCAGCTCCTTAGTCATTTTCTCAGTCTCAATGATATGGTGTAACATTTTTCCAGTAAATTGAATAGCTACCTAATCCCTCTTTGATGATTTTATAGTAAACTGTGAAGTTTATTTCCAGAAAGCAGATTGTTAACTGTGAAAATCTGTGAATTATTTATCTCCTAGAAACTATTTTAATGCTGATTTAGTTGTCAAGTATATTTTTATGTGATGGTTTTAGTTAAGTTTTTCAAAAGGTTTCTAAGCATATGCCCTTACCCCACATACATTTTAAACTCAGAATTTGATGGCTACTTTGTTCCCTGATTTTTTTTATGGAGCAGAAAAGATGCTGTATGTATATGAATAATGCTTCTCATTGACTTCTTATTCCATTCTTGGTTGCAAGGGCTTCTTCTTCACACAATTTTATTTGACCCTGGCAAGCAATGGTGAAGGTGTGAAGAGAAAGCAATCTGAGCCAGAACATACACAGCGGTAATTTCTTAGCTACAAGGAGTTGAGGAGGGATGAACGTACTGTAATGAAAGGTTGATTAGAATAATATGCTGCAGAGTTGCTGCAGAATGAGGAAATGTGATTCTTTTTGTAAAGAGACTGCCCGTCTCAGCAAGAGTGAGCTTTGTGTTCCTAAAACTTCTACCCAGGAAATTACTTTATCCCAGAGATTTTTTTCCTGTAAAAAACGGGAAGTAATGAAAGGTGGCATATAACTGCGTTACAGTAATTGTTGGCATTAACCAGACCTGTCCATGCCGACCATTTCAATGCACCCAAACCTGGGCGCAGGTTTTCCAACTGTCTTGTTATTGCACAGTGCTATTCCTCTGTGATAGCCTCGCATTTCCCTGTGTCGCTAAATCAACTTTGCTGCTTCTTTGAACAGTGCAACAGCTCTTTGTACTGGGACAACTGGTGGTTGTATATTGCTATATACATGCTAACTTTGAATATACTGTGTCCTGTTCAGCAAGTCTGTGCATAGTAAAGTGAAATGTATACATGCCTGTCTAGCACTCTGAATGTTCATTTACTATGATTGATTACTGCAGCCCTGCTACCCTAATTCATAGAACGATAGGCTGTAGCTCTACTAATAAATCAGGAGCATGGGACAGACTGTGTTTGCAGCATCAAGCTCACTGAGCTTCCAGAACAGATTCAAAAAAGTCAGAATATCTACTGGGAATAGTCCATGGTCTGAGCTACGTTCTGATATAAGATTTATTTATAACTGTACCAGAACTTTTTTAGCAATTTCATAGTATAGGCAATTGAATTTCAGTTTCAGTAATTGTTTATTCCTTTGTGCTGTTAAATTTAATAGTATGTGTAGCCACTGGGTCTATATGCATGGAACCTTTTCTGCCACAGCCATTCCCAGGAGTGTCATGTTTTTATGTGTGTCCAACAGCGCAGCAGTTGCATGGATAGCAGATGGGATAAAAATGGCTGAAAGACTGAAATAAGTTAAACAACTCTTACAGCTCCTGAAAATCTTCTTGTTAATGGAACTCTCTAAAAAAAGGTTAAAATACTTTGGTGAATCCTACAATGGTAACTTAATGAAATTATGGGCATACGTAGAGCATCACTGAGGAACTAGGACGTGTTTGGTTGCTGCAAGCTGTTTGCCATGTCAGGAATCTCATCCTTACCAATAGTGCAGTCTAGTTCTGCCCTCAGAAAATCATGTCCCTTGTCTTACTTGAGATCTCCTTGCCTTGGAACCTTCAAGTCCTTCTCAAGTGAAATGCATGCAGCAAGTTTGTAGGTAGCAAAAAGAAATGAAAAATAATCCTAAGCAATTAGAATTTTTTCTTGCTATTTCTTTATTTGTGCATTAAAATTGATGAACAACAGCAAAAATTAAGATCAGGTGAAAAATGGGATTCTAATATTTCCACTCAAACAGGATAACAAGTATACAGCACCACTCCTGCCAGCAATGAAGATGTTGTCATTCTTCATTACAGTGTATCAAGATATCTTTTTAGCAATTTTCTGTGGTGAGCTGGAAAACTTTGGCAGTTGTGGACATTTTTTATTTTACAGGGAACTGGAACAATTGCCTATTGGGTGTATATAGCAATGTATTTCTCACAGTCCTCTTCTTGTTTCAGCATCTAATATGCCTTTTCCTTTTTTTCTCCACTCTTTTCCTTTTTTTCTCCACTCACAGCCATCCTATCCACATCTTACATGCTGTCTCATTCACTGATGAATGGGCTCTGCGTATTGGCATGTATTTGCTGACCACTGCTTGTGAAGACCCAGCTGTTATTTTTTAGACAATATGTAATGTTTTTTCTTCTCTTGGACCATCCTTTCCAGGTAAAGCATCATGTCTTTTGAGGGAACGGAATCTTTATTAATGATTGATAAAGAAATCTGGTAAATGCACGCAAAGTCCCAAACATTTATGGCATGGTACCCTTCCTAAGTATGAATAAATCTAAAATGCATCCTCTTGAAATAAAAGTAATTACTGACTGTCTCAGTCCCATCTACTACACTGCACTTCTAATACCATTCATTTGGTTATCCATACTTTTTATACACATTGTGTCTTCTCTTTTCCTATGTCTTCATCTTCACTTCACTTTGTGTTGTTGCTTTCAGCAAGCTCCCTTCTACCAGCTCTCGTCTATATGGCTGTCTGTTAGCTCCAGATACTGATCTGTCTTGCAGCTTGTTCTGTAACACACCTCCAAATTGGCAGTACTCCGTTGTTGCACATGGGCAGGAATAAGAGACAAAAATATTCTCTTAGCCTTGTACGGCCTAATTCTCGGCTTTGGCATTTAGTTCTCTGATGAATCTTTTTAGAGGTCATCTGAAGTTTTATTGAGGTTGTAACAAACTCCTTAAGAAGAGGCAGGCTTTACTGCCACAAACAGTGAAATAAATAGCCAGTAAGATCTGTCTACTTGTCTTCTTTCAACTATTAGTATGATAAGGTTCTGGTCTTGCTGTTGCTATTGAATGTTGAATAGTCAAAGAAAAAGCAGACTATCATGGACCAGAAATCTGCATTAATTAGGATGGAGGATGTATCACTGTAATAGCAGTATCAGTATCACTAAGTCTTTAGATCAAGTAATTTCAAAGACTGAGACTGTGTTGCAAGAGCTGTAAGGGATATTTGCAGGCCTATTTTGTAATACCTTGGCATTAAGATTTTAACTATGCTTGTTATTTGTGAATATGCTGAGAAGATGATTAATTGCTAAATTAAAAAGAAGTCTTTGATCTTGGAATATATAATGCCTGCTGTCCATGGAGACTGCTATTAAAACAACTAACTTCTGTAAAAGTTCACGTAATACAAGTCTTGTCTTATCTTTATAGAGGCCCCTACATAGCAGAGAGAAGCAGAGAGAAATTGTATTGTAATTCAGAGCCCAAAGACCCTCAGAGGCCATACCAAGTAGTAAAGCAGCAGTATGCTATAGAAGGGCTTCAGTTGTCTGCTCACCTCGCTTAAACTCTAGCATAGATATAAAAATGGGCTGAAACAGATAAACTCAGCATTGAGAGCTGTCTCTATGCTGAGAAGACATGTAATGCACAGCAATTTAGGTAAAGCTGACAGGCTGGGATTTGCAGAGGAATCTACCAAAATGACATTTGTGTGTTCGCCTGGTTTTGAAAGGGTTAGCAGTTAGCTCTCTTAGAGGTAGAAAACTGCTACCCTGCTACCTGTGTGTGGCTGAACTTTGAACAGAAAAGATTCTTCTGTAAATGCAACTGGATTCAGTGTTCTGATAGTGGAGCTCTGGCAAATGTAGTTCTGCTGATGTGACTGAGCAGGGGAAGACAGGTTCTGTGTTTCATTCATAGTTTATACAAATTGACAATCAGAGTCACTTTGTGCTGAAATACCAGCTAGCACTGAAAGAGAGAAGGTGATGTCACGAGTTTCATTTGCTGCTACAGGGATGGTAACATCTGGCTAAGTGATAATGAACAGCTGGGAGAAGTACAGCTTTACATTGCACAGCTGTTTGCCTAGCAAGCGTGAGTCAGAGTCTTCAGTCTGGTACTGTGCTATAACCTCATGGCTTCACTAGAAGTACACTTCACATTTCTACTTGAATTTTTCTTAGGATCCCTGACAGGGATTGCTGACAGGGATTGCTGACAGGGACTTCACTTACTTTTATTATCAGAGTGGTTTAGCGTGGCTCAAAATAAGGGCTTTGTACTACTCTGCTAGGTAGCTGGGATATCTTTATGTTAAATTATAATAGATTTGGGGAGGGGCTTGTCTGTGTGTTAAAACATGTATGTGTGCTTTAAACAGGCACCTTACATAGCCCTGCCTATAAATCTTATTTGTTTGGGGAATGTTTGTGCACATATGCAAAAATAAAATAAGGACAGGTAAAGCTGGTGAAGCTTTTTTTTCCAGATCAGTAGGAAATTTAAACTATACTTCCTTCCCATAATGGCAAGGAGTGTTTGGTATTTGTGAGTTCATCTGCAGGTGCATCACTTGATCAGGCTTCCTCCACTGTAGGAGCTTCTGACATATCTGGCAACTCAGTCGTTGACATTTTCTTGAGGAGTGAAATGCTCCATTTTAGAGGTCTTCGTGGAGAGATCTGGCTGAGATGTGTCTATCACAAGTTATTAGCTCTCACAAGTCGGATCAGATGAGATAATAGTCTTTTCCAAACTTAAAATCTTTCAATAATAATAACAGCAATAAACCAAAAGACTTCCAAGTTTCAAGCCTGAATATTGCAAGAGAATAAAATGGACTTTGCCTGCCTCTTGCTACACTGCTGTGGTTCTACAAGCTTAATTTGCTGTTGTTTTAAAAGCTTTCTTCGATAACTCATACTATGCAAAGGATTGCATTACAGTCTTACAGATTATGAAGACAACATAAGACTTTTCTGAATTCTAGACTTTTAACTGCATAGTTTATACCACTGTGATTTTGGAGTTCTGAGTATTATTTTGATCACCTTTTTATATAAAATCCATAAATCAGCACTTAGAAATAACTTAGATAATAGCTTAGATAATAATAAGCTAATAGCTTAGCTTAGAACACAAAATTAACTCCCATGGCTGAGTGGCTATGTATGCTGATGTTATTTCTTCAGCATGGAAGTTATCAGTGGGAGTGACCAACTATATAATCAAGACACTAATTTTCTATCGTGATCTGAAAGTTAAATGAGAATTCTGAAATATATTTTCAAATATTAAAACCAAGCTGTGAACTAAAAAACATATCCCTATTGGAAATATTCTTGCTGCATTTAATTCTGTTTTTTTTTGTTTGTTTGTTTGTTTGCTTTTGTTTGTTTTAATGACCATAAGATGTAGGATCTTCTGTTTACTTTTGGTCTTGCTACCAATCATTTAATCTTTATTTTATCCTTCTCAGTGCTTAACTTTGTGGTCTATATTGCAGATTCAGCAGAGACAGGCAGCTTACACTTAAAGCTGAAGTAGACTTTTCAGAAAGCAGTCTTCATTTAGCTTTTTAACACTGAACCTTCCTGTCATACTGATCTATAGCTCACTGATTGATTGAAATAGATAACATGCATCTTCCACTCAGAAGCTAAGCTGTCGCTAGCGTGCTTCAGGCATAAGCGTGTCCTTTTCAGGAAAGGCTTAAATGAGTAAGCTGGTGTGAGTTACCATGTGCATTTTCTGAATATTCCATGATGAAAAATGAATTTTTTGCCCCAGTGAAGCCACTAGGAGTTTTGAAATCAGCTTCAATGGAATCGTGTGTTTATATAGGCTTTTCATTTCCAAAATCATTGGTGTTTATCCTTATGGCATTTCTCCAATATATAAAATATCCACACTCATATCAGACAGGGTTTTTTTTTTGCAAATTTTTTTTACAATTTTTTGAAATTTTGCATTTTTTATTATTTTTTTTTCTCTCCAAAATATTACTACCAAAATGAGGTTATGAGATTTATGAGATTAAATTTAGTTTGTCACATGTTCCTTGTAGGAACTTCTGCCTGCTGGACTGGGGAGGTCAGAATACAGGTCTTCAGAATGCCAAGACTTGGACTTCATATTCAAGCTAAAGTTTGAGCTAAAGATGTTTCTAATCTTAGGTGATGAAAGTTCTGTTTTTTGTCAGCATGATCCTAGGCATTCCTAGGATCTCATTAGAAACATATTAATGATAAATGTAAATCAACAAAAATTGGATTTAATGGAATGAACATTCCTCTCTGGCAGAAACAGAAGCCATCTGTTTGTAGCGTTAATCTTTTCTGTAGTGACTCAAGAAGATATTTTGATTTTTAATAGGGTTTGCTGAGCAGATACCATCAGTATTGATGGTATCTGGTAAGGCTAAAATTGATAACAGATCTTTGAAGATGGCAAAATACCATCTACATAGTTCTAGCTGCTGAGTAAAGAAAGGTGCATACGTACATCTGGGTACATCCATACATGTACCTTGTAGATCCTCTGCTTCCTGTATTCAGCTTCAGAAGATGAGGAAACACCTTCTCCTCTCCACATGTAACGTTGCTATGTGTTATTTGAATAGCAGCTAACAATATCATTTTAATAACAAAGGAGGATTAAAAATGAAATCTATTAACTTCATTTTCATTTAATTCCAAGGTGTATGCATGGCAGTGAATATCTTAGGATTCTTTTTTCATGCCTTGACAGCCTTTACCACCATATCAAGAAAGTGTAGTAAAGGGGCTAGATAATCTACACTGCTGTGATATTATTATGCCTGTAGAGAGATGAACCTCTGAGCAACATGAAGCAATGTATTCCAGGACCTGTGTTTCCCCAGTATTGCTTGATCGTATTTCCCCTCAAATGTTACATTTCATGCTGCTATTTTTTGATATGTGAAAGATCCATATCTGGGTTTAATCAGCCCATGTTCTGCCCTTAAGTGTTAAGGAGAGGGCAAGTGTTGTTAGCTTAAAAGATGTGCAGTGTCAATGCAAGCCTGGAAAGGAAAGTCAGCAGCTGCAAATCAGTTGTCAAACTTAAAATTCAGTGCAGGATAATAGTAATGAAGTATTATTTACCAAAATATTAGACATTCGGATTAATTCTTTCTGTCACCTTGGTATAATACCTAATGTGTGTATGCCAAGATAGAATGGCAATTCTCCAGAAACCTGTCCTGTGAAGTCTTCACCCTCAAGTCTTTCATATTTATTATCTCCTAGGTCCAGACTGGTGTCTAAGGCAGGCAGAGCCAAGCAAAACTACAAAGACTTACTCTGTGTCAGTATTGTTTCATGAAAATTGCTGTAGCCCCTGCAATGTGGTGTTTGCTCTTTCATTTCCACTAGTGCTCTCAGTTCCTTCGGCAGCACTCCATAGCCACGTCCCATCTTCTTCTGTAAGGGGAAAATATGATAATGAGGATACAGATAGGATCCTTGTCATGAACTCTAATCTCTTTCACCTTCATCAGTGACAGGTGCTGGAATGAATTCTGTGCTAATGGAAACTCCAGAACTCCTTGGGCTAAAATTTAAATACCTGGCAGAAGAAAATTATCGTACAGTTAAAGTACCAGACTTTGGTTCAGGAGCTGTTCTGAAGACTTTTGTTTGATTTGTGGCATGACACTTAATCTTCTCTACTTCATCCATAAAGTGTGGATAATATTACCTTCTTTTCTTAGTCCAGGAGAGGGTGGTGTTTCATACAGGCTCAAAAGGAAAAGACATACAAAATTATTACTTGAATTTTAAAAGGCTCATATTAATGTACTCTGCGAGGGATCTGGAGCACATATTAAATGAGTTATTATTGTTTCCACTTCCTATGAGCCATCACTTTTTTTTTTTTTTCCCCAGCCCTTGAACATCCCAAGTTTCTGGTACAAGGTTTACTCTGAGCAAACACTTTTCCTCTCGGAATTGCTTATATTTCATATTGAAGGAGAGAAAGGGGAATAAATGAATAAGCAGCTAATAGAAGATCAACATGAGAGAGAAGGCAGAAACCATTCTCTTTATCTCAGTCATATTGAGTAGATTTTTAGTTCTGTGTTGAAGCTGTGAGCATGGAACAGCATTATTTTAAAGAGGTGCAAATGAAACATAGAATCAAGTGACTTACACCTCCATAACCCAACAAACCCAGTATTTAAGAACAAATGTCCACCTCTCTCTGCTGCAGCATTGCATCACTCTTTCTCATCAACCAAGAGTTATCTGATTGTCATGTAAGAACTCCTACCCTTTTTCTTGTCAACTAGGTGTGGTGGAGGTCTGGAAGGAGAGAAGGTATCAGTAGGGCCACAGGGGGCTGTCAGCACAGGCAGAACTCAGACCTGCCTCTAAGAGGGTGGACAGAAGAGAAACAGGTGCTGCAGAATGCATCTTCTCTGTCTTGCAACAGGGTAACTTCGCAAACTCCTCCAGGAATGTCCCTCACAGAATATAGCTCATTTCTTGTCATAAAAAGCATGCTAACTCCTCCCTGCCCCAATTTCCCAGAAATGCTTTGTTTCTTAGACTTCATTCATTTCATGCACGTTTTCTTCCAATTTTCTTTGACAGGAAACCTGATATCTTATGTTTCAATCCTTTAGAATGTTGGGAATTAATTATTTGTTTATTTTTTGGATATTGAAATCACTTTTCTTTCTTTTGGGATCACCCATTATCATTTTCTTCCAACTATTCTCTTAAAAAAAGCATCTGCAGTGCTGAGGTGACTTGCTAAATGCCATAAAATTATTTGTGAATTTCTAGTGAATGTTCTTGAGAATAAAAGGGCAATAAGGTCAGAAGAATGCTGATAATACATGATTCCACTATGTAAGGCTCTTATAACAGAAAACTTGGAATTCAGTCAAAAATAGATTGCAGATAAGGCTCTTATTACATGAAGTACAAAGTTAAAAAGGGGTTACTGCTCTTGTAATCCAGCTTACTTGTGAAGTTTAGGAGTATTATAAAACCTGAACAGTTTGTGACAGATACAACACTTAGGTGGCCTTAGTGCATTTAGAATAAACTTTTTTTTTTAAAGCCATGATGGAAGGTTTTATTCTGTGTCCTTTATGATACTGTGTGAAACTATGTAGATATTTTTTCTGTTTAAAAATTCCCTTTCTGTTCTCTTTTTGTAACAGAAAGACCAGATTTACCTAGAAAATCAAATGCTTAGGATAAAAATAAGTCTTTTTTTCAGTTGTGAGATTTATTTTCTTGGGATATGCTTTCATGCAGTTGTTACGCGTTGTAAAAAATGTGGATACTAACTGAGGTCACCACCAAGCACACAAACAGGAAGCAGCATATTTTCTTTTCTAATATCCTTCCTGTGTATGAGTTAAGAATGATACAACATTTTGGTATGATATAGTAATGAGAGGAGATGATCTTTTACTAATAGATCACATGCTTTAGCGAAGGACTATGCAATTCAGTTCTGATATATCTCTGTATTATCACAGATGGATAAAAAAAGGATGTAAAATGGCTTTTGCATGATTATATGCATAAGAGGGAGCAGATGACTTTTTCTGTTTTGTCTCACCATGCATTTGTTTAGCTAGGGACTGCAAAGTAGCTTGTCCCTTCTCACCTTAGCCTTTTGAGTTCCTGTTTCCTCTGTATTGTCATTTTTTGATAACATAAGAAACTGCCTTTGTCTGTGCAGTTTAGCTACACACAAGCTTATTAAAGACAGAAAAATGGGAGAGATTTTCTTTTTTTATAAACTTTTGTTGTATGGCTACTTGTATGTCGTCCTTGCTACTGTAAGTCTCTGCAATGTCACGTAATGCTTCATCTAATAACTCTTCATCAGCCTTGTACATATCAATTCACTTTTAACTACAAGCAGTGAAGAGGATCACTTCTACATATACTTAAGTTCACAGAAGAGTATACAAGAGAATAAATATATCTTAGGTGTATATAAATATTTTCTTTATCTTGGCAGTGGGTTTGTTAGAAAATTGTAGCATTCTGAAACTGGTGAGATATTTCTCCCCAGAGGCATATTTTAGAAGTGATGCTCGGGGAAAATACATTTATGGGGGAGGGGGCTGTTTGAGTACAAGCTTTCTGTTTTTTCAGTGCCGAGTGCATCACTTGTTATCATGATCCAAATAGATGAACTGCTAGGAAGCTTTCGTAGTACAGTGTTCAAAGAAAGGTCGTTTTGCATAGAATGTTTCTTGCCTTAATTTTAATTGAAAACTCACACAAGATTTTCTTTTCCCTTATTTGTTCAGCTTTATGCATTTGTTTGTCTCAAGAAAGGGAAAACATGAGGGATTTCAGATATCCTGTTTTCTGTGAACAGACTGTAAATCACCCTGTTAAACTTACTAATGTTTAATGCTTTCTGATGGCAATAGCTTCAGCTTTGTAGATACATTTTATTTTCCCACAGTTTTCTTCCTTTGGATCTTGGCACTTTGTCACTTGGTTAAGAATCCTTACCAAGCTCATAAAGAGCAGGCAGCAGCTACAGGAAAGCAACTTCTGTTAGTGGTGAAGTCATCTGAGTGCTCCGATCATGCATCCTTGTCCTTGGCTTCCCAGCTCCGCCGCTGTTGCATGGGTGAGGTGGCAGGAAGAATAGGAATCATCATCTAATGGCAGCTCACCTTCCCATAGTACTCTCAGACCCTGTGGTGCTGATCCACCTTGGCCAGTTGTTGAGGCTTAGCTCGTTAGGCAGAACTGGGGGAGCTGTTCTGTAGAAGCACACCCAGCCAGCCTGGTCAAGAGCTGGAGGACAGTTGGGGCCATCTTAAAATGTTGCTGCTAAATCTGCCAGGTCTGGCAGATCTGTGAGCAACGTGCTCTGAGAAACTCTTGTAAGTCTGCTATGTGAATGTATGCTCCTCGCACTCAAGGGCACTGATAGCCTGTGAGGTTTGTTTCCTGACATAGCTGTTGTGAAAGGTCTGTCTGATACAGTCAGACAAAACCTGAAATTGTTATTCTTTACAAAGAACTTACAAAGTAGCCTCAGCTGACCTAGCATCCAAAACATCCATTTTAACTCAATCTAATGAATACTGTGCATGGAGACTTTTGCCTGTAAAGTAATAAGTGAAAGCATTTTATGTCTTTATAAAGTTATATGTTACATTTGTCTAGAAAACTTGAAAAGATTTTCTTGTTTAATATGGCATTGTCATTTTTTTTTCAAAGTTGATATTTAATGATGGCTATATTGTAATGACAAACTGGTTGGTTTTCAGACTAATGGTAATCAGGAATAGATAAAAGAAATAAATACTACCTACCGATTATTTTCAATTGCTAGTTTAATACAGAACAGGCTACTGTTACCTCAGTTACATCCCTCTTCCTATTAATTTCCATTTGATGTTGTGGGATTCTGATGTGCTGTCCTAGCTATGTCATTTAGCCTGGAATAGTAATACATACCCTATCTCTATGAAGAACTTATATGTGGTAGGTTTCCAGTGGAAAATGAAAGACAATATTGCAAAATATGAGGACACCTTGCAATATTATTCTGAACCAAAAGAAAAACCAAAACCAGCCTCTGCAAAAATTAAATTACCACTCATGTTAGAGCTTATTTAGAAAAATTCTGTTATGCTAGATGAATTTATTTTTATCAGAAAAAATGCATTAAAAATTTACATGGAAGTATTTTAGCTTTCAGATGTTTTACTAATGGTGTTAAAGAATTATAGAGTGTCAAAACCATGTAGTTCTAGGTCAGTTTAACCTACCCAGTATCTCAAGGTTTCTGTGCGTCAGGCACTATATATTACTGGTGGTTGGGGTAGATTCAATAAACTAAAATAAATATTCAATAAAAACTAAAATAAATATTCAATAAAAATAAAATAAATATTCAATAAACTACCTTCTCTCCTGTGCAGTTAGGGACCAAGCTCATTGCTGGCTGACCAGCCCTGCCAGTTATGTTTCACCGAGGAGTAACCTGTCAAATGTCACTTCTTTGCCCCAAAATTATAATTCCTGAATGCTCTTTAAGATGAGTAGCTCCTACAAGGAAATTTATTTCCATCAGTAAAGAATCTGCTGGAAGTCACAAGGTAACTGGGTCTTAGGGCTCAAATCAGTAGTCAGACAGGGACATGACTGTCTGCTTGGCCCAGCAGCAGCCATGCTCTAGTGCAAGGCTGGCTGAGAAATAGTGACAGAAAGTTGAGGGATTTTCTTGTAATTTATTTATTTAGGGAAAACAAAACAACAACAAAAAAACGCTTTCTCTTTCCTTGAAGAGTGGCAGGAACAAAACATGCAAGCAGCGTTCCTCCTCCTGCTTTTCTGGAATGCCTACTCTGCGCTCCGATTTTGTGCTGCTTTAGGAGGTGCAGAGCTGTCCTGCTCAGGTCTGTGCAATAGGTTTGTCTCTACTGTGTACCTTTGAAGTAATGTAGGAATTAGATCCATAAGTTCCATGCTTCTGTCAGACCACCCTGCCTTAGGTGGTAGCACCAGTTATCCCCTTTTGTGATTTTACTGTACATAGGAATTTAATATGAGTGCTTAGTATTCATTTATTTAAATGAGATTACTTAACATATTTGCTTCTAACTCCCATAGAGGAGGACCATTAACACCTCGTTCCTAACAATATGTCTACAAAAGTCTACAAGTAGCATATGGAAATTGTCTCTACTTACAGGTCAGTTTTATAAGACTGTTGTTATTGTTCATAAATTCCACTTGCCTAACAGGAGAGTGTGCTGTTGCAGGGAAATCTTACTACAGAAGTATTAGAAAAGGATTTTGTCAAATACATTGCATGTGTATTATTGTATGTGATAAAATCAGTTAGTGTACCTAACTGGAATAACTGTATTTTGTTTCTTAAAAGATGGACAACCCTGCAAGATTTGGCTGAAAAAAGCTATGCTTCTGTTTTTTGCACTAAGAAAGGGTTAAGGTTTTTAGTAGAAGGTTTGAAAGCAAGGATTGACAGTAGCGTTCAAAGGAGGGAGCTTGAAGTTCAAGAAAACTGCAAATATAGAAGATGAAACTGTAACAAGCAATAATTATAGGTGAATTACCTCTTTTTTCCAGCAATACTCCACCTACAAGTATGAAATAAATAATAACAATAAAAACTCTTTCACTGATACAGAGACTACTGATAAACTTTTAATTGAGAGATTTTGTAGAACAGCTTCTTGAAATAGCAGTTTGTCTAATGTTTATTACATTTGCTGGTAAACTTGGAAGTTTTCTTAATAGGATGGTCAGGAATCAGTCAAACAGAGAAACTATAGCCTGGGAAAAAAATACCCTTCTGTTCTCTTCTATTGGTTTGAATTTTCTCCAAGTGACTAAGTCAAGCAGAACAGGAAGCCTTGAAAGCATTTGTTCTAAACTTGGCTGCCCTGCGGTGCTAAAATCCCAAATCAGCAGCTGAAGAGGTGAGGTTTAGAAACTGTGGATACAGTCTGAAATGCATCAGCATTTCAAAAACTGTATTTCAGTGTTTCTCTATAAGAAATGAAAGGAGCTACTTTTACCTGAGTTATAATAAACATCCTCATCTTCATGTCCCCTTCTTCCTAAGCTTTCAATTTGGATTGTATTTGCATTCTCAAAGGATATGGTGCTTTTCAATCTCCTAGTGTTCCTTACTATATTTAGAGTTTTAAAAAGCTGTTGTTTTATCTATAATAATTCTCAACTGCCTAAACAAAAATATTTTTGGACCTTTTTGAAGAGAGGAAGGGAGAGGGAGATGGGAAGTGTTTGTTCCTTTGTGTTTCTTGATGCACAGCATGTGTGAGCTACTAGATATGTGGTGGGGTTTTTGTTATTTTGTTTAGTTTTTGTTTTTTAATCTCTAGTTTTCATAAGGAATTGAAGATGGATTGGGAGAGCATATATTTTTCTGGCTTCCAGTTCAGATCTCTCATAGCCTGTCACGTGGGAAAGGAAAGGAAAAGGCATAAAAATCTGCAAACATTTATGAACTACAGTGAGTTGAGTAGGGTAAGCACATAACTTTGTTAGACGTAGTCATGTCACATGATGAAACTTAACTTACAGGCACCTGGTGCAGATTGGTGCATACACCAAATTGTTTTCCAGTCTAAAGTGTCCTGGCTTCTGTAACAGGCAGATCAAAGTTAGAATTGCCCTGCTGCGTTATGTAGTTTTGTTTCAGCAAATATATTAAATACAGTTAGGAATTTTGTTCGCATCAGAATTTCATAGATTATCCTAACCTTGAGAAATCATATTAAGGTTGACAGCTGGTTTGCTAATCATGAAATAGATACAATATTGATAAAAATGTAGGATGGGTTGTCTTTGATTAGTTGGCTTAAATATATGCAGTGAACAACATTTAATGCAATGATCAGTCATTTTGTGCTTGAGTGAGTCATTTTAGAAATGAAATAAAGTTGGCTTTTGTGAGAGATTGTTGTAAAGGAGATAGCTCAGTATATGTCTTTTAATTTTTGCTGCTTTTCTGTCTTTTTAAGAGGCTCCAGAACATCCTGTGTTTTTTAAAACAGTTCACTGGTGGGCTAACGACTAATGTTTTATGTACAAAGAAGAATAGATGGATAAAAGCCAAAAAGAAAAACAAATGCATATTGTTAATTTTTCAGCCTACATGAAATATATAATTCTCTATTCTGCTTACTAACTTCTTCTGCAATCTGGTTTGCATTCAGAAAATGAAATACCTTACTCATTAAAGGGCATTGTGTTGTGCAGTGTAGTAGCATTAAAATGTAAGATGTGTAGCTTAGGGGTAGCAAAAAAGAAAAATCCCCCAAAGCCAAAGTAAAACTGACTTGTTATAATAAAACTAGTAAGTGTATGGCTCTGTTTAAAGTTCATTTTGGCAACTGACAGGTCATTTACCCCTCCTCTTTATGGTTACTGGCATCCCCACTTGACAAGTTTAGGGCCAGATCAGAAAATATATCTCAGTACCCAAATGCAGTGGGATTCTTAGGAATGACTGATGGTCCAGCTTAGTACTAATTAGTGGTGGTGTTTAGGATGATTTTTTTAAAGATTGATAACTTTATTTTCATTGTGTAAGTAGATGTTCTTGACTATTGCTACACATACAATTTTTCATGAAACTTTCCTAGAATAATGTGTGTTTTAAAACATGATTATGATGAGTCTGATTATTATGATTATTTTTGAGGTAATTCTCAAAATATGAAACTTTTTGAAACACAAAAGAATAATAATGAAATCTTTTCTACTTTGTGAATAAAACTGCTTGCACTTCTTTTAAAGCTCCATAGCATTTTGCAGGTAAATCAAAAAAAATTACAGAGGTTTGTCAAATCTAAACAAAATGCTTGATTACCTCTTTGTAGGGATGTGACTGGTGCTTGGGTGCTTTCCACAGTTTTGTGTGGAAAAATCTTCCAGGTGGAAAGTGAAGTAGTAATTTATGCCCCAAGGAAAATTACTGGGAAATGCACAATGAAGTATTTCATAGCTTCTTGAAGAGGAAAAAATAATTACATTTTCCTCAATTCTGATTCATATTATTTCCTCCTAGCAATTATTTGCTCAGAATTATGCTTTTGCTTCTTCGAAGGAAGCATAAGAAATATCTCCCTGGGTGCTTACATTAATGCCTATTTAGGGTAGTTTCTTGTTTGTCTTCCAATTTGTCTTCTAGATGACTTCATATGTCCTGTTCTAGTAGAAGAAATCCAGAGTTTACTCAGAAATAGTATCTTTGTCTTATCTGAGAATGTGGATTTTATTTTACAAAGTAAACACGACAATCAGATATACACATTTTGTGAAATGCAAGTGTTAGTATACACATAGGGATCAGGAGAAAGAGCGAGCGCTCTGTTTACAGACCAACATCAAGTATTTATGTTTCTCTCTGAACATGCTTTAATTTTCAAGGACCTGCAGTGGATGTGTAAAATCAAAAGAGAAGGTTTTACAAAATTAAGTAAACAAAATACTACAGACGTCATAAACATCGCTTCAAAAATTGGAAGAGCAATCCTTACTTAATTCTTTGTATATTTCTTTTATACCTACTGTGACTTTTACCTGTACTATACTATTTTCTTGGGAACTGTATTTGTATTTGTATTTTAACGTCTGTTTGTATCCTAAATAGATGATATATTTTTAATATGGTTTACATACATAGCTTTTCCTTTTGAAGATAAAACAGGAATTCAAGTTAACAAAAATGGTTGCACTTAATTACAATAGTTACCTACATTATTTCATGGCCAAGGAGGGATTGGGGTGGAACATTTTCTGTCTCTCAGCCTCAGCAGTTTTAGATTTCGTATCTGGTTGGTTTCATAGCTTTCATCTTTCTCTACAGGCGAATGAAGCCCATGGAGAGAAAAAAAAGGAATTAGAGTTCCTGCAGTTCCAGCTGTTCAGTATCTCCCATTTAAAGATTTTCAGTGTCCCTTGGTACATGGATAGATTTGAATTTTCAGTTTTCTAAATTTTATTGAAAAGTTACAAATTTATCAGAAGGCAGGAAAAAGTATTTTTTGTAGAGCTGAGAAGCTGGATGTGCAGGGCTCTTGTGAGCCTGTGTATAGCCATTTTAGAAATAATGTTTTCTATAACCTTGTTTTTGCTCCAGTTGTCTAGACTTTGATAAACAATATTGCTGTCAAAGCTCACATCATTTACAAATTTATATTCTTATAAATCAGGAACTGAGCTTCTCTCTCCTCCTCCTTTAAAAAATCACATCATTCGTAAGTTCTCGCTTCTGGAGAATACGTTTGAGCAAGAGGGAGCATGA
Source organism: Cygnus atratus (assembly GCF_013377495.2). Lineage (NCBI taxonomy): Eukaryota > Metazoa > Chordata > Aves > Anseriformes > Anatidae > Cygnus > Cygnus atratus. Next base: position 17,059,973 of record NC_066374.1, read on the forward strand.
GACCCAAAGCACATCTCCATCTCTGCAGTAGGATTCTCACCACAAGATGACTATATGCACAAAATGGTTCATTCCGGGAACAGTTTAGTAGCCTATCCATAAGAAACCGCATTTAGCCATAGTCACATTTATTTGGACCCTCATATAGGAGGCATTCATGTCTAGAAAGAGTTCATTGGGTAAACAAAATAAAAGTTTATTGACATTGTTAGAATATCTTATCCCCATGGTAAACTGAAACAGCTCTTCTATTTTTTCCCCCCTTTTACAAAAAGTAAAAGCGAATTTACAGAGGTGTGTCTGGGTTTTGTGGAGAGATGATGAGCGCAGCCCCTGTTGGAGCCAGGCAGGCCAGACACCAGCAGGGCCACTGCCAGCTCCCCCTGGCACTGCGGCCTTTGTCAGGAGCAGCAACATGGAGATGCTCCCAGCCCCCTCAGCCCCCTCTGGGGAATAGATGTCTGAGAACAGTGCAACCACTGCTGGAACAAAAAGCCATGGTTAGGAATGAGCTGTCTGAAGGAGGGTGGGTTTTTTTGTTTTGTTTTGTTTTGTTTTTTTCCTTCTTTCATGGTGTATAAATGGAAAGGGGTTGGCAGCACTTATCACAGTAGAAATAACAACACTGTAAAACAAAATTACAAAAGAGGACTTGACAAACACGTAAAGTGGTTTTTAATTTCAGACACCCTGGAGCATGATGCATTTGAAAAATTTTAATTGGGAGCTTGAAGTTTGATAGATTTAATTGCAAAAGATAGTTAATTCATGAGCGCAATGAGCACAAACAACAGTGGATATGGTTTTGAAGCTTTCTTTTAATGTTAGAGAGCCACCATGTGCATAATACGTGCCTTGTTTGTATCATCCATGCAGTGACCCCTCCCTCCTTCCATGAGTGACTGAGTTAATCCCTAATTTTCAAAGTCGATATTTTTGGATCTTGGAAGCAAAAATGCACATATTAGGAGAATATCAGTCGAAGAATTCATAAACCTCAGGCCAGCCACATAACCACAAGAACCACACAGGGCTTTTTTATTTGTCTGTACAAAGGCTGATGGCCCTCCACGTACATACCACGTGGTATCAACTGTCAAGTGCAAATCACTCTGCTACAACCTGAACTGAGTTCTAATATATTTTCTTTAGAGAAAAAAATCTGAGTTTATATCATTTGCTTTTATTTATTTATTTATTACTTTTTTGTCCTTTGTTAGGCTTACTTTATGAGTACATGTATTTCAGTAATTCTTTCAGATCTACTCAAATTTTATAGCAGACATATTGCTTTAATGTCGTCATCTTACTTAAATGCAGGGTTTGGGTTTTATTTTTTTCTTTTGTTTTAATTTTGCTGGTACAGTGTGTTCAAACAATATTCAGCTACACTCCTATTTACTCAAATAAATAGGTCTACAAAATTAATGAGGCCCATCTGTGGGTCAGCAAGCTTAGGTATTCCTCTGGTAAATAATGGTATATACTTTATTTAAAAGGTTTTTCTTTAGTCCTTTTTCTCTTTTCTCTCTTTTCTCTTTAGGCACTGTTAGTGCCTGTCCTGTTTAAAGCTTTGGGAGTGTAGTGCTAGTGATGGTTCTGCCTACAAACAGGCCATATAGAAAGGTTTCTCCTTCATCCTAGTCCCTAATGGCATCTCTGTCTAGAGGAATATTTTTAATTACTCTTTATAATGTTGAAAAACTTCCATTGGGTTTTGTAAAGGCAGGTTCAGATAGAGAGAGAATCTTACTGGAAGACGGGAAAAATGATCAACCCAAGCTGAGAGTTAGAAATATTGATGTTGGTAACAAACCAAAAGAGAAATAGATTTCTTAAGGTGTTAGAGATTGCTGGGCCAATTCCTGCCTGGGTTACCATGCTATTTGAAATTTCCAGATTGTCTCCATGTGTTGACCCAAGTAAAGAACAGCCAAAATAAAATTAAGAAACTGTTAGATTTTTTTTTTCTCTGCCTCTTCAAATTTGTATTTTCCATACTTCGTTTAGAATTTAGAGGTTGATTTGGTTTTTGTTCCTCTAGATTTTATTATTAAATGTCTCTTCAGTTCAAATACCATATTCAGGGAGATAAATGGAAAAACAATTGCACTTATGTAACAGAAATATTTGATGATAAATGATACATGCAGATTTTAAAGCAAAACATTAGACTAATGTGCAACCTTTCTTTTGAGAAATATGCGAGTCAAACATTGGTACTAATATTCCAGCATTTTCTCAAACACAATGGGATGGCAAAGTATATAATTTTATATGCACCCATTTTTCTAATATTTTTGCACTCTGTATGGGTAAGAGTTTTATTGAATGGTTTGAAAATAACAATCACATAATACTAGTATATTTCTAGACTAGATTCATTTATCTGTTGTGCTTTTCAGAAGATCAAAGCTTTATAATTTGTTGGAAATATCTAAGAATTACACGGTTAACTTAATGAGGTGTTTTTACCTCTCCATTGGGTAGAGACATCATTAGTATCAGAAGATTATTACTGAAATACAGGCTTCACTGAGTAACAAGACTTAGCATAGCTATTTTGTGCAATATTCCTTTTAAAATGCAATTAGTGAAAGTACTTTTCTCATGAATAGCTTGCATAGGGCTGGTCAAAATAGCAAACTGTTTTTTCAAAGAACTGGAATTGTTTCAGTCAACACATTTGCTTATGATGGGTGGGGTATAAGCCTTTTGGTTCTCTAATTTTGTTGAAAATTCAAGACATCAGTGGGAAAGATATAAAAAGAAAGGGGGAAAATAAAGTAATTATTAAATTGTGTTCCGCTGTTTCGCTATGAAACTACAAAAATAATTTGGAAAAAGAAATTACTATGCTATTAAACAATCTTCCAATTGCTTCCATGCATTTGCCCTTTTATTGAAAAAAGGGAACATGTGTTTCATTGATTACTTTGTTATTCTCTGTGGCCATACTGCATTTTTTATTCTGTAAATTATTTTTTGCTGTAGTATACCAGCCAGTGAATGAGAAGTATCCGTGTAAAGTGTTGTATGTCTGGTAATGCTGTGAAGGAAAGCTCATCTTCCAGGCAATCGAATGCTGGAAGATGCTTCAGAATGCTCTAAAATATTCCTTATCTATTGGAGCATTCAGGCTGTATTTTTTTCCTTTTTATTGTGATATTCCATTTAATTTTCTCTAGTTTGACTAGAAGTAATTAACTGGGTACATTAAGGAGAACTACAGAAAGCAGCCAAGCTGATGCTGAAAAGAAGCAGGTTAAGGATTTAGGTCACATTACCTTTCTACACGTATATATACTCATATATACGCAATATATGCATAATATATTTTATCCCTGTGGGGTGATGAGAGGTCAAGTTTCCACTATGCTGCTCTAAGGTACCTAGAAAGTTACCATGTCATGTGACAGGTATCCTTTGGAGTTGATGGATTCTTGCATTCAAGGATTGAGATCTGAACATAGTATTGGTGATGTCTTGGGGGCTCTCTGCTCGCTGCAACAGATCTTCCTTTCATCTCACTTCACCTCTCTGCTCACATATATACAGAAAATGAGATTGTCTTAATGAGGATTTAGGGCCACTCTTTTTTTGAGGTGTCCAGTTAAAAATTCCTCTAATAAAAGTTATATTTTCACACCTCATAACTGGTCATCAGGTCCTAGCTGTACGGCACTTTTTACCTACTGGTGACAGCTTCTTAGAACAGTTGACTTTTTTCATTATCATACCTAGTCATTGCATATTATTTCATCATTTTGACAATTATGTTGCAGCAAGAATGTTGTTTTCTTACTCCCTGCTCCATCTCAAAGGAAAGTGGCAGCTACTCAAGCAGAAAGCTGTTGTTTCTTATCTTTGATAAGCTGGCACTAGTGATATTCAGGGACCTTGAACACTACTACATTTCTGATTTCTTCTGTAGATCATTCGTATTTGACTGACATGAGCTAAAGCCTGAACTTCCCAAGGTACGTCTGAAAAAATCAGAAACACGTATCTTTTTATTATTGTTATTACCATTATTAGTCGTTACTAGGATTAATCATATCTAGTCACACTATTTATATTTTTATGTTCCTTCAAGCAGTCAAGATCAAAGCCATTTCAAATCGTTAAAAAGCCAACATACATATATCTGGAATGCATGCAGAAAGAAATGCACGTTTTGAAGAAAACAAATCCTAGAAGAGCAGTACTGTAAAACTGTGCTTCCCACACATTCCTGTTTGACTGATTGTCAGTTAATATTTTAAGTAACAAAGTCTAATCCCCTTGTGAGACCTCTTAGTCCCCTCTCCTTCTGCCCCTTATCCAGAATATCTAACATTTAAATCCAGTGCTCTCTGGTGAATAGATCTATTTTTAACTTGTTTTCAGTACTAATCTCACTTAACCTGGTTTTGTTATGCATTAGGCAGAAAGAATGTAATTTAAGAATCACAGGATTTTATAGTGGGAATAGGAAAGCAATAATTGATTTCTATACTTAAGTAAACTATTACTGATGAAAATACACTTGCCAAACAACACAGAACACAAGGTGTGAGAATCAAAGCAGATGACCAGCATTTATGTTAACTGTCCACTTTGCCTTTGGAAATGAAGAGTATTAGGGTATTGTTATTCCCATTGTTATTGTGAATATTGTGTATAAAACAGCTTTTGGCTGAATGGCAGGAAGGGACCAAAAATCTGCAGTCTGGGCTTTAAGTCCAGACTGATTGCTGTTTGATGAATTGCTGGTGCTGTTACTGTTGGTGTCCCAACAGTTCTTCCTTAATATGCTCCCTTTTCCTGCCAATACAAGTCTGTAGAAGAGCCACATGGTACCAAAAGCTTACATTTATTAATTTGAAGACAGCACTGCAGATGACAGAGGCTTTCAAACACCACACATTTGCATCCCAGGAAAGGTGTTGACAGTGGTGTACAGTTTCTGGTATTTCTTAAGCAGAACAAAGAAGACTGCAAAGTTGAAGTGTGGTTAGCTTTCCTACAAAGTATTTCAAGTGTTTTAATTAAAAATATTATGAAGGTAGCTGTCAAGTTGTGAAGTAGCTACACAAAAACACTGAGATGTATATACTGAAGCTAACAAAAAGGAGGAGTTATTTCATAGCTGCAGATTTAATCAATGCATTTACCCTTCAAGTATGCATTTGAACATAGAAGAAAAATTTGATCTGGCTCTACTTACGATCCTGTATATACTGATTTTCACTACCTAATCAGGGGTTCTGTTTTATTAGGATAAATTTCATAAAGTGAATATCAAGTCTCAAATTAAGTAAACTTCTCCCTAGACAAATATTTTTATAACACTAGCAATTTGTGTGGTGGCCTGGGTGGAGTAATTTTATGAGGTATCCAACAAAGGAACGTAAGCAGTGCCATATGCTGTCAGCGTAAGTTCTGAACTGGCAGAACCAAGTAGTGCAAAGGCACCACATGCAGACTGATGCCCAGCCAGTCTCTGAGCAGCACAGCTCTGGAGGGATCGCCACCCTGGTGTAAGTGCCGAGCACAGTGCCTTATGGCACAGAATGTCCCTGGGTCAGAGGTCCAAAACACAGCATCGTATGGGCTTCTGGGAAGAAAGTCAGCTCCATCCCAGCCAGACCCAGTACAGAGGTTGATCAACATTTTTCAGATACTGAATTCAGATTAATTTATTTCTCATTAAAGTGATTCTGAATGTCTACGTGCTGTTCCTGAGTGGCAGAGTTGTAATTGTTAGCCACAGAAACTATTCTAAAAGCATATATGTACAGTGATCAGAATGACAGAAACAGTACAGACAAGAAAAAAGTACATTCAGATGGATTTATTCTGTAAGTCCCAGTAAGTACTCTGTTTTGTATTAAACACTATGCATTTATTTATTTATTAACAATCTTAGCAATAGACATTTCTCAAGGAGTAATGGGTCAGTGTTATGGAATTTTTGTAATCAGTATTTTCATAAATAAGAAATCCACATTAAGTCAAAACACTCCATCGACATTAAGACAGTATATCTCATAAGTTATAAAAGGGAATGTGTGACCTGTTATTTAGTCTCTTCCCATGATTGTCTGGTCCCTTTACTTTGTGCGATAATCTATGACTTTACAGAAGAACTGTATTTGACATTTAATTATTTTATAGCTGTATACTCTTACAGATAGACGTTGTTGTTCAGTAAGATTATGGACATTGTTGCGTGTTGGTAAATGGGTTTCATTCTCACTTTAAAACTTGCCAAAAAATATCATGCAAATGAACTGTAGTCAACTGCATCTGAGTCCAATTAGAGTTCACTGAATAAAAAGCATTGTATGGTTTGGATTGTACTAGTCATATCCACACACAAAACCCAAGCTTTTGATTTTGTTTACTAAGTTTTCAAAGAAGTGTTTTCTATCAGACAACACACATTTGTTGTGATGTTGACCCTGTTCTCACGCATTGCAATATTTTTGCTCTTTCTGATATTTTCTCTCCTTTAAAGAAAGTCAGCTCTATCAAAATCCAAGCCCTCTCTTCAATTTCTATTTCCATTTGCTCTTTACAAATGAACAATGAATCTGAACATTTCTTCTAAATCTTTGAGCTATGAGACAATTAAATTTTCCATGGTGGGAGCAGGTGGCAGATTACAGGAAACTGGTGTTCAGTTTCCTCAGGAGTTTGGTGAAACAGACTTTTTGGACACACTGACAAATGAAAACTTTATGAAGAAATCACTACAGCAAAAATATATATATTGCTTTGGCTTTAATAATTTTTCTTTTCACATTTGACGTAATTAAGATAAAAAGTTGAGAATATTTAGGGGGAAATGTATATATTAACAGAGTAGTAGAAAAATTACCCACAGATTCTTCCCACATAAGGTCCATTTAGTAACCTCAGAATAAATGAGTCCGTAGTGCTTAAGATTTCTAATAACTTTTTTACTCCTGTGAAGAGATGTAGGTTTTATACCAACGTGTGCTGATGGTTCATGTCTATTAATGTGGAATAATTAAGTGAAATATGAATACTACACTGGCACTCAGGGTTGAACTTAGAGTTCACGGAGGTATAGGACATGATTGTCTTAATTTTTTAATATAAACAAAGCCATCTGAACAGAAAAGCCTCAGCTTTTCTTCAAAATACTTGTTAGCAGAGCAGGTCACAAAGTTTAATAAGTCCCAGTAGTTGCTGGCAGAGCAACTTCTGGAAATGCCAGACAAAGTTTTGACTATGCTCATTTATTCCAAGGTATACCTCCATTACAAAATTTCATGCTTCCTTTATAATTCCTCTTAAGCTAACTCCTTCTTTTTTTTCAGGAGTATCTTTGTAATTCATTGTAACTCACTTTGTAACCTAAATTAAACTAGGGAGTAAACATATCATATTCAACATCACGTAAGAATATACGCGTTTCACATTATGTAAATATTTCACATATATACAAATAAAAGTAAATTCACTTGCTGTGTTCTTTTTGTTTTGTTTTGTTTTTGTTGTTTTGTTTAATAAAGAGTAGTACCAATTTCTCTCAACTATTAACTTTGAGCTACAATTTTATATAGACAATACATCACGGATGTAATCAAGAAGTGATTTCCCTTAACTTGATTTAAAACTTATTTTTATTTTTTTCCACACAGCTTTTCCTTCCCCCATAGTCTTTTTGTGGGTATTAAAAGCATTTGTTTTATTTTATTTTATTTTATTTTATTTTTTGTATGAAGTGTAAAACCTCAGAATTTGCTAAACCCTATTGCTGTATGTTTTGCATAAACAAATTGGTGACCTGCTCAAAAATTGTCTTTACTAATTCAACAGGATATTTTCTTCATTTCAGTACTACTATCTGCAGTGGTACTTCATTACTTGCTTCCAATTTTAGGCTCTAAATTATTGTGAAAATTATCACACCACACAGTGAGTGCCAGTTATTGACCTCAGCTTGGTATGTATCCCTCTGTATTTCAGAGATGAGGAGTTACTTTTAAAACATGTTTGACTTTACAAAATGTGCTGTGGAAACTACAGGAACCACAGTCATCTTCTGTCTTTTTCATTTTTCTTTTTAAATTGCAATATTAGTTTGTTTAATTTGACAAGCTGTGATGACCAAAATGTGATGTTGAAAGGCTTGAATTATAGCTCAGATGATTTTGTCCTTTTGGAAGAGAAATATGCCAGAGACAAGCTGTCCTCTCTGGCAATCTTATTAAAAAGATTGAGAAATGAATGGAGCTATTAGAAAACCCAGTTAGAATGTATATCTGGAGAATTATAGCTCTGCCCACAGGGGTGAAAAGCAATGACTCCATTTAGATTTTCAGAATTACGGTTTCCAGAAATGTCGCAGAGGAGTAAAGAAGACTCCATCTTCATCGTTCATCAGATAATTGGCTGAACTACTGTCAAGGTTCACAAGACTCCTAATGTTGCCAGCATTAGTCTCAAACTTCTAAAACAAAGATAAGATTTTTACTACGACATATAATCAAAAAGATATTACTTTTTAAAGATAAATACTTAATTCTGTTCTCTGATCCAGATCTAATAAACGAATATCAAAAGCAAGCCTTTTTTTGCTATGCTTTGAGATGCTTCTTTTGGAACAGAAGCCAAAGCTTATTCTGTTTCTTCAGTGCAGCAATTCTGCAAAAGTGGGCCTTACCAAAGACCATCAGTTTTTATTTTATGACAGTGCTTTAGAATTATTGATTTTTGATAAATGTGCTAACAAGTTGCTGTCAGAGAATTCAGCACAATTTGTTTGTTTGAGTGCTCTGACTTCCTGGCTAAATCCTAATGTCTTTGTATTTTTTTTTTTAATGCAAATCTTCATTATATTTGGTCTGAGCATTAAAGGTAATAAGTAAAATAATAAGTAAAATAGATAAAAAGGCATAAATATACATTAAATGACAGTTTATTTTTTTATGGTTTACAGTCTGATAGAATCATAGAGTTTTTTTATTACAATTTTATTTTTCTCTTTACTGAGCTAGTGCCTAGACTGAAATGGTATTTTTGATTTGCTGTGGTTTTTGTGTGCTGTATTAATTACAAGTAAATACAGATGGACAAACAACACATAATGAATTAGTGGGTTAAATCTAAAAATGGGCATTCAAACAGGAAGCAATGTGACTCAGTGGATTTAATATTTACTATTGTTTTAGGTTTTATATGCATGATTTATTTTCATAGTGTGCTGTTGAAGTTGCAGCTGCTTTTTCCAGTGGTCAGCTGATAAGAAAGGCCATTGTTCAGCTGGAGGGGTATTGTGCAGGGCTTAACAAGATGGCTCCGGTGTGTTCACACTGAGGTGCTAAACAGCACGTCCCAGTTATCACGGTCTCATAGAGAGAGAAGCTGGCAAAGGAGAGCACCCAGCAGAGGGGAGGCAAGCACAAGCCCGTGCCCTTTGCCCACTTTCCCTGCTGGTACAAAAGCAGCAGCACACAAGTCGTGGCCAAGGAAGCTGATCTGCAGACCACAGGCTGGCCATTTCTGCATCATGGCTAGGCTGGAACGGCAACAGTGTTCCGACAAGCAACCGTGAAACTGCAGTCAAGCTAATTCCAGCTTCGTGGTTTTTCTTCGACACCTGCAGCATCCATGTTTTAAAATTTTAATAGAGTTGTAATTAATATAATTGTAGTTAATAATTATAGTTAATAGTTTGCCAAATTTTTGGCTATGGCTGAATTATTTGTACTTTCCAGTTGCTGGCTAGCTCATTTCCAAATTCAGCTCCCAGTACTGCATTTAAGTGGTTATCAGGGATTTCTGCATTATGCTGTAAGTGAAAGTGAGGTCATGCATGGCTGCATTTAAAAGCATGAGGTGTCATCCTCTGTTCTGAATGTTGGTATGAGTTTTTGTTGTGTTATTTACAAGTTTCTGGAATTTAAAAAAAGATTCAGGGCATAAGGCAAGAACAGGTGACTCTGAAAGTACATAAGCTTAAATACATTTCATTCTTACATTCTTTCTCTTGAAAAAGAATCAGTTATCTTATTTAATACTAAATCATATGTTTATCCTCTGTACCTTACGTAACAAACCATTTTAGTTTCTTTTTAACCCCAAATGCTTGATACTGATAATACGGTTCTGTTTTTTCCTTCTTCTCTGATTGTCTGTTTCTGAGGATACATACAAGGCCTCTTATTATAGATTGGCATCATAATTCATGGATAAATGATAAGGCTTAATTTATTCTGAGCCCACAGGACCTGAATTAAAGCATTTGTGAAGAATGCTAACATCTTTCCCATTTCCATGATTTAGTTGGTTAGTGAAAGAAAATGTTATTGAGGCCAGATATATCATGAGGTTCATGATATAGTTTCTAATAATCTTTGTACTTATTCTGTGTGTATCTCTAGATTTTGAAGTGTACTGGGTGTTCTAATCATTCTCTGCTCAAGCATTCTCATTACTTCATTTTTTATGATAGCCTAAATCTTGTTGCTGACATAAGTGCAAGTTCTTTTGTATGAGGTAGGGATGCTTTCACTATTGTAAAAATGTTAACTATTTTTATATTTAAAAGTGTTATTTTGATGTATTTTGTTTCATACAGTTTTAATACCATTTTATGTTTGTTTTGTGTTTCATCAGAGTATAGCTGTCCCAAGACAAATGTGCTCACGGACAAAGTAATTCATTTTGAATGATACATTGCTACAGTAAAGAAGTAAAGGAGAACTTCAGAGTAACTCTGACATTTAAGTATGCTTCAGATTGTGTTGAGATTTTGCATAGGTTTGAGTAACAAGATTTATGGAATTCCTACGACTGCTGTTGAATATAACAGTTTAGTATGGCAGAATGGCAATTAAACTTAGGTGACTGTTGATTATAATAAAGAGTTAAGTTGTTATAGCAACTGGAGCTCTCATCTCACCACTGTGCACAGGAAAGCACATACTTAAGAAGAAAAAGGGAAAAAGATTGATCTTTTCCTTTCTCCCAATGGTCTGTATCATAATTATCATAACTGATATTTAGAATTTTTCTTTCTGTAGTTGCTATTACTTAAACATTACTATGCAAGTACAATTAATTCTGTAGTCATCAAAATTGCTTCACTAAAATAACTCTGTTTATGTAGCTCTGTATTTCAGTTCTCTATTTTATCCATTTAAATATATCCATAAAACATGTAATTTTTTTTCCTTTTACAATTTATAGGTAGGTTAGATTTTGTTATTTTTCATTCCTAAGTGTTAAGGAGATGTAACTGCTTCAGGCTGTCATATTGTTGTTAAAGCTTCATGTATTGTTTTGATTATAAACCAAAACAATGCAATTAGTCAACAGCAGTTAATGGAAAAATTGAGACAGGATTATTGTCTGTCTGTGTACTTGATGGATTGGGTTACATTAAAAGGTATTAAAAATGCAAGTCCAAGATTTCCATTCCAATTTATTCCAGCTGATTATTTGGACTGGTACGATGTTTTCCATCAATTTATTGGTGTCTTGGAAAGTCTTTCAGAGAATATCTTTATCAGCTGGCAAATCTGTGAATGTGTGTGTGTGTGACACAGTTGAAAGTTAGGAAATCTTGAGTTTATCTCCTGTTCTGAGACCCTAAGTTATAGATGTGGAAGAGCCATGATCTGCTCTGGAAGTATGTCAGAACACTATCTCTGTTGTTTCTGATTTATTACCAATTCTAGTGACCTGTGCAAGATTAGAATACAGTTCCATGCAGAATAAACAACAAGTTGTTAATAACATTTCCATAGATTGACATCTTAATTACTCCTCTCATTGAATTAATCACACTGTAGAATTACAGTTTTTTTCTTTCTAAGCTGGTCACCAGAAGGTGTGAATTCTGGAAAATTTCACAAGAAATGGTATATGGACTTGTGCTTTCATTTGGTTAAAAGCACTTTCATAATTTGTCTTACGACAACTGAAAAAAAGTGTTATGTTAAACTTACAGGTCAAGATAAGTTAGTTTTATGTGAATGAATTGAAAAGCACTCCGAGTTTCTATTTTCTTAATAACTCGGAATTGTTTGTTTTAAGTATGTTTGGCATGTCTAAAGAGAACAATTTCAGGCTAGCTATAGCTACTGAGAACTGAAATGTCAACTAATAGTTTAGAGAACCATTTTAATTACTTGCTCATGATCCTTTCAAAGGTAGTTTGAAAGAAAATGAGCACATGCTCTCCATTAAAACAGATGAGATCTAAACGTATCCAAATAATGCCTAATTTCAAGTTGCAGAAACTTACAGTTTATGTGAAGTGGGTGAATGGACTGTTTTGTGGAACCAGGTCCATCAAAGCTTGGGTGTGCCATTAGAATATCTAGCAGCGGAAGAGTAGTTAAGTCTGACCATTACAAACTCTTATCATTAGAGTTTGTTATTCGTCTATAAAAACTTGCTCTAGGCTAAAAATTAGACTCGGCAATTCCCAACATACAAAGCTTTAAATTACTTCTAAGATATACACAAAAAGCAAGTTTGCTTACACATCCATTACATCTACATCAATAGTTCTCTTTTAGCTCAATATTTTATGTGCTACAAAGTGTTCTGAAAGTAGCTTGAGAATGCTTAGGGTCACTAGGCTTGAGCCTGCAGTTCTACCTGCTCCAAGTTTATTTCAGGTCTTTTATGGCATATTTAAATTGCCTCTGTAAAAAATGAAAGTATTTTATTTCCTCAGATTTAACTTTATGGTTTAAATTCTTAACAATTTTCATTTTCTTGAGGTATGATGCCCTCATTCAAGGCTATCTGTTCGCTTTGTTTTGTTTTGTTTTTTGTTTTTGTTTTTTCCTGGTCTTTTTAGGGGAACTTCTCTGGTTAGGTCAGCTTGCCTTCAGCTGTATAGGAAGTGAAATAACAGAAATGTCAAATGCCAAATCCCTTTGTAGTGCAGGTGTGCCTCTTCAGCAGATGCAGCTTTGCTCAGTTTCACGTACATCTCCCATTTGCAGTTGTAATGTTATTTTGAAAAGAAGCTTTCCAAAACACAATGTGGTCTAATCTCAGAGATGGGAACCAAGCATAGTGCAAGGAAAGATTTATAGTTGTAACAGTATGGAGGAAAACAATTTCTGTGTTTCAGAGGATTTTGATTATTTCACAGTCAAGTGGTTGGTTGGAAGTCAAATTGTAGGAAATCTCTGGGCAAGAAAGCTCCACAATGACTACCAGAGGAAATGCATTATTTTGGCAGGTTTCCAGTTTGTCTGCTGCTGAGCCAAGCTCATAATCTCACAGGGAGCTACTGAGGTCTCTCACTAGTTGCTGGTCCAGCAGAGTCCCATATTCCTCAAGCACTGATCCCTGTGTTAACTTTTCAGAGGCAGACAACTGCCTTATTCATGCCTCTCCTCAGAGCTATGGAATTCATGATGACAAAATGATTTTCAATATCTACCTTAATCTTAGTTTCTAATCCCATCTCACGTTAAAAACCAAACATTTAAATGTAACATAGTGAGAGGTAGAGATTCAAAACAAGCGCTACCAACTTGGCCTTTGATATACAGATTAGCCAGGATATGTTGTGATGGCCATCTGTAGAAACAGGATTTCACCTCTTCTTTTTCATCTGAAAACTTAGTCACTTGCACAAACTGTCTCTGAAATAAATGTGGTTCTGTATAGCATAGAATCTGCCTACTCACCATCTTTCTAGTGGTGAGAAATACTTTGTTGTGGATATAGCTTTCTTGATAAATTGCAAATAATTATTTTAATTAATCCAATTAGTCAAACAGCTGAGAGCACAATGGCTGCCAACATACATATAAAAAATGCTATTGAATTACAGGTAGCATCCACGTGTAACACTAGAGTTTTACATTTTTCCCCTTTGGAGTTCTGGAACCGCATTTGCTTTGCTGTTATTTCAGTGCTATCTGCACCAGCTTCTGTTGTACAGCTTCTGTACCTCAGCAATATAAGTAGTAGTCATTTAAAGCATTTAAAGGTGTTATTTGCAATCTTTCTCCACAAATATGATTGTGTACATGTTTGTTATCAATACTGTAATGTGCCTTCCATCTTCAAGATGATACTTGGAATTTCATATGACCAAACTTTTCCTGTTCAATGGGCTGAAACATTTATTTTTGGTGAAATTATCACACTTTGTTATTCTTTAAGCACGTTCTGGTTGGCTAACAAAGATGTTTCATGCTCACCTAGTTCTAATGTGGGAGTTCAGTTACCTTCATGAGTGAGGCATTGCAAGTAACAGGCATACTTGGTATTTCCTCTGACTGGTTTATTAACAATTTATGAAGCACTTTGGCAGCCTTATCAACATTAAGACGTATGTGGAAGTCCTAAGACAATTTCTTCTTACTGTTATGAAAACAAACAAACAAAACAAAAAAAACCCACAGTTTTTAGTTCTTTTGTTGTGATCACAGAAAATGCGAAGCAGTTCGCAGAGACCACAGTTAGCTAGCTATGTAGGGAAGAAATAGTAAGAAACTTAGTCAGGTTGTCTGAGTCTCTAGTTACTCCCTAAACTTAGAAGGTATCTGGGACCATGCTTTCCACAAAAGCAAACCCTAAAGAATATATTAATATCCAGCTTGAACAAGATAGCCCTTCTTGTTTTGCAAAAAGAAGTTTGAATGTTGTCTCCCAGTTTATTAGCTGGGAGAAACGCTGCTCTTTGTACACCACATGATTTCTTAGCTGATATATAATAACGTTTGGTTGCTATCTTAGATTTGAGATGAGTCAAAGACAGTAACATCTATTTTCCTATGAGAAAATCCAACCCTGTTACGTAAATTTCCTTGTAGCTTGAAGGGATAGTCTCCCCTTGTCCCCCAGGTGTACTCTTGCATATTCATTCGGGCAACATGCATGCTATTGAAGGCAGAGGTCACAATTTTCTATTCATATTCATTTTTCAGTAGCATGTAATGTTAACAAAACAGTTTTGGGGGAACTGGCTTTTATTTTTAATTTTTTTAATTTTTTTTTTTTTGTCTTCCCAAGGAAGTTAACTATTGAACTATTGTTCCTTTAAAAGTTTTAAAGAAGTTAGTGCAGTTTACTTCCAAACTGTGCACATCAAAATATATTAAACCAGACCATGCATTCCAATTAGGAATTCTGTACAGAGCTACAGTAGTTCATATACAAGGAAGAAAGAGAGCAATTAACCTTAGCCTGTTTTGTAGAAGACATTGAGACCAAAAGAATGGAATTGGTTTGTTATTTTTAAATTGATTTGATATTTTCAAAATTGTAAGCATACTAAGTGAAAATCTGATGGTTGTTCAATAGAATGCCATTAATTTATTATCTTGGAATAATATTAATTGAGTATACAATTTTGAATGCTAAAGGCATTGACTGATTTTATTCTGCACCTCTGTAAAATTTGAAGAGATCTAATGTATTTCGTGTTTTGAGGCATTTGAGAATGAGACATGATAGTTGACTATAACTTTTGAGTAGCAAAACAGCAATAAGTACCCTCCAGAAAGTAAATTCTGAGAAATATTTTTTTTACATACTTTGCAAGATAGGATTTACAGGCCATTTTGCTAGGCAAAAAAAAACCTCCATATTTATTTAGGTGTAAAATTTTAGAATAAGCAGTCTTTCTGATAAAAACAACAGCAACAACAACCACAAGAAACAAAGCAAGTCCACAAAACAAAGGAATGCCTATGCCTATGTTCACAGCAAACAGCCACCCTTTCATACCACCTTGGATAGCAGCTTCCCCCCTTGCCTGATCCTAATCTCTGCTGAACAGGAGACTTTGGAATCTGCCAGCTGGAATTGAGGTAGTTACATTGATTCCTGTCACCTTTATATACTTGTCTTACATGAAGGATGATCTGCTTCAAAGGTCCGGTATTTCCCATTGTGGGAAATCCAAACCTTCCTGTTAAATCAACAAAAAGAGCAACTGAAAAAGAAGGAAGGAGCTTCTGGCAGCATGTTTCCCCGCAGCATATATTATACTTATGCGCAAGTTGAAAGCAAGTCGTTTGCTATCTTTCATGCTTGTAACTCAATGGAGTATTCATTAGGGAAACATGTATCCTCAAAAACTTTAGAAGGCTTTGCCTTCTCCTCTGTGGTATGTTTCAACTTAGAGTTGGTTAACTGCAACCAATATTTACTCCTGTGAAGACTCTTTTTTTCTGTGTAGTCATGAATTTCTCTTCCCTTACCACCTCGATATTATACATTGATCTTTATAACAATGGAGGCCTTTAAAATAGTGTTTAATTCTTGTTGCCCCACAGGAAGAAAAAATCCTATGAAGCTGTAAGTAAAGGCAGAGTAGATACAGAAAAGTCTCTCTGATTTTCATGTGTTTTAATCACTCCAAATATCTCAAGTATTTTATTTAAGATGAAAAACATATTTGTGGGAATTTTTTTTATAAGGCCAGAGCAGTAATATTGTCACAGTAGGAGGTGAAAGTTTGATAGATTTTAATAGTGCTGAGTATAAGGCTGCTATGTTTTATTTTTTTAATAATTCTACTGTAACTTGTGTAAAAACAAAGCATTCCCAGCATGCAGGAATAAATACAGCTTTTTCCCATTAAATGCTTCATTATATTAAAAACAAAAACAAAACAAAATTCATTGTAAATAAACTTTAGAGAATCTCTTTGACTAGATATATGTGCTTCTTTCAATTGTAATCTCTGAAAGCAACAAAAATTGTGAACTAATTATTGAACAGACAGATTTATGGTATGGTTTTTACTTCTGTACCAATAATTTTGAAAATTATAAAGGCCTGATTGTGCAGAAGTGTAAGTGTACAAACAGTAGTTCATCTAATTAGTTCTAAAATCAGATACATGGTACAAATGGAAAGCTGCCTGTGACTTCTTTGCCAGGCTGAGTACTCCAGTCTCACTCAACCTACCCGAAATAGGCTATAACTGCTCTGTTTTAAAGTGTTTCTAATAATTTGCAGTTGAAACCATGAATATTTTGGCCTTGTTCTGTTCATGTAATCTGCAAAAGTCAGACTATGTGGACCTGTAACAAAGAGTTTAGACAAAGTGATTTTTAAGGCTGATGATGAAGTGAGGCACCATTAGGACGGCTAATATGCAAGGCATCCATTAGCATTAACACTAACCATCTAGCTGGGTGGCAGAGGTGTGCTGTAATCAAAGGAAGTTAAATATTTCGGAGAGTGTCTCTTAAAAGATTTTGCTCTAGTATTTATTGTCTTACGTTCAGTATGTTAAAGATACTTCTTTGTTGTATCATCAGACATAAACTTCCCAACAACCACAGCTTGTCTAACAGCATATTATACCTGAAATGCCTTATCAACAGTTAATGAAATAGTCATTGGCAAAGTCTAGCACAGAAGCCATAGATTCTGAATTCATAATTGTCTTTACTGCTTAATTGTGCACCCCTCAGTAGGCTAGGAATCATTTAAGCATCTGGTTAGGACACTGTTTCCTTTAATAAGTACTTAAGCATGTGTGTAACCACCAACTGAGTAGAAACGTAGATGGACTGTTATACATGTCTCTCTCTGACCTTGGCACCCTGTCATAAAAAGGGAGTGAAAGCATGCAGTTAAAGCAAAATAGTACACATAATATAAAAGAAGCTAAAGCCTTATCTTGCTGTATTGGCCCTGCTTTCCAATCTTGCTGCTTTGAGGATAAGCAGTGATATCATTACATAGACTACCAGACCAGAAGTTAGGTAAGAACAGTATTTCCAACCAGGACTTAGGAAAAAAACAGAACATTAAAATTTAAAAAATGCAATATTAGAGTATTGCAGTTTTATTGGTGTATAAAATAAGTCAAGCACAGCCGAATCAAAGGATTGTAAGTGAGCTACCAGGACAACTTTCTTTACCCCATTTAGTTATTACTTGATTAATATTTGATGTGAGGTTTTCAGAAAGGCACTTTTTTTTTTAAAGGCAATAAAGACCAACTTTGGATAATACAGGTGTTTCATCTCTTTATCAATCAATAAAATTTAATCCACTTCATTACTGGGTTATTCTGCCCTTTATAATAATCAGTGACAGTATTTATCTTGTATTTCTAATATCTACCTTGAACAGAGCAGAATGTACTGCATGCACTCTGCAACTTATAATTCCCTCTACCCAGCTCATCAATTATTTTTCCTGCAAAATGTAGTGCCACTGATAGGTATTTTATCTTAGTGTTGCATTCCCACTGCCTGCGGACTGTTGCTTTGAAGAGTCTTAAAAGCATTGCTATTTAATGGTACTAGCCAGTGCATCTTCTCTGAAATGTGTTCCAAGTTATTCACATTCTGTTTCTAACAATGCATTTTCATATGTATATAGTAAACACATTTTGTTTAATACCAATTTATTTTTAAGTGAACCATTCCTAAACTCTTAGTGAGACTATGTTAAAGTGTGGAAGAGGGGATTTCAGTAAAATAATAATAATAAAAATGCAAAAATATTTTTTTCCTTTGAATTGCTGTAATAGAATTTTAAGTAAATTATATGTAAACTAAGTGCGTGCTTTAAACGGGACGTTGTTGGCATTTTTCATATTAGTTTGTTTCTTGCAGGAAGGTTTCTTTCTGAAATCCTTGCTCAGTAAGAACTTCCCACTGAGTGAATGAAGGTATAGCAGTGGGTGATCGTGACCTATACCATCATATAATAAACATCTAATCACCCCATTTTCACAGGAAAATCTCCCCTAACAGGTTACAATAAATTATCAATGTATGTGTTGACCGTGGTATATTGATCTATGCGTATATTAAGGCCAATGTAAAAGTACACTGGGAGGAAAAAAATCTCTGTGACATTAATTATGTTACAAATAGGCATTGCTTAAATCTCTGTGGTTTCTTCATGTGGTTTCCTCAAGTCTCAAGGGAGGTTTGACTGTATTTTTCTCTCAATGTGTGTTCAATTATCTGTAACTGTCTATAGTCATGAATCTATTGGATGGTTATGAACGGGAGGAAAATTTGTCAGGAGATGTGCCAAGTCTTTCTCATATTGTGCAGGTTAAACCAGAATGTTCTTTTCAGTGCTGGATCTCGATCTACTGGGCTGGATGAGGAAAACAGAATAGGCTTTGTTTGGCTGCTTCTTTTTATTTTTTATTTTTCAGAGAGTTAGGAAATCAACATTTCAAATTCTCTCAAACCACCCATATATTATTCTTGTGAGTGTGTGAAACCTTTAGCATCCTTAGCACCTGTAGACCTTGTTAGCTTTTTCTTTTTTTCTTTCTTTTTTTTTTTTTTTCCATTTACTTGCCTGATCTTTTTGGCATTCTACCAGCTGTCTTCTCATCATACATTGTCAGTTGTGTTTCAGATAGAAAGCTGACTTTATTCAAGGTTGCAAACTGTGTTTGGCTTATGGCTTGTTTCCACTCTCAGCTCTGCTAAAGCATCAAGAAATCACTTAAATATTGACCAACATAGATGACAGTGGTGTCAGGAAGATCACTTTTTCTGTCTAGGGATGTGGCAGCTATTATAATTTCTTGACCAATCATGTGACTTTGGTAATGGCATATGCTTAATTGAACTTTATTTTTTAATTGAAGGAAAGAAATCTTTAGGACGAGAGAGTTTTGAACACTGTATAGCTATTCTCTTGTTTACATAGGTCAGTCCTTCAGGCTAAGATGTAGCTTGTTTATCCCTCTATAGCACACCTTTTTATCTTTATGGTGTAGCAAGTCTGCATTGGGCCTATTTTACCAATTTCATCTTTCAGATGTCACTGTCTCTTTACGCTGTAAAGCATTGCTGGCTTTGACTAGATTTTCTTGAAGTATGAGAACTAAACTGGGGACCATGGATTTTAAATATCAGTATCAGTAGAAGAAGTAGGGCAAAATAATGTATGATAGGAAAGGGGCAGGTACAGGGACAGGAACTGTTAGAACAAGAATGCAGGGAGAGAAAAGACTGCTTGAAGAGTCTGTAGTTTGGAATCCAGAATATGGGCCAATGTGTGAAGAAGAAAAGAGATTTATTTATTTTTTTTTTTAGAAACCGAAATTAATGATGATGTGTATTGATATTATAGCAAAGAAATAAGCTTTATATGAAAATCTGATAGGAAATTCTGCTGGAAAAAATAACCTGTAGCACATTGCAAATCTCTTTAGTGATCTAAAAAGCCCAGAGATTGTACTGTTTCCTGCAAACTGCCAGCATTTGTGACTTTGTGAATAACCAGTCTAAGAGGTGCAGGGAATGCTTGAATGAACATGCAACAAATACCAATTCATACCAAGTATCCAGTTCTCTTTTGGTTTTAAGCCATATTTGCTCTTTATCTGAAGAGTTGTGTGTACAATCTTCTCGATACTTCTGTTCCTGTTTTATCCAGCAGCATCTGTTGCAGTAGCAATAGCAGAACTAAGTGGGACAGGAGATTCCAGACTTTGGATTTGTGGTGGTAGTGGTGTTATTGTTTTTATTGTGTTTTGTTTTTCTAATGCAAATCTTGGGCTGCTGTGTTGCTTTCTATGAATCAAATGAGTTGGTTTTAAGTGTGTTCATTTTTAGCAGAATGAATCCTGTGTATATGTATACATACAAATAATTTCAAGCACTGAAAAATTTCGACCATGTAAAAGTTGGACCACGGCAGTGACTATTAGGGACTACCAGCATGTCAATTCCATGTTAATAAACCAACATAATTACTCTGTCCTGCTTCTTTCTTTATGAGCAACTGGTAGGTGGTAAGTAATCTCTTTTTAAGCTATTTTCCCCTTAATATGTCAGAGGAATTATTTGAAATAATTATGAAAAAGACATAGAATATAAATGTCAGAGTAGATGTAGATGGGAAAATATTACTACAGAGGGGTTTTGTAATATGTTGGAAATGTCATTTATGGTTCTGTTTTAATGAATGGGTAATTAGTTGGCTGAACATCATCTCAGTACTTAATGGAATCTTAGTGGATTAACTACATGCCTTATTCATATTATCCTACAGACTTTTTGTGCCTTCTTATAATGAATAATTTTTTTTTTGCAGGATGCTAGTACAAAAAATAAGGGTCTCTTTTAATGTAGAGAATTTGTGCTTTTGTTCATTGTTAAATGAATGTGCATTATATTTTAAAAAATAATAATAATAAAATACATATACTGGTGCTTTCCCTATACTTTTTTCACTGAAACTACTCATGTTGCTTTGGATGCTAATCCTAACACCTGCATATTCTGCATGGTTATATTTTATTTTATTTTATTTTATTTTATTTTATTTATTCCAATAAAATAAAATTAATAAAAAATAAAAACCATGCAGAAAATGCAGTTGTTAGGATTAGGTTGACAGCAAATTTAACATGAGTCACCAGTGTGCCTTGGCAGCCAATAGGGCCAACTGTACCCTGGGGTGCATCAGGCATGGCATGGCTAGCTACTTTTTATGTTCGGTGTGCACATACACTTTATATTTACTGCTATATGTTTTCCAAAACCTATTTCTAATTGGGCAGAAGGCTTGCAAGCATTTCAAAAAATGTTAAAACTGTTTAACATTTAGCTCTGCTGTTTGTCCTAAAGCTATAGTTAGGTAATGTTTTTGTGTCACCTGCATACAAACTCCTGCATTCAGTTATAGCTTACAACAAAAGCTCTGAACCACTATGCTTCTTGCTTGTTCTACATTCAAATTTGTGAACTACTAGGATGTTCTGGTAGATTTCTAGAAACAGGTAAGAGGACTATATGACATCCATTTATGAATAAAGAGAACTCATCATAGTTCTGTCTTTTCATTGAAACTGCAATTAACCCAATATCTGAAGTCCATCTTGATAGATCAGAATCTAGGTATTCAAAAAGATAGTAAAATACATACATCTGTCTTTCTCACTTGATGAAAACTTTTCCTTTTCCAATTTCAGAGAACCCTGAAAGAGTTGGGAGGAAAAGAGAGTACCAATATTACGTGGTATGTGTTAATATGAATGTGCATACATCTATTAGTTTTATTAAAAAATATATATATATAATATTTTAGTCTTGTACATCAGCACCAGATCTGCCACACTGTACCTACTGTAGTATTATGTGCTCAAAAAACAAAACAAAACAGGAAAAACAAGAAGGTTGCAGCTGAAATAACTTGCATTTATTTGTTTTCATTTTATTTTGCATCTAGCAAAGTGGTATTTGCAGTGAAATTTGGTATCTCAGCTGAACCATTATATTCAGCTGTAATTAGAATAAACTGTCGGTATGAATTACTGTACATTGGTTTTAGAGATCTGTTTGGAGAAAACCATTTCTTACCAAAGCAGAGACAGCAATTTGCTGTCTAACTTTGTACATTTGCAAAACACACTTAGTGTAAAATTAATTAGGTCATTAGAAACCTATTATCTTCCCTCAAAGGAACTGATTTTGGAAGTAATCGTGTTTTCTGTAAAATGTGCCATCTTTGCATTCAAACCTAGTTGTGATTCGTTCTTAAGGTTTTCTTTCTTTTCTTTTTTATTTGTAAATCAAAACAGAGAGGTGTATAACAGGTTAGAAGAAATTCTCGGTATTGTGAAACATTCTAAGGAAAAAAGAAGTTCTTTAATGGCTTACTTTATTGTTCAATAGCATCAATGATTATTAAATTAATGTAAATCCAATAACGTCCTGGAAAAATAGCTTTTTTTTTCCTTTTATTTTGAGAGTTGTCCACAAACTCATTAGCATTTTTAGCTGCTTCTTCAGTGTTCAGAACAAAGTAATTAATATGATGTGTGAGAGAGTTTCATCCTATCAAGTACTATTCATTCTGACTATCTGAACTGTAGTCAATTCTTGCAGTCCGTTCAGCTTTGAGGGCTCCCATATGGTGGTATGGTGTATATACCGTCATATTCACTGATGGTATGTAATTGTTTTTCTTACGTACCTCGCTGATCTGAGCAAATAATTAGGGATTTTAGGATCTATCTTTTCCTTTCTTTCATTTCACAAAGAAAACCCTTATCTTTGCCTAGATACAGAACTGTAACTTCCCAGGAGTCCCCTGAGAAAAGAGGCAGAAAAGCCAAAGCCATACTTACATGTTATTTAGCAGGCTTTATGACTATTCTCCTGTCAGTTGCATACAGTAATATTTGAATATAAAAGTAGAATCTTCTTTTTCTGTCTTTGTATCTTGGTAGGCAAAAGATCTCTGGCCTAAGGAATAAGAAGTTTTATATTCTTACTGTGTAGAACCTAAATTTGTTTTGCATAGTGATAACTTTTGAGAGGAATTTTTAAAATATGGAGTGTTTATGATATGACATATCATAGGCCAAACATAAGAAAAGAGCACAGAAGAAGTCAAGCTAGTAAGAGGTCGTATGTCTGTGAACTACACAAATTAGGGTTCTGGGTCTTTTTTAGAATTAGATTGGATACAGTAGATCTGGTTATACCTGGACTGGAAGTCTAGCCTAAAGCTTTTCTTGTCTCTTCAGTAGTCCATTCTGAAGAGATAGACTCTTTGTGAGTGTCATAGATTAAATCAGTGTATGATTTTGAGTATGTGGTTAAGCATTATCTTTACATATTACCTGTAATGGAATTTTGCAGAAGAAAAAGCAAATCTGAGAAGTTCAGTGATCTATTCTTATCTATATTTTGTCTCACGTACTGTGCTCTGGGCACAGTTATACACTTTCTGTATTTTTGAATTACCTAGAGATGAATTTGTCAGTTTATGCCTTACTCCAAGATTGACGTTTTTATGATGCCCAGAAGATGGTTTTAAAATTCTAGTATTTTAAAAATTGTCTTGATATGTGAGGGAAACAAACCACACTTCTGTGAAAAAGAAAGATCATATTAAGCTACTCAGAAAGGAACAGTATACCTGTTTAAAAGATAGACTGAGATCTTCCAAACTGCCTAAGCAATCTGAGCTCCTTGGTTCCATTTATTTTGATAGGAAGAAATGCTATCAGATGGGGACACGTGTTAAAGCCCGCACTAGCAATCTGAGATAAATGTCTGAGTGAATGCTGAGTTTAATTCATGGGCAAACAGCTGTGTTTCAAAGTGCATTTCCCTTTTTTGAATAATTGTAAAGAGCAGCTGTTCTTTTTTCCTCTGTAACTATTTTTGAATTCTGCTCACTCCTCCCACCTCCAAATTATGGACGGCTTTTAAAAAAATCATAATTAATCCAATCTTGAATATTTTGAAGCTACTGCTGACTAGCAATGATGAAGCAGGAATGATTCCTGTCTGTTGGGTAAGCTCTGTGATGGGGGCATCTTACAGCTATGTCATGCCAGTGAAGGCCTATGACCATGTCTGAATCCTTGTTTTCAGGACAAGACGGTGCTGTATCTTTTGCCCCCATGCAGCTTAATCTTCTTGTGTTGACTGCTATCAGGTGAATCCTGTGATGACTGATTCCTTCCGATACATCTGTTTGCTCTGTCTCAGTGATTTCTTTAGTGTGTCCCTCATTCTGCCCATTTCCAAAACAGAATGACATGGTCTGTAATGAGCAAGTCTTCTATGCAAGCATGTCCTTTTCATGCTCTGCTACGCTTTTCACACTGCTCCTCCAAGTAGGGAAATTTGTGTGGACCCTTTTCTTCCACAGACATGCTTAAGGCAATTTAAACAATTTCACTTCTCAACCAGAATTTGTATTTAGTACATTTTTCTGTTCTTTCTTTAAAGCCTCCTTTCTAGTTTTCCCTCTCTTTTGGAGACTTCCCTGCCGGGAGTCTGAATGCTACTGATCATACAGGCAGGATTCAAGTCAAAAACACAGCAAGCATAATTTACCTTTCAGCTTCCAGCCCCTGTGTTGTGTCAGGGTTTTGTTTTTGCTTATAGTGAATGTACTAGGTTGCCACAAGCAAGATTGTTTTGGCTGTCTTTAAAACATAGTAAATTTTATTTTTACCTTTTACATTCTAAAACGTTTAGTACAAAATCATTGTAGACTAATCCAGTAGGTACTCTCAATGTGACAAAGAATTATTTTACAGTTACACTGACTTTATCAAGAGACTCTATCACATAAAAGAGGGGGGGGAAAAAAGCCATACCTATCTATTAAACCCTGTCCTGAGTTAGTAAACTAGAAGAAGAACCAGAAAATATCGGACTTTAGTAAGAACCATCCCAAAGGGCCTGCTTCAAGCGCTGCTCCAATGAATACTGCTTTTTGTCTTTTGAATTACATGGAGTTATAAGAAAGGGCATCTTTGCTTTTAAGTAAACAGATGAAAAATTTTTTAGACAAACCTATATAAAGTTGGATTGATCTCGTCTTAGTCCTTGGATACTCATTAAAGGCATTTTAATAGCTAGGCACCTGTATTTTAGTATTCTTGATCTGAGACTATATTGGATATTTAAATACTGAAATACATATAAACTCTAGTACAGGTACGGTATCCGTCATATTGAAAATGTGCATAATAATCAACATTTTGGACTTTTCTGAGCTTTTTAAGGGTAAGATGCAGCAGACTGACAGTGACTTTCCAATTTTGCAGTGTAAGTTTATTTGACCATAATATTCATCTGATACTTTACAAGCTAAAATATCATTTCTGCAGAATAGTCAGAATACAGTTAATTAGCAAAGTGCTGACCAGGCACAAACACAGATCTCTCTAAAATGTTAAGATGAC
Source organism: Cygnus atratus (assembly GCF_013377495.2). Taxonomy (NCBI): domain Eukaryota; kingdom Metazoa; phylum Chordata; class Aves; order Anseriformes; family Anatidae; genus Cygnus; species Cygnus atratus. Next base: position 17,085,630 of record NC_066374.1, read on the forward strand.
AGTAAGCTGATCCTGCAAGTTTACTGTGTTTTTAATTGTCTGCTTGTGGCAAGCTTGCCCAATATTGATGCATACGCATGGTGCAGGCAACCAGTAGGCATGCTAAATAACTCCTCACAAAAAAAATTGATGTAAACCTAAGTATATTTTTGCAGACAAAATGCTGTAAACCCAGTCTGAGTCAATGCTTTTTTTTTTTTTTTTCTTTAGGTAACCTTGTTAAGAGGCCTTAGAAAGCTGAATCAATTCAGCTAATCTCATGAAGGCAGAAGACCATTCCAGTTTTGCTTTGTCCTTTCAAAAAACCTACGGATTTTGCTGACTAGCTTCTGCTTACTGTTTGCAGTAATTGGTGGCAAACACAAAGCTAATTCCTTATTATATAGCACTTTCAGAGGGTTAATGTGTAAGCTGTTGAGTACAAAATAATAAGCCAATGAGGTTGTACCTAGGAGAGCAAAGATCTTTAATTCAGATTCTCCATTGTTGCATTTTGTTTTATATCTCTTATCACTGTTCTCTTTTATGTACACTTAAAGTATTTACTTTAGGTAAAGTCATGCAAAACAAAAGCTGCCCAGAGTAAGCTGACACAGTGCACAGTGAAGACTTGGTTATCCATACCCAAGTAGAAAGTCTGTATGTTAACTTATATCTCCAGTTCTTAAGAACTTATAGGGTAAAGACTTTACAGAAGGGGGACACCTGAGAAACATGAGTTATTTACAGCAGTAGTATGGTTATCTTTACTAGAAAAGTGGAATGTGATTAAGTTTAACAATATTATCAAAGTCTCCCACACACACACACACAGAGCAGTGGGTTTGGGGAATAGAAGCAGAACGGCAACAGTGAGAAACTCATGGGTTGAGTTAAAGACAGTTAAGTAAAAACAATACAAAACCAAGAAAAACACGTGGTGTAAAAAAACCACCTGGCTGACCACCAGGTGACCAATGCTCAGCCAGCCCCTGAGCAACAGCAGTCCTAGAAAACTTCCCCCTAGTTTTTGTTGCTGAGCACGACACCACATGGCATGGGACATCCCTTTGGGCAGTTGGGGCCAGCTGTCCTGGCTGTGCCCCTCCCAGCTTCGTGTGCAGCTCCGGCCTCCTCACTAGTGGGACAGTGTGAGAAGCTGAAAAGACGTTGACCAAGTATATATCTTGGGTTTCTGACTATGTATGCTTGCAGTCAAAAGGCACCGTTTGACTGGCATGTTCCCATACATGAAATACCAGTGGATCTTCTGACAAAATATTGCAAGGAATGAGATAGTAGTTCTGAACTCTTACAAAAACACGCTGCACTTCAAGGAAATAAAAGGCAAAAATTATCTGAGTTTCCATTAATAAACGCGAATGAAGTTTTAGTTGTTTGACCATTTCTATTTATTTCATTATTGTAAGTTGTTATAACCATTCCAGTCCCATTTAGATGTATACCAAAACTGCTGCCATACTTGATCTCTGTAAGTATCTGGAGATGGACCATTCCTTAAAGCCTAGATATAATCAGAGTTGAAGGAGAGCAGATGGGCAGAAAGTCTTGATGCTGGCATCTCTTTCAAGATTGTCAGTCTTGAGGAGTAATGAACAAATGTTAAAATAATTACTATTTTAAAAGTAAGGCATATATAGCTGGAAAAAAAGAAAAATTTAGATTTGGCACTACCATCCATCTATCAGTGTCTTAGTAGTGGTTTATATTATCAGTATGAAAGAGATTGGTTTGTTTATTCATAGCAATGCTAACAAATTAATAACATAACTAGCATGCTGCAAAGGTGCTGACCTTTAGAAAGGAAGAGCTGTAACACAAAGACAGCTGAGTTAATTGGAATCTATTAGATGCTTTTGCAACCGGTCCCAAAGGCAGAATTTCAGATTAGCCAGAACTGTGGAGCACCTGAGGAGTCATTAGGAAGATGAGCCCAGTTTTATAAAACAGAAAAATTGTATATCTGACAGTGAGATAAGGTGCATGAATAGTAGCTTCACTGTTTTCAGTGATTTATATTGATTTAGGTAAAATCTTTTATATTGTGTTGTGCAATAAATATTTCCATCCACTGGAAACTGGTAGTGACTAGCTAGATGGCTATAGTTAGAGCGTGTTGCCATTCTGCAGTGGGTATACTCTCCCACAGGATTCTGGAGAGCTTCCCAGCTGACTTCGCTACAGGTTGTTATTGTCAGCTGCCAGACCTCGGTCTAGTTTTGACACTTTCATCCTTCAGACTTTTTTTTTAAACTAGTATCATGTGGAGATTTAAAATCTTTTTTTTTTTTTATCAGCATTTTTCTGAGTGGAAAAGGGGTGAAGGTACATTAGAGCTCTTGAGGCTATTTAATAGAACCCTTAAATACTTGTTTTTGAAGTTCACGATGATTTGGACTCAGATCTGTCAACTTGACTTAAAATTATTGCTCATACTGTTATCTGTTGGAAAATAACATGGTCTAGGTCAATAGGAAGATAGCTGTGATGTTCTTTTTTCTGACATCCCACCAAATTATTTGTCATGTATCCTGTTATGGATGTTTAATTAGTACTTCTAAGAACAGTTTTGTTTGTTACATCTTGATGGTCTTTTTTTTTTTTTTTTTTTTTTTTTTTCTCCAGTCCTGTTTCTAATAAAATCTGTGAGAAACTTAAGTACAGACATGGATTTTGAGCTTCACTGACATCGGTATCTTTTACTTCCGTATGGGAATCGCTCTTCAGGACTCCAGCTGAGCTATCTTTTCTTTCTGAACCATTGAGATACCTTCTCTAGTTCTGTACGCATTTTTGAGGTGAAAGTCTGCTTTTCATTGTATCCCTTTGTTTTGTATTGCTCAAATGGAGAAGAGATATTGCACATGTAAATGCTTCAATATGCTTGACAATGAAGTACAAGAATGCTACTGGTGGCTCACTGATGATAGTATTTGCTCTGTGAGAGATAGCAATCTAGGAAGCTGGTGAGCTTTCTTAAGACACTGCAAACTAATAATCCTTTCAACTATGTCTAAACAGGCTCTTCAGCCATACCATGGGTTGCTATGTCAGTCATAAAGCAAAGGTACTTCCTGTTAGTTTTAGTTCAGTCTAGGGATATATATGGTAACTGCAAGCTTCTTTTAACAAACCAAACTCAAATACACTTGTCCTTGCATGCTATCTGTTTGCTCCTTGTTTCTGTGGAATATAAGCTACAAAGAAACTTCAAGACAGTAGAGGGTGCCCAAGAGAAAATAAGACAGAGGGAAAAAGTTTCTGAAGACATGCTAAGCTCATTGAGAGGAAATATGGCATACATATTAAGAGTACATAATCTAGATCTTGCAAATAGTTTTATTAAGAAAAGTTAACATCTATCTTTTCTTCCTTTGACCATCCATTAAAATCCATGTAACACTGGTACTGATTTGTGGGTTTATAATGTTGTAAAAGCAGCTGTTGTTCTGAACTTTATAAAAATCACCATCCAAATATGGATATGAACGTTCTTGTTTCACTGTTGGCTCTACTTTTGGATACCAAAATTATAGAAGACCAGAATTCTCCAAAACAAAGAATGCGTCCACCTCTGAAAAGATGGCTACACCTGAAAATGACATGACTATTGAGTAAGTGAGTATATTATGCCACTGAATCAGTTAATGGAAGTCATCAGGACACCTATTTTGGTGATGATAACTGATGAGAAAATTCCCATTCTGAATGTTGGACAAGGAAAAAAAATCTGCCTCATTTGCCCCACTGAAATGATTAGTGCTTTTAGACTGTAAAATTTACTTTCAATGCTCTTACAAATATTAATACACTTGAAATGTCCTAGAAATATTATGGGGGAAAAAATTCCACAGGGATCAGTTTATTAGTTATTTCCTGAATCCACAGTTATAATTATGTTGACTGATTCTTTATTAAACAAAAGTCAATGCGCTTAAATTCAGCCAAATTAAGTTCATTGAAGTGTTTATCTGCTTATACCTGTAATTCTCTTAAGCAAGTTTAACACAATTACAGAAGGATAGCCAGTTAAGCCATAGCAGAGTAGAAAATACTGGTGCAAGATGCATTAGAAGATTATCTATGGGAAATGTATTGTGTGCTATTCATTTAATTTTTCAGACTATTGAAAATGCTTTCCCTTAAATCTGACACATCAAAAGCTCAACATCTTTTGTTAAATATTTTGCAATCTGTAAGGAATCTTTACAGGAGGGTATACAAAAACACTAATACTCCTAACACATGCAGGTAGCAAGAACTGTGAGGTAAGGAAAACATTAAAGACCCTTGACCTTTAGTTTTCATGAGAAAAGAAGCCCGCAGCCTAGCTTAGCCATGTGGGGGCAAATGAGGCAGACTTCACTTTTTGTTTTTATTGCAGAGAAGGGGTTTATAGTAACATTTGTGTTAAGCTTTTTTGAAGAAATTTGAGTAGAAAATGTAAAAAACATGTAACAAAAGTTTCTGGTGGAATGTGAGAAAAGGCGAAATTTCACAGAAAATATGAGGAGAAAATTATAAATGGTAAAAGACTGAAATGAGCTCAGAATTGTATTTTTCCTTTATGCAACCTAGTGTTCTCCCCCCAAAAATTTAAAAGATTGACTCTAAGGTCACAGCAAATGTGACTGATCTGATGTTGGTTGTGTCAGCTGCTCGATAGTACATATGGACATAGATCCAACAGTTCAGAAAAACTAAACAGAAATACACATTACCTGTCACAGGAGAATTCTTTGTTTTTAAGTCAAAGGTAAATATTGTTTTAAGTGAAAGCACACACAAGACAAACATAAGGATTATGAACTTTCATATGAGGAATATTGCTGGCACTGTGTAACTGTCAAGAAAAGAATGACTTACACAGAGAGACAAGACAGCTTGATTTGGTCATATTAACTTCTTAGTGTATTGTATTCATCAGTCTTGGGTATTATCTCTAAAAAAGTGTTTGAGGTTGCCGATGATTTAGATTTTATGACATCTAAATGTCATTTCTGAAAGAATCAGATATTGTACAAGATATGACAGTGCCCAGTGAACAAGTTGGGAGCAAAACATTTTTGTCTTTCCCTTAGGTGTGGGTTGAACTCTAACTTTGGATATACATTAATTTATGTAGACTTAATAGCTGTTTTTTTTTTTTTTTTTTTTTTTTTTTTAATACTCTGAGGTCCTTAAAATGCTGTTCAAAAGCCATGTCCATTTTTTTTTGGACATAGTTGCCTTTTTTTGTACCGTAGATTCAATTTTTGAATTACAGAAATTGTAGATCAAGCAGGATTATAGTGTGGCAGAAAGGATAGGAAAGAGAGGTTCTAAGAAGTGGCTTCTTATAGGCAGATGATAAATTACAATCTCTTTTTTTTCCAAACTAAGTACTTGTTTGTGTTATAAAATGTATAAAGGATGGTTAAATCATAATAAAAAGACATCGTTGTAATAATATTACAATGGTAATGTGGATATCAAGTGCTGTACATTCACTGAAAGCAAAATATTTGCTGAAAGCAATCTAGATTGAATCCTTTACATAGCACAAATATCTTCAACAACAAATTGATTCCTTTCATCTAGGTAACCTATTATCGTACGAGTCTTAGTTTAGAGAAAAAGTCTTGCTTGACGTAAACAAAACTTGGTGTGAGGGGAAAAAAAATAGCTTCTTTTAGTGATAAGAAGGAGGTGCATTTCAGGAACTTACCTATTGATACTGAAATGTTTCAGTGTAAATAGAAACTTATTTTATTGACTCCAGTTGCACTTTTTGATAGTAGACTGACTGCTGAAATCATGTTTTAATTCGACATATATCTGTATAGCTCTAAGGAAGCATGATAATTGACTCATGTAACTCCAGAGCAGAGCCTGAATGCTCCCCGAAGTGAATGCTTTCTTGTTTTTCTCTTTAAAAGGGCAGTGTGTCATTGTTACCTGGGTTTTAGTTACAGTGATGTTATTTATTTTCTTCCCCTCTTGTGACAGTCCCTCCCTCCCTTCCTCCCTCCCTCCCTCCCTCCCTCCCTTCCTTCCTTCCTTCCTTCCTTCCTTCCTTCCTCTATGATTACCTGAGGTGGTCTCTTTTCCTCTTTGTTGTTTTAAAAGTCTTAATTCAACATTAAAGAAATGTAATCATTGTAAAATGTCACCTTTAAGACTGTTTAAAGTAGTCTTTCTGATACATACTACAGTCTTTCTGACAGAGACTGATTAATAGGCATGTTGTAGTCTAGCATCATGCTTTTTGATTCTTGTCATTAAAAAACACTACAATAATCAAGCACATTATTTAAAGACTCTTCAACTTCATAGTTTAAAATATGAAAAGCTTAGACTAACTGGCTCTACCTGGGTGGAACAGGGTTTGCGGTTCTGTTTAGAATTAAGGAATACTGCTAATTTTTTGAGAACTTGATTTATAATATGTAAATATTATAGGTGCTGAATATTGGTTGCATTAAACTAAGGTCATTGAAGGTACATTGAACTGCCATTAAAAAACAAAAACAAAACAAAAAAAACCCTGAGGTCAGTGTCATTGAATAGTAATGGGATTTTGATTTAACTGTAAGATAACGGTCTAGAATTTCTGATATCCTATAAGCACTGTCAGCTTACTGTTCTCTGCTTACACCTACTGCATTTGGTGCTAAAGTCAGTGTATGTTTTGTGATGGGAATTCAGCACATAAAAGGCCACAGTTGTTATCAGTCCAGCAGGCTTGAAGCTAGCTCTGCTGAGAAACTAGTGCAAACAAATGCATCGATTCTCTCTGGTCAAGCTCTTGGCAAGAGTTCAGCTGCTTTCATTGAATAGAGTGGTTAAAAATATTTAATACAGAGTAAAGAATACTTGGTAGTTATTGATATTGAAGCTTTCCTCAGCTAAGTCACAATGTGAGAAATAATTAGGGTGATGTCTGTACCATAATTTTAGCAGTACTACATGTATCTTAGTTGTCCTGTACTTGAGTGTCTCACATACAGCCCCTAACCTGAGGGGCTTTTTTTTTTTTTTTTTTTTTTTTTTAAGATAACTAAATAAAACTAGAAATCTGTTCACTGAAGTTTTGGAATCAAATACTTTTCCTTCTGTATTCTCTGCTTACACATATGCTGTAGGAGGAGGATTCTCTTGGCAAGTGGAAGAAAAAAGAACTGAATTTATAGTAGACTCTCAGTGCCTGATCCCAGGAGGTATGCATCAGATGAGTAGCTACTTGTAAAGTCTTGTCAGAGAGTGAAAATGCAGGCGCCCAGCTTCTCCACACTCCGAGTCTAATTTTGTGATTTTGTCAGAGCCCAACTTCAGTTCTTGGAAAAGTGACACTGCTATTGTAATACAACAATATATAGTGCTGTTCAATTCAGTCTTTAGTTCAGTATTTTGTGTGATCAGATTTAAAGCTGCAAGAGCTTGAAGAAAAGCTATCTGGAAAACACTGTCTCACTGAGGATTTTTTCCAATGCTTTTGTACCTACAGAAAGTTAAATTAGGGTTGAAGGAGAATTTAAAGTTAAGATTTAATGACGGTAGGGTGAAATAATAAAAATGCTTGGTTGAGGAAATTATTGAGGACATTAGTGAAGGACAGCAATGTCAAATTAAAAAAAAATGTATTGTAGAAAATATAATGAGAAGACATACTGGGAGAGTCCCACCTACTCATTCTTAGCTGAAAAGTAATGTGTTATAATTATATATGTCAAGTATGTATGATTATGGTCATTTGCTGCTTGAAAATACTGGCAGAAATATCTGTGTAGTGTGATCTGATAATACACAATCATAATAACAGAATTAGAGGTTATTCTGCTAGTAAGTCAAAAATTGTTCTATAGAAATTGTTCTATAAAAATAGAAAGGCTTTAAAAATTCTACCTGACACATAGTGATAATAACTAGTATTGTACCTTACTAGTAATTAATAACCCAAAATCTGAAAATTTGGTTGAATCCTGGCACCGCTGATGTCAATGCTAAAACTTGCTGCACTTTGGGGAGAATAATTTTATTGGAAGAATAATGCTTTTAATCAATTTCTGGCAGATATATGGTGTCTATACCAGTGTCTTTGCATATTTTTTCTTTCTTCTCTTGAATTAATATATCACACTAGAACATATTGTCTATGCCAAAAGATAATGTATACCAGTGTGCATAGTGATACAAAAGGAATTAGCATATTCTCATGAAAGATAATAATTTACTGTTAGGATATCAGTCTTAGTATAGAGACATGTCGGTGAGGAGTGACTGGAACTCACATTGCACTAGATAGACAGATGTTATGAATAACTGTTTGCGTGCTGAGGGTAGACATTGCTGTGTCTCAGCTGGACCTGCAGTTTTCAGAAGCAGGTCTCAAAAGCTTATTTTTCTTTCTATCGCATCTTGATCAGTTTGACCTAAACTAAAGATATCTGAGAGCATACTAAAGAAAATGAAGATAATTAGTCAATATAGTCTTTCAGCAGTTCTTTTCCCAAGTCATATCTTAAGTTATGAAACAAATATAACTATGTCCATATTTGTAAAGTGGATTAAAAACCATCTGCACTCACACCTGAGCCCAAGTTGCAAATTCTTCTTCAGCCTCATGTAACTTGGTAATAAATTAGTTTATGTGGTGTTAGGTGACTACAGAGTGATCTCTGGCAGTATTTAACTGCAGTTGGTGTGCTTCCTCTAGTCAAGAAAGCACTGTCAAAATGTAATATCCGTATGAATGTTTATTTTCTTTCACTGCAGGATACTTCTTGGGTTTCTCTTTATTCCTTCCTTGTGAAATGGAAGAAACTATCACAAGACAATCTCTAGTAGAGTCTCTGCTGAATCCGACCATCAGGAGGACAGTATGATTTCTGACTTTTTCCAGGGCTCTCTCTTGGAGAATTTTTTGCATTGGTAGAAAAGGGATTATAAAATACTCTGAGGAAAGCTAGCTTTTGATTAACATAGTGTCACAGTGTTGCTTTTTAGTAATATTTGTGGGATAATAAGGAGGAACAGGCAGAGTGTCTGCAAGAAAATATAGCAAGAAAAGTGCTTTTAGCACACCTAAGACTGCTGAGAGCATGGAGAAAATGCAAAGCCAGTCCTCAGAAGTGATGGAAAATAAGATTTTATTCAGGCCTTCTAACTGTACAAAATGTATTGCAACCCAGAAAAGTTGTTTCACTGACAGTCATCCTAAAGGAGAAGACCCGTCTTGCAAAGGTATGGTAATTTAAAAAATCAGATAAGGTGAGAGTTATTTAGGAGAGGTGCTCCAGCCCTCTGATAATCTTCACAGCCCTCCTCTGGACCCGCTCTAACAGATCAACATCCTGCTTGTGCTGGGGGTCCCAAACCTGGATGCAGTACTCCAGGTGGGGTCTCAAAAGGACAGAGCAGAGACGATCACCTCCCTCCCCTGCTGGCCACTCCTCTGTTGATGCAGACCAGGATGCAGTTGGCCTTCTGGGCTGCAAGCACACACCGCTGGCTCATGTCGAGCCTTTCATACACCAGAACCCCCAAGTTCTTCTCCGCAGGGCTGCTCTCAGTGAATTCTTCTCCCAGTCTGCACTCATGTCTGGGACTGCCCTGACCCAGGTGCAGCACCATGCACTTGGACTTGTCGAACCTCATTAGGTTCACATGGGTCCCAGATCAGATCAGTAGATAAGACTAAATAAGTGTGGTTAAAATATGAGATGCTTTTTTTTTTTTTTTTTTTTTTTTATGGTAGGGGATAAAACCACTAAGTTTAACTGGCTTTGGAAATAGAACCTGAGCTTTGCCTTGTAAATTACATTATCATAATACCAAAGCTAAGAAAAAGAAAAAAAAACAGACATTTGAGGTATGATTACTTAAGCATTTTGCCAGAAGAAAAATAGAAATACTATAAAACTGAAAATGCAAATTTTGCAGAAATAGAACATCTGGTGCCAATTGCTTATAATTATTTTGCAAATCATGTTTTTCCCAATGGCATTATATTGTTTTAATTGATTTACCAATATTTGACAAAAATTAAGCACACAGTACATGTAAATCATTAAAATAACTCTAATAACAGTAAACACACTTGAGTATTCACAGTTAGGTAGTGATATTATTTGGCAGAACAGCCATCACAGAAATGTTTTACTGAAATGTATGTAGACATTCCTAGGCTATTCTTACTGGGACAGATATATAGGGGAGCTGCTTGTGTTTGTATTTATTGTGCCAGTCACAAAGGAAAAGGTAGAAGAGTTAAAATGTGAATGTCCAGTTAGGAAGTAAAAGACCAAGATGTATCATAATATTCCCTGAAATCTTTTCAGGGCCAGACAGAAAGATAGAGATGCAGCATTTGAAGATGTAGCTGAGGAAATTAATATGCTCAGTGGAAAATGAATCAGCATCATTAGGAAATGGAGAACCTCTGGAAATAAAGGAGGAGGCACAGGAAGAATAAACTTTGTCTGAATCAAAATGAAATTGAATTGCTGGCATTAAAGATAATATAGACAAAAGAATGAGGAAAAGCTGACATACGTGTAAGAGCACATTGCTCAGGCTGATACATCCTTTGAATGAAGTAAATATATATGTATATATACATACATACACTAAAGCAAGTAAATCTAAGAAAAGCTATTGGAAAACTTGGATTTAAATGAGCTTATGGAAACATTATAATTACTAGAAACTTGATAGAAGGAAGATAATGGAAGATTGCAATATCAGGACATAAAATATATGGGAAACTGATTAGACGGTCAGTTGAAGTTGAAGGCAAATGGAAATGAACGGAAAAATCAGGTATGTAAGCATGTTAGTGGGTAACAGATTCTGACATTTCAGGAAAAACTATTGGACTGTAATGCAGCTGTGAGGCAGGAAAGCAATAGTGACTGCACTGTGTGCAGGGAACTCAGCATGTGAAAGAACCTCAGTAAGAAGAAGGTTCAATTAGGTAAAACAGGAAATGCCATAGGAGGTGCAGCACAAAGATTAATCTTTCAGATTTCCTAAATAACTAGCAGTTGATCATTGTGCAAGAAGTACTGCAAAATGAGCCACTCTGTACAATGATTGTAACATATTCAGATTTATTCTCTTTTAAAAACAAAGCAACGAAGAAAAAAAATCAGTACTTCTAGTTCTCGTACTAATTTTAGAAAAAGGAGCTACATACAAATGAGAAGCCCTGATAAAAAGAGAGTTAAGAGGGACAGGCAATAGTCAGAGGGTTTGCAAGTGGTGGGTATAATATTTAAAATACAATATTGATAAACTTAGTGTTATTGCATTAGAATGTACCAAAAACGACTTCAGGAAGTAAAGAACAAAACAAAGCAAACAAAAGCCCCATAAAGCAAGCATGACTTCATGGGTCTAAGGAAATCTGTAGAACTAAGAACAGTTCCTTAAGGGAAACCGAGTATTATATAAAGTATAATACAGAAAATATAACCAGCGAATTACAGAGCACCAGAGCAAAAAAGAAACAGCATTCAAAGAGGTTACAGAATTATGATCAACACTTTCTCAAAATATAAGTAGGGCAAAAATTAAAAGAGAGCTGAAAGGCCACTGTAGATGATCAGTCTTAGAGGTGACCAAGATATATAACATGACACAACAGAAAATTACATTTTTGCATGTGTTTAATAATGAAATACTCAAAGGCATATTTCCATGCTGAAACCTTGTTTTTTAAGCTAAATTTTATGAATGATGTCTCAAATTTAGGTATCAGTAGAAAAAGTTAACTGGAAAGACCAGAAGACATTAACTTGAATTCTAAAGCACTTCATCTTTGAAAAATCTGAAGTATGCAGTGTTTTCTTTTAGACTGTTTATTTGTCATGTATAAAATAAAAAATAGCAAATGTATCCCCCCCCCCCTTTTTTTTTTTTTAAGGCATTTTGGAATTACTTGTACATGTTAATTTTAATTGTGTGCAGTTATGAAACGTAAAATTAATTGTGTGTTTTAAGATGTATTGATGTATCAGCATGGTTTAGTAAAGGCAAGTCATGACTAGCAAAGAGTGAAATAATAGGTGAACTGCTGAACATATCTGTCTCCTACCGTACATTTCGATTTTTCATAGCCATTCTACCAAGAACTTTTTTTAAAGAATGTAAGCTTAAGAAGCTTGTTCTTGCTAATCACTTCCTGAAGTCATCCAGAAGAATTCAATGAGAAGATTCAGTGAGTCCATGAACACGATCCAGCAACTTCTAGTTGATTCCAATCTGTTAAATCACCTGAGTCTTATCTTTACAAGACTAAAGAACTATAAGACATCTCGTAACTATATCAGATTCATGCTGTTGGCTGAATGTTTTTTCACAAGATCATGGTATTAGTATTTATAAAGAAACAGTATGTTTCAAGAAAATTGAGAAACATTAAGAAATTATGTGAACTGCAAAGCTGTATATCTCTCTTTCGCTCTAGAATATGTAGTGGAATCTTCAGGCACTTTCAGAGATGAATAAATGTATTAAATGAATACACTGGGTGGCAACATTTTGTTTGTAATATAAAAACTAAATTGCTTTATGTGCAGCTGTCTTTAGGTTCTTTAAGTTAGATCTTATAAAACTTTATGGCTTTTTTTTTTCCAACATCTGTAACAGATAATTTTTTTTCTGTGTTCATGTATATTATCAGTTACATTATACTAAAGTCAGACTATAACCATTGGAATTTGTCTACTGCAAAGTAAAATTAATCAAATACTCAAAGAAAGATTTATGAACGACTTTTGTAGTAGATTTGGTCAGAGTAATGATTTTTACTGTTGAAATAATTAAATTGATACAGTCCCTATGGTAAATAGTTACATTGCAATAAAACAAAAGCATGTTTATGCCAATTATCTCCACTATGTGAGACGTGAGTATCGTCATACTGACATAATGCATGTTCAGATGGAAACTCTTCCAGTTTGTCCTTATGTAGTTAAAAGTAAATACGGACAAGATCAAGGGAAAAAAAAAATCTCTCAAATAAGCCTTCTTTGTGAGACTTTTTGGGAAGTACGCCACACAAGAATTCATAGATGAAATAAATGTTCATGCCCTTGGAAGAAAATATTTTCTTGGACATAATGATTAGGGAGCAATGAGTTTAGATTTCTGGCCACCAAGAACAATTTCACACATCTGTGCTGCTGAATGTTGCCCACAGCTTGTACATTCTCCTTCATTGAATGTTCAGTCTGAACTGAGTGTATATACACAAATCACTGCTGATTAAAGGTCAAGTTTTGTATGGCCTAGATTAAATACCGGTAATTTTTTTTACTTTACAATCTTACTTATACTTTCAGTGTTGCACTTCTCTTTGCTATTCTCATTAGTGTTGACGGTAATCCTGATATTTTTGCAGTAGTACTTAATTTTGCAGTGAACATTATTTTGCAAGATACATAAAGTTTCAGTGAATCCATTCTTAAGCCATTGAAAATCTCTCCCTACCACATAGCACCAAACAAAATAGATTTTGTGAAAATTTAAAAATAAGATGCAATTAATACACTGCTGGTGTAACTGGTGCTTAGCTCTGCTAAAGCTATTGCTATGAGTCAATATCAGTTTTGTAGAAAAGAACATTTTGTTTCTTGAAATGGCAAGACCTGCTTTTGTTGCACCTAATTTTCCATTTTAAAGCCCACCCTGACACAAGAAAATGCTTGTACAAGGCCAAACTTCTATAGGCCTTGGGCACAGACTCTGTGTGAAAAATTACAAAAATATAACCACTCTCCAGGTTCTGATCTTCGTGCAGGGGCTATTTCTGTTCTGATTTGTAGAATGCCTCCTACAATGGGGGTATGGTCTCTAGGCAATACACTCTCTCATATAATAATGATACTGAAACAAAGAAGTTTATTTTCATCTGTTTACAGTAAAACTTCAATACAACATCTGTTTTGTGCCAAACATGTTCAAGAAATTTTTCTGTGTTGATGTGTATCAATCAAGGACAAGCAAAAATAGAAACAAATAGGTTTTGGTTTTAGGAATGGCTCAGACTTCCTTCCATCAATTTCCCTGAATACTGTGATGACAAAATGCCATCTCTGCAAATTCAACAGTAATAGAACCAAAAATCAATGGATTTTTTGCTTGTTTGCAAATTTTCCTTAGTGCCATACAATTACCAATGTCTACTACAAACAGAAGGTGAACAGAAAGAGGAATAATGGCACAGTGAAAACCAAAGTCTTTCACTTTGTACAATATTTTGGTATGATATATATATCCAAAATATTTGGCGCTAATACCCTGCTAAGTCTTAAATTTCTGTCCTTTTAAGTATCTTGGTGAAAATTGGCATATATCTATTATTTACAAGTATGTGAACTCACCAAATGGTGGTGTTCTGCCTGCTGCGCTAAAATGTCCATAACCTATTTGGGTGGGTGGCATTTTTTACAGAGACTTGAACTTATATCACCATAAAACTTCCTTTTCAAGGCCCAAGATAGTGTTCCAGGTGGTGGCATGCGGCATAGGATATGTTTCCAGCCATCCAGTGGTTGCTTCCAAAATTGTAAGCACATGGCATTTGCCTTGGTGGGTTTGTGTTAGTGAAATACAATCAAGCTTCCAGGCCACCCCATATTGATACTTCAGTCATCACCCTCCATACCATATATATATAAAGTTCCAGACTCTGCTAGTAACACATGGTTTGGAAAATGGTAGTAGCACATTTTAAAAGGAATACACATGCTGTCTTGTATAAAATTCTCTTACATATTACAGATTTAACTTCGGTACTTCACAGGAAACGTTATCTTGAAAAGGACAAAAATTGTTGATGAGGAATCAAATTGTTCAAAGACTGCTTATGGAAAGGCCTCTAATGAAAAAAAAAAAAAAAAGGAAAACCAACCACCAAACAAACAAGCCAAAACCAAACAAAACACAACAAACCACACCATTATATACAGTTTGTAGTTTTTTTTAATTTTTTTTTTATTTTTGACGCAGATCTTTGAACACTTTCAA
This sequence comes from Cygnus atratus, assembly GCF_013377495.2. NCBI lineage: Eukaryota > Metazoa > Chordata > Aves > Anseriformes > Anatidae > Cygnus > Cygnus atratus. The sequence continues at coordinate 17,100,642 of NC_066374.1, forward strand.
GATAAGAAGAAAGGCTTAAGACTGTTTTTGTAACTTTGACATAACTTGCTTTATAGCTGATTCCAAAGGTATAGCTAGCAAAGGCGATCAGCTGTGGTATGCACTAGTAACCTCAATTTTGAGGACTTGGGACCTAACCAAGGTTCTTGTTGTCTTCACTGTATGTATTAGCTATACATACAGCCATCTTCTTTAATATATAGATATAGTTTAATATACTTTATTGTTGGCACTGGCATATTTGTTTACGTATTGTAAGAAATTTCCTCTTGAATTCGGTTCACTTTTGCAGTTTGGGGTCTAACTCTACAGTACTTAATACAAATTGATATACAGCATCAGGGGAGTTGAGATCCGAGAGCTAAATGCATAGATGCCAGCCTAATTGCCACCTTTTAAAGCTATAAACATTGAAATTCTGCTTCTGAAAATAAGATTTTAGCTGGAGGACAGGCTCTGCCCCACACTTTACATAACTACAATACTCACCATTAATACTGTTTGTATTTCCTTAAAATTTTCACTGACTCCCCTGATGTCAGTATATTTTCATGAATTGTAAATCAGTGCCAAATTTAGTTTCTACCCGAAGCATTAAACCAACAAAAGCAAAGCAATTCTGAATTCGCTAAATCTTAATGTTGTTTTAAAATAGTTTTTAATGGGGTTAATTTCTTTAGGTTTTTCTTTCTCTGAGGGTACTATAACTTGATTGATATGGTTTCCTTTCATTTTGACATTGTAACATGGTCTCATTAGGCCTGCAATGAAATTGAATTGCCGTCATAATATCACATCATAAAGGCATATTAACGAGATCTCTATAGACTTCTATTGGAATCATTTTTCCATCATAACCTTAATGTCATTGAAGTAGACTCTTCCTGAGTGTAGAAAGAAAGCATAGGAAGAAACAAACTGGCTCTGGGACTCTCATTTTTAAGACCTAGGTTTGTCTTGCATTTTTCACCAGTTATAGCAAACTAACTGGTTTAAATTATACAAATAAATAGTGTGTGGTATCACAGTTATAACTCCAGTTGATTGTATTGCTTATTGTTTTCATGATTTGTACGTTTATGCCTCAAAATGCCTCTAGTTAGTTACGCTTTACTATTTTGTAGTATGCTTTTCATAACACCTATTCTTTCTTCTTTTTGCAAGTAAGATCAATTTTATCCATTTATACAATGGCAAGATTTCACTGACATCTTTTGGTGACATGCAGAAGTTGTCAAACTTCCAGCTATCTTTTGTTGCTTCCTTGGCTGTGAGTGTTTCAGCTATTTGTGGTTCTGTGGTTTATTAGCTAGTTTACGAGAAATTTGTATCTTCTCTAATGTACTACCTAAGTCTGATTCGTTGATGTATTTTACACAGCTGAGCATTTTATACTGCAGAACTACACTTGGTTTTGCCAGCTGATTACAGGGTAGAATTTAAAATTCAGAACCATCTTTTTTAAAGAAAAAAAAAAAAGGTTTTTGAGACTATTTCTAAATTAGTCTAAATTGAGACTACTTTTGAGACTATTGCTAAATTTTATTTTCTGGACTGGGCTACTCTGTTCTCATTACCTTTACTTGTTTTAAAAGTAGCTTAGGAAGGTTAGTCAAAGAATAGAACTTAAACAGTAGGCAGTACATGAAGTTAGACATACATAGCACATGTAATAATAACCGTAACATATTACAATGCAAATGAAAAGATATGCTTCAGTAAAGAACAGATAGTTTATAAGAAAATCTAAGTGGTTAGGTTAACTTCATAAAACTGTGGTATTTCCTCTATCTTATTCTGTCCTTTTCCAACCTCTTTAATAGATGAAAGTTTTACAGAAGGTCAACTGCAGCATCAAAATATATGATCTAGATATATTTTCCAGTCATCTGAGAGACAGGAAAGAGGAGGTGGAAGGGAAAGGTTCTGCCTAAAATAAAACAGGGAGTTCACTGAAAGATGGAATCTAATCTGATTCAATCCATTCATCCTAAAATTTTCCTTCACACAGATAGGAAGGTAGGAATAAAAGATTACTATGAGTAGTAAGTCAGTCTTGCATTTAGTGAAAGCTGCCTTTCTCCAAAAGAGTGAGCAAGGATCACTTAAGAATCACATAGTTCTTATGTTCAGTGGGCACAGAGAAGTCTAATTCCCCAAAGTACATGTGGTAAGCTTGAACTTCTGTGCAAAAGCTGTGAAGATGTAAGCTATATGTTTGGTATTCCTTACACCTTCCTCCTTGTAGGTGATAGGCCTAAACCTCCTACAATGATGTAAACTCTGTGACAAATTTTATATTCTTCTAATTCAAACTTATTGTGTTACTTTACTTGGCATAGTATTTTTCTAGTTAATAAGTTTTGCTATTGCCCAGTCACTGAACAGTTGCAGTTTGCACCTCAGATAAATTACAAATGCTTTGTAAAAGTGCATGCTACAAAACACAGCTTTGCAAATTGAAATATCTGAAGACATTTGCATGATTAACTCTTCGACTATCCTGGGATGATTAGATCAGCCAAAGTCACATGTTTAAAGCATTCAGCCAAATTTAATCAGCATGAAAAGGCTTCATTTATTTCCAAGTGTTTAGTGTGATTATTGGTTTAAATCATAAACAAAAGTTTAAAAAAAAAAAAAAAAGATGTGGATGGTGCATCACTTATTCCTTCATGTAATGAACCATACTTGTTGGCGTATTCTAATGCAGAAGGAGAAGTAGGTGCAGATTTTTTCATATTGGCAACTGTGTATTATGTTAAGTAAAGTAAGTAACAAAAGCAACACCTTCCACTTTAGGACAGCCTCCACTCCCCTTCCAGCCTGTATGATCACAGCTAGAATTTTCACAGCTCCTGAATCACTGAGGTACATTTTCAGTACAGAGCTATAGAATACTGAGAAATGGTGTGACAAGCAATTCTCTCTCACACACACACTTTCTTTTTCCCTTGGGTATTCTTTCCAATTCTTTTAAATTAGAAAGAAAATTAATTCAGGTGATACTAAAAACTGTTTATAAGGAGCATTGAAAACCAGGAAGATGTCTAATTATAATGTTTTTGTTGCCTTTTGAAATACAGCACAGAAGTAGTCTGTGTTTTTACAGAGGGCATCCTTTATGAAGATGTTATTAATCTAAGGAACAATAGCATCATTTATTAACTTTGGCTGTGTGATTATACTGGGTTTTGTGTTTTGAAAGTATCTCTACAGCATTAAATGACTGATGCACACAGCACCCCTATGAGTTAGGTAAACATTATTAAAACTGCTGAAATGTGTATCCACAAATAATTGTTTGATAAAACTTGCCTGGTATTATAATGAACCCAGTTCAGATAACCAGGAAGATGATTCTCATGTTTACATTGCAGAACCAGGAGTGCCGAAGGTGGGGAGTTTGCCTAGTGTCAAAGAGAGCTAGTGTGAGAAAACAGCTACAAATCACACTTGTTTTTGCTGCAGTGTACCATTAGACATACTACTCTTCCTTCTACTAGGACACCATAGGAAAATCACAACAGGCCTTTTGTAAAGCCCAGTGTGGTGGCTGGATTTTTCCTGTGCTTTTTTAGTAAATAGATCTTGTTTTTTTTCTTACTAAAAACTTTTGTTTTGCCTTTTTTTTTTCTTGTTTGTTTGTTTCAGAATACCAATACGAAATAATTTCTTCAACCTCAATTTCCAAATCATTATTTGTACAGAAGGTGTCAGTAGTGTTTTTCCTGGTGCAGTTCTCCCTTGAGCTGCTGGTGGTCCACACAGGTGCAGGAAGAAGTTGAGCCCACGCTGTTCTGCAGCAGCTAGAGTGATTAGGGGCACCTGGTTTGTGTACTGTTGCTTATATTAAAGAACATACCTTTACATCCTGCTGACTTCTTCATTTCTGTGTGTTCAGTTTCACAAGCACAAGGTAAGTGGTTGGGCTTGTATTTAATCTCTTGCATGAAGTGACCTTAAGTTAATTCTCCCGGGCAGTCCAGACTGAATATGGTGTTCATGAAGTGTTAACAAGCTGGGTTGTGGAAGGATGGATGCTGCTGCAGCCAAGGCACTCTTGACTTTAAGTGTGGCAGCATCTACAATCTGGTAAATCAAGTGCAAAAGATATCCTCCGCTAATGGCTCTCTAGAGTATTTCAGAGTAATACTTAAATTACCACAGTGCTGGTGAAACAGAGTATAAACAGGATTCTTACATGATCTGTATAGCGCTCTTGTATGTAAATATTTGAGGTATTTTGGACACCACAGTGTAAATTTAAAAGGCACTTTATTATTATTATTATTATTATTATTTTAAAGTGGCTATTGCACATACTTCTTTCAACTCATTTGGAAAAATAAACTGATAAGTTTGCAGTTTATTCCCAAGACTGATACTGTCATGGGTCTCCAGTAGGACAAAGCTTCAAAGTGACATTTGTAACTTGGAGAAGTAGCATCAAAAAGAATAGGATGAAGCTTAGCAGGGAGAGGTACAAAATGCTGCACTATGGGCATAACAGCCATTGACTCGAGTGACTTTTACTGGATTTAATTTGTTGACAATTAACACCATGTTCTGGACAGTAATTTGGATGTTAGCTTAAAAAAACCCACACCTTTCTTCCAGGCTCAATGCCAACAACTACGCTGTGCCTTAAGAAACCCATGCTGTTTACTGCCCCCCTCAGGGAGGAAGGGAGCACCTGCGCCCGGCGCCGCCATGTTAGGCTCTTCCCGGGGGCGGTGCCACCATGTCGTGCTCCTCCTTGCTGCTGCACGGCTGCCTTTGGGAGGTGGCTGCACATGCTGTGGCCTTTGGAGTGCCCAGTGGCTATTGCTGCGCCCAGCAGCGGCCCGGAGCTGTTCTGCGGCCGTTTAGCTGCCACGAGGTGCACGGGCTCTGCTGCGACTGCTGGCCCTGCAAACCCCCCAGGTCGTGTTCGTGGCGTTACGTGCCAGGGAGGAAGCACAGGCTGGCTTAGGTGAGAAGTTAAGCGCTAATTACCAGTGTTGCATCATGGAGTGACAGCCTGCAGTGGTGTGCGAGTGTATGGCTGTGCATGGCGCAGAGCAAGCTTTTCTTAGTGTCATTGAAGTTTCTCCTGTAGTTTAAGGCATTGTGCAGCATGCCCCTTTGCTGGGGAGGATCCAGTGGAGAGGGATGAAACAGTGGTTTGAGAAGTCTGCACAGCTGAAAGGGTTTTAATTGCGCAGTTTGAATGAGAGGGAGGGAGAGCATGATGAGTCTCCAAATGTCTCCAAATTGCTTCAAAGAGAAAGGGAATAATTTGTTTTCCATTGCTTCTGGGGACAGGATAAAGAATCATGGAATTAAACTGCAGCAAGGAAGATTTAGGCTAGACATTGAGGGAAAAATTCCAGTTGTAAAAATAGTTATGTCCTAGAACATATTGCTTGGGGACATCCCAGAGTCTGTCACTGCACTACTTAGGAGCAGACTAACAAGCATTTTCCAGGGATAATTTAAGCAGAGTGGGTCCTGCTTTGGCTTACGAAGATGAATTAGCTCACTTCTCCAGGTCCACCTTTCTTTCTGTGTTACAAGTTGATTCAAATCATGAAGTAGATAGGATTTTGCTTTTGAACTAGCTGCTTTAGGACAATAGTCAAGTGCTATCTCTCTGCTGTCCACTGCAAGGATGAAGACGGAAGAGGGACAGGTTAATCTTGCTTTATTTCCAGCAGCTGCTCTTTGTTGTAGAGAGGCTTTTCCTTCCAAAAGAAAAAAAAAAAAAAGATGTTTCTTTTGCTATCAAGTGTCTTGCTGCCAACCACAAATTACAGCACTTTATTTTCTTTGGATGCTTTTCCCTTTGCTTTGATTGCAATTGCAGTGTATTTGCTGAAGATGTCGAACTGTAGGGTTTGTTTTGCGTTCCAGTGTACAACAGAGTAGATGAAATCTTTATTAAGTTTTAACATTTCACAAACTCTGCTGAACTATCTATATGCCTAAAATTGTGCATGTACCTAGGTGCCTTGATAAACCAGTGCCATACTTGAAGGAGAATAACCTACCATGTTTACCATACTGAGTTCATTAGAATAAAGGGCTAATGCATTAAAAATGAAACTTTATGATCCATACTGGACTTACTTAATTTACAAAGTGTGTGTGTGTGTGTGTGTATATATATATATATATATATGTATGTGAAGGTTAATGCTATGATATGAGTTGGCCAGTGTCTTATTTTGATGCTTGCTTGTAGTAACAGTCGTGTAGTCTTACTTCTAAATACGTGCCAGTACGCATGTACAAAGACTTCCCCTTTAAAAAGAGCCGACCATACCAAGCTTTCAAAATATTGGTACTTCCACTGTCATTTCCTTATCGCCATTTATGACAATTTTATTGAAATAGTTCATTCTGACTGTATTTCAAGAGAGAAATAGCTTGTAGTTTTTGCTTATTAAGGAGGAGTTACTCTTAAGAAGGCATCGTGGCAGATTGAGTAACTTTAGAACAAGGTTGTTCCATTTGTACGCTTGGGTGGGGCACTGGGCCTTTTGCTCAGCGAAAGCAGTTAATGATGCCTTTTGCTCTTCCCTGACAGAGGCATGGTGCATCACTGTCACTGTCTCAATGGCGATGCTGTCTGTGATGTGAATTAGGCTTGGCTTTCTACCTTAATTATTCTGTCACCACACCTCTGGTGTTTCAACACAGTGAACGCTTAGGTACAAAAGTATGCCATCATTTTTCAAAATATCTTCAAATAGTAGAGTTAAAAGAACTAAAGGTATTATTGGAGAACAGAACTAGACTTAAATGCCTGTAAAAAGAAAAATTTCACCACTTTAAAATTGCCACTGTTAGTGGCTTTTGGGTTTTTCTGTGATTTCTAGGCTTCACTGATGACACAAGTAGATAATGTTTCTTAATGTAGTTCTCTCTTTTATTCTGTTTTATTATTTGGATATCTTCACAAAAACTTTGTTAGTATTCAGCTGAGTTCAACTGCCATTAGCTTCCATGCCAGTGAGTTTAATTGTCTGGACTCGATGTTTAGGAAACTGTACCACTTATTAAGATATTTATATTTTCTATATAATATTTTCTATAGTGGTATCACCTGTGTGTGGAATTGGAAAAAATTGTTATTTTCACAAAACTAATGTATGTTTTGTGCGTGGCTAGAGAAAGGGAAAAGAAAACGTTGGTTTGTGTTTTGTCTTGTTCTGTTGGTCATATTGTACTCCTTTTGTCCTTCTTTTTAAGTATTTTTACCTTGGAATAAATCTAGAACATTTATATTGTTTGGTGCAGGGTCTCCGACAAGATGGATGTGAGTGTGAAGGAGAGGCACAAAGTGAAACAAGGCATAGCTGGGCCTAAACAATTTGGCTAAGATTTGGTACTTGATGAGGCCTGCTTAATTCCCAAGCAGCAATCTGACCAAGTATTTTCTGCCCAGGTTTCCTGTGTGGAGATGATGGTTGAAGGGAAAAAGCATTTATTGCAAGTGAAAGGGGTAAAAATGGGAGTTCAGTACATTTCTAAGAGTGTAATTACTCTATCCTACTTACTTACTGCTGAGTGTTGTAACCATTGCAGTAGTAACATTGCAGTTGTAAGGTTACAACATATCTGCATTGTTTTAAATAAAGACTCTCAGGTGGTAGTATTTTAAAGAGGATCACAGGAACTTAGTAAGCATGAGCCAAACAGGCTAGGCTCATGAGGATGATTTTTTTTTTCTTCCTTTTTTTTTTTACATAACAACAATAGCAGCAGGAACTGGAGTTAAATTTTAAAAAGGGAATTCTTTTTTCTTTGAGTAGAACAGTCATCAAGAACAAATTGAGAGGAAATGTTTTTGAAGGGCAGCAAAAATAATTGTTTATGTTCCTGCACTTTCAACTTTGAAACTGACAGAAACGTAAGTGGAGCAGTGCGGAGTCTGAGTAGTCTGAGATACTTCCAGATGTATTTCAAGTTCTGTTAATCATAGCATCATTCACACTGTCCTTGGTTGTGTTCAAGAGCTGTGCAATATAGGTGAAAGGAATTTTAAGCCAGTTTTGCTTTGGAAATTTTGGCCAAATATGGTCCAAATGGTCTTAGCTGACACCTACTCTAGAGAATTTCCTATGTACATCCTGATCCTGTTGGCTCAGTATAGCAAATGCTTGGTAGGAAGGTATAAAATTTTTGAAGACATTGTCTTTTATCCATACCTGTGTGTCATCAGCTGGTTCTGTACTAGTCTGTACCCCTAGCTTGAGCCCCACGTTGTTTCTGCTGGAGCAAAGGACAGCCAGGGATGCTAGCTTTTGCGTTTATTACAGCTGTCCTTCAGATAGCTTAATACTTTGCATATTCATTTTATACTTTCTTTCCATTCAGTTATATCATGTGTCTCCATACAAGTAAATATGAAATATCAGTCTCTGTTCATTTTTCTTCTAGTAGCAGGTTGGTTTTTGGGTTCTTCTGAGATGATTTCCATATGAATCAGTGAAGTAGAATGATTTTCCGATTGTATTAAATATACTAGACAAGTAGGCAGTGATTGGTCTTTAGGGACCTTTCTGTCTGTCTATTGAAATGCTAGAATGTGCTGAGGATTATAGGCCAAAAACTACTGAGAGGGGTTGAACATGTTTCTCTAGGGTTCAGATACCTTTTCTGTGACTTCTTTTGCCTTCAAGTAAACTCAACACAAATTACTTTTTGGAATTCAGTAAAACTAATGTTCTTTATTCTCCTTTTGAACTCAGCTAACATTTAACCAAACCCATCTTGACAGTTTACCAGATCTCTCTGGATTTCCTGAAATCAGCATGACTCTCAGTCACTTGACAGGAATTGGCTTCATTTCGAAGTGTGAAATGGTTACAGGCAGCTAGAAGTACGTAATATATCCAGGAAGACAAGTTTTATTTTTAGGTCAATGACAAAGATAATTTTATATTATCTTGTGAGTTGTGCACCACACACAGCTCATGCTTAGTATGTTGAAAATAGAAGGCTATCAATGCCTAAATTTGGGTAAGTACTTTAAGGATTGCTCTATTCAAGGTACTAACTCATTGATTAAACATGTAGACCATTTACTGAGTACACTTGATAGTTAATCAATAATGCTGTACTCTATTCGCCGACATTATCAATATTTAACATTCAAAATAAAACCTACCAAATTTTCTGTCCTATATTACTTCTGTAACTTTTTATATATCAATGTTATATATTGGTATAACTATCTTATATAACAGTCTGTCCCAAACTACTTTATAGACTGTGATCAGTGAATCTAACAACTCTCTTAAGCAGTGGACATTAAGATTCATGTTTCAAAGAGTTCTGAAGTACTAATAAAATCTCAACATCATATAACTTGTGCTGGATTTTTTTTTTTTTTAATTTTAGTAACGTGATTTTGCTTTCTTGAAATTCTTCATGGCTACTGATGTAGATTCATTATTCTTTCTTGAAAGACTTCAGTCATCAGTTGTTTTATTTGTTGTTGTTCGTTTGTACTGCAGTATGCTCCAAATTGGAGGTGAATCTTTGTGTTTTTGAGAAATTCTTTTCAGTATCTATCTAAAGCATTTGCTTTGACTGACTTGCAAATAAAATAAAAAATAAAAGCACGCAATTCTGAAAATTTCATTCATACATTCATTAACAATATATGCAATACTACAAATAGAATTTAGCAGCAGCAGTCAGTCAGACTGTTACATGATTAAAAATATCCACAATGATGCACTTCGAACATTTGTTAAAGAACATGTGACCCAATACATTTGAACTTGTCTAAAATGTTGATCATTCCATAGTCTGATGTCCTAATATTATCACTCATTCTTGTACTAATTTTAAATTAGAAGCTGATGAAGTGTTTTGTTATGTTTTATGAGTAAGAATTCTGATGAAAAGAAATAGAAGAGAAGAAAAACTTGTGAAAATTTTCATTGGTTACATATTTGTGCAAATCAGATGAAACTTTTTGAGTTGGCCTCTTCTCTTTGCAAATCCAGAAACTAAACAGACTTGTTACGTGAATTCATATTGTATGTAGAAAACTGAGAAGTTGATTGGTTTTCAGCTTCACTAAGAAGAAATGATCCCTGACAGATTTTTCATGGCATTGTGACATTGTCAACAGAAGAGTTTTTTTTCTTCTTATCCAGGTCATTCCATTTCATTTGATAATAGATTAGTATTGTGCTTTGCAGCTAACGGTATGGTGTCATAGAGGGACACCATGCTGTCAAGAGTTCTGGCCTGAGCCCTGACCTTTAACCATACACAAAGGTATGATTTGTTGTAAGTCATGTTATCTAGTAGTGTGATAACTACTGTGGCTAGCAGTACTGCTTGTGTGACTGCAGAGATCTTAGTGTGACACACCTGAAGGATGCAGTCTGTGCTATAGTTCAGGCTGGAAGATCGTGGCTGACAGAAGTAATCTGTGCAGTCTAATTTGAAATTAGCTCTGGTGTGCCCCGGCATTGTTAGGATCTATCTTGAGTTGGCAGCAGAAGGGCAGAAATGCCCTTAGTTGAGGAACAGATTAGCAGATGGGAGAGAATGTTAGCTAAAATGGTGCTCAGAGCTTGAGCAATAGGTAGGCAGTTGAATCAAGTATTTCTGTCTCACATTACTATCACATTTATATATAATAGGCAAGCATGTTTCATGTAAATGTCATGAGAATCCATTTTATTTAATTGACTAGTCTCAGAGTATCTCAGGAAGGAAGGGTTATGGTATCGTAAGCTTTAATTATAAACCTCAATTATGATCCTTCTGGTTCAGCTTCTGCCATTTTTGTAAATGCTTCTTTTCTCTGCATAAAAGCAACAGTTCTCATTATGTCTTCCTTTTTTTTTTTTTTTGTAACAGTATTTTAATTAAAAGTTCAAGTGGAACTGGAGCTTAGGGAAGTTAACCAGAGTAGGAACTCGATGAATAACGTACACATGGTGAACTTCTTATCAATGAGTCTAGTCCTAAAATCAGAACTGGGAACATTCTCTAAATCTTTTTTATTTTTTTTGCAGTGATTTTTTTTATTTAGATGGAAAAAAAGCCAAAATACATATAATGACATTTTTAAATAATGAATTATTATTAATAATAATAATAAAGCTAAAGCTCGGTCCCATTACTGGCAATGACAGATGTTCTGTTGACTTCAGTGCAGTCAGTACTTGCCTCTCGTAGCTATGGACAATACAGGCAGAAAAGGGAGCTGAAATCATCTATTTTTGCATTTCACAGTCATTAGGATGCTTTATATCCCTTTTTAACACAGAGTTACTTAAAAGAGGATCATGTTAAATGCCAAGAACCTCCCCAGTATCTGCTAGGAAACAATTTCTGATCTCTGAATAAATGTTTAGTTGCAAATATTGCACTCATATCTGCAATCTTTATCACCCTTGTTTCCATCATAGGCAGGATTGTCTGTTTCTTTCCTACAGAGAAGGAGATAAACTGACAGCTTTATATATGATTTGTGCTAGATAAAAATTTGTTTGAATTCACAATGTGGTTATTATCATTTGGGATATTATGTGCCTGCATAAGTCATTGTATAAAGGATTAAAAGCCTAAAAATATTAATAATAAAACCTCCAGATCTAATAACTTTAGAGATCAGAATTAATTGAATTAGTCTTTGATCTTGGGTGTTAAGTTTTTAAAGAAAAGTTCAGTAGGCATTTGCTATTCTGTTCTCAAAGAACCAACCTACGTGTAGGATTGGAATGCATCTGTCCAATCATCTGTGTGGGGAAAAAACGGATGTTAAAAGCAAAGCTGAAGAGATTTTTTCCATCCTGCTTTGTGTCAAGGTTACCAAACCTGAAGTGGTTGCTGTTCAAATGCTTTAGCTTGACCAGTTTCACCAAAGTACTGGTAGGAAGTGGGTCAATTAGAAACATCTCTTTGTGTGGTATATCTGTAGAAAATGTATGGTAAATTTAAATAGATTTGATAAGAATACGGTTTAACAAAGATTTGAGTGAATAAACCAGGTAGACTTTTTTTTTAACATTTAAATTGAGGACTTTGTGCTGAAATAACTTTACTAGCTGATGAGGTAGTGGTAGTTAAAAATGGTGAAGCCTTTGTGTATGGCTCTTTGGACATAATTATATGGATTAAAGTAACACCTAAATTATTCAATATCCATACCTCAACCAGTTAATACTAGCAGATCTATGCCACATGACTATTGCTCTGTTGCAATAAGCTTCATGGCAGGTAGACGAGAAGTGTTTATTCAAGATTATTATTTCTATGTCAAAATTGTAAAGCTATTTCACTTCGTGTTACTCCATCATCATATTTGTGTCTAATGCAGATGGCCTCAATTTCCTTTCGTCAATTACACAGGTGTGTAAGTAAGGTATATGCTGCTGTTAGAATCCCAGTATGATAGAGAAGGCTCTGTCTCCTGCTACTTTCCTCACTGCATTGGAAGTGATAAACACACATCTCAACATCAGGCCTGGCTGCAAGTCATGCTTTTGCGTATAACTTCGCCTATATATTTGTTTTACCCTTTATTATTCAGAAAAGCTGTAAAACCTTGTTCATTGCTACGTGAATGTAATGAATTCCAAGCACGAATATTTCTGTCAGATAGTGATATTTTGTCTGAAGAGGTTTACAATTATGAGGAAAGCTTTAAAAAAAAAGAGAGACAAAGCAAAGCTACAGGAAACGAATATTTAGGACATGTTCTTGAATAGTTGCTGCTGTCTGAGATGTGCTAGGCTACCTGATGGTATCTTAGCAACTTTGACAACCTATTAAAACATCTTTAATTATATCTTGTACCATTTGCGTTTGCCTACAGCGCATCTCCAAGCATGTCTTTGCATGTGCCTGTATGTGATAGAGGAATTTAAATTTCTGTATTGCATTTGCTGTGATAATTAGTAAAGCACAGGGAGTATTTCAGAATGAATATTTTATTCCACTAATTCATCCTCTTAATATTCAAACTGACAAATTTATTTTTGTGTTGATACATTCTAAATTATGGATCAATTGCAAGCATTTCTGTGTGAAACTGATTCCTTGGTTGTCATTTTTTTGAGTTGTGACGGTTACTTACGTTTCTTCAGATGAACCATGTGGCAACATTTACTTCATCAAGTCTCTAATGCATACCTATTTATTAAGCGAAGAACTTCTCTACTAAGTATCTTACTAAGTATTTTGCTAAACATAGACAAATGAGATAGCACATCACACATGAGATGTGCTTCAGTACTTGGCTGAAATGAAGTTTCCAGCCAAGCTTCATTTCAGCTGCTACATTCTTGCATGAAGAAAGGACTTGATATTTGCTATTCAAAACTAAGGGATCTATTTTCTTCTTCCTCCTTCTTATTCCCCCGTTTTCTCTGTTTACTAAATATTGAGGTGCTCTCCAGCTTCATGTTGCTATACAAAAACTAGCTTCCTGAATGGAAAATGCAGACCCTTTGAGGGTAAGGGTAACAGAAATGAGTGCCATCTCATCAAGAGACATGGAGACACATGCAAAGGAGATCATGGTTGGTTAGGCTGACGTGTAGTCTTTCAGAGGTACCCTGTTTAACCTCACTGTAGTTCCTACTGTGTTATTGCCTTGGGCAATGTTGCACCACCCCACAAAAGTCCTCCTTTTGCACCCAGTTCCAAAAACATGCGTGGTGGGCAATGTGTTCTGGGGCGCTGTGCTCCTCTGCTGCTGTCCTCTGGGGGTGCGTAAAGTAGGCAGCTGCCAGCCTCCAGCTCTCAGTAGGAGTCACAGCACAGAGTGAGCCCCCCAGTCAGACAAGGGGGCTACCTAGTCTCCGTGGGTGATGTGATCGTTAAGACAGCCTACTCAGAGTGGGTTTTTGGGTGAGTAGACCTTTGCATGTCATACCCGAGTGTGATTTCTGAATGGAGAAATACCACCTTCATGCTTCTCTATTTCTCTGAAATATAACTAGATACCATTACACATGTACTTAATTAGCAATCTCAGTAAAGATTAGATAAAGAAAAAGAACAAGGGACTTGATTTATCATGACCTTAATAGGTAACGTTCTCTTTGGGTTCAGTGAGGTTTGCATCTTCCTGCTTACACAGAGTTTAAGACACCATGATTCATTGTGCCATTAAATGATTGTGACATGGGGGAATTAGAAAAAGGTACCGATGCTCAGGAGACATCTTTAGCTTTTATCATGCATGAATATCTTGGAAGTGACTGCTGCTGTATCCCCTTTTTTACTCTAAGATATTCCTTCGGGTTAAATATAGGGGTATGAATTTGTTCTGGGAACACCCAACACTAAAATGTAGTCTTTTGGTATCTTTCTGAGAGAGGAAGAAACAAAAGTCCTCTAAAATTGGCAGGGCTGACCTTAGTATGCCTTTGCTCATAGCTGATAGAGGTAAAGTACTTAGGTCTGACCGGGTCCTTTAACTGATTGGCAAATATAACGGAGTGCATTTAGTGGTATAGTCTGCAAAAATTGAGGTCAACCGTTGAAGTTATCCCTTCAAGATTAAATAGGAAGACATGTATTCTGACCCTGAAATAAAAATGTGGTTACTGCCAATCTAATCCGTGTTAAAATCATGAAAGAACTGGAAAACATGGTGTGCTCATGAAACTGTTCAGGGTGGCTGGTGTAACTCTTACATTCAGGAACAAGAAGCCCTGCAACAATAGAAATCTTGTGCTTATGTAGCTTCTTTACACTTTAATCATTCAAGAATAAGAAACTCCTATTGCAGTAGTGATAACGTCTATATACTTCAATATCTTCATCCCAATAAATTGACTGTATATGGTGGTCTGGCTTTGTATATGATCATATGGCCATACGCTAATAACAAGAAGAAAATAAACTTTTATCATTTAAGGTGCTTCAAGATATAAAAAGTTTGTGGAAATTGTTAGTGCAGAATTAAAAATGTAAACTAGTGAGACAAGAAGGTGTCTCATTAAGTTAGTTAAAAACCCTTAGGCTGAGAAGCAGTTCCCCAGAACCAGAGAATCTCGATTTTCTATGTGACAGGCTACCATCTCATTTATAATGATGATTTAATCATAAGACATCCTTTCTTTTAAAAGGAAAAAAAAAATCCAAGTTCTAATGAACAAGAGTTATATTGAACAATTCTGTCACTTCTTCTTTTAGCTGACAGATATTGCCGTTGGATTACAAAGTTTCATTTAAGAGAGAGTTTCATGATAAATGTTTCCAGTGTGAACTGGTGAATGGTAGTCAGCTGTGATTATCCTTCAGTTCATTACAGTCCTGCTTCTAACTTACACTTCTGAGATCCCATTTCTGAAACGTATTTGAACTCGATTAAGTTGTTCTTTTTTGATCTGAAAGGCCACGTCAAACTGGAACCTTGAAGAAATGTTTAACAAAAATGGGTTGCATGAAGTTTTAACTTCATAAGCAAGTATCAGTAGAAATTAAGGAAACATCAGTTCTATGTCATCCTCATTGTTTCAAGAAAATGAGGCTTAAGTCAGATTGCTATAAATACATTTTTTCTCGAAGTTAGGTTATTGGAAAAAAATTTTCGTCAATGAGGATGAAGAAGTGAAGGCAGTGGGCTATTTTATGGGGCTGAGATATTATAATTAACCATGTTAAAGGACGTATTTCTGAAATCCTGAAAATTAATACTGGAGTACTGCAATGAGCAAAATGGGTTGTATGGTGTTGATACAGAGAGTGTATCAAAGTAAATTAGTTAGATAAGACGTAGGCATTTTTTTTAAAACTCTTAAAGCTTTATTAATGGTGATATACATAGTTACGATTATTGTGGAAGCCATTTAACTAATGATAGGAATATACTTGAGCATTATGAGAGATATTAGATGAGATTTTAAGTGGTTAAGAAGCTACTTAAGTACTTGAGAAATTTAACTTGCAATCCTCTGTTTTGAGTTAACTGTTTGAAATGAGTATCTAAATAGCATTTCAGTAAAAAAAAGATAGTAGGATAGTACTGTCTGATTTCCTTCTTATGTTCCTTACATGCCACTCATTTTACACACAGTTTGTGTTACCCAACCTAAATATTTTATTTTGAGCCTGAGCGTTAGAGTGCTAGGTTACCACAGGCTGTGCTGCAGCAGTGTTGAAATATCTAGAAGGTATTTACATAGCTTGAAGTGAAGCTTGCGTAATAATTTACAAGTAGAAAGATCATATTCTACTTAGTATTTACCATGATTCAAAATAAGGATGACAAAGGAGAGACATGAGTGAATATAGCAAAACTCACGGTATTGAGCACGTACTGTTGTGCTGTGTAAGCCACACAGAATTGTTTCTATCCATGGTTGTATCACTGTGGGCAAAGCTGCAAAATAGTTGTACGTGTTACTACATTTTCTTAAAGTAAAAATCATTCATATTATTGTATGAACATTCATGATAAAAAGGGTACATCAAATGCTTATGGAAAAAAAAAGCATTATGAGTTTCTAATAGTGTATTTAAGTTACTAGTTTTTATTTCAAGTTGACTCCTTGTTGCATTGGGAAAATCGTGTTTTCTTCTATAACATGCATCTGGAAATTCCTGTAATTGTTTTCAAGCATGTGGAAATATCAGGCTTTTTGTTTTAGTTCACTTTTTTTCTTGTAATCTGATTTATTTTTTTTTTAAATCTAAAATGTTGGGGAAAACGTCTTTCACCTAATGATTGAGAGGGAATCAACAATATTATGAGATGGAGGATAGTGTAAAACTAAAAATCGGTGGTGTTGTAGAGAGGAACTTGTTCAGCTTAACTGCATTTGAAAAGTAATTTTTAATTCTGAAAGTCTGCAGAAATCTTCAAAATTCAGTAGTTCTTCAGTAAAATAAAATTTGAAAGTGCTTCCGTTAAAATTAATTAGAAGATGATGCTTTGTCTTCCTACAGCTGGCCTCAGGGTGTTTTTAAAATTTAAAATTAAGCTCTAAATATAACTGACTTCTATAATTTTTAATTGATGTCAGTTTAATATATTCTCATAGAGCTTTGCTTAAAAAAAGTGTTATGCAAACATAGGCACAATAGCTCTGCATCACAACTAGTTCTGTTTACAAGGTACTTAATCATGGAAATGCAAAGGGACTTCCAGAATTTCATAACTCATGACTGCTGAATTGAGTGGCAGACGTGCGCTTGGGTCATGAACTAATGCTGCACTCTCTTCTTAGGCACAGATCTTGCTAAAGGAGCTGGAGTTGTAGTAGTAGGTTTTCTATGTTTGGCAGTTAGTATTGGTTACTGATCCTCTCCATATATCTTACAATCCCAAAGTAGTTCATTGCTGGTGTTCTTGTGAGGAAGCTGTTTTGTTTGTTTTGTTTGTTTTTCCTAGTTTTTAGGTGAGGAAACCAAGCCATGTAAACCCTAACAAATGGACAAAGATTTGTCCATTGTTTTAACCAGGCCTAGGGAAAATTGGGAATTGGAGCTGGAAGAGATTCTTTTCTGTCCCTGAGAAAACTGTCTCTGGATTGATTATACCAGTGATTTTAACTGATTTTATCTGTGTATGGTAACAGATGCCACAGACAGAATTTCTGAAGCTCTGTTAATAATGTAAACGTAAAAATACTTCTTAAAAATACTGGCTACTTCGTAGGGTGTGGCAGAGAGCATTGAAAGGGTAAAAGGGACAAAACTCAAGGGTAAGGGTAAAGACATTTGACTGGGTAAGGCAAAAGCTGCATGTGCTGACAAAGCAAACTAAGGAATTCATTTCACTGTTTCCCATCGACAGACAGATGTTTAGCCATTTCCAGGAAAGCAGGGCTTCATTACGTGTAACTGTTTCTTGGGAAGATACTCATGCCACTTAAGCACTTATGTAAAACAGATTAAAAGTTGATTAATTCATGACTGAGAAGCACCACCAGAAGTTATGACAGATAGTAGGTGTACTGAAATGCACTCTGCGTGAACCTTTCTCTCTTTTGACATATGAGAAGCTTTGAGCTCCCTTATTTCTGCGCCGCAGTCAGGACCTGGAGGACATCCTCTTCTAGGAGTTGAGCTGGATAAGAGAGTTCAGCTGCTTGAGTTCAAAATCAGCTCCTTTGCTGACAAGAGCTATGGTGAAAAAGCCACATAGCAGGTGTGTCTGGGCCTGGTTTCATTTGGACCCTGACCCAGACCTTCCAGCTCAGCTCTCTGCTGCTCCCTGTTCCAGTTTTACCATCTTTGCAGGAGCAGCTGCTCCTGCAATTCCCCAACATGCCTGAAGGTAGGTGGGATGAATCTGATTTCTGTCGTTTGTTGCCCAAAGAGGGGACATCATATGAATGTAGATACCTTTGGCACTTTCTCCATACTGGTACCTTGTGTACTGGTCTTGTGTACAGCTCTTTAACAGTATTGATTAATAAAGTCTCATTGTTAAACAGCGCTGCAAGAGTACCACGGTAATAGACCCATGGCACATACAGAGGGAAATTGTAGCATAAAATGTTTGTTAGGCATTTTTCAGAGGGCCTAGAAAGAACATTCAGAAAAAGTAGGCGTGGAACTTACATTTTTTTAATTTTTCAGCCTTCCTTAAAAATACCATACAGATTTCAGAGAACCTCAATTAACTATTTGCATTTGAAGATCTGTGAGATTTAGAATACATCTGTATCAGTGCCCAGTATAAACTTTGTGCTGTAGGCGATTCTTCAGTTCAGTGATTTGTTCAAGGTCACATACTAATTGTTGGCAGAGCTAAATAAAGAATCTAGGAGTATCTGCTCTAACCAATACATCATACTCATTACCGGTTATTTTTCTACTGACTGGCTGATGGCTCTGGGACATGGTGTCTGGCTGACTGAGTTATTACTTTCTGGTTTGCAGAAATTCATAAACATTGAATGCTTCAACAAATAACTACCAATCTTGAGAAATGAATGGAAAAGTATCTTTAACCTGCCCTTTCTTTATATAGAATCTCAGATTTATTGCCAACTTCATGATGATCTTTGCCAAGCTTATTTTTTCAGTGGATAAAATTATGACTTCGTGATAAATTCTAGTACTTTGGTAGTTAGACTAGTGCAGCATGGTGCTTCGAGAGCAGAACTCTTTTTTCAAGAGAGTTCTGAGTAATGACCTGTGATATATTGGCATACTTCACAACAAAAAACACTTAGTTGTTTCTTTACAGGGAACCTGCCATGTGGGATGTGAAATTGTAGGTATCTGATCTCTATTGGGCATGATGGTTTTATTAGAAGTTTTCTGTTTAGTGGTTTTATTTATTTACGGTTTTTTATCTCTCCAATTTCTTTGAATGAACTTCTGTTACAAGGAAGCCCTCTAATGTCATGTGAATATAAGGGAAATAATATTTTTATAAATGTTTAGCTAAAGAAAATATAACTTTATTTACTTATACATAATCTGAATCTAAAATGTAATGACTCAAATTATTTTTTATCCTAACTTAGGCAGCTGAAACTCGTGGGACAGAGCAGTGCTCTGAAACAGGCTTGATGCAGATTATCTCTATGCTAATGTCTCTGTTAAATGAGAAGCAGCACCTATGGAAACAAGAGCAGTTCACAGGCAGTGAGGAAAAAGACTGTCTTTATGCTGCTTTCTCAGTGTTTCTAATTAGGAAATTCACTTTCAGTAGAAACTGTGATTTACATACAAGTGCTTGTGGAAACTGACAACTAAATTACATTACATGAATGCTGTTCAGTTCCAGGCTTTCGTGTCACAGCATTTTGTCTCTGTATTTTTTTTCCCTCTGTTGAATTCCTCTGTCTGGGATATTCTTGTCTTCTTTAACAGTGCCTTGAAATAGGCAGTATGCAGAGCAGTTTTGGAAAGTTAAGCGACTACTTCCCCTAAAATGGGAGAGGTTAATGAAAACTGCATAATATGCTTTTAGTAGCACAGAAAGGAAAAAAAATCTGCTTTCATCCTGAAAATAAGATTTATGGACTGAAAATAAACTTCCCTGTTGGCTATCAGCCATTAATGACATTCATAAGGAATGTTCCCTCTTTCACTGTTCAGAAAATTTGGTAGGGGCTGAAATTGGGGGAGTAGAATAATGAAAAGAGATTTGCTTCTATTCCTCTCTGCTGAGTATGGCTGTCACAATATGATTATCTTATGTTTCTTTGTCACTGCAAGTAAGACAAAGTGACTTCCCAGCTGTTAACGGGAGATTGACATTGCAGTAGATCTTTTACAGTCGATCAGCTTTCAGCAAAAGCAAAGAAAATGAAAGTAAGAAATGGCAAAAAAAAAAAAAAAAAATCAGGAGGAAAACCTACAATTTATGTCCATCACCAGAGGCATCTTAACTGCATGTTTGCAAGCACTAGTAAGCCTCAGGAGATTGATTTTGTACAGCATTAATAGGATTAGATTCAGTTTGTCTTTGTTCTGACATTCTTTCTTGGACCTTTGTAACAGCAAAGAGGTTTCTCAGGCTTTGGTCTCAACAATTCAGAGACAGGCACGTAAAGCGTCTCGGGAACCTGGAATACACAATCCATAGGCAGATTGCTTATGTGGGTAGTACATGTGGGTCTCAAAACAGTATGACTACAAGAACTTCTAAACTCCAATACCGGTGTCAGTTATCTGATAACATGTTTTAAACAGAATCATAGAACATCCCGGGTTGGAAGGGACCCATAAGGTCCAACTGCTGACATGGAGCCAGGATGGGCCAGGTAATTACATACAGCTGGAAAACATGCTGCTGGTGAGGCTGTGTCTGTAATACTGAATTCAGATTTCAGTCCCTCAGTTTGAGAAGGGTGTTGACAAACTGGAGAGGCCAGAAATGTGGAGCGTTGAGCTCATCACCCTTGAAGAGAGGCTGAGGGAGCTGGGTTTGTTTGGGCTCAGGAGGATGAGGCGCACAGGGGATCAGGCAGTTTGCAACTGCCTGGAGAAAAGGTGTAAAGACGACAAAGTAAGGTTTTTTTTTTTTTTTTTTTTTTTTTTTTACATAAAAGCAGAGAGTAAAGCAAGAATCAAGAGGTACAATATCAGGATTGTATTCATAGTGCATATTGGAGAAAAATACTTTAGTAGGAGAGTAGAAAAGTATTGTGACAGGTTGCTCACAGAGGCTGGACGTTTTAAAGGCTTAGCCATGCAAGGCTGATGCGAGTGAGTACTGCTTCATTCAGGGTTCCTTCTGACCAGTGTTCCTTTGATCCCTATGATTTTAACTCATAAAATATTAAAGTGAGGTGAAGAAGACAAAACTAGAAAAACAATACTAATATTCATTGTGTTCTCTTGATCATTTTCTTTTTATGTAAGAGTTTGTAGTAAGCAGAGTCCTCTCAGTGGTTGTGTAAGAAAGGGGGAAAAAAAAAAAACAGGAAAAAATGTTAAGAAGGGGATGACACCATATGTCTAGGTTCTCTTTCCATCTCTGTTTTTTCAGAAATCAGAGTGCATTTGTGGCAAGAAGTTTACTAAGCCAGCAGTGTCATAATTTCCTTGTCTATACAGAATAAGTCACATTGTATTAATCTAAAATTTGAAAAAGGTACTGCTTATCATGGATTTTAGGTCTCTATTATTGGTTGAAAAATTAATTGATTCAGTAGATCTTACAACCATTGCTGAAAGTCTTTACAAATAGCTTGTAGAGCAGTGAGAAAGTGAGGTGAAATTGTAACCTGAATTTCTCAGCGTTGCAGAACCAGAAGTGCTGGACATTGAACTGAGCAGAGAAAACTCCTTCACTCTGTTCTTGAGTGCCTGTATAGAAAATATCTTAAGTCCTGCAACAGAGAAATTAGCCAGCCATTCTTACCAGCGGACGTTCATTTTTATCCGCATTAGAGACCTAGCTTTAGCAGACAAGAAGATATGTTGTGTTCCTTTAACCTCTGAAGCCAGCCTTAGGATGCTAATCTGTAACTTGTTAATGGCCCTTTTAATTAGACATCCCTGTTACTGGCTCACCAACTGTGCAGCTTAGATGCTACTTGTTAAACAAAAGTAAAAGGCTAGGATGCAAATTAGTCCCTATATTTTTAATGAGTTGTCTGTATTCACCAGTTGAGGCTTGTCTTACACCAACCTGCACATACATCAAAAGAGAATCATTATAATGCAATTTCCACAGTGAATAAATACAATACTGTAAGGTGGATCTATTTTCTAGATGCAATTTACTGTATTTTATTGCTCTGAAGTAACTGAAAAAACAGGTTTACAGAATTTCTTCATTCTTTCTTGCAAGTGAAGCAAAATTATGATCTGATAGACATCCTTTTGTGGGGACAAATACAATGTCAAACTCCCTCGACCTGCATCTCCACATCTGCTGTCTGCTCAGGTAACACTCAGTGCTTGCATCTGAATTACAGATGCATTGGTTAAATGATCCAGGCTAACTGAAAATCTAGTTTCTCCCATGTGTGAAGAGAAAATGGAAGCATGTCATCTGTGTTAGTTTCATCATAAATTTGATTTTTCAATTGGATTGCTGTAGGTTTGACAGCTTTTTTTCTCATTTATTTAAACAGTATAATCATACTCAAAAATTTTGAAAACAAAAATGGGAATATTTCTTTAAAAATTCCAGTTGTATATTCAATTTGACATTCTTCAGATCTGTGTTTAGCACTTAACAGTAACATTAAAAATGAATATAGTATTTCAAAAATTATATGGGCTTTGGGTTGCAAGAAGTCATAGCTCTAACTGGAACATTATTTACTGGGTCACAAGCGTAAAAGTTAATGTACCAGAGCTTCTATCTTTCTCTTTCTCTGGATGGATTGTAACTGTAATGAACCTTAACTGATTTCTATTCATCTGGCTTTTAACTGCTGAGATTTGCAAAGAGAATTAAAAATAAGACCCTTTATGTTGTCCTCTTTTCTTCTTTCATTTCAGCTAATAATTTGAATCACACATTCCTGTTTTAAAAGATCTTCAGGGCATGAACAATAATTTCAATAACCTCCAAACTGACATCACATTGGAGTGCAATGCAAAGAAAAGAAGGAAAAAAAAAGAACCAACACGTCATGGTGTATTAAGAATCATAGCAGGTGTCTTAAAACCGTCACTGCTTTTAGTAGTTCAATACTGCCAGCTACCTAAACAAGAAAAACATAAAATAATTAGTAAATAATTAGTAATTTGAATGAGTGGCTTAAAATTGAACATTAATAACTGATACGAATTTGCAGTTGCATGGAAAGCCCAACTCAATTTACTGAAGCGGGTTTAGTTTTGCATATAAATGCAAATGAATTTCTGAGGGTGTGCCCTAAAGATATTTGCTCCTTAGTGGGCTATACTACTGATCCTTTCCCAGATAACAGCGGGAGAACTTGTGTGTCCTTCTCTCCAAATAAAAAAAAATTACTGTAGGACAGCATTAGAGAACTGTCAATAGTTGGATGTCTTAGTCTGTCTTCACATTTGGTGCTGTCTTGATGAAATTCCTGTGTGTAAGAAGCTTTGAATTGTAGTTTGAGTTAGGTCAAGTGTAAAGCAACACTGTAATGAGGTAAAAGGGTGGTGTTTAGAGCAGATATATTTTGGGAACAACGCCAGGGTGATAACACTGAATTCCATGTAAATAAAACAAACTTCATTATAGGTCATTATGGTTACATAGGTTGAAAAGAACACCAAGAGCTGGTCCTTATTTTGGGCTGTCTTGGACCCAGAAGATTAAGGTAGCTATTGCACAAGCAAGTTGTCTGTATGCGGTGCCAGTCCTCGCGGTAATTCTTTGTGCTGCCATAGTTCAAGTCGTATGTTAGGAAAAAAAATGATGTTAGTATAGATTTAAAAATAATTTATCTTGAATCCTTTCAAAATAGCAGAATGCTTGGCAGAGATGGTTTTCTTCCTCTCTCAAGAAAATAACACATGCTGAAGCATTCCAAAAATTCATTCGAGCAGTTAGCAGTCTTATTTTTGAGCCAGTTCCTGACTAGCACAGACAGCTTTAAGTTATGTGCAATACGTACAATAATATAACATCAGATTTCTTTTTGAAGTTGATGTCCTTATGACTGACTTTTTTTTCTTGGCATAATTCTTTTCAGACACCTTACTTGAGTAGTTTTCCCGTTTTGTTGTGTGCAGTACTTTTCTGTTTTATCTGGGCATGATACTTGACTTTTAAGAATTCTGCACAAGTATATGCAAATACATTTTCTTATACGGGCAATAGGAAAGTCAAATGAGCAATTTTAATCTGGAATTAATGAAATGATTTATGCCTAGGAGTGTTTAATAATTGAGAGACTCATGTATTAACAGTAGTTTTTTCTTCATTTTCTGATATATTTAGACTTTCTCAAAGCACTTCAGTCTATCATTTTGAAGATCCGCATACTGTGAACTAACTAGAACAACTGAACTAAACCCACTGTGATCTTCATAACGGAAACAGGAGGGAAAGCAGCTTGTGTCAGCCTCCATTCATACTTTCTTCTCCAAGTTTGGACACAAATGAACTCTTCTGTGTCCCTGAAGACTAGCAGGTTTAGGTAACTTCAGAGTGGATGAATGTGGAACACAGCTTCTGTACTTTCTGGTTAGCATCCCTGTATATGGGCTGTAGTTATTATTACTGCACTTACTACGTGTATCTTTTCTTGATAATGTGTCTGGGTTTCGTAGTATTTTTATTTACCACACTGCATTATTAGTGTCAAGCACTGCCTTTTGATGAATGCTGTAACACTGAATTGTTGCAATGTTACCTTTCTGGCAAAAGAAAAGAAAGGAGAGCTGGTGGGCAATGTTGAACAACTTCTGAGGCACCTCTCACATTCTCAAGTTTATAATCCTCTCTGCTGCGCACTCCTCTAACAAAGTCAAAGCTCCAGTTTTTCCAGAAGGTTTGCAGGAGACGAGTGTTGGAACAAAATGTAGATGTTAATAGCTAATTACCAATCTGCATGTTTAGATAACCTGAGAAAAGTTGATTATTGTAGGCGTTTCACCTGTTTGCAAAGTTGTCACAGCAGCATACGTAAAATGGAAGCTGGTGAATGTATCTCATCAAGTGTGGTAAGCAGAATGCAATCTTTTTTAGCTCTTTTATGTCCCTGACTGATTAAAGCTGGGGGTTTTAAGGAAAGGTTTGCTCTGTATATCAAGGAAATAAAAACTCTGCCAGATTTGCAACAGTGCTAAATAGGTACAGGTCAGTCAATGTCAGTGGATATCTGTTGATTCACTCCAAGTCTGTGAATCGTTATCTGTACAAAACAACTCATCCTTTCTTCTAAGTAACTTCATTCTCTGCTTAAAAGCTGAGCAGATGCCTGTGCTTGTTACTGGGATGTTAAGACTAAACACAGCAGAGCTGCTGATTTTGAACTGATTGCGAGGAGACATTAACACTCACAGAAGTGGTGAGCATTATCAATTGTAAATAACATTTTTTTCTATATAAGCACAAAGGTGCATTTCAAAGTAATGTGAATGTTACACATCTGCTGTAGCAGGAGGGGTGACAAAAATAGACAGCATTGAAACAACTTGTGGAGGCAAACCGACGTGTGAAAACATGTTTACTGTGATGCTCTGTGCTCAACTAGACTGGAAAGGGAACACAGAAATAAGAAAGGTAAATTAAGTAATTTTAATTGAGTTCTCAGATTGTAGGTTTGACCTGTAGAACATTTTGTAGCTCTCATCCACTCTGTTCGGTCACTTCTGAACAATATTCATGGCTGAACAGTAACGCTGAACATGCATTTTCAACACACGGGAAACATGCTTGCATTTTTCATCAGGGAATGACAAAACCAAGGTCACTGCAGGATTTGAAATCACATTGGTGGCAGGGAATAAAGGCTGTCTGTAATTGCAGAGAGCTGTAGTGTAGCCAGTGCTATTTCCCTTTGTATTGCTGAGTTTGGAGCAGGCCTTTCTCGCAGGAGTGCTTGGTCTCTCAGTGAAAGAACATTCAGTGATATTAACCTTGGGTGCCTGAGAGCAGCCGCCATAGGGAGAGCTCCTGGCAAGGTTTATAAATGCTGATCCCTAAAACCCAACCTGAATTGTGACATTCTCTTAAGGAACAATATAATCATGCATTATCAAAAATACAAAAAATGTTTTAATTGTATGAACTAACAGCACAAAACTCTCATCAGAACTACAAAAATTATCAAGATAGCAGCAGCAGTGTATTTTTAAAAGAAAGAGTCTTCAACATGCCTTTTGTCTTTGATTCCATTACATTTATTTTACTGTCATATTATCCTTCTAACTGGCATAATGTTACTTTGTCATACCAGGAGTGCATTACACTTACTAAATTGAAAATACTAATGGTGTCTGTTTATTCCATCTTGTTCCTTTCTTATTCAGTGATGTCCATACGGTTTGAAAGTTTAGGACATATACCTTTTAATTCATTATGTTTTGCAGTTGGATCTTGACTCAGGGATGGAGTAAAGCTGTGCAAATATGGGGGAGATGCAGACACTGCAATTAACAGTTTTTCTCCCTAACTGTGGCAACATTCCTGTTAAATGATTTGTTATGTCTTTAATTACTGGATTATATCTGAAATCAAGTATTCAACTTTGCATATTTCAAATTTGTTCGAATTATAGTCACATCATTATGTTCAAATCACAGTACCCAAAATGTGGTTTTGCTACAGGATAATTAACCAATGACTTTGAAATATGCAAGCAGGGAGTCTCATTTAGGTAGACAGCACAAGAAATAAGAGGAGCTAGTGATGCATTCCATTGCATTCTTATCTTTTGAAAACAAAGCTTCAATTTGCTTTGTTCTTGATTGCATTATTCCGTGACAGATTTTGTGATCTATGGTTATCTTACATTGCTGCAACATTGAAACTCTTCACCCTTTAACATGTGCTCCTGAACTAATTGCTTTGAAGTTTCCAAAGGAATTACTCCAGTGAAAAATAAATAGAACTAGCAAGACAAGCTCAATGATATGAGCAGTAAAAATAATGAGTTGTGTATACTGTGATTCTTGCAGTATTCCAGCCAAATTATTACATACTGGAGTATGCATATACAGAATGGGCCATATTGTGTCTTTCTCTTTATCAGTTGAACTTTTGCACAAAGGTAGGTTAAAATATGGCTTTCAATAAACAACCAAGTGATAATATTGTAATCATGCAGTAGTGCTGCTCTTGGAGAAACTGTTAGAGTTTGGGAGGGTGCTTTTCCTACTTCCATTTTCTGATCCATCTTTCTTATTTATTTGAATGGTGTCTCTCTTTTCCATGTTGGTAATACTTTTAAGGCCTGTTAAAGAAATGTGTGACCTTGAAAAGGGTATACTGTTTTTGCTGAATGATTTTGTGATACTAAATGACTCAATTATTTAATTTTTTTAATGTACTTCGAACAGAAAGCCATGTGAATGTAAACCCAAGACACATAGCTGAACTACACTACAGTGTGTTAGCAAATATAATAATTGCAATAACATGAACAAAGAGTAATCAAAATACATGGCACCCTTATCTGATACCTTAAAATCTCATCCTTCCAAATACCTGTTCCATTTGATAAAACTGAGATCATTTTTCCATACATTTAGAGATAATTGGCATCTGTTCAGGACTTCAGATGTCAGATACTCTGGCCAATGTGTATGTTAATTGCCCTACTGATAGAATGAAATTTGTGTAAATAAAATAATAATAATAATAATAATAAAAAGACCAGATACCTACATAACTTTTGCATTACCATATTATTTTCTCTTTTCCAGCAAGGTGCAGGTTTACAGGTCAGATTGAGATTTGTTCTCATAACATGTTTCTGTGCCTGAGAAGAAAATACCTCAAAATACACATTAGAAAATGATCTGGTTCCATTCAAAGTGCCTGTTGCATCACCTTTGGCTAATGGTGCCCAGGTTTTTTTTATTTTTCTCCTTTACACTCACTGGCTTTCCTTTCCTGCTTTGCTGCTGAGCAACTTACTGGCAGTATTGCCAGACATTTACTTCAGATGTGACACTGTTTGCCTGAAACATCCACCTTACAAAGGGGAAGCTTACCTACTCACATGAGCCTGAGAGAGGAATCAGCTGTTTCTGACTTCAGAAAACTAGTTTTCTGTATGTTCTTGTAAGGTGTTTGTAACACCTTGTGTTGTAACTGTTACATATGGGTATGTTTTAGGAAGTGTTTAAGTGGAAAACTGTATGAATATTTTATAAATTTGTGAGCTCTCTGATAATGCTGGGCTGTACAGAAGTGTAATTTATTGGCACTTCTGAATTCTGTTACTGATTGCGTACGGAAACTTTCTCTTTTCCCATTCTATACCCTGTCTTCCTTTTCAATCCTTACTGAATTGGAATGGTCATTTATCTATTGGAATTGTTTTCATACCACTGCTTTTCTCTCTGTTCACCCTTGCCTAAGTCAACAGGAAGATGCAAGATAGCACATTAATTCTCATAATTAAAACAAAACAAAACAAACAAAAAAAAAAAACTTTTGGACAGTTTTTCCCACTCCTGATGCGAACTTTCATTCGGAGTGTGCTTACATAAATCTATAAATGGAATTGTAAGGTTATATTTTATTTAATGTATTATAAACCATTGCTGATTCATATAGAAAAGGGGATTGGCAAGGGAAAGTTAAAAATCTATTTATCTACCTACTGCCTAAAGGCTGTTAATGTCCGTGTGAAGTTGTGCAAGATGATTGTTACAATAATACAAATATTACAACAGTATTTTTCACTAGTGGATGGATATAGGTAATAATGATAGCTATGGATTAGCCTTCTTACTGAATTTTGTTATGCATAATATATACTTATTTGCTACGTGCTTGAAGGATGCACAGACTGCACTGCTTTTGTAATCTAGAAAACATTTCTTTTTTATTTTGGTGTAAATGTAGTTGCACAAATGATAAGGAAAGTGTTCTATTAAACCCAACAGAGAGCTCAGGCACAGTCTTCATTAAAGTGGTACAAAGACCACACCATCTGCTACAACTAGTCCCAGCTCTCACTGGGTTTGTTTGCTCGGTAGTTCCTGCTGGTTGAAGCCACCTGTTCACTTAATTAGAAACACTTTCTTAAAATGCTGCCTACTACAAGCACTATGTCTCTCAAGAGGTGGAAATCTAAGTCGAAGAAGCAAGTTGTAAGTAGGGAGAAACTTTGTTTTTATCTTAAGTTTGGGAAACTGAATAAATGAAAGGAGGAAATAAAGTATCACTTCCAGAAAATGCCTCACCAAATTTTGTTTCACTGCAGATACAGAAGATGTGTTTATCTCTTTTTTGCAGCAGTATTAGCTTTATTCAGTCCTGCTGAACTCAGGCAACACAGTTTTGTATTTCACTAGCATGAAGAAGAGAAAGCTGTGACCTTACAGGTGTAAAATTAAAAGTAAAATAAGAGCAAGTACGGATCTTAGTTTTTCGTCATCCTAAATCAGGATCTAAAATGAAAGCAGAAATAGTATTTGAAATGTGCATGTAGCAGAATGGAAGTGAAGATTATCATCTGATTTAAAAGTTCCTTGCCTATCAAAATATGAACTTTCAGGCAGTCTACAGTACAGAAAGAAAATATTCCTCATTAGATTAATTTTAACTTGCTAGTGTGCAAAATAAGTCTACATGAACTCTGAATTTCACCTACATTTTGATCTCCCTGGAAAAGATAAGTTATACCTGGTTTTCTTTTCTGCTGGTAAACTGCCTGAAAGCAAATAATACTGGTAACTTGTCCACCTGTTCTACTGTGAGAACTCTCTTCTATTTGGGTCCCCCCTCAAGAGGAAAGGGAATTTAAGAACATGGAAACTTCTGGAAAGATAAACTTTTCAAAAAGCGTTCTTCAGAGCTCTTTTGTTTAAATGTAGGACTACATCACTTTATATTAAGAAATGCTGAATTTTTTAGTGTTGAAATAAGTTCTGAAGTGTTGGACCTGCAGTGTATCCCTGTGAAATTTCATTGCTTGCTTTTATGCTAGAAATCTTAATGAATTGGTTAATTACTTAATGGGACTTGAAGATAATAAACCTTCCCTGAGTGTTTAATATTAATTATGACTATTATCATTATTAAGTATTACTCATTTACTGCAAAAGTGACTGGATTGTGGCTGCCAGTACAGAAGATATTGCAGAATTCATAGTATCTCTTAAT
The DNA here is from genome assembly GCF_013377495.2 of Cygnus atratus. Classification (NCBI taxonomy): domain Eukaryota; kingdom Metazoa; phylum Chordata; class Aves; order Anseriformes; family Anatidae; genus Cygnus; species Cygnus atratus. The sequence goes on from NC_066374.1 coordinate 17,130,796, forward strand.
TTTGTCCTCTGTTTAACTCAGGGCGGTTTCTGACTGTGATGAGGGATAAAGAATTGAATCACATAAGTGAATTATTCCCTATTGGAAACTCAACAGTGTATACAATATTCTATGACCGGTCTTATTTCTTTCTCCCTCTAATCTCTCCTGGTACTATACTCTCATGATGTTGCTGTCTTGAATAATTTCTTGCCTTCTGTAATTACCTATCCTATTATACCCAGTTTCCTTTCCAGTCATGCTGTAGTTATTATTCTCACTGTCGTTATTATTCTCTTTAACCCTAGAAACTCCCTTTGGGGTCTGCTGTAATTTTGGCGGTTCTGAAACTGTATATTCTTCACCTGCTGATTTCACTAGTAAATCAGATGTCAGTGAAATTCAGTGTGACAGGTTAAGCAGAGATAGATCACCAATTACGCTTTGTGTTTCTGAACTGTGGGTTTCTATTTCCGTGGGCTGCATGTGTATGGTTCTCTTTCCTTTGGACATAATCCATATATCAAAACATAATGTGACATAACAAGTGTGGCCATTTTCACAGATGCAGATGAGGAAGGATGTGGGCCCTGTCTCTTCAGTGACTCAAGGACGTAGTCCGATCCGTTAACATACTGTGCCTTTACATCAATTTAACCAGTCATTTCTGTGACCTCTGTCTTTCATAGCTTCAGTTCCTAAAACAAAGATCAGAAAACGGGCTTTGCATATTCAAGTTCACCTTTTGCCACAGTGCATTCAGATGTGGATTGTGCTCTTCTAGAGGTCCAGAGAAGAGCAAGATTAAATGTTAAGGGAAGTTCGAATGCAGAAGCTCATGACTGTGGAGTCTGAGGTGTAAGAAAGGAGTGCAGAAAAAGCTAATTAGAGAAAGTGTACTGTATCCTTACTAGGATACAGATGTTTTGCTGTTTGCATTATGGTAGAGGCTGTTAGAGGTTTGGCTACTAATTTTAGTACTATTTTTTTCACCTCTCTTTTTGTTATGTGGGGTATAAATTCAAAAAGTAACAACTTCTATAACAGAAGAACCAGAAGTTGAGTAATATCCAAAGCTTGCCAAGTTTTTTCCCCCCAACCGATTTAGTTGGTTATTTGAGCAGTTCTATCATTGACAAGTACTTTTAGTCATATACACTATACTGGAATATTGACAAGTACATTTTGCACATAATACATTGAAGCTTACATGTGGAAAAAGGGTTTGGAATGTGATTCAGTAGTTAAATTTGATGCAGTTCAGCAAAGCCCAATGCTTTGATTCTCCAGTCTACTTAACACAGGTTGCTCCCTGGATCTGCTCAGTGCTCCCTTTCCACTGTCCATATCAGATGTACGGGGATGCTTGATGCTGCAATATATTGATGTCTACACTACAGCTTTGTCACAGATGATTATTTTTAAAATACAACATTACCTACTGATGGCAAGATTTTTAATCATCATAATTGTTTATCCTTGCAGAGTCAGATGAAGTATTTAATAGCACTCCGAAAATCTGGACAACCACTCTGAAAAGACGCTAATGAAATTTGGTGGTGGTATTATCTGGCATTTAATATAATCATTCCTGTTAATGTTTTTCTTACATAAATGTGGTGGGTTTTTTCCTTTCTGCTGTCTTCTGAAAGAAAAAAGAGAAAAGGGATATATCTAAACTTCTACATACACTTTTATAAATGTCACAGATACCTCATTGGGAAAATACCAGAATTCTTTTTAAATACCATAAAATATGGACAGATTCTAAGGAAGAGGTAAATGAATCTGAATGAAATTACTTCTGTGTATGTCAAGTTGATATAGCAGTTGCCATGGTAAACAAACATTGTACATAAATACTTAAATAGTTGTATATTTAGCATGGTAGCAAGCTGTTATCCAGGATTTAGACATTGATAAACAAGACCCTGTAGAGAATCTTGGTGTTTTCAAATGCCTATATATCTCTTCAATTAACAAACTTACAATTAAATAAAACCTAATTGTTCCAGCCTTGAAGCAGAGACTGGAGAAGCAGGCAAAAGAGAAGGAATAACAAAAAGCATCACAGAAAGTTGAATCCATGTGGCTTATCATCACAATATAATCCATTCCTGAAACTTTGGTTGTTAAAATGGAAAATAAAAATCATTATGGTCACAAATCTAAATGTTTTGGTGGCAAGTTGAATATTTCAATACAAATCATTATAGCCTTTTTCAAAACAGTAGATGTAAACTGTTTTTGTTAGCCCTACAAAAATGTAAGTGCATTTCTGTTCTGGCTGGGGGAAGGGCCGTGTTCCAGTTCAAGGTGGAAGGCTGGTGTCAGGCTGACTCAAAACAGAATGAATTTGGGGCTTAAAATATATATTTATTTACACTATATCATAGCATTTTAAAATAGCAGACTTTGAAGTTATTCATGAACATTGGTGTTCTTGTATTCAGTGTTGAAATCTGCTATTTGAGTTCCAAGACCAGCAAGCAATTCTGGTTTGTTTGCATCTTTTGATTCCAACTCTGCTTAGCTGCTCAGAGATCTTTTTTCTCTCGCCTTTAACTCCTGTCTCTCCAGGCTTATCCTAAGGCAATTTTTGTACCTCATTACTTCTTACTTTCAGCAATGGTATAATACAGAGTGATGCATGTTACTGGCTTGTTAAGATTTAAAACAATATCCCACTTTTGCTATCAGCAGTCATGCTTTTAGTAGCCCCAGCTACTCACATGCCTTTGTGGCAAGGTGGTCACCAGTGGTTGTGCAGGTGTCTGTTGCATCCTTATGCTGTATTTGGGGTTTAAATTCACACTAGGACTGTATGTAGTGTCCTTCTAATTAATCAATCTAATAATTAATGATCACTCATACTGTATTACTATCATCAGTGCAGTTACATTTTGTAGTGCTTACATATGGTCGCTTACAGAAACCATCATTGAACATTTTATTTTCTCTAACAGTAGGTTTCTTTAGACAAAAAGAAATAACTTTTAATCAGTGAATAGGTAATTTGTTCAAGATCAGTGTCTGGCTGTGGATAGCTAACTTGTTCAAGATCAGTCTGGTGATACAGCCTGTTTGATCTGCAGCGATGCTGTTCGGGAGTGACCTGGTCGCAAGCCTGTGAAAAATCTGCTCCCTGTTGGGCAGAGGTTTTCCCCTTGGGAAAAGAATGAACTTGGGATTGCACCCAGTCCCCTCAAGAAATGTTTAAACGCTTGTATTTTGTTCACAGTGAGGTTTGATACAGAAGGATCTGTGGCTGTTGACTGAAACAAAATCCAAAGCTTGTTCTGAGCATGGAGGTAGCTGAAGCTTTCTGGAAGCCTTGTTCTCATCAGTTGTTTCCTTGATGTGGCTTTGGTTCCTCAGCAGCACAGTGTGGGGCGCAGGCTGGAGCCTGTGCCGGTGGGGCACACAGTATCTAAAATTGGTAACACTTTCCGTTCTAGATTAAACTTGTTAAACTTGTCTCAGGTTTTGATCTCCTACCATCTTCCATGCTGAGTATCCCTTATGGAAGGTCAGTAGTTCTAGAATACTCATTTAGTTTTACAAGTTCAGAAGGCTCTTGGAGCTTACAAATCTTTGGTAAGATCAGCTACTTCACAGTAGTAGAGGAAAAAGTTAAGAAAAACAATGCATTATTCTAAAATGCTCTGGATATACTGCAGGTATCCAAGGTTTGAATAGCATGACAACATTGTGCCCTGAGTTACCGTTGCCGTGTATTCCCATGTATAAACTTCCCTATAACGTATTGTCATTTCTTGTGCATGTGATCTTAACCTTTCCAGTTTGTATTTGACACCTGTTCCTATTTCCCTGAATCATTGTCCTTGTAGTCCAAAGAATCTTCAGAAGTTAAAATGATTTTGTCCGTTCTGTTTTAGCCTATATAGATCACAACTGGGTTTCATGTGCTGTCACAGCCACTATGTTTGTTACCTTCCCGGGGAAAGGCTTACTCTTATTGCCTGTCATGACAAACCTAAATAACGTTGTATAATTTAGACAGCTTAGCAGCTCTGCTTATTATGTTTTACCAGAGAATAGATGATAACTAGCTTGAACCCTTTCAACAGTTCAAGGGGTTTGCTTTACGTATACCGCTCATTTTTCTGTCTTTGAGATCGCTCCCAATTCAAGACAGAATTTAATCTTTCTTCTCTCTCTCCTCTTACAGACAATTTAGGTTTCCTAGAATACTTTGCAAGGAATTTTGCCAAAAACTTAATAAACACAAATGCCACCGAAAGCTACCTTTATGTACTACGCACTACGTCCGGTGAATGGCTTGGGAAAACAAATAAATAAATTGTGGCTAAATAACAATAAACTAATTAATTGTGTTTTCTTGCTAGCATATAAACTCATTTAGAGCTGCCATTACTTGTTGGGTAAATATATTCTGAGAATAATAAGTGTATAAGATTATTCACTGTTCAGAGTAAGTACATGATTAGTAGTTGTCAGAATGCGTATTCTTGACAACAATAGGGCCTAACAGCTGCTTTGCTGCGCTGTGCCAGCACTTGCTCAGGAGCTCCTCAGTTCATGGACCAGTGAAGCAATAGACAATAACAATTCCCTTGCTGCCATTAAATTCTGCAGAGTCACTGTGGATGCCAGGCGTCACTGACATGTGAAATGCTAACAGTTCTTTGGCAGACTTCAAAAAAAAAAAAAGAGGGGGGAAAAAAATGAAAATCCAGTAAACACTAATTGCGTGCTGAGAGGGATGTTCCAGTGCAAATCAAAATTGCAATGAAATTAAATAATGTGTAAAGCTGTTTTCACTGAGAGGCATGTGGAGCACTCTTCATCTATTAGGCTTTTTAATATGTGATTCAGAGCTATTTATGTACCTGCGTTTGTTCTTTCGAGAATTCTCTGTGTGGCCTGTATAGTCGTGTATATCAACTGATACAGAATTTCAGAATTCCGTGGGAAGTGTTCGATGGACAGGCTTTTCTGAACCATATTGCTCAGTTTTAGGAATAGTTGCCAGTTCAAGTAGAAGCATCTACAGCTATTAAAAGTAGTCTCAGGAGAGAGGTTTGTTACCTTGACTAGTCGTATGAGAACTATGAAGATTAGAGAACGTTCCTTCACATTTTGTTTCTCTGAAGTCTGCCTGTCACTTATCAGAGCACAAGAGCAAGGACAGCTGATAGCTACAAAGGAACCAGCACTCTCATCGAGCACGCTTTCCACAAGCTGTAACATAGTTGAATAGATAAAGTACTAGCACGTTTTTTGTATAGTGATTCTGTATTTGGGCTGCTTTTAGTAGCTAATGACGGTATTGGTTCTCCTTGAATTCCTATCAGACATTTCTTTCTTGAGAGAAATGAGGAAACAATGATTAATCTTTCTTTTGTTTCTATGACTTTTGGTTTTGTCCTTAAAAATAGTAGGAAGGAGTGAAAACAACTTGAAAGTGCTTCACAACCCCAACCTTATGCTAGAGAAGGTTTTGGTGTTTCATTTGATGAAGGAGGTAAGTTGGACAGAAAAAGACAAAGTGCAGTTAAAACTTTCACTTACAACCAGTGTTTTAGGGTTTTGGCCTAATAATTTGAAGATCTGCAGTTACACTATTCAGTTTTTCTTTCAGTACTTTACCAAAAATATGAGTATCCTGCGTATTCTGTATTCCAGATTTAGTAGTGGAGCTGTCAGTAACTTCATTTTTTCTTTAGTTATAATTACCCAAACTTATGTTATATAGCACATACATAAGTGGTATGCCAGAGTATCAACATAAGTTGTCAATTCTAAAATTTTAATACGTAATGTTTTATCATCTCTCTTCCTTTTTGTGACTTTTTCATACATCAGATGTGAATGTCATGATTCTTAAAATACTGAACTGCTGAAGACATGCCCTGAGCTTAGAATACGCAGCTGCTCCTCCCAGTAACTCACCACCTTAACCCATAAAAGTTAACATCATCTGGCAAAATGAGTTCCTGTTAACCTCATGGGCAATCAACAGGAATTTTTATAGACAAAATATGTTCCAGAGTTAATTAGAGCTTCATCCCAAAGGAGATCAAGGTGACTCATACGCTACTAATGCATATAAAATATATATTTTCATCTAATCTACTCATTTAGGTTGATTGAGTTCAATTAATAAAGGAATTAATGATAATTTATAAAGTATGAGCCTGACAAGACCACTGTACCTAATAAATGCTTTAAATTGTACTCTTACCTTGGAAAACAATAGTGATTTCCCATATTTCTTAAGAAAACGCATCTGTCTTTCCCTAAAGCACCTCATGTTAATAAAACTTTGGAAGTGGACTTAGTAGTGAGTCGGTGCTGTGTAACTAGAATTTATGAAAGGCAAAAATCAATAAGAAGACAAAATGTTTACGTATGTTGTGGCCAGGACAGAAATTGAGCGTACGTAATTAGAGTATCGAACTCTATAGCAATGGATTGCAAATATGCAAAACCAAGCACTTTGGTTAGTTTGGAGTTTAAAAAAAATGAAAGTCAGCAGGGTTGTTCAAATGTTGGGTTTTGAAACAGGTGAGTGATTCCCAAAGGAGCAGCTGGCTGTAATGGTCATATGAGTAACAGCAGTATGTACATTTCCTCCAGAGTACGTAAATGCATCTGGTCTTTGCAATACGTGTTGGCAGAACTGCTGGTGCTAAGGTGGTGAACAAGCAGTACAGGTTGGAGAAACTGTCTGGGAGAGAAAGGGAAGCAGTAGTATTATAGCATCAATATGTCTAGCTGGGGAGGGAAAGAAGGAAATTGTTTTCAAGGTTGGCTGGCAGGAAAATAACATCTTAGGACATTTAACTTTTCTCAAATTGAGAAGTTTGGAAAAAAAATCATAAGAACAAGCAAACAGTTGTCCAAATAAGATCACACAAAACATAGATGTAAGGAGATAAAAGTGAAACGTGGATGTGATGTTTACTTTTCTAAGTCAAGATATATGTTATAACTCCCAATTATATATTTAGTCACTGCTTGAATGTCTCTGTTTTTCCTGGTGAGCTCTTCTTTCCTCTACACATGAACTGTCGGGGCACAGGAGCATAAATTAGAGGGCAAGAAACAGAGGCAAAACTTACATTTTAAAGTGACAGAGTAGATCCAAGGAGCAGATCAGAGGTAAAATTGAGACGAGAACTTCTGTTTCCTTGTGATAAGTGTCAGGCAGTGCAATGCAGAGATACTCAAAGTAGTTCAGACACCAGAATTAATATAGCCAGCTAGTTCTAGGTTGTGTGACACCACTGAAAATCTGAACACTTACCCTAGAACAAATAAAGGTACTTAATCTGTGTGTTACTTCTTTCTAAAACAAAAGAATCTCTTGTTGGGAAGGTATTAAAAAATGTTATTTGTTGCAAAGTAATACTGTAGATAGCAAGAGGGAAAAAATATCACAGTCTGAAAATTTTGTTTTCTGTAGTGATCTGGAACAAATGTTTTCAAATTGCATTATCTTTTAATGGCATATTTACTTCACTGATACTAGAAGTAAACACTTTAATATTTGCAGTTATAGTTTCAATTCTTGCCTTTCTCCTAAGGCACTGTAGAAAAAAAAGATGAAAATTAAGAAAGTATTGCTTTATGAAAAATTGCAAGTGTTTTAAATTACAAGTGTTGCTAGAGTTCGCTTGAATTATTCAGTATTTTTTAAGATTTTATGGTCTGTGTACAACTGTCTATGTTTATTTGATCTATTATTTTTATGTAGTTGTCTGACACTTCTTTATGAAAAAGAATAAAAGATGTGAAGCTGATCCGTGATGTCAAATTTTTATCACGTCCAAACATTTTATGATTCTGCGTGTTTCAGATCAAAGAATGCTTGATTTAATCTAGCCAAGCATAACGGTGTTTTAGAGTACGTTTTACATTGAAAGTTGTTTAGCAAATGAAGTGAGAAGCTTAATTGTTAATTTTTAACAAAATATTTGTTCTCTTCAAATATTTGGGGGGGATATTTTTGTTTTCAGAATCTGGTTTGCAGTTGAATAAGGAACTAGTAGTAAAGGGAACTAAAGGCAACTAATAACCTGGTCTGGGGAAGAGCAATAGTTACTAATGTTAACTTGAGTTTTTAACAGTATGGACTGGTAAGCTGTATTTTTAACCTAAATATTTAGAGTTATTTATAGTAGTTATAATACTGCTTTCAATGCCAGCTGGTAATGCCTTTATTTCGGTTGCTTATTGTAGCTTTATGTGTTATGACTGTGCAGTAGAGTCCTTAGCTTGTAACAGCAGAGGGTCTGATGCAGTTATTTTTGTTTTTACACTCAATAAGCTAATGCGGTTCTGGCAGTGAACTTGTGTAGTTTTTCCTGTGTAGAGTTCTACCAAGCTTTGAAATCTCTTTATTTGCAGAAAATGTTTGCGTTATCTTGGGATTTGGAATCAGTATCTCTTGTACTCGGTATGTTCTGGGAAGTGTATTCAGGGAATACAGCATCTACTGTATTAAATTATATAAACTTAGATCATATATAAATTTGGTTAGAAGATCACTATCTTTTCTAACAATGGTCAGGAAAGCCTTTTTGTTTTCATTGTGTTTACTCTTTCATAATGTTTTTGGAGACCTCTGCTGTAACTTTTGCATGCCCTCTTGCATCTTATTCCTGCCTGTATAACAACATTCATGCAGTTTTTCATTTGATATCAAAATATACAGATCCCAAATGCTTCCTCAAGAAAAACTCCTGGAGATTATAGTTCTTAGTTTATCACCGATTAAATAGCTTTTTTCATTTTGTCACATACATATCAAATACACATCTCTAAAATAACTTCTTTATAAAGAAAGTGTCTGAGACTATTCAGTTAAGGGAAAACATGTCACTTTTAGATCCAGTAAAGGTGTATTCTTTTGGGAGCGCAACAGAAGAAATGGCAAACTGACTATATGCACCTGCAAGAAAAAACTGTCAGGAATAAGTACTCCGCAGTCCTCTACCCTCCCTTGGAGGAGACAGAACTGTGTGGAGAAATGTTGAGTCAGCATTGTTACTAGCAAACCTGGTACGTGCCAGTTTTCCAGTTTCTGTTACAGCACTGAAAACTGTCTGTTTTCTAATGTTAATACGTGAATTGAATTTTGTCACATACGCATTATTTTTTTAAGGAAATACTTGTATTTCATATTTCTAGGGACTCTGTGGCCTCGGTGGCAGCAGAGGTGATGCAGCTGGAGGACGTATGGCGAGGGCTTCTGCTCTGTGAACACATGGTGTGCATTTCCTGTCAGGGTTAACGACTTTCTGAGGGTATCACTGCTGGCAATCGAGCAAATTCAGGACTGCGAGTAAACATTCTGCTTTTAAAAGGATACAGTGCCATATTTCCTGGAAGTGTCTCACTAAAATGCCTATGGTAGGATAAAACAATTTATTAGAATAACATGTTACAAGGGGACTTTCATACTTTCATTTAAGTTCTGTTTATGGGCTTTCAACAGATGTCTTAATTAAATCTGTCGTTATTAAAGAGATTACTAGGTGTGTTAAATCTATCTCCTTTTTCAGCTTTCAAATTGTATAGAAATAAAGTAAATGACTTAATTTGGCATATGTAGACTACAGTGTATATTTTTAACAGCCAAAGTAGAAGCATTCAGGTCAGAAAGACTGTAAATAACATTTCACAGGGAGGCACAGTAATCCAGTATCTAACTTGCTCACATAGCCCCTCAAATCCAGTTTTAAAGCTCCTGGGATACTGAGACTTTAGGTTCTTCATGAGATATAATCTCAGTTTTCAGGTTGCAGACTAGGTCATGTGTTTCGTAGTCATGATTATTCAGTTATACTGGAAGGTTTTTTTGTTGGATTATATTTTGTCTGGATTATTTCTTTCCTACAAAATTAATAGCAAGTGAATATAAATTTCTTTATAATCACTTCTACCAAGTAGCAACAAGCAAGGAGAAAGAAAAGAGTAAGCAGTTCCACAGCGTGCCCTCAGTGTAATCCAGAGAAAAGCTAGGAATTCCACTCCGTCTACAGAATAGCCAAAAAGGTGCGGAAAAACTAAACTGCAGAAAGTGTCAGTGTTTATGGACTTTTAATATTAAGATGGAGTTTCTGGAAAAGCATGTTTGATAGGAGGTGCAGAAAGGGAAAATGAACGTGATCTCAGACAAGACATTTTAAAGAAGATTTTATACAGGTCTCAAAACATGGTTATATCGTAGTGGTTTTTTCTTCCTTTTCCTTCCAGATGGGAGGGATTATTAGGAAGGGATAGATTTATTTTTTTTCATTTCTTCTGATAGTACATGATCTCTCTCTCTTAAACTAACAAGTGTAACTATAACTAGTCCACTTACTGTCAGATTGTCAAGACCTGAAAATACTCTGCCAGGCGATTCTGCATCTTACACTTCAGACTTCAGATTTCTTCATGACTGATTTCACTACTCAATGGAAAAGTATCAGCATGGGAAGGAGACTAGCCTGTTTCACATGGGGAAAAATAGTTGGAAAGCTCTGCACTTATAGCCAAGGAAGGCAATTTGTGTTCCATCTTAGACTGCATTCTACTGGAGCTTTCCTACATTGCCAATGAAGTCATTATGGTAACTATTATTTTTACATAAAGCTATGGAACCAGCCGTATGTATCCCTCCCACTTGGAGGAGAATCTGGTAAGTTTTGCCAGAGTCTGCATCAGCTTTATGCAAGGTGGTGTCAGGGCCAGGGCAGTTATATCAGCCTTACGTGCAACAGAGAGGAAAAGCTGGGAATCCAGCACCTTAGTAAGTTCAGTTTGTAGTGAAAAGATTCATAGACTGGGAAACTTAACTTGCTGCATGACACATATTGTCATTTGGAGATTTATAGTAAGACGTAAAGCCAAGTAATACACCTTAAAAAAAAACGTGAGATAGAAGGAAAAAAAAAAAAAACACAAACCCCTAACATTTCAGGTTGCATAGAAGAGCAAAAACAATTCCTTTTAAACTCCAGCAGTAAGGAAGATCAAATTGAGTTAAGGATAGAACAGACTTATTTTTTCTTTATCCTGACAAAATCATTTAATACTGACAGTATGGGAGTTGAACATTAATGTTAAATGCTGAATGCAATACAAAACACATTACGGGATCATTCAGCATCTTCCATGTAGAATATCCATTTGTGTGTGTGTGTGTATGTATATATATTAATATAGAACCCCTTGTGCGGATCTTGTGTCCCTGCTCTATGTTTTGCCACCAGCACCCATAAAATAAAGCATACAGATAATGTCCTTAAAATATATACTTGGTCTTGAGATTTACCCGCAAAATGGAACTCTTACTGTTCAATACATCTTCATACCCTCTATTAGCACACTTCAGTGTTGAGCCATGGTACTTGTACTTAGTCACTATTTAATAAATTAAGGTACATTCTTGATCTCCCCAGTGTCATGCCTATAATTTATCTCACTAGACACACTTTCATAATACATCAAGACTTGATGGCAGCTTTTAAAATTAGAACCATTAGAATATCTTAAGTTTCCCTTCATACATACCTTTTCCTGCTGCCTCATTCATTCATTCATTTTTATGTCTAAGAAAATAAATGTTCAGCTGATTTGTCATAGTCTTATCATTAAATTTGTTCGTCTGTTGTAAAATTAATTGAATGTCTTCCTGTTATCCCTACAGAAGAGTACAGAATTTCTCACATTAACTATGTTTTGGAGTTTACACTCAAGTCTGAACAACAGTTGTCGTATTATTTGTTGTTATTGCTTGTAATTTATGCTCTTCAATTTATCTGCCTTATAGAAGTGAAATGATCATCTGTCATTTTTTTTATTATTTTTGAGGATTATGAATAAATGTTGGCTTCTTGACAGTGGAGCTAAGGGATATTGCAGTAGGTCTACATCGTTCATACAACATGCTTTCTAGGGTATCTCTATTCCTCTTCTCTTGGGCATTACCAATTTATATTGTATTCAGGAGATGTCTGAAATCATCTAACATGTTTTTATTTGTGACTTAATTGATTTCTAATTTGTCATCATTCATTGAGAGCACACACTAAATTATGTGAGAAAATAAGGCTAGTGAAAAAAATTTAGTGGACTTCCAGCCCAGATGCAATTCAGTATTTGGGCAAGTCTGAAACTTAGATTTACTTGAAAATTACTGCTATTTATTCTCAGTAAGAGGGGTGTTTTGATAAGCCAAATACTGCTAGAATGTATGAGAATATTTTTCTGATTAGTGTCACTGTGAAAATAAGCTCTGATTAATTTCATTGTGAAAATAAAAGGGAAGTACATCATTCTGATAATTCTGGGATTTTTCTGTATATGAATTTAATATAGAGCATTTCACCTGGATAAGTAACAAAGAATGTTTTCTTACAAGTCTTGCTGAGCGAAAATGATATTTTTCTGATATCTGCTACCTCTTTCACAGAATCTTTATTTTAGAGAAACAGTTATTAACTGTAATTTTGTCCCTTCAAGACACTTATCTTGAAGGTATGACAAGATATGTTTTCTTAGGAAACTCAAATCTGAACAGCTATTTTTATTTTTGCTTGCCTTTTTTTTAAGGAGTAGAAATCTTTTTTTTTTTTAACCAACAACTGCAAAAATATTCTTGCTAGCATTACCTCTGCCAGAATGTAGTAAGGAGAAAAGAGTTTGGCACGAAATCCATAATTGCATGTCCAGAGATGGAATTAAAAACAAAGTATAGATTAATTCTATAATGTTTTAGTCATGCTATCAGCTGCGAGATCTAAAACTATCAGTTGGTTGTTGACTCTTCCTAATGCGTAGATTCAATATGTAGCATCTGTAATTCCTATGACTTCTCATTATTATGATGATAGGTATAGAGTTGCTCACTTGCTTTTCAAACAGTATTTTGGGTAAGTGTACCACGGTAATCAGAGCGCTACCTTCCATTGTTGGCTTGCCTTTCTTGGCTATGAAGTTCCTTACTAAACAGAAAATGGAAACTTCTCAGTAGTTTCATAGCAGGAATTAGCTATGCAGCCATATTTATGTAAATTTTATGGATTTAGAACAATCTCATGAAGTAAAACAAATGTCTGATAAGAAAACTGTACTAGAAAAGATTGGTGTATCTCTTGTCTTGTTGATTGCTAATACAACACTTTTATGTTCTGAATTCACATCACTGAGCTATTTTGACAGGTCCAAGATGAAATACACTCCAAATATTTTTTCTTTAAGAAAGTAACTTGGAAAAAAACAGATTTATTCTTTGCCTTGCTCATATACATTTCAGGCCCATCAAAAACTCCCCTTTTATCTGACTTCAGATTGTGTTGGTTGTCAGTCTCTTTACAGTAGTTTAGATAGCATTCTTGCTTGTCAACTTATGTAAAGAGTAATCTGAAATAGCATAGAAGAATTTCAAACGTTTCAGGAACTATACAATGGTAAAATACATCTACTATGAAAAATATACAGATTTAGTAAGTTTGACTGGTACGCAAAACAAGGTCATTCTATAACCTGAATCTCTGTAGCCATTTCAACGTGACTTATGGAAGGTGTTTAACGTACTTTGGGTGTCTGCAGGCAGTTTGAATGACTAAAGAGAATTCTTGCTTAGCATGTGAGACTGGGGAATGGGATTCAAGAAGGCCAGGTCCTGTCAAGAGGTTGTATTTGATTTAAAAGGCTGTATGTCTTTATGGTCTGCTTCAAGCATAACATTCTACAAAACTGAAGAATATTTAAGAAATGTCATGGTTTATTGAAATAAAAATATGGAACTATTGAGAATAGTTTTCATGTTGGTAAGTCTGCAGCAATATAATAATTTTTGATAGTATAAAACTTCCCCCTGTAAACCATATTTTTTTAGGTGCATTACATGTTCGATAGGTGTGAGAGAATGCAAGGCTGTCATTTTTGTGGATGGCTCCTTGATACTTAGGCATACACATTTGTTGTTTGGAAACTTTTGTCTTTAAGCTGTCACTACGTATGGTGTGTGAGGCTCCAGACCTTCCTTTTAGTTTTATCTTCTTCCTTTGCGTAGTGAAAGGGCCTTGGTCTACAGAATGAAAGGATTAACATATTTAAAAGGACCACCATGCTACGTGTATGCTTGCTGTAAGATAACAGAATGGAGATCTTGTTCGTAAGAAAATGTAATATACAATGGCTAATATTACAGGAGAGTATCTTGCCTGGTTGTTCTTGAAAACCTCCAGTTGTGGGGATTTAAATGTTGCTTGCCAGGCGTCTAATACTCAGACGCATACCTGTTTTAGAATTATAGCCAAATTCCTGAAGTGGAATATGTGCTCTCAAGGTACAGGCATGAGCTTTGCCAGTGGCAGATACTGCCCTGGTCTAGAGGCCTGAAGAATGTGCCTTTCTTTCCTCCCCTCTTGCAAAACGGTAGTGCCATGGAGATGATCTTTCTCTCTGATGGCAGATATTTGGCGCACCTTTATTTGGTAATCGTCCTGACTGTGGCAGACTCTGCTATAAAGGGATAATTTTAACTGGAAAAAAAAAAAAAAAGGAAAGAAAAAAAGAAGCCTGACCTAATGTGAGCACACTGGGGGAAAAAAAAGGTAATTTTTGCCATCATTCCCTCTAGAGTTTGATTGTCTCTGAAAGCACAGTTTAATCCTAATGCCTGTTTAGTAGTTTGCTCCTTGGAGCATTTTCAAAATGGCAGCTCATGTCTCTTTATCAGAACTAGAAGTGAAGAGAGGAAGTTTGCCATTACTGTCACAGAAGTGTGGGCAGATGGGTTAAGGGACTCCTTCAGTGAAAATAGAAATGAAGTGGTTCATCTACTGGAGGCAACAGTTGGAAACCAAATGGTCAGGTTGCCAAACTGTTCTACCTTAGTATGTAGGTGTATTGATTTACCTATGGTTATTTCATGAACATCGGTATAAGAGCAAACATCCACCTAAATGAAATAGAACAAAGATAATCTTTTTTTCCTTTGGATTTTTGAATCTCTGTCCTGAAGAAGTAATATTAAATGTATGAATTCATGGAATAATAAGTATTTTAAGGAATAAATTTCCTTCGTAACACAATTTGTTTATATAAGGAATATTTGTTCGCGTTACTGTGTGCTCTCCAGTTACCCACGTTTTTACTGTCCAGCCTACCTTTTTTGTTTTAAAAAGTTTGTCAGATTTTCTTCTATTGGGGAAAAAATGTCTTCCATAAAATTTTGCTCTATTCAGTGCTGAATTCACAATGGAAAAACATACAATATGAGAATAAAGTATTTGTGTGGAGGCAAATCTTTTCCAACATTTTGTAGTAATGAAAGTCTTAGGAATTTCCTTAAGAAATCTAGGAAGACATCTGGAGCAATTTGAGTAGTGTGCCATCTACTCTAGTACAGATTCAGTAGAGGGTGTAATACACTGGAGCTCTTAAATATTATTTCTACCTCTCTTAGCTTTCTGGACTTCCATGAGGTTGTCTGTCTGCATTCAGAGCTTGGGGCTAGGACCTAGATGAAATAGAAACCTTCTCTGTTTTATAATAATGCCACCATCTTATGTCCTGCAGCTTCACAAACATACCAAGCTCTTTCATGCCATGCATGCCAATAGCATTTTTTTCTGTCTGGATATTCATTTCATGTCCTCAGATGTGAAACTTAAGTTTCAAAATTTAACTTTCCTGTTGTCAGTTCAAAGGTGGAACCATGGCTAGTGAAGACTCAGCACCATCTTAGTAGTTCATACAGTGGCTGGTGCCTAGCACATTAGCTTGAGTTTTATTTACATGGACTTGATGTCATTGACACGGGGAGCTCCATTTTGTGTTTCTCTCAAAAAGGAATGACAAATGCTTCTCGTATCTTCTAATCTCAATACAAAAGCTAAAATAAATATAAATTTATAATATACACTTTTACCATCAAATTTATCATATAAAATTGTTTGTAGTGTTTATTTTTAATCGGGAAAACTATAATTTTATTTCAATTATTTTCTTGGTTGGAATTAAATGAAATTTCAACTTTGAGCTGTGAAATACACAAGCAGAGTTTTCACAAAAGAGAGATTTACATGCCTATGAAATCCGGGTAGTTGACTACATGCTGAAGTACAACGTGTTTCCTGCCATGTAAGTGAACAGAGAAGGCTGTGCTATTAACATTTTACATTTTTTCTAATATTAAAACAAAACAGAAAAACACAGCACTGGAGACCGGGGAGCATGGTTTTGTATTGGATGCTCCCTTGAAGATATCACAGCCTTTCTAAAGCAGAGAGAAATGAATACATTGCTGTTTGCTTGCTCCATCATTATTTCCAAATTTATTTTTACATCTAAAATTCCAGGGAATAAGGCGCTTCCTCTTTCAGGCATTTGGAAGCATTATTAAAAAAAATAATAATTTCTAACTAGAAACAAATGTGAAATGCAGATGTATTTGAGAAGTAGATCTATTAGTTTAAAGAACAGCTCTGATGGCGTGGATGAAAAGATTGGTTCTAATCTCCAGCACAACGGGGGAAGCTTGAAGGAAGTCCACTGGATGAAATGGTACGGAGTAATGAATTGATGTTACTCTGGGGCAAAGCCTACTCAAATGAAGTGAGGAGACAAAATAAATCAACTTCAACTTCAAATGTATTTGAAACTTTGGAATGATTTTTTCTTTAAGGAAAAAACAGTGGACAAATAGAGATGATTATAATTGTATTTTAAATATTTTATGTATGTTTTGTTTTTTTATATCACTGGAGTGATTCTTAATTTACATTGGGGTGAGACTGGACTAGACCAATGTTTAAAAATAGACACATGCACACTTCTCAATCTGTAAGTAAAAATATGGGTAGATGAAATAACACACCAGATTAGAACCTGGCATAGTGAAGGGGAAAAAAAAAAAAGAGCTTTTGGTAGTCTCTCTTGAAGCCAGCTGTGAAACTTTGAATCAATTCCATTTTATCCTTGCATGTTTATTTAATATTTTAAACTTTTAAGTATTCTATTCCCTTGACTTCTTCGGTCCCTCTGGAAATCTCCTGCTTAGAAATCTTTGCATTTGAGGCTTTGATTGGTTTTACTGCTGCTGTGCAGCACAGTTCCCTTGTGTGGCCCATCCGCCCTGCGGCTGGGGTGTGTTGAGAAGGGCTTTGGGGGCAGCCTTCCTGCTCGGGACTGCGGCACAGCAAAGGGGATGTCCCTTCTGTCCCGGCGCTGCAGACTGGGCCGAGGCCGCAAGGACAGCTTGTCCTCGTTTTCAGAGGCTAAACAGAAAGGTGAAAAGTAATCAGAGGTTCTGGAATCTTCCCTTGTAGGCTCTTTTTAAAATTAGTTTCTTCCCTGTAAAAATACACGATCGTTCTCTGCAACATTATTCCTCAAAAAGTGGTCATAATATTCAACTCTGTTTTGTACCATAGGCGCTCAGTAAAGTACAGTACATTTATGGTTCCATCTGGAGAGAATCTGCAGTAATGAACTCGTGTTGTTGTTTTGCCAATTTAACACTTCATGAAATACTGAAGTGCCACTTGCATGTTCAGAAAGGAATTCTGCTAGTGATATTGTGAGAAGCAATTCAGATTGAATACAGTAATTTTGAAATGCTTGTTTAATAATATGAAGAGCAGTAATAACAATCATAAAATCATCTGTGCTTACATATTAACATGGAAAGAATCAGAATCGAGGTAGAAATGACTGGGTGCCGTCATCCTGCAGCATGTGTGACCACTGGCTCCAGCAGACCCACCAAGCCGATTTACACCTCTGAACAACGTGCTTCTTTAGAGCTCCATAAATTCAGGCTGTTTATATCAGCTGTTTGTTTGAGTATAATGTTTTCCAGAGATGAATAAATATCAAAAAAAAAAAAAAAGTGAATATTCAGCTGAATTCTAAATTGAGTTTGCATCAGCCAGGCTAGTGGCCTTTCATTTGACTTCTAATTTGACTTTTAGTTTGCTCTGAAAAGTAATTTTTACTTGTATGAGTGCAGATAGAAAGTGAATATTTACCTGACTTACTTGAGCACTTGCCAAAATTAGACCTGATTTTGCTCAAAGTAATGTTGATGTGGATCAGGATAACAGCTCAAGGATCAATGGAATAAAACAGTGAGAAGAGAATCAAACTAAATGGCTTTCAATAGATCACAAAGACATAGCATGCTTCGATGAGATGCTCTGTGGCACTCTTGGAACAATGCTTCCCCATATCGCTAATATTTGCTGTATGTCTGGGATCTAAATGAAACTTTCATGGTATGACTGTACAAATACAGTTACTTGCATTAATATTTACAAGTAATCTATAAAATTATGGAACAAGAAATGTAGGATTGACTTATTTTTTATTTTTTGAAGGAGAAACATTGCTTGGTGCTTCCATATCTTTTTTGCCTCAGATCCAGAACAAAGAGCTAAACAAGATCAAATCCTCAAACTCGTTGCAGCTAGTACGTAGCAGCAATAAGTGTACAACCAGAATTACTTCCTGTGGCTTCCTCAAGTTCCTTTCATTCTGAGGGATGCTCTTCCATAATATTAAGATTTCCTTTTTTTTTTTTTTCCTGATAGCCAATGTTAGTTTTGTTTGATACAACATATCCTCATATCCTTATATGCATAGTTTTTGTCCTGTGCATGTATTCTGGTTTATGGCTATGAGCTATTTCCTGGTTTCAGAAGAGTATGATTAAAGTATTCTTTTAACTTACAACACGTTTGAGCCAACCTCTGTATTATGAAGGGCTACTCATTTTCCTTTTTGATACTATATATACACTGATGCTCAGGTCAGCAACCCACGGTTTAAGCCCGAGGGAGAGTTTCAATTAAAGGACCGTGGCATAGATGTGTGGTTTTTTTTTTTTTCACTGAAACCTTTTCACTTTTAAGTTGTCAAGGTCTGCTTGATTTCTTTCAAACATTTTTCCTACAGACAATCAAAGCATGAATGGATATAAGAATTGTTGTATTTATTTTTTGCTTCATTTGTTTTATTTTTGAGCTTTCTTGAGAGATTGAAGCAGTAAACATCAATTTTAATATCAGACATCCTTCAGTAAATTTCTTCCGAAGTAATTAGATTTGCAGTACATGTGTATCTGCATAAAGTTGCAAAGATATGTTCTAGGTTGCTAGTTATTCTTTAGTCTACAAGACATAAAGAAAAAATCACAAGCCATGTGAATAGTTAGTTTGCAGATTCTCCTATTTAGGCTGGAGTACAACCACACATTCTGCATGTTCCTCAGCTATGAACTGTCTCTGTCTAACAGAGATTTCATGCCCCGCTGCTGTTAGGTCGTTGCGCATCACAGCAGTTCTGTGTGGTCGCCACAACGGTGTTCATCACGGCAAGTGCTGCTAAATTAATAATAAATAGTGATGATGGTGTTAACAGTAAGAAAAAAAAAGATGTAAAGCGAAATCTAAGACTTTTCAGGCAATAGTGTGTATTGGGACATATTTTGCACAGTATTTTCCATGGTGATATAGGAACACATGGCTTTGTGTTGTCCAGCCAGTTGAATAGGCAGTGTCTGATAAAGAAATAGGAATAGAGATGTGAATGCAGCAGGTAAGCTTGGCATGCATTTGACAGCATTGGAACTCTTGTTTTCAGTCCCAGATTGGCACCATCTGGATTGCACCATTCGTAATGGGATCATATGTGTACATGCAATTAGTTTATGTCAGTAGCTGTGGGGATTAGATGAAATTACGGAACAGTAAACGCTGCTTTGAAACCAGCTTGATTTTGTAAACTCAACTTGAAAGCCACTGTAATTCTGGCAATTACCCTAGGACTGCTGAGCTTAGAGGCAAAAATAGGACTCTCATACTCAAACACATCATCACCTCTTCTCCTGTAGCTGAAGAGTGTTTTAAATGCAAGGTGATTTGTGGGGGGGAGTGTTTTTGTAAAACTGGAGGAGTATGGAGTAGAAAATCAGAAGTTGAAGATGGAACGATAGAAGGGAGGGTTAGTGAGAACAATGACCAGTGGGATTTAATGTGACAAAAGAAAGGAGCTTTAAGCTAGAAAGATGGAAAAAAAAAAATACATCTTTAACAAGTAGTTTCTTGATTAGTGGGAGAATTCCTGGCAGAAATATGTGTAGCCAGAGGAATCTTTAATTAATGTCTGCCTGCTTCTCTTCAATGAATTAATCTAAAATCCACCATGTGGATTCATGAATATTTTAATTTATATTGACAATTACTCGATGGCTGTTTTCATGTAGTAAAAATCATTGTGTAGTAAACTTGGAGGCTGAGTCACTTTCCCCAAGGGATAACAGGTGAAATTCTGGGGTGATGTCAGTAGTGAATCAACTGATGTTGGTATTAGATCTGTCTGTCATTGTAGAAATGACTCACAGTGCACATCCAAAATGAAATCTCATATGAATTTGTTCTACTTACCTCTGGGGCTGAAAGGACTGGTTTCTGTGTTCTTTCCAATCTGTCGGAAACTCTACATCTTTATTATCCGTGTTCAACTTTTTTTTTTTAATCAGAAACGTAAGGAAAAAAGTGCTCTTACATGCAGGTAAGATTCTGTTAGTGAATAAGCCCCCAGTCATTCCACTTCTGTACTCTCATGGAAACAATATATCTGCATGTACCAGTAGCATAAAAATACTTGCTTTAGGGATGCAGGAAATGAACACATACATGCACACCTTATATGTAAAGACAGAGTGGAAATCAAAGGAAATAATTCTTGATAACAAATGTAAGAAAATCTTTGAACATCAAATATTGTGGATAGTGATGTTTTCAAAAGCCTACGAACTTAAAAAGTAAATGTTGGGTTTTCTTGTATCATTACATATATATAAAAAAAAATCTACTGGTGGCTCAGATACTTCTTTATATATAAGAGTATTTCTGAGTAATAGCTTCAGGTTTTCTGCACTATACAACTCATAAAAGTTGTATCTCTGCTTAGGTGTTAGATGATTCTGTTTCTAAAGTATACCTCCAAAAGCTTTTAAAATAATTTCTTTTAATTTCTTTACAGGTAGTGAACTAGGAGAGAGAAAAATAATGTTCAGGTTTAAAAGAGTACTTAGTCTTTGGTGGTGGTGGTTTTCGTACTAGGAGGGAGTGAAGTGTGTAGTAACTATTGAAAAATACTGGATAGTATACCTTCCCCAAAATAACAAACACATTGCTAAAAGGCTACATATGAATGTATGTAACATTATAGTGAACTGTTTACCATATTTTATCAGCAGTGTTAAAGAATTTGATATTTGGACCATTTCTCTGAGTTCTGAAAGGAACTCATCACACTATGATCCCGTGGTCTGACAGGTTAGAATACGTACCAGGTTAGAATATTAGAGTATAATCCCATGGTTTAACAGATACTTAATGTGCTTTGGATATTAGATCTAGAGATACAGTAAAAGTGATTCAAAGTGCCTATTAGCATGTTTTGAAACAGGTTTTCAAAATCAACCGCATTAAAAGGTGAGCTTAATAGCAATGCAAAAAAAAAAAATTCCTAAAGATTTGAAGTGTAAAATTGATAAATTATAGAAAGCTGTGCACAAGTGCAAAAATACACATGCATACAGTACAAAGTGATTCTTATTTCCATACCCTACCACAAAATCTCTGGGCAAAACTGTGGCAAATTATCTTCCCAAGACCCATAAACATTGAATGCTAAAGCAACATCCCCCTTTCATGTACTTTGTAAAGGTGATTTGTAAAGGTGAGGATAGACAGAGACCACGCAGTGGAGAGCTGTATTGATTTATTCCAGCTGGGTCACTGTTGCTGACTTACAGGTGGCCACAAAAGCTTGCAGCACAGGTTTTGTACCACAGCTGTAAGCCAGGCAGGTGTCTTCATTAGCACTGCACTGGGCCAGCCAGGAGCCAGCTTGAGGCATGGCTCAGAGCCACATCCCTCTGTTGTTCCCAACTTCTTGCTCATCACATTGCCCTGAGGAAAACTTCAGGAAGGAGCAAGTTACAGGCTACACGGTACCACTGTCTTTGTCTTGGTCCTCCCCCAGATTACCAGATGTGCTTGTGTCTGGCCGTAACATGTCCAAAAACTACAAGCCGTAAGCTTTAGGTTCCTGGATGTGGTGAAACACAACAAACTCCCTCCTATCCCTGACCTTTTTGAAGCGTATATCCCTCTCTCTCTGATGGCTTTGTTATAGCTATTCTTTGTTAAGAATAGCGCAGTGTAGGTGTGTAGGCTGAGAATGAAGAGCTGTCCTGGATATCCTAGCAATGTAACTCCCGCAGGGAGAAATCCGTTCCTTTTGCTATTCTTGTCAAGAGGCTTTAACTCCTCTCCTGGGTTGTAATAGTCTCATGACTTTTAATAGCCAATATTGTTACTTTAATGTAACAATAGTTTAATTAAAATTAATTACAATATTTCACGTACTCAAAAAGTGTTTGTGATAAAACCATGAAGAAAATACAATCCTCACTAAAATCCTCTTATTTTCCAATAATTATTTTCCTGTGAGTTTGTTATAACGATCTTATTCATTTTTACAAGCTATGCAGAGCTCAGAGCGCATACACCACTCTATTTTTATTGCTGTCATAATGAAAAATTGTATTTACTGGGAGAAGTGACATTTTTTGCCTTTTGACAAATTCATGGAAATCTCTTTTTTACTTGCAAATATTTGCAAAGTAAAAGTTGATACCTTTGCACAGATCTGCCTTGTGAGGTGCTATGACACTTTGAAGTTCTTTGATCGTTTTATTGAGTTTGTCACACTCCAGGCTGTTTAAATATACTTGGGCATGTTGATAGACATAGAAAGCTGGCTAGCAGGGCTGTCTGTGAAGTAGAATTCATTATTCTGGAATGGGATGTAATGGTTAGAACAAAAGACTGGAAGTTAATAACAGGCATTTGCAAGTGTTACAACAAAATTGAGAATCCAGGTGACACTCCAGTCAAACCTGAATCCATAGCTGCCTGTAATGTCCTTAAACAAATTGCAATGCAAATTTACTTTAAACTGAAGTTAGATGATGTCTCATCCTGTCAGTACTACACTATTCATTTCATAATGCATATAAAATTCTTCATGCTGTTGAACAGGCTTCTGCACTGATCTCTGTGGAGCTCTTGGAGTAAAGCGCAAGTCAGGATGGAATAACGAAAGCAATTAGCAATCAATCTGTCCTCATCAGTTGCTGGAGAAAAGCTAGTGTCTTTGTGGAAAACTTCTGAGGGGTGGGTGGGACTAGAAGAAAGGCAGCCTTTGGCAAAAGAGGCCCTACTAGTGTCCTCTGAGGAACCTGACCACAACGCCTTTGCATTCCTCATAAATACAACTGTTTTGTGTGACAGGCTATAAGAGTAAAACAATGAAGATTGTGCGTTGACCATCACAAATACAAATCAAAGGTCTTCAGATGTGTGATTGTGTAATTTTAAAATGCTTTTGGATTATAGGAGTTGTTTTCTCCACAGAGGTGCTATAACAAAATACGGTGTTCTGTATAATTTGCAACGTCTGTCATTTTGAATATATAAACCTGTAAATATGGGAAGTATTTGCTTAAAGAGGTTCCAGCAGTAAAATCTTAAACCTGTATTTATTAGTGCTTAAAAAAAGGAACAATTAAACAGACAGTTTACTTTCCTGTAGTTACATACTCAGCTGAAGAGTACTTCATGCTTCTTACTTTCATACTTCTGGTCAAAACTGTAAAATAAAGTATCACGTAGTTAAAAATACGTTTCTAGCACAGTATTTCATATTCATTAGAAATTAATCAGAAGTCCATCAATCAAAACAGAAGGAGAAGTACTATTCCGGTTCGTTCTGGTTCTTTTTCAGGCTCAGAGATGGCAACGGTTTATCTGAAATAGCTGCTGTGGCTCTTGTGTTTAATGTAACTAAGCTGTTTTATGCCCTCTGAGAATCTGGGCCATTCTCATTAGTGGAATTTGTTTTGCTTTGTTTTACCGCTGGTTATACTATGATATATAGAACCTAACAATTAGCCCAGAAGAAGCTATGTGAAATGTCTCTTCACTTGTAGAAAATAACGTTTTTGTTGTTGCCATCATAAATTTGATGCACATTTCATTTTCCTTTTGGCATGCACAAAAGGCATGTTTCTCTTTTCCATACAGAAATCACTTTCGATTGCAGTAAATGCCTGACTTTCAGTGCTTCCCGCAAAGCCAAAGGAGTCCTTCTGCAGGGAAAATGTCTCATGTGAAAATGATTGCTAGCTCTAATTTATAAAAATGTGTCAACATGACTAATTGTAAGATGAGTGGTGAAGCTTATTATGTGCAGCATAATGCTGAATATCTGTGCTGAATATGGCAACATACTTTAACTGTGACAGTAACATCTCAAACCCTTTCTCACAGCAGGTCAAGAAAATAAATGTGATTGTGCTTCAGAATAAATGGCATAAATGGTTCTAGAATACATTACAACTGGCAATTTGATGTTTGTTCTGTTTAAGAACTGGGTCAAATTTCAAAGATGCGTTTTCACAGTGGTCATAGTTCTTGTTAGGAAACATTTCCCTTTGCTTGCAATTCTCATGTAAGTTTTGTAGCACGTTTCTGTATTACCTCCTAGTCATTTTTCTATATATTTTCTCAGCCTCTTAGGAGAAAAGACAATACAATTCTTAAGGGGTAATGGAGGTGCAGATGTTGCCGCTCTGCTGGCATTGCAGTTAAACTACAAGTGAATACGTATTTCACAAGGAAATTTTCCTAATTCAGCAAGAATTGGGAATAAGGAAGGGAAAAGGAGAAAATAAAAATTCAAGAAGTTTTGTCTTCCTGTTGCTTTAGAAATAAACCTAAACAAAAATAATTTTATAGAGTACCAGTGGGAAGACTGACCGGGTCTCAAAGGTTTGATAGTACTGATTCCAATCTAGCACACACTCAGTTTATAAAGTGCCTTGACACCTTCAGCACTTACTGACTTAAGTCATTAAGTCAGAACCTGAGGTTTTCACAAAATGTATAAATTGTTAAACTGTTCTCTTGTTTTTGCATGATTTCTCAATAGATGGAATAGTAAACTATATGTCAGGATAAAAATGCGAAAAATCATTTATTCAGTAATTTTTTTAGATTATAATACTTTTGTCCTTTAGTCATACCTAATTTTTTTTTAAATAGAGTTGATGTTCAGATGCTCTTCCTTATGTTTTTTTCCTAACATTCCCCTTTTTTAATAGCCTTTCAAATGAGAGCTGTTACTTAAGCCCTTGTTGCTGTATGAACAAGATCGTCTTGCATGCACAGAGATTGCTCTTTGCCTAAGTCAACTTTACTGCACACTTTGGAGTCTCTAAATCTGTGTGACCTTAGCAGTAGCTGTGGAATAAGAGGTAATTGTAAAATTACCCAGTCCAAACAACCGTTCCTGTGGTCTGTACATGGAAGCAGGATATACTCTATCAGTCATGTGGAAAGCAAATGCAAATGAGAGAAGTTGTGGTAAATCAAGGGAAGTGGTTGAGCAGCGACAAATTACTGTATGTGGAAGTTCAGAGAAGGATTTTTGCAACAGCACCCCTTTGAACAAATTTTGTTCTCTTTAAAGATGACAGTCCTTGGAATCCAAAACACTTCATATTAATACGATCTCTTCAGATAAAAGGGTCCCCAACATCCTTTATTTTCTATCTACTCATCTAGGACACCCTAGGAGCTTTATCAAAGTCATAGTCTTATAAATTATTTTCACTTCTGGAATGGAACTAGTGTGATATTTACACATCAGGGCTATTAAAATATAGCTCAAATTAACTCCCTGAATGTATCAAAAGCAAACCTCCTTTCTGTGGAGTTTTGAGAAGCTGTCACCAAATGTACTATAAAAGCAAATCAGTTTCCCAAAAAGTTCTCGTTTTATTTTTCCTAACAAGCTATTGATTAAAAAAAAAAAGTGATGTATAAATTACTGTCCACGCAAATATTTCATCTGTAGGGAAGATTAGGGATCATAAAATCGCAGGAATTCATCAGTATTGTGCAGAATTAAGTTCTAACAATTTGCTTTGCCACCTGAATGGCTTGATAAAGTCCCAGGTTGGCATTTCTTTGCCTCATCAGCTTTCCATCTGCTTCTTTCTCTTATCTGAGAAACATCTCCTCACTCCATAACCATGTTTTCTCCTTGTTGTATTAGTAGTGACTGGTTCTTGTTTTAACCTTTTAAACTCTGCTTTATTCAATTATGTAAACAAACCAACCGTTTGGCTGAAAGGACCAAAAGTTTATCACCTGTTTTTTGACTACAGAGCACAGCATGATAACAGTAGTGGATTTCTGTAATTAATTCCAGGCAGAATAGTTTACTAAAGAATAGAAGTAAAAAAAGCTCAAAATATTTGCTGTGGATAAACTTTGAAAGCTGGCTTCGTAGCTGACGTCTTTAGGTTGGAAATCAGGCTTGTGATCTCTAGAGTGTCTCTGGAATTTGTCAATATTTATTTTTGGGGGGCAGATTAAGATTCTGGAAAACCTAAATACATGCTGAACTTTAGATTATTATGTGTGAAACCTGACAATGAATCCTGACGTAACAGTTGTATGAATAGCTTTGGTAATGCTTTGATAGCATTTAAATGATTAAATCGGAGTCTCAGCTGTCTGTATTTTCAAAGTAAATATTTCTACTTCTTACTGTTTTGTTCTGTCTAAGCATGGCACTCAGTGTTTCACCCACTGTAACCCAACCTTGCTCTGCAGAGTTGTGCTGAGAAATCCGATGCAGTAGAAGTTAGGGTCACTTCGCATGTGATAGGATGAAGGCATTCAAATCAACACCTGTTCCTTTCACTTGCAACATCTATCATTAAATCTCTTTCTGCATTTAGAGATGCAGACAGCTACCCTCAAAGAGAGCTAGGTGTTTGCTGAGCTCAAAGTGAGGTCCATGTTTAGGCAGAGATTAAGATTTTGGAGGGGGGAAACCTGTGGTGTTAGAGTGGTTAGAGTTTGTTAGGGTGGTGCATTCCTATAATCACTGAAGATTTCTAAGTGTTAGGCAATGCTCACTAAACACGCTGTTTAAAAGGAGACTAGCTATGACACCACCTGTATCTTTTGCTTAAGTTAAGAACAGTGACTGTGCCATCTCATAAGGTTACAGCAGACAGCACAGGGGTAAGTATACCACTTCTGTGGGGTAGCTCTGCAAGGCAGCCCAGGTTGCTCAGAATGAGATGAGTGTAATTCTGTAGGTGGCAGTTTTCCTAGAGTCAGGATCTAAACCCATTTGACTTGTATATGAGAGAAACACTATTGTTAACATGATTGATACACAGTTATAAAATTGATGCCAAATTTCCTTGTGAGTAGGCTGTAAGAATTGCTCTTCTGAAGTCAGAAGCCACTTTTGTAAAAGTTCCCCTTGTACAGAATGCAGTCTTCAGTTTGATGCATCTTTAGTTCCAATGCATACTTCTTATCCTATCTCTGCTCTGACAGGATTCAAATCTCACTTAGATGTGCGTTTGGATCACGTGGTCAGTGTGGCACCTAGAAAAATTCCTGCAAAACCATTTTTCATTTTGAGGAGGTTCTCTTTCACAATTCATAGATCACTGTAAAAAAAATTGCACTTTAGATAGCAAAATATGATCCTAATGGATGCTGCACTTTATTAATAATCTAAAAACAGATATAAAAAAAATAAATATGGAACCACTTATCTAGAATCCTTTATAAATTATTTCTTTGCTATTAAAAAACATCTCTATAATAAGGAACTTTGCATCTGTATGTTAGGAATGCATAAATACAAACAAGGATATATTCCTCTATACAAAGCATTATAGGTATATACATGCCAGTTATCTTTTTGTAATCACAGCAGGACTAAAAGGTTTAAATTCATACTGTCATCCATGGTCATTTAGGGCCCAAAGACCATGGTGGAATATTAAAAGAAAGATGTTCTTTAGCAGGTGCATGATTTTCCTTAGTCACTGGACCATTGACTTTCCATCCGTACATTCCATTTTTCTGCACAGATCTCTAAGGCCCCAAACACATTAAAGCTCTCAGTAGAGAACACCCCAATGTCTATTAAATTTAACAATAACAAGTCCCCAGATGAAAGCGATTAAGCTGCAAAGATTTGCAGACAGTGTATGTGGATGCCTTTTCCTTGTTTCAGAGGGAAAGCACTCGGGCAGCAAAGTAAAAATGAAGGGAAAATAAAGAACAGAAGGTTTGCTCTAAACATACCACACCATATAAAGCCCACTGACTTTACCAAGCAAAAGTGTTCTAAACCTACATGATGAAATCCTTAACTCTTAACCTGACAGAATATATGCCAGCAGAGAGTGAGCTGATGTATTTCTTGCTTACTCAGATCTTTGAGAAGCTGTGATTGCACATTGAGTAGTGTGCAGCTGTATATAGCAAATTATAGATCATCTGCACTTCACGTTTGCTAGAATTTGTAGGTACAGAAGAAAGCAAGAAAGCCAAATTGCCAAAAAATGCTTTCAGTCTGTTCAGTCTGAGATAAGAAGTTTGTCAAAGTTTTTGGTAACACAACTAGCTAACTGTGCAGAGTATTTTTACAGTTTGGTTCTGCTTGCTTGTTCAAGATCTCATTTAAAAATAAAAATCCACTTCATGAAAAAATAATTTTCATAATTATTATTTTATATGAGCTAACATAGTTTTATCGTTATGGAATGTAATGGAAAGTGGTTATTCTTGACTCTCGTTAGAGAGCTAGAATTAATTTCCCACTCAGTTACTATAGTAACTGCATTGGAAAACGCCAATTTGGATTTTTTTTTAAATTCTGAAATAGCTGGAATTTTCAGTGAAACTTCAGCTGCTTCTAGAGAGATGCATGATAGAAGAAAGGTGAGAGGTTATTTTCTGATGCATATTCTGAGCAGTGTAATGGTATACCGACAGCATTTTACTTTCATATCCTGCCTTTGGCATAGTTTAGTGAGGCAGTCAAAACTCTGTGGGTACAGCCTATGGTATAGTTGGAGAGACATCTCAGGACAAGTCGCTCACACCTTCAGTCTGAAAGAATCTTCACATTTGTATTTGAATGAGCCAACTGAATTTAGCGAACTTGAGGTGGAACTCTGAGAAAGATAAAGGAACCTGGCCTTTATCTCATCTTGCTAGTTTACATGAAAATGATGCGCAATATGCAATGGTTAGAATTTAAATTTAGACAAAATTGAGACAAGGACGTATCTCTGCCCCATACTGGTTTCACTCTGAGAAAGTAAAGTATGTTGGAAGTGATTTTTGGTTCATTTTTAATATATCACCATGCAAACTGGATGGGATGTATTTCACCACATGCATTTAATAGCCATCTAGTCATTCTCTATATAGAAGGAACTTTTACAGCTCTTAATGTCATCTCAAGGTAGGTGTTTGAGAGAATACAAAGTACGGAAACCTTGGAAACCAGTTTTGCTTAAATGCCTGATATGCAAATGAGATGAAACTGCCCTTGGTATATATAAAAATCATCAGATTTACTTCTGAAATTAGTCATAGCTGTTGTGGAGAAGGTTTAAGGGAAGGCATCCCTTCCTACTTCTTAAGCACCATGTTTTGCCTGCTTTTCTCTTGAGGAGCTGCAAAGTGTCTGTTATAGCTACAGTAACTTCACTATTTTCTGAAAAGAGCCCTAATACTAGGGAAGCCGATTCTGTCCTGTAATCCTTTGTAGGCATCAATTCTTTGTTGGAATGTAATGTGAAATAAATTAATCTGTATTATTATTTTGTTCTTCAGTTTGATTTAAACACATTTTCTAGTTAAGTGAAGAACCTCTTTTTTTTTTTTTCCCACCTGTTCCATTCATTGATCAAATTTAATTGCATTCTCTGGTTTCAGGTTTACAGGTATAGGCAACATCCTAAGGTTGTGTTTTAAGCCAGTGTTTGAAAATCTGGATTGTGTTTTCCTCAGGTCTCAGTAAATAAATCTTTTCTGATTGAATTCATTAGGACTGTCTAAATGAAACACTATTCAAGCGTCAAAATTCCATAGATAAATTGATGATATTTTTATTAACAAGGAGGTCGGAAAAGAGTTCAAAAAAGCAGCTGTTCAGCTCTGCTATATACATTATACTTATACGTACAGTATACTCATACATTACAAAGAATCAATATTTAATTCAAAGTAGGTGATACAAGTTCATTCAGTAACAATCACACATTAGCAGAAGTTATTTGGGGGATAAAAGCTACAAAATTGAATCTTGAAACCAGAGAAGAAGAAAAAAAATCAACAGCAGTGCTTGATGATTTTAATGTGATTGAGGGCTCCAGTTGTGGTGTTCTAGAGGTTAAAGGTGGTGTTAAAGATCTACTTTATTTAAAACTTAGCTTCTGTCTTTATTCTGAAAGAAAGTTTAATTTTTCTGTCACCCAGGTGATTTTAAAAATGTGGCCTTGTATGGATTTAAAACGGAGTAATAAGAAAAGTCTTTACTTACTTTTCAGTACTTGGAGTCTGCTTTTTGGGTTCATGCATATGTTAAAAAACATGTTTTAGCTCCTCCCCACTTCTTTTATCTTCGAGGCATACTTTACCCTTGATGCTGTTGAATCAGTGCAAGACAGTAATTCACTATGAGATGGAAAGGGATTCAGAGATGGTCACTGACAGCATGTTCAGCTAGATTGAAGCTCAAAAAGCAAAACGATCCTCTTTTGTTTTAAGAAGAAATCATTAATAACTTCAAAAAGTCATCCTGTGATGGTCAGGTAATTGTTTGCTTTTTTCCTTTTTTGAGGTAAACAAAGGTTTTGAGAAGACACATTTATATGTTACTGCATTTTTTTCCTGTCTGCCAGTACTTCATTATTTATTTTTTTTTCAGTACCTGAATCCAGAAATTGGAGGGAAAATGTTTGGGTCAAACTTAAATTATTATTATTTTTTTTAGTATGTTTTGTTTCTTGAATTGTTTCAATACTTTTTTTTTTCATTAGCAAATGTTTCATTAGCCATGTAATGGATTGTTATATTTTTGAGTGCTTGTAAGAAAATCAAAAGAGATAAAAGGCTATATTCAGAAAGCTGCCAAGCAGAAAAAGATATTCCTCTCTCATCAAATAGTTCAGTAGTTAGGGTACTCAGATAGAAAATAAGGGAATTGGCTTCAGTTCCTGCAATATAATAAAAACAGGCAGTTGTATTCCCCCTTTCCAGAGAGTTCTTTAATCAGTAGGGTTCATGTTATTCAGTGATCAGTATCTGGAGCATCTGTATTGCTTTGTATAAAATAAAGTGAGACCATGAGAGTCTTGGTGGTTTGAGTAGTCACATGAGAAAGTTCTTTCTGCAGCCTACTTAAAATTTCTGTAACTTAATGAGAGATTCTCACAGCACACAAATCTCTTACGTCAGGTAGCCTGGTACCTGGGATGTGAAAGGGGTGAGTGAGTTGTTGGGCTGAGTTCCCTCAAGCAAGACTGGTTGTCTCCCAGGCTACCTAAAAAAAAGGTCAGCGGAGTTTGTTAGATTTTGTAAACATACACTCAACTGCTTGTAACTCCCAGAACTGTGAAAAATTCAGACAAACTTGATATTTCTAGTTAAACTACAGCAAAACAAAGCAATGATCTGGACTAGCTTTCTTCAGAACATAGTGATTTAACCTCTAATAAGTATTTTCATTATGTGGGGACTGAAGAGGTATTTGTTTGTTTATATTTCCAGCGTGAAAATCTAAATCATCATGAGGAAAAACTATGATTTGCATGTTGCAGTTTTAATAGCATTTAACATTTTCTCTGAAAGCTTAACGCTCTTAGAACTTCATCTGTCATGTAACACTTCATTTGGAAGAGGAGACTACAGTAGACCTGACTGACAATATTGCCAAATTGCCCTTCAGCAAAAATGTAAAGCTTTGTAGAAAGAACAGTATCTATTTAAAAGCAGAAAATGTTACATCTTCATTGTTAGGTAGATAATATTATGTTAATGCGTAACCCATTCTTGAGTTTTCATTTCATCTTCCCAAGAGTTTGAAATGTCTAAAATACTCTCTCTTTGTCCCCCACCCAGCTCTTTTATTTCTAGTGAAGTACAACTACAGAATGCTTAAAAGGGCCAAATTGTTTAATTCTTGCTCTATCAGGCTACATTGACACTAGTAAATTAAACATGCTTGGGAAGATTCCCAGGCACTGAGGCCAACTGGCAAAGATCAGGCGTGTGCTAATAAAGTCTTCTACCTGCCAGAGCAGGGTGGTTGCGTGTGAGTGGCCTTCTGGGGGTCATCACTGGAAAGCTCCAGCTCCCGGCCCAGGCTTGTGAATTATTTGGAAGAGTGCAAGTGGGCCTAGGCCAGAAATATTCCCTTGATTATTTTAACAATAGACAGGAGCATATTTTATTGCATCGGGAGTGGCATAATTAACTAGTATAGATGTAGCCATCTATTTAGAAGAAATTTCACTGCCAAAGCATTGCATAAACATGATAGTTGCTACAATTAGGCTTGTGTTTTTGATGGTTGATGAAAGTAGACATTGTAAAGAGCTTTGAAATCTAATGATCATAAGCTATATAGAAGAGCTGTCTGATGTTAATTGTGGAAGTGAAAATATATTAAAGAGCTGCATTGCTGTGCCATCGTTGCAAATGACACAGGTTCCTCTTTAGATGGTTTCGTTGTTAACTGCTCTTGCTCAGATCCCTCAGGATATTTTATCATTCCAGTTACAAACATTGTTCCAAATGTGTGTTGTTTTTTTGTTTGTTTTGTTTTCTGGCAAATGGAATATCAAAGAAACGAAAGCTTAGAACTGTCCATAGAATCTTCACATCACTGAGAACCTCATTATAGGTTTGCAGTAGTTTGTATGGAATTGCATCTTGATTGCACCAGTTGAGCATGTGCATTTCAAGTCCTGTAAATATGAAGCTAATTCTCAATATTGACCTCAGATTTTAGAACAACCATGAGACAAGGTTTCAGAAGCAAGTCTTTCAGGTATTGAGACTTCATATGGTGATACTAAAACAAAATAGAAATGATTCAGCTGGAATGAAGAGAATAATTTATCAATACTTGCTAGGCTATTCTCCTCCACTGTCTATATCATATAGAAGGTGTGTATAAAGTAAGAAAACAACACATTTGCTAATACTTCCTTTAGCCCCATAGTCTTAATTAGAAAGGATTTGCTCAGATCTGTGTCTGTCCAACAAACTCACCGCAACGGCAATCATAGTAAAAGATCTCTGAGCTCCACTCATGAAGATATTTTTGTGAACAAACATTGAGCATTTCTTATTTCAGACTTGTGCATTAATGCTTAATTGACTGATACATAATACATAATTCTTGACCATTCAGATCCAAATGCCTTTGATCAGAACACAGATAACTCAGTCATTTGTTCGGTATGCAAATGGTCAGTCTTCTTGAAGCTGCTAATTAAACAGTTCTTTTTTGAATCCAGGATGTCCTCTGATGTGTGTTTTACCAGTCGAACCCATGTGTCGTACTTACGCTATGTATTCCTTTCCCTTTGTTACGAAGCTGTTTTTGAGTCGGCTTTGAATATCAATAAGCCAGCTGGCTGTTTGTCTCTAGTTGTTCATTGTTAGGTGCTATTTGTCATTTATAGAAGTTCGCAAATTTCTAAAGGGAATGACCTTTGAAAAATTAAAAACACAAGAGTGTTATTTTTGTAACATCTTCAAAGATACATTACAGTCATTCACAGTGCTGTGGCTGGAAATAAAGCTGTTCATCATGCTGAGCCATCTTTGATAAAGCAGAATACACAGCTTAGTATCTTTCCTGTTTCATGCGTCCATTCTGCTTGTATACAGTCTACATGCATGCCTTGGTGTGAATAATTCCACAGGAATATAAGACGTGATTTATTTGTCTGAGTAAAATGAACTAGTAGGAATGCATACTAATCAGATAATTTGGTCCTGGTTTAGGTAAACAGAACTACTTCCAAATCCATTTTCTTTCTCCTTTTAAAAGAGCCAGATATTGCAGTTCACAGAATTAGGCTTTTTTGTTTTTAATCTTGCGTTGAGAGAAAGATCAAGCTTAAATAATAAAGTACTCTCATGGGCGAAAAATAGTGGCAGAAGAGATAACTGATAGGATTTCTACATAATGTAAGGACTTGCTCGTTTTGAAATCACTGATGGGGTTGAAACCCATAACATTTATCTTTTGGTCATTTAAAGATGCTCCCTTTTAGTTACTGTAGGCCTCATGATGAGCCTTTTGAAAATTAAAAATAACAGGCCTAGTATTTTTAAATCTCTTAGTACTTTTCAATTTTTTATTGGGTTTCCTTTCACTGTTGAGGCAACTCCACGGACAGCATGATAAATTTTAAGTGAATATTCATATATCACATTTAAAAAGGAAACTTTATTAAGGACTCATTTCTGACATGAATTATCTTTCATGAAAATATAAAAAGTTTTGATCACCCTTCAGGTTTGCTTTGTCTCAAGTTTTTATCACTTTATATCTCTTATAAAAAAAGTCAGATTTTCAAATCTGGTTATGTTCTGGCCTTTATGCAAGAGAATACATACTACATTTTCTTGAAGAATTACAGCCAATCTATAGATAATGATTACAGTTTCTGCATGACTATTTGCTTACAGTTAAGCTTAGTGAGTGGATCAATATTTGAAATAATAGATGCTTGTTCCATATGTTCTACTTACAGCATTCAGCAGAGAATTAATTACTCTTGTATATTGCTGGGTTTGATAGATAATGAATGATTTAGCTGATAGACTCTCCTTGGGAACTCTGGAGTTCTGGCAGTAGCATGAATTAAATTAAGGATCTGGTGAGAAAAGAAACAATATAAAGAAAAGACTTCATACCATCAGCCCACCCACATATCTTTTCTCTGGTCCGCTCTGATCAGAAAGGATGGATTTTCATGACAATATTGTTGTGCTTTAGACTTGGAATCATAAAGGAGTCGTTATCAATGTTTTCTTCAAATTTGCTGCATGTGGTATGCGGACCTTCTTGGAATCGTGTTGTGCAGAACAGTCACCTCCATCTTGTAGGGGGAATGCCACTGAGCATGTGTGCCTGTCTGCTTCACCGTAACCTGCTGCTCTGAGCTTTGTATTAAAGAAGAGGGCCAGGGTGTACATAGGCAAAGCTTCTTTTATATTCGCTCCGACATATATTGTTTAGATTGTTTTTTTCAGGCACCCAGGAATTTTCATATTTGTGAGTGGGGAAAATGTTAGCGTATCAGTGATTTCACTCTGGTTCTAGGGGATTCATCTCAGAAAAGTTCTAATAATTATTTTCCTTATTGTAAATCAAGGTCCTGTTATCAAATATTATCAAGTCTGATAATATTTATGAGGCTTCAGAATGGCATTTTCCATTTTAAAAAAAAAAGCGTGGACAAATCAATCAAGTATCATACATAATGTTAGAAAAATCGGTGTGTTATTTTACTGTTAGAAATCAGATATTTCACATAATAGAAAAGAACTTTGTAATAATAATTAGAAGATAAAACATTAATTAGCCAGGTGATACACAGGTAAATTTAATTCTTTCAGAGAAGCAGCAGCCAAGACTAAGAAACTGTTGCTGACTGATGTCATACTCAGCAATATATGTCAGACTTCTCTCTTTTCACCATTTGTACTGACACAAAAGTAGTAGTGTCACTAGATAGAAGTGCTGACAAGATAAATAAAATTCCATTGCAATTATCTCAAAAACAAATAATAGAAAAAAAATTCCTAAGTTGTTTTACAGACATACTATAGTTGACAAAAATCTTTTTCACAGAAGGAAACTTTATTGGGAAAGTGCAAGGTAGTTTAGTTAGCCTGTTAATCTTCTCTCTTCCTTCCAGAGAGAAGCAGTAACTCCTGCAAATGTAATGCACAAAACCAACTGGCAGAACTCTAAGAGGATTCTCAGTAGGAAAAGAAACATTAGCTGTTGTCTGCAAAGGTAGTCTTTGAAAAAGGTTGAAAGGATATTTATTCTGTAGTCCTCATTTGCAAGAGAACAGAGAGACTAATTTCAAAAAAAAAAAAAAATTGTGATGAAAAAGAAAGCAAGAGTTTTCATAGACTAAAAGTTATTTCAAGTAGTTGATAAAATGTACTTTGCTCATGATATACATGTAATTCTGTTAAAACAAACCCTTTGTTGGAGCTAATAATTTTTTGTTGATTGCATTTGTTTATCTTTTTCTATTAGTATTAGCATTGCTCCTTAACGAACCTGTTGCTTTGCTTGTGTATTCCTCTGTTTTCATTTGCTGCGTGATTTATCCTCCAGAAGATACAAATGCTTATTTACCAAAACAAACATCTAAAGTTCAACGGCCTTTTAAATCAGCCAAGGATAATCAGGAACATACCGTGGGGAAAAAAAAGAGAATCCATTGAAAGTTGATCTGATGCCTTAATTTTCAGAGTATAGTCACTTAACAGTATAGTCACTTAAAGGGCTTGGAATGGTGATGCTCAAGTTTAGGCCTACGTAATAGGCATAGAGGACATACGTACTGGAAAGAAATTTTCAACACAAAATTAGGATTAGGATAATACAAAATAAAGCTGATTGCCAAAGTCTGTGCCAAAAAAAACACCTTTGGATTTCAAAGTTTTTAAAAACTGAGTCACTTAAGAAGTACCTAAACGTAGACCATGTGATACTTTTTTACGTGTAACTCCTTGCACACATACAAACCTGTTGTATACATGAAACTTCTTCATTTACTGCATTAACTTGTTCACGTATGCTGAACTCAGTTTTTGAGCTATTTCATGTTTCTTGATTCCGTGAAACACTCAGATACTTTACAATAGGAATTTATGTTATGTCCAACAATTTGATGTAATGTCTCTAGCCTATATTTTTACATATCTCAGCAGAACGCTGAGTAGAGACACTGAGGATCTGCAGGAAATGATGAGCTGAGAGGTGCAGAGTCCTCTTGCTGCAAACTGCCAGATGTCTTCCAATTGAATGCAGCATCTTGCTGAGCTTAATCAGTGAGAGTTTTTAAAGAGAATATTCAAGAATATTCTAGGGAGTTAGAAGGAATACGGGTTGGAACAGTGGGTAAATACACTCAGTATGCAGAGTGCAACAGTCTGGAAAATAGAGTAAATATTTAGAGTGGGCAAAAAGGTACATGGTTCAATTTTTTCTGAAAGATGTCTTATTTTCAAAGAACTGGCAAGTTCTACCTTTGGGGAACTCAAGAGAGGGGCAGGGGAAGCAATGTCCAGGAGCATTTAAACACGGTGTATATCTTCATTAAGCACACTTTATAAATCTAACTGCCAGCTACCACACTGCCTTCTGCAGGTTGTATTAATCTCAGTGACAGTTAACACAATGCCCTCAGTATGAATCTAAATGCCAGTTGCATTTCTCCTGCTTAAATTTGGAGGTAGAACTGTCCAAAGGACAAGAATTCTGTCTGGAGAAGGATTCTGACACCAGTATGTGTCTTCATGCCAGCTGGGGCAAACTCATTCATTCAGAAATACTTTGATTAAAAAAAAAAAAAAAGAAAAAAAAAAGAGGAAGGGAAAAGAAAAGAGGTTTCAGGTTAGTTAGTAGAAGTGTTTGATTAAAAGATGACTGATAATTTTGATAATACTTTTATCCTGTATTTCATTGTACTATATGATCTAAGTAAATCAACTTGAGCAAGCTTTATAATAAAATAAAATTAGAATTCGTCATTCTAAAACAGCCTAAAGGAGTTTTCTGACCTTTTCTACTACCAGTACTTCTCCATTAATTTTTCTCCTAATTAAAATTGATACTGTATCATTAAATGTTTCAACCTTAGCAGTTAGTAAGGGCTTTGTATAGAAGTGATTCAAATGAAGAGCCACACTCAGCAAGGTCTGTCAGCAAGGTCTGACAGTTCAGAGCTTCCCAAGTTTCCTGAGTTTTTTTATGGGAAATGGGAATTACAAAATCAGTCCTTGTTGTACAGTAGAAATACAAGAAACTAAAGCTAACTTCCCTACCTGTACAGGATCAGTCTCTACTTCTTGCCCCATTATCTTTTGCTCTTTGTGCATGGGTACTACATTAGTTAATAGATGATTGCATGATGCTACAATTTCATGTTTCAGCATAAATAGAATATGGGACACAGTGAAAAAAAATCCATCTGGCTAAACACTACACAGTGCCAAAAGACACACAACTTCTTCAAGAGACTGGCCAATTTTGCACAAGTTTGAGAGCAGGCCAAGCAAAGTATGTATTAATTTCGATATATCAAATTAATTTTAAGCAATGATTTCTAAAGCTCTTCAGATACTTGGGTATGTGAATAGCTCAGAAGGAATGGCATGAGCTGGATATACAGCTCAGTGCATCTGCTTTTCTAGTATTCACTTAAGGAAAAAAAAATCTAGTTGTTCAGTATGTCTCAGAGAAAAACACATTTGTACATGGCTTTTAGAAGAGGCTTATGCCCTATACTGATGTTAAAAAGGTTTACACTAGCTACTCAATGTCTTATTTATCACTTTGAGTTGTTTGGTAAGATAAAAGTAGTGACAATAAGTGCTTAAATTACTCCCTAAAAAGCCTTATAAATTAAGACTTTAACTGTTCTTGAGCCAAATCGGAAGGGCTTTAATATAAAGTACACAAAACAGTTTGACGTCCTATTTTTCAGAATACATTGTTCTATTCTTCTCCATGAAAGACTAAGCAAATGTAGTTAAACATATTGGAGTAGCTTAAGTAAACAGACATTCTTTTTGGCTTTGGTTTGCTCAAGCTTTCTGCTAAGAAAAGGTCTACTTTCCCTTTAGATAAGATCCACAATATAAATGCAGAATGCTATATTCTGAAGGTCAGCTTTGAATCACATGAACTTTGTCTTAAAAATGCAAAACCTAGTTCTAACATAGTAATTAGTGTTGAATTCCCCTCTTAGAATGTATGAATCCCATGAGTTAAAGCAGGTCAATAAGGGAATGCTTTTGTTTTTATGGCTCATTTTTCAGGTTTTACAGTGTCTAGACCAACAGGTCAATGTCCTTGGAACCAACTATGAGAGGGAAGGCGCAAATTGTAGTCTCCTTTAGTCCTTGCTTGATTTTCTTATTTTATTTCCATTTCACAGCATAGGATGCTCTTGTCTGATAGTAATATATGTCTGTGTGTATGTATAGATATAGGTATAAGTGTGTATATGCAAATACATATTTGAAGGATTTTTGGATATAGTGCATTGTGATCAGGACTTTTCTTCCTGGTTCTTCTCACTCTAACGAATATTCCTGGCCTCATTGTGTTGTCACAATATAGCATGCGAAAAAATGGTGTCAAGTGAATGTGTTTTGATTTCCTTGTTTACAGTTTTCATTATAACTCATTCAGCATGACAGCAGCATTTAATTTAGAAGGTGCCCATGAATACCTGTATAGTAAAGGTTTATTTATATAATAGGTGTGCTGTTTGGTTACTGATGGACGACATGTCTGCAGAATAGAATGGTGGATGCCACGTTGACTCTGACTGAGGTCCTCAGAAGCACTCTGGACTACAGCCAGAGGTGCTTTGAACTGTCTATAAACCATGAAAGCATTTCCACAAGTATGTAAGGGCAGTCATTTCTCTTTTATATTTCTTAGGTTTTACTTCACAGTCAGTGCCTGTATTACCTGAGCATCTTTGTGCATACAAAGCAAGACCTTCAGTCTGGTTTTAATTCAAAAATTAGCCCTTTGAAATGCTTGTTGGTGATGGAAGGAAATTTTGTCCTTAAAACGTGCATTTATTTCAATGACCTTTTCCTCATAAATGTCTAATTCCTGACATAAACCTCTTGTAGCATCTGAAGTGTGATGGATCGTGTAGGTGGGCTTTGTCTTGCCAGAGGGGCCATGGGCCCTCCACCAGTTGGTTGATGGCCAGCTGCTGAGCGGGGCCCATTTCCGCTCCTGCTCCTGTGGATGGGAACTGGCAGCCCCTCTCTAGCCCAGCCCAGCCCAGCACTGGTAAGATGCTTGGTACTAGCTCTAGCTGGTAGGCTAACCACGTTCTAAATGCAAAGGAAGTTATAAATAACGTATAATAAAATTGTCAAGAGTTGAGAAGCTCTGTTCTGCGTAACAGTATATAGGTACGCATTTGAACATCCAGTGACTTTTCATATGAGTACATATTTGCATAGTAGTCCAAGCTACGTGACTATCAGCATCAACAAGAAATCCAGAGTTTTTTTTCATGGTAGTTGGGTGGTTTGCAAACAGATGTTCTCCGCTGAAGGAAGCACACAGTGCTGTCAAGTGTTTCTTTCTGACTGCTAACATTACCCACGTCTTGCTTAGATTTACCAGCAAGATACTGGGCTAGCTGGTGGTACTTCATATGGTGTGAAAGATAAATAGAACTGACTGCTAACTCCATATGGTTGGGATTTGACTTCAAGAAATCTCTCAAGTGCAAATAGAATTTCTCTAGGACAGGGAAGCAGCATACACTTGAGTGAAAAAGTAGATTTATAAAATCGAGTGCT
Organism: Cygnus atratus; assembly: GCF_013377495.2. NCBI lineage: Eukaryota > Metazoa > Chordata > Aves > Anseriformes > Anatidae > Cygnus > Cygnus atratus. Next base: position 17,171,340 of record NC_066374.1, read on the forward strand.
CTATCTTCTGAAATATTTTTTTTTGTGAATAAATGACTTACTTTATAGACGGGTGGTAGCATTCAGTTGAATTTGGCCAGAACCTGAAAGCTTATGTAAAGTTGTGTGACCTCTAGCTGAAGTTGATTCATTAGTGCCATTATCTGTTCATAGCCAGGCCTAATCTATGACTGGAAGAGATGCAGGAGCTTGGCAGGAGGGCCCATTCTTCCATGTGACTCTTACTTTGGTCATGGAAAGGAGATTGACTCCGTTTAATAAATGGCAAGTCCAGTTTCATCAGAAAACAGTTTCTTAAAAACTGTTTTATTGTAAAACTGGTTTTATTAATTGTACAAGACTGATGTATTTCCCATAATATTTGCTACTCTATAGTGTTTAGCAGAATATTAATATTGTGTAAAATACCACATACATGAATGCCTACTTGCTGCAGAACTAGAGTTAACTTAAAATATATCAATATAAAAGTTATATGAAATGAAAATTGATTTGTATTTCAGTGTCTGCTTTAATTGTACTGAATCATTTACTAAATCAAAAACTGTTGAGTAAATTGATCATGTCAAAATAAGTTCATTATTAAAAGAAAATATCACATAGAAGAAAATTTGAAAAGTTCAAACATAAGGGTATCTTTGGCATCAGGAAACCAGGACTGATATTCAACAGCAAGGACAGTTTATAAGGTAATTTAAGATGCTGTTGTTATAACTTGTAAAAGTATTGCTTTATTTTATTAATGATTCAAACACTATAGGGTATTAGGAAACAGAAATTTCATTTTTATAGCAAAAAGTCCTCAAAAGAGGAATTTTCAGCTATCACGAAGATTTCTCTTCTTCATTTCTCTTCTATAATGTAGCTTCATAAATGTTTGTGTCAGCTGTATAACTGAAAAATACTGCATCAGATGTTTACGCTATTTTTCATATATGTTAATTATATTCTCTTTTTTTGTGTGTCTTAAGCAAATGTTTTTCTCACCTTTATTCTTTTTTTCTTCTTCTAGAGGACAATAGTTGTAGATCACTAATGAAGCTAAAGGGAAACAGTCCCTTTAAGCCTTTGTTTAATATTTGATCTTCTAACATATACAGCAACACTTTTCAATCACCCGCTGATTGTAATTCTTCTGAAAGTTTCAATGTAACCCAAAAATCAATATTAACAGATGTTGTTTGCTTAAGTCTGAAAGTGTTCCAGAAAAATGCTTGTCAAATGCATCCCATCTATGGTTTCATAAAGTTTCAGATTCACAGAATCAATATCAGCAGATGTTCACTACTTTTATTTTATTTTTTTCTCAAGGCATTGCAGAAGTGCTTCTTCCAGCATAATTTTGAAAGAAAATTGAAACCACCAAGCATATGACAGCTTCCACTGTTGCCAAAGAATATGCACTTGTCAACTCCTTGAGAAATACAGCGTCTTCGTGTAATATCATTAGAGACCAATGATTAAACAGAAAAAAAAAGATGATTTTAATTAGTGAATGATGAATGGTTGTCTAAATCAATCCATAGTGTAGTCCATATATGTTAAATGCTTTATTAGGGCTTCCTTCGTTAAAAAAAAGGAAACATTACAGAAATTATCAGGGGTAAGATAAAAAACTTAACCTCAGTGTGCTTTAGTCTGTAACAGTGGGATTGGAAGGTATATTTGGCTCAGCCTCCTCACTACCTTTTACAGCATTTGTTTGAAAGGACTGACATTGAATCCATAATATCTGCATAGAATATGCAGAGTTATAAGGCCTCTGTTTTAAAAGTTTGTCAGAAATATTCCTGCCTGCATAAAACAAAATATGTATAAAAATAAACAAACAAAACCACAAGGAAACAAAACCACAAGGTAACAACCCCCAAGCCATTTTATTGGGCAGTTTGGAGGAATGACTTTTTACCTGCCTTATTCTTCTTACAGGACATAAAACCTGTAGCATTTGAAACTTCGAAGCCACTCTATATTGTGAAAAAAATTGTAATCTAGTAGAATTCGGGATTTGGTGAGTGGGGTTGTTTTTCCAGTTAAAATAGTACATTTGTATACCTCAGATCAGTTACATAAATATGTAAGTGCTTCCTCTGTGTATGTATTTGAAAATCTTTGATAATCTCTGATTGCAATTAGAGGACTTCTAGAAACACCAATATGCACATAGTGCGAGTTTCTGGAAAAGTAATCAGCAGTAATTATAGCATATATTCAATATTCATACAGATTTTGGTTGCTTATCATACTTTGTGTGTGTATTAAATTTGCCTCATTCTTAGTACTGTATTATAATGCCAGTCGCTTTCTGTAATAATTAGGAATGTAATAATACACTGATAAATCGCAGCATGATAAAGCCTGCAGACAGATCTGCTTTAATTTGATTATGTATCTCATGTCAGTAAGTTTTCTACAAACGGTATCATTTAATGGGGATAGCAGTTGGGTTGTTGGATTTATATTTGAAACATCTCCAATTGGTTACAGGTTCTGGGATATCTCAGTTATAAAAAATGTGGAGTTATTTTTGGTGGATTTAAACCATTGGTATGTTTATGCCGTACATCTGGGATTATTCTATGTGAGCTCTGAGCTAAAAGAAAACTGTGCAACTGTGTTAGCACAGCAGCAAGTCTACACAAATAAAGCTGCCTCTCAGCAGGGTTTATTAATGTAGGCATCACATCATGCTACTGCAGTTATATAGCTTTTCTTTTTTTTCAGGCTCAGAGGGTAAGCAGAGTGTGCTTACATCTGCCTGCAATACATAGCATAAACATATGCCAGGAGACTTGGCCCAGGGTTGTATTTATTTTAACAAAATTGTGGCAGTTATGATGCCTGTTTATTATATTCAGCTTTAACACTCATGAAGAAAGAGCCAACTTTCATAAATTAAATGTTTATTTATTGGGTGGAGTGTAATATGAAACTGTGCCATTTTACAGTAGACCCTTATAGTGTTTGTATCTGTGGCAGCTCCACTGTGATTTCAGGTTCTTGTACATGATGTTTTATTTTCTTAGTTTCTTATAGGATAGAATAAAAAGAGAAATACGTATAAAAAGTCTTTTACGTTTCCTCAGTATACCTCAGTTTGAGTAATGGATTATTGATTCTAATGTTTTGGAATTTCTTAGGATGTAAATCAATGATTTTATTTTATTTTTCTCATAGTTATTTTGCAGACATGGAGGAGCAAAAGAATATTGCTGCTCTTTGGGCACATTTTGGTTTTCTATTTAAACAAAATCTAAAGAGAATTTCCCCTAATTTCCTGTCTTACTGTAAGAGATAAAAATGAGGAATTTTAATCTCTAGAATCTGCAGAGAAAAAGAAGTGTCTGATCTAGGCTTTAACCACGGATCAGTGCCCTTCATCAGATAGCCTAGCATCTCCATGCTGTGGCTATTCTGATTGTGCTTAGCCCCATGCCAGCATAGCCTTAGTAAAGCCATATGGACAACTCCTTCCACGTAGCAGTAAAATAGACGTTTCTGAAAGAAAAAGGAACTGAAAACCCTTGTGCTGTTGTTCTTAGTCTGATTGCTATTGATTTGTAGAATAATGTGTGACTCCAGAACTTCTCTCCATCCTTTCACCTAGTATGAGAAATCCATGAGGAAAGCTTCATACTGTTTTACCATTGTAACTGTCTAGCATGTTAGTAAAAAATGAATTTGAATAATACTGCAGTGGGCTTTTGCAGGTGCATCTTGTGGCCAAGTGGAGGAATTTTCATAGCCTTACTCAAATATTAAAACAGGGATATTTTTTTCAAACATTAAAATATGTGAAAGCAAATGATTTTACAAGATAGCACCTCTGAACAGTCAGTCCGTATTAAACATTTAGGAAACAAGAAATGTTCCATATGTATTATTAAAATAGGTGTCAGCACACAAGAGAAATTTTAGCAGACAGTCTATGACAGGGACAATGCCATCCAATTTTGAGCCATGAACCTAAAAAAAAAAAAGTTCATTAGTACCAGCTGTGAGGTGACTTCATTTCATGAGTATATATAGACCTAGTCATTAAATAGTATGAGCATTATGATTAGCTGTGCATGTAGAGAATTTTTGAGTGGAATTTTATTTTTCTGAGCTTAGAAAAATATTAAAATTCTACTAACAGTAACATAAATTAGATTCTTTGCCTACGCATTTAATCACGTATTACAGTTCTCACAGTCACCTCTGGCTTCTCTGTCTTTGCAAGATTTTTCAGCCCATCTTAATTTTTGCAGTGCTGTCCCATTTCTCAGATAAATAGGTATAATTCATGTTGCCAGCTGCCAAGGACTACTGTATTTGCCAATAAATGGGTATCAGGAATAGCTGAATGAATAGACGTCTGAATTGAGAAGAGAAAGTTTAAAATTAGCAAACAACTTGAATGCTGTCAGATCTAAACTAATTTCTATCATCAGGGATTCATCAGGGACACAGCTGTTGGAGTGTGTGACATAAGAGAGAAAGTCAAGGAATATTTACTTGAGAGAATGAAATATAGCAGGAATTTTCAGATTACATTAACTGAAATGATGTTGCATAAATACATGTTTTTTTAAGGGATTATGAAGTAATCAAGAAGAAATGGAATAAATATTTCAAAAATAAACTTTCTTTGACGTGAGGTATAAAGATGTTCTGTACTTAAGGGTTCTGTAAAGCAGGTGACCAGAGAAGTACAGTTTTGTTTAAAGAATAGATATTTTTGGACTTCAACCAGATAAGTTACAACACACAAAAAGTAAATTTAGTCTTTTTAGTAACTTGTATCGAGCTTATTTTTCCAGTTCTCACAGTCTGCTGAAATAATCAGTAGGCTTGCAGAAACCAGAATGTTCAAGCTTGTGAAACTTTAGGTTTGTCTTCTAAGCGTTGAACCTAACTGACAGATTTTGAACTTCACAGATTTTGAATAGTTTCTTTTGGACTATGTTGGACTATGAATTTACTGAAAGGGATGGGAATAAAGTAAAAAAGTAATAATGTTTTATACTAATAATTTCATCTTTAGTTTAAAAAAAAAAAAGTGCATTTTAGAGAGCCAAGAAGAAAATCCGTGAAACTTGGTAATGTGGTTACAGAGCTTCTCAAATCATAGAACCATAGTCTGGTTTGAGTAGGAAGGGACCTACCATCTAACTCTAGCCCCCTGCCATGGGCAGGGACCCCTCCTGCTGGCCCAGGCTGCCCAAATCCCTTCCAGCCTGGCCTTGGGCACTGCCAGGGAATGGGGCAGCCACAGCTCCTCTGGGCAGCTTAGACCAGGGCCTCACTGCCCTCATACTAAAGAACTTCCTTATATCTCGTCTAAATCTACCCTCTTTCAGCTTTAAACCATTTCCCCATGTTGTATCACTACATGCCTGTGTAAAAAAGTTGCTCTCCATCTTTTTTTATAAACCTTCTTTAGATACAGGAAGGCTGCTACAAGGTCTCCCTGGAGCCTTCTGTCCCCTGACCAGCCCCAGCTCCCTCAGCCTGTCTTCGTGGTTAGAGGTGCTCCAGCCCTCTGATGGGGCGCTCCACGAGCACTTTGCCCGGTAGTAAGTTTGGAAGCATATCCTCTGGCACAGAAGAATAATTTGGAGCCACAGAGAGATCATACAGAGTTTTGTGACTAGCAGGCTTGGCCAGAAAAAAAATAAAAATTTACTTTTCATGTAGATCTGACAATACATTGAAATTAATGAACATTGATACTGAGAATGAATTGTGAGTTTGATCTTTCTAAGGAGCTTGCCCTTGAAATGGAAGGGATTGAAAGAAAAATACATTTAGGATTAAACAGTTTAAAATGGATTATGTAAAAAAAAAAAAAAAAAAAAAAAAAATGACCTGAGATGAAATGATTAGTTCTAGAACTTGAATAGTAGAAGTGAGGTACCCAACAGTACTTTGAGAGTCAAGGGCTATGCTGACTTCAGAGCTTGTATAATTTCTGCTCAACTCTTTATTATGTCCAATTTCTGTGAATGCCATCTGGAACAGTCTGAAAATTACTTGTTTTACATATTAGCCCTTTTGATGGTGGTATATCAGGAAGGCCTGCAGAATTCCTGCCTGGCAGGGTTTAATCACAAGAACAGGCCAGGGGAAGTGAAGTAAGCCAGGAAAGCCTGGTATGGCTTTGCCGTGCCACCTGAGGCAGATCCTGCATTATGAAGCAGAGTAATCTTGTCAAAGCAGGCTGATTGGCCGCACATTTAAGAGCTGAGGAAGAAAAAAAGCATTTTTTTTTCTTTTTCCCCCTTTGGAGGTGAGAACAATGGAATTAGTAAAAGAGAGGGGTTCTGCATTTATTGTTTATCAACTACCTGTATTACATATTTTGGGTAAAGGGTAAATATTTGAAAAGTTCTTAAATGAACTAAAGTAGGCTGCTGTATTATTTTCTTCTTCTTCTTCTTCCTTTTTTTTTTTTTTTTTTAACTGTCAAAGGGCTCAAATCACAGGCCAGCTGTTGGCCAAAACAGAAAGACAGCCCTTGTTTCTTAGAGCTTATCCTACTGGGAGTTGATTGAAAACTTGATCCTTAATGGCCTGTTGCTCTTCCAGTTAGTCACTTGAAAAAGTAAGATGCTTTCTCATGTGCTTTTAGTATTTTATTATTTGACTAATTCAGGGAGAAATATTCTGTTTATTCATTGTGCCCTGAGAAAGGGGAATGGAAGTTCAAAACAGCTTTGTGAAACCAGTAACTCTCTTCGTTTTATTTTTTATATCATTGACTCTCTTCATTATATTTTTTATTTTTCAGAGGAGAGTTCTTGACCTTCTGTACTGAAGAGACTTTTCAGATACCCTTTTACCTGCCTAACAGTATTTAGTATTCTTTTTCCATCTTCTCCCCTCCAGGACACAATGCATTCATTCCTGAGGTTTGCACATATGTTTAGATAGGGTGATATTTTCAGCATGATGCCACAGCTGTGTTGCTCACAGTTGCTCTGAACCAGTTTGCTGAGGTTGTCAGCTTCAAATTATTCATTTAAACTGATCTATTCATCTCTGCCACAGGTCTCAAAATGAGATGTAAAGAGATTTTTACATTTTTAGGACATCTAATAAGAGTGATAAAAATATGCACATGGGTGGAGAATGACCACATATTTTAAGTGTGATTCATTACAGACTCTTGTCCAAAAAGACTTTTCACTTGAACTAGCATCTTCTTCGCTCTCAGCTGCTGCAGCTGAAACTGTATGGATGGGGTATGTAAATTCAAGGCAAGCTTCTTATTTAGCATTTCTGCCTTGCCAAATGAATCATAGATAGGAAATCACTGAGCTTGCCAAAATTTATCATACTGTGTCTCCAAAAGTGAAAACAGGTTTTTCATATAGCAAAGCAAATGCTGTGTTTTGCCACAGATAATATTTTGAAAGTTGTTACAAGGTATCTTTGTAGCACAGGTTTTTTTTTTCCAAACTGATTGCATACTTCAAAGTACCAAGCTTTTCAAGATCCTCGTAAAACTAATTAATCAACCTTGCAAACTGCATATCTTCCTTTCAAGTAGATCCCACAATCCTTCTACCTTGGGGAATAATTTTCTTGTTTTCCTAGCATTTTCCCAATCTAATTATTGTACCTCTAAATAGGAGATTTGTTATTACACAACATGATTAATTAGATATGTTACTTCTTTATCAGGTGAGAAATCACCAAAGGATTGATGATAAGCTTATGAAATCAACAAAGGCTGTATAAGGCAAAATGCAATTACTTCTCAATTAAAAATCCATTTGACATATTTGAGAGATTAATAAACAAATTAGATTTGTTTCTAACAGAAATAATTGGATTTTTAAGAAAAGATGAATTATATTTGATACACCTCATCTTTATCTAAAGCATAAACCATAACAAAAGTATACACTTAGACACCTAGAGGTAGCAGAGACTTAATTTTTCAAGCATGAACTCTTACATGATTAGAGTTCTTAAAATATAGGAAGTAAATCAAAAAAAAAAAAAGGTAATTAAGAACTTGACAGTGTGAACATCTTGTGTTCTCCTTTCAAAAAAATATGCAATGACAAATTGGATCTTACCATCAATGTAAAAAATAATGTAATAATGTCAGAGATCCTTGGCTTCACGAAGCATCTTCCTTTTTCTCCCTGAGTGCCTATAAATTCCTGATTTCTAGTGGTTCTGTGTGCGTGTCACTACCGCTGACCTCTTGTGCTCTCGTGACATGGAAGTCTCGATCTAGGGTCAGACTCTGTTTCCACTTACAAAATCAAACAATGTTTAGTATGTCATTTAGGAATCTTGAGGCATTTTTGCCATTGGTGGATATTTGCCCATTTTTCAAAGAACTGTAGGAAATAGAAAACTTCTGTAATAGGTCTGATACTTAAATCCGATGGAACTTTTCTTCAGCAGAGCTGAACCTGTCTTGATGCAGTCCTGTGACTTTTTGGGGCAGTTGATTCTTTCACCAAGACTAGTTTCTTGTATTGTGAAGAGTCAGGAAAGCACAAACGAATGATAATAATCGACCATCTTCTGGCTAAATGAGAATGTGTTTTGCACAGAGAACTAGATCTGAATTGAGCTTTATTAATGCAATTTTCAGGGTATGAAGAAACCATCTGAAACTGTAGGCTTTTCAATCAAAGAAAACTTTCATCATATTCAAACATTATCTGGAGAACCATATGGATGACTCTCTGGCAATCTGCCATTTATCAAGCATCTGATCTATCAGTTTCTGTCTTCTCTTAAAAGCCTTATGGTAAAGGCCCACTGATTTTTCTTCTCAATCTTTAGCGATCAAGTAGACTTTAAAACAAGTAAAGATATGATTTCATTATTTTGAATTCATAAACGCAGAGTCAGTGAATAACTGCTTCCAGACTTCAGCTTTAAAAGCATGGCTAAAGACTGTAATCAACTTTTAAAGTCAAAAGACTCTAATAATATAGAAATCATAGTATGTGAAGAGAAAAAAATAATGTATCTGGTAGGATTTCATCATCCTAAGTTTTAATCTTAATAAATATTATAAATACTCTATAGTAGAAATGCAGAAGTATCTGTTTCCAACATTTTCTCCAGGGTCTGTAGTATGAAGAGTTATTGACATTCTTTTATTAAATACTTTATTTAGATATAAGTGAATATATGAGCTGATCAAAACTATTTACAAGCTTCCTTAAACTTTTTCAAACTGTTCTAGAATAAGGTTTTTTTCTGATGTAGGAATCCTAATCTTCTGATGCTTTTAAGTAAATGTAAAGAAGAAAAAAATGAAAGGAGACCCTTTGCATTAAGGCATTTTACTATTGTTACATACTTCCTAAAAATGGTAAGGAGATCTTCAATGGTTTCACTTGTATGCAGACTGACTGGTGTGTGTAATTTTTCATGTGCCCATTTCCAGGCCACTGTGTTAATAATCTCTCATTTAATTTCCATCTTGGTGCTGTGTGAGATGTTTTATCTAATGACTTCCAAATACAGGCGAGCAGCATTTCTGTTCTCTTCCTGCTCGCTCCTACGGGAAGGGGGATAAAACAGTCATCTCACATCTTTGATAGACCCATCCATGGAATGAAAAGATTACATGGAATTAAGACTTATCCTTGTCTTAATATTCCAAATGAACTTTGATTTTTTTTTTAATTTGTGATTCTTATGTTCAGTTGCAAATAATAGTGTAAAGTATCCATACATGTAGTTTAACATGGATGTTTTTGAAAATGTCTGTTTTTATTTTTGAGGACATTTAGTGTCACCAGACAAAAGACTAAAAATTACAGTTTAGATGGGAATTGAAAAGCAGTATAATTTAGAGATGCATGAAAAGCATATAAGATGATTCTTGAAAACTCTTGATCTGAAATTAAGGAATAATTCCTACTTTTCAATTTTTATTCATGTTTGATTGCTATGTAAGTGTTTTCTGCTGACAGCTGTGTTAATTCTCAGTTTATATTGAGGATTAAGAAAATTGCATTTAAGCAGAACAAATGTTCTTTAAATTCTATCTTGGGGAAACTTTGTAACTTATTTAATAATTCCCCTTCAAGTGTAAAATTTACAAAAAAACAATGACAGTAAGAACAGAAGATAAATATTGAATATGTTTTTGTGAGAACTTCACAATTTCATTTGAGTGGGGATTTTGATCCCTATGAATTTACCATGCTATTCTCCTCCAAGCATGTTCCATATAATTTATTTCACAATAGGGATTTGAATAGCACCTATATAATCCCTTTTGTTTGCAAAATAAGTAATTCAGACTCTTATTGTTCACAGAAATAAAATATCTTGAATCGTAATTTGACTCATCACGTTACTTTATAAAATTGAATGTTAATACTAAGATTTCTGTTGTTGATCGTTTTTACAGTGTGACAATTGGATACGTAACTCCATTCAAGGATAGCTTTGACTCTGCAGTTTAGGTTCCAAATTATAATTTGCCCAGGTTACAAATTACAGATGCTGAGATGACTTTGGTAGGGTCTGCATTTCATAAAAACAATGCTTTGCCAATCCCAGTTAAAAACTGGAATGGGGTGCTTTTCAACTACCTGGAGCTCCAGAAATATTAAAAAAAACTGAATTAGTTTGAAATTGTGACTACGTTAGTTAAGAAGCAAGCAAATAACTTGAATAGCGGTCTGTCTCATCAAAATATGGAAGCCCCAGCAGAAAAAGCACCAACCTTCTGTAATTGCAACACTTGGCATTACTTTCTTCCATGAACGGTGGGTGATGAGTGTCCTATGGATGTAATTGGAGATTATCTGTGCACTCAGCACAGAAGGAGTATCTTCAACTAGTAGAATAAAGAAATTTGATTTTTTTTGGCAAAAGGGAATTTTGTCTACATTTCTTTAGAATGTATCAGGTATTCTCACTAAAATAAATAAATAAATAAATTCATTCTTACAGCAGCCAGCATCTGACATCAGAACACATTTTGGTTGTTTTGAGGTTTTTATGTACAATAAGGTCTGCATATTTTCCATGTATGACCATAGTTAATATTCCCATTGCTCAAAGTAAGTCTAGTGTTATGGCATATTTCTTTCCCCTATTTTACAGTTAGTGATGAATTTCATCTGGCATTCCACTTGGACCATATTTCACTGGAGATGATAGAAAGCTGAATGCTGTTGTGGTTTTAATTGGCTGTTTGATAGACAGCGACGTGTCTTAAGTGTTCTGGGATATTGCTTCATTTCAGTGTACTAAAGGCCTAATACAGAACCTATGGAGGCAATGGAAAAGCTTTTGTCTTAGCGTTGGGCCCTAAAGAATTGCCAATACCTATTTGAAAAAACATCTACTTTTCAAACCAAAAGATCAGTCATGATTTCTAACTGACTGCAGTAACACCTTGATTGAAATAAGGTAACTTGGTATTTTCTATTATTAAAAAAGAGATTTTTTTTTCCCTTGAAGTTTCATAAGGAAATACGGACTAACCTTAAATTTTCTGCATAAGAGCTAATCCCATTTTCTTTGTACTCTTAATGCTCTGAAGCTCTGAATCTTCGCTCCTCCGGTTTCAGCAAATGAGTAATACCTGGAGGGACAGAAATTTCATATACGTTTTTCCCCCGAGGTTGTCTCTTCTGCTGACTGCATGGCTGTCTCTCTAAAACCATTCTATCAATTGCTCAAGTGTGAATGCTGTGTAATATGTTTTATATCTGGTAGGTTGAAGCTTTGTTCTCCTACTGGGGGTTTCATATTTTGATGAGACAGCTTTAGTTTCTTTCTTTTTCCATTTCCTAGAAATCCCTGAAAAATGATCTTGTTATATAAGAAGTGCAACAACTACAACTTCCTAGTTACTTACCTACATAATTTACTTTCCTCAGTAAAATAGTAGAGAAACCGTCCAGTCACTAGGGACAGGCTACAAGTTATTCATGGTTGTAGTAAGTACTATGCTCAAATATATATTTTGAAGTCTCCTCAAAATGTTTTGGTCTCATAAACGTGTTAATTTGTTTGTTTACATTACTTGTGCAGTGTTATACTGTTTAAACCTCTTCATGGTCAATAACAATCTAAGACTTAAGACAGTTATCTGTGGTTTGGAGGTCCTGCATTGCAGTTGCACAAAAGCAGAGTGGGAAATCTGGGTGCTGGGATTTGTGTATGCCAGAACAGAGGAGCCCTGGTCTACGTGAGGACCCAGGTATTTAGGTAAAATGCAAAATGTAATGCATATGTGCGTAAATGTAGCACTTACCAACCATCAGGAACTGCTGTTACTAACTCTGGTCCCTTGTATAATGAGTTCAGTAATGATTTAGTCATGTTTACGGTTTTGATATTCATGCTGTCTCAGCACCTACACAAACTGTCATTTCCATTCTCTGGCTGTGCTCGTAGCGGATCAGAGGAGACCGTCAAGTCCATGAGAAGGAGGTTCTGTGAGGGCTGTTAAGAAATAGCGTGGAGCTGAGTGAGCTGCTGAGCTGAAGGCAGCTGGAGGCTGGGAGAACATAGAGGGAAAGGAGCATGTGTTCTGGGCCTGGCCTACGCTGGATGTGAGACCTTCCTTTGCAGCTCTTTGCGGAGCAGGGACGCTGAGCTCAGTGGGCCTGCGTGCTGGTGGAAGTAGAAGGATGATAGCAATCATTATAACATAGAATTGAATTCAGGTGTTGTGACATGTTCGGTTCCTGGAGTTCTGGGGGCTCCGGGGACTCTGGGTGTTAAATGGAAGTCTCAGAAGCATCTGCTTCCTCAGCACCCTGCCTACCCACTCGGAGACACCGGCGTGAGGGTGAGGAGCTCCCTGCTCCGGGGGTCCAGCCTTGCCCAGGCTCCTTCCTAGACGCTGACTGTGAGGTGCCCCGGTGGAGGAGATCTGTGGCTGCTTACACTGCAGCACAGATTTGTTTATTTTTTATTTAAATACCGTCCGTGGCCAGTAGTATGTGCAAATATACTGTATAGCATGGAAATGGTGTTTATGGACAACTTTTGTAGTTAGTGAGATGTTGGCTTATGTCTTCTGACAGGTGTTTATATTACTGTCCGTGTTTGTAATTCATTGCATTGTGATTGGTTTTTGTCCATATAAATGCATGTTTTTTTTTCTAGCTGTTCTTACATAAGCTGATATGGAGATTAGTTCCATAGTTAAATTGATGTAAGACTGAATGGAAAAAATCCTTTTGTTTGATATTTAAATCAGTTCTATTTACTGTCTTCTTGGCCTTGCAATCAGAAAGAAGAAACAGAAGTACCCGAATTGATGTCAGTTATGTCATTTTTTTCTATGACTATGTGATTTGTTCCATATCATATGTATTCTCCTGTGTATAGCATCCTTTCTGCTTTCCACATTGTGTTGTTGTTGTTGTAGAGTTTTCAGTGTTTTGGGTTGTTTTTTTTGTTTTTTTTTTTGGGGGGGGTGGGGGTGGGGGGGTAGGGAGGAGTGGTGGTGGTGGTGTTATTACTTGTGCTTTTTAAACACTGGATAATTTATACAGGGTTAAATACGAGACATAAGAAAGATGCTTTCCTTGAAACACTGGCCAAACCTCTCCTCGGACTGATGTGGTTGAGATCAGACAGACATAATTCCTGGAACACAAAAATCTTTTTAGTTTGCTTTTCTGCAGAAAGTAGATATTAATTTTAATGAAGAAAACTATGACTTTGGTAATTAGTATTTGAAATGATATTGTGTTTTTTAAGGATTTTAGTATTTGTAAAGAATGAAAATTCAAACTCTAGAGATTAAATCCACTCATTTATAGCTTCTGTCACATTAAAGGAACTGAACGTAAATCAATTGGAGTAAGCAAATGTAATGTAGCATTATTTTCAAATGTCTGTTATATAGGTAGTCTATAATTTAAAAGCAGATTTTTTTTTTTTTGCTTTACAGTGTTTGTAAAAGATATGTTTGGTTTCAGTATTTTTATATTCAAAATGTTAGAAAGAATATGCTATGGGAAAAAGTCTGGCTGCTTATAGCAGATCATTATGTATTTCAACATAGTATGAGCGGTGTACTGGGTTGTGAGTGGAATTTGAGTTTGTAGACAAACGAGAACTATTCATGTTAGAAATACTCATCCCCAGCATACCTTACTCAAGATGATCTGATCTGACTCCATCAATTCTTGAAACTACTTCTTTGCCTCTTCCAAATGTCAGTAAATCCAGAAAATATTTTATCTTGGCTCCAGCTGCTACAATCATGAGGGTCTCAAGTTTAACATGAGAGATTTCACTGATATGCCTATGTGAAGGAAATGCATATTTTGATTGGTATCAGAACAGTCTCAGGGGTTCAAGGATTAGAGAGCAGAATGCTTGGCCATGAAATAAGTGAAATGGAAACATGTAGCTGTAGCTTTTTAGGAAGCTGGTAGGCCAGACTCCATTATTTCTTTCGTTAGAGATGAACAACTTAGCAGCTGAGGCAAACCTGTACTTTTCTGTGGCACGTGAGTGTGTACTAGCATCCAGCAAGAGGATGTTGATATGAAGATGTCTGTTTATCCAATGGACAAAGAATGTAGTAATTCTAATGAGTGTTTGGTGGTTAGGAATAGAAAGCCAAGGAAATGCATCAGAAATCCCCCAAACAAGAAAACACAACTATTTGTTGCTGTTGTTTATGCTGTGTCTGACAGAGTGATGATGCGTTTTGTTTTTATTTTGTTCCCAGGACCATATTGTTTTTCCACGCTGCTGAGGACTTCTGAGATAGAAAACCATCTGCAAGTTTGCTTACAGATCAACCCCTTGTGAAGCCCAGGTAATGCACTGGGAAAATTATCATGTTGCTCTAGGGTTCTCAGAAGTCTTAATCCCTGAGTTTCTTTAGGGCAAAGCTCCTTAATGAAATCACAATATTTGGATGGCACAGTCCCCAGGATATGTAAACATGCTGCCTAAACAGCTGTTAAATAATTGTCAGTGTTTATTCAGGTTCTCAGTCAGGGAGAGGTAGATTTTAACACACTTTATGGTGGGATCTCTATAGAGAACAAAGTTAATCCTTTCTCCTGTGATTGTGTTTCAGAACTGCAGTGCTCTTTTCTGAAGTCACTGATTTACTGTGTGCTGACTAAATGGTTTCTATCCATTTGCACCCTACTTTCTTTAGAACTTTTTTTTTCTTACTAACATTGGATTTAGATGATTATTAGGGATATTCAGAGAACTCCATGAAACTGTACTTTTAACAGACGGTGCAATCAAACCTGAAGTCTCAGCACAGTGATCTCTAAACAAGGCATGTTTCAACCAGTTTGTGTCCAAAATTGCATGCAAGACTTTGCACTTGTTCAAATGCCATGACACAGCGTGTAATATGGATATTTGCTGTAATACATCTGTACAGTTCCATGCTGCTAGATGCCTAAGGTTAGGCTGGGTGTGCCATACAGAGCATAATTTATTTTTGGACAGAAAGATATTTCAAGTGATAGAAAATGAAGTTAGGAACAATGTTTGAATCCACTAAAAGAGAAATTGTTTTTAGATATGTATTGTGTGTTTAGATCTTTGGAGCTTTGCACTTTATATTCAGATTTTGTAAAATTAAGGAGGGAAAAAAAAATCACTGGATCTAGTGGAGAGTGACTTTATAAGTGAGCTATCTAGTTTCCACATCGGTATCAAGTAGCCGATCATTACTTATGGCAAGGTTTTCCATTGGTATAAAAATTAAATGGTTAGTTTGTCATCATACTTCAATGCACATGTGAAATTTTCATAAGAGTTAAATAAATACAGTGAGACAATACATGCTTTCATGTCTTAAATGCTAAGATGCAAAAGGGTAAATATAATATGAAAACTGTTAGTGGGTGTATGGTCTAAATATGCGCAGTGATTGCTCTTGTCTAAATATTAGCTGTCTGTCTTAATGCTTTGCACTGTGGCATCATGACAGTATGAAGCCTGATGTGATATAAATGATGCCAATGTATGCACTGTTGGCATGAGCATCTGTCTCCTTGGCAGAGTCCAAAGGCAGCTCCTGGCAGCTTTGGAGTTGCCTCTAGGTCTATCATATGGTTAAGCTTCTGACTTTTCCTCTTTAGCTAAAGTCCACTCCATCTGGAACATATTAAATTCTCTTTCACCTTTGATACTAGAGAAACACGTGTGGTAACATAGTGCATTCTGTACTCAGGACTCTGGAGTTGCTTAAATAAGCCAAGTCTCCGTGCTTAGGAACATTACGCTTCTGAAGAGATTTGAAAAAACGCTCTGGATGTTACACACCAGAACTGAAATCTGAAAAAGGATGAGATGAAAATCACTGTTTCGTGTAAAATGAACAAGGAAATTACAGTGCAATTTGTCGTTTTTTTTTTTTTGGGGGGGGGGGGGTGGTCAGGTAGAAGTAGAAATAGGAAAGGGGGAGAAAGCAGTACTGAACTGATCGTATTCTGTAGTGGTATTTTACCTCTCAGTGCTGATTAGGCTGCTAGATGAAATCTGAAATGCATAGTCAGCATGAAGGAGTGGGAGGGAGGAGGGTAAAAACAGGCACCGTAGGTCAGATAGAGTTCTGGATTGACCCCAAAGGTTGTTACAGATCAAGGCATATTATAGCCCTGATATTTAGCCACATTATACAAAGGTTTGACTCAACTATAGGCATTAAAGGAAAAAAGTAGATGATGTACTTTGGACTACTAAAAAGTAGTCAAAAAATGTGGACAGTGGCTGCTTTTCTTTTTCCACTTTCAACAGCTCTTCCATTTTCTTAAACAGGTGCATAAGCATTCTATATAGAAAGCATTAAGACACCCAGTTAGCTCCAGCACACCAGAGGATTTGGTCCATACCCTGCTAGAACAACTGAATCTGAACCTTAAAAGTACTAGCGCATATCAGCATTATACTGTACTAGATACTGCAAAATGAAATTACTCTCTTCCTTCCTGCTTCTCGGACTAGTTCCTTTGGTGTAAGGGCCAAGGGTGACAAGTTTCCAGTCATAGCTGCAGTGGGATCCAGGCTTCATGAGATAGAGCAAGAGAGAAACTAAAAAGCTTTCCAAAAAGATTGAGAAACTCACAATGGTCATTCATTTTTGATTACATCCTTTTCCTTCTTTCAAGCTCTCATATAGCTATTTAAACAATGTTAATGCCTCACAGTGTCCTGGTAACATCTGCGTAGCACAGGAAAAAGGGAAAGCTTGTAGAAGTTGAAATGCTTCAGAGTCCCTGTCACTGAAATAGACCACCTTTGGTCAGAGTTACAAAACCACTGGCAAAGTAACACGCATTGGAAAAACAAAGAAAACAGAAGATGGGAGGAAATAGCTTCTTTGTGGTTCAAGCGAACAGCTTGTTCACTCATCTTCTGGATCCCAGCACACTTCTTTGGGTCTCTGTGGCATCTGGCTGACTTCCTTTGGTTTCTCTTCACACTTTCTGTCACACCAGGAGAGGGCTGTACATGCTGCTCCATCCTGCCCTGCCAATTACTGCAAGGGGATAATGACACTGACTCTATTCCAGTGCTGGCTAGGCTTAGAGCTGATTAGACAGATGGGCAAAAAGATGAGGAAGACTTGACTCTAACTTTGAGGACTGAGATCTGAAAGGTTATTTATATATGACGTATATGCTTATATATGACAGAAGGTTATTTTTCCTTCTTGTGAGGTATAGCATAGGCATTTACGTGCTTTTTTATGGTAAAGTGAGATTTTAACAAAAATCTCAGTTTCCTGTCTCTTTTTCTGGCTTGTCTAATATATCCCAGTTCATGTCAATGAAGGTGACTTATACAGACAAAAGCAAAATGTTCTTGGGAGCTACCATGTTGATAAGACTTACTTAGAGCTCTTTGTAACGTCCTCCCTGGCAGAAACAGCATGCCTGAATGTTTGGACATTTATTTTTTCAGCACAGTTTGAAACTCATTTGATTCTGTTAGCCTCTGAGGATCATTCAAATCAGTCCAGGCAATCCATGAACCCTGACATCAATTTGTCTGCCAAAGTCACCAGTTTAATAAATAATGGTATTAGCCAGGCAAAGGTTATGTCCCTTTAATATTCATATAACACTTCACTATGTGTTTTTATATCTTGTTTGAGCATTCACCTGGAAAGACAGCAAGCTTGAAAAGCTTATTTTGAAGAGAGCAGTGCTAGTTGCCAGGTTGTCACGCAATATGTTGTTTCCCTTCCTCTGCTGCGTATCTAGGAGGTGAGCTTCTGTGATGGAGATAACTGAAGACAGACACTAATTTGGGGTTTGACATTTTACAGACAAAAATAGATGCAAAACGAAGAATGTTGCTACAGGTATAAAGATAAGCAAGAAAAAATAATCAGAAATGGAGAGAAGCAGGTGACTTTGTGAAATAAAAGAAACCATTAAGAATAGCATTGGAATTCTAGTTTACTGTAGAGTCTTTTCTTGATTAGCTATGGGGATTTCAAACCACTGCTGAGCCTTCTAAATAGGTGCTGATGATCCTTATACTTACGAGTGAAAGCCTTTTTCTCTTTCCACACTGGGTTTAGAATCTTACGTACTTGTAAATGTAGCTGCCAGATTATGTAACTGCCAGATCATGCAACTCCTACACAAATTCCCAACAGAAATCGGATTAACTGAGGAGGTACATACTTCAGCAGTCAATGTCTTATAGACCAAAAATTGGCAAAGGTACAGCAACAAAAAAACGTATTCCATAGTCTTTAGTTTCTGCATTTCTGTCTTGTCGCTGCATTGTAAGAAAGGTTAGAAAACGAGAATTGCTGTGAAGTTATCGTATAAATTAACTGCCACTTACAGATAATTGTAAGATCTGAAGACATAATGTTAAAAGCAGAATAAGCATACCCTTTAAAATACAAAGTTGGCCTGTTTTAGGAAAAAAGAGTTATTTAAGAAGGGAAAAATTCTTAAAGGAACCTAACAAATATGGTTAGAATACTGACGACTCTCTCCTACACTCACCCTGGGAATCCTTTGGTGTAGATCTGTCACTTTTTTCTTGACGGATGTATTTTGTTTTAGGCATGGTCGGGTAATAAATGCTGTAAGTGTAGCCTGCTGCACAACACCAAGAGCCATCTCAGAATAATAGAAAGTTTAGAGCGTGAATCCATCCATCACGAGGGAAGACTACCTGAGATGTGTGAATCAAATAAATGTCTGTATACGACTCAGAAGCTGATAGCAACTTCATTTATTTTGTGCTTTAAAGGAGATGAGGGTAACTTTCAGCCTAACTTCACCAAAATAGCCCTAGCCTTTAAACTTCCCCTCACTAAAGCCAGGAATGAAAGAAAGGGGGACCTTTTTTACACTTGATAGGTAGATTTATGTGTGATTTGGGATAAGGTATAAAAAAGAGAATATATACTTTTTCATACAGCATTTTCAGCCTTGTTCCTTAGCTCATCATGAATGAATTTGAAGGCTACATAAAATTCTAATTTTAAATCTAGTTATTATAATTTAATATTTTTATTTTGTAAGTTCTAAAGGAGCCAAAAACTATGTAGTTCTTACTCCCCATATCTCACTCTGTAGATCAAAACCATATGAAATAAGCAAAAAAGGGTCAGTAAGAGTAGGGATACAAAGAAGGTACAGTGGAAGGACAGACAGCTTCTTCAATGCATATGTTCTGGCTTGTTGATTTTCTTGTGGTTTGAAAATAGGAGAATCTTAGAATAAAAACCTGGCAATCTGTTTTTTTTTTTTTTTTTTCCATGGAAAACCAGTTTTAGTCTAACAAGGAATTGCTTGCAATTATTTAACTGTTTCTTATACTTAAAAGTATTTTGCATTCATAGTTTAAAGACATATAAAGAGAAGGATAAATATATATATATATATATATATAAAATAAGGGTATAGCTACAATGTTTTTTTTCCAGTTAATGATTTAATTGAATTAATTTAAATATCTGGGTTAATAGCTGTCCTTACATAACTAAACATATCCATAAAATAAACAAAGGGAGAGAGAGAGTTATGAACTTTCCATGAAAAGCCCTAAGAGGGAATTACAAGATTGAGGATTATTACAAAATACCAACTGTACCAGGTATACAGCATTTGGTAGGATATTAGAATGTTGTTGACTCAGTGGCTCGGCCTTCTACGTAAGAGAAATGCTCTGTTCTATCAACCATATTTTTTTTTTCTGCTCAAATTATTATTATTATTATTTGCTTGTTTGTGAAGCCAGTGGAGACTTTTCCAGGTCTGAGTTCAGGGTATGAACAAGTTTGTTCTGTGACCTTGCCTGTCTCCTTTTACTTTGGTTGAGAAGTAGTGAGAGGGTAAAATGTGTTTTCTTGTGGAATAAAAATCTGGAGCTTAGTACAGGTTTTCTTTTGGCAAACTTGCTAATGATCTATTTTAAACACATTTTTAAAAAGTAGCTTCCCAGTAGGAGACAATTGTAGAGGAAGACAGCATTCTAATTTTGCAACATGTTTGATGAGGGAGAACAGCATATATGAGGAAAGCCATAAAATCTGAGTGTTGTCTCTCTCTTTAGATGCCTAGATAAATGACAAAAATCCTACTAAGCCATTTCTTTTTAGATGTAGGTACTGCAGTTTTGCTTTCATGTTTCAGAGAGGTTATGCTGCTTGTACAGGACCATGCAACCAGTCAATAGTAGAGATAGGAACAGAATTCCTGATTTTCTAGCCCACAATATGCTCAAGGCACTGTAGAATAAAGTTGTAAAAGAAGGCCAGTCGTGAGCTCTACACTCAAAATACAATAAATTTCTTGGACTACACCTTCCTTTTCAAATGAGTTGGATTGCCTTTAAATTAACACTCCTTATGCATAGTGATTTCTCTAATCATTGCTCCAAGTTATTTTTAGAAGTTATAACAAAGATGAAAGAACTGTAGGAATAAAATCCATGTGTGTCTTTGGAACTTTTATTTCTTAGATGAATCTCCATGTACCTAGGGAGATCTGTGCTCAAAAAGCAAGAGAAAAAACATAAGTGATAAATAATTGGAAGTGTGGAGTTTCAAGTGAGATGAAGGGGGTATACTAGCATATAGGAAGAACTGTAAGCAGAATGTATGGTAATGAATTTTCTGCCGAGAGAGAAATGTTATAACGAGTTCTGCAAGGGGGGTGTTAAAATTTACGGAATGAATTTTCTGTATGTAAAACCTACCTATCATCTCAAAAAAACTAAAAAAAAAAAAAAAAAAAAACTAATACTGAATCAACTAGTTAGGCTGTACAGTGCTGAGTGACCAAATGCCCTTCAAATTCCTCATCCCCCAAGGACAATGGTTTTTGGAAGGCTTTGAGTGGTCCACAGTCACTGGCCTCTCTCTGGCCCACATACCATTTTGTGTCCCCTCGAGCAATGAATCTCATGCTAAACTTGCAGGGAGAAAAAAGAAAGGGAGATTAGGAAGGGTCTGTGGGAGATAGTGAGCTCTCTCTGGTGCTTTTATAGCAGCACAGTTTTGACAAGAGAAATATTTGACAAAGAGAAGGTAAGTTTTTATTTCCTTTGTGTTTTCTGGACAAAATGAAAATAAGACATCAATGATATTTTTTGAAGTAGAATCATGCTCCAAAATTATTAGCCTTGCCTTAAGACTAACATCCTACAGCATCACTGGATACTAGAATCTTAAATACCTATTAATCAGTAATTAATTTGATTACTAATTAATATTAGTATGTCTAATATTAAACTGACTTCCTCCATTATAAAAAGAAATTTTGGTGTCATATGTTTCTGACCTATGAATTCCTAATTAATCTGCAAAAGGATAATACTTAGAATACAGGAACCAGAATACTTAGCTGCCTTACGATGGAACATGAAGAAACTCTACACAGGTTCCCATCATCTGTATGGACTAGAGTTAGGTTACCTTTCTGGAGCAGAGAAGAATGGTCAGGTTGCAGACTATCTTAACAGCTATCTCTTGCCTAAAATTCTAGCGTCACTATAACGGGTTAGGACAGCAGTGTCAAATTCAATTACTCATTTAGGTCAGATTGAGTTTCCTTGATGGCTGTAGGACTGTTAGGGAACAGAAACATGATACGATAATGAAAATAAGTTTTGATATGGGAAATAAATTGATAAATGACCAGAAGATTATTTTGTGGCCAGTTGACACAAGGCTTATTTGTAGCTTGGTAGCCAACTTGATGCCTTTTTCAGTAACTCAGCAGTTTTGAAAATTAGAAAAAATTAGCACAGACAATGTCAAGGCAAATCACTGTGTTAACATAAAAGGGAGGTAAGTGATTGCTGATCTAGGAGACATTTGGGCTCAATTTCTATAGTAAGTTTCTTTTCTCCCTGAGGAAAAAAAAATCCTGACTGCTTTTGTGATATGGACAGCTCATGCTGATGTTGCATGTGGGTAGGATTTTCATGCAACTCTAGATACTTAGATAACAGACATTTGGTGTTATGAACAGAGAAACAATGATTTTATTGCAGGACATAAGAAAGCACCATGAAAAATTATCCGCTTATTTCCAGTGCACAAGGAACATGGAGTGGAGATGGTCAGGTAAGACAGGGATATAGATATGCTCTGTCCATGTATTGCCGAGGAGAGAGCAGACTAGTTTGGAAAGGTAAAAAGGAGGTCTCCCAAACTTCACACCTCAGTCTGTGATCTCATATCAGTAAGAAATGAGGACTTCAGAAATTAAGCTTATTGGAAAAATGAGCAAATCTCGGGCTGTTTCTAAACTGACTATTTTTACGTGACTGAAGTAGTGCTGGTTCATAGTAGTTGAAGTATCTGGGCTGGAACTAGCAACCAAGAAGCTATAACTAATGTGACTGATTCCCTCCTGTGAAATGTATGCATGCCTGGGAATTAAGTTATGCTGTTCAGCCTTACTTTGGCTATTCCGAGAACTCTGGAGTCCTTATTACTTTGGGTCCATCCCTGACACACTCATTACATATTCCATCTTCTTTTTTTCATTGAAGGACAACCATCTAAACATCTTATATAATACTGGTGCACAACTGATCAAAGCTGGCTTATAATGAGGGCTCACAAATATTCTTGTTTCATAAAAAATGGTAAGGCACTCTCCTTTTTGATTCTTAAGTTCAAATCATATTAGCATTTGAATGTACTGGCATTACGTAGCATAGAAAAAAGAGATCAGATGACCCGAGAAAAGATACTGAGAAAACAAGAGAAGAGATGGCAAGATAATATATAGAGTCAAGGTCAAGGCCACGTTACTGTGTGTATCAGAGATGCTTTGAAGCATGAAAATTATAAAGGGTGGAAAAGTGGGAGGAGGAGGAGGCAGAAATAGCTTATAGATGATGTCATCTAGTCTTTCAGGAATTAGTGGTCTCTTGAGATAAAAAGATGATGGCTCTACAGAAATAGCTGAAAGCCATTATGATTTCCTGAACGAAGAGTTAATACCTGTGTGAGAAAAGTATTCTGTTAGTGTATACGCTTCATAGTTGGGGCATACATTTTGCTTGAGTAGTTTTTTGCAAACCAAAGGGAATTCCACAGGAACCAAAAGAATCTGTGATACGAAATTGAATTCAAGACAGGGTTTTAGTCAAAAATGAAGGAAGAAGGAAACAGGAAGCATCCTGTGAAATAATTCTGTTTTTAGGTTGGTATTGCTAAACTGTTACATTTCAGTGTGTTTTGCAGTTATCTTTTTAATCAATTCCTGCAAATGGCATTTTTATTATAAAGCTTAACAAAAAGAATCAAAACATATCTCTATATCTTGCTTTAGATCAAAAAAAGGGGGGATTGCGCTAAAATTCAGTTATATCACATTTTTATTTGTTTCCCAATAAATAAAGTGAAGAAAAAAATAACTCACTTTCTTGCCAAATCGTTTTTCTTGGACACAGCTCTCATTAAGCTTCAGCACATAGTTGCTTTTATCTACCATATGTACCTATGGCTGTTAGAGTTGGAAATTCAGGAAAAATGCCTTTCTCTGGAAAATAATCTGAAAAGAAAGGATCAGAGTTCTCACTTGTACAAAGAATGCTGCATGCTTGTATGTAATATTCTGAGTACAGTAGTAATTATCTAGTATTGTTCTCAATCTTCTGCAGTACAATAACATAATACCTTGAAAAAGAGAAGGAAGATAGGTCATATTTCAGACAGTTAGGAAGAACTGGAAAATACTTGAATCCTGATTTATTACTGGATCTTTTATCTTGATTTAAAAAAAAAAAAGGATCTTTGAAAGAGTGCTGGCTGTTCATACATCACTTTCTTCTTGGTTTCTGCTTTCTTGGTTATTATAGCTTGAGATGTCATTTGCACACATGGAGAATAAAGACAGCATTTTCTATTACGATTTGTAGTTTATTCTCCATGAACTCACATAATTGTCCAAGTCATGTATGATGCATCATTGTCATTGAATTGGGGGATTTTATTTATTTATTTATTTATTTTTGTGAGAATACTTACAATTGTGAGGAAGCACAGATTTGAAGAAATGACTTTTACAAGTATTTTACAAGCATTTATAGTGAGTTTTTCCCCAGGGTCTGAAATGGAGGCGTACAGCTAAGAGCAGGATAGGTATAGTTTGCTACAATTCTTAAACACATTTTGACTATATCTACTGGTGGTGAAGGGTCTCTTTGATCCGGTCAGATCTGATCAATGGCCAGAGTAGTCATAGTATCACAATTACTGCTTTTGGGAACTTCCTTCTGGCAGGAACAGGCAGAATTTACCTGAGAACTCATGAGTGAGATGAAGAGAGCTTGGTCTATCTCCTACATTCAACTTAGGTATTCAGTTGTTTTAAATTATAAGGACACCGTACAGTATGCTTTGAATTAATTCTTTGGTAAATTGTTTCAGTTTTATGTTGGCTTCTTGATCAGTAGAGAGAAGTAGTAAAGAGAAAGAGAAAATCTTTGTTTCTTCTATTTCTTTAGATCTCTTACAGCTTCAAATTCTCATTTAATAAAAAAATAAACCACCACCAAAAACAACAAATTTATTTTCAACAGCAGAGCAAAAAAATCACTTAAAATGGCTTAACATTTCATTAAAGATATATAAAAACAAAACTTCTAAAACATTAGGACTATTGTATTAAAATTTGCACTTCAGTAGCATCTTTGTCTTCAACTGAGGCAACTTTAGTCTTTATATAGACTAATTCCAAACTGCTACTTATTGTCTTTGTCCCATTTTGACAGCAGTGATTGTGGTAGAATTTGCTCTTCTAATGGAAAAATAAGACAAAAAGTTTCTTTTGAAGTTTCTTTATTTAATTTGAAGCCTTTTACTGCTAAGCTAAATGTACACAAAGAAAGGAAAAAGAACAAAACAGATACAAGTAATTTCTTTGTCAGGTATTGAAGCCACTGCTGTGACCACATTCTCTTATCAGGCTTACAGAGATCTGGAAAATTTGTTGTAGTACTACCTTGTTGAAAATAATAATCTGTATTGCCTATTTGGTAAGGTGTTTACAGCAGTTTGGGGAGAGTCGGCTTGCTAAGCCATTAACAAATTAGACTGGGATGAGGGTGGAGTAACAAACCATAGAAGAACGAAAATGGTGTAAAGAGAAGAGGCTTGAGGAACAAGGTACAGAAAGTAGAATAAGATTCCTTTCATCTGCTGTTAGATTAGTGCAGAGTAGTTAGCAATGTCATTCAGGTGATATCTCTGTACTTCAGTGACAATATCTGTAAAAATCATATAAATGCAGCAGTAGATTCCAGGAACCCGAACTGATAGTATACCTCACTCTCTTAGCCTTTTGTTCCCTTAGATTTCTGATATTTATGTATTCCAAATTTTACTGTACAAAATTGTATGTACATTAAATTTCCAACTTTTTTTTTTAATGGTAAGCCCAATTTCATCTATGTGTGTATATATACATATTTGTAGCAAAGTTGGGATGTGTTATGCAGATAGATACATTGGCTGGATGAAATGGCTCTTTTTACAAAATCCATTATACGAATATGATAGATTCCAAAGCAAAGGAAAACAAAAACAAATGTCCAAATGTTAAACTGTCATGAAACAAAATTGTAAGAGCTATCAGGGAGGATGACATTAACCTTCCTATCAGTTTTCTGTAAACAGATGAGAAATTTTCACTTGGAAATTAATTGCAGGGTAAAGTAAGGATGATTCCCAAAGTGCAAATTCACACTCCTATTGTTTTCAGTGAAGAATGTGCTATAAAAACTTCATCTCACTCATATACTGGACTGTGCAGCTCTGCTGTTGGCAAACTGCTCAGACAAAATCCTGCAGAATCTCTGCAGCATGCTGTAGAAACAGTGGTGGAGCATAGATCAGAATGTATATGATAAAAACTACTTTGTTTAAAATTCTGTGATCATAAAGAATGAATGGATTTTGGACTGGAAAAGCAAACAGCCAAATAATTTGTATCATCTTTGCAATATGTATGGTACAGCTTCTAACGTTTCTAATGTGTCACAGATGGTCTGGTTGGGCAGAAGGACTGCCAAAAGTGAATGTATGAAATTAATCTCTTTTTCACCATATCTTACCATCTGCTGCCAGTTCATTATGTCTGTTACTAATAACAAATAATTAATAATAATTGCAATAATTTAATTAATATGTTCCTGCTTTGTTTAAAACAATTTTTATTGGGGTTTACTGTTTTAGACTCCTTTTTTATATGTATGTGTTAAAAAAGATTTAACCCTTTTTCTGGGTTACCAAACATGTAAGTTAATTATGTGTCTATTCTTAACGATTATATGTAAGCTCTAACAAAGTATCCTTGTCTAGGAAGTCTCTGGAGTCGCTGAGGCTGAGGAATGGATTTTAGTTTTGCTGGATTTTAATTACAGTGAGCCTAGTTGTCATGTTAATATTAGGTAAAGCCTAGCTGTGTAACGGTGACAATCTCTAACTAGCAATGTTATTGTTCTAATATTGTTCTTTCAGAGAAAGAATTATATGCAACTTGGAAAAGATAAAATATTTTTAGTTTATTCTATTTCCACAACGTATTTCTCCAATATTTCTTTCTGCTTTCATTTTTTTTTCTTCCCACAAATATTTCTCATTCATTTTTGTTGCATATGTTGTGCCCTTTTCAGTGTTTTCTGATTATCATCACATTAACTCTTTACTTTCTATTAGTAAATCATTGCTTAAAAAATTCTGATACCATAATCTTGTATCAGTGCCACTAGTTGTCAGGCATCTTAAATATTTTATTATGGATAATAACTACAGTTTTAACATCTTTTTCTTGTAAGCATTTTTTTTTCAAACTTAGTAAGGCATAACCATATTTATAATAGGATGAAAGGTTCTTAAAATGACCACAAACACCGTTCTTCATGATTTGACTTCTTCGTATGTGTATGTTACTTCAGTGATTTCCCCCAGGCATATTTAGTTACTTATTTTCTTTTCCAGTAGATTCTTATTTTTTCCTATATGATGCTTTATGCCTAGTTGCTCCTTCTAATACCCAAGCATTCATTGCTGTGTCAGTTTGTGAAGTAGACTAGCCCATTGGCTGGGGTAGGGAGACGAGGGAACACGACTTTACTAGCTCTTAGGTTGCATCCTGCTCTCCCTCTCCTGGCAGGAACTGAGGAACAAGAGCAGTGCCTCTGCCTCCCACCTGAGGGTGCACCAGCTGCCCCTGGAGTCATACGCTGGAGTTTATGCATGACTTCTGCTTTTCTGTTGCTTTCTGAGGGCATGTAGGAAAGGCCAGGACTGAAGTATTGCATCGTACTTTACTCTCGTACAGATTCCCAATATATTACTCTACTATCTGTCTTCAATATATTAAGCGTTGTTTAGTTCTGGCATATATTAAAAAGTGGTCTGATTGATGTCATGTAAAACTGACAAATGATGATTCTTTTATAAGTAGCATCTGCTTTTGTTTTTGATAAATATTTACATCGAGGAATCATAATCCCATAAAAAAACCTCTCTTTTTAGAACAGATAATATTAATTCTGTAGCATTCACTTATTCTGTAAATTCAGTGCAGCTTACTTTATTGTAATTGAACTCATTCAGGGTAAGATGAAGGAAGCGATGAAGTTATTTATTATGTAGTTTGTCTGAACAGAAAATTTCCCTTCGTCTCCTCCCCCACATTCGGATTTAGCTCATAATTTAGGAAATGACATGCAGGTCATATTATATGTTGCCCAATACATCTGGGTGGAATTTCTTGTATCAGAGTGATCTGTGGGAGTTCAGATTTTAATTTAGAAGTCCCCAAAGAAAGTTTTGCTGGGATTATTCTTTTTAACCTTCAACATTACATCTGTCTCTCAGTATAAATGTTCACTTTTAATAATCCACTTAACATATGGCCTAGATACACTGCAGCAATGGATCCCACATGTTAATTATGCGTAAAAGAACACAGGAAATGGTTGGTAAGTGTTCTAGGTGTTGTTCTGCATTGCTTTTTGCCTCTCTTTTTTACAGTAATATGTAAAGTTTTGAGGCAGTTTCCTAAGAATGATTCTGCAGAAAAATAAATGGGAAAAAGGCATTGGGCACCAGGCTCAGCAATTCTTGTTATTTCTTCTGTAGCGATGCATTTTTACGAAATTACGTGGCTCTATGTACAAGGATACCTAATCTTACCCACTTTCTTCTCAGAATGTTTTTTCTGAGAATATAAGATGCTATTTTGCACTATGTTTGCAATAAGCATCCTCAAAATACAGTCAACTTGGCAAATTTTGATATGATTTCATTTAGTTATTGTGACAAATCAAGTTGCTAAACTCTTTCTCTTTGAAAGAAGTTGTCTTTGAGAAAGCTTTGAGTTTTCATAATACAGTTCTCTGTTTAATATCATGTTTGTGTACGTGTGCATTTCTGTATAAAGCAATTTCTAAATCCTTAGCCTTTCTACTCTGTAAGATACATCATGACAACAAATGCTTCACTGACCTCATAGTATATGAAACAAATGCATGTATCGGAAATATTCCTCAGATAATTACTAGAAAATAAAATATTTTAGAGCTGTCATGAAACTCACTATACCAAAGTGAAATCTCACTGTTATGTGACACTGCAGGAGACTTTTTAAAATCAATTATTTCCCTCTCCTTTTCCATAACGTCAAGTTTGATCGTGACTGCCTATCATGTATTATATCTGAAAAAACAAAGCATGAATTGTATTTTGCAAACTAAGCAACAGCAAATAACATAGCAGATTTTTTGTAGTAGTAGTTTCTCGTTAAGGTTGAAAAGGCTTAATGGATAGGTTTTTGGTTCAAAAAAAAAAAAAGTGAAAGAATGATTTGGATATGTCCATAGAGGTCTTACTACTTTTTTCAGTCATTTCTGGATTTTTCCCATCTGTGTACCATGCTGAGGACTTTAGGACATTCTGGAGTTCTTACTGCAAGGGAAAATGAAGAAGAAATTAATTTTGTTTACTGAGTACTACTGAGTAGGTGCTTCTACATCCCCAAAAGCAGGGTGTGCAGGAAAAATGGCTTTTCTGTTTCACTTTGGAAGGCTTAAATTTAGATGCACTGCAGAAATGTGATTCAGAATACAGTAAATGTTACTTAAAAATTGAAATATCAATTTAAAGAAGCATTAAAGTCTTGTAAAATAGGTTTCTTTTCTCACCATTTGCTTAGGTTTTGTTAGTGCTAGTCACACATGATCCTTTTTGTCTTCTGTGCCAGCAGAATTTTTATCTGTGTGTTCACAAAAAGTGTATGGGGGAGCATATCAGAGTTGAGGAGTAGTATGAATTGGATGTCACTTTTGGTGCCACTTGCATAATCTGTAATAGCAGAGCCATCTAATAACCTGTGTTTCTTGCTGGCAGCTCGCTGAGCTGGCTGCATAGGTTCTTGCTGTTAACCAGGAGCTGTTTTGCTGACAGAACTCCGGAGTTTTCCTAGGTTTGGGGGTATGATGAATTCTGGCTGGCTGTGCTGATGGTGCTGGGGAGAGCAGTTAAGTTGAAGTCCTCAGATTCTGTTGTAATTATGGGTTTTAGCAATACCAGAGTGCAGTGAGAAAATCACACTCTTTCCATTTGCTTTCACGAAGGAAATATAAACAAGATTATTGCACAGTTGATTCTTCCACTGCTGGGTTCTTTCTCAGTAGGCAGTAAGGTAATTGTTCCACAGCCTGTGTATCGCATTTCTTTTCAGCCTTATGTACTCCATCATACTGTTTCAGTATTGTCAATATTAGCTTGATTTTCTCCCATGGACCTTAACAAAGGAAAAGCAGAATTTGATTCCAAATCTTCTTGGCAAGACCAAAAGGTCCCATCGCAGGCTGAAGTCCCGTCTTCATACAGAGAACTGTATATGTCTGGTAGACTAACATAGTTCATTTTTGTTTGTTCCACTGACGCGGCCGCATGGCCTGCCATGTTCTGAGAGCTGTGCTTGTTCCGCAGGTCAGAGTGCTGCCTGTGCTCCGCTGTCGCCACACTTCTCTGAGGGACAGCAGTGGCCCGGCCAGCCGGTCTCTGAGGTCAGGTTGCCAGGAAGTCCCAATTGTGGCTGCTCCATCATCTCTTCACCGGCACGCAGTGGAGGGTTCTTTTTTTTTTTTTTTTAATAGCTGGGCTGTTTTCTCCCCATTTGTTTTTCTTCTCCAGAAAAACGAATTGCTGATTGTCAGCTCACTGGTCAATTTTAACTGTACTATGTTTTAATCTTCTCCATACTTGCTACAAATAAGAATGCAACCTTTGCCTTCAGAAAGAATCATATTTAGTTTATCATTCTCAGCTACTAGTGGGACCGTGACCTGCACAGAAGTATTCTGCTAATGTTCCAACTAGCAGGTTTGCGGCAGTGTTTTATCACGACTAATAATACGCGTTCAAAAAATTGTTGTTGATGTCGAGTAGACTTGGCAATGAACACTAAAATAACTGATTTTTCAGCGTATAATGAAAGCACCTGAGTGTCAAGCTGAAATTTAATCCAAAGGTACAGGTTGGTCTTGGAATGCTGTTTGGGGCAACAGCTGTGGCAGTCATTTCAGTGGGAAGCCCTTAATTAACGCAGCTGAGGGCTAGGTGTCTGCCCGAGTTAGGTGAATGGACTTGCTTGTGGTGCAGTGGGAGACGCACCTGCCTCCTGTAGGGTATCTGTCTGAGGCGTTTGTTTTCGAAAGCACTTTCCTCTCTCTGGGGATGCCAGTATCACAATTAACTCAGACCAGATATTTAACCTTTAGAGGGATGGAGTTAGATGACATGTCCTAGCCACAGTATCAATTTAAACTTACGTATGAATTTTATGTGTATGTACACACAGCTTTGTAAAGCGTGGACTCCTCGAAAAGGAATAATTTTTCAAAAGCTTTTCAATATAAACAGATTTGCTGATGAATTCAAACTGATATTGCTGTTTGGTTTTTCCTAGGAGTCTTAGCATTGCTCACAGCTATGTTTTGTGTTTTATACCTATATATGTTCATTAACATAGAAATGCTCTTGAAATGTTTGAAGAAAGGGAATACAGACTCAGGCAGAAGGTTTAGTGCTAGTTTAGCTTTCCATTACGTATTTCCTATAGAAGTAATCGTTCAGTTATTATTTCATAACTTGGTTCTTTATCCACCCCACCAAAATTATGGGTAAATACCTGTCACAAATCAAATAGCTTTTTGTCTTGTAGAGTTTTTTCCTCCAGTTTCATTATTCTTATGTTAGATGTCATTGCTTGTATATCATTTTATCTTACTAAAATTTGCTCTTCTAAATTGCATTTTTAATAGGATTTGAAAACAAAGCAAATTTAGGCCCACTCTTTTTAAATCTGTGGTAAGGATACGTATTGCTCTCATGTTAATAAAGTATTTCATTTGACATTCTTCACTTTATGCTAAGTCAGAGCTTTTTATTGCTAATGTACTAAATCCCTCATTCCAAAGCAAAAAGGCAAGGGAAAAAAAAACAACAACAATACTGTCATTAAAATAAATATTTGATTCAAACAACAGGGGAAACTCCCAATGGAATGGCAAGAAAAACATAAAGTACAAAAGTCCAAAGTATGTTTGAGAGAGAGAAAAAATGTTTAGGAATAAATAACATTTTCTGGACTTTGAATATTACAAAACCAACTGGGAAATTGTAAGGATGGATAAATCATGTATTTTGCACTTCCATACTTTATCTTTTGCATAGCAGGAAAGTGAACACATTGTTTTGTACTTCCTGACTTAAAAGATCTAGTGTCTCATTTTCCCTACGTTGATGCTGGGTTAAATACTGGTTGAATTAGCTATTCACTAACTACAACTAATAATGGTTAATTATTTGATTATTATCTATATATAAGTTTAAATACATGGAAAGCATAAAATGATTTTAATTAGAAAGTTTATGCTAAAATGTAAGGCAGCACATTTAATTTACCTGGAAATTAAGTTGCAAACTGATTGCCTCCTGTTTGATAGAATTATGGATTTGGAAAGCCAAATCTTAGGATTCAGGCCATTACTTATTTTCCATTAAAATGGATGTTCTTGGTATATTGACAGTACAAAGCCAAAACCACTAAATTCAAAGTAAATGCTTAATGGGTAAGTTTTCTACAAATTATTTCACACTTAAGAGGATTCTCTATTTTTATATTTTTTACAAAAAGGTGGGGCCAGGAGGGGGCGCAACCTGACTGCATCCCCTCCTGGCCTCTTGCCCACACCAGCCTCCTTGCTGTGACGAACAGAGGAGGCCTGGACACTGTGCAAGTGCTGCTCAGCAACAGCCAAAACACCACTGTGTTATCAACATAGTTTCAGAAATCCAACTCAGAAATCCAAAACACAGCACCATAGAGGCTGCTAGGAAGAAGATGAACTCCATCCCACCAGACCCAGTATACAGTGCCACCACTCCCTCACACTCGGTATTTGTTCTGAAGCCTTTGCTTTTGCAAACAATATGTAAAACTGGCAAGTTTCATAGGCATATTCCCACTATTGAAAAACAAACAAAAAAAAGAGGAAATAAAATAAAGTTGAATATACAATGTAAGTTTGTTTTGGCATGTAGTATTGAAATTCTTTGTTATTACTCTGAGAATGGTAATTTGATCCTTCACTGAGGAAATTCAATTTTTTAGATTTTGTAGCAAATATCTCACGTTTTATACAATAAAAATAGTATAGGCTTTTGAGCATTTGTTGTGCCTCCTTGAAATTACACTTTTGAAATGAGTTATTGTCTTGTTTTGATGGAAGTTGAACATTTGGTTTCCTTATTCTTGAGGCATTCTTTGAATGCCCTTCCAGTTGTGCATAGTTACACTGAAATACGGTTCATGTATTTAATTTTTGATTTCTGACATTTCAAAACACTGACTATTCTCACTGTAAGAAGTTTGCATGCTTATTTGAGCATTTGCAGCAGCACCAAAATACCAGTTACTTTTTACAGATCACCTTACTCCTTCTTACTTGTACCTGAGGAAACATTCTCTGTTTAATTACTAGAGACATCTGGGTGGATGATTAGATAACGAACTGTAAATTGATTAATATTTTGACAGAGGTTTATAGCCTCTTTTTTGAAGGAAGAAGCTTATTTGGTACTTCTTCCAATAATACAATTTCCACTGTCAGATAAAGTTACCTCAATCTGCTGTGTTTAAAGAGGCCGAGGCTGACTTTTGTGTGTGATGCTCTGAGTGTAAATTCGTAGCTTCACTTTAGGTTTCTTGTGTCTAGGTGATCTAAACGGCTAAGAAACTAAGCATGAGTAAATCATGGGTACAAATTTGATGCCTAAAGGTGCATTTTAAACAATCACTAGGGAATGAAAGTTTTTATTGTTGTCATATCTGTAACAGAGCCGTTCCTATATTTTTCTTTATGACACACTCTAGACAAGGTGCAGTGGGTGGAAGGTGACGGAAGTTGCATGTTCTTTTTTCCATGCAGATTTATGAATAATACCATGATCTTCACCTACTCTTATAGCTACTGAAATCTTTGAGTTGTACATCCGTACCCAATAATAAGGATAATTTTGTGTTCTTCCTTTACCTTCTGTTTACCTCTAGCATTCTCCTTTTCCATCTGTCCTGCTTTTCCTATGGACAGAATAGCTGTTGCTGTAGTGAGTGGGAACTAAATAATCTTCAAGTTGGCTGATTCTTTTTCCTCTTTCCTTTTAGTAACTTAGGTGGCTTTTGATTTTCTTTTAAACTTCATGAAACATTTATTTTGTAAAGGCATCAATGGATAAGAACACTGAAAAGCAGAAATAAGGTGTTAGCTTTTTGTAAAACAGGTGTTTTAATCATCTAAGTCTGCCGTCTGTAGAAATACGAATTTTAACTTATCCTTTAAGAAAACAATCAAGATTGTTTAGGAGTTATTTTTTATAGGTTTTCCTGATGTTTGTCTGTTTTCTACATAACTGTTGCTGTATCTGGGTTTAATTATAATATTTTTTAGAAGTACAAATATGCAATGTGTTTTCAACGTAAGTAGGTTAGCACTTGAAAACTGTCAGCAACTGGCTTAAAATATATCAACAGGGCAGATTTCTTGGGATACATCCTCACCTGCATGGAAATTTGTGACTAAATGTGCTAACAAATCTGAAAGAAGCAAATAGAATGATGTTCCATATCTTTTGCCTGCATAAATGCATTTTTCAAAAAAGCATTCTTTCATGCCTAGCAGGGGTCCTGGGCCTGGAATTGTCTATGTAAAATGGTAGTTTTAAAAGTTGTTTTAGTAAGTTGAACCAAATTTGGGGATGATTAGAAGGACAAATTGGTGGAATTTGGTCAGAAAATAAATGTATCTTTGCATGTAAATAAATGTCATCTCCCCCATGCTGGTGTTCAAGAGTACAATTGCACAATTTACTAGATGAAGAAAGAATTGAAGCTGCTACTGAGAAATGCTGTTGAGAATCTGTAATAAAGGAAGTAGAAATGTTTCCAGTGTAGAACGATGCTGAAAAAGTATGAATAGTACTAAAACTCCTTACTCTTTCTTGTCTGTAAGGGGAAAAATATGTCATCATCTCCTCCAGCATCTTCACTGTGACAGACACTAAAGAAGAATCTGGCATCTTTCTGTTCTTGCAAACAAAGTGAGTGGATGTTGGATGTTACAAATATAATTGCCCTGTCATTTTTGTTTGTTTGTTTTTTATGAATTCTTTGCTATCGGGTTTTTGGAAGTTGAAGTTCAATCAATATAACTGTTGATTTTAGGGGTGACTTAGCAGTTTAGACCAGTTGAGAATATTATGTCCAAAGATCCCGCTTAAATTACAGGCTTATATTTAATGTTTAAGCATTTCAGCATTTTGCTGCTGAGACTTGCGGTAGTCATTCATTCAGTACACCCTTTAGAAGTTAGTTGTACAACTTTTACTGTCTCAGAAAATGGGAGAAGGAATCAACCACTGATAAGTCTATCAGTACAAGGTGAATGAAACTCATTCTGGCTTGTATTTTTCCTTCTTCATGGTGAGAGAACTTCCTCATTGTAGTTACATGCTAATTTTATTTGGAGGTATTGTAAATACCCTCTACTGAAATTTAAAAATTCTTTTTAGTCCCAAAGAGGCTTACAGTGTCTTTTTAGTGGAAATATTTCTGTTAGCTAATACCAGTACTGAGTCAGCTAACGAGCACTCACAGAGGATGAAATTACTGATTCTATAGAGAAGGGAATTACTAATATTAGGATTAAGAGAACCTGATGCAAGGAAATACATATAAGAAAGCCTGTTCTTTTGTTAATTTCAACAAAGCAATCTCTCAGAGAATAGAGTATGAAGATTTAGAGCTGAAGAGTTCAATCTTACTTTACTTCAAGCACTTACAAATATGCAGCATGCTACAGATGCTAGAACTGTAGAGAGAAGGTGATAAAATGTATTTTGTACTGTTTCTTCCTTGCATTATTGCACCTTGCTCAGCACATTATTTATTATGTTAGTTCTTAATAAATAATTGATGGAGAACTGATAATACAAAATTTACTGAATATGTGGAGTGTTTTATTATAACATTAATATGCTACAGGTGTGTTTTATTGCTCAATTAACATATGCCTCAAGGTGTGGTATGATATATGAGACTGCCAGTGTTGGGATTAACAGGCTGGTAAAATGCATCCTGGAGGGTCTTAATGGTGTTGTATAGTGAGGAAAGATGCCCTATATTTAAAGGTATGTCTGTACAGAAATTGCAGTGTGGTTTAGATATGCAAGCTAACTTTAAATGAGGAAGCATGAGTTCTGGAAGTAAGCTAACAATAGCCATGTGGGTCTTTTATGTAAGTTACATTACTTGGGCATTTGGGAGAAACTCTTAGAGCTAAAGTGGTCTCCATTAATTTCCTAGCTTTCCTGGAAAAGTTATAAAAATCAGATTATCTCCCTCACACTTCATTTACAAGGCCATGCACAACACAAGTACACTTGTTATCTCTGAGTGCTACTCTTTATATAGTAATGCTGTGAATGAAGCACAGGAAATTTAAATTGCATTTAAGTTTCTTTCAAAGTTCTTCATCTAGCAGTAGTTTTCATTGCAGAACATAGATGAGGGTTCTGTGGGAGAGTGAGAGGTGTTTTTTGGAGGGATTTGAATTTTTATTTCTGTATTTACTTCATATTTGTTGCTTTTTTATACCTTTTCTACAGGCTGACTTACACGGTATCCCTTGACTATCGTTAGTCTCTTTCTTTCTTCTCTCTTATTTTCATTCTGTGCACAACAGAAGATGAGTAGCTTTAGGCTCACTTTCTGCGTAGAGTGGTTGCAAGGGAAAATGGAAAACTGCAGTGTTCAGTGTCTGCGTATTCCTAAGTGAAACTGTCTGACTGCATGCAAAGGGCAGAGCTCCAAGAGCAAAAGGATGTCTGCAATAGATCAGACCAAGAGTCCAGCTGACCCTGGAGAAATCAACAAAGACAACAAGCAATAGCAAATGCTTGAAGAAACAGTAAAAGCAGAGTAAAGCAGTAAAAGCATATTGGTATTTCTTTAGATAGGGCTTTTCTTATTTTCATCTGTTGTATAAGGACTTACTTAAGTAGAATATTACATCCAGACATTTTTTAATAGCCCTCGAGAATTCTTGTCCATTTTCTGAGGTTTTTAATATTTTACATATTAACATCCAACCTTTCCTATATGTTCCATTGTTTAAATTCTGAATAGTGTTGGAAAAGTTGTGTTACATCTGTGCTCTTTATTTTTAAAGCTCCTGTCATACTCTTTGATTGCACACCCTATGGGTCTTGTGCTACAAGGTACAGTGGATTATCAACTCAGCTGTCTTATTCATGTTGAAGAAGCCTTAGCTGTTTTCTGCTTTAAGCACATTTTGTCACCTTGTTCTCCATTCTTCTGTAGTTTATGAATATACCAAATACCAGGGGCTCAAGCATGAATTCCTGAGGAATGTTACCGAGTTTCTCCCTCAGTTCTTAATTGCTGTTTATTCCCATGTTGTTTGTCCTGCTTTTTATCAGGTTATTAGCATACAAGGGAAGCTTCCCTTTCACCTAATGGTAAGAACAACTTTATTCTTTAGTAAAAAGTATTATTATTTTTTTTAAATCCAGACATCATCATATGTATGAACTTTATTTATAGTCTGGCTTTCTGAAGAATGCTCTCGTGTTTAAAAAAACGTGATTTCTGTCTGTACAAATCACGTTCTTTTGCCTCTTATATTCAGCCACATATATTTCTCGCCTCCCCCCCATATTCAACTACTTAGGCCATGTTGACTCAATATTTCATAAAATCATAGAATGGTTCGGGTTGGAAGGGACCTTAAAGATCAACTAGTTCCAACCCCCTGCCATGGGCAAGAATGCCACCCACTAGATCAGGTTGGCCAATGCCCCACCCAGC
This sequence comes from Cygnus atratus, assembly GCF_013377495.2. Lineage (NCBI taxonomy): Eukaryota > Metazoa > Chordata > Aves > Anseriformes > Anatidae > Cygnus > Cygnus atratus. The sequence continues at coordinate 17,209,223 of NC_066374.1, forward strand.
TTGGCCTTCAGTGCCTCCAGGGATCGGGCATCCGTAACTTCTCTTGGCAACCTGTTCCAGTGCCTCAATATCCCTCACTACCCTTACAGTGAAGAATTTCCTCCTAATGTCTAATCTGAATCTATCCTCTTTTAGTTTAAGACCGTTCCCCCTTGTCCTATCATTATCTACCCGAGTAAAGAGTCCTTCTCCCATCCTTTTTATAAGACCCCTTTAATTATTGGAAGGCTGCAATGAGGTCTCCCCGGAGCCTTCTCTTCATGTTTCTCTATGTTCTGACCAGAAACTTTTCAGAAAACCAAAAACGTCTTTGCCATGTTAAAGTGATACCACATTGTCAAGTGATACTGTGCTGGAAGCAGTCACCAGGTGTTCTTACAGTCTGCACTGGACATTGCCGCACACTTGAGCAAAAGCACAGAAACATTATGAACCAGTTTTTATAATCTTTCTCTCTGGAGGTAGTCCTCAAAATTGCTCTATAGAAAAATAGCACCACAAGAGAAGAAAAAACAAATGATCAAAATAAACAAACAACAAAGAAAACACCCACAAACAACACAGTTTAATTCCAAGTAAATCTCTTCACTCAGCTCCCATTTAGATAAGCTGATCATCAGACAAAAACACTGCATTTGCCCTTCAGCCTATCTGTGCTGCAAAGTCAAGCGGACTGCTTTGAAACATTATTTATACTTCAGCAGGTCATGCTGCACCTGATGAAACGCTGTAAAAAGTACCATTAGTAGTGGTAACAGGACTAGTGGTAGCGTATAGAATTAACATCCATCTACCCACACTCCCCTCCACACCCCCAAGGTCACTCTTATGTGAAAAGGCAGGTTGAAAATGAAAACTTAAACAAGAAACTGAAGCAGTACCAAAAGCAGTATGAGTGGCAGAATTTTAAGCCTAAGGAAGGCAGAACCCAATGGAGCCAATGACGACTGTTACTGGAAGTTGGTTTTCCCTTTGTGTGAAGGGTACAGAACGTAAATGTTTCTGCTATGACTGAAGCTCTATGTGGTGTATAGACCTGGACTCTACACGGTGATTTTCTGGTTTGTTTGTTCTTACTTAGCCCTGGGCTTCCTGAAATCAATGGAATTATTAGCAAAAAGAGGCCCTGAGTAGAAACCAGGGGACTTGGTCCTGGAGTGTGTATGGGAATACTACCTAACAATGTTGATGCGCATAAGGCTGAGTCCTTCTTAAAATTAAGCTGGAGAGATAACAAGTGCCTCAAGGTTTGATTGAATGTGGTTGTTTGTGGGCTGCAAGCTTGTGCTCACTTACTGAGTCCTTGCTGCCACGTGGACGGCAACTGCTGCGCTTCTCCAGCAGGCCCCGGCCAGACGAGCGTCTGACTCGGGGCATAAGGACAGCTGCCTTTACTTATTCATTTGTGCCTGCATTTGGTTGTTTATTTAGTGTTGTCTACTGTTTGCTCTTTTCTAGGAGATCGTGTTCTTTGGGCCACTTGTAATATTCCAGGTTGTGTCTGTGTGACCAGCAGCGTGGGCGGGTGACCTCTCGGAACTGCGGCTTTCCCCTCACTGCCAAGGGTTTTATTATTGTTGTCCTGGCTGAAATTAGCAGGCTGTCGGGAATGCACACGTTTGTTGTGAGTGATTGCAGTTGCTCAGTTCTTCAAGATCAAAGCTTTACGTAAATTAAATTAATAATTAAAAAAGGTGTTCAGACAATTACTTTTGATGTTTAATGGGGAGGGGTGAAGATGTTCATGCCAAAACAATGTGCAGTAAGGGAATACTGCTAACAGAAAAGGAACTTGCTGCTGAACATTCATACAGATGATATCGTGACTAATTTTTAACTGGAAAATACTGTTGATAATTTATTGGGCAGGCAAGAATCTTTTCTAGCCCAGGACTGCCTGAAAGATGAAAGGGCATGATAGGAGGGTGGCTTAGAAAGGGAATGTGAAATCTGGACAAGATATACCAGTACTCCACTTGACTACAGATGAACCAAAGATGTTTATAGCAGATACCTCTGAGCAAAAAGTTTCTTGAAGAAGGCTGGTATTTTGCCTGTCAGATCTGCTTCAGGTCTAGTGATTATCAACATCTTAGCTCCTTCAATTCCCTGATGAACTGCCGTGAAAACATGAGTTTTATAAATCACCTCACGGTACTGTACTACAAAGCCCTGATGATCAGCAATGCAGTGACCACACTTAGGGGAACAAAAAGCGTCGTTTCTGGGAATTATATGAGAATGTATCAACTCCACACATCTTGATTGCAGACTCTGCAGGTAGCCAAGGGTTTTGTGGCTTACTCCTTGACCTTCACCTTCACTTTCACAGACTGCAAACTTCTCAGACACATCCATAGTGTGAACTGCATCTTAATAGCTAGACTGCCTGATGGAGAGATTTCCTTCCATTCTTAATTGGGCAATACCTGTAGCTCTGTCATCCAGGATTGTAAGATCTTCTGCTTCCTATTTGCAGCTGCATGGTATCTCTGGGGAAAATATGACAATCCATAACACTGAAAAGTGATTTTAAGGTGCATATTTACATTATATTGTTCTGTAAATACTCTGTCATTTTTAACAAATCTCAGTTGTACTTTTGTTTCACATTCTGTTTTAGCTCATCTGTACCCTTAAACCCCAAATAATTTTTGCAACTTATTAATGAATAATAAACAGTAAGGTTATTCTTCTAGCGTGCTTTCCCAAGGAGAGGGCATGGACTGGGGGGCAGATAGGACACCTTCGTTAGGTGCAGATCTTAACCGTGACAGGAAGGACCAAGTCACAGATTCCCAACTGGTCTGCTCCTCTGTTCCCCTTCAGCATCCCTCCCACGCCATCCACATTTCTGGAGTGGTAATCACAGGCCAGTACTATGTGCATCTCTGGCTCCTGGACATATTGCCTCTGCTGCCTGGCCTGTTCTGTGCACTCCTTTTATATTTGAACACTCTTACTACCTTTTTACATTAGTTTATTTACTATAGTTAGTTACTTACCTAACTGCAGTTAGCACATGTTACATCGTTTCTTTTTGTCCTCTATGAACATGCTGTTCTGCATGCGTTTTGACGAGTTTTGACTCTGCAGATGTAAATTCTGGTAATTTATGAGAACTGAGATTGCTCTATTAATGCTAATTCACATCTGTCAAAAATCAATCTCAGAATCTCATAGGGAGAAAAAATCTTTAAATTTGGAGAGAAAAAAAAAAACAACCAAAGTCATATTCATGCTGAAAAAAAAATAATCTTCTTTGTTATGGTAGTTTGGGTCAGGGAACTTGAGATACCTCAGGAAATTATTAGCTATTTCCACTGTTTCCATAATCATACATCTCCTATTGTTTGTGGATGTTGGACAGGTTGCTTTGTCTTTATGAATCTCTGCTCTCTGGTCACAAACTAGAAACAGTAGCTGTCGTCTTTGTAAGATGCTAAGAAATTTATTAATGAAGACTACATGTTAATGGTAAATGTTATTGTTCAGTTCATGAAAGTGCATCAGAGACCACAAAGCTGTAAAATGGTGTAAGTAGTATAATTTTCACTGTTAAGCAATTTTTCTACTCTTTCCTTTATTATTTCTATAAAGTACCATAAAAGAACAAATTTTTTGGAGGTGTCTAGATTAGCTGTGCTTTATATCAGTATGGCAAATGACATTCTAAAGATGAAAATGCTGTTGGACTTCCAGTCTAAATTTAAAAGAAATTTAAAGGAAAAAACTCAGTTTCATGTTTCTACACTATGCGTTGCTGAGCTGTGCTATCATCACAAATGTAAGATTTCTGTATCAAGTACATACTGTAGAAAATACCTGTTCTTAAGACGTCAAATATCAAGGGATGTTACACGCCTTATGGTAGCTGTCAGTTCTTTAAAATCAAAGATTAACAAAAGGCCATGTATTGAAAAGCTGTATTGATTAATGCAAGCTCTTAATTTTATTTTTTTTATATCTATTAATACTTGTCTTTTTTTTTTTGTAAGTGATGCTGTTGCTACTGGATCAATTTTACTTTGAAAGCAATGATCAAATGGTGTAGGTCAATAGAAGATTTGTTAAATCTAGACTATTGGCAGGAAACTATATTTAGAAGTAACATATCGTCTTGTAAGCTATCTTCACGTGGTTTGTCACAAGTACTAACTGAGTTTCTGTGTAAGAGATCTTAGGAATAAATGTAGGTTATCGTTCTACAATTGCTGTAGAATTTCTTTGGCATCAGTACTGAGCTTTAACTTACCTCCTTTTCGAAGGTTAATGGATGCTATTTCATTTTCATAAACTAAGAATTTTTAAAAGTAATTGGGTGAGAGGAGAGTATTTTTATTGTTACTTTTTTTATCAGATCTAGCTGTTCTAATGTTTGCCAGATAATCCTCATCTCTACAGCTTTTATTTAAGAGTCAATGACATTTCATTACTGATAGCTTTAATTAAACTTGTTTCTGTAAAATCGTTGTAGTAAAAATATATGATGCACCCATATTCCTCATTTAAAACAACACAAACACGTTACAGTGTACTTTTAGAAATCATTCTGATTACATGTGACTGTACCTGTGTCTGTTTTATACTAGCTGTATATAACTGTGAAGGCCGATGGTGTAGCCTGCTCTTCAATTACTCCACTGTTACTTCCATTCTGACCATTATGGTTAGGAAAAGAAAAGGCCAATTAGACTAAAAAGAATCATCTGTAAATAGTCAGGTAAAGTGTCAGGAGATAAACGAGCCTCTGTTATCTCAATCTAAAAATAGGAAGCTGCAAAAGGACAGGAGACAGGAAAAGGTTGGTGTAAATGTGGTTTGAGGGTGTGAGAGCTGTTCAACTTCAGACTTGTAGACATTGTGAGTAGATGTTAGTTGAATTATGCTGCGTGTTCATCTTAAAGCTCATAGGATACAGCAAAATGCAGGAAGGTGTTCTGGTCTTTAATAAGAAGTGTCAAGAAACTCTTAATTATGTAACTGGTAGCTGTGTGCTAATTTTTCCAACACCTTTATTCTGTTTTAAATTGATTGTATACAACAGACAGAACTAAATATCATCCAGTATTGAAATATAAATAAAATATATATATATTTTTTTTTTTAAGGCTGAAAATAAAGGTAGAACTAGGGATATGTGTAAAGAAAGAAGGCAGAAACCCATCGAAATGAGTGGTATAGAGAGCAGTAACACAGTAAAGTGACTTCAATGGTGTTGTACTTCAGTATAAGGCTTATGCATACTTCAGTAGAAGGTGCATTAGTTATTGTGGCTCTGCACAGCTGCCTTTCCTCCTGAATATTAAAAGAATAAAGCCAAGTAACTGGGCTTCCAACACTGCAGTACTGCAGTGAAAATATTAAACAAAGATTTATTTTCAGTAGAACCTGTGATGTCTCATGTATTTCAGATTTATTTATTTTTTTAGCATTACTGGAATCTGTAACTTAATAGTTCAGTCAGGTTACAGATCTCTTGGTGGTTTATTTGTACACAATGAAGAGTTAATCGGGTATCTTGCTGTAACGTTTCTAACCTCTTTTACGGCTCATCCTGCCTCAAAGGTATAGTTTCATACGTTAACTAGACATCAGGTTAATGGACTTTGGCAATCTGAAAATTACATCTCTAAATCTACTTTATGTTTAACTAAAATACATGGTATCTACTTTCTTATAAAGGCCAAGTAACATGCCAAAATGATGGTAGTTTATTTCAAATGTTCATTATGCTTGTTTTTTTTTTTCTGTATGGTTTTCTGTGTAGATAAACTACAGGTGACTCAGTCATACCAAAGGGAGAACCAGTCACCATTAGATAGATGTAAGAGCAGTGGTTTCTCTCATACGCCCATGATGAAAAATAAAGGCAAAATTAAACTCTTGAATTAACTCAGAAACGGAATCTTCAGAACTTAATGTTTTTTACTTCTTTTTTCAGACTGAAATACATTTTTCATTTTTATAATTTGTATATTTTAATAAAAATAATAAGTATATTCGTTGTTATAGTATGACATTGGAATTGCTTCACAGGCTATTTCAGATATCCATCCAGAATTAGTCGAAAAATCGACTATCCTCATCCCCTCAAAATAAGGAAATAAAGATAGTAAGTTTTATATAAATGTACATGAAATAGTGAGAATTAGTAAATATTTCTATAGCATTGTGAAAATGGTATGTTAATTTTTTAAAAGAGTAAGTCAGTCTCATCTCCGTCCTGCTAAGTTCTTTTGTTTTTTATTTAAGCTGTTAAAAACTGTTCAGAAATGCCGACTGGAATGTAAAAGGAAATGCCTACTGAATGTAAAAGGAAAAGAGGTGGAAATGAACAGAGCTGCCATACAGCAAATCACATCATCTAGAAAAACATGAAAAATAATACCCTAGGTAGTGCTTGCAGCTTGACTGCTGAAGGAGCATTTGTACCTGATGGCAGCTCCAAGGTGAGTCTTGTGGGTCCAGCTTCTGTTCTCCACAGCGCATGGAAACGATCATGAGCAGCGTGCTCCCAGGCCAGCGAGCCTGGCCCTGGTCCTCTGCAGGTCACTGCCTGGGGTTGTCTGCACAGTAAGTGATACAGTGTTCGCTAGTTGTGATGGGGCAAAGGGAATCATTGGCAGCAAACTGTGATGGAGCCATGCCAAATCATTTAAGGTATGGCAAGATTTCTGTAAAGGTGTTTGTAGCTTGATGGAAAACATCTGTGGCTTTCACAGCTGACCTTTGAATCTTAGAGAAGTGTACTGCCTCAAACCAGAAGGCATGATGAAGAGCAGTGCCCTGGCACCAAACAGAGCCCTTTCCTTTCCACTCAGACCTTCATCAGGTATTACCAGAGTAAAAGCTACGTTATTCTGTTTAAAGTATTGTGTACCTCTACTGGCACCTGCTGTGGTCAGAGAAAATGGGATTACGTGTAATCCTAACTCCTGTGGTACAGACAATGAGATTACACATCTCCTGCAGCTCTGCTTTCTTGCACTACCACAAATTATAAAAGGGCCCAGTGACTAATCAGCCATCAAAGTTGGCAAAAACTAGGGAAAGAGGAAAAAAAGTAAGAAAAAGATTTGTGCTGCTGTCTTAGTGATAAACATTAGTAGAATAATAGCTAAATTCTTTGCCTAATAAAATAGACAGACGGTAGAATAGCTTTTGTGACTTCTTCTTAGTAACAGTAATTGCAGTATTCCAATTAAAGAAACAGAAACCAGAGCATTTTCAGAAGAAAATATCAATTACCCTTCTTTTCCTGAGGAGATTTTGTTTCCTAGTTGTTTATTCTATCCACCTGTATATCAGATAATGAGCCAGATGAAGGCAATTATAAATCACTGACATACTGTTGCATGATTTGCAGTGGCACAGTAGAAGAACATATATACACATGAAGCTTAAAATAATTTTAAAAAATAGATTAGAAGAAACTTGATGCTGAAGACTGCGGTAGAGATGAGGCTGCTGATGAGAAGTGCAGTAGAGATGAGACGGCTGATGAGAAGCATGTCCCTCCAAGAAGCTGAGTGCACTTACAGTGTATTTAATGGAAACTGAATATACAGAATTGGACACTGAATGATTTATTCATTCGGTTGTTTTCTAATGAGATAGAAGAAAAGATCACAGATGAGAAAAGTAAAATATTCAATAGTTTTGTGATTGCTCTCCAGAAGATAATCCCTACAGTTAATAAAATGTGGTGATTGCTCCCAGTTTACATTAGGGATTTTTTTTTAAGCTCTTTAAGGCTTTTAGCATAAAAATCAAAAAATTAAACATTTAATAACTTTTTTTTAATAAAAGATTCAAATTCTTCGGGTTCATTAGACTGCTTATAGAGAAGAGAGGATGTGAAACTTCTTAGCAATCAACTTCTTACCTTTATTCCACTAAATTCATCTGTTGAGAAAAGCTAATACTTTTTAGGAAAAATAAAGTAATTTTAACTTCTATTTTATCTTTCTAATAATACCATAATTTAAAGTGTGTGTGTGTGTGTGTATATATATATAAATATATATATATATATATATATAAACTGCAGGATATAGTCCTGCTGGGACTGTCTGCATAAGGGAATTGATAAATATCTTGCTGGGACCCCATCTTAACCCTCCCAGTAAAAGGTAGTAGCGCTTTGTAAGTGTTCCTTAATTCAAACATGCTGCTTTAGCCCCATCACCATCTCACCCAAAACCAGCAGCAGAAAAGCCTCTGAGCTCGCAGCAGCTCTCCTCTGTTTTTGTTGTTGTTAGTTTGTTTTGTTTTGTTTTTCTTCTTCCAAGAGGTATTAATTTTAAAGACCATCCTAGTAGAAAATCTAGTACTGGGAGAAAAAAAAAAAAAAACATGGAAGGAAATGTAGAGTGTTTGGTGATAATCAGCTTAGTATACACGGTGCTGTATAGTTTTGCCCTGTGCATTTATGGAAGGTTCTGTATAGATACTGACATTTTCATCAGACATTCCAAGTCTTTTTTTTTTTTTTTTTTTTAGTTATTAAGCCTAATGTAATACTAATAAGGCTGCATTTCATTATGTAAGCAAAACAGGCTGCTTCTGATTGTTGCAACAGGCAGTAGAGATTTTATCACAGACCTACTTAGTAAAATGATAAAAATGAAATTGGCTTTTTCTAAAAGGTTCTTTTTTCTAAATTCTGTGTGCAATTTGCAGCTGTTAATGCTGGTGAAATACATATACAGATGAAAAATTGAGGAGGAGCAGCTGTGCTGTTGCCCTAGATAACTCATTGAACACGTACTTCCAGTTACGTTTTCTATGATAGGAATGAAGTCAGGAGCACCTCAGGATCTCATGCAAACCTACAGAAGGGTGTTTTCTCAGGCACCAGAAATTCAAATTAATTAACTGCAAACATAGAATAACAAGTTCTCCGGTAATAAATCAGATACAGTCATAAATGCTGTTCTGTCTACCTTGCTGCTGGAAAACAGTCAAAAGCTTGACCAGAAAAGTTCAAAATTAAAAATGTGAGAGCAAAAATATCAGAAGTTTGGCAAATGTTGGCCCCAAATAGGTGACGAGCATGTTCACATTTCATTAGCCTGTTCTGTCATTTTGAATGTCTTTTTATATGAATAAGGTGAAGAACAAACTTAGCAGTATTTTTCTGAGGATTTACAAGCTTTTTCAGAATAACCTTGGTTTCTTGAAATGCCAATCTGATATTTGCACTCTGCACAGCTAATCATCCTTCTGCATTCTGTCAGAGGGCACTTTCCAGCAAAGGTGTGTGATTGCTGGAGGAGAAAGGAAGGAGGAAAACATACTTTATGTCAGTCTCATAGCTGCAAGTGTGATAGCTTGTTCTGTCTTGCCCGGTTCAGTCAGGTCATGTTCACCCATCTTAGCTGGAAATTTAGACAAACCAGAAACCAATCCACTAGGATGCATCTCCTGAAGGCTTTTAATGTCTCATTCTCTTCTGTGTTCTTCCCTTCAGAGGATCATTTAATAAATATTCCACAATTGCAAGACAATTGTGTTCTCTGAGTTAGAAGATGAACTTGTAAACATACTTGAGATGCTAAGTTACCCAAAATTTGGTGATACATGGGGTGTGACTGGAGGGGAAATCTTTCTGTCTGTTAGCTTTATGATCTTCTTAGCTAGAGAGCTGACAGATGACAAAGTAACATTAGAAGACCTGAAGGTGCTCAAGGGAATGTTTGAATTGCATATCCATTGTTTCCATGGCTGCTCTTTCCCAAAATCTCCATTCTGCTTTCCATAAGATTAATTTAGGTTAAGAACTCAATACGGGGATGATGCTGATGCTGTGCCTGACCACCAGCACATCCTGTACCTCACAAGTCGGATCGGCTGTTCCTGTGCAGCTCCTCTTGGCCAGCTTGCCATGGCAGCTGTCACCATCATAGCCGCCTTACCGAGCGCACTTTGGGGGTAAATGTTGCCCTTCAATAGCGGTCATATCTCCATGATCAGGCAGTGGTGCATCAAGATGCTTAGATTAGTTGTCAAAAGAAGAAAACAGAGCACGTGTGACTGCTGGCTGAATAGGTAAGCAACTATAAGTGGGAAATTTTGAAGATATTATGTATTGTGGACTTGTGTCAAAGCCAGTTACAATTAATGATGGAATGACATCTAGTAATAGCAGCACCTTATTGAGCTATTGGCAGTTCCTGTGAAATTACTAACATCACAATCAAATTTTTAGTTTTTGTATGCCATTAGGGAAGCCTCACAACTTCATGGGAGTCTGTTTGTAAGGGAGTGAAGAAGATGAATTGTTCTGGAATAGAAGTCTGTTAATATGTTGTTTTATATGGATCAGACTAGATTATTTTGTTTTTGTTAGCAATCAGTAACAAAAGGTTGCATGGGTATATGTGGCTGAAATTTAGATGTAGTTTTGCTGAGAAGGGAAGATTGACAGATGACTGTTGCAGACTAAATGCTCTTGTAGGGAATAAATTACTCATGTTTTCAAGCTTTCAGATTTATATTATCTGTCTGATAAATTTGGTCACGAGCATACTTGATTTTGTCTTCTGAATATTTCCTGGAGAAATTGCTGCACCGTCAGGTTGCAGTTTGCAAACATAATGCAGTTTTTTATCTGGCCAATTAGTGGCCTGTTTAGGCACTGTTAGGTACAGCAGTCTTCTTGCTGTCTCCACCTGCTCTTATCTTTTTGTATTAGCTGTTGGGAAAGGACAGTTTCCAATAAATACACTTGTACTGTACTTTTTGTTGTTGTTGTTTTCATTACTACTTTGCAGTACAGTGAGATACTGGTGATTGGTGCCTGTAGAGACAGCAAATTCACAAGCAGCTAAGTTTATAAACACCACTGCAAAATAAATCATAAAATAGCAGGATACTTTTAAAATAGATTTTCTTCCCTTAGAAAACTCTCATGCATAATGTGCCTTTAAAGCTGTTATGTCTGATAGCATTTTTTCATTTAGATGCTCATTGTTTGCATGTAAACATATCATTAGGTATGCTTACAGATATTTGAAGTAATCATGAAATACTATTCTCACTTAAACATTTTGGCAGTAGTCTTCACAATCTTATTGAAGAGGAGCTCCTTAATTAAAAAAAAAAAGTGTCTGGAATAAGACTGCTGGAAGATCTTTCTGTGGTTCTTTATCCTTTTTGCACAAGCTACAGTTCCAGTTTTAGATTTTTCTTGTTTCCAGGTATGCATATTGCATGTACATCATTGAAAAGTCTGTTTGAATAACTCCTTGATACTATTTCATGTAGCAAAGAATTGAAAAACAGAGCATTTTAAATTGTTACACTCTTCAGGATTTATGGCCTATTCTAGGGTAATTTCTGATAGCCAAATGATAGGAATTGTTTCACTCCATCTCTACTCCTTCACTTAGCTAGGTTTGAGTAGATGCATTTAGCTAACAGAACAAGAGATTACAAGTGTATGAATAATTGTTTTAAAATGCTATTTGAAGTACTATATATAGCATTTGTTTCCTGGAAATCTTTCTATAAAGTATCTGGTAGGAAATAGTTTCCAAGCAAGTTACAATGTTAATTTGATTGCTAAACCCTTCCCAATAGCCATGTACTTGATATGCCTATAAAAGAAGTCCCATTTTAGGCTGAGTGATTCTAATCAATTTGCTGTTACCAAAGTATCAGAGATAGGAGCCATACACTTTAATGCTAAGGGGGAAAACAAACAAAAAAACTAGTGATTAATATTAGCAAAAGCACTCTTAAAATTCAATTTTGAAATGCCCAATTTAGGTCAGTTTTTATCACATCTACTCACTAAAATTCAAGGAGAGGTTAAAATGACAAAATATGGGACTACTTAACCTGTTAATTTTCTAGCCAAGTTTAGATGAATATCATGGGCTGGGATGCTAAAAGCCGTTTAACATAAATGTTTAATGAACAAATAAAGCTGTCAAAGGCAAATGTGCATTGCACATTATGTATGTATTTGTTTTGTGTAGATCATGCAATTAGTATCATTGTCTGATCCACGCTTAAAGGAAGTCTCTTTTCCACAACCTAGAGCTTCACTATTTTTTTATAATCTATTCATAATCTGACTTTGTAGGCATCTGGTGTGCTGTGATGACGTGTGGCCTGTTCTTCAGGCTAGAGTAATAGATCCTAATAGAACCAGTGGTCTATACCTGCAGGCTTTCCAGGCTTGCAAATGTTTTTGCTGACTACATCAGACTTCAGATGAAGCCTTCTACTGAACCGGAAAAACCCAGACAAAAGGACAAAAGTCTCCTTTTGCATCTAAATGATGAATCTCTATGCTGAAATTTCATAGCATGTAGTATTTTAAAGAATTTAGTAGAAAAAGTGAAATTCATGTCTAGAAGAGAATTTTTTTTCTAATGCAAGTTCTTCCAAGAAAATTCACAAAACATTACCACCAATTACCACCACTATCAAATGCAGAGAAGATCCATGTTCTCTGTCTAATGAGAAATGTTGGAGTGATTTTTACAGGATGTTTTTATAACTCCTTAGAATCCCATATTTCAGTATCTATTTGGATCTATTTTATACAAGGCATTGTTGATTTTTTTTGGAAAAAAAAAGGAGAAGAAGAAATCTGGCCCTATTCTCTTCTTTTTTACAGGGCTGTAGAATGCTTTTGGAATGATGCCTTGCTAATTTTTTTCCGAAGAGTTCTGTTCCCTAAGAAAAGCCTTATGTAGTAATAAAAGAAAAAGTTGTGGGCTGAATGAAAATGTCCATGATAAGCTCTGCTGAAAGCCATTATATATATATTCTTCAACATATTAGTAAAAGTCTCTGAAACCACAGTAATTTCAGCAATTCCTTCTGTATTAAAGAGCATCATTTTTGTTACAGCCTTCCTACAAATGTTTTAATCAAAAGACTTAACTTTCAGCCTAAGGACTTGATTTAACTAAGACCTTTTAAAAAGAAAATGAACATTTTTTTTAGATAAAAAGATAACGTGACGTTGAAGTCCAAGAAGTTGATACTCAACAGTATAGAAATAAATGGCCCAAACCTGGCAAACAGCATGTTCTACAAGAAAATAAATTAGACTGGCATAACTATAGTGACTGCTGAATTTGTACTAATCATTTGTAAATGAAATCCTCTTTTCATTAGCATTTCCATGCTCACATGCATAATTTATGACAAAGGTTTGCAGGCACTAACACAGTTTTCATAAATTAGTGGTAATTTTGTTGTTGCTGAAACCTAGTAAACTTTTCACTGCATCAAGAATTTTTTATGTATGAAGAAAACCATAGCCTTAATCATTGATTGCCCCTTAAAGTCAGATTCAGTGTTTAAAATCTATGTAATGAGCTTGATTTCCATTCTGTATTCCCTTTTGTAGCAATCTGAATGCAACATTAAGTATAAAAAATGACCAGAACTACCAGAGCAAAACCATAGATTTAGGCCCTATTCTCTGTAAAATGCTGGAGTAACTTGCTACATGTGTCTAAGCAGAAAAGCTTTTTTTTTTTTTTTTTGGGGGGGGTAGTGATAGAAGGTGGGGCAGGGCAGTTGTTTCTTTTTGATGGCTGTCACAAAATCAATTAGAAGTCTTACGTAGTAGCTGTCTAGCTAGCAAGCACCGTATGTTGCTCTCATTTACCTTGACAGTCTTATTTTTTCTCATTTTTTTGCCTCTCACTCCTATCTCATTCATCCCTCAGGAATATTTCCTTTTAGTTGGGTTGGGGCACACCAACACAGTGATATGGGGAGATTTTAAAGCTTCTTCTTGCTGGTAAATATCATTTCCAGCTGAAGAATATAATTTCCAAGGCAAATCTGACACCATGTCCATATCCACTTATTCTCAGAATAGCTACATAGCTAATGTAAAAAAGTTTGGAGTAGATAAGCAGCTCCAGGGATTCAATATAGCTTCACTCAATAGGAAATGGAAAAATAAATAAATACAAAAGTTATACAAGGCCCTAGGATATTTTTAAAGTTCAGAAATGTTGAGATTAAGTTTTAAATGATCTGATTTTGAGAATGCTGATCGTTTTCTACTATTCTTGTAGTGATTTTAAAGGGAGAATTTCTTTTAGGGAATGTGGCCAACTTTATATTTTGAAAAAAAATTGCATTGCAGTTCTAGTCCAAAATAGCTATGTACTTCTAGAAATAGATGGAAAACCATAACCATGAATATTCATTTGACCACTTTTTGGAAATTAACTGCATATTTTGTTTTCACTTTTCACGGTCCCTTTGCCACTTGCTTTCGCTTGCACCAATGCCCTGGAAATACCGGAGCAGCTTCTTGCACCTGGTGCACTGTGCTGCCAGGGTGGTTGGACTTGGGCAGGCTGGCCTGGTACTGGTTCTGTTTCCAGTATCTCTGCAAAGCAGGGGAGCAGAAAATCTTTTTCTGTGTTCTCATCTTGCAGCAAAACCTATAGCAGATCAAAAATGGCTGGGACCAAACAGCTGAACTCAGAATACGACAAGATGGAATTGCTTTCCATTAGTGGGCATGTCTAAATCCTCAGTAGTGTTAAAATTAAATGGCTGCTCGTGTGCTTTCTGTGATTCACTGCTCTGTGAACTGCTTGGGAAAGAGTTCATTATGTATTATTTTTATGATGCCATGTCTGTTTAGAGTTTATAGGATGCCTGCACTGTTGATTTCAATGCATTTTTGCTTAGTAGGAAAAAACAACATAATACGGTATTGTGATAGTACTGTGTCTGCTTCTGCATCTTATGAGATAAGAGCAGTGTTTGGACCCTGATGAAGTTATGTGGCCATTAAAACACAAAGGAAATTAAAGACTGGAGAGCCTTTAAAACAGCATTATGATTTGATTTACAAAAGTGAAGACATTTTGGATTATGGAGAGAGAAACTTTCTTACAAAAATTGCTTAGTGCAGTGTGCATTGGGTTTTGTAGATGGAGTTGTGTGTGATATGAGCTATAATACCATGCATGGTACGATTTTTTGAGAACAGATTGAAATCCTCCTTGTCTGCTTCTTTAACTCTGAATTTCTGGTTTGTTTATTGGTGTAAGTAGGATAAGAATATTACTCAATAGAGAAGGAAGATGTATTTATTTCAAGAACATTGGAACTGTAATGTCATAAGGAAAGCTGGAACATATCCTCTGACTATAGCTCTGACTGGGATAGGGAGAAGGGACAATTTTAGTGCCCCTTTGGTATCAGCATCATCTACAGTCCACCTGCAAGCTTATCCACTAAGAACCAAATCTTCTTGCCAAGTGATGCCCTGCAGTAGTGCTGTATGTCAGATCAGGGTTTCTCCTGTTAGTTCTTTAGCATGTACTGCCAGCTGATTCAAGATGCTGTGCTGATAGTGGGTTAGTGGTGGATGTAAATTGAATTGTGACAAATATGCAGAGAAGTGTGTTGCCTGAAGACTGAAATCGATGCTTGCATGTTCTCAAACAAAATTATTTTTACTTGCACCGTTTATAAGTGATGTTATTTTAAAGGGATGGCATGTTTTGTTTTACATACATTGTTTTTCCTGCAGATGAATATCAGAATAATAAATCCTCACTAGAGAAAGTTTTGCCATGCTTACTGATTTCATTAGAAACATTTTGCTGTCTATATAATATGCAAATATATGTCAGGAATGTAGGAAACAAGTAAATTGGCTCATTTTACATTGAAGATAATGACTGTAAAATGTCTGAATATTTATTTGGACTGACTTTATGTGCTGAATTTGGTTAACAGAAATACATAACTGGATATTTTTTTAATGTTCAGAACTTAAATTTATGTCGTCTATATATTTATACTGTTACTTCCACTGAAAGATTTATATATGTTTTCTGAACATCAAGTTTCAAAGTGTTATTTGGGAAGCCTTAGTATAGGATAATAAGGACGGACTTTAGTGTAGTGGTAAAATCTTACATCTAAGATAACTTGTTTATGGGAAAATCTAAATGTAGGTTTCTTAAGCAGCAGAGTGTCATGCAGAACACTTCTAAGATTTGTTAGAAAATCAAATGCAAAACGCTGTCATTTCCTTTTGAGAGATACTTCAGATCATTACATTATAAAATGAAATAAAATCTTACAGCTCCAGTTAAAGTTAGTAGAATGAATTTCCTCTAAATTGTTCATGCAGTTTAAACCTGTTCTTCTTAAAACGCATTGCCTAATTGGAGGTGGAAAAAATCTGAAAGACCTACTTACATTCAGATATTAACAATAAGATGAATTAAAAATGAACACTGAATCCTTCCTCTTCCTTCCCTTGAAAAAATAGCAAAACCCAGTTTCCAAACAACGCAGGAACAGTTGAACTGGTCTCCTAGTATTCTGAAGCTCAAAATACCTTTGAATATTACTCAAGAGTAGTTTTAATGTGACACATGTCAAGCATTGATCTGAAGTCCTTTTTCAGGATGGCACTGCCATATCCATCAAAGCTGGTACACAGTTACCGAGGCAGACCAGTTTGGCATGCTGACATTTCCTGTGAATGATTCCTGGATAATTTATCATAAAATGGAAGTAACATTTTAAAAGCATCTAAGTCATTTAGAAGTAGAATGAAATATAAGACGCAATCTCTGTACAGCCAGTTTTTTTGTTCTCTGCTTGGAATGGACACAATATTTCAGTCTATTTTCATGGAAACAGAATCATCATAAAGTATGTCTGTGTTAGTGTGTCTGGACTCATTGACTGAAATTCTTGAAAAATTTGCCCAAACCGATATAATTCTGCTGAAATGATAGAATGGCTCTATAACAACATCTGAGGTTGTTACCTTACTGTTCTGAATCATGCCAAAGGCACAAGGAAAGGCTGTGGGTTCAGCAGAGAAGCTGTAACTCCATCTCTTGGCCACAGATAAGAACAAGGGCACACAAAAGTTGAGGAGTGAGTCAGTGTAGCCAGTACTTGTCCTGTGCTGGGCAGCATCAATGCATGGGGATACTGGACAACAGGTTTTTGTTTGTTTGTTTGTTTTTTAACTAGATTTTAACTGGTGCATTTGCTGGCTGCAATGGACAATGGAATTGCCTGAATCTGGACACCCCAAATGTAGGGCAACAATGTAGACTTAGCAAGATGGCAGTCTAAAAGTGACTCTGCTCATAAAATTTATACTTCTGAGAAAGTTCAACCTAATAAAAACGTAATATAGCAAATAAAATATTCTGTTCAAATCTGGACAGTACTGCAAGAGGTAAGTGCTGTGGGGTTTTGCACAAGCGTTGTGCTAACTTTGATATCAAAGCTAATATAGGGTAAACTACATCCTTACTTGGAAGTCCTCCAAGCCCCCACATTAAATTAATTTGCTAAACCAGAAAAATTTTAAACACATTGTTTTAAGCTTAGATGCTCTAAGGAGAGGAGTTGTCATTGAATTTTCTTAGTGTTCAGCCTATAATCCTTTACATTCTACTTTTGCAGTTAGCTGTTAGTTAAAATGACTGGAATAAAACAAAACCCCAAACCCCAAAAAACAAAATAATACAAAGCCACTAAATTGGGAGCCCAGTTTTAGAGTCCTTCACAAGACCTGCATTTCAGTGAAAATCACGACTGCTTCAAAAATCAAGCCCTTTGGGGAGGTCTCAGGGTGCCCATGTTTACCGGAAGCCTGTTTTGTGGTTTACAGCTACGCCCCTTATATTAAAAATCGGCATAATGAGCTTCAAAGGCACTCTTTCTTTCTCTCATTGCTGACTTTGCTCTTAAGTAAGAAGAGTTGAATGAAATTTATTGGCAGCTTTTGTAATTGTTTTGAAACCACTCTGCCTTCTCCTTTTGTAATTGAGTAAGTTGGCAAAGCTTTTCAAAAGAGCCTAGAAGGTCATTGGATAATAGCTAGCCTCAGCTGTACTTAAAACTAAGTTTGTTAACTTATGTTGCATTTTCTCTTAAAAACAAATTAACAATTTAAAACAATGGTACATTAATTGACCAATTATAATGGAACTTTTGTCAAGTATATACAGCATTACCACCTCATTAATAGCACATTAGTTCTTCATTATTAACATCATTACTATGAACATCAGATGAATTAATGTCTGACCACAGCAAGTGTTACCAAAAATCCTTCCCAGTCTGTGAAATAATTTGGCCCATGGTCGTTCCACACATGCATTTTGTTCCATCGATCCAGGGTGCTGTAATAACAAGGCAGGAAGATGATGTAAAACACTACAGCCATGCATCTCGTCGGGTGTCAGCTTCACTGTATGCATGCCACCACCTGAACACATGCTGGGTAACTGGGAGGTCTCTTGCCCCTTTCTTTCACTTTAGCTAGGTCCAGCTTTCACTTTAACTAGGTCCAGCTGTAACCGGGGTTTACAGTGGAAGTAGAAAGTATTTGGCCTTCTTCTAGCAGTGGATTTTCATTGATCTATAAAAAAAAAATTGAAGGGCTTGGAAATTGAAATCAGTTCAGTGTGACTTTTTTTTAAACAGCAATTGCTGGTCCTGTAAAAAAAAAAAAAAAGTTTATAGAAGTATCAAACTGTTTGAAATCTCTAAATCTTTTTTGCATTCTACAGAGTTACAAGGATGATTGGGAAACACAATATCGGGTATGGAAAGAATAAAAATTAAAACATGCTTTGAATTAAAAAAAAAATCAAAGCACTTCTTTTTGTCAAGTAGAAATGTTTCAGCCTTTCCAGAACTATTTTGCCACTTTTTGTTACAGGAATGCTAATTTCTGATCAAAAGCTGTCATTCCATTCCTCATAAATCTTCCTTCTTCATCCAACTGTCCTGGTTTCAGGTAGGACAGAGTTAATTTTCCTCCTAGTAGCTGGCAGGGTGCTATGTTTTGGATTAGGATGAGAAGAGCGCTGATAACATGCCGATGTTTTAATTGTTGTAGAGCAATGCTTACACCGAGCCAAGGACTTTTCAGCTTCTCGCTTTGTCCTGCTAGCGAGCAGGCTGGGGGTGCAGCAGGAGCTGGGAGGGGACAGACCCAGGACAGCTGACCCAAACTGGCCAAAGGGGTATTCCATACCATCTGACGTCATGCTGAACAATATATAGGGGTGGCTAGCCGGGGTGGGGGGGCCGGCTGCTCGGGGATAGGCTGGGCATCGGTCAACGGGTGGTGAGCAATTGCATTGTGCATCACTTTGTACACATTATTACTATTATTATTATTATTATTATTATTGTTATTGTTATTATTTTCCCTGTCTTAATAAACTGTCCTTATCTCAACTCACAGGCTTCACTTTCCCGTTTCTCTCCCCCATCCCGGAGAGGGAGGGGGGAGGGTGAGTGAACGGCTGTGTGGTGTTTGGCTGCCAGCCGGGCTAAACCACAACACCAACCCATAGATTTGTAGGCTGTGCAGCACTCCTAGAAGTGCAGTCTCTGCTGCTCCTGATGGGAAACTTTTAAGACTTAATCCAGCAGTGGGCGGCAGAGTTAATACAGATGGTAAAAGTGGCGGTGCCAGATGGACTCCTAGGAAGCTATGGAGACGCCTAAGGTGTCCCAAGCAGTCACATTTAATGCTGAGGAGCCTCGACTTGACTCAGTCAGTCAACCTGGGCCCGGGAGCCAGGGAGCAAAGGCCGGCCCAACTGCTAGGGGCTGCGAGGGTGCCGGCGGAAAGGAGAACAGACTGCAGCTGAGCGCGAAGGAGACCTAGCAAGAGGGGCACAGGACTTGTAACGGAAAGACAGAAATGATCTGCCAGCTTTGTGAGAGGCAGAGAGCTTGGCATGAGGCGAGGAGAGGAGCGGCAGCCTGTCAGCTGGGAGGGAGAGAGAGATGACCTGGCAGCCGAGAGAGAGAGAGGGCAGAAGACCTGCAGCTGTAGCAGGCTGTGGGGGAATAGAACTGCCCAGCTGCCTGCCAAATAACACTGCAGAGGGAAACAACCCCCGGTGATCTGTCTGTTTGAGTATTTGAGATCATTTGTATTTTTATTCCTTCCAGGGGCTGGAATTTATGGAGTTGATAGGCAAGGAATAGTTATCATGACTCCATTCTCCAGGATGCCTCCTAGAGCTGCTTCCATATGAAAAAGAATAAACATTCTTCCCGAATTTGCTTTTGGAAGAGTCTAAAATAACTTTTTTTTTCCTTTTTTTTTTTTTCTCAGCTTTACTCTTCCTTCCCAGTAAACAAGATCTTTGGCTTTTTGGTTTCTAACTTCTATGTCATGTAAATGCTAAGCAGTGAAGGTGAAACCCCATCCAATGCATGAAATGGGATATAAGGTGGGCACACATTTTCTCACCTGAGTAAGCTATGTACAGGTGGAGAATCACTACTTAAAAACATGCAGAAGCAAACCCAAGCTAAAGAATTGATAACTCAAAGCAAACTACTTTTGGTTGTCAGATGTATTTTTGAAAATGTTCCAAACAGACCCTCAAGGACTTTTAATTCATAGAGAAGTACCTGACAGAAATACTTAAAGGTTTTGTTTAATACCTAAATGCTCGGTTTTCAGATCTTTGATTTAATTTGTCTCAATTTTGATATAAGTGATTTGAACTTGTTTATTTATAACAAAAGTGTCAGAACTGATACATTAGTTGAAAAAAAACACACCTATATTTCAGTGGTAATGGGGTTTTATTGTTATTATTTTTCATTTTTTCACAGCATCTGTAGTAAAAACTGACAATATTTGTCTTTTTGTAGTGTAGTGAGGTGATCTCAACAGAAATGATGTCTTTCTTGCTTAAAGATTCCCAGGAGAAGCGTTAGGAGAAAAATACTCACCCTAAACATGAACAAATCAGACTAATTCCAGGCTAGATAAAAGAGTTTTGATGAGTTTTAAAAGAGTTTTGTATGATGCATAAGCTTAATTAGGTTTTGGAAAAGACAAACTGCAACATCACCAACAAATAAAAATAAAATATAATTTGTTGCCAATTTATGCCTAGTAAAAGCTAGTGACAAAAATACTAGATGGCTAATATAATAGTGTTATTTGTATACACCGTGATTATAAGCTTTAAACTTTCATGCTGCTGCAACCTTTTTGTTTGTTACCTGAATTACACAGCGGAATTATTCAACTATCTGAGAGAATGTTACGGAATTTTTTGGCTGAGTTTCCTAACTGAAAGCATTTGCTAAATCCTGTTAAAATTGAGCACAGCCATGAATGTGCTGAAATGCCATCAGTTTGCAATATTTCTGTTTTGAAGCATCTCAAGAGGTAAAAATAGTTACAACTTCGAATGCCTTACAGAATCCTTGTTTCTGTGTGCCTAATTCCTCTGGAGCTGGGGATTGCATGCAATGAGATAATTAGGATTATTTCAGACGAGATCTACATTGCCAGTGGAACTGAGCAGAATTTACTCAGATGAAAAGGCAGTACTGATAAGGTCATAAGAAGTGGAAACCACAGGGAACATCTTGAAAAATAATGGTGTAAAAAAGGGTGATTTAAGACTAGGTTTATGTCTGACCTTTGTTTTGGTGCACAGTAGGAAGTTTCACATAATGGCTAACTTAGTCTTGTGGTTAGATGTAGTTGCAGACCCCAGAGTCTTAGGAGAACAAGGATTGCTTATTTAGTTCTTTCCTCTAGCCTATGGGACAAGCGTCAAATAAACAGATAAATCCCTTTTGTGCAGAACTTTCTGTACACACGGACAAGATTCAGGAAACAATTCTGTAGCTTTGTATGAGACAATGTAGGCCACCTTTTGTATTGGCTGGTACCTATAAAGCACTTCTCAGTTACTGAGAGTAACAAATGATCTAAATTAGTAAAAGGGGCTAAGCAACATTTCTGCTGCTTGAATTATTTTTCTAGGAAACAAGATATTAAAATCTCTAGAGATGCCCTGCATCACAGCGTCAGTAAACTTAGTATTAGGTCATTTTTGGGCTTCTTATAAATCTGAGGCAGGGAGGCATATATAAATACACATATCTGTCTATCTATCCATATGTGTATATATATGTATATACATGCATTTATATTTTCATTACGGGGCAGGATATTAGAAATGATGATAACAAAACTGCAATGTAAAACTTCCAGGATCCACCTATTACAAGGCTGGTCAGACTGATCACATAGTTACACTGGCAAGTTGGACACTGAACGGCAGTCTTTTTGGCTGAGGGTACTGTCAGCATAGTAAGAACAGATGGAGCAGATGGAGCTGTAAAACCACTCCAGGCTCTTCTGCCAAGCTACTCCTTGCATAGGAGGCTTTGGTTTGAGGATGGCCGGAAAGGAGAACTTCTTCCCTTCATTTTACTGGAGTGGTTTAAGTAATTTGTAAACTGGAGGAGTACAAATTTTTCAGACAGTAACAGGTGCAGTATACTTCAGGGAGAGGCCAGAGTCAGCAGCAAATGGGAATGAGGATAAAGAAGCTGGCAGACAAATCTTAGTGTATTGATTTTAGCCTGCCAGAATGTATATTGGATGAGGCTGGAGACCTGCTGACTCTGGCCTGTCCTAAAGACTGCTGAAACATTCAGTTGATGAGGCTGGTGAAGTTGCAAAGTCAGAAAGCCAGATTCTTATCAATAAAGTAATTCCAGTTTAACCGTTAATCACAAATGCAGAGAATTTCATTGTTCAGAGCACAGTATGGGCTAAGGAGTTAGTTTTTGTTGTCTTTTTGGATGCAGAGTATTCTTGATGCTACAGTTTCAATAATTATCTTGTCTTTCTGATTAGCGGCCTTGGATTGCATTTCTTCCCTTGACGTGGCCATGTAATTCCCTTTAATGCAAATGGAAAAAGCATACATGCATTGTGGAGAGAACAGAGTTCATGGGTTTTGGCTTGTTACAGTTCCCTGCTGTCAAGAAACAAGACACCTATTCTGGTCCAGGTCTTTCGTTTACTGTTTAGTCAACCACACCACAGTGTCTTACTGGGTCCTTTTCAGAATAAATATCTTCAGTGACTGAAGAGAAGCCAAGATGTGGAATTTAGAATTCTGCCTTGATTTCAAATTTAATGACATACCTAGTCCATGTATTTGGGAACGGAAATGGAAAAATGCTCACAAACCCAGAGATTTTTGCTAGTAATCATGAATGTGAACTGACAATTTTTTATTAGTATATTTTTGTTTTATTAAGGTATCTTAGTTCAAGTTATCCATTTTTATTTTCGAAATTAATACGTTTAACAGTGTGATTGTAAAACAATCTATGATTGTTCAGCATGTCTAAAGGTTTGTCAATACACTAGTGCTGTAGCAGGAATGTGAAAGCCACTAGGTCCATTGTCTTACTAACAATTTAGGTAAGCTATCAGATTCCCATTTCTTCATCCGTATAGTATATAAGGAACAATCAAGTGAGTGATTCAGAGGCACTATTTAATTCATATATTAAGGGAAATAGTTGTAATAGGGTCCTGACCTGCAAAATTTTAACCGTATCCTTTTAAAAACATAAACTAATTCACCGTTCATGATTAGGCCATGTAAGAGCTCCTGAAATGGCTTCTCGTGTGGTGGCTTCAAGTAGGAGAGAAAGAGGCTCGCCCCACAGTTAACAGCTGTGGTGTCATGCTCCAAGTTCTCTCCTTCGTAGGCAGAGAGAAAATTTTGCCTGCACGTTGCATTAATTCTGAGACCTGAAGTTGGAGCACTGCGCTCTCATTTCCACAGTATCTCTTGGTCAGACATCTGCCACTGGAAGGCACTTTATTTCACAACTGCACAGTAACAGTTTTGTTGCCCTTTAGTGAAGAAGAAAATTTTATACGTATGGTTAATTTCAGTAGATAATGTGCTTTTTAGTTTAGGTATAAATTATATGTGAACTTTATTGCTGGACTTCTGTCATGGCTGGGGGATTTTTTCTAAGTATCAGGAAAGTGTTGTAATGAAACAAGTATTTCACCCTAGTTTCTACTTTGAACAGCTGTCTTGAATCTGTACTGAAAAGAGTTGCTCTGTTTCTGCTTTATGTTTGAAGCTTTTATCACTCATTTTTGTTTTTTTTTCCCCTCAAAGCTGTTGTGTTTTATTTGGGATTTCTGATCTAATATTAACATACAGTTGAAAAACTATCAGACTAGCTTGCAAGAAAAAAAAATTATCTAGTCAGGAGCAGTAGAAGGAAGATTTTTGTTGCTTTACAAACAAGTAATTTTGCTTTGTTCTGTGCTTATTTTGGGAAGAAAGTAATACAACCTTCTTTAAGTAAGAAAAGTAAGGACCTATGCTGCATAATAATGTATCAATTATTTTGCATCTAATGTGGCTCAGATTTTGTTTACTGAAAATGGATGTGGAAAAATGAAGATGATGTATCTTGAGGATTAATTACAAAACTGTCACTTAAGACACTTGAACTCTACTGTGATTTTGACGTGCTCTGTGACCTTACATATACCTTCAGGCCTTCTTTTCACCATCTGTGAGGAATGGTAGTAGTATTTTCTCAGCTTGTAAGGCTGTTGCAAGGCAAAATACAAGCAATTGGTTATGTCCAGTTTTTGATAGTTGTGGGAAGATGCCTGTGAACTAGTTCAGTAAACTGAATCCACCTGTCTGTGCTTCTCCAAAACATTGTGTCCTGTTTAAATTTTTTTTCAACCTTTTGAAAATCTCTTTAACATGAGCAGAACTGTCTGCATATTGAGCACCTATTTTAAATACAAATTGTGTAAACATTGCACATCTTGACACATGTGAGATGGCAGGCAGGAGATTGGGGCGATGTGGCAGGGCAGCACTGCTGGGCCAGGGGCTGCTGGTTGAGCAGGCAGCAGTGCAGCCACGTGAAACGCTGCTCGACTGAGCTGGGTGACCAAACAACTTGGAAAGGACCCTCTGAAAGCACAGAGCTGTGAAAGCTCAAAGTGCTGTGGTGCTAGGGTCCCTCTGAAAGAAAAAAAAAAAAAAAAAAAAAACGAAAACAGGATTTCTCCTTTTTCTGAAGAAGTTTTTCCTTACAGGAAATTTCACAGAAAATTACTGTAGAGAATATTACTGTAGTGCATAGAAAACTATACGTAATGGAGAGAAGGTAATTTAATTTTGAGTAGAGGATAACAGGGACAAAATTCAAAATCTGTGTGGTTAATAATGTCAGAATATAATTGTTGGTGACCAGCAGTTGGAAGCAAGTTTTCCGAGTCAGCATGATTGCAGTCTGTGATGGCATGTCAAAGCAACTCGAAAACACCTTAGAGCAAGATTTGATGAGAAGTGATTGTAGCCTTATTATTGCAGGTTCGTTATCAGATGGGTGCTAACTCATGGCAGGTGTTGGTTTATCTTGATTAGATAATGCTGGAAAAATGGGAAGGTTGCTCAGTGGCAGGAGATGTATGCTGACAGGGCATGTGTTGGAGCTAGTCAAAAGAGAGAGGCAAAGTTGTATTTTCATGCATTTAAGGGGAGAAAACAGAAAACGTTTGGAATGTTGTTGTGTTGTGTTTTTTGTGTTGTGTAAATTTCAGATTAAGTAGGTTTATTACTTGTGTACTTATTGCAAGCATTGAATACACTAATGCTATCACATACTTAGATATTTGTAAATGTCTGCCAAATCTGCATGTGGAATGGATTAATATATGTACCTTAATGTTATGCTGAAGATAAATGAGCCTAGTGGTAAAGTCATGTGGAACAAGTAAGGAAAGATAAATAGGTAAAATGACAATTTTAGTCTATATTTTTAGTTTCTGTCTTAAAGGTTTTTATTCTTATATCCTGTTGATCGATATGAATCTAATGCAGTGGATAATAAGAAATAATGAAAGATATTCTGTACAGCGATGGAAGTCTACTTTTAAACCAAGTTTATGATACTCTAGGTAGGCACACAGTTGTGTTATAACTGTAATTTGGTACCCAGGTTACACTGTGGTAACTATTCTAATGGGGTTAGGGTGAGGTTTTATCTATCTTTTTCCTAGAAGTCACTATTCTGTTTCCATCTCTTCAGGGGTTAAGTTACATCCGTCATTGTTGTCAAGAACATAAACTGTTCAACAATTCTTTTTTGACTTTTATATTATGATGCAAAATTGAATGTCAGGTAGCATCTGCTCGTTGCACCTTGTCTAGGGTACAGTTTAAGATTATGAAATAGTATTTTCTTTCATGATATGGTTCACATTTTTTTCTTCTGACTTTTTCACAAGGAAAGTTAATAACTATTTCCAATAGGAGAGGTTATGTCACAGCAAAGATGTCAGAAAGTTCATATATGAAAACCTTTTTGACGTGTTTCACCTGTAAAATGGAATTAAAGGAAAGGAAGCTTTAGGTTTTTGGTTTTGTTTTTCCTGTTTAAGACTTTGATTTCATCATTCCAGCTCCTGCAATAGTGTTATATACTATGCAATAGTGCAGTTTCACTATGTGGAATATTGGCACTAGGAGAAGATACAATTATTTTTCAACCTTACTGATGTCTGTAAAATAAAGTGCTGGTAATGTTTTGGCATTTGTAGAATAATTTGCTAATGTGTAGCTCTAGCAATGATAGAATTGTCTTTTATTTCTTAGAAGTCCTTTGGCTGATCTTAATTCCTATAGAACTGTACTCAACTCATCACTGATGACTGTAGAGCTATCAAAAGGTGTTTTAACAACTGTCTTTTGACAGGTAGAGCCTCAGTAGGTAAGAGATATTCCCTATTTCCTTACAGATAACCATGTTGTCTCAAAAGTCAAGGCACACAATTTTATTTCAAAGTAAATTGTTATTTTCCCCTGAATAGATCTCTCTTGATTTTTACAGGCTCAGATTTTAACATGCTTCTATCTAAATTATAAAACTCCCATTACTTTGTTTTTTAAGAACCTAAATGAAACTGTAGAGAGATGTACTTTATTCTGCATAAATTGTAATGATCACAGTCGTTTATTTGATAACCTCAGCCACTAGCCAGAGATGTCTGTAAAACTAAAAATAAAAAAGATATTTGAATATTTTTGAATGTCCCATGTGGTCTGTAAATGTAATTAAATATAGTCTTGTAAATCTGTTCCCTAATTTTTTCTGTTTATTAAGTTCAGAGGACTAGAATTTTGGAAAACTTAATTCATAAATATATAAAAATATATTTATATCACTTATATGAATGCTTATATCCTTTTAAAACACTTATTAAAGTGGCAGTTAGAGTACTTTATGAATATTTGAGGATAGAAGAATGGCTCCCTTCAGCCTACTCCGGATTTTTCTCAGAAAATATGTTTTAGAAGATTTAACGGTACTTGAATCTATGCTATTTGTGGAAGTATGCCTAGTTCTGCAAGCCTGCTTGCTCCCTCGATTGCTTTCTCACACATACACAGAAAAAATACTTTACTTCATTAATTAAACTACCACAAACATTTGTCTTAACACTTCAGTCTTGTTTTCCACTCTCATTATTTTCAGATGCCGAAAGATAGGAGCTGGCAATTTCTGACATTTCATTCTGTGTACTGCTGTCTCCCATACAAAGCAAAAAAATGGCTTCTCTTGAACATCATCCCAGGAAATAAAGCAGAAAAAACGTAAGAAGTAGATTTGGTTAACCATATGTTAACCATAGATTTTCTTAGGCGGCCACGTTACAAAAATTAGATATAAAGAAATGTGTTATTTTTTCCTCTGATAGCAACTGTCTGCAAATCTGATGCTTACTGAGCATCAACCAAGCCCTGAGATTCCTACCAGATGCATCTCTTTGTGCCCTCCGGGGCTTACGTTTGAAGAAAGTATTACCGTGCAGTAACTTAACAGATTTCAGAGGAAAAAAGAAAACAATGGAGATGCTTCAGTCATGTTCATTTACGCACCAGCCATGCCCTTTGGGGTCACAAAGAATCGAGCTATAGATGCCAGATGCCTATGTGTTGCAAACTGGCGTGATCTGGGCGGCTGAACGTGAAAGGTATACGTGAGGTGAGTGAGGTTTAAAGAGTGGTGGTGGGATATCCCAAAGGCCTGCCAGAAGAGAGTGGAGCTAAGAGGGACAGACCAGCCCTGCCTTGTTCACTGGCATATTTTCTGGTTTTGTCAGCCAAGGTCTCTATGAACAAGTTGTACATCTGGCTGAATTCTGTGTACGCCAGTGATGCTGTCTAGTGGAGCTGGATGGTGGTGTGGCAGTCCTTCCAGCTGTGCTTCCTGTGGTGCTTAATCCTTTTGAAGAGAAAAACCCAACGAAGCTCCCCCAGTGGCTTCTAGGTGCAGTAGCACCTCTGTGTGACTGCACCGCTGGTGATCTCCCTCCCATGCCTTCTGGGAACAGGGAGCAGCACCGTGCTCACTCTCCTCGGCCCTTCGTGTTCCTGGGTGAGCTGTGTGGCCACTGGGTCGTGTCCATTTGCAGGGCAGTGACCGTTGGGATGGATTCCTTGCTCAGGAAGTTGAATGGCTGATTCATTCTACATGGAGCTATGGCCCAAGCAGAACTTGGATCTCAAAGCCTCCTCATTTTGAGGAGGTTTGTAAACAAACCCTGAGTTTTCAGATTAGCTTCCTTGTTGTTATCAGAGGGGATAAAATCCTTTGACTTCAGAAAAAATGTGTGTTGTTGGTTTTTTTTTTTTTATTATTATTATTATTTTCCTTTCTGATCTGCAAATGAGGGCATTATAACTTGACTGGTAGATTTTCTTCCATGTATCTCCCCATGGATTTTGTCCCTTTGCTTTCCACTGAATTTGCTTTGCTTGCCATTTCTATGCTCATAAAAAAGCCAAACCTCCAGTGAAGTCTGGATTGCCAGCAGGTGAAATGTTTGGCATCAGAGCTGCCTTAGACACCTCAAACATCAGTAAGACTAAAATTCTTGACCCCCATCCTGTAGAGTGTGAAACAGTAGTATTCATAAATACTACACTTTGATTAGGAAATCTGTTCTTTTAACAGTCAGCAGGGACTGGAGGCAAACCTTAGCTCCCAGGTCATCTCCTGGAGGAGGCTGTCTTGGTGACAATTTCAGGATGTCCACAGGATAGTTCTTATTATTATTATTAATTATTATTATTATGTATTTTGATTTCCCCCCTCAGATTCCTTCTATAAACAACGAATTTGTTTGCTGTTCATTTAAAGACACATCTCTGAGCTCAGTAATATAAGATGATCTGTATTGGGCAAACTCAAAGATTTGTCCAGCCTGGTGTCTTGTCTCTATCAGTGACAGTAACAGGTGACCAAGGAAGAGTTAGGGCTTACAGTGCCCATCTCATGCCTTCTGTATTCACGTTCTTGTGATGCAGTAGGAAACTAATGTATATCCTGTGCTGAAAGGATGCAGACCTTAAAACGAGGTAGGACAGTATTTTCACTGTTTATCTGCCATGGATATCTGTGTTGTCAAAGTGGATATGGCAATGAAGGTAGATCCTATGGCTTTTAAAAATTATAAAAATTACATGAAATGTCACCATGCTAAGATACGTTGTCTGCTATGTCTCTTGTTTACTTACTGATTCAAGTTTTTGCATAGTTTTTAGATCATTAAATCGGAATAATGCTTAAATTTACCCAATGGCTAGCTAAATTGGTTATAGGGTATTTATGTCAATACAGAATAAAATTATATTACAAAACAACATGAGTAGACTAAGAGAGCTCAAATTGTCAATATGATGAAAATTACTCAAAGAAAGCAATTAAAACTCAAATCCATGGTGAAATTACTATTGGTTCTAAGTACAGTGAATCCAATTACACATTATATTATAGTATAGTATATGATCTTGGGTACAGTAGCAGAGTGTCTTGTCAATATACTATCAATAGAGAATTAGAGAAACAAATCTATCATCACACCGAAGTAATATGCACATCCCAATCAGCATTCTTACAAGCCATTAAATGGTCAGAAAATATGAAAAGGAGCTGAAATCTTCATATGCATTGTGCAATTTTATATACATTTCCATGATAAAGACCAAATACAAACTTTATACACCATTGGCTGCACCCCATTGTAAATAAAAGTATAAAAGGAAAGAGAGCAGACTATTTGTGGGAAATTCGGCAAAGGCTAGAATTAGCATGTTGCAGAAAGATACGTACATTGTTTAGTATACCTACAATATTGCTGTACCATATTCACATGGCCTGACAGCTAAAAACTTTCGTGGTACAGGCAAAACTGAGTCTCACACCACTGCAGATACATTTTGTTATTTGATTGTCCTCTGCCCATGTTGATGGAAAGCACTTACAAAAGTATGTATTGCCAGCCCTGCAGGGATGTCAACCTCACAGTGATTCTTCTCTTGCTACAAGACATAAACCACATTGCCATCAAATCCTTTTACGGATTTAGTGACCTTGAGCTTTTCAGGGTTGGAAATGGTATTAAACACTGGAACCTGAAGTGAATGATTTAAAATGGCCTTCTATGCTTAACAACAGGGTTATTAGTAAGCTTGCAATCATGATAGACTGTATTTGTTATCATTCTCTTCTTTCACAATCCATATTTCAGTGTAGTCTCCAGATTTGTATTTTATTTTTTCTTTTTTATTTATTTTTTTTCTAATGCTTTTTTTCAGAAGGAAACCTTACAGACCCAGATTTTCAGTTATGGCCATTCCCATGAAAGCTAAATTCCATGTTAGCAGTGATACCATCAGTGATTGCAGTAGAAGGAATTTCTTTTCAGAAATGTAAACTGTAAAATTTATTTTCCCACTAAATAAAAATAATGTGTGACTACAGCTTTTATATACTGAAACTCTGAAAGCAGTGTGGAACACAGCTGCTTGTCATATTTCTGTAAGTCATGAGGACATACAACATAATACACTAAAATCAGCATTTGTTACTTGATTTTCTTGGTATGGATTATGGTACTGGAAGAGAAGGACTATAGAGTAAAACTCTTAGGTAAGCACTTGTTGACCTCTTGATCTATTCTTTTTTTTTTTTTTCTCTCCTTAATGAAAATTCAGGAATGTTTATGGTTTGATTGTATCTAGTCAAACATATCAGAACAAGAAAAGATATAATCTGCAGGAATTTCATGCAATACCCAAATACATTTGGAAATACTAATGTATAAAAATATTGTATAAATTAGGCATATAATGATAAATATCTCGATGATTTTTATTTAAATTGTGATGATGCATAATACTAGAGAATCTGGAACAGAGGTTATACTCATGCATTTTTCACAGGTTTATAAGCTGGGTAAAAACTATTTAGTACATCATCTTAGATTTGATTTTGACAATTTAAGAATGTAACAGGAAAATTGCAGTACTATGCAAAGAAGGTGACTTATTAGCAAGAGACCAAAAACAAAGTGGAAATTTCTATACCATAAGTCTCTGAGAAAGAAACTGCTTCTGATAAATTGTGAAATCATACTTAGCAAACACAGATGCCTTACATTTTTGTTTGAACACTAACGTGTTATCAGAATCATTGCATTACTTTTACAGTCTTGCTTTAGATATCTCTACAGTAATGGAACAAATTATTTGCATGTTGTGCCAGATAACTGATTGTGTTTTCTTGCTTGTAGCTTATATTTCATGATCTAAAAACTGTTTTGATATATGATAGAACTCTGAATTATTTACCCTGACTTGTTTGATACTACCTTTTGATTTTAGGGTGTGCGAGACTGGAAATATTAATAGAACATTAAAGAACACTAACAGAATCAGGAGAGACAGCTGCTTTTCTTTAAACAGAGCAACTAATGCAGTAACTGTAGTTTCAGGTGAATATTCTCCATTCTTAGAGACACAGCGTACTTAGTTCATGGCACTAAACCAGCAAAGAAACTGGACCAGTGTTTCATTTATTCTACTTTCCTGTCAAGAAAATATATTAATGGAAAAATGTCTTTTTGCTGTTCTTCTTGAAGATGATGCCTAGGTTATGTCTGACATCTGCTAACTTTTATTTTCCTTCAGCTTGATATTCATATTTCTAATGTTTAACCCTCATTTCTTCAGTCTTTCCTTGATAAATGCATGACCTATTCACATCAGCTGGAGTGATGCATTTGTGTCTCATGGAGAATACAGCTTACCCTAGTATTTAAGGGGAAGGTATACACAGCAAGTATAACTGAAGTAAATTATCTGTACAGTTGAATAGAAACCTACTACTGTATGAGAGATAAACATACCTATTTAAAAGACATCATCTCTTGCAAAGAAACATGTGTCTGCTGATAAACAAAATTAACATTTTAAAGAATTCTTCTTTGTAAAGTGTTTTGCTTGGTTATGTTTATATTTAGAGAAGAAGAAAAAAATCAATCACGCAGTTTGTCCACTGCATCAAGCAATTTTTGCTCAATTCTTTCTACATTTCTGCATATCACTGACATCTCTAGAAAATACACACAATCATGGGAAAGTGTGGTATACAGTGTTAAAAAAGGAAGTTACACCATGAAAGTAGAACAGCAAAAAAGATGGACTTTTTATATTGTTCTTTCAAGACCTGGAAATATCATTCTCCAAAATGCAGGTTACAGTATTATATATTTATTGTAATGGCTGATGCTATCAATTAATGCAATCTACTTTAACTCCAACGTTGGTGATACTATTGCGCTTTGTGTTTCCTTCAAAAGAAGTTTGTTCTACCATTATTCTGATTGTTTCTATACCACCCTGTGGCCAGTCTGTATCAGGTTGGAAGAATGATGTTTCTATGCATAGTCACTCAGTTTAAATAAGAACCAATTCTGTAGTTCTTACATTTTATTTTATTTTTTTATGATATATATTGAATATATTGGTCGGGGGAGGGGGGGTCATTTCTTTGACCTTGTATAAAATCTAGCATATGAACATTTTTTGTAGCTTTTCCAGGCAGCACAGAGTTTAGCTGATTAGTCTGTTCTGTAAATCAGATTTTCTGTCTTGCATAGACTATGTCTGGACATAACCCTGGCAGTGGAGCAGTTCTGCAATAAGTGGTTACAATGTTCTAGCTTGCCTGCCTGCCAGGGAAAAAGAATAGAGATATTTGGAGTATTCCACTGACATGCATTTACAATAATAATTGGAAGGATATCTCCCTATGTGTTCGAGAACCAGTAGTTTTGCAGTTGAGTAAAATTATAGGAAAAAGATGATAAACCTTTATAAACCTAATGTGTTAGGTTTATAAGGCACAATAAACACTTAGCTAAAAACAAGCTACTGATAATATGCAAAGGATAACGCATTTCTTTTCTGTGACCTGCAGAAAAGGACAAGCTTTAAAAGATGTCTTTGCAGCTGTGGCAACAAAATAAATTAATGCTTTATTTTGATTATGTCTGCCTAGTTTTCATTAGTTCAGTATAGGCTTTTTGGATCTTGATTTTGACTCTGAATTTGATTTTCCTCCAGTATGGAAAAATTGATTTATTGTAGAACAAATTTATTTTCTTTTCACCTGGTTTACACAATGAAACCTGGGCAAATTGGATTTCACTCATAGCTCAGTCACAAGACCAAATCAGTCTGCTCCTCTATTCATAATGGACATAAATACATCTCCTGATATCCATTTCCTCTGTTTTTTTTTCTGGTTTTCTCCTTATTACCCAGACTCCCTCAGTAAAATCCAAAAAATAATACCCAGGCTGTAAATTGTGCAGGTAGTCCAAGTTGAAATAGAACTCCTCAGCACATACATGTCAGAGTATGAATGTAGAACAGGATCTTAACATTCATGAATCAGCGCGATTGTGAAAAACAGTTCCGTGTATGAAATGCTAGTCCATTTGACTCATTAAAATAATGGAAAGACAAGGGTTCAAAGGATGTATATGCAGTTATTTTGCCTATAACAATGACTTTAAAAAAAAAGAAACTAATGTAGACTCTGACCCATCTGCACTACTGAAATTAAAAGCCAATTTTCTCTTGCTTTAATGTGTCATCTCTCTTGGAATCGTGTTTCTTGGCAGCAGGAATAGATTGGCCTTTAGACTTTGCTTCTGAAGTTGCTCGAATCGCATTTCCTTTGTGTGCATCCTCTAACATGAATGTAAATATGTCATTCCGTAGCTCTGCACAATGTGAATACACGGGTTTTGAGCGTCCGAGCTGTTGGAGCTTTTGTGTGTCAGGCAAGTCGGTTTTAAAGTATTAAGAACAGCAAAACTTAAGGCGGGCATTTTCAAAGTATTTCTCTTACTGATAATGAAAATACCAAGTCTGTTCTGTACCTTTTTGTTTTGTCCTTTAGATTTTCATTGATTTCTTCTATGTAACTACCCAGGTCATAGAACTATTTCAAAACTGTCTTAATTTAATTGCACTTAATACTAATACATTTTTACCTTTGTGTAATGTACTACTGCTATTAAAACATCAACCTCTGCTATGTGTATTAGCAGATTGGCAGCTATGTGATAATTAAAGGGCTTTGTATGGATTTTCAAATAATTGGGAGAGAGAGTACTATAGATTACATTGTTATTCCCTGGAGTCCTCCAAAACTGTAAATATTTAGTTGGCGGTAAAAGCCAAAACAAAGATTAAGAGAATTTGTTGTCCTAAATCTCCTGATGGGTGTAGGCCTACCATTCTGGTAGCTGATCAAGCAGAACAGTCCCAGCCAGAAACAGGATGATTTGTCAGTGTTTACATCCCCAGTGATCTGTTATATACAGCTCTAATTAAAAATAATCCCAACCCATCCCAAACACTTTTGTCAGTTACTAAATATTCACAACTACATTTAGGTGTCCACTCATGCCAGCTGAATCCTACAATAAAATAAACTACAGGGGATGATTTGCCTAAGGGTAAATTTTCTCTGAAGAAAAGGACTGGAGCGTGAGGCTAATTAGCCAGTTAGGTTTTGCATTTTCTCTTTCTGTCTACCACATGCAAACTGCATTTTGTGTGACCAGGTCAGTTCACCTTTCCTCGTAACAGCTTTGATAGGAATTTTGCTCCCATGCTCCCAACTTAGAAATGTGCTTTCTTTAAAACCTGAAATGGGTATACAGCCATATGTGGTACACAGCCAAAATCCTTTCTTTAGCACGTAGCTAAGTAACTGGGCTGGATTTCAAGGGCTTCCAAAGGGACTGTGGAAAGTGCCAATGACTGAGGATTAGTGAGTGTTGTCTAACATTTGATACCCAAATAGCTGTCTGCAGTAGGTTGTGAAGTGCTGAAGCTCTCCAGTGTGATAAAATGTATGTCTGGTCACCATTCTGTGCCTGATCTCTACCCGCCCCCCTTTAATTTACTGTGGGAAGTACAAAAACTCTTCATAAGGCACATAGAGGTGTGCAGGCGTCTCTGTTGCACACCCTCTGGTTCCTATGTGTATTTTTTTCCTTATATTGGATCTCCATGACTGCCTGATTTTCATCATGCATTAATTGCACTAAACTGCCTATGAGTTCATTGCTTGATAATAAAATTTCTGCTTGACTTCAGAATATTGCAGTTTTTGAGTGTGCGCAGACATGCCGTTTCACTTGAAAGTAACTGTTTTTTGAAAAAAAAAAAGCAAATATTTGAGGGGAGGAGATTAAACAATATAAGATTTTCTTGTACAGAATCAACATTGTTGAGTAACAGTACATTACATTTGAGGCTGTTTATAGATGCATTATGAATGTAATACATGATGACCTTTCTGTTTCATCACTGAAATATCAGCAAATAATCTAATCTGGTAGGCTGAAAAGCACAGAAAAGCTGCACTACCATTCTGGTTCCACAGTGGTCAGAGCAGAAGAGCAACCCTTCTTCGTGCCCATGAAAAATACAGCCTGGGTATAGCCTGGATTATACAGCGTGTAATGTATAGGAGAGTATTTCTCTGTCTTACAATAGCAAAGTAAAAACTATGTTTATCATAGGCTGCATTCTGGTTTAGTTCCTCAGACATTGGTTCCATTGCAAGTTTTTGATTTAGGACGATGCCTGTGGAGGTTTTGAGGGTGTTTTCATCACGGTAGAATCATGCCAAATCTTTCTTCAGCTTTGGAGGCTATCTGTGAGGCCAGTGCTTTGTGACGGAGCAGAAACTTCCCCAGGCTTTCCATTGCTATGCCCATGTCTAGACTAAAGATTTCTGGGAATGAGAAAAGCCTTCCTCCTGCTGAGAGGAAGATGGAGTGAGGGTGAATCTTAGGGAAGGACAAGGTGATACCACAGAGGCAGTGACCCTGATGCACATCTGGAAAGGGCTGCGCTTATATTTCAGCAGGGATGTGGTCACAGGGAAGTAGATGTGTACAAGCATTCATGAACCCAGCTGGGCTAAACGTCTGCAATGGTTTTATGCTGAACTGTATATAGACAGAATCAGTGGAGGAGCTGTTTGTCTCTGAACATCTCACTGAGGAATTCTAATGCAGGGTACTATGTAACCGTACATGAGCTGCTCACAGTCTATGAATTTCTTCATGTGTATTAAAAAAGCTTTTTGTTCTTTGCAAGTGAAGGCAGAATCAGAAGTGAGAACTTCAGACTCATTTTACTCTTTTTTTTTTTTTTTTTTAATTCCCACTTGGAAATTTTTGCTAACAGCTCTAAAATGTTCTCATTAAACTATATATCAGAAATTTAAGGTTTGTAGCCCAAAGAGAATTGCCTGTTTGCTACATGCAAAGGTTAAGTTTACTTTGAAAAATACAGGTTTATCCTAGAAACAGCCTCTAATTTAATTTTATTTTTTTTTAAATTTCAGAGGGCTGCTCTGGCTTTACACTTGAATTTTTTTCAAGAACTGGGTAGATTGAAAAGACGAAACCACAAACTTCCCCCCCCCCCATGTTTTTTTTGCATGTCACACTGTTTAATTCGTAATGCCCATGAGAGAAAAAATGGAATTAAATCAAAGGCACAAGATGCCAAATTTGTTTTAATAAGAGTTCACTGAAAGCCTGAAGGTGACAAACTTCAGGAAGTGTTAGGGAATATGTGCACGCAAAAGGAAACTTGTGACTTCAATAAAGAAATCTCAACGACATGCCCTCCGAGGAATGTATAACAGCTTCTCAAAAGATTTATACCATCAAATGGCTTCAGCAGAGGCATGCCATACAGCATGCTGTACAACAGTCACACGTAAACATTCAAAACAAAAGAATCTACCTGTGATTTCCCTGTGACCAAAATGTGCAGCATGCTGGATTCACAAATAAACTCTGCAAGCATTTTTTTTTAAAGTGATCACTGTATGGTTATTAGACTTGCACTGCAGCTGACTCAAGCCGCACATGAGTAAAAAAAAAAAATCTGTCCTGCAGTTCTGCTGGTGTTAGATTGCATGGAAACAGATTTTTGGCATGTGTAGCTGTCAACTCACCACGTGGGAAACATTTATGCACTGATGCACATTGTATGAAGGTTAATGTAAAAACTCCACGCCGAATAGCAAAGTTGAAGTCTGGTGGAAGACCTTAGGGCTCGCTGTTGTTTGATAAGGCTGATGTGGATAGACTAATGCTAAAAGACTGCACTGGGCGCTGGGGGTGCTGTATGTAATATACATTACATAGTCTTTTTTTGAGCGTGAGAGTCAGCCTGCCTGCCTCTCTGTACCAGCTGACACAGGCAATCATTTAAATCGGCTGTAAACATTTATAGAAAAATGGCTGGAAACAAGTAATTGAACACTCATTTCAAAAGAATTTGTGTCTATTACTAGAGATTCATCATAAAATATATCTTATATTTAAAAGGCATGTTTGGTAAGCAAAACCATTAGGGCTTCTCAACAGACTCTGAGCATAGAAGATCTGCAGTAATGGGGTTATGTTCAGCCCCAAATGCTTTTATCTGTTTTCAGACCCAGATCTGAATAAATGAAAGTCTTCACTTGCCTTCTCCTCCTGCCATTTGAAAACCACAATATTGAAAAATAAAAATAAAAAATCGGTATAACCCTTTATATGTAACCAAGGCATTCAGCAGATCAAATGTATTTCCCAAAATAAAGATAAAACAGAATGTTAGTTTGTGAAGCCTTGAATCATTCTGTATTTCAACCACTTAAAATACTTCAAACACATACACAATCACGATAAGAAAGCTTGCTCAGAAATTATAAGCAAATTGCAGCTTTTGGAGACATCCCATAATTTTTTTTCCCAACTGCATTTAAATAGGAAGACCTTTTCCTTGTTTTGGACGTCATTGTTTTCGTGCCTGTTTTCAAACCATTTATCTTAGGTGTGAAACTGAATGGCCAATAAATACAGGTTTCAGAGTCATGACTCAACTTTCCTAGTAATCCGTAGCTCTGAATCTTGCTTGTCTTTGCATATATCTTTTCTACATAAAATTTCTAACCAGAAGTTCACCAAAAAGTCAGGCAGATGCCAACTAGTGATAGACATAGGATTTGTAAATTAAAAATTTGACTATCAGATGTAGACATATGATATCCACTGAGTGAACACTTCTCAAATACGACAATATGGTTAATAATAGGTATTTAAAATGTGAACCATGTAATTTCTGTTAATTTTCTTTAATTAATAATAAACTGTGCAAAAGTTTTTCAGTCAAATACAATATTTCATTGCTCGGTAGCTTTCCCTAATGTAAGGGACAAGATATGTTCTTAAATACTAGTCATTGTACCTTCGAGCATTTTTGCCTGTTGTATTCAAAATGATAATTGCATTCTTTTGAAGGTAGCTCAAATTTTATGATACACTGTAGTGGTTTTAAAGGCAATAAAATGAGAATTAGCTTATGGAAAAAAGTAGTTTTTGACCGATGAAAACTGTCATTATTCTTCAATTTAAAAAATTGTGTTTCTTCTCTCAGGCAACTTTTGAAAATATTACTTAGTGCCTTTGGTGTCAAGAAGTGTAGGCCGATACACTTTGTGGTGATAGAAATGATCATCAGGCAGCTGAGGAGTAAGGTGAGTGTTTTGTGAGTGATTGTATTTCTGCGGGTTTTGGATCTCCTGGGTTCTTCTCTGATGTCTAGCAAAATTAGTGTTCTTGTAATTAAGTTTGTTCTCACTAATTCCTAAGGCCATTGTAGCAATAAAAGAATCCTTTTCAGTTTGAGTTTCTCTCCTCTACCCTGACTATAATAACTTATAACAATGAAAATATTTCTCTTTGAGGAAACTTCCAGGTACCAAGTAAAACTGGACCAATTTAAGGCTTTTCTCAGGCATTAGTCTGCACACTTGTAGTAAGGGATCCTGTGCACAGGCAAGATTTTTGGAGCTCAACTATGTATACAGTACCTTGGATGTGATCATCTAAAATATGTTTGTTTTGTTTTGTTTTGTTTTTTTAATTTCATTAAGTTAAGATTATATGTTTACAAATATATTCTCAATCTGTCTTTCATTTTGGAGAGTTTCTAAAGCCTTGTGATACAAAAGCAATTTATATGGAGAGGCTATACAGTATTTTTTTTTCTGTACAATGTGAAATATATAACTGTACAACTGTGAATTCAGTGTGAGAGGTGTGAAAGAAGAAGAAGAATCATTATTTAGTTCAGGAGGAGTTTATTAGGCAGAATGCAGTTACGCTGGTGGGCAAAGTGCAGTAGATTCCTATTAACTATTTAACAGCTATCTACAACAGCAGACACTTTATAAATTAATAGATGTACTCAAAACATGGTGGCTGCAGAGAAAAAGATTAGAATAGGGTATAGATGAGCATCCAGTTCAGTAGCTACTATTTAGTATCATCATAGTTCTGTTTTTTCTGAGTAGCAGAGAAATGCATTTTCATGGAAAATGTTAAAGAGGATCCACTTCTAAAGTCTGTTCAGCAGCTCATTTTACTAAATGATGAGTGTCTATTATAAAACTCAGACATAAATTATTCAGTTGAAGGATCCATCACTGTTCTGAAGGGAAAGATGAAGCTACAGTATGAATGGGCAGTGTAAGTGGCTGATGTAGATGGGGTGACCTGATTGAGAACACGTGTGCTGCACCTGGCAATGCTAAAGAAGAGATGACAGCCAGTAATTCCTGCCTGTTATTTAAGGTTAAAAGTAGGGACATTAAATTGTCAATAATTAATTACAGCTTTATTGAGAAGTTAATTATTATAGCCTTTCAAGGTACAGAAGGCTGCATGAATCTTCCATACTGGGGTTTAGTCATTGAGATGCAGTTTAGCATTCTCATCCTGACACCGAGCAGAGTGGATGATCCTGCTTTATGAACAGAAATGCTGATACCTTCCTGCACCCTGCATTAAAATAAATACTCTACTTAGTTCCAGTGACTACTTCCTCAGGGAAAAGGAAGGGACTACTTTCATCATTAAAAGTTGAAGCAGAGCAAAATACATTTCTGTCAGTGCTAGTTTTAAATGGTTCTCAGTGTAAGAAAAAGATGAAAAGAATGTGTGCATGTGAACAAACTGAGGAAGTACTGAAACTGGAACACTTCAGATGGATGAAGTCTCTAAACACATATCTTAATCTCTTAGGAGGCAAGGACTACCTGAGGGAAAAGTGCACCCAAGGCGACGTATATTCCAAGAAATCAGAAAATTATTCTTATACAAGTAATGTACTCAATCACTTCTGCAAGGGTGATACGACTTTAATAATAAGATCATGGTTAAAAACATTAAAGCAATTTGAGGGTAATACATCTTCCATTTGTAATAAAAAATGGTACAAAGATGCTACTTGGTTGTGTGCTAACTTGTCTGGAAGGATTTGATTTACATTTGTATTCCTGATCCAATATCTTGTACTGTGTCAGGTTTCATCAGCCACATCATCTTACAGCACCCAGAACACCAGGGTCTGAGGAGTCCTTGTGGTATTGTTCATTATGTAGCATGATTTTTGTAGGTGTTTAATTTGGGGGTTTTATTTGAAGTTTTTAGCTTTACCAGATTTGCAAATGCATGACGTCTTTGTTTATAAATTCAGCAATTCAGTCATTACCTGAGTTTCAAAAATCACAAAAAATAAAATCTTCTGTAGACTGTTCAAAAATATAAATATTTAAATGAAAGTGAAGCTGGAAGTTTTTCTTATGAGTCAATTTCAGTGGTTATAAATGCAATTTGATAAAGCTTGTATTGACTATTTCTGAATCTATTATTTCTTCCTATTTCTGTTCTTAGTATGATTTTCTGGCTATGACTCTTTCTAAAGTTAAATTTCAGTTGTTTTTTTGTTGTTGTTTTGTTGTTGTTGTTTTTTGGGGGTATAAAATTTCATTTTGGGAGAAAATACTCTTTCTACAGACATCAGTAATCCTTCTGTCTTAGACAGGAGATTGGATACCTTGGACCTGAAAAAAAAAGGAAGCCATTTGATGTAATTCATAAGGAAGTAGAATGCATTCTACATTCTAGTCCAGTATCGGGGTACTTATTTCTCTCTGAATGACAACAAAAAGTCAAAATAGTTATGTTTTCATTTCACTAGAATTACATTTCCAATAGAAAACCTGACAAGTTAAATTTTGAAAAGCTCTATTTCAGAAAGAAAGCAAAAGTTTTCTTAAAGTCATTTTTCCTAAGGGAAAGCAAGTCCTCTAAACACAGTGAAGCACCTGCACTTGCTGGGAGAATAAAACTGGTTTAAAGGTGTTAGACTAATCTGGCAGGGAAATTTAGCTAATTTGTTTGTAATGAAGCATCAAATTAGATGAAACTAAATACAAGCATAGCTTGTTTGTTTCTTATGATTTTTTTTCCTTGATACTTATTCCAACCTTGGACCAGAAGCACTTGGCTTTAGTAAAACTGATGAGTTGCATCATCACAGGCTTCCAACTGGGGAAAAATCCCTATGTGACCCGCCGATGGAAAAGCAGTGTACTTAAATCCTGAACTACAAATACAGCAATTACGCTGATCTGCCCTCAAACAAGTACGGTGAAGAAAGAAGCAGCTAGATGATGGTCATGAATGGTCCCAGATCAGGGGAAGTGCGACTGATCTGCCACTAGCTCTGTGATGTAGCCCTGAGGCTGTTGTAGAGACAAAGTCTTAAAAATATTTGATGGCAAAAAGCAGGATAGTTCAAAAAGCTAGGATGTGGAATTTTAGTGAGTGTGTCATCTACAGGTGCAGGTCATGCTGTCTAGACAAAATAAAATTCTAGCTTTCTACTTCTCCTCTGCTCCTTGTTATGTAAGTATGGTGTTTTAAGCTGATCAGAAAATGCCAGAAAGATAGTCATTTTAGTCTGGGCAGACAGATAAAGGTCTAAAGCAGAGAATTAGATCAGCAGATCATCATTGTGGAGATTAAAGTTGAAATCGTATTTATGAAAAAGATCATTCGAGACAAGATTTAGAGCAAAAGAATCAGGGAGCTGGGCAGGAGCCTGCAGAGCCCCAATGAGTGCAGTCATTCCAAGGGCCCTGAGGGTTCAA
Source organism: Cygnus atratus (assembly GCF_013377495.2). Classification (NCBI taxonomy): domain Eukaryota; kingdom Metazoa; phylum Chordata; class Aves; order Anseriformes; family Anatidae; genus Cygnus; species Cygnus atratus. The sequence goes on from NC_066374.1 coordinate 17,251,493, forward strand.
TTAACCTTGACAGCCGGGAGTCTCTTAAAAGGAACAGAGCTTACGAATGAAATGCAATGAAAAATTACTACTTTTAAACTATTGGCAGTTTAAAACCTTGTCTCGACAGCAAAACCTACTCGGCAGACACCTCTAAAATGCTGTGCGCTAAATGTGCTGTAAATTTATTCTTCTGGCAGGTTTATTTCTTCATTAAATATTTATGTTAGATGGATTTTAGCATATGCATGACGTTGCTGTAAATTGGGTTAGAAGTTTATCAGGTTAAGTCATGTTTGAGTCTGAAGGTCTCATTCTTGAATGTTCAGTCATGTAGCATAGAAGAGGGGACCTACAAATAACAGTCTTCAAAGCAAAACGTAATAAATTTGAAGAAGCAACTCTATTTTTCAGTCAACTCATATATGTATCATTTTGGTGGTTTTTTTTTCCTTCTTCCTTGATCCTATATGTTATACCTGATTGAGAACACTTTCCTCATCATAGTCTGTTGTATGAGATTTTTTTTCCAAAGTTATAGTAGTGCAGTCAGCCTAAAAGAAGAGGATCTAAGTTTTCAATAGTGTGCCTCTTCCGTTAAGTTGTTCTCAAATAACTATTTGTTTTCTTTTATGTTAAACAGAGTACTTTCCAGCATCTTGACAAATGAACTCTTCAGATTTCTATGATACATATAGAGAGATCATTAACAATAATTTAACAGATAAATAGTTCTCTGCCAATGGGTAGCTCCATGAGTTTTCATTTCTTCTGACTATGTATCTGTGCTATACAGCCGCCATCACATGTATTGTACTGCATTGCTTCTATTTCATGATTACAGTATTAAGTATACTTAATAAGAATAACAATCAAGAAAAACAGTACACAGCCAATTCTAATGTGGAGTTCCTGCTAAACAATCACAAAACCTTGGGAATATATGAAAATGTTCTTTAATACAACTGGTAGTTATATGGATGTTTGCCAGTAACAAGTAACGTCACCCCATAAGTTAGTGCACATCAGGTTATGTTTTTATTGGGAGGGGAAGGAAGGAATTACATTCACAAATCAATGCATTTAATATTTGACCAGCTCTAGTTGACATTCTAATGAATAGACTTTGCAGCTAGGAAATTCCCTACATGACCTTTGCAGAATGATTTTTTTTTTTTTAAATTTCTTCTAGAAATCCCATCTGTGTTTTTAATAACATTCTGGAACAAGTTCAGTGGCGATCTTAAGATCCATATGGATCTTATTATAGTCCTTCTTGCTATGGGACTCTCTGGGAATTGAGGTGAGTTGTAAAAGATCATTAGCTAAACTCAATGTAATTAATTAAAATTTCAGATTACTAGTAATATGAATTCAGTAAAATAAGCTTATTACTTAAAAGGAAAAAAAAGCTGTTGCATTCAGATAAATTTTGTTAGCAATATATGATCTTTGTAAGTGTCACTGTTTTTCATCTTCCTTGTAATATGTAGAATAGAAATAGCATAATGGAGGATTCATGTTTATTAAATTTACATTTACTTTGCAAGCAAAACTTCAACCTCCTATTTTCATTAAATACATGGATCCTAAATAATCAAACACGCTGACTGGCATTGCCAGCAGAATATTTCTGTTACCTTCTTAATCTCCTCTCCACCACTCAACCTCTTATTCCCTGCTAGAAGAGAATTAGAATGTTGTACCACAGGAGAAGGAATACAGGAATTGTTATTGTGGTATTTGTTATAGTGATGCCTCTTCTAAAAGCTCAAAACTCATTTTGTGATTACTATATTGAATTGTGGCATTCACAGTTATATTGAGGCTAAAAATCTGAATGTTGGGTCTTTCTTGACTTGTCTGTCCTGTGTGTGTTTTTGTGTGTCATATGGGATGTTACAGAGCATTTATCAGGCAACAGCTGTTAAGGGAAAAAGAACAAATGCAGTAGAGACCTTGAATAATGTAATTACATAGCTCCTGGTATGGATGTGTACAGTTACTTCCCATATTGTGATTTCCACCCAAAGAAAACCTTATTCTGCAGGTTAGGGGAAGAGGAGGGAGTAGGCACCGTGAGCATCGGTTACATCCCCCAGTTTTCAAGGTTCAAAGTGCAAATGGTACAGTCTTCTGGAAAGACTTCTAATTTTGATTTTAAAGACTTCATGGGGTAGAGAATACAATGTATCTCTGGATATTTTGCTCCAGTAAGAAAAGAAGAATAGCCAGTGCTCCATGCCACTCTCCCAGAATCCTGTCTCCTGGCAGTGGCCAGGGAGAGCATAAGGAAAAGAGCAGCATGTAATACAAAACTGTTGTAGTTTCCATACTTTTGTAGTTTTCATGTATTTGTAGTTTGAGAATTTCTGAAACCAAATGGGATTTGTGTTATGCTTGAACCTCAGTGGTTTTGTCTCATCTTCCCAAGCATTGTCAGTCTCACCAGTGTTCCAGTAGATCCCTCAGTTCCTGTAAGAAGCAATCATGATGTGTAACATGTATTGATTTTCATGTTTGAAAATTTTCAGACCTAGATTATTATAAATCTTAACACAGTAACATCTGAAAATTCCATGTTGCTCTTCTTTTTTTTTGTTACAATATGAGGCCAGGAAAAGCTTATTTCATTCTTGAGCATTCAGAGCAGATTAGAAGAGTAGGGAATGATCACAGATAGAACAGTTCTCACAGACAAAAGTCAGGGAGAAAACACTTAGATCAGTCTTTTTGGAGAGTGTTGAGAAATGAGGTAGAAGGCCAACAGAAGAGCAGAACAATCACTATTTACATTTTTATAGATTTCTGCCGTCAGAATTCCAAAATATGCATTTGACTTATATGGTGTAAATGACCGTGGCAGGACCTGTGTGCATCTGTAACGCTTCATGGCTGTGTGCATCACTCACTGCACTTGTTTTCGAGAAGTGGCCAGAGAACAATGAATATTGGAGTAACACAGCTGGCTACAAATGTTAAATTGTGAGAAAAGGAAGTAAGGAACTGATCAGTGCTGATAAAAAAGTCTTTTTCAGGCACTTAACATTTTGTTACTATACTCACAATGAACATTTAAATTATGTGAAGCAATAATTTGCCAGCTTTTCTGAGTGATAAGTGCTAACAAAGAAAATAAATATTATAATGCTCTAATGTGCTCTTCTGAGGAGGTTCTTGTATGCATTATTTGCTCCTAATCTCTGTCCACAAGATAGATGTTATTAGGATATTATGCAATTCATATTGCTCCACTTACTCATAACTGTTAGTATCATATGTGCCACTGGCAAGAGAGTAGGAAGCGGGATACAAACCAAATCTATAGTCCTATCTAGGATGAAAGGCAGGGATTTGTTTATGTGTTCTTTCAAATAGGCCATTAATATTCAGAATTAACCCAATATCTAAAAAATCCCTATTATTTCTTTTACCAAAATGTTTCCTTATAGCACAAAAAACAAATAGGGGTGTTTGATATACTTCAGGCAAGCTAACATTAAAGTCATGGCATTTATGATCTTTATTCATATCCCTTATTTCAGTGACTTCCTGCTTTTGGAGCCAATTATGAGGTAGATAAAGTGTTTGTAGTCCTAGGAAGGAAATTTGCATAAATGTATCTTGTTCTTTTTCCATTGCAATAGGAGTCTCAACACATCACAGTGAATCTAGGCCAGGCATTCTGAGTCCATAAGCAGTTGCATAAATTTGTATCAATAAAATATACTTCCTTTGTTTTGGCACTTAATAAGAAACCAGTTTTAGGAAGAAGTAACTTGAAATCTGTCTTTCTCATGTAGTTTCTGTTGTCAAGAATTATATCATGTCCTGATAGGTAGCATGTTTCATAAAAAGATAGAGAGGAGAGACAGAGACTTGCATTCTGCTCTGTACAAGTGATTTGCCATTTGTCTGAGCTGGTACTACTCAATGTGCCTCTATTATTGCTGTGCCACCATCCCATTCTTTCTGTCTGATCTATTAAGTACAACTCAGCAGAAGTGTTTTTATTGTTGCATATCTGTTCAAAGGAAGCAGGGTGACAAACAGAGCTTTGAGCTTAGTTACACTCACTGTTATTATGCAGTTAAAAATATTAGCAGACTACAAAGGGACTGAATGAATGTTATCGAGTGGCATGTGGCACATGTGTTGTCTGTAGGTTTGTGCCCAGTGCGCCGCGCCAATAAGCACACAGAGTTGGAATCCACACAAAGGTCTTCTTCAAGGCTTCACCTTCAAGTCTTCTTCTTCAGTGGCTGTTCATCTCTTTCCTGCATTAACCAGCCTGTACACCAGTCTGATGGTGGTACCTTGGGTAAGTTTTTTTCATATTTTTTTCTCTTTGTGGTTATCTTTGACATCCTTATAGGGTAATTTCACTTTCAGAAAGCCCTCCGCACCTTTCACTGTCTTTCTGAACAACATTACTTCATTCGAAGTCTATGCTTAGAACCAGTTCATTGTATGAAACAGTCATGATTGTAATTCGTCCAGAGGAAATTGCTTTTCCAAAGGTGGAGAAGTTAATTAAGTGTATAACAGGAGGAAGCTAAACCTTGCTAATTAGTGAGAAGGGTAACGATTATGGGAGAGAACAGATGACACTTGGCTGAAGACGAACTCAAGAAATTGCTTTAGCCAAAAGGAAGTTAGAAGAGTGAATAGAAGATGAGCTTTAAGAAAGCAAAGACTGTCGCTGTGTCCTGATAAATTATACCTCATTTATAGTGTGTCTGCTAGATGTTAATCAGTAATACGTCGGGATGATTCTTCGCTCTTAGGCACATAGCCTGCTCTCTGTTATATAGAATTTCACTTAAATCCTTTGGGTTCTCTCCCTGGGAGGATGTACTAAATGAAAGGGTAGTGACTCTTAACACACAACTGTAAGAATGTTTACAGGGGTTCTGGACTTCTGCAGTGAAGAAAGGGCAGCACCAGAGCTTGCCTCTGCTAGCCCCTTGGAAAGACAAGGACAGTTGATCCTGGCAGGCCTACTGGCAGCGAATTGCACAGCCATAGCAGCCATATCATAGCAAAATCAGAGGCCAAAATATTGGCTTCAGATTGCTCATCGCCTACTCTGCTGTATTTACCTCTGAACAATAAAGACATTTAACATTCAGGAAAAATAATTAGTTCAAAGCCTCCTGCTTAATTAGGTTCCCATTCTAAATTCACTCTTGCTGGTCTTAGCCCTAGATAAGTAGTGACAGTTGTATTGCTGTAGTCAGGATAAAAATATTTTACTTTGATTTTTCTGTTGGGGAAAAACAAAAGAAGAAGAATGACTGCATTTCCCATTATTCTGGTGCATAGAACTCAAATGTTTGACCCTTTATGTGTCACTGTAGTTGTTCATTGGGAAGTATTAGAGGATCATCAATCCACTTGTGCCCTCCTATAAAGGAGCATTGCTTTTGTAGCTGGAATGTTTAATTGGTTTCTTTGTGCATCCTCCAATGCTAGGTTAAATTCGTATTAGTGAAGAGGACTAATTCAAGGTTAATATGCTGTTTAATTCTTTCTTTAGAATTTCAGTGAGTACTGGTCTTACACTGGAAGACAAGTTGATATGAGCCTTCCAGACTTACATTTGTTAGTCTGCAATAACATAAAATCGTGTGTGTGTCTCTCTGTATGTGAATAGATATGTGTATATATAGATTTTTATTTTTTTAATAAGAGAGAAAGTTTTTTCTTAGGTAAAATTTATTTTGTCCAATAGCAGAATTCCTTAATAAAGTTCTACTGAGCTGGAATAAAAGTACCTAGGAGAGAAATTAAGATAAACATATCTAAAGGAAAACTATTTATTTGCTTTAAATGACATTTGCTATTTAATCGTAAATAAACTTCAGTATCTTTAAGACTAAAACCTATTAGACAAATCTTGAAAAAAGTTAAATGTATAACTGTAACTATCCATTTAACACTTAAAAATAAGGAATAACATTTATTCTCTTATTATAAATTTGCATGATGCTGTTGGTAGAATTAGAGGAAACTTCAACACTAAAAGACACGTTTTTTAAGCCTTCATAATACTAATCATCAGATTAGAAAAAAAATATTGAAGGAGTGAGAAATTCCAACTGGAAGTTGTTGGACATCGATACTGGTGATCTCCATTTCTGGACTGTTTCCCACATGTTGTCCATTACCTTCATCCTGTTTCCTTAGATCAATGGAGAAGATGGCTTCTATGTTTGGTCTAAAGCAAAATTTTTATTTGTAGTGTGAATTTAGAACTAATCGTCATTCATACCTTAGTTTTAATAAGTTTTTAAAAAGTTTTTTACAAGTTTTAGTAAGGCGTTTCCGTTTTGTGCTTTTACATATTGTATGCAGTAATGGAAATATTGAGCTATGAAATAACTCCCTCAATTGACAGAGGATTAAATGTTATAAAGTCATGTTGTATCTGTAGAAGAATCAAACCAATAGTCCTAGATTCATGTTAGATGTTTCAACAAAGGGTATAAATAAACAAAAATAGTATCATTTATCAGTTATAATTAGATATAATCAGTTCTTTCTCAACATTTTCTTTCTGATCTTCATTTAAAGGTACTGTATTATAAAGTTCTGTTTCTCAGTGACTGTGTCCATACTGTATTCCTTGGTCTATTTGTTTAACCAGATGAGATAATTATAATGTTGGCCTACACTGTTATAATGACAAATCAAATTCAAACTGCTAACAAGTACTATTTTATCTTGTTGCATCATGTTGACTGTACTATTTTATCTTGTTGCATCATGTTGACTTCAGCCTTCCATAAGGCCAGCACTCAAACTCCAGTATACTGTAGGCAAATACTAGCACATGTTTATGACATTTTTTGGTTTAATTTTCTAGACAAGGAAAAACAAACATAGTTCACCTTTGGTTTCAGTATGTCTTTTCTTTGAAGCAGTAGGTCTGGCCTTTCGTCAGTCTTGTTACTGGTACCTGCATGCCGCAACCAATTCTTTGTTCTTTTACTTCGTCTGAATTGATAGTCAGTGTCCTGGAATGAATAAAAAACAGAAGGGAGAGAAGCTTTTTTTCTTTGCTCAATGTTTAACTTGCAGTAAGAGTTGCAGTAACACCACAACATGGAAAAATAGATAGTATGTTGTAAACTGTTAACTATCGATTGTCTTTGTTTAGAGGATATTTTAGTGACTATTCTTTTTTGTCTATTCTGAATTGAGTAAATTCATAATCTCTACTAAATGAATAGTTTTTAAGAGAGTTGTTAATAGATGCACAAGATGGCTTGACATTGCAAAGGAGAAATAATGCACTTAAAGTTTCTCAGCATTGCATTCTTGGGATGCAATTTATTAGCTGAGGTGAAACAAAACTTTTAGGACCCACTTTCAGTGTAAGTCTAGACCAGTTTACTAGGACAATTCCTAACAGAAGACGTGAATTAAACAAAAATGGGAAAATAGGACGGGGGGGCAGGATCAGGGTATATTCATGTTGGTTGGTGATGTAATGTAATTTAAACTGTCTTGGGGTCTAGAGCACTAGAGCGGTAAGCAGTGATGCCAAATCAAATAAAAAAGGTTCTCTGTTAGGACATATGTAGGATGTTGAAAATCTGCATGCTACCAAATGCTACACATAGTTCATATGATGCTTCCTTTAAGTAACTTACCATGGCCTATTTTGTGTAAATCAGTACCTTGTTCTAATACGAGACAGTTTGAAAGATATTTTTAAGCAAAGAAAGTTATCTAAGGGTTTGTTACCCACTAAGGGTTGTTCATATTTACTCATGTTAGCTTGTGTGGACTACTATTTATTTGTTTTGTTGTAATGCCTGGAGGCTCTTCTTACTTTATATAGACAATACTTAGTGTGCTAGGTGCCTTATAAATAATGCTTCCATGTAGAAAGAAGTATCGTGTGTGGGTATATATATACGTGTATATATGTATCTATGGGGTATTAGTCCTATTAGTCATTGATGAGGACTGTCACTTGTGGATCTGAAATGAATAGCTAATAGATTCTTTAGTGTTACTCTATTTCTGTATTCATGTTTATAAAACCCTTCAAGCAATCCTTTGCCTGCAGTCTTATGCAATACACATGCTTGATGATGTACCACGTTGAGATAAAAATAAAAAAACCTTTTGATAACAAAAATGGTTGGTAAAAGTCCATGGGAGAGCATATCATATATTTGGTAAAGGAAATGATGGCAAGAGTTGCAAATATAGAAAGCATTACCATCTAGTCAAGCTGAATGGACATTATAAGGACCTTTAGAAAGTTCTGTTACTTCAATCTAGTGTAAAATGAGCACATAGAAAAATGGCAGAGGTCATTTGTTGCCTTAAGGAAAACTGTTGAAGTTGATTATAAGGTTTGCTTTCAATATGAAGAGGAAGGAGAAGCTAAATTCTAGACAGAAATATGAAATCAAAGTAGAAGAGATATATACCCTCTAATTTGCAACAAACCCTTAAAGATCTTACCATAGAGTCCTTTTATACAATGAGAGTTTTAGATATAACATTGATACTATTAATGGAATAGTGAAGTGGAACAGTGAATGAAAAGGCCATAAACAGCCTTTGCTACTCTGTCACATTCCCTGGCTATTGAAACATCCCCAGGGGAAGCGATGGAGCTGCTTGCAAATTAAAGGAAGTCAGCCTCAGCTCGTGTTTAGATGACCTTGACTGATCTTAGATTTGTACCTATAAATGTTAGATACTACTCTATTTCTCTGCCTTTGTCCTCAGGTCCTCTAGAAGGCAAAGTAGTGAATTCTCAGAATATGGGATAAACACGCTTCATTCAAACTATTTGGAATTTCTCATTAAGTTCTGCTCTTGTGTAGATTCCCTCACATTCTAATTCTGTTCAAACAAGTTTTTACATACGTGCCTGATGAAACAGAGTTTCAATCTTTGTCCATTTTTTGTTTCTTTTTAATAAATCTAACAAAGTTTTCTGCATTTGCAGTACTGTGACTACATTTATGCAAAAGTTAATTTGTAAGCATTGGTGAAATTAATTCACAATATTCCGTGGACTTGTCTGTCCTCATTTTTCTTTTATTTTCTTTTGTTCTGTTTTTTGCTTTTCTACTGAAGACCTCAATGTCATCTTACTTAGAAGAGAAACTGGGCACTTGGCTGTTTTGATTAAGATGGGAGTTATTTAATTTTGTTGAATATTGCCATCTATAGCTATTTGTTGGCAGATTTTTTTTTTTCCTAGAAATATCCGGGAATATGGAAATGGGCTTTGCACTGGGTTAATGGAAGGTATTTGTCAAATGTATAAGGGCACAAATATTTAGTTGTGCTGGAAGAATGCATGCTAATAGAACAGATGGATTTGATCTTATGTCACCTTTCCTTTCAAATGTCACTGTTACATCATGATGTCATCAGAATGGTCTGCGCTCTTGGGCAGGGTCTCTCAAATGATTGCTTTCATCAGCTAGCTGATGAAGCATGCTCCTGCCACCCCCAGAAATGGGATGGAGTGGTTGTGAAGAGCACAACCAACTGACAGGCACTTCACCTGGCCGGTGGAAGGCAGAGGCAGATAGTCTCAAACATGAGATATCCTCCAGCATTCAAGTTTTTTTTCAGATGGCCTTCTGAGACCTTCAGAAAAGGTAAACACTTAGAGCAGCTCTTTCAACTGTGCGGAAAGCATCTGACTAGATTTTTGCATGTGAATGTTTCTGAAAGAACAGTTTGTCTCCCAACCTCCTACCCTTGCCAACCTTTCTGTGAGAAGCAGGCAGCTTTCAGAATTGAAGTTCATTAATTAGACAGGTAGAGTAGATTGAGTAAGCTTGCCCCAATCCTGACTTCTGTTCGTAAGAGTACAAGGTTCAGAAGTTCAACGCAATGGCTTGCTGGAGCTTCTCCTGTTACAGTCTCTTTTATGAGCATTATGTTTACCTACTGAAAGGAAAGCGATGGCAAATAAGAGAGAAAAATTAAAAAGAAGTTTGACCTTTTCAATGCTGGAGTTGTACAACACATGCTCAAAGTTTTTGAAGGTTATAGACATTGCTTTCAATAAAGCTGTAGGACATAATCTAAGCTTCCTTCATTGCATCACACAAGTTCTCTATGCTGGCAAGCTGAATTCCTCTTTACCTGAGGCATCTGAGGCATGTGGTTATAACTGCAAAACTCAGATGTATGAGTGCAAAAAGCATGTTCTGTAATTGTAATTGCTTTTATGTTGAATTTACAAAATACCTTTTATCACCAGTATACTTGGCAGCCTGTTGTTTTTATTTGAAGAGGTATTTTTACATTTAAATAATAATTAGAATCACTGAAACCATAATAACTTAAAAGCAGCCATGTTTCTTTGTGGAAGTTACCTGGAAACTAAGATTTTGATTCTTCAGACTCAGAGAAGTAGGAGCATTAAAATGTCTAGGTTCCTGAGTCCTTAGTGTTTAGACCCTTGGAGAGAAATCAGGAATACTCTCACCTGGCCAGTGCACAGAAGTGCTTCAGAATGATAGCCTAAAAAGCCAGCGTAGATAAGGGTGTCTGAAGACACATGCACTCATATAATTTCTGTGGAAAAACTGTATGAGGTTTACTGCTGTGTTCTCAGTAATGACCAGTTGTAATGCTATGGCCGGGGTCTCAAAAGCCTATGCTCATCATTACTCTAGCTGAAGGGACTGAATTTTTCTGCTTCTGGCTTCCAAAAAGCATCCTAACACCCTGCCCTAATATCATGCAAAATGGTGTTCTGTGTGAAAGTATTCAGTGCACAGGAGAAGAAAAAAATATTAGACCAGATAGACATCAAGACAGAGCAAGAAGCAGCGTGACTGCGAAGGCTAATGGCAATGGTACTTCCTAATAGAGGGAGTCCTGTCATCTGTCTTAAGACTTTCTAGGTTTTATCCAATAGCTGCAGGAAGTAGGTTGCTGGAAAATATCACACAGCTTTATAGCTTGGCAAAGGAATATTATCTTTTTATATATATATAACACTTTCAAGAATATTTCTTCCAGAGGTGATGCCCTTTCGTTGATTTGGAATTATTTCACCCCTTATAATTAATCCTCAGCCCTTCGGGTTGTTACCACTCATTTAAAACACACAGCAATACTCCCATTGTCTTCTTGAAGTTCAATGTAGATTCCTGGTTGAAATGATGTGGTGCTCTGAAAAGGCATAAGAAAGCAGGCAAAGAACAACTTTGCAGTTTACTTTGATGATACCGTGTCATGTTTAATCAGTGAAGATTGAACCAGTCACCTTGAGATTCTGAGAGCATTGTTCAATACCATTTAAAACATTGATTTTCTGTAACTATGAATCCTCTCAAGTAGTCATTAGACAGGAAGCAAGTTACCTGGGGGTTTTTTAATACAGAAAAAGTTTAGAAGTATAGAAATCTAGCCTGGAGGAGGCAAGCAGGAAACTGAGGAGCAGTTTGTCAGACCTGAAGCAAAGGTGTATCTCCCAGGATTCGCAGGGGCGATGGTATTCAATTGATTCTCAGAAAGAGCTAGAACAACTTTTTGACCTTGCCTCACCTGATGACGATACTTTTTAGGTAACTAAAAATGGACAGAAAGTGGTTAGAAGGAAAAAGAAAAGAATGAAAAAGAAAAATAAAGTTAATCAAGGATATGAAGAGTAAAGCCTTGGATCTCTTTTTGCAGAGCTACCATTAGTCATGGATGTTTAGTGTCAACAGATGTTTCAGTGCAAAAGCAATTACATGAAAACGTTCAGAAAAAGTTACTTTCCATAATATCTCTTGGTGTTTGAAAATGTTGAGCTTAAGAAAGAATGATCATTATGGGTGTTTACTCATCACTTTTACTATTGGTTAGAATGAAAGAAAAGTACAAGATTCTCAGATGATGTTTAAATTACAGCAGAGACGTAGGAAACACACATGCAAAAATATCAACAACAAAGAATAATATACTCTTTTTGTAATACACCTGGTGTTAGCTGTCTGCTTCTGCTTCTAACAAGCACTATTTACCTAACTTTCAGGAGTGCTCTAACTTGCTGGAATCTTGCTAATCTAAGAAATGTCCCAAAATAAAATAATCCACTGCTATAATTAGAAGTAATTTATAGTGATATTTGTGTACATATATCTAATCTGTTTGAATTTTATATTGGTCTCATCACAATGGTATGAGAGTGGTCTGAATTTGGTAATCTGAAGTACAGCATCATTTGCAAAAACTAGTATTGGTTGATGAGCTGTCTTGCAGTATGGAAGAAATAATGAAAACTATTACAACAGCGTATTTCTGGAAAATCAGAGGATGGTTTTGAGGACTACATTTGGATGTACTTAGGCTTTGTATTTCACACCACAGATAACCACTTTTGAAAGTTGTTTTAAAGTAGTTTTAGCCACTGAAAAAGTAAACAGTTTGAAATGTTCCTGTTCTGTTTCTGTTTGCCCTGTCTGGCTATATAAATATGATACTGTATGGACATTCCTGTTGGACTAGAACAGTTTAGGTGGGTTATCTCAGTGGGAATTGCCTAAACAGAGTAAATGTAGACTGCATACTAATCAGTTCAAACAATTCTCTGTCTCTGCAGTCAACACAGAAATATTTCTTACTACTTCAATATTGAAGTGTAGCAAATGGAATCAGTTTATCAATGTTTCTTACATAAAATTTGTCATTAATTTTCTTTGCTGTCCTGCTTACTCTCCTGTAAAATCTACAGACCTTAGTGAAGACTGTGCATCATAATTGATTTCAGGATTGTTACAGATGACATAAATTTAACCCAACCAATTAATTTGCTAAAGCTTGCAAACACTTATTTCCTTTATTCAGCATAGTTCTGGTGTTTTTACATTTGTTTTCAAGAAGTTGATTTTCTGCAGCATCTTTTGTTTTAGTGTGACAAAATGAATGTATTTGCATGTAAATGGAGGGATTAAAAAGTGATATAGTTAATTTAGAGAATTTTAGTAATACAAGCAATTATTTTGAGGTATACTTAAATATGACACTAGGTGGGAATGTGAAGATACTGTCTAATTCGCTTCTTTCCGATTAAGACGTTTGAAAGGTAGCTTTGTAAAAATGGTGTATGGTTACTGGCACTGAGGGTGAAAATATTTCATTATTTCAACTTTTCTTTACCTGACAATGACCCTTCTCTCTGTACCTGCATGAGGACATACTAGGAAACTATTTGTGAGCAAATGTAACTGACCTCAGGTAGGACTAATTGCTTCATTAAGACAAAAATTAAGGGAATACAAAAAGGAGGGCAAAAGAGTGTGGCAATTAAAATTGACAGCTTGTTAAGTATTAACAAATTCTATTACAGTCTGATGGCAAATTTAGCAGTAGAAAAAAAGGTTTACGTTGAAAAATAGAAATACTCTATTTAGAAAATATTAGGATGAAAGGCATTGAGACTTCTTTTCATCGAGATGAACAGGTTGGTGACGGTTCCATGATTTCATATAAACATTTCAGTTGTGTGATATCTTTATTTTAAAAAGATATAGTATGAGAAAATTGCACTTCACGCTTTAGAAAATGTCCATCTGATATATTTTCCCCCTTGTCTCAATAAGTCTTTTGTTCTTATTTGCTTTGAACAGGGATGAAATTTTTTCTCCATGTCTTTTTAGCTACTCTGATGTATCTCCTATTAGTTGCTGTTCTAGAGGTTGCTTTGCTGGAATATCAACTCAATACCTCATTTTAACTATTTAGCTGGGGCAGGGGGGCAGAGAGACAATCATTTCTCAGTTGTAAATGTGTTTTGGAGAGCATATGATTCATCCATCATTACCTTTGATTGGCAGCTCACAGAGATGTGCATATGCAGAAAACGCCCCACAGATCTCTCCATAAAGCACATTTGTTTTTCTTCCTTTTTTTTTTTTTTTCTTTTCCCCTGAATTCTTTTAAGGCCACTGTGTAAAGTACCTCTCCTTATTTTGGATAAGGTTCATGGAACACCACTGAGGTTTTAAGTGACAAGAGCCATGTGTCTGAGGTCTATCTCAGTGCTTATTTTCTTATGGCTAGTCCCATAGTAGGCATGTATCCATGAATAATGATTAATTGTGCAGATAGTTTCCTCTGCAGAATAAAACCTGATCTAATGTAATAAACAACTTTACCTTGTAGGACTGAAAAGAAATTTGTATATTAACATAAATCAGAATTCCATCTGTTATTAAAACTTTTAAATATTTAATACAAAAGGGAAAATTAATTTGAAATTAGATATATGCACTAAATATAGATATGTCATATAGATATATGATATGGGTAAGCTTCCCATGTTTTTCAGCTCCTGTATTGTTCCAAGTTACTTTGTCAAATGAGCCACTAGGCTTGTGTGCATGTATTATCTGTGGCCCATATCATATTCCCTTTCAATGCAGACATCATGCTTTCAGTGCCTTGACGCTTGAGTGAATAATTCTAGTCTAGTCATCAGCATTACCTGTAGGCAGTGCAGGTGTCCGGTCTCCAGCCTGCACTGCTTGGATGGGAAGTGAATGCTACGGAGAATGGTTGATTCATGTAACACTTCAACTCTTCCTTCCCAACATCAGTCCATTCTTTGTTTCTGCTTGTTTTTTGAAACTGGTTAATTTTTTCTTTGGGGTGTAGTGTTCCAGTGAGTACAATTTAGTATTAGGCCTCCATTCTTCCTGTTAACTAACTCTGATGATTTGTAAGTGCATTCCCTTGCAGGAGTGTGGCTGTTTTGGTTCTTGCTAGATCTTTCTCTACTTTTTCAGGATTTTAAGGTTTTCTCTCACTGTTAGTGGTTTGGTTCTATGCCAAAGGCTCCATAACTACAAATTAGGGATAGCAGTGCATGGTTTTTAGGAATTTAAGTCTTTTTTGGCTTCTGCCATTCTTCCTGCTGCTCAGTAGTCCTTTACTGAGTTGGCACTTGTCTTTTAATGGTCATTAGAAACTCTCATGCTTGAGGGTACATTTTACTGTTAGCAAGGAGCAAGGGCTGGACCTTATACTAAATAATCCTTCCAGTTCAGGATTTGTATATAAATAAGCAGCAGTCATTTTCAGAGTAAACCTGTTTCTCTTAAGGAAATAGGAAAGGAAAGGTGGCAAAAGCTGGCCTAGATGTAAACTGATGCTGGTACTTCTTGGAGATGAAAACAGTTCAGTGTCCAGAAACACTGATGTACAGTCATTTGAGTAAAATACGCACATATTCAGAATCATGTCAGAGTAAAATATGCACATTGACCTCTGTTGTGTTAAAATGCAGAGCTTACAACAGTACCATTAGCATACTGGTATTTGTTACCAGCTGCTCAACAGTTTAAAACACAGTATCATTGGTTTTAGCTAAGACTGCTTCTAAAAAAGTGCATTTAGCACTCAGATATCTGTGGCAGACATTATAGGAGAGTCAGCGAACTTTAGGACTGTATTTAATAATTCTTATCTGCCAATTGTTTCATTTTTTTATAATTATTTTAAACTGTTGCAAACAATGCTATTGAACTGCCAAGCTACATCTGCCATACCGTAAGTCACCGAGAAAGCAAACAGAATTAGTTTGGCTGTGCTTCATTTCCTACCAAGTTTACAACTCCATTTCCAAGCAGTCTCTAAAATATTCTGTGAAACTAACTGATTCATAGATTATATTCCAATTTTGCTAAAGATATAGCTGAAAAATCAATAGATACCCAACAATAGATAGCGAAACCCAGTCACAGAGTTGGTTCACCCAGAACCATTGACAAGGCTGGGACTGATACAGTACCAGGCCTCTGGCCTCCTACATCCTGGCCTGGAAGGTGAGGTTACTGGAGTGTATTTTGTTATTTTGCTAGTGATCTGAATGAACAGCACACCGGTCCATTTCTTTGCTTGTGCTCATTTGGTCATCTTTGAAGCCAGGTCTGCAGTATAACTAGTTGTTGATGCAGCTATATATGTATACTGTGCTGGTAAGGTACTCCTGGTATGAAAGCCACTAATACAAGTTACAGCTGTGTTCAGACAAAGGTGACCCATTCCAGTGCCCTGCTAAGTCTCCCTTCCCACAAGACACAGCAAGCTATGCTAGCAAGAGCGTGAGCTAGCAAGAGTATTTGCTGTTATGACTGCACGAGGGGCACGATAACTTTGGTCATGAATCACACTTGATCACACAACTCTGCCAGAAGAACTTTTCAGTGGAGAACTTGCCTCAGGCACAATGTCTCCCCAGTCTATTTCTGGGTTGGTACAGTTTATGTAGAATCTTTTGTTCAGGGCTGTGCCTAAAGCCACAATCCAGCCCTTGCTTCTAAACAAGTGAACACCTTTTTTCTTTTGTGTAACATTTCCATTTTCAGCTCTGACATT
Source organism: Cygnus atratus (assembly GCF_013377495.2). Lineage (NCBI taxonomy): Eukaryota > Metazoa > Chordata > Aves > Anseriformes > Anatidae > Cygnus > Cygnus atratus. The sequence goes on from NC_066374.1 coordinate 17,267,834, forward strand.
AGCACATTTTGTGGCTTCTAGGAATTAATATTTAAGCTTTAATGTTGTTAATAGATCAGACTTTACTTTACCTGTGTTGCTAGAAGCAATTAATAATACCTTACTTATTCCCCATGAATAGCATAAAATATTGATATAAGAGCAGAAAGACTATTTATATTCACTGAATTATATCCCCTCACTCTACTTGTCCATAATGGGCAACTTTACTAAGACTTTTGGAGAAGAAAAGAGTTATGTTGGCATCTCATATGTTCTCAGCTATATTTACTAAAATACTCACTGTTAATCCGGAGTATTGTATTATCACTGTTCAATATGTGTTAGTCAAAGAAAATGTATTGGGAAAATACATATCAAGAAGGAAATGCGTAAAATTCTTCTACTCACGTTCTATAGGAGATCATACCAGATTATCTTAGCACTCCTCTTGTCCTTAAAACCCACAAGTAGGCAGTAAACCTAGGCAACTGCCAAGCTTCCAGTTCAATGATCAAACTGAAAATTCTGCAGGAAAGGTGGCTGTACATTTATTTTGAGTATAAATTGTTTGGGGGACTTTGTCATATACCATACATTTGGAGATTTAAATTTAAATAACGCATTTTTCCATAAGATAATGCCTATTTCTGTCAAAGCTTTGCAGGTAAAGACTAATTGAGAACAAGAGAAAGGAGGGAGATACCTATTCTACTACCACTGCAACTGAATAATATATGGCCATTTGACAAGCAATGCTCACAGATCATCATGTAGAATATAATATGATTAAGGTATGAATATTACTTGGAGAGGGGACGACAGATCATACCTTTACTCTGAATAAGTTATGAGAAAGGGCAAAGAGAAAGGATTACATCCTGAAGGTTTGTCTCTATTATTCCATGGCAGTGAAAAAAATTCAGATTTCCTTGTAATTCCTGTTTAAATCCCTAAATGTCTATACTTTTGTTCCACAGGCACAAATTTTCAGTTTTCTTGAAAGCTCATTGTGTCTGCTAATACATTTGCTATTAAAAACTTTTTATATGTATATGTATTTTTTTTCTCCCACTGTTTACATTCCAACTGGAAACCTGGCATCCAAAAACAAAGTTGCTCTGTACTAAAACTTTTATATATCAATCTTAAATTTTACATCTAGGGCTCGATTAAAAGTGGGGAACGGAGAAGCAGAACTGAAGTCATAAAGAGAACAGGCACTGTTATTAAAACTCTTCATCATTGCAATGTCTGTTTACTAAAATACTGAGGTGTAACTATACCTCAGAAACATCTGTGGACAGATGACACATTTAGACATTTTATAGTGGTCCCAAAAATATTACTATATTATTAAACCTAAATTAAGAATAACTAAAGGGGTAAGAAACAGGGCTGTACAGCCTCTGTGCACATCACTGCCATGCCAGAAGATGAAAACAGTGATGAAACATGAAACACATGACCTCTGAAAAGCTGACGGTATATTTTGTAGTATATTGCAAATTTTCATAATCTCAATAGCAGGGGTCTGTGAGCATGGACCAGTGAGCACGGATCTAGCCTAAGGCTTGTGTTTGCCACTTCCATATCTTTTCTCAGAAATACTTCTGCATGAGAAATTGGAAACTTATTTTCATTGTACCTCAGCCCTGCGTGTGTGGAGTGGGACTAATAGTGTTTTTGTGTCTCACAGTGGAGATAAATTACAAATGATTGTGAGGTGCTCAGACTCTACAGTAAATGTCTATGAAGTGTAAAGTATATCCAGGCAGGGAGAGTTAATGTTATTTTAATAATATCAAACCAGGAACCCTCACTATCAAAGCACGCTGAGGCTGTATATAATAATTTTACTAATGTATCAATGATAGCTGTTGTTTTAATTATCAAATGCCTTATCCTGCCAACACATTTACTTTAGATTCATTTTGCCAGAAGAACAGTTATACTGAACTATGGCAGATACGATTGCTCATGATTTTTGTAAGCATTACAAAAAGTTTTGTTTCTTTTTGAGTTCAAGGACAATGGAAAAGAAATATTTTATATACATAAAAAGATTGTGACATTTTAACCAGTAGAGAAAGGTTTCTCAATAAAGCCTTTCTGAGGAGCTCCAGGGATCCAAGAATTACATATTATCCTATTGAATGGCACAGGTCATACATACATTGTTCAGGGTAGAACTTCCTTTACCTCCCCCTGGAGCACTTGGTTTCAGTGTTTTCTTACTTTGTTTTCTAGTGGATTTATTATAATTTCACTTGGCTTCCAAGGCTTTGCTTTGTGTGATGAGTGGAGCTTGTCCCCTTTAAAAAAGAAGTCTTATTTAAAAGACATGTACCAAACTAAATGTGGGAGCAGAAAAAATATTCTTTTTTTTTTTATGGAGAATTGTGGATTTTTTTCTCTTATGATATTTACACATCAAAAATTGCATACCAACATGGCTCACTCTCAGCATCCATGGAGTTAAATCATAAAACCAAGCAGAAATGAAAGGAGGGCATGCAGAAGAAGCTGTGAAAGTGTAAATGGCAGATGGAAGCTCAGTCTCCTTGGAAAGTGATTTCCACATCTCACCCGATATCTTTTATTTTTTAGTAGCACATTTGATAGAGTTAATAGGAAATAATGATGTGAATTAATAAAATTCATTGAAAGTTAATGGTGGCAAGAGGAGGGCTATAAGGCCAATACATATGGTATTCATATCCTTTGAAATTACAGCTTTATTTTTCTGCTGTTAGTGGGGCAAATGTTCACTCTATAGTGGTGTATGAACCAGTCTAAGAAGTGTGCCGGGTGTTTGGATGATAGGTCTTGCTGTCCCCAGCATTCAACATGGTTGTTTTTGAAATTTGAAGGAGTTCAGATCCTCTTATTATTTATAAATTCATTAATCAGAAAAATACTATGTGCTATGACATTTAGCACCCCTCATAAACATTTGTGTGAAAAACAGGACCTGGTGTTAGACAAGTTTCTGGACTATGGCATTTATTTAGTCTTTTGCTTCTGAAAGCCATAGATGACATGCTTAGGGTGCTTTATTTTTATTTTTTTTTTAATATATATATGCAATTATATATGATACTTGAGTCAAGTATCACAGGACACTTGGTGGTTCTAAAACCCAGCAAATTAATTCACCTTGTCATCCCTTTTCGGTAGAAGTGCTGGAAACTAAATTTAAATAGGTTTTAAAATAACCGCAGTATTATTTTTTTCTCATATTAATGCCTTAGACTATGTGTCAAGTTTGATAAAGGGAGAAACATGTTGTCTGTTTATGGATATGGCAATATCTTTGAACAACCACAGAAAACTTCCAAGCTGACAAGTAAGACAGACAAGTGTCATAAGCTAATACACATCAGACTAGCAGGAAAATGACATATTCTGCTCATTTCCACATCACAGATTTTACTGTGTGCTTAGTTATTGGGAAAGCATCAGGTATGTTTTGGGGTTTTGATGGAAATTTCTAGAAGAGAGAGATGGATAAAATTTGTCAAGTGAAATACTCCCATTTGAATTTGCTGCTATTCAGCCGAAGAGATGCACAAGGTGAATTTTATTTTGCTTTTTCTGTGAGGAATAAAATTAAAGACAAAGATTACTTAATTAGCTGTATAATTCTTAATCCAATGCTAAATGAGAAAAAAGAAGTGCTATGTCTTGAGAACAAGCCAAATGAAAAAGTCACTCTTTTTAAGGCTTGAACATATAAAATAATGTCTTTTGAAAGTAGTGTAGGCCCAGTTATAAATCTTACGGTATTGTCTTTCTAAAACAAATAAAAATGCTTACAAAAGAAGTATATTTATAATCACAAAAAAAAATGATGACGACAATTCAGTGTGCATTTCAACACAGGAATATCCTTATTTGCATTTAGTCTTTGTCATATTTCCCAATTAAGCTATAGACATCACTTTTCCACAAATCTTGTTAAATTTTATGATGGTCTCAAATTTTCAGCTGGCTTAGGTTAATACTGGAGTATGTCCCAAAGTGGAAAAAAAAGTGTTTGCAACCCTGAGAACACTTTTGTGACAAAATTGTTTTATTCTCTTTTAGTATTTGCGAGACAGCTTTGTAGTGAAACATGCAAGTCACTCAAATGTATTCTGTATTTTTTTGCAGTTTTTATGGAAAATATTTCTTTTTATGATATGTCACCTGGGAACAATTACTAAATATGAATATTTTCAATAAAATTCAGATTTTCCTTAAAATCTTGATGCGTTTTCGCAGAGATATGGTAACAATTGTATATTAGGGTTCCAAAAATTCAGATTTTCCTTAAAATCTTGATGCATTTTCACAGAGATATGGTAACAATTGTATATTAGGGTTCCAAAAATTCAGATTTTCCTTAAAATCTTGATGCTTTTTCACAGAGATATGGTAACAATTGTATATTAGGGTTCCAAACAAGCATTTTTCCAAATTAGTGTGTTTTGCAGCATTTGCGTATTTTCTGTGATTGTTTGTGGTGAGGTGTTAAAATCACACAGAAATGTGGTAGCAGCAGTCTTTGTAAAATTATTTGGAAAAGAGAGTATGGTTTAGTAGGTTGCACATGTGAAGCTTTTAAAAAAGGCTCTGGCTTAGTTATGATTGTGAAATATCTTTTTTTGCAAGTTCTTACTTAACTTGTATAATGTAAAACTGATTTCCAAGTAAATGAAACAAATCAAAGAGGCCAGATCAGAATTCTATTAATGCACATAGAGTTTGAATATGCATATACTGTTTGTTGGATAAATCCTTCACTGTAGATTGAATGTTTGTTTCTTTATGGATTACCATTTAGTTTAGATAGTCGTATAATTTAAATTTAATTTCAGGATACAGTCATCTGTATTCACAAAGAGGAAGGTTTGCAAGCCAAAGTAGAAATATTAGGCCACAGTATTTTGTGTTAGGACTGACAAAGAAACCACTTAACACAGCCACTCTTGCAAAACACATTCAGAGAGTACATTCACAGATTTCCCCAAGGTTATCTGTGTTTACAGGCATCAGAGAACAATGCAGCCTTTAAAAAAATACATCTCTGATTATTGTTATTGCAAAATTAAATATAATGAATTGGAAATAAAAGAATTAAGATGTTATATGGTATGACAAATCCTTTTATAGCCCTTAACCCATTAAGAGGGTACATAGAAACAATCAGTTTAATAAAAGCCTAATAAAAGTCATAAACCACTGAACTTTTGCATGACTTACTGAAAACCTTTCATCAAAGAAAACATCATAGCCATATATGTAAAACAGGTATCAGAAAGCAAATAAATGCGTTAGGTAATTATTTGTGAAACAAAGCATGCATGAATACTCATCTGTATTTTTTTGTTGTTGGATTTGAATGCTATTTAGCTTGTATCCTGTAGTCAGCTGTAATCTATCTTTACCACTCTCTTTGTGCTGTCATTGTGCTCCTTATAGATGCATCTACATTCTGACTGTACACGAACTATAAATGGCCTTTGATTTCAAGAATAGCTCTATCTGTTTGAAGGGCATAAAGACGTACTGAGCCAGTTTCAGGATGATACTGAACAGAGCATTGCCCAGGGATGAGGCTAGCTGTAATATTACTGTAAAGGCTACGCTGTCCTTAATCTTCAACACATGAATAGGAGACTTTGAAGGTATTAAAGAATTCCTGCTGCCATTGCTGTGAACACGTCTGGATTAAGGATACTCAGAGATAGCAGGCTGCATCTCTGTGCTTTTACCCTGCCAAGTCTGTTGCTGAACACCGTAGTGAGCTGTAACTGCAAGGTGAACAACCAGCCAGAAATTTGTTTGAGCTGATCAACAATTAAGGGGAAAACAGTATGAGGAAAATGGAAAATGATTGGAATTAATTTTTGCAGAAATGCGTCTGTTTGAAGGAACCCTTGCCAACTCTACATCTGTGATCAAACTGAAATGGATGGCGAGCCTGTGGTCCCAGAGTGGAGAAGCTGGTGCTTCAGGCCGTGGCTGAGGAGCAGGGTCAGGCGTTAGGCAGTCCCTGAGCTGTCCTCAGAGAGCCACATCAGCTTTCCGCAGGCTGATAGAGAGTGGCTCTACTGGTGACAGCAACATCTGGAGGAAGCTAAAACTTATGGTCCTCCCTTCAAATAAAGCAGCGTAGGAATTTAAGTCCAAACACTGCAGATGACTGCTCTATCTACCACGCCTTGTGGCTGTCTATGACGAGCCTTTGTCCCATTTCTGCAACTAGCAGTCTTGGTTTCATTCTGACAAAATCTAAAAGTTTTGGTTCTGTTCCTAAGATTGAATTCTTGTTTTGCAGCCAAAATATGTTCAATTTAGTAGGATTTTGAAAGCAATGGTGGCGTGTTAAGTTCATCTCTGATATAATTCCATTGAAGTCAGAGGTCTAATATTTGATGAGTGCCTTGCAGCAACTTACTTTTAATCCAAACATTTTTAACCCAGAGTATATACCAATGTCTGTCCTTAGATTTTTCATTGCATTTTTTATCTTCTCTGGTGCTAAAAAAATGCTCTTTCCTGCTGAGAAGGAGACCCCATCTAGAACACAACTGGAGCGTGCATACAAGGAGCACCTCTAATGTGCAGCACTTTCTAACGGGCATTCAGTCCTCAAAACCACTTCAAAACTAGCTGAAATACATTATCTCCAGCACATATTATGTGGGCATTTCAACATACTTCAGATCTACTTCTATTTGCAGTACTTACTTACATTGATTATACTTCCATCAGCTCCCACTGCAGTGGAAGTTGAGACACGCAGAACTTTTTGTTATGGTAAGTGCTTTCTCAATTACTGGGAAGGATACTGACAGTTATCGTGATATTATTACAAAAGAAAGTGGTTAAACAGAATGGAAATCACCTTCCAAAAGTTGAAATAGGGAGTTTTATATGGGCAAGATCAGTATTATTTGTAACAAGACTTTGTCATGAGATTTTATAATGGTATGTGGTACAAGTGTAATTGCTAAAATACAAATCGTGTTTGCTAAGAATACATTGGATCTAGTTGTGCACATACTGCTAGATTTAAATGTTAATAGGAAGAAATGTCAGACAATCATCAGCAGAAGGATTGTTTTGGAGAACCACTCTGATTAGGTATTTTTTGTTCTTTTCTGTTCTTTGTCACTTTTTACATAATACGTTTCAATTAAAAAAAATAAAAACACTAGCTAGCATTTTCTGATAAATAATTGCTCTTTATTTTTAACTAATACTTTAGCTCTACATAGATTAGACCCATTAGCTTTTTACAAGTGCACTGTCGCTAAAACAGTGTAACACTTGTCTATAGAACATAATTTGCCTCCTATTACACTTTGTGGAGGAATTTTTGAGGATCGTGTACTGTGTGCTTGGAAAGTACCCAGATCTGAATACAAAACTGGTGGTCACTGTATCTGGCTGTATAGATATACGAGAAGATAAAATGTTTCAACCAAATGACTGTAGCTTGTGTCTAGCCTAGGTGCAGGAGAAACAAACAAAAAAGAAAGGGGCAGATACTAATAAATTTTCTACTTTCTTCTATCAACTACTACTGTAATCCCTGTAATATATAACATATACAAGGAAGATTGGAAGTATAAATTGGTAACTGGCAGCTTTTTAACCATGTTGTACAGTAAACCAAGCAGGTATTAGTTCTTGAGACTGGTTTGCAATTGATTTCCTCTCTGACTAAAAGCTATTTTCTATTTCAATATATTTTTCCATTACTAACTTCTTCTCAAATTTGTTTTCCACAGAACTTCCAGAAAATAAATTTATTTATTTATTTTGAAATGAGGAATAGAATAAGTTCTCAAGGCAACTCTAAAAATGTCGCTAACAGAAAATGGACAGGTGAAAATCAGGTTGTTATTCTAGGATTCGATGAGTTCGTGTTTAAGTTCCCTTTTTGTAAGCTGTTGAGTCTTCTATTATGCTCTCAGACAGATTAGCTAGGGAGTCGGGATGGGCTGGGAAAGCCTGACTGGTCTCTTAGTACATAGCAGACAACAGGAAAGTGAACTATGGTATACCATGCAACACAGTATAAATGTATGGCATGAAAGTGGTGAAAGAAGACAGCTTTTTAGATGATGGTTTTAGTAAAAAAGGGGACGTTGTGAGTACTTATTCTCTGAGAAATATCTCAGTAAGATCACCTACCTCTTTGTACCGTTCTTGACCAAAAAGCTTGTAGTTCTTTCAACATTGTCATGGTGGCAATAGCTTTAACTTTTCCAGTTGTCTGTGTGTTCTTAAACTTTATAACTTGGGCCTGGTTCTTTGGTATCACGGTTTTATATAAGAATAAGGTAGAAAGTTTGTCTAAGGATAAACCCATAGTATTAAATACCTGATTGATAATTTCTCCTTAATAAAACATTGCCAAGATGTGTTCAAATTGTTTAATAGATAGTTCTGATCTTTCCTTAAATTATTTTGATTGGATTGCAGTTTCCGGATCCTTCTGTTCTGCCCTTTCAACAGATACCATGTTCAACCTTCTCCATTCTGTTACCATACTTACTATCTCCACTTCCTCAGCGAGATCGGCCTACTCTTTAAAATGATTTTAGCTTCTCCTTTGTAAGTGAACTTGCAATGAGAATTCTAAATGAATTCTTAGAACATGTTTGTAGTTGGGATAATTCTGAATATTTTCAGATATTGTGGTTTATATTCCTTTGTAAAATCATCACATAAACTGTTTGAAATAACGTACATATTCAGTTTCACCCCAAGTACCATTATAGGACGTTCACTGTAATACTTTTCTGTTAGAAAAATGTCAGTCCCCTTTTTAGCATAAAAGAGTGCAAGGTTTAACACTGCTCCATTGCACAAGTCCCAGGCCCCATAATGTTTTTGTCAACCTGCTCATAAAATAGATTAGTAGATCAGAGGATTAAATATTTAATCTTTCAGAGGCTTTTGCTCCTTAGGATCCACAGTCAAATGATAAAGCCACTTACTTTTGCTTTGAATGGCGAGTTCCTTAATCGTGAATGTCAGGAGATGTAGTTTGAAGAACAGATGAGAAATAACAGGAATAAAATAAGAACAAGTTTAATGTATGTAAGCTTGATTAAGGTAGTTCATGGAAGCAAGGCAAGGGACAGTTTTGTTTCTCTATGTGATACATGAAGATGAAATTAAAAGCCAGTTATATACACATCATGAATTACTCATCCAGCAAGGACAAAAATAAAAGGCCAAATACTCTCTTTATATCTGTGCTTTTCTAATAAACTCAGTTTTGTCATTTCTAATTTATGCAAATACAGTGATAAAAGAAGGGCTCAAAAGGCTCCTTAATACCTGTTTTTCAGACTTTGCATTTTTGTATATGAATGTTGTGTGTCTTTCAGCACACACAAGAAGAGCATTTTTATTTGTGTTCACATAACAAAGCTGTTTAGTTCTTATATTTTTCATGCAACTGAAGCCTAGCTGAAGCATTTGTAGCTGTTGGAATGGGCTGGCTGGAATCTCATCTAGGCAGGACAGGGCACAATACTATGCAGAGTAGGTGCAGAGTGGAGTTTATTTCCACACTGTTGTAGTGGATGACAATATTGAAGCCACTGGAAACGATAACTAAATTCCTCATGTCAGGTTAATAGGGGTAGAAGAATCTGCAAACAGTCACTAGTGAATGGATCTTGTTTACAATTGGGGTGTAATGGACACACGTACTCACTTCTTTATCCCTTTAGGGAGACAAAATAGCATAAATAGAAAAGCCTAGCCCTGTAGCATTCTTGAAACCTAATTCACCAGAGAAAAGAATTTCTTCAGGTCTGTAAATATAGATACTCATTAGCATTTATCTAACCAAGTTAATTTATGAAAGTGGGAAAAAGAAAGTGAAACACAAAAGCAGAATTAATTTACTGACATCTCTATTGGCGTTGAGTATTTCCAGTCTGCACATGGGCAGATGTTATGAGAGTCTACCAAACCACTGCTGAGAATCAGTTCAGTTCCTAAAAATTTCCATCTCATTAAATTTCTATGTATGGAAAGCAATTTCTTCACAGTAGATAATAATATTATTAACACAGCTATTAGCACTACAGACTCTGACAAAGGAGCTGGAGTGTTAAAAAACATTTTCTAAAAATAAGCAAATTTACATTTGTTATAATAGACTCATAACTAACCCTTCTTAAACATGAGAAAATGGAAAAGGACCCCAAGTGAAAATAATCAAAATTAAAGAAGTAAAATATCTTAACTAGCAAAAGCCTAAAGATACTAAGAAAGCAACATGATTTTCATATGACTGTTTACAAACCTCAAAAGCTTCAGGAGATTCAGTACAAATAATTTGTAGCTCAGTGATATATCCTGAAGGTGCATTCCTGTTTTTCACCATCCTTCCTAATTCCTTATACATTCTTCTTCTGTCCAACTAATATTTGAGAATCCAGTTAGGCAAGTGAACAAATAACTGACAACTTCAGGTAATTGATTATAAACTCTTCATGTGAATGATTACCAAACAGTATTAATTGTCAAAAATAATTCCTGCAAGCAATTCTGTAAATAGTAAGGATGAATATAACCATGGAAAGTGGGATAGTTCATATGTAAAGAGGGAGGATTTATTTCCAGTAAAATTCAATCGGATCTAAAAACAGTGACAAAAAGCAACCAAAAATGGAAAACGTGCTTTCTGAGGACCTCATTCAAAGCACATGGAAATGAACAGGGGTGTTGTTTTACAGCTGGCTTTTGCTGAGAGCCAGTAAAAACAGAAAAACACACCTGGAAATTTATGAATTTATACTTTCTTCATTTCTGTTCAGGGTGTGATGGCACGGAATATTTCCTTCACACTGTGCACATATTTTACTCTACAGCACCGTTATTGCTGAGCAGGAAGAGCAGTGCACTTGAACCTCCCAAACAAAATGGGCTTTTTTCATTGTTTGTTTGGTTTTGGTTAGAACACTTTAGGTAAGTATGTAAGAGTAAAGATTGATGGGAGCAGATTTCTCAGTAGTATACTGAGTGGTATAGATAATAAATACTGGTAAGCAATGCGAGTGGAAAAACTGAGGGGATAAGGGGCTTAAAAAGATAAACATGAGATAATAAAAAGAAACAATGTCCCCTATTAGTCTCAACACAGGAAGAACAGGTAAGTCTTGGTATATTGAATTGCTCTCATATTTACTTTCTTTCCCCCTCAGATGGTTCAAATATAGGGCCAGGCAAGCAAGCCAGATGTTGGCAGTATTACCCAGGACTTGAATTTGTTTTTGTTTTTGTAGGGGAATACATTTTAAATATGTACCTTTACATTTTGAATGTAGTAGAGAGGTTTTCTTCTATTTTAAAATCTCCATGTGTATCTGTTTCCTATTCTTGTTTGTCCTGATCAATAAAAACAAGTGTGGTTATTGTTAGCAAATGCATTCCCCATTTGTTATTGTTTGCTTAACACTTTATAGCAATGCATTTTAAAGTTGTAAAACAGTGGTCAAATATTCTGATTATAAGTGTTGACATTTGTTGTTATTAAAAATCAAGACCTCCACAAACAAGTAAGCATACACTAGGGACAGCAGAATGTAAAAGCTGTGAAGACAAGCCTAATTTTTTTTTTTTTCCAATTCTTACTGAAATGAACAACTCTTTTCCTTAGCAGTTCTAGATATCACAAGAAAATTGCTCAGAAGGTATTCTTTTATGATACTTGAGAAATACAGTGAAGTCACTCTATATGTTTGTTTATACCTATATATACACACATACACAGATGCACACACACAAACAGAGAGACTCCCAAATATATATATTCACATGGTGTTAACAACCTAGACTAAATAAAAAGCAAGGAAATACAAAATTCAAGCTGTTTGCTTTGCCTTATCTGTTTCTATTATGCATGGTAAATATTGCAGATCATATGGTCTATAAAATCACATGCTGTTTGGAGACTCCTTCAGAGCTTTGCCACAACAGGGGATTGTAAGGATAGATGCAGTAGCAACTCAGTTTTCCAGACTTTTTTTTCTTCCTAGTTGGACCCTTCATGCTATGTGACTATATTTTGTGCATATGAAGCTCCTTTACTTTCTGTGTTTTTTAATTAAACAAACAAACAAAAATGTATATATGTTTGGGGGGCAGCATACGGAGATTCTAGGTTTATTTTTTTTTAAGAAACAAAATATTTTTTTTTTGGTTTTGAAGGAAATAGAAAGCAGCAATGAGTAATAGAGTGTGATTAGACAAAGAGGTTTGATGTGTTCATTGGTAGGAACTGTTGCTGAGTCTTGTGGACGTGTGGGCTCTCTCAGGTCCCAGGGTAACTCACACTTCCACGCATTGTAGCGTTTTAGGCTTTAAATGACCATCCAAAATTACATGAGAACTCTCTTGTAGAATGACAGATAACTTCTCAGAAAGCTAATATATAGAAAACTGTTCCCTGAAATTCTGAATTCCCCCCCAAGTAAGGGAGGGTGCTGAATAGGGGGATAACAGTACGTGAGGTAGGAGTAAGAACTTTGCTTTTCATGTTACCTAAGGGTTACTTAATACCCCCAAATCAAGTCACCAGTCACCTTTTCTACTTAAGACATAATTGTTTTCTATATGCCTACAGAAATGTTCACGTTGTCACAGGGGATCTTTGCATTAATGTGGTTTTTCAAACCATCTCAGCTTTTGATTTAAAGCAAGAAGTTACTGTAAATTTTGTTAAGACCAGCATTCTTACACAGGAGATCTGTTAAGAAAGGCAGGTTCATTTGATGCAGTAAACATATTAGCATTAATGTTTTTTTTAAAGAAACTTGTATTTAATAATGGGACATAACAGTTTAAGGCAATTAATAGGATTATGATGCAAAAGTAGGAATCTCCTTTGGTTGGCTAATTACCTTACGCTATTATGACCTTAAATTCGGATAAGAATAAAATTAACAGACATCTTGTTAGTCCTGGCAATTTCACTGTTTGTCTGATCACCCCCCAGCTTATTTTAAACCTGAGCCAATTTACAAAGCCACCACTGATAGTAAATTTACATTTTTACCTGAGTTCATTGACTCAATAAGGTCAGCTCCTAATGAGATAGAAAATTCAACCAGCAGAACTGAGCTTCCATCCCTGCAGCAACCAGCAGCGTTAATCTAATAATCACACTATATTTTAAATGGTAGACATGGTTGATAAGTAAACCTGAAGGTTTTCACTTTGCATTTTGGGTTCCCATAAATTTGTTTAAAAGGCTGGATTTCATAACCTGTTCCCAGCCTGCACCTATGAATTTGGACAGAGAACAGTATTATCTTCAGATGAATGCATGCCAATAGTCCATCACATAAAAAGTCCCCTTCTTCATGATGAATGTTCATTTTGCAATCAGTTATTTTCAATAAAATATAAACAAATAACATATCAATATGCTATATTCAACAAAGAAGAAAAAGTTATTACCAAAATTATGCCTACATAGTTTTTGAGAGAAAATAAAAAAAAAAAAAGATCATCATCTTATAAAACAGGGAAAAGAGTTCTCAATATATGTGAATGAGGCTGAGAATCTCAAGAGAGGGCTTTTTAATTAAAATTCTTTTTTATTGTAATGAATCAATACTAAAGGCTCCTATGATTACAGTCTCTTAATCTTATGAAATACAGGAAAAGGAGACTTGTATTTTCTATAGCTGAATTCAGTTTATCATTACTGCATGTTTTAGAAATTCCTGTGGTTCCCCCTCTATCTATACACCATCCTTCTGTTGCTTTTAAAAATATTGAAGCCCCTATACATGTTAGGAGGTAGTTTGATTTTCTCTGTCTTATGAGGATATTTTCTCCGTTTACTAGTAAAAATATCTGCATATTCAGTTTTCTTTTGAACTTTCCAGCATTGCACAGCCAAACTCAACAAAGGAATTTTTCACTGAGTTAGTTTCATTGACTTCAAAAGCATTATATCAAAGTATGCATAAAGTCCTTTGCAAATAGCTAAGCAGAGAAAACCCTTTTCTTTTATGCTGTTTGAAGCTGGAAATCTGATGCCTAGATGGTGATAACCCCTCTGACCACACACTATAGTGAAGGAGGATTGCCATAGTGCCAGGATGGGAACAAACTTTGCTGGAGTTTGAAATGGTGCAGAGCTGTTCATACTGCCTGCCTTCTACTTACTGTACTCACAACACCTTTGCAACAAGCTAAGGAGGGAAGAGGAATTGCTGGAAAGTACTGTCATTCATTTTTAGGTTCTTACCTGACTGAAGAGTTGATGTAGACTTCTGTAAACTTCCATGCTTTTTGGTGTTCCAAATATTCCAGCAAGTGCTAAAAGATATTTGCCAGTATGCCAGTAGTACTAGTTCATAGTTCAAATCAGCAACCTCCTTGCAAATCTTGGGAAATCTGTCTTTCAAAGCAGCAAGTTAAAACTCTAGTTCAGGAGAACAGTACTGATTGTTCACTCAGTATGAAAACAAAGATTTCTGTTTGCAATAGTTCCCTGCATTTCATTCAGCATAAGATTCATTCGGTCTTTCTATCTGTGACAGTAAAAATGTCTGTAGTGGTATGAGATTAGTTATCCTAAAGATTAAAAGGCAACGATGCTGATCATTGGATGTGTCCTCTTAAGTCTACAGTTAGAACAGACGTGGCTTAAAAGGAAAATGTTGGACCATATATACTGATGGTTTTGCATTAGAAAAATGATGCAGAAGGCTGGAGGCTCAGTTGGCAATCCTAGTTTTGGGTCTGGATGGCTGGTAAACAGGACAAAGTTCTCACTAGGATTGTTATTGTATTTGTTGCCTATGTTCCAGTTTCTGTTAATGTCACTTATGATAAGACTGTAGCATCTGTTCAGCCTTTGTTAAATTAATGAAAACCAATTCTTGCTCTGATGGTGTTACTAGAAACAATGATCATCTATCCATCCCTTGGACAACAACATGATTCACATCACTTGAAGATGTATCACCATATACCAGATGTAAAAGACAGCAATTTGCTCATCATAAGAACATCAGAGCAAGAGTTAGTTTTCTGAGTTCTGGTCCTATCTTAGAATGGCATCCTATAAAATGAAAGAGAAGCTTCTTGCAAAAGATATGCTGAAAAGAAAAGGGATAGTGAACATTACTGTGTTACATATTATGTTAGTATCTGATGGAAATTTTCACGTCTCCTAAGTAGGAAACATTTTGAGTAATACTTTGATCTTGAGTAGCATTATCCTTAATGGGGAGCAGGAACAGAAACGTTTTTAATAGAGAACTTTACACGTGTAAATTGAATGAGAAATGCAGGATACAGGTGATGACTTTGGAACGTTATCCTGCTAAGTGTATTCTTTAGCAAGTTCCAGCCAAACTCTAATTTACAAATAACCTCCTCACTTGGAAGAATAGAATTTTCAAGAGAAGAAAACAGTCTTATTTATTATTTAAAAAAAAAAAAAAAGCACTTTGTTTTTAGAATGGCCTAAATCTTTGAAAAAGCATTTTTTATGAACAACTTTTAGGTAGATTGTTTAAAATTTTCCCTGGTTGTTTAGTGTCGTAACAGGATAGAACAGCATAGCACAGATACTATAGAAACTTGTTAGTGCGCACAGATTATGCACCCATGACTGATCACAGTTTATTCAAGAACAACCTCAATTAAATTTTCTTTTCTCTCTATTAATAATGTTCCAGCTATTCATAGAATAGAGAGGACAGTGCAGTTTGTATTGGCTCTACAATGATGACAGACACTTTCAAAGAAAAGCTATTTTCAAAGAGAACTGCTACTTTGACTTTGTTGGGGTGATCCAAATGTGACAGTGGTTTTGTTCCAGCTGGAGTCCCAACTTCAGACTAACATATCATTTGAAGGTAATGGTATTTTTGTCATACTTCGCTACACTTTGCTGCAGGCAAGGGGCAAACCTGCAACCAGGAGCTGGTGTGCCCAGCGATCATCTATTCGATGTTGTCAGCCATTCTTTCAGAAATGTAATTCACATACATTACTTATCTACAGAAGTTAATGGATAGGAATCTACCTCCTCTACATCAGAAGGTCGCTTTTTGCTGTTTTGGCTGCTGATCTGATTTCATGTCGTACCTGTTCTAAAAGCTGGCTCCAGCCGCTTGAGTGTCAGAGCAGGTTGTTGCAGAGAGAAAGAAACAGACGGTGCAATCGATCTTCATGACTCCTGATGCACATGACTACATTTCTTCCTGCCTAAGTGGCGCATACAAGGTGATTAAATAATCAGCACTATTACCCTGGAGGAACATAAATCCCTGAAGCAGCCACTCAGAACGCTGCTCTCTGGTCTCTGAAGCGGTAGGAGCAAGAGGCAGCGGTGCCTGTTCCAGGCACAAGATGAAATACAAAATGAATTCTTGATCCTCAGGTGGGCTGATGTCTTTCAACACTTTTACTTGTTTGTCTCAATTACTGCTTAAAGATAATACACTTATTTTTCTCTTAGTATTAAATGAAATTGACATTGCAGTGTATCTTAAACTGGGATGTTGTATAACCCGTTGGTTAGTTACTTAAAAAATGGATTGACAATTTTCTTTAAAAAGATGGTTTTATTGGTAAGTTTAGCATTACCCTCTAAAATTTACAAAGACCATGTTTTAAACTTCCAGACCATTTTAAAAAATTGATCAGGCAGAACTCCAAATCCAGAACATAAATTGGTTTTGAACACACATAGATGAAACTGCTTTTATTAGCCAACATACTGGGCAATAAAAGCAAATGCACTTTACATGTTACTGTAAATATATCAGCATTTGTAATGCCTCTTACAAAATTATACTCAACTGCAAACCATGGACAATGTTAAGCTGACTTCACTGATGTTCATTACTCCGATTGCAGAAAATGCAGTTTACTTGTACATTCAGATGATATGAAAATCACAGTCATGTCTTCTGAAAAATAGACAATCCAGTCAGAGTTCTACTTAAGCAGAAAAAGTAACCCTTTTATCTGGGTTTCCTTATTGCTCAAAGCTGTGAGATTCATACTGCCAATGTGAAAATCCATTTTTAAAAGGAGGGAAAATATCTACTAGGAACTAAAGTAACTTGACAAAAAAAAAAAAAGTGAAGATATGTTTATGTCTTTGTATAGTTTTAAAGAAATACCATTTTCAAATTTAATTTTAAAGTAGTGTAACAACAAAGTCATATAATTGTCCTATCTGTGTATCTCTAAACTGCAGCATAACATTAGCAGCTGAGGGAAAACAGCAACAAAAGGGGTGGGGTTTTTTTGTTTGTTTTTTGTTTACAATCATTTTGTTGTCTCAACAGAGCATTTTTAGAAAAACACAGAATTTAAATTAAAGGTCCTTGGGAATCTGCGTGAGTTACAGCTGTGCCTCAGGGCCACTGAACAAATAGTGGGTTACCAGACACTCATATGTATTACATGCTATGTTTTTACTTCAGTATGCACATCTGAAACAGGTGGTATAAGAAAACGTTTGGTCTTTCTCGTATTTCTGCCTATGGGAATAATAAGCTTTTCCATGTAGAACCCTCCATCCCTTTAGTGCTTGCTGGTATGGGGGAATTATTTGAGTTAAGCTCATCCTTCACAAACAAGAATATATGAGAGAAACTTCCTGAAAATACCTGTGCTAGTTTAAGATCCAAATCCCAGGTATTTTTCTCCATTGGGACTACTGATATTTGATAGTCAGATGATTAACATTATAACTTATTTTGAACTTTAGAATACTTCTGCTTCCCTCAGGCAGATAAATCTTTCTTTGCCTTTGTTTCTTCATTTTCCTGTGGTACCTATGCAATTTCTTGATTTTCACTTATTGTACACAGAAATTGATTGCAGAATGTGAAAAATGGAAGTTTCTGAGAACTCTTCAGTCAAAACACTGTGAGAAAGGTGCTGTCAGAGACATGAGTGACCTGTACTGACTTTCTCCTCCAGACCTTAAGCCCTATCTTGTGGATTAAGATCTACTACCTATGAAGATAAATCTCAGGTTATAATAATGTACAAAGGGAAGGCAGAATTTGCGTCCCCAGCTGTCCAACTGTCATTGCAAGTAACCACAATTTCTTTCCTTTTTTTTTTTTTTTTTTTTAATTCCACAAAGTGGATTTTGCATAAATACAGCAGATTTTGGTTGCTTTCTTCTTGCCACAGTGGTGCTTTGCTGACAAGCCAGTCTCTGGGGACAGTAATCACAGGTGGATTGCTGATATAATGGCCCTGTCAGTTCTTCCAGTTCTGCATCATTGAGTCACTATTTGGCTACATCTCCATGACTTTGCATGTATATGTCATTAAATATGTGCCAAGAGCTCCTGTCATATTGATGTGAAGGTATTTGAAAGGGTAGGTAGAGGAAATAAAAATTCAGACAATTAAAATATTAAGAGTAAAGGTGGCAGAGTGATATCCTTTGTTTTGTTTTCTTCAGATTTTGAGATTTAAAGTACAACCATGCAAACTGTATGTGCATCCTGTGGTACAATTGTCTGTTTGCCTATTCTTCAATCAGTTACATCATTAGCAGTATGTTTTAATGCCTCTTGCTCTTTGATAGTTTACTAGCATTATCTCTCACTGTTCCAGGATACTGTGATAACTATTAGAAATACAAATTTTGTTTGGATTTTGTATGCTGCTTTGCTTATTTGGTTGAAAGACTCAGATTTGAAGTGTTCTGCATTAAATAAAGTGCAGCAAAATGGACAGCTCTACAGTCTTTTCCAACTCATCCAGCTCATGCAGGAAAAAAGTTGTGAAGATTAAACATCTCTTTGTTAAAATCCAAGTCAGTAATTTTTCAACGAATGTTAGTGGATTGGTGCCTGAATAGATTATTAATCTCCATAATTAATTTTAGATCTGTAAGTTAAATTCAGTAAATAGTCACAGTCAAAATGTGTACACTTTAGTTAAAAAACTGAGTAATTTAAAATTTAGAAAAGGTTAATTAACAAAACAAACAGTAAAGATCTCGTTATTTAATTGGTTAAGACATTTTGGGTTTATTTCTGTTAACAGAAAGAAAAAAGAATTGTGTTTTTCTTTGGCTCAAAAATACATTTTTTTTGTTTTTCTTTTCTGCAAACAAAATCGTTCTTTACTTGACTTTACTCTGGGGATAAGAGGCTATTTTGTTCCCATGACTATTGCCTGATCAGTTGCCTTTGGCTGAGAGTGCTAAACACAGGCGCTAGCTATCACCTAGAATTTCTGTAGTGTAGATTGTGTTCATTGGAAATTGGATGATACCATCAAACTAACTTCCAAGCCGTCAGAAAGAATTTATCAGCCCTAATACATGCTCATTTATGTGGACATACCTATGGTTTTAGCGCTTACCAAGAGGTGAATAGCTCCATCAGTCTAGTCAATACCATAATCCGCTGTAAGGAAATACAGCTTTAGAAAGGAATCTATATGTGTTTAGCATGTATTTATTTTTCCCCTTTGTGATGCTGGGCTGTAAATCATTAGTAGCATTGAGTAGTGTAAGTGTAGAATAACTAAGCTATATCTAATCCTAACAGCTAGAGTTGCTGTATCTAATGCTGTAATAACGTAGAAGTCTTTATTCTACAGAGCTCTTTCAAAGACACTACTTCCACTTGCAAACAGTGATGTTTCTTTTGTTTGACAAGTTATCCTGTTAATTCAAGTGCCAGATTAGAAAAATAGACTATGTAAAAAGGAATTTTAGTGAAGTCTGAAATTTGGTAAAGACAACAGACTTTCATCATGCATATTAAGAATTGAGGAGTAAGGGTATGTTTGGTGTGTTTTTATAGCTTATAGCTGAGAATAAAAGTAAAATTACTCAACGTTAGTTGCTGGGTAGGCCTTGTTCACCTCTGCTACTAATTCCTATTTGCATAAGTTTTATGTAAGAGTCTGCTAAAATGTTCTTTCTGCAAAATCACTTGGTGATTATGTACTGGAGTAGGCTGTTGAAGGTGAAAGAATATCAGTCTGTTCTAAATATTTTTCTCATTCTTTATTCTTACAATGAAGAGTTAAAAAGTAGTGAGTGCTCATAATTCACATGCTAGACTTACAGATTTTTTGGAGGTCATCACTAAGACAGACTTACATTGCTACATTCATTGGGTGGTGTTTTAGAATTTCTACTGCATCTGTAGCTTCAGTTTTTGCTTTTACTTGCACTATGCAGTGACAAATAGAAAAGGCTGAAATCTGATCCTATTGAAAGAAGTGGCAAAACTTCCACTGACCTGCAAACAAGAGATATCAGGACTCCACCTCATTTCATGAATGATTAAGAAATGCGGTGTTAATGCTACAGGGTAAGCTGTTAGAACAAAATGAATCAGTTATAGTCGATTATATGTGTCAGTGATCTAAAAAAAGGCTTCCAAATAAGAAATATATTTTAGCTATGAGTTATAGTATCTGTGCCCTGATACAGCATAGTAAATCACTGGACTGAAGTAGATACATTTGACTTTATGTTCTATTCTGAAATATCCATTGGACAGAATTTGCAAATATTTTGAAGATCTACTGTTGCCAGTGTCAGTACTGAACAGGACCACATACTGGAATCAGAATGCTTTAAATTCCATATCGTAACACCTTATAAATATATGTTCCTTCAAAGGCTGTTCCTTCGGATCTAGTTGGAAATAGAAGTGGAATGTTTTCTACCAAAAAGGGCTTCTTCTTTCAGCTCCTTCATTCTCATTTCTGCTATTCCAGTTACCCCCCTTTCCACAAGCAGAAAAATTGCATTACATTTGAGTGTGCTGAGAACAGAGAAAAATTTGAAATGTTTTTAAGAAAGCAAGGCATTTTCTTCACAGTAAAAGTCACATTAATATACTCAGTAGACAGCAGCTGTATTCTACCAATATATCTCCAAGATTAAAATATATTATTGATTTTCGTAAAGGATACATCTATCAAACACAGTGCTCAATAAAAGGAACAATCACATCTAGATACTCTGGAGAAAGATGTGAAGAATTCAAGGCCAGTGCATGGACTAAAATAGGCAGGGTGAAAACGGAGGTTAAAAACAAATTGTGACACGTAAAAATAATGTCTGGGTACTGATTAACAGGCCAGTGGATAGAAGCTCCTGATCATCTTAGGTTTAGTTAAAGATAGCCTCAATAGGATTACATGGTAGGATTATACCAAAAGTTGTAGTGTCCTAAGATGAATTATTTCCTTTTGTAGGAGTACTTGCCATTAGCGATTCAGGCTACGGTGCTGTCAATAGAAATGGAATTTCTTAGCCTGAAGTACCCTGTTTACACATACCAGATTTAGTAAGAACAGAAGTAGTAGGGGTGAAATAAACAGTGGAAACTTAATTCCCATTTATTCCCACCCAAATGATTAGGGTGGAGTAGGATTTTGAGGATTAAAATAATAGGTAACAATTTAGTATTCACCAGATGATCAATTTTCCCCAATTGTATAAATTGACACAAAGAGCACAATTTGCAAAGGGAGAAAAACGAGTTGCTATTTAAAAGCAGAAGAAGAAAAGCAACTCCGAGGAGAATAAAGCAAAGCATATTTCCCTTACCTTGCTTTTCAAGATGCATAAGTATTATAACTGACCACTCTCTTAAAATATAAATTATTTTTAACATTTTATGCTACACCTGTCTGAACATACTCATTTACCATTGATGGATACTTTCTGAGCCAGAATCTATCTACATCTGAGTTTGATTCTATGCCTTCTCTATAAGATCTACTAAGAAGCCTGTAGACTGTCACTCCAATTCCATCTCAGAAAGAGTGGTTAGGTATTGGCACGGGTTGCCCAGGATGTGGTGGAATCACCATCACTGGTGGTGGTTAAGGAAAAACCTTTCCTTATGTGGATGTGGTACTTGGGGACATGGTTTAGTGGGTAATATTGGTGGTAGGGGGACGGTTGGACCAGATGATCTTGGAGGTCTTTTCCAACCTCTATGATTCTGGGATCCATTAAAACAATTTCTGATTTTGTTAGACTAGTTCAAAACAAATACTGGAAAGTCTGGCTGTATATATTTACGGAGATAAAGGAAAGTGGAAAAAGAAGGAAGTATTTCATGAAAGCAAAGGAAAGCATTAGCAGTATATTATATCATGGCATCGTAGTGGTTAGCCTAATGATGCTATCTTAATGAGTTATTTATTACAGAAATAAACTAGTGTAACTCCAGGAAGAGTAAAGTATAATGTAGAAAGCAGTGACTCTTCAGGATTATTTTTTTTATACTTTCAAGAGAATTATATTTCTTTCATATTGTGTGCTTTCCCTTTTTTAAAATGAAAAGCCTCCTTCAGTTGTGTCTGTGAATCAGAGCTGTACCATTTTCATCAAGTAAGTAAACCTAGTTAATTCATTTTTATATAAAGAAGTCTGTGAAAATAGTCTCAGGGAATTGCTTTGTGGACAACAATTTTATTTTATATTTTGCTGAACTACTAATGCAAAAATTCAGTTATCTGGTAATGGAAACGTATGTGCACAGTCATAATTAAGAAGCCAGCACACAGTGTGTAAAAAGTTAAAAACTAACCCTAACAATTGTATGCACAATAAAAAGCAGAGGGTGGAAAAGCTTCTAGGAAAAAAAAAAAAAGCCACTAATTTGTAAAGGCTGCAACATGCATTTGATTACAAACATTTTAAATGGTAGTGGTATTTTCTTACGAATTACATTAAGAAAATTCTGTTGGTGTGGATGTGTGTGTGAAAGCAGCAGAATTACTTGGAGCTCTATCAGTTACAACAGGTGAGTATTTTCTCACAATTCTGTCACTGTGGTCATAGTTTATAAGATGTAGATAATTCTTTATTTATGGGGTTTGGTAGATACTTGGAAAATGTATTTACATATGTAGATACTGTATGTGTGAGAAATATAGATGTTTAACATCACATAATATCACACCCACCTGTTTCTCATGGATACAAGACTTGCTGGACGAGGTGTTCCAGCCAGAAAGCTTCTTCTCCTTGGAGTCTTCGAACCAGTTGTCCTTCCTTTTTTACTGTGTTCGAAAGCAGTTGTGATTGGACACATCCTCATGTCAAGACAATAGTTAAGTCACATATGAAACAAATTAGTGTATCGTAAGCTAATAATGTAGAGAAAACAGCAGAACCATTGTATTTTTTAAGTGTTTTTCTCATCATTGTTTCATTAAGTATTAAACATTAATTTTATAAAATACAAATCTTGATTACAAATCTCAGATTACATTAGCAGAATATGCATTTAGACCTTTTATCCATTTTTATGCAACAAACTGCAACCTCTTTTCTTTAGTAACTGGTGCTTTTTGGCAGCACAGAAATAGTATTAACAAACATTTTTTTTTAAATAGATGATAAAAAACATTTAAAAACTATCCAAATTCCACCAAAAAACTCTACTTCTTATGTGTAAATCATTTCAGTTCGTCTTTAAACTCCATGAACTAAAAGGCTTACAAAGTTATAAACAATATGTAGAAATTATATTGTCAGAGATGTGTAATGTTGGGACTGCAAATTGATTTTATCCTAAGGGTAAAATGATTAATGTACAGTAGGCTTGGAGATGTGGGAGTGTAGGGATGGGGAAGGGAAAACTTGGTGACAAAATCTTGGAGATGTGGGAGTGTAGGGATGGGGAAGGGAAAACTTGGTGACAAAATTACTGGTTCCAGTTTTTTGAATGAGTACAAATTTCTGATGAGCAGCAGTTATTAGCATTGCACACACTAATTTCTCTTTTGCCATTATGCAGGACATCAAGCTATATATATATTTTAAAAAAAGTATGATAATTTGTAATTCATGCTCTGTTAGCACACATGCACTGTGGCAGTAGCCTCAGCTATCCCAGGTATGTGAGAGGTCAGCCAGGGTGTAACCAAGCTCAAGTCTGCAGCCAGAACCACGTACTTACTGAAGAAAACAGAGTAAGATGAATCATGGCCTAATGTGTTTGTAATATTTTAAGCTTTTAGGGGGAAAGAATTAGTAACAGTGAACCCTTACTGTGCATGTAGGCATCCTTTTAGTTAAGACACCTCTTTGAATTAGCATAAGAATTATGCAGATAAGCTCTTTTTCTAGCTTCTGTATAGTCCTTTGAAGTCTTTAGAAGTTTAGAAATTAAGCTGAAGGATAATAACCTGAATAAATAACCCACATTTTGTTTGTGTAAGAGATTAACTATGCTAAATATAGGTATTGATTCACATCAATATCTAGTAACGGTATTTTTTCCATATACCCATTTAATTTTATATCTAAGATGAGTTGTATGATTCACAATGAATACCAGCAAGTTTAATTCAAATTTATTCTTAATTTCTTAAGAAATGATGGTATTGTCATGATAATTTTGGAATAATGCTGGTTGCTTGTGGGACTCCCAGAGACAAGAACATAAAAGATAGATTCTGGCAGCCAAACATTCAATGTTCTTACTCAGGCAACTAGGAGCTGGAGACAGGGAGGGAAGTCAGAGATGCCAACAAAGAAAGGAGATAGGGAACTTAAATTTCCCAGAAAGAAGAATTTGAAAGACCTTTGTCCCTTTGGAGAAGGTTGTCATTGTTTCCATGCAAAAATGACTTCAGTCTTTGGGACAATGTGCACCTATTTTCACTTCAGACCCATCAAGGAGGCCTGTTGGTACAGGAAGTGCAGTCACCGGCCAGGTCCCTGACACGCTGTCCTCTCAGCATGTCCCTGTGTCTCTCTCCCACAGCGAGGATCTTACTATACCTTCATGAATTACCAGCTTGGTTTCCGTGCCTGATGACTGCCAAAGTGAGCAAGTGCTGAATTACTCCAGATTTTTCCTTTTCTCACTGGACTTGCTCCTTTAGAGCCTTTGTCACACATTCAGTGTAACATGCTGAGAACCTTGCCCAGCTTGTAACATGTAAGTGTTCGTTTTCTTTCATGATGACATTTTGATGTCACAAGGCCCTGCTTTTCGTATGGACTTAACTTTGCTATATATATATTTTACATGCAACTGGTCTTTTGTAAAGCTTTCAATATGGGAAGAGTTACTAAAAAGGAAGGGTAACCTGATGCATACTCCAAAGTTGGCTTGCCTGTACTGCAGGCAAATGATTCATCTCAATAATGGGGTGGATAACAGTCTAAACAAAGAAAAAGTAAGAAAAAAAAAAGCCACCTAAATTAATATAATTCTGTTCCAGGAACACACATTTTCCACCAAATTACATTTATCAAAACCGATTATCAAAGCTTTATAATTAACTTCCTAGCAAATAAGAATTAGCATATATTATATGAGTACTGTGTGTTAATCAAATAATATTTAGCAAGGCACCCACCTATGCATGCCCAGGAATTACAAAGTTAATGAAAAATGGCAATACATGAAACTGTAACTAATTAAGCAAGACACAAAAAATTCTGTAGATGTTTGACTGAATATGTTAGAATTTACTCATTATCATATTTACATAGTAAGTTTATTCCTGTACTGAAGTTGGCAAACTTATTGCAAGCTATTTAAAGTTAACTTTCAATTTCCTATATACATTTATACCCACTGTATTTCTTTATGTGCTTTTCAACTTCTGTATTTTGAATTTTAAAAATCTTAAATACCTAAAGGGTTTTGGCTTAGAAGGGGAGAATAGGAGAGTAAACAGCCAAACCCCACTGTAATGTAACACCACCAGTAGCGTGCAGCTCCTTTGAGTATTTGTTACTGTGTGACACACACAAGTCGATATCACAGGGTCTCTAAAGCTAGTGCTACAGACCAGCAAAAACCACAGCAGTTCTGATGCTGGGCAGTGCAGGGTACTCACTGACTCCCTGTGCCCAGGACTAAGGGTGCAAAATAAGGTTGTGTTCAGCCTTCTTATTTGTAGGTGTCAAACATTTTGAAATTTTTTGTCCTCTTCAGAAAGGAAAAATAGAGAGGAGATGTCTCAAGGTATTCAGACGGTAGCTGGGCTAAATTGGCCTATGAGGCTGTTTCCATGTCACAGAAGGAAGCTTACAGGGAGTTAATGCCAAGTGCCCAAGCATTTGTTGGCTACCAAGTGTTAGGTGAGCTAAACCAAGGACTCAGAGAAGTACCATTGCCCAGGGAGTAAAAGAGTGGCTCTAAAAGTTAGTTTTAGAACTACCAGATAACCTGGGTTTTGGACATTTTTAATCTTTTTCTTTCCCCTGGAAATAAAAATACATATTTTTTTGAAGTGTGATTAAGAACGGGTATTCAGAAATAACAACTGTATATGACCTAATCAGTTTAATTGGTTAGGGATACCTAACTGGGTCCTGTCACTGCATCCATGATTGCATCAAGTTGATACAAGATGCTTTTGGTCGTTGTTGTTTCTAATAGAAGCTATAGCATCAACAAGTCAGTTCTATGGTAGCTCACTAGTTTTGGGTAGAGCATTCAGATAATACAAAGAGCTCTCTTTGCAACCATTAATGTCAGAAGTGAATGGTCTACACATACAAATCTTTGTAGCAATAATTCATCAATTTCATGTAATGTAATTGCTGCAAGTCTACATTTTCACCTTTTCCACTTATTTATGCACATGCCTTTGTACTTAGAATTAATTTAAAGATGTAAATAATTATTCGTCTCTTTAGGGGGGTAAACATTGACTGTATAAGCATCCAAATGGTTTTCCATACCATTTTCCAAGGAAAAAAGAGTGGTTGTTTAATAGGTATGTAAAATAAAAAGGTCTAATGTGTCTCTGTAATGACAAAGTCTAGGATGTGAAGGCTTTACATACAAAAATTAGTTAAGTGCTTCTGTAGAAACTGAAGTATGAATATGAGAAGCCACCTAAACTTGTAACTCTCATAAACAGTTCGTTCTATGCATATAGACTGAATTGTAGTATATATCCTGACGTGAAATAGGATATAATATAAACCCTAGGTTACCACTTTTTTCTATGATGCTTTAAGTGGGCATTAGGAGAATCATGTGAAATTATTGATAAGATGTGTGCTAGTTTTAAGATAGGGACAGCTAGCTGTAATTCCATTCTGTAATATGTATTAGGAAAAAAAAAAAAGGATATGTGCTATTATGTAGAAAGTCATCTGTGATTATAAAATGCAAATATATGCAATGGAAGAGCAATTTACATGAGAAACTAGCACTGTTTGTGTCCTTAATTTATTTCCATGATTTTCTAGATCATAATGTGAAATGCCCTTGCTGTTTTTAATTAAACCTGTAAACTGAAGACTGTTTGCTTATTTATATTTGCTTTTTATAAAAAATATTGTTGATTATAGAGCATACGTTGATTATAGAGCATATGTTGTTTATTTAGAATGCTAGCTCTCACTGTTCATATGTATTTGAATTTCCTTTGTATACACTTTGAGCTTGTGAGGCTTTTTCTTCACTGAAATGTCTTTGGTAAGTGAAAAGACTTCCCAAAGTCTATATTTCAACTAATATCTACCAGTTGAAATGGTTCTTTACTGATCTTTACTGATCATCCAGCAGAAATGCGGTGAGTGGCAGTCTCATGTACTGACACGGAGAAGGATGGGACATCATATTTGTTTCAACCACAGGAAAAAAAATGAGTTTTTGGTGGTGTCAGTGACTGAGGGGGCTAGGGGTGTGGGGAGCGTCTTTCAGCACACTTCCTTATGGAAACAAAGGTTTGGGATTTTGCTGTCTATCCATCTCTTCCCTGATAACTTTTTAAATATATTGAGTAGTTTCACACTAATTTGTCAGTGTTAGAAACCCAAAGTCAGTAATTTCTACTGGCTTAATGAAAATGTATTACCAGGTCAGGGACTGACATAAAAATAGCACTGTGGAGCAATAAACTGTAGTCTGAGCTCAACCATAGAATAGAACATTAGAAAATCCACCTGGAGGAGCCATTAGAGTGCTGTTAAGGATGTGCTTATACTTTGGACTTGGATAATCTGGAGATACAGTGTCTGTATACCAGGCTATATGCTTTCATAGCCTTCAGTTCTTTTGTATCATCTGTATGCCAAATTATTGCCATTGAATGTCATTTTTGGATAGTGCCTCATGTATTAGTAAGATTCTTTTAATTTTATAATTTACCTATTTTTTTCACTCTTGAAGAAGGAACCCTTGCCTCCCACACTCATAAAGATTTTTCCCCAATTTGGCATTAAAATATCACTTGTCCCATATATATATGTAAAGTGCTTATGCAAATTTTATAGGTCTACTATTCAAAATTTACCGGGTTGTAATTGGGAGTCTCCTACTTTCTGTTTCTTTCACTGATCTTTGGATCAGGCTTTACAGAGTATTCAGTGCTTCTTTTGACAATAACAATGTCCTTTCTAGGGAGTTAGCAACGAGATACTGAAGCAAAAAAAAAAAAAAAAAAAATTATGAGCTTATGAGCTGATATTGTATTAGTCGGTAGAAAAGGTGTTCTGCTTATGCTTGGTGATAAGCTCCTTAAAGTAAGCACCATGGTAGAAATATTGACAATATATAGACTTGTATCAAAAGAGATGTTTGTTTTCATGCCATAATTATTTTACTCAAATGTTATGTGTGTTTGTTTGTTTGTTTGAATTTATTTTTCTGTTTGAATCCTTGCAAATAAATAGTTTTCTAATTTCATATATGGCTTATGTCTTTGGTATCTGGTTTGGCCAACTGGTAGATCTGTTTGTATCAAAAATCCAGCCATCAGAAGATAGGTTTAATTCTTCCATTTCTGAACACTTGAATGGACTTGCATATCCTTTTTGCAAATACAGAATTGTACTTTCTCTTTCAAAGAAGTACTGCATGTTGTTTCTCATTTTCTGATCAGACCATGCAGAAATTGTAGGAAAGATAAGTTAACCAAGGACTACAAGGAAAAGCAAATGATCTTTCTATTTAAAAAAAAAAAAAAAAAGGTTGACATTTCAAAGATGATCCTCTTCTATTAGATTATGAAAAAGATGTTTTGATTACAAAAAAATCAGTAGAACAGAGATACAGGAAAGGTGGTTGGAAGAGATTAGGCTGGTAATTAATATGTGCTTTATTTGGGGAACATACAGTTTGAAATCTGTGCTACGCCATCTTTCTGTGCTCCAGGTGGTGCCCTAAGAGTGGATTATAAAGGCAAAACCACAGCTGGAGATTCCATTTTTAATAAATTGGGGGGAGTTGCTCTAAAATACAGGAGACTAAGCTTCATGGTTGTGATCCTTAAGATCTTAATAATGTTATAAAATTATGGCATTTTATATTGCAAGGCCCTAGTGGTCAGCAGTTTAATTTGTAAGTACCATTACAAGGCAAAGAGGCAGAGCAGGTACTTGGGCCTGAACGTATCACAACTCAGGTGAATTCATTGTTATTGCTACTATCACTATTTTAATATATTAGCAGCAGTAATGTGTTAATATGCAACTATTAAATCCGATTTGTTTAATCAAGAGGAATGTCCTTGGGGGGGGGGGAGGAAATGTAAGGCTTAATAGCCATAGCAGTTGTAAGTTACACTTCAGTGACTAAGTGTTTTTCATTTTAGAGATCAAGTCTTTCTTATTTTTAAAATGCCCAATTACAGTCTAGAAGGAATATAAAATCCATCAGACCACCAGCATGACTGGTCCCCAAAGAAGTGCATGTCAGAAGTCTCCCATTCTGTTGAAAGTTGAGTTCTGGGAGTGAAGTATTAAATGCAACCAGAACTGTGCTCATTATGAAGTGTATTTTCTCTGAATATTTTTTGCTATATGTAAATTACAAGAGAAAGCTTCCAAGTGCTTTAATTTCCATAACTGTTTCATAGTTCTTTCTTCTGTATGAATTGACACAGTATAGTGTTTCACAGGAGAGGTCTAAGCACACAACTCCTGTGATCTGCTGTTCTGTTTCTTAAGCACTTAACAGAAGTGCGTGTGTACAGGTTTTCTAAGGGTAGATTGGAATTACAGTTATGAAAACTGATAGACTCCAAAGAAAGGGAAGTTCAGTAGTAGGTTGAAGTCCAGTGGCTGTTTCAGCAGGAAACTGCTGAGAACAGACCAAGCTGCTGGGGAAGAAGGGAATGGAGGTTTCATGCCTATATTTGTGAAGTCCTCTAAGTCACCAGAATTATCCCTGCTAGCCTTTAAAGTCTTCGCAGTTCTGAATTGCTTTAATATGAGCAGACATTCTTCACTGCAGTGCTTGGGAATCCTTCTATGTACATTAAAAAAAAAGAAAAAAAGAAGAAAAAGTGAAGCATTGAAGATTAATATTCAGTATTGTTTCACTATTGTACTGTGGACACCAGTCATAACTAAAGGATGGTAACACCACCAAATCATCAACCATCTGTAGAACCAGTATCACAGTTAAGATCTAAAATTCAAGAATTCAGACTCTCTTGTCACATATTCTGTTTTCAAAACAAAAATTATCATTTTAATTACTATTGTTCATTTAAAATTTTTTCTCTATATTTTATAACTGCATATAAGTAAATTCTCGGTCAGCACACAGCAAGGTACAAGTGGCTTTCTATAGGATATCTTTGTTATGAACTTTACTTAGAAATAAAGATCATATCAGATTTTTTTTCTCCTCCTGTACTTTCTTCTAGTACCCTTGGGGAGATAAAGCAAAGGCCTTATAAAGCAATTTGGCTTCATTCCAGTGTCAGACAATGCATTTGATTGTGAAGTTCTAAGATCAATGCAGTTTCTTGAAACTAATCTCAGTCTAAAAAAAGTCATGACTGATATATGCAGATAGATTTGATCTACATCTTTATGTGTCTACTATATCTTATATAGATTCTTCTAGTGGAATATTAAAGGACATTTTCCAAAAAATTACTTTTATATGGTGACGTTAAAATTAATGTGGTATTTTGTACTTGACATTTACCCTCTGTTTCTAGACTCTTGCTGTTCCACAGATGTTAAGACAGTTCCTCAGTTTTGCAAGTAGACAACAGGAATGACTAATGAGGGTCAATTCTTAAAATAACAAGTGTTTAAGATATTAAGCTAGTCAATGCAAGATCCTAATTTACTTTTCAGTAAATATCAGGTTTTTACATCACTTGCCAATTCTCATGTGTGTTTTTTTTTTTTTTTTTCTCGTTACTTGAATGGTAGGTGGTATAATACTTGAAACACCCAGCCTCTGGAGGCACACAATTGAATAAGAATCTCAGCTATTACATTTTTTACATGAAAGAGGCAAAGTGAAAAGGAATATACTTATCTTGCTATTGCAGTTAACCTTGTCATTATGCTACAGAAATGTATAGTATACAATATTTTGATTTCTGAATATCACTTTTTGCATTCAGTTATTGGAGGCAAGGTGATGAAACAGAAAATACTTGCAATTGAAAGACAAAATGGTAAGAGAGACTGAAAGGTAAATCAGTGACGTGCTTCATGATTTCCTCAAGATGCTAGATAAGGCACAAGAAGAAAGCAGGTAATTAAAAGAAGTATTCCAAAACAGAAAAACAAGAAGTTATTGACATATGATCTGAATTAAAATCTGTTGAGTTACTGAAAAGATTTCTATTTTTTAAGAATTTGATTGTTGCCACTTCCAAAAATGAGTAAGTTGCCTGCTGTTTCCGGTTGTATTGTAGTGTCTGCATACTATTGTTCCATTTCTGTCTTTTTTAAAAAACATTGGAATAGAATCAATTCTATGCTTCTAGTATCAGTATTAATAATTCTGTTCTTCATGAGACAGAATACTACTTATTAGCAGGTTTTTTGAAACTTGAAGAAGTTTCTGTTTAATGGTAGTATCAAAAAGACTACAAAATGTTAAAATAATAGTGTAAGTTAAAGTGTTACGAACTGATGTCCTATCAACATCCACAGCATGCTTACTGAACAGAGTTCTACTCTCATGAGTTTTAACACAGTGACTGACTCAAACTTCAGAGTGTATGCGTTGGATACAATATCTGCATATTAATAAAATTCAATGAAATATTTACCTTAATTGCAATTCAGCCTCTTTCTTTTAACCATGTTTAATAGATCTAACAGCAAGTACTGTTTCCCACTGATGCTCTTCTCATTAGCACGCTATTGGAAGTAAAATCTGAAGATGAAGGTTAGCCATAAAAGCAGCAGAGAATTTAAGGTAATGTTTCATGGCGTTTTTTTATTTGTTTGTTTCTTTGTTTGGGGGGGGTGGGGGGGAGTGTTCCTAGTACATCCCCACAACCCTGGTAATAAAAGTTATGTCAAATCGTATACTCTAATATCCCTGCTCAGAGCAGGGTCAGCTAAAGCCAAGTTACTGGATATTGTCCAGCTGGGTTTTGAATATCTCCAAGGGTGGAGACTCCACAACATATCTGGGCAACCTGCTCCAGTGTTAGAGCACTCTAACAGAATTTCATGTGTTTCAGTTTGTGCCCATTGCCTCTTCACTGGGTACCACTGAGAAGAGTCTGACTCCCATCTTCTTTACTCCCCCTACAAGGCATCTATACACATTGATAGAATCTACCTGAGCTTTTGTTTCTTGAGGCTGAATAGTCTGAGCTCTCTCAGCCTCTCCTTGTATGAGACACTCCAAGCACCTAATCATCTTTGTGGCCCTTTGCTGGCCTTTCTCCAGTAAGCCCCTGTCTCTTGTGTACTGGGAGTTGCCAGCTGCATACAGCACACAAGACGTGGTCTCACCAGAGCTGAGTAGAGACGAAGAATCACCATCCTTGACCTGACCACAATGCTTCTGTGACACAGACCAGGATGTTGTTGGCCTTTTTTGCTGCAAAGCCACATCACTGGCTTAAGTGTCTGCCACAACTCCCAGGACCTTTTCTGCCAAGCTCTTTTCCAACCAGTTGGCCCTCAGTGTGTACTGGATTATATCTTCTAAAAGATTCCGCCATAAAGATTAACTTGTTTAGCTTCATACTAAAGACTATCTCACAGTCTGGACACAGTTGCTAGAAAATTTTGATTTCTAATAACCTTTTCAAGATTTTAATCATATTGCTAGTGTAGGAGTTTTCATGTTAATGCAGTGCTGCCCTCCTGCTCTCTTCTGTCTTTTATGTAAAAATAGATCCTCACAGTGTGTTTTTTGTCTCTTCATGCCACTGAGGAGAGTGAATTTATTTTACTGTTTGAAAAGCAAAAGTGTATTACATCTGACCATGTACTTCTGATAGGTATCTGAGTAATTCTGTTCTCACAGAAACTTTTTTTCTTTTTTTTCTTTTTTTTTTTTTTCTGAAGTTCAAAGCATCTCTTTTCCTTAATGTTTGGTATGCAGTAACAACCATACCATGTTTGCTTGTGAACTTTGGAGACATGTAGTAAGGATAAGAAATTGACGTGGAGGTAAGAAAATTAGTATCTGGGTTTGATTCAGTTGTTTTGCAAGTGGGGTTGTAAACAAATGTGGAATTTAAAGGAGGATTACAAAGTCTTGATTTATTCCATTCTGCATGTTCAATATCAGTATTTTCATTCAAGAGAAAATATGTAAATATAGTAGATACATCAGGATTAGATCAAGATACCAGCAGTATTCACTTGTATTAATTCCTAACATTCACATTTTATAGCTCCATAGAAGTAATGAATTTTTAACTTCTGTTTTCACTGTTGGCAGGTTAGGTAGAAAACTCACTAGTGTTGTTGGGAGATAAAAATGAAAGTCAAAGGGAAGTTACACCTTATTTCATAAACATCTGTGTGTGTATATATATGTGATTTATGTAATAGAGAAGCCCATGTAGTAGTCTCCATCAGTACTTAAAGGTTTTTTAATACAAATTCAAAGCCCATTTATTAATTTTCCACATATGTACAAAGAAGAGACTCTACATTGCACTGAATAATTTCCTGATATTCTTCTTCATGAGGGTAAAAATTTTATCTTTACTTTGTATTTTGATTCTTAGCTTAATTATCAGTGAATAACTCTGACTTGGTTTTACAACTTTCAAGCCAGGAAAGTCATCAAGGAATTTTGTAAAACTTCAAGTTCTTCAAAAAGGTAAACTTCAGGGCAGGTTCACCTCTTGTTCTCAAATCCTCCCAGCATTAAAATTGATGAAGAGATGATTTATCAGGATGAAAACTATTCAACCGTGACATACAGAAATTCAGAGCTCCATGTATGTCCTCATTTGTCATTGTCATCAGTCATTCGTCATTTATGATCATTACAGTTTAATGCAGCAATGGTTCAAATTCTGTTTTGAAATAGGTCCCATCATACATTTGTAGAACCCCATTTAAAATCTTTGAAAGTATTAATTTATTTAAAACAGAAACTTAATGGGGCTCTTTGCAGTCCCAAATTCACACTGAAATGTATGTGGGTCAAACCATGCTATTGTATGCTATCTTTACTCCTTATTTCAGTGAAAACTTTTTTTTTTTCCTAAGTAGAAAAGCAAAATTTATTCCTCATTCTATTTTTTTTTCCCAAAGAACAAAGTACTTGAAAATAACTTGAATTGTCTACAGCAGTCTTGTGAATTTTCATAGTGCTTTATGTTAGGGTTAATCAGCTGATAAGAATCAATGCAGTTGATCATATGATTAGCTGAACTAAATTGTAATTAGGTGCTAATTAAGATAATTTGTAAACATAGAGCATGCATATAATTCCTAAGTTTTCTTAAGCTTGACTGTGTCCTGTTGTACTAATCTTTATTTTCCTCTTTATTTTGTATTTATATGTTCGCATGCTGTATTGCCTTCTTGCTTTAAAAAAAAAAGAAAAGGAAAAAAAAAAGTAAAAAAAGGCATCTAGGCTGCTTTGTAAGGAGTTTGAAAAATGATTGTGAATATCTAAATTTTATTTTCACATTCATTTTACTCTCTGATGGGTTATGCAGGTAGAAAATTGGCTGGACCACTTGCTTCCAAAGGTTATGACCAGGAGTGCAAACTTCCAGTTGGTTACTAGTGTATCCCTTAGGAATTGCTACTGGGCTCAGTGCTACTTAATGCTATTAAGAGCCAGAGTGTTAGGATGGAGTGTGCCTCCTCAGCACCTCTGTGGATGACATCTGCTTAGAGACAGTGGCTGTTGGAGGGCAGGGCTGCTCTTCAGAAGGACTTCAACAAGCTGGAACAAAGGATTGACAGGAACCTTATAAACTTCAACAAGGACAAATAGAAAGTCCTGCCTCAAGGATGGAATGACCCCATGCAACAGTGTAGGATAGAAACTGTAGATGAAAACGAGAAAAGTACCTGGGATCTTAGCGGACAAGTTGAACAAGAGTCAGCAGTGGGTCTGGCAACAGTGAAAGCCAACTGCATTAGCAAGGGTTCCAGTCCACGTCAAGGGAGGCATTTCTTTTTCTCTGCTCAGCCGTGGTGAGATGACTTCTGGTGTGCTGTGTGTGCTTTTGGGCTCCTCAGTACAGGACAGACATGGGCATGGTGGAGTGAGTCCAGCAAACAGCCATCAAGGTGGCTGGGGGCTTGAAGCACATGATGTGTAAGAGAAGGCTGGGTTAATTGGGTTTGGTAAGACTTAGGAAAAGAAGGCAAAAAGAACAGCTATGCCATCATAATTTAGGTATTTTGCTCTTTTATAATACTTGCTTTAAAATAATTAACAGAGATTTATAGACAGAGCTTCATAAACAGAGAGCTGCAATAGCCTTTGGGCAATTTGATGTCATTTAAAACCAAAAATAATAACCCATATTTGAAAAATGATAGAACCAAATCAAGCCTAAAGAGGGAAAACACTCAAATCCCATTAAAATTCAATGCAGTGTTATTTCACTTACACAAACAAGGTTTCTTGTTCGTAAAATTAAAGGTAATTAACATTTGTTTGCTTGTTTGTTTTCAATTTAAAATAATGGTGTAGAAGTTAATTCTCCACTGTCTAATGTTTGAGCCTTAAACACACGCACACACACACACAGGAAATCTCATTTGAACCAAGATTGTCTGGTAATGATTTTGATCACAGAATTATATTATGGTTTCATTAACTCCAACAAAAACTTTGGGTTCTTGTGCTTACAGCAATTATAGTTCATTTAGATAAAGATGTAGGTTGCTCTACCTTTTTTTTAGGGCTATTTCTCTTTGGAGAAACAAAGATGTTGAATTATTACTGTTTAGCATAGTTACGTTCAACAAAGTTACCACTGAGCTTAGTTTGATGCTTTCAATAACTTGGAACTGCTTGAAAAAAACACATAATTACAGAGGACTCACCCCTCTTTAGTATGGGTTAGCATACTACTCTGTCAATAAGGCAATAATAATAATACCTTGGAAAAAGTAGCAAAGCAATTTCAATATCATGATAAATGTTTCAGATAAATTGCTAGCTTGTGCATTGACCTTGGTGAGTGCTTTCATGGGAATGTAGCATGATTATATATAACTTGTCAAACAAAACAATAGTTTATGATCTTAAAAAATTAAATTGCCTCAGCATAATTACAAAAATGGACAAAAAAGACAATAAATGCAAGTAGCTGTTCAGGTCATGTCTTTATTAATAGCATGTCATTAAGCAAACTAAAAAGCGCTAACTGTGCCATATCTAGAGATTAAGTGGGAGCAGAACCTCATTAGCTCTAACAGGAAATCTCAGTCAGATGATAGCAGGGCTGGGAGCACTTCACTAAGTACATCTGTATAGTCCATCCTTATTAAAGGGTCGTGTCGAGAAACAAGGCACCTTAAGTACTACAATATATTGGGTTGGCTCAGAGCCTCATAGAGACACTGTAGAGCTCCACCTATCCACTAAGAAGCCATTTGCCTGTCCGTCTTGACAATGCCAAATGTTTAAAGGGTTAGAAGAAAGTATTTATCCAGAATGAACTCAGATTGGTCAAGAGAATTATCTCTGTGTGAAACAGCCTTAGTGGTCTCTTGGATTTGCTGATAGATAAGTATCCTCAGTTTCACACACACACACACACATGAGCTTGTCACTTTATGCACTTCCAGCTTTTCACTGTATTTTGCTTCTTATCTCAGCTGTTCGTTACGGTGTTGTGCAGCAGCCTTTGTGCTCCCCTTGGGAAGCTGTGCTTTCCTAACAATTCGCTGTGTGGGCAGCTTCAGCCAACAGGGGCTGGCCAGGTCCCTGCCCAA
This sequence comes from Cygnus atratus, assembly GCF_013377495.2. Classification (NCBI taxonomy): domain Eukaryota; kingdom Metazoa; phylum Chordata; class Aves; order Anseriformes; family Anatidae; genus Cygnus; species Cygnus atratus. The sequence continues at coordinate 17,304,945 of NC_066374.1, forward strand.
TGCAAAAGGGAGCACAAGGCTGTAACACAAGTACCTCACACAGTGTGATGATGAATAGTTAAAGAAAAGGAATAGAAGTAAATTGAGGCAAGCCAACTAGTTTCTACTGCAAGGCTCTGGACTGAGGTTTCCAAGGGACAGAGTGCCAATTTAGCTAATTGCTCACACTGTTGTGATACACCACCTATGATAAAAAGGGTTAGCTCCTGCCAGAAGTAACTGAGAGGAGGTTTTAAGTTTTTCCCTTCTTGCCTAGGCTAGGTTTGAACTGATCTCTATCGAAAAACCCTTGTAGCATAAAAACAGAGACAGCCATTAGTGAAATTTTATGCTACCAAATGAAACCCGAGGTTGAGAAATCAGTTACAAGTAGGGGGAAAAGAGTTGTATTACAGAAAAGGTTAATGTTATATGGACGCTACTGTAAGTGTATGCAGAAAGTATTACATTCAATGCGGAAATTTGTTTTCCCGCAGTAACAGGAAGATTACTGAAGCAAATCAGGAGCTGTCGAAGACACTGATAATTCTCTGTCATTTTATTCTTGCACCATTTCTGTGAAATTATGCCTTTGTAGCCTTGTAGCCCTGTAAATACCATGTTCCTATTACTTGCAACAGGTCACAGTGTTAGATAACAACGCAGTCCTCGCAACCTTCCAGGCTTTGTGTGGACTTGCCTGGACCTGTGTGAGCTCTGTGTTCACTTGTTTAGTGGTAACAACAATTATGTGACAAACAGGTGCTGCTACCTACTTTGGTTTAGCTTTCTTATGATTGTCGGTTGTGTGTATATGTGTATATAAATATGCGTATATGCACATACATTGTTGTATACATTTCTGTAGATGGTAGATAGGAATAACACGTAGTTTTACTGTGCAGAATGAACTACCTATGACCCTGGAATAAAAATGCTGCAGAGAAGAGTATAGGAAAGAGGTAACAGCAAGGGCTTTGAATCTACAAGCACAGAATGATATCAGAAGCTCAAGAGCCATAAATAACTCACCAGTGGATGATTACTGGTAAAGCAATCAGGCCTGGGCAGTGCATAAAACCAGTTTTAGGGGGTAGATAACAACGAGAAGAAAGAACGCATGTCTAACATATGAAAACATACCATAAATAGTACATTTAACATGCCATGTACTTGCAAACCAGTGAAGAATGAGCATGTGAGCAAGCATATAAAAATTACCCCAAGGGGTTCCAGGGGTGACGGGAAAGAGAACACGGGTACAGGTAAGCATGACATTGTAGAGAGGCATTGATTTGGGAACATTTGAGTACATATTTTAGCCTTATATATTTTGAGAAGGAGGTGCTAGTATCATTGTAACCAAGATAATAATAATACTTAAGACTATTAAGACCGCAGTTAAAATAACAGTCAATTCTTGGCTTTGCATGTAAGGTGTGTTCCTTTTGCTAATAAGCAACAAACTTTAACTGCAACAAACAACAGAATTCTTAGTGCAGCACACTACCGGCTGATGGAAATTATTGCAACCTACACAGTAATTTAGATAAAATAAATTGCTAGCACTTTGTTGCACAGCAGCATGCCCAACCCAGTGCAGTAGTGACTCCAGGCTGTGCCTCTCACAGTAAAATTCGCAAGAATTACCCAAAGTCTTTCCTCAGCAGTATTAGTAGATAGAGTTTTTGAGCAAGGAAGCACCTATAACATGGAATGCCTAAATCTATTTCTAGAAGTATAAAGGATGTCAGTTTAATCAGTTTGGAGGTCAAGCTACCCCACTTCTCTAGGGTGCTGTGAAAACTGGCAAGTTGCTGGTCTAGGAGGGAATGCAATAAGAGCCATCATTGTCTATTTATAGTGCAGAAATAGTGTCCTATCCTACAGTTGAAATTTCTATCCATGTAAGTGGTTGATCCATTTGATATTTCTGAATTTCAGCAAAGTCCCCCCAATCCTCTGAAATGTAAACTTAGTTTAGACATTTTGTATAATTAGTTCAACTTTGCTGCAATTTTACGGTGTCCATGAAGACAAGGAAAATATAAATATTTGTAAGCTGACATACTAAACTGCTTAATTTATCTCATAGTGGCATATTTAGTTCAGCTGTGACTGACTACACATTGTCCTACCTATAAATAAAGTCATTAGACTGTCCATGGAGCCTTCCAAACCTGTGTCTATAATCAGCAGTGTTATAATCCTAACACTTTCTGTATTGGTAGTTTGATCTATACAAGCACAAATACAATAGTAGAGGGATTTTAAAAGTCAAATAAATGTCACTGGAGTGCAGCAGTAAATGTGTCCAAGGAACATGCTACCTTAATTGAAAATTCAAATTACTGAGCATTGCCACTTTTCAATAAAACATTCAGTGCTGTTGAATGAAAAATCAATAGCTGCTTTATAGTGCATTTTTCTTAAGCAGTAGGTGAGCACTCAATTCCCCTTTAAAAGATTTTTATTCTTCTATCTGTAATATTTACATCTCTTCCTGTTTCTTTCTCTCTCTACAGCAGAATAGTCTTCAGTTTCTTTTGTAAACGGAAACAGAGCTCACTTGTAAGAACAGAACGTGGTATTCAAATTTGGTAGTCATTGTTATAGTTTAAAGCCACTACAAATTCAGCTAATTCTTTTTTTTTTTTTTTTTTAGTGAACACTCAATTTAAACTGTGTCTACTGAGATTTCAGGAAATACTTTTTGTTCACTTTTGGATAGGATAGGATTTAGTTTTAAGGCAGCAGCCTTGACATTCTTGTAGAGTAACTGGAGACTTGTCTTTCTTATCTAGAGAAGAAATGCTATAAAAATTTGTAAAAGTTCAGGTAGAAATGGTAAAAATGTGCTGGAGATTTGTAGGTTGAAAGGAAATCGTAGGTACCTATGAAAGCAGAGATGGTGGTGGCACGTGAAGTTCTCTGAGAAGTTTCTCCATGATGCTCGATGGAGATGGAGTGCATTCCTGTTGCTTTTGATCACTGACTATACATTTGACAGTCTTCCATCTGGGTAGGCTCTAGCATGAAAGGGCCAGTACTTTGTGTCACTTTTCCCTTTCTGTTTTCACTAGCTTCTCTCAGGAAGTAACAGAGAAACCACATTAGTATTCTGCTGCATACCTGGCAGAAATGGTACTTGCTGCCTTCTCTTCTTGTATGCTTGTGAGGCAGTGACAGTGATGCTTTATATCAAGTAAATCTGCAGCACCGAGGCTTTGTGAAAGTTCAAGGATATACCGCACCTCTCACTTGTTCCTGTTCCTGTCCCAGCTCTGTTCCAGTAAGTGCTCTCATCTCTGGTGTGGAAACTATTGCAATAATCTGTGTGATAGGAAAGAGAGATTTTTTTTAAGATTTTCCATATAACTTGCGGTAAGAAAAGCTATCATGTTACAGACTGATCTGTACATAGGCTGTTGGGAGTTTTGAGTCAAAATTATATTGATCTTCAAGGATAAGTATGTAACAGTTCATTAAGTTCCAACATATAAATCACAGATATTGATTATAGCTGATAATTGTATACATAGTGTCACTCCATAAGACATAGCCTGAAGTTTTGTGTGCACTTTATTCTCAGGAGTTTTTAGAATTACTTCTAAGCACCCATTGTTTTCCAAATGAGGAGGGAGCAATGACACTGTTACTTAGAGTATAGCCTCCCAGGGCAATGTGCCTTTCTAAAAAGACCAGGAATAAGCTTTAATTTAAGTTAGCAGATCAAAATTCCTTGGAACATGGATGAAAATTGTGTGTGCCAATATAGCCTCATTCGTTTAAATGGAATTTGTCCTTTGTAGCATTTCACTGATGTGGCTTAGCAACAAGGATCATTAGCCTCTGAGCTAAGAATGAGAATGAGAAAAGAGCCAGATTGAAGTACACGTTACAGCAAGAAAGCCACTGCTGATACATGTGCTCAAAGTACTTTTGCTTTTCCCTATTTCAGATTGAATCTTTATCTCAGCTTTGTGATTGCCCCCTTTACTATAAGCAGCTGTCTTTTTTTTTGTTGTTGTTCCACAGCTTATCAAATTAACAGATGCTTGTTGTGCAGCATGTGTCAACTTAGAAAAATACCAAAGTATTATCAAATGTAGAAACTGGGTGTGTAGACTGATGCTGAAATTCTCCTCTGTATAAAGTAAATCATGAAGAAACGATGGCTCATCACCTGAAGGCAGAAATCTAATCTGTATTTGTGATAACAGATCTAAATTCTGGCAACTTTCAGTATCTTACACTCTTTGCTTTTAGCTAACTAAAAATGTGAGCTTGTTTTTTATCTCATCAGTGAAAGTCAATGAATGATGAAAGAACCCAAGCCTCTGTTATTTTGCTCACTGCATAGAGTTACTGTCCTTAGGTGACTTCTGACTTTTTCAGTCAGCACATGATGCTTTCTTATTTGTTCTGAACATATCCACAAGTGGTTGTTAGAGACCAAAATGAAATATGCTCTGTCTCCGCATCCTCACCTACTTTTCCTTTACAGCAGAGACTTCTGTGACCATGTTATATATATCTTGTCCATGTATATCCTGGTTTTGGTGTATGGCTCTTTGAACACTTCCATACCATGATGATTTTTTGGTTCAGTTATCTGAATCAGACAAAACAAGTTCCTGTTACTGGGCTTCCTGCAGTCTTGGTAAGTGTCCTCACCATCTGACTGTTGATCATCCTGGTTTAAGGGTCACGTTTAAAGCAAAGCACAGGCACAATCTGCAAAGCATCCTGCAGTTCTTGTGCATTGCTAGTCCAATTTGGGGCCTTATGTGAGTGCTTGTGTGCACTCTGCTTGGCGTTGTTCGTACAGAAAGAAGAATGGGGAGTAGGGAGGGAAAGGAGGAAAAGGAAGCATGAAGGACCTGGTCTTGCTGCGACATGGAATTGGGATGTACCTGGAGCATTATCTGAGAGCTGGGAAGTGTTTTGGCATCCCAGAGTACAGACAAAACATTGCTCTCCTCTTCTGCGTGGTTTGTTCCATTCATTTTTGGAAAATTTCAAAGCTCTTAACCCTGATCTGAATCAGAATATATGAAAAAATGGTTATTCAGAAAAACAGTGTGTAAATGGAAGATTTTCTAGTCGATTTACACCCCCAATATTTAACAGTAGTGATTTGGATGCTGAAAGTTTTTTTTTTTTTCTCCAGTAAAATCTATTTTCTTTAATAGCATATGAAAAATAAATAAATACTTGAATATATAAAGTTATCAACCAGCAATTGCATAGGGATAGAAAAGATGACCAACTTAAAAAACAGATGGAAGAAATGTACAGTGGTTACTTCTAGGTAACAGTGAAAGATGGATAAAATCCAAGTTTAATTCTGAGTGGATCTTGTTAACCAAATGATTCAGAAGATGATGTGTGGAGGGCTACAGAATTGGTGGGTCACTTTCAGACTTGGCTTAACCTTGAAGAATTTCTCTGAAGTCAGTGACTGTATTTAGTCAATTTTTTTTTAGTCTTTTTCAAATGAAAGTTACTGATATTTTGCTGTGAAGTAGCAAGAGGTGCAAAAAATAATAGTAATGCCAACCCTTCTTACTGAAGAATGTAATAAGTTCTAAAAAGCAAGTAGTGATTGAATGTAAACAAAATTAAAATTAAGATTTTACTGATTTTCCTGTTAAGAAAGATTTTCCATGCTTTTTTCTGAGTTCCTAAAATAGAGATTATTTTTTTTTCTTCCGTGCTGTAGCTTTTCACTATTTGTGGTCTGTCTCAAACAGGGTAACTGAGAAATGTTAAAAAAAAAATCAAATTGGTTAGAACATGTTTCCCTAGAGTGACATAAATCCTTGCCTTTGAATGCTATATTCTGTTACCTTAGACTAAGCAGGAAAATGAATGGCTATTGCTAGTGCATAATCTTATTCTTAAACAATGCTGAATGGCTTCTTCAAAATTAATTTCAGGCAAGACAAATGATATTGAGGAACCAAGCCAATCCACCCATGACCTCCCCTAGAGGCTGTTTCCAAACTGCCACTGCTGCTGCTTGTAAAGCAAGTCATGGGATCTGTCAGAGAGCAAGCCAAGTAACTGAGGCTGAAAGCCAGATTCAGACGCTGGAGGCATTCCAGATTTTGCTATCTCTATCAGATGTTTACTGATAATTTTCCATGTGTGGATATAAGGCTGCAAAAAGAGTTTCTGCCATAGCAAAGATAGCCAAGTATGATGTTTTGGAATATCAACCGTGTTAGATGCCTTTCAAATCCTATGTTCTTATGAAGTGCTCTCATACCAAACTGAAGCAGAGGGACAAGGTAGAAGCTGCACTGCTGAGTATTTCTCTGCACAGACTGAGATGCTTGTAACTCAGCAACGCAGATATGACTAAATTGCCTGTTTATGCTGTGGCACCTTCTAAGTCCTGTGGAACAGATTCATGCCTGTTTATGCCTAACTTCTGTTCTATAAGAATCACAGATAGAAAGGATAAAACAAAGTCGTAATGGTTTTGTGACATTGCCCATTCCAAAGCTTCCTTTTCCCCATTTGCATGAATATCTCAATGTGGGCAACAGAGAAAAAGGGTCAGTACTCAATACAGTATAAGCCTTTAACGTTTCAGACATTTTAAAGTATATGAGGCATTACAGATGATTTTAAGAACTATACTTTTCTTCCGCCTGATTTCAGAAAAAAAAAAACAGTACAAAACGTGCTAAAATGCATTAAGTAGTAACATCAGAGGGTGGCCTGGCAGACCACATGCAGCTTTTAATTAGACCCATGCAACTGTGTTTAAAAGCTGGTTGGCTTAAGCGGAGTTAAATGAGAACAGAGTTTGACCTTCTGTCTGTAGAGTGCTAAATGCTGTAGCATTCAAGACAATGTAGTACAAGACACATTGCTAACCTTCCCATCCTGTATACTCCTTGTGGCTGTTGCCAACTGGATCAAATGAACATTTGGAAAGGTGTGTTAAGTAGTAGCCAGATCCCATTCTCTCTTAATTATGTGGCTTTCACCAGTATGCAGTACTAAATCATCCTTGCCCAGGGGTAGTATAATTACTGCTGAATAGCCTAATGCTGAATAACTTAATATACTGGAGGCAATAATTATTCCCAGAATGTGTCTGTTCCACTTTGCATATTTACTTGTGTTCTTCAGAAAAATTATCCTGCAACATAAATACTCTTTAGGGCAATACTGGTCTTTGCCTTGAATATATTGGTCACAAGCTCAGCCCTTTGAGAGTAAACTAAAAGACTTCCTTAGAAGAATAAAATGGCAATGGAATAAGTATCTTCAGTAGCACTATAGAACATATTTTTAATTCTGTCATGGTAGTGCTATTCATTTTAATTTAATCTCTACTGCCAGCCCATTTCATTTGAATTGCTCAAAGTTCTTTCTTCCTGATTTGAAAGAAAAGAAAGCTAAACTTACAAACCCCAATCACTGAGGGTCACTTTTATCTTTCATACTTTAATAACCTATTATAGTTTACATTTGCAAGTGGAGAATTTTCATCAGATGCAATACTAGATACTGCCCCATTCCTTTCAGGCATATAGTCCCTGTCCTCCTTGCTCAGTTTGTACCTAGTTTAAATGGGAACAGTTCAAGATATTATCCACCTCTCTCCATTTTCTGTTTTTATTGTATTTGTGTTGAATAGTATGGTGATACTGGCTGTCGAGAGTTTGATATGGACTGTGGGAGCAATGTGTTGCCATTTCTGCATTACTAGACTTATTGATACATCTGAAGGATTTTCAAATCGTATATCCCATAAGTGCTGATGTGGGAATATTTCCTCTGGATGAGGGGTATTAGAATGAGAAAGTGGGGTCAGCATTAACCCACTGGAGGGTTTGGAAACTGACTGTGTTTCAAAACTCTAACTTATTATTTTATTTAATTTTAATTATTTAAAATCTGACTCACAGTGAGGTAATTTTGAAAATTGTACCAGCTTTGCATTGGAAATGCACAGTTTTGCATTCTAAACATCTGTTAGTTTCTGTTTGCTGGATAGTCTGGCCTCAGTGCTATATTTATCTTGGGATGTGACCTTTCAGTCTCACAGGGATTTGACAACTAAATTTTTCTTAATTTTCTTTACTACTTTCTGGCTTTATGATGAAAGAGCTGAAAGGAGAGACGGGGAATAAGATTCAAGTCTATATAGGCTCAGGCCAAACTATCTGCAAACAGCCCCTGTGATCCTAGTTGTGTGTGTATGCTCAAGGTACAAAGCTGTTTTTATATGATCCCAGACTCCATTTCTGTAGTTATTTAAATATTGCAGCAAACAGTTAAACTCCTGAGAACATGTGTGGATTGGACTATATTGCTTCAGCAGACTCTCATTCTAAAACATATTTGCTTATAACCTTATCTGAATAAAGGCCGCCCTGGTTCTGAAATCTATAATGTTATTTCATTACTGTCACATTCAAAGATGCATACAAATCTGACAAGCAGTAAATTCATTGGCTGAAAGCATCCTCCACTTCAGCAGCTGTATCTATTTTGGTACATTGTCTTGGAGTCTATGTCAATGAGCGTCTGTGTTCAAGTACTCAGTATTGAAGTGCAGAAGTTCTTGATTGGGAGTAGATTATTCTTCAATTATCAAAAAGTCTAATTCATAATCTATCTACCCGAAGTCCTCTGTAAAAAAAAAAAAAAAAAAGTATACATATTTATTTTAAGTCTGACAAAAAATTATCTATTTGCTGAAGTTTTTTTTTTTAAAACTAAATTGCCACCATCATCACCACCACCACAATTCCCCCCACTACCCACCCCAAACAGGATATGAAAGTAAAGAGCTTAAAGGTCTAATGTTATTGCATCTGAAAACAAACTCATTTTTTGTACCTTGGAGACAAGACCTACCAGATGAAAATCAAATAAACTAATTAGTGTTGAGCAAAGAACATTTTATATATTATGGCTCTCTGGGCTAATTTCACCCCTTTCTAACTACTCATTATATAAAACTCCTTAAGTCAGTGGGACATAAGGCACTGCACTGAGAGCAAGGTCAATGAAACCAGACTCTTTTAGGACATAATGAATGGAGACAGAATTCTCCAAGGGATCTTCTTAATATATGTCAGGAGCACAGCAGATCACAGACTAGTGATTATGAAGCGGACCTGTAGTCTTTTTTTCCCCCTCAAATGAAGTTTCCATATTTTCCTCTTAAACATTTCTAATTTGAAAACAAAAATTAAATAGGAAGAAGTTCTCATTTAACAACCTGCTTCTTCATAGGAAAAAAGTAAAAAACACATGGAAAAAATCAGGAATATGTTCCTATTTGGTTAAAAATGATAATTGATGAATGGCTATGTACTATGATTCACATTATTTCTTATTTTATGGAGATGCATTTTAATGTACATCTCTGGTAGTAAAATGCTTTCAAGTAAGTGGCTTGAACGTACAGAATCAAGGAGTCCCATAACAATCGTGAAACTCTATTCTAAAAAAATAAATAAAAGCAAATGTCTAAATGTACCACTGCAAAGTGTATGCCTTTAAAAGTAGTGGTTTGGAAGTCATGGTCTGTAAACAATTCTGATGGAGGTTTTCATATTCCAAGTATGGCTTTCTTAGATTATTTAGAAAAACTGGTTTTCATTACCATTTTGAAATTACTGTAATGAAACCTCCATTTAGCTATCATTTTTAGTTATCATTTAGTTATCACATCAAATGATATGCTGAATACATTTTGTTAAAACTATGATGTCATATTTACTCTCATTTTACTTAAAAGCATAGTCATTCAATACCAAGCCTGTAAGAAAGATCTGTTCTATTATGTGAAGCAAGTACAAAATTGTCCTGACTTGGGAGTTCTTGAACTAACTGGCGTTCGACTACCTCTAGTTGAGTAAGTTAGTAATTTGAAACTTTAGCAGCTCTGGTGAAGACATAGACACAACATGAATGCTCTGGAGACCATCTTTAACTGTATAATCCACTGTGAGGAAAATTACGTAGGTTGTTTTTGTGTTGGTAATAGTTGTGTATGGTTTGTGTAATAGGTCATCAGAAGTCATCAGCCTGCATAGATAGTAGAGCTGAGTAAAAATACTTTGTCTTGACTGTCCGTATTTCTAAATGGCCAGCCAGTTGGCATGCATGCAGTCTGTATTATTGTTAAAATAGATAGATTCAACATCTTTATTTAGCACAGCACTTAAGAAAGTATTTGGTTCTGATCTCAGTCAGAAGTTCTTACTGCTTTTGCTGTAAATAGGTACTGTGCTCAAAAGGGACGAACTTGAGTATGTGTATCTATGCTTTCCTAGATTGTAAAGCTGGAGCTGTAGCGGAGATGAAATGTAGATCCAACTGAAGTCATAGTATACACCCACTGACTTCAGATGGTCAAAGGTTTTTGGCAAATTAATTTGTTTACCAAATAAAATGGCATTCTTTGCTTTTAATCTGGTAATGACCAGGTGGACATCTTTTCTTTGTTCAACTCTTTGTATACTCCAGTATCTTTCAGCACATGCAGTATGTTCCTGCTGTGTTTGTGTTGTTCCCATATTCCTCTCTTTTAATTTTAACTTACGCTTCTTGGTGCATCATCTTTTCTATTTTTTTTTTCTTATTTCTTTTTGGTGGGTTTTTGTTTTTTGGTGGGGAGGTCTTTTTTCTTCGTTTTTTTTGGGGGGGGACAAATGGCAGGTAAACAAAATATTTAGTTTAGCATAACCTTCTCAGTGTTTTGTTAGGCTTTCTACACTCACAAAAGCATGCATGCTAGTACAGTGTAGTCCGTTAATGATTTTTGATGTGGTTACCCTTAAAAAGCTATTTTTCTCTGAACTGCTATAGGATTTCATATCCCGAAGCATCTTTACTTTCTCCATTCATAACTAAATTGGAACACTCAATTTTGAAATAATAGTTAGTGTGATTTATTATTTACCACAGCAGCACTGAAGAAATGTATTTGAAAAGAAGCCAGTAGCAAATTACAATCGATTTGCACAATATAACAAATAAAATGTTTTACGGAGGCAGACTTGGTGTTTCAAGTTATATGTGATCCATAATAATATCTCCAAGATGTCTGCTTCTTTATTACTGTCAACAATTCATTAATCACCTTCCTACAAAAAGGGAAAAAAAATAGATTCAGACATCTAAGAAAGTGCTGATTATGGCTCTTTAGTTTCTATATAGTTTTCTCAAAATGCTGTAGTTTAAGTAAATGAGGATACATAGGGACATTAAAGAACTCCCTTCAGGTATCCTTGGAATGAAAGCAGTTAAAGTTGCTTATATTGTGATGGAACGGTGATAGTGATTATGATGATGGACTGCAGTTACCTGATGTGTTGATTGGTGGCTGTTAACAAATAGAGAAAATGGAGTGACTAGTGATGGAGAAATAATTAAACCAATACCAAAATAATATGTGCAGTTTGAGATTCTTAGAGCTGTAAATCCACTAGAAACAGACGTTCATATTATTTTCCAGGAAGGTAAAATAGTGTATTTTTGTAATCACAAAATGAATTTGGTTAAAATCTTTCTGCTGTGATTCTATGTGATTTTTATCCCCAAATGCTGAGTTATGCTTGCAGTTCAGTTACCATGTCATAATTGAACTGTTAGGCAGTTCTGTGATTTGGGGAAGGACTCTTTCAAGTGACAAGAATGTTGTAGCTACATCTCTTGAGATAATACAGAATATTTTTCCAACACCATGGTTTAGGTATGAGATCTTGATTATCCCATCCTTTACCATATGTTTTCATACCATATGATTTTACCATATGATTGTTGGTGTGCTCCTGAGGTAGCAAAGCCAGCAGATGCAAAAGATGCCTGAGCTACAAAAAAGTTTTTAGCTCAGAGATCACAGTGTGTCTAAATGAGATGCAACTATCCACAGAATAGGAAGCATTATTGAATCCACTGCTACTCTTTATATGTGGTTCTAAGATGGTGCTGGACATTTCACTATACCCTTTAGATCATAGACGATGTGCCTCTAGGAAAGTATAAATGAAAGATTAGATCTACAGAGATGTTTGTGTACGTGAAGATGCAGATAGACTCTGATAGGAGCATCATCAGTCCCGTATTTAGGCCAGTGATTTTAATTAGAATTAAGTGTACTGTCCATGTAGTTTACTTTTGAAAATATCATCCATCACCAAGCTGTAAATCTGACCCAAATTGTTCTCATTGATTGTCCAAGAATGAGGAAGAGCGCTGCAAAACTTACAGAATACAATGAGAAAAATAGAGATACTGGCAATACTATCCAGAGGCTACTTTCCAAGCATAGCTCATTGCTGTGGAAGAGATCATCCTGCCAAAAACACATAGTATGTTAAGTTATCTCAGGAACTTGACCAGACAGCACAATCCGTTAAGCCAGTTCTTTGATATGCTACCAATCAGACAGAGAACAATCTGTCTGAGTCCATTCCCTCTATTAGTCTCCAAGGCTGCAGATTGGTTACTACTCTCTAAGTTAGTTGCATTTCTAGGCATGTCCATGCATTTAGTAATTCTTAATGGATTTGTCTTTCATGAATCCATGTGATCAAATACCAGCGCAAAGTCAGAATGAAAATTCAGCTTAGCACCTTTATTTCAATTAAACGGATCTGGAAACTGCAAAATGTGACATTCGTACCTATTAATTAAACCATCAGCAAAAAGCTTAAGCAATTTTCATTCTATATTGTGCTATTTCTGGAATTAAAATAACAGCCAGACATTACATCAAGACTATTAAAGAACAAAAAGATAGTACCTTCATATTCAAGTAAAATAAGATACATTCTAAATGAGGGAACAAATAAAAGATCTAACAAAATCCATAAGAATGTTTTCTGATACAGGTGTGACTTAACAGAGTTTTCATTTAACTATAAATAACCACAGTAATTACATATCAATATAATTCCTGGTATCTATTGCATTTGTTACAAGTGGTTCAGAGGAGACAATGAGGGTAAAAAACAGTATTAAAGTGAGAGTGTAATTCCACCAGAGCAATGACTTCTTGTCTTTGAGTTTCTATTTACATAAGAAAACTGTCATAAGGAAAGGGCAGCACATTTATTTATTTATTTATTTATTTTTGAAATAGAACTTGCTTGGATTTTTCAAAAGTCTTTGATTTTGGAATTAAACTCTGCATCTTGGACAAGACAGACGGGCAGTTAATTAGTCCCATCCCCCTCCCCTCCCCCCCCCCCCCCAAAAAAAAAAAAAAAAGAGCATTGAGTGCTCTTGGAAAAGAAAAAAATGACACTTTTGTAAAGAAAATGATTGCTGAGGATACGGTATTGATTTAATAGTTTTGCAGCTGAAAATGTTTGCTAATTGGAGAACCAATTCCATATTTGTATTCCCAGCACAGAAGCAAGAAGCTTCTGAATTAAGCATCAAGAGCAAATACTTGCTGAAGGAAAAAAGAAATCCAATATAAACCCAGGATGTGATACTGGAGGAAACAGCTATCTGGCAGCCTTGCTCTGGGCATTGTAAAACTGCCCTACAAACGGACAGGTAGAAGCAGTCATAGAAATTAATAAAAAAAATTACTGTCAATGAATACTAGTAGGCAATTACAGCTGGCCAAGCTAATAGCATTTTTCAACTATTGTTTTCATCACAATATTCCATGTGCTTATTACTATTGTTGTAATGACTAACAATGCAATGCAGAACATTCTGACGTTGCCGTTACTTTCACAGAATTGTCTCTCTTTTGGCAGATCATTGTGAAAGAAATAGGTAAAGAGGAAGAGTAAACATTTTGCATACTTCCCTTTTTGATTCTTTAAAACCTTAAAATTCCAACAAAATATCTAAGCAATATGCGAATTAGTTTAGATCATTTTAAAAATGGATGCCTTTTTCATTTCCCTGTAGATTATTTTAACTATTTCATCAGGCAGCATTAACCCTGTATTAATGCTTTATACAGGAATGGCAAATCATAGGTGTTTTATAGTTCAGATGTCATTCAAATAGCAGAAAGTGTTTGATGATGTGTAGGAGCTGAATACTTGCAAGCTGCAAATAACTTCTGAGAAACAGGCACCAAGCACTTCCATACATCTGTATCCACTGTGATTTTTTTTTTTTTAAATAAATGTTCCTCTCTATCCCAAATCAGATATTGACATTTCTGAAGAAGTGCCAGCCACTATCTCAGGTAATTTCTATAAATACACGTCCAGCAGTACAAGAAGAAAAAGAGCTGTAGTAAATCCCCCAACAATATGCTGCCAGCTCATCCCTTATTCCTCCCCCCCAACACCCCCAATAAATAAATAAATAAATAAATAAATCTGTGGAGCTGTGGGATGCCTTCTAGGAAGATGACATAAAGTACAGAAGTATGAATAAATAAGAGCACTTGTTTCCTCCAATGTGTGTGCCTTTTGCCATTTTATATCCCTTTCATGTCCTTCTCTTCATCCCTACTGTCTCATTCCTTTTATTAATTGCTTTGCTTTTTCTCCTCTGCCTTTTTCTCGCCTTTCTTCTTCTGGAAAAGTGTGACTTGTATTCTACTCATTCATTTTTGCTCATTCATTTTTCTTTTCTTTGTTGTCTCTTGACCATATAAGTCTCCTTTCCTCTACCCCAGAGATAGTTTCTCATTTCTCTTACTTCACTCCCTATGATGTGTGTGCCCTTCCTTCTGATCTAATTCTTTCTATTTCTTTGTCACATGCATTCTGTTTTACAGACCCCCTTCCTCTGCGTTCTGGCTCTGCTCTTGCTTTTTATACCCCTATTGACTTATTTCCTAAGACTGCTACGTAACTTGTCTCAATTTCATTCTCTCTGTCTACCACAGTGCACAGCCAGCATTTCCAGCTGCATCTCCCATTCCTAGTTCTGTTGTATCATTTCAGCTTCTGGACTTCTTCTAACCTTCCACCATCTCACTGCACCTATCGCTGCGCCTATTGCTGCTTTGCTGGTTTATTCTGTTCTAAGGGCATAAAGGAGAAAGAATTACCTAAAAGCATGTCCCGTTTCAGAGAAGGATGACTTGCTGATGTACCGTTGCTGCTCAGTGTCCTCTCGCTGGCCATCAGAGCGTGTCAGAGGCTGGCTGTGAAAAAGGTAGGATTCATCGCTGGTGCCTGCTGTGCTCTGATTATTCTGTACTTCCCAGAGCTGCAAGAAGCAGAGCATAATTAGATCAGCAATGAAGCTTTTTACAGTTTGGAATCGTTTGTTAGTCCCACTGATGGTTTTGTATAGCACAGGGTTGATTTTATGTAGAAAGAAAGTTCTTGAATTACAGTATGTCAGTCATAATAAATAGTGAGCCCTAGCTTCTGCTCACTACAACAGAATGAGGTGGGTTGTTTTTCCTCTTGGGTAGGTTCTAACTAACTTGAATAACAAATACTTGATATTTAATCCTCACATGTTCAAGACTTCTTCTAATATGTGAAGGTCAATATTAGATCCAAGGCCTGAATCTAGATGCCTTTGACAGTGATGGACTGTCAGATATGATGGCTGTATCTATACCAGCCTGTGAGCACTCTTGTTCATACTGTTAAATTGTTCATTGCTGGCCAGTTTTTGGCTCATGATGACTTAATTGGCATCCACTAAATGATGCCTGAGCACAGTTTGGGGATTAGCATAGGCCAGGAACCAACTCCAGTAGGCAGTTGGGATAGTACCACGCTGTTTTGGGGATAGAAAAATGTAGCTGAATGGAAACAACCTGTTCCTGTTAGTTGGCCCAAGGGCCTGAAAACTATTCCTGGGTTATTCTATATACAATTTTAGTGTATGGAGGTAAATCTAACCTCACGGTTTCTAACTTTTTCATTTTAATGTTTATTGTTCCTACTTGTAACAATAGTGGTACTGATCTATACCAAAGGCTATTTTAACCCATCTCTTCAGTACTAACTTCCCTGGACACTCAAAACAAATATAAACGACACATTCCCCAAATAATCCAGTATGATGGAGGTCTTCTCCAATTAATTGCGTAATCTTTTCATCTCATGCAGATTTTCTGTATTTACAACATCCTTTGTCTAGACTTACTGTCGGCTGTTACATAGAGTATCACCTCATTTTTTGTTTGTTTGAGTTTAGCTTCTGACTTCAGCCTTTAGTGCTTGTGTGCAAGAAGCATTAAACAGCTGACTACTACCCTTAATCTGTCATTTGTAAATGTGTTGAGGACGGCAGATCTTAGCACAGACTGTTGGGGATATCCACTAGATCTCTCTCACATGTGTAATATCTGATCATTTTTGGTTTTATACTTTCTTGGCCTTTAACCAAGAGATGTGGATTTTTGGTTTTGGTTTCACTCAATACTGATACTGTGAAAAGTAATGTATTGTTTTTAATCTGGTTGGCGTCAGTTTCTGTAGTATATGGACTTTAATTCAGGCAAATCATTCAGAAGGGTCCTTTTGTGCCTGGAATTCTGGACTGGTAGAGAGTTAAATTTACATATGTCAACATCAACGGTGTTTTACTAATAGTTGAACCAATTCTTCACTCCCTTCCCTATACCAGTATACTATGTGGATCTATTATTAAATTTTATTTATGAGCTTTATTAAAATAGAATAAGCCCAGTGCTCACCAGATCTCAGCTACCTCAAAGAGCTAACAGCTTGGAAGCGTAATTTTTTTCCAGAATGCTCTCCAAAATTTTTCTTTCATTTATATCCGTCTCATAGGTCTTTCCTGATCAAGTGGTTTGAATCTTCAAGCTTGAATACCCCGTGTATATTAAAGAAATGGGAAAACATATGTACCCATATATAATTAGAGGGCATCATCTCTCTTTTGTGTTGAATATATGTTATCTAGGCAGCACCAGATGGAGAAGAACCATAAATTCATTCCTGGCTCACTCAAAAAAATGTCTCCAGCCACATTTTTTTTAAATTCCAGGTCCTTCTCTTAGTCCTACCCCCCACCCCTCCTTGATCTGTGTCCAAGCATTTGAGAGGGGCAGTGTCTTCTTTGGCTTTAGCTGAAATCATTTGTTTAGGCAGCTTTTCCTTACCAGCACTGAAACCTGCTACTCTGGATTATATTTGCAATTAGCAATTTGGCAACTTCTTTTATCTAAAGATGCCACAGATGCTGCAAACTCATTTAATCAAAATTGAAGATTCGTTTTCTTTGTGCTTTGAACTGCTGATGTGTCATCTCAGTCCTTTAGTGCTTGCCAGATGATAACAAACACTTACCAAACTCAGTTTATGCTGTATATTCTTTTATTTCTTGCTTTAAAATGTGGACAGGTACTAGACAGCTGATGTATAGGTATACATATATACATATATATATTAATTGAAATCTTCATACTCTTCATGATCTTCCAAAGAAAACATTTCAAATCTGTTTTGTAATCATTTGCCTTAACTTAATGATTTATGTTGCTGATGTGTAGGTTTTAAATCTTGTAACAAGTAATCTCCAAAATATTTGCTACCCTGGCTGTAAGAACCATTCAGTGAAAACAGGCACGAAGCACTCCCTGTTACTGCTTCAAGAATTGTTTTGGAGATCTGGCAGTCAATATTCACCTTAGCTATGAACCAACCAGTTTATATAGGAAGAAAAATCCACCTAAAGTACTGTGGCTTCCCTTTTAACTGCATCTTTGTTTCATAATCAGGGCTTTATACCGTGAACAATTTAGAATGTCTATATTGATTAAACCATGGGAGTCTTCACTTTAAATTCTATCTGGTATTCTGCAAACTATAATGAACATTACTGAATGCATGGCATCT
Source organism: Cygnus atratus (assembly GCF_013377495.2). NCBI lineage: Eukaryota > Metazoa > Chordata > Aves > Anseriformes > Anatidae > Cygnus > Cygnus atratus. The sequence continues at coordinate 17,322,716 of NC_066374.1, forward strand.
TCTGGGAAACACCTTGAGATTATCAAGTTTAATTTCCCCTAGGAAGTTCTTACAGCACTGCAATCAAGCTAACTTTTACTTTCTGTAATGAAATAAGATTTAATCTACAATTTTCCAACCACCACCATTTCCTGATTTTCTTCTTTTTTAAAAAAAGATGTAGAGCGATTTCACTCTGTTTTTAGGTTACTGCTATACTTTTTCCCGTAGTGCATCCTAATGAATATCCTGTCCTTTTTTAGTATGCTGATTAAGTAGAATCAGCTGAAACTCTATGGTTGGCAAGGAATTTATGTAAATATTGCAATTAAATCTTGTCTGTAATAATAGGTGACTTTTAATCTAGTATATATTGAGTCCCCTAATCTCTCAGATTGTAACTGAGTGATGAAGATGCAAGGCTTCATGAAAGGAAGTCAGATCACAAGAAAATAATGATTTTTTGTGTAAACCATGATTTTCCAATTACTCCTCTCAGCTGGGACAGAAAAAACATCTAACTTGTGATATGTTCTGATCCAAAATTAATCCTTTTGTAACTGTGCCTCTTTTGATTAAAGGCTACTTTGGCTTTCTTTCGTGCAAAATTCTCAACCCCTTTGGTAATTTTACTGTTGTTTTTTTTTTTTAATTTCTTTCCTAGAACATTACTAATACATAACCATATCGGTAAATATTGCTTTAAATAATACTGAAAGGTACCTGGATAAATAATCATTAGAGTGATTTTGTTATCTATAAACATGGGCTTCAGGGTGAAGTGTATCTGGCAAATGCAAGAAGACCTGAATAGTGTGCAAGCTTTTTTTTTTTCTTCAATTTATGAAGTAAATGTTCAGTTGTTAAAACACATATTTTAAAAATATGTAAAAACAGTTGTGGATAGTGAATAAGAAAGCAGTTATCTTTTTGATGACATGGTATGTGCACAATAAATTAGAGATAAAATTTGAATAGCAAGAAATTCCAGGCAAATATTAATGGAGACATTTGCTACACCTTTGCATCACAGAGAAGAAGTTGTAAGATTGGGTATGCTTGCAGTGTCTGTGTACGTGCAAATAGAATAATACAAGAAAACTATGAACTGTGACTGTGATCTTGTTCGTACAGTAGTTTGAAATGTAATAATAAGTGCTATATGAGAGTGAGGTGTTCATGTAATTTATGGAAACAATTATTTCCTTCTATTTATGTTTTTGTTTACATTTCCTGTATTTGCTTGCATTTTCCAACATTTACAGTGGGAAAATGTGTTTCCCTCTTCTTTATTAAAATTAATAATTTTCAGATCCTAATGTATAGCAATATTAGCCTAGGATGTTCCTGGATATTTTAAACTTGCAGTATATTCTGTTTGACTGTTGAGAGCAGATACAGTCTTGGTCTAAAGAGTCTTAGAGTCTAAGAGTCTAAACAGTCTTGCTTTAAAGAGACGGTTAGAGATTTAGGTTGGTTTCAGTGGACTGAAAGGGATGGATATCTGATTTGAGAAAGAGATCTGAAAATACATTGTAAATAAAAAGCTGCAATGAGTATAGAAATGAGAGAGGCAAGAACTGAAAAAAATATAACTGAAAACACAAATATAGCAAAGTATATTTTTTTAAGGATGAGTGAAGTTGTTTTCTTGCATGGCAAATGAGAAAGGGCAGCAAAAGAGTGAATGTTTAAAGAGAACAGAGGTTACTTTGCCCCGTTTCCCCATATTGACAGATACAGGGAGAAACTGAAGCAGAAATAAAGCAGCAATTGAGAAGACGATCAAAAGCAGTGGGAATGTTGCTGGGTTTACAAGCATGAGATTAAAAAGGGGAGTTGTTAATGTCTATTTAGAAAAGTGGCAAAACTTGAAAAGAATGAATCCCTTTCCAGTGTATCTGCATTAGTCTCAAGACTACTAGGAGTAGTCGAGGCAGCTATTGGCAGCGTGGTGTGGCTGGCAGCACGAGCTAAATGACACAAGCACAGCTCCAAAAGGAAGGAGACTCATCTGTAGGAAAGGGCAATTCAGACAGAGATCATGCCTGTTCAGTGATTAAACTCTTTTCTTCCTAAAAGCTCTACAGAAGTGTTCCATAATATTCTCCCATATGCAGAAGTTGGTCCCTCTGTGAATACAGTCCAGAAGAGTTCAAGTACATACTTCCACTCTTTGAGTAATATTTTTAATATTAGAGTTGCTTTTTTATTCTCCAATCCTTGTAGCTGTTTGCTATAAGTACAAGGACCTGATGGTGAATCCAAGTTTCATAAATGCAAAGACAGTTTTGCAGTATGAATTCAAAACGTGGCTTGAACTAAAATCATTGATATTTTGTAGGTTGTTCATGTTGTTTATGTAGGCCCCTAATCACTTGAGATATGTTTAAGCCTTTTAACTGATACTTAGTGCATTCAAATTAGTAAATTAATCTCTTGGGTACACAGCAACTCAGCGTACCTGGGGTCACAGTGCATAAAGTTATTTTTGTTGCTATCTACAGAATGTCTTGACATGCAGCATATACCCACAGGGTCAGAAAAATTGCCCTTTGATTACATGTACAATAATCTGGATCTCCCAAGGTATTCAAGTGGTTAATTAAATATCAAGTAATTGCTAAAACTACTAAGTGACATTTAATTAGTATGTTAATTGATATCAAATTTGCTCTCACTATCTTGTTTTATGTTAATAAAATCCCTAAACATTTCTTCGAAGTAGATTAGGAAACAATGTGCTTCTAATGTACTAATGCAAAACAGCCTTAAGCATTGTTTCTGCTCATGGAACGTACCTTCTGACTTAAATTTTTATTGCAGCTGTTTTACTTTGTCTATCTCTAAGCTTACTTTTTGCTAAGAATATATTATATTTAGTAGTGTAGACCTGTCTTGGAATGGATTTTAGCTTTTCTAAGCCTGTAATCCCTTAGAAATCTATCTAAAGTGTGATAACTGTTGATAGAAGTCTAGGGCTTCTTCTCTTCCCTTTGGCACCTACCGAGCAGAGAGAGCCAGGCACTATGGGGAACGCACAGTGCCTCCATTTGACTAATGTGAATGATGTATTTCTGTACTTTCTGATCTGGGGTTTAGAAATCCGTGCTTCACACATAATACACAATCGCCATAAATGTTTTAAGTGACTGATTATTCTGCAGCAGCGAAATGCGCCTTAGTGTTCTTTCGCACAAGGAAGGATGTTCCCCTCCTCCTCTTCATACCCCCACCAAGGAAACAGCCCTGCTCTAGCTTTCACATCGAGCCTTCCAAAATTCTCATTGCTTTCTTTGATTGAAGAGAGCAACTATGATATAGAAGAGATGCCTTTAGGCTTGGGTCCAAAAGGGACTGACTGGAGTCCAGGCTGACAATAGCCCCAAGCTTGTCCTTCCTTCCAACCACTGAAGTGTTCCCAATAGCCTCATCAAAAACAGGTGAGCAGACCAAAGCTGAATCTAGTAAGAAGAAGGTTGTTTTCATAACGGTTAATTTGAAAACATACTGCAAAAAAAAAAATCACATGAATATTCATATGAATTTTTAAATGAATTCCTTTCAGCTGTGCTCATGCCTTTTGTGTGTTAGCTTTCTGTGGAGTTTCTTCTGTGTTTTATTGGAACAAATGCACGGAGAGACTTGGTTTTACATTCAGGATCACAGAAAGCAAAGTCTAATTTATTCTCCATGAACATTCACACCCGATTACTTCAGAAGAGTCCAACTGGGGAGCAGAAACAATGGCGTATGACCACACACAACTAAGCTACATAGCTCAGGTTCCAGCCCTTCCCAACTTCGAAATCTGGAACATCCATATAAGCAATATAAGCACAGTCAACACTGTAAAGGGGAAGCGGGTTGAGGAGGGACTGTCAGAGAACTTTAAATTATGAATAAAGAAAATCGTGATCTGGTTATTCATGGATATGTCACAGAAAAAAAAGACATAAAATTGGTAAAATAAATTATTCATTAGAAGTACTCAGCTGTAGTTATGTGTCATCCAAATACTACTATAGAACGAACAATGCTGCAGAATGATAATGATAGGTGAAAGTTGTCACTGATTTTCAACTTTTTTTGATTTATTTGAACTTCTATGGTTTCTTATATATGAGATTTATTTAAATTTCATACATGGCTTCACACATTAAATTTTTGATGTTTTCTGTTTCTCTTTGGATATATTGTGAAAATCTATATTTACTAATACAAAAATTTTATATCAATAGTGTAATATTCTAAATCTTCTGTAATAAAAATTGGATTTGTTGCTGTTATTTGTACTTTTAAATAGTCTATTACTTGCAAATATCCTTTGCAAAGTTAATGCTAGTTGCAGAACTAATATACACTGAAATACATACATGATTGTAAACATGAGTAATATATGCAAATTGTAGCATATTTAGGAATTGCATAGACTTAAATTCTTGAAAAATAATTTTCAGATTCAAAAAAAAAAAAAGAATTCACACATTTGTAAAAAAAATTCTTCAAATGAACTTGTCCTAGGAGATTAAAGTATTGCTACTAGAGTTCCCTTTCTGCCTTGTCCACTAGCCCTCTCAAACAATGTCATTTGCAAAGTATTTTAAAGTGCTCTCCAACTCCCGTGCTTGCATAAATGTCTGGTCATGGTCATTATCACCAGCAAGGTTCTCCGGTCTCCCAACATCTGCATGGTATTTTTCTGTCCTTACCACAGACTCATAGAATGGCTTGGGTTGGAAGGAACCTTAAGGATCATCTTGTTCCCACCCCCTGTCATGGGCAGGGGTGCTGCCCACTAGATGAGGTTATGTGCTGCCCCCCACCCCGCCTCCCAGTGTCCATTAGGGCAGCTCCAGCTGCAGTGGCCCTGCCAGCCCTCTTTCTGCCTCCATACTTCCCAAGCACCAAGGGAGGCAATATATCACAATACACCATGCCTCTTCTCTTTCGTGTGAAGCAGTTCCAAGTCATTGCCAAATCATTAGGCAAATGACTGTGTTTTGAATACAGGGGTTCAGTGCGAGACAGCACTTCGCACAGAATTGAGACACAGCCGATCAGCAGCTCCCACTCCTACTGGGCAGCTAGGGAGCTGCCTTGGCGTATCCATCAGCAGCTCCCTGCAGCACTCCCTGGAGCTCAGCAGGACCCAAAGCCACCTGAGTGCCGTCGAGCGGCCACTCTGGGCATTGGTTGCAGTGCCACCAGGCTGCTGCATGCCAGGGCCTCCTTCACAAGGCCTGGGAGCTGCTGCCTGACACACCAAAACAAAACCTGGGTTTCTGTGTGATGGGTTAGGTAACCTGTTGCCTTCAGACAAGAGTCCGAAGCTCATAAGTAGGGCAATCTGCGTGGATAGTCCCAGGACCTGCTTCTAGCTCCTACCCTGCTCAAATCCATGCCCACGATTCTTTCCGCTTTACTTCAAGCATTTTACAGTTGTGACTTCTTCATTACTCTTGTAATTTCCAAGCCTTATTGGATCCATTTTACCTCTACAGCCTGTTGTTCTCCCTAGTCATTCAAAACACCATTATTTAATTCTGTATTGATAAGCCTTATATACACCTTTCAAAAGAAATAAATATAAAAAGAAAAGTATGAAAACCTCCTAGTAACAAAAAGATGTTTACGTGTCTTGACTGGCAGAGAGGTAGTAGTTCTTCAATCCACATTTCATTTTATTATCCTTGGCAGGATGACATAAGTTTAACTTGTTTACTTCCTTCTGGATTTACTTAGTCATGTTTTTGTTGTTGTTTGTTGTTGTTGTTGTTGTTGTGATAAATCTTGTGATAAAGACTGGAGCATGAGAAACGTCTTTCTTGTTTGTAATTGCCAGTCGCTTCATGTATAGTTCTGGGCATTTTTTCTAGCAAGCAACATGACTCAAAACAGATTAGTAATTTGGGCTGTAAATACACCAACAATGGTGTTAATGCATTACAGCATTGTTTTTTCTTTTTGCTTCCAAGACTAGAAAAGTGACTGGTACTCACTAAGAGCTGAGGTAGTAGTTTGATAATTTTCTGCATGGCTAACATGATTTCAGTTGTTTCAATTATATTTGTTCAGGTGGGAAATAATTTCACCTAATTAAGAAGGGATTAATTTTCTTTTAAATCACCTGTCCAACAAGGTAAATCTAAGCCCAGTGGTAAAGACCTGTACATGTTAAACTGCACAGCTGCGAGATGAAAATGGCTTAGCAGCCCTGCCTGCAGCACCACAGCTGCAAAAGTGCTTAGCCTTGATGAATGTGTCAGTGGACACACAAGGGAAATTTCTACAACTCTTTTAAAGGAAGGGACACCATTTTTAGGAATGTATGTCTGAAAAGATATCCAAAAAGATTTGAATAGATTTAACACCCTAGTTTGCAAGACCTCAGAACTTGTTTCCTACTACAAATGCAGCAATAAAGGGTCTTTTTTGAGTTGTTCTGTTACTGCCCTGGGTAGTAGCAGCACCGACACTACATTTACATGATAATGATGTATGAGCAAAATTGTTACACCAGTTTCATAGCTACTGATCAACATGGTATAATCACTAGTGTAACCATGCCCAAACAGAATTCCCATCACATTTAACATGAAACACCTCATTTAGTCTATTAAATATGGAAAAATACTGAGTTTAGAAAACACTTAACATGAAAGATATAATTGGTTTATAAATGATTAAAGTTTTTTTCAGCATATCCTAAATTTGCATGTAGTGAATAGTATACTTACGTAAACTTTTCAGTTATCATAATAGTTTAAGAGGTTTTATGCTTAACTTATATTTCATAAATATATACATTGACTGTATATGTCTGTGTACATGTTTGTATAACTTTCTAATGGTTGGCTTATTTTAATGTGCTCAGGTTCTATAATGTATGCATCTGCCTACTGTGAAAATCTACACATCACATCTACCCACATAAATAAGAACAGCGACCTCTCCATGTATATAAATATATATGCAAAAAATCTTAGGCCTGAAAAGTTAACATTCAAAGGTGGCAGAGTGGGAGTCTTCAGATTGGAATCTGTCACATACAGCCTGCCAGGAGCAAGCACACAACCCACCACAGGCTCAGGAGCTGTTATTTGGGATGCCATGTGTGAACGCGTGCTGTGCACACCAGTCTCAGGGAGACCAGAAACCCTGCTGCTGTTGCTGGGTCACCAGGTGTGGGTGCATTTCTCCATCAGCTGCCGTGGCTGTTGTTGTAAGGATGCACAGGGAAAAGGTTTCTTTCCTTCCCGACAACCTGCCTGATTAATGATGAACACGCTCATTGTTAGGATCTGTGATGCAAAGACTGGGCAGAATTTGACATTGAGCAGTCCTGTTGACAGTGTGAGCAATTGCTGCTGCCTTCACATCTCCTGTTCTGTTGTTGGTGAGGAGTTCTGTGTTTTGTCTGAACTGCCCCTGGAACAGCCAGCTGGGGAGCCCTGCTCCAGACCTCTTAATTGAATACTTGCATCTGTTTCTCACAAATTCATTTGCTCTTTATTCTTGTTTTCAGAAGTTACCGAAATGTTGGAGCTAAATCTTTTTTTTTTTTTTTTTCCAAAATGTCATTTCTAAGGCAGAGTGAGCCTTGTATGGAATATTTCATCCAGGTTGGCTAAAAATTAGCAAATCTGGGAGATAAGTTTAAAACAGTGTTACAAATAATTTGCCATGTACTCTTGAAAAAAGACAATACTGCCACCCCTATTTTTAAAATCCCCAGTAGGTATAAGCACTGCTTAAATATGCTGTAAAATATAGCCCAGAAAGATGGTCAGTTTAATTAGAGAGATTGTTGCTGTATGATGAAAATACTCTAAAATGTTGTTTATACATTTTAGACGACTTGTGGTATAGAATTCAAGATTCGTTGCAATAGTGTCTCCAGTCTAGTTTTGAAAGGGTTTCTTGACATCCCTTTCTCCAATAAAATAAATCTAACATGGTTTGTTACAGATTCTTACAGTTCTCAGGATAAGACTGAATTTGTTATTGGCTATAGAAAAAGTATTCTCTATATAAAATCGGTTTTGGAACACTAAAAGTAGATTTTGAATTATGCAGAACAGGTGATTTTTTCGAAGGGATGGATTCAAGTTACTAATGAGTATTTTCCTCATTTCCTAGTATCTTTTGCAAATTCCTACCAGAAAGGCCAGAGAATAAAGTGAAAAAAAAAACATAGATAAGGTGTCTAAATACATGGCAGAGCTAAATAAACTGTTGGTCTAGTCCTGTAGACTTGAAGGAGTTCATAAGTTGTTTTGAATGATTTAAGTGGCTAATGGAACCCCTTCTAGATGTAGACCTCCCACACCCACAACCCCCACAAACCAGTAAATAGACATTTGAATAAATTTACCATTAAAATCTTCATGAAGACAAACGTAATGCAAAATCCAATAGAACCACATTTCAGAGTATTTTAGTTAAAGAAAGAGCAGAGACCTTCTGAACATAGTTTAAAAAAACAAACAAACAAAAAAACATAGTTTTTTCTGCTGATCCATATCTGAGTTAAGATAGAATACTCTGGTCTCTGGGGCTACTAATCTGACTTCTTTCATGGGCATTAGATTCCTATTAAAGAAAAAAGTACAACTTTGAGATGAGCTCTCTTGAGCTCCTACCTAAACTACTGAGAAAACCTGAGCAAAGGGATGCTCTTTTGTACTGCTCTTTCACGTCTGAAAGCATTTCTGCTTTAATTCATTCTCTTTACTTCTGCTGTGCTGAGTATTATTATAGTCTAGTGAGTTCCTGAAAGTGGGAAATGCCAAAGAAACAGGTGTCAGACTTCAAAGGAAGCATTTGTCAAGACTTAATGTTCTGAAGCTAAAGGTGACAGCTCAACCTAAATAAGCTCTTCTCAACAGGATTTAAGTTTCCTTAATAAAAAAGTAATAATCAAAAGTAAAGTGCTAATCCGATGGCCTAGAGAGTAGAAGTTTTTTTAAAATGTGCATCATTTGACATGATATCTTGATTTAAAGACTATTTGTAGTATAGTGCTCAAAGTCCAAGGTTGTTTATATTCCCCTGACAAGACAATTTATGACCTATAAAGGCACAAGTTTGCAGCATGAAGCTATCTGCAGGCATATTCATGGGGCTGGTTGGCCTTTGATTGTCTTGTAAAGGAAGAAGGAGAACACTATCGAAAGAGCAAGAAATATGTAGAAAAACAGTCCTAACATAAGAAAAAGTGTTTTCTTTGTGTTCCTTCTGCCGAGCGCCCAAGAAAAAATTAGGTAATTGCTGTTAACAGGAAACTTACCAAGGAACAGAGGAAAAAGAGGAGCTATATGAGCCATGTATATATACATCCTACATGCTGTTTTTCTTGTCATGTCTGTCTGTACTGTGTGCATAAATGCTGTCCAAGTTGGCAGTTATATCCATCTGTTTCAATATGCATAAGCACTGAGACTATCAAATTAGATTTAAGAAACATAAGTAGCAGGATACACTATTCCATATAGCTGTTAGTGGATTAAAACCACTGCTTTCAATTTTGATTTAAAGTCTGATAGTATATTAAGTGGTGCCTACTTTGCTGCACTTTTAAGTCCAGTCATAGAAAGCAGAGCTGTTGAATAGCAGTATGTATTAGTGGTATCAGAATACAGCCCTTTTCATCTTTGAGTCATTCTCCATGTTCATTGATCAAAATAGATACTAAGCATCTTTTCTAAAAAGCAGTATTTTCTCCTTGTCTGTTCCTGATGAGTCACATGAGCATTAGATCTATGAATGGGAAGTCCAAGAGCAGCTGCATGCTCCTCCATTCTTTTTTCTCAAGTCCTTTTTGTTTAACAAGCCATTGACAATATCTACATTTGTTATGATTTATTTGTTAGTTAACCTTCACCAATAGCTCCATAGCATATTTAGCTGCTAATTTGGTGCTTTTACAAAGGGGACAGTTACATAGTTACCTTTTTGGTTGTGTTACTAATCTTACCTGGGATTTTGGCATATTATGCTTTGTGTATGCTTCTGTATAAATCATACTGACATCTATTTCTGCTGTTATTCAAACCCACTGTTATGAAATCTTTTATCACATTGCTCTGTTTGTTTTGGGTTTAATTTTGAAGGATGTGTCTGCCTGTATTTGCATGTAGTGCTGTTAGTAATTTCAATTAATATAGTATTAAGTAGGATTCCTTTCTATCTCAGAAGAGCATTTTTGTCCAGTCTTCCACTTAAGGGAGTTGGAGCCAAGGCTTAAGGTGTTGCTGCAGCCACAGCTGTTGTGCAAGACTGGTCAGTCCACCTGTAGCTCGTACCAAAGGCAGCATTAGTGGCTGGGGTGCTCAGGAGATATCACTGCTGTTCTCCTCTCTGTGATGCAGGGAGTGTGGCAGTTGTAGCTCCCAGCTTTTAACAAACTCTGTAGAGACAGAAGGAGGCTTGGACATTTGAAGACTGCTTTTCACCAGTATTAGTTGATGTAGGGTTTTATATTAGGCAACATTATCTTTTATATCACCTCCCACAAACCTTGCTTTGTCTGTTGAGGCATCCTCTAATTAAAAGGCAGTGAGTCTGATGGGAACAGTCAGATGAAACATGCTCACAAGGTGCGTTTTCCCAGTGTACTTGGATTTATCCATCAAACAAATGACTGTAACGATTCCTTATCACCGGCAATTCAGTAATCAGGTGTATGTGCTTGGTGCTCTCTGCAGTCTGTGTGGTTATCAGTATGACATATTTTTTTAAGGAAAAACAAAGTCTGGTCCTTGTAGTACTGCTAAGCAATATCTGGTCTGGCCATCAATGACACTGCAGTCTAAAGGCATAGCTGTACATACAGGTATATGAGAACACTCACAGATATTTATAAGATTATTTGTGGCCTTTGGGGATGCATATAATTAGTCTTTTGGCTGGATCAGGTTTACAAGCAATGAAGGAAGAGTGAGACTAGATGTATTTGTGTAACAGAATGCCGCATTCAGGAGATTTTAAAAATCAGGCCTCAAAGACATGGGAATAGGGAGCTGCAGGTAATTATCATTCTAATGAAGTGAGGCAAAGCAAAAATAACTGTGTGCAAAAAAAAAATACAATAAAAAAAATCATGTGATGTGCTCGAATGTTTTCTTTTCCAAAACAGCACGCTTCCATCTTCTGTCTGTTCAGCATTTGTCTATGATGGATGGTGTGACTCAAAGTCCTCCATAAATTCTGGTGGCAAAGCACCAGACACAATAAAAATTGCTTAATTTTACTGATCTTCACCCTGGAATGGCTCCTTTTCAGTTCTTTTCTCATGTTTGGACTTCACACGTGTACACACCTTAACAGAGGTAAGTGGTTTCTGTCAGTATGAGCAAAGGATACGGTTTTCTGCACGTAATGTATTGATTCATTCCAGTGCTCATTTTCTGTGTCTTCTGTAATGAACACATCTTCAGAAGATTTTGCTCACGTTAGAACATCTGTAATACTACTCTAATTAACTTTTCATTTCCCAGTACCTTGTTAAAACAGTTTAAAATGGCAGAACAAAATGCATGCAGCAGTCAGTGAAAATCACAGATACCTGTGCTACATGCAGACTTGAAAAGCTTTTAAGAAGGAAAGTGCAGTGAAGTGTCCCACTGCACATTTAACTATTAAAAATTTGTAGATTCCATTTCTGGGATTAAAAATAAGTTAAGATTTGCTCTTGATACTGTAGCAGTAAATGTTGATACTGTGAGCCAGAAGGTAGAGTAGAAGATGGGCTTTCTGTTTTTTGTTGTTGTTGTTTTTTGTTTTTAAATACTACCGATGTGCCAAGAGAATTGCTTTTGCCTCATATATTGACAAACTAATACAATTTTATACAATTGTATATATACATAATACTTAATTATGTATATTAATATATTGATAATTATGTATATTATATGTTATATATTATATATTATATCATTATATTATATATTATATATTATATATTATATATTATATATTATATATTATATATATTATATTATATATAATATATTTTTATATATTATATATTATATATTATAGTATATTATGTATATTATTATATTGATAACTATGTATATTAATATATTGATAATATATTGATAATGTATATATTAATATAATAATTGTATATATACAATAATATACAATAATACAATTTTCACAGACCTGTAAGTGTGACTGAAATCTGACTTCCTGGGTCATGCTCAGTGTAGACAGACTACTTGAAATGTTATCAGGAAATTCCAGAGAAAGGATTAGCAATTGTATACAAATGGTGATTTTTAGATGTTTATAAATATGTCAGATTGAAATGTCTTCTCATGAGGACAAATTCAGGAATCTTTTTCATTGCATTACAATTTACTCTCTCAAATTTCCAATTACTCTCTCAAATTTCCAATTCTGCTTCAAAACAAGGGTCAAGGAAAAACCTTGCATATGTACTGAGAGAAGTACTATCAGTGCAGTGTTATTTCCTGTCTTCATTGCTGGAAACAGATCAATCCAGACTTTCCAAAAACATGGGAGAGATCTGCGAAAGGCAATTCTAACACCAATAATTAATATTTAACTATTATAACGAATTCACAGTAGGCTACACTAGTGAATGGATAGCCCTAATCATAGAGGTCTGTCAGGTCCATTTGTAATACTTGATAAAATCAATACGTTTAAATATAAGGAAAGCAGAAGTTATAAACATAGAATTCCAGTGAAATATTTCCATGCATAATTGCTGCACTATAAATGAAGAATAGTATCTCATATTCTACTTTTTAATGCAAGTCAGTAACAGAAGTTGTGTTCTCTGGGCTTGCAGGGTTGGAAATTGGACATCAATTATGGATGTTTTCTACTAACCTGTATGTTAAATGATCAAGAATTATAGAAGCCTCATGCAGTAGTCTCTTTGGCATATATATTTTTAAGGAGAACTATATGAATATTCAAAAGTGATTGTTTCTTCTGTTTCAAAGAATAAAGAAGTATAGTTGCTCTGCTACGTATGCATAAAGCATTCCTCCCAAGGTCAGAGGGAGAGGTCAGAGCCAAAATAAAATTCACTCCTGGGAGTGGTTTGCCACATGATCTTTTCTATGTTTTGAAAGGTCAGAGTCTATATGGGACAAATCTAATAAACAGATCCCAGAAGTATTATATTCAATTTCTGAGGAAACATTCCAGAATGGTAGAATTGGGATTTTGCTACACTGAAATGCCAACTGTTTTGAGATGTTTTGTCTTATAATTATGAATATGGCTCAGTGCCAAGTGAATCATTGATTGCTTCTGTCCCTTTCCAAAGGGAAAAAAAAAAAGTGTTACATATAATGCCTAAAAACTGATATTAGAAAGTGTTCAGAGTGCTGGTTAGATCAGTGTTCTCCTTTTCTGTATTGAGTTTGACGAAAGAGTGTGTGTCACCAATAAGAAGCATTACATCAAGTTAACCACCTGCTGTACAATCAGCAGTTCAAACTAGTTTGCACCTTTTGAGAAACATTTGGTAGATACTTGTGCTGTCTGCAAAAAATAGCCTTATAATAATCTGAGAAATCCTTGGTCCTTTCTGGGGCTTTTTCTTATCAAAATAAGAACATAAAAAACAGCAAAAAGAGGAACTGAGGTATCATACAGGCAGTGTACTAGGAAATACCCATCAAAGTCTTTCATTTTCAAAATGATTTTAAACAATCATTTATTTATTTATTTATTTATTTATTTATTATTTATATTCTTGTATACAATCTCTTTAAGAAAGACAATTGGAATCCTTATATCTTTCTCAAAGGGATCTTACACAAGAATAAAACTAAATGTAACTAAATATAAAATTAAGGAGATGGCAGTGAAGCATACTGTTCCCAGAAATTAAAAAATTCACAGTCATTGCAAGAAAATAATAATGACATTCTCATCCAATCCCACTGACTGTAGGCACAATTTTGACTGCAGTTGCATATGTTGGTTTTTGGTGACAGGACAAAAACACTGGGTTCTCTGACACATTCAATTTTTCAATATGTAGTAGTAGTAAAATTATAATGGTATTCTGTGTATAGAGTCAACCCTATGTTTCAGACAGTATGGGTGTGATCATTACTTCATTCATGCTGACTCTGCTTCAGTATTTATGTCACTTATTTCAGTGGAGTTGGTTGTGATTTAAGATGGTAAAGATAAAATCAGCCTTCATGATTAAAGCTGAACACCATTCACTCCCTGTGAAATACAGTAATTTCTATACATATCCACACAATCTTATATTTGCTACTTGCTTCCCCAACACAGCTCACCACTGTTTTTGTCTTTCTCTTTGTCATGGACTGGTTTTTACCCTAAAATAGTTTGGGGCATTTATTGTATGAGCCACAGTGTGTAAGGGTGACTTGTTTGACTGGAGTGTATACAAATCTTATACAATAATGAGACTAAATGAAAATAAGATAATTGACATGATGTTTCCTGTCCACTTCTGACTAAGCAAAACTGTGTTATAACAAAAGCCATCCAGCCCAGTATCTGTGCGGTATCTAGTACAGATCCTTGGGGGTGAAAAAAAAAAAACAGAACAGAGCAAATATAGCCTCGGTGAGGGAGCAGTTGGGAGTCTGCAGACAATGTGGAGCATTACTTCAGAGGGTGAACTACTCTTCTAAAGGCTTGGGACTGAAAGCTAGAGGTAACAACTGAAATGATTTTAGTGTTGTTCTTACAGCAGAAACTTCCCAGAGGCCCCAAACACTTTATATTCCTTCTCTTGCACCAGAAGCACCAATTCATTCCCACAAAGGATTCAAATTGTGCAGCTGTTCCCTCAATAACTTCCACAATGCAGTTTGTTATTGCTAATACAGAAACTCATAGCACATTGAAAAGTGGAAATAAAATACAGGATATTTAATGGCTGGATACTTCTATGAAGACTTAAAGAAGCCATACAGGAACAGTTCAGGGTTTGTATGGAAGACTGAAATTTCCTGATGGCAAAAAGTCAAAATAAACTCTGTGACATCTTCCTCTTCACAGAGGGAGTAACCAGAGCTGATACAGGAAGGGAAAAGGCAGGCATGATATAAACACCGTTTGTACCTGGAAGCCCTGCTTATTGTGCTCTGCACTGCTCACAGTGGGAGAATGATGCTGCAAATTCACCTGGTCTCCTCCTCAGCTTCTGTGGCAGGAACAGTGCCATTGTCCTGAGTATGGAAATGCAAAATATGAAAGACATGCCATGTCAGTGTTTTCTTCTAATGGCTTAACTTCAGAATTTCACCTACCTGCTACCAAATTGCTAATTCACTGAGAACTTTAGTTAACAGTATCAGCCCTATGTATTTGCTTGTGAAGTTCTTGTGGTAAACTGTTTACTCATAAACATTCTTCAATTTCCTTTTCATTTACTTAAAGTGAGATTCTTTTTTCAAAATGAGCTCTGGATTATGTCTTTAATTTACCCCAATATAACACAGAGCAGAACTTCATTTTATGGAGGTAGGGAAAAATAATAATACTGCATCTCCATCTACAAGTTATACTTAAAATTGCAACACTTTAGGAACTTACTGTGGACATGATTTATTATATTCCTTATTGAAGAAATCTTGCACAAGTTACCTGTTGTTGCCATTTATTTTCTACTTTTTACAGTGATTTTCAAAAAAGTTCCTTTTTTTTTTTTTGAAAAAAAAAACAAAACACATTGCATTGTGTATAATTAAAAAATGAGCATCTTGTGTTCTCACATTTGGTTTACAAAAAAAAAAAAACAAAAAAAACAGTATTTTGGCATGCAATCTCAAATTAATCTCAAAACATTCTGTTACATATAAAATGTAGTTTGCCTTCATTTATTAGTTAAACATAGTTGTATTTATTGGAAATAAAAGTTTTGAATCCAAAACCTTGATGTATTTGACAATTTTATGCTTATTGTCAACTTTTTTCTTTGTTCTTTAATGAATCCATGTATTGTTATATATTGTTCTTCATCTTCCCACAAAGAATAAACCTGAAGCAATTATAATTTTGTAACATTCTCTATGCTAAGAATGTGTGGTGACACTTAATGAAGTCCAATATACCTATCTGATTACAAGTTGCTCTTTAGATGTAGGACAAATAACTACAAGATGGCAATGTCAAAGCAAGGCACACTTACACAATGAAATTTTAATGAAAATACATTCACTTATGTCTCAATGACATCTAAATGGGAATCCGTTATCAGATCTAGAGTGTCTGCAACAAATTTCTGCTCTGTAAAAGAAAAAAAAAAAGTCACGATGACTTAAAAGTTAAATGAACTTTTAAAATGTCACCCAGCAGGGCATTCAAATACATAATTTACTATTTTGTTGGCTTCCTATAAGTGGATAATAATAAACTGCTAGCTCAATGCAAGCTCATAAATGCTGAATCAAAAATGTGAAGAACACCATGAAATGATAAATGTGAAGCTTTATGATACTAATTTTCTTCTAAGTAGAAAATGTAGCTGTAGTGTTAAAAATGTAAATGGAAATGTTGACATTCTGCTTGTGCAGAGCAAGGTTTTGGTAGGGAATAATCTGTGGCTTTGTTAGTTTCTATTTTATTTTTATTCTACAGCAATGCAGTAGCAATACTGCTGTAATTGCAGCTTAAGTTTGATGGCCTTCAATGAGCAGTGTATTTACATAACCATCCATGGTGAACTTGCTCTTAGGTACACTCATATTTATTTAAACGCATTAAAAGTAGACTATTACATTGATGAGGGGACAAAATGAAGTCATTTCTCATAGAGAAGTTTTAATCTTAATCAAAAATTGACCTATGTGTTATATTTTAAAAAGGCATATATTATTGAATGGTATTAATAGAACTTTTAATGTTAAAATAATTTACGCCAGCCAGAATTAGAATCTATTTTAAGCTGCTATGGTAGGTTGAATGACAATAAAAACTTCACTTTTTTTTGGTTCAATTTTAATAGCATACAGATTACGTTTCAAAGGCTCTGTTCTGCTGATCAGTGCTCTTTATGCTACCCGACACTATGGTCTCCTCTTTATGGGACATGATCTCCCTTGCTGGGCATATTATGTTAAATCAGTAGGTGTGACTTGACCTGGGCAGACTAGTGAATGGAACAAAACTCGATAAGTGTATCAGGTCATGATGACTTAAATCTTTCATTCGGATAAATTTGTCTGAGGCTATAAAATACCATTATGTGGTTCCCTGGGCTAGTGGATTCAGATTGCATACTTGAGCTAAAACATAACTAATTCCTTCACCTAGATTGGAGGGGCTGAGAACACCCCCGCCTGCTCTGATTGACTCCTTTGGAAGGAATGCTAGATTTATAAGGGAATGATTTACACACTGATCTCTTCTGGACACGGTTTCAGTATCTGGCTTAGGAATCTGCAGTCTGAGCCACGCTGTGGGACACCACCATACAGCATGAATTCAGCTAGAAGAGACTTTGGAATGATTTGTTCAAATGTGCATATTGCATCACATGAGAAGAGGAAAAAACGGCTAGAGGGTTGTCAAGCATTTAGGTAAATTGCATTTAAGTAGGATAAGTCCTGGAACCGTAAAACTAATTTTTACTTTGGTATCATGCCCTCCGACTTCAATCCAAGCTGCTTTTGTTTTACTTTGTTGCAACTTGAATGAAATATTTTTTGTGTATGAAGATTAGATCCTTTTTTTTTTTTTTGCAGTATCATATTTAAAAGATGAAGACTTAAAGTTTAGACATTTACTACTCTGTTAAAAAAGGACCTGTCTTAATTAAAGCACTGTTATAACAATGATTTAATTGGATTCCTTTTCTGTTCACATTAAATCTTTGTCATGAGTTACAGCATTGTGGAATATTAATGTGGCATATATTTTTTATTCTCACTACATACTCTCATGATAGGTCTTATAGCAGAAAAACAGTTTTTTGTTTTTTTTTTTCATAGTTTAGGAGAGTATTCTTGGAAAAAAAATTACAAAAATCCCTTCAACACACATACAGTAGCTCCTTCTTTGTTTCTTTCAAGTATCTAGCTACTGCTTAGGATGGATGCAATATTCACATAAACAAACCATAAATTGTTTTACAGGCATTCTTTTGTAGTATCTTTTTAAATATGGTACAGCCTGAAACACCTGTTTAAGATAAGGGAAAGGTAAACATGAAATAAATTAAATTAATAGCCAGAAACTGATCTTGGAACTCTGGCTGATTTCATTAGCTAATTTTGACATTCTGAATTTTAACAGTAGCAGGTTGTTGTTGTAGTGGGTTGACGGAGGTGATTGTTGCCCTGGTGAGGGGGATGAGGGCACATGTGGAGCACCGTGCCGGTTCTGGGCTCCCCATTACAGGTGGCATGGAGCTACTGGAAAGAGGCCAGGGAAGGGCCATTAAGACGATTAAAGGACTGGAGCTCTCACATGGATGAAAGGCTGAGAGAGCTGAGACTGTCTGGCTCGGGGTGGGGGTGGGGGGTCGCTGGGCGGATCTTATCCATGTATATAAAGACCTGACGAGAGGGTGCAAAGAGCACAGAGCCAGGCTCTTTTCTGTGGCTCTCAGTGAGATAACAAGAGGAAGTGGACACAAACTGAAACACAGGAGCTTCCTTCTGACCATCAGGAAACACTTTTTCACTGTGAGGATGCCTTAGCACTGGAACAAGCTGCCCAGAGAGGTTGTGGGAACTCCCTCCTTGGAGAAAGAAGCTGTCTGGACACGATCCTGGGCAACCAGCTCTAGCTGGCCCAGGGTTGGGCCAGATGGCTTCCAAAGGTCCCTTCCAAAGTCAACCATTCTGTGTTGCTGTGACATCCACTGCCCACCTGCAACACCGGGCCATGAGGTCCATAGTGCTTGATGTAAAAGCCGTGCGGAACTGAGGAGAGCAATCTGGCCAGAGTGTGGTATCCAAGGTGAGTTGTATCTTTGGAATAGAGCTCCTTACCCTGAATGCATCACCCAGTGCTTTCTGAAGCCCTGATGCAAAGAATACCGAACCATTAGTGTATTTCAAAATACATTTCTTAACTGCATATTTTGCTTTGTGAAATAGTGAATTGTCAAATATAACTTTCTAATGTGGTGTAAGTTTTCAGAAGGGTCCTAGATCTGTTTTTTTCCTGTTATTTATTTATAAGTGCAAAACAGAAGTATTTTTGTAGGCATCATTAAGCAGTTCATCCTGTTCCCCACCAAGATCCCCACAGTTTACCCACAGCTTCATTGATTCTTCTGAACCTTCTCAAACACTGTACACAGCCAGTCAATAGGGTGATGATGGCAATCAATAGAAAGTATAATAAAATAATAAACTTGGCTGAGAGCAGCAGCGGTACACTTAGAATTTAACCTGTGAACTTCATTTACATTTGACAGGCCCGTTCTGTATTAAAGCTTTCTCTAGTAAGTTTAGGGTTGGGTTCATATTCATTGCTTGGAAGAGGTAGGACATACAATCAATCTTGTTTTTCAAATAGTGAGATAACAGCATGCTTTCTTGGAGGTCTCTTAAAGCACTGAACATGAGTCTAACTCATTTCTGGTTTTGTACTCTAAATAAAAAATTCCCTGAACTCAGTGAAGTGACACTTATGTAAAACATGCTAGGAAAATAATGTCACAAAACGAGCTACTACCAGGATTTGCATGCTGCAGTTTCCTTTTTGAGCTCTAACCAAATGGCTCTAAAATCCAAAGATTTGAATCCTGTTAATGAATTATCAAGTCTAAGATGTTTTGAGTTACTGTCTACACAGCAATACATCTTAAACTAGATTGCATTTGTTTTCTGCTCTTGTATAATGTAAGTGAGCTCAATTAGTCTTTGCCAAATGACTGACTAAAAATAATTCTTGAGGTAGAAACATGACTAAATTTGAAATAAAATCTGCGCCTGTTTGTAATGCTCTAGAAAGCTCTGTAAAACACCATTTACATTAGATATGGTAATAACTCTTATATTAGTACTATTTAGGTATTTTCCTACCAATGATATTTCAACGTACTGCACGTATTTTAATGTAATTTGTGAATTTAAAAGTACAGCGTGGCCTCCAACCTACAAGGTAAAGACTATATGTTGCAGAGGTGTACAGAATATGACAACTATGTACAGTCTGCTTCAATCGAGGTAGCAATCAAGGAGAAGTCATAGCTGTTGTTTTATAAAGAATAACAGATTATGCAATGCATTTCATAATGTTTAAAATGCTTTGTTCTGTTATTGTATTGTATCCTGCATTTTTCTTCCCCTGGCTTTCTGCTATCAGTAACATAATTTTCCCATGAGCTTTGTGAATTGAGTACCTTAGTATAACATACAAATTACTGCCCTTGAGCTGCAGATTGAATCTTAAAGCAAATGTAACCAACTGAATTGGCAGGAATGGTTTGAAAAAAGGAAGGGAGGAAGGGAGGGAGCTTTGCTCAAATTCTGCATACTAGTATACTAGTATTCTCTCTAACCACGTGTAACTTATGTTAAGTGTTCCTTAACACTTCACAGAGACAATCACCCAGCTGTGCTAAAGATAGGAAACAATTTACAGATAACAATGGTGTAACTGAATCTCAGTGTACAGGAAAACTTCCCAACTTCTAGCTAAGGGATTAGAGATGCTTCCCAAATTTGTTTTGGGAGAAGACCCAGATTTGAGCCAATTTTCCGACTTTCACACACTGATTTTTTTTTCCATGAAACACAATCCCATTGGCTGTAATAAAAAGGGAGCTGGCTGCAACCCCAGCCCTTCTTGGGTGATTAAGAAACTTGGGCAAGAGAACATCCCCACAGTCCTTGTGCCTCTATAAATGCTGTTAAGGTGGGTGGAGGAGCAGGTGATTTCAGTTCTGTTCACAGCTATGTGGACCTCTGATGAGCTGTGAAGGTGGGGGAGAAGTGTGGGAAGGTCAGTAAATCTATTGTGTTTCTATGAATCAGATAGTTATGTTTTTTTGTGTGTGTGTGTTTTTTTTTCTCACTTATGTGTGAATCTATACCAAATTCCCCTGTAGTCTTAGATGCTAGTAATTATTGACTAGGATGCAATACAACTGAAGTTTTATTGCCTCATTAGAGGGATCTCTTCCACTCTGATGCTTCCAGGGATGTCTCCAGTCACCTCCCAAGGTACCTGCGCTAAGCAATAGAAGATAGATTGGGTGATTGGTTGCTTTCTCAGGGGAAAAATGTTTTGAGTATCTTCAATGTTTTCGTTCTCATGGTAGCTACAGGCAGCCTAACACTGTTGGTGTTTAGGGCGTTTTTTGTATGTGTGGATTGAAAGCAGACTGTGTCAATGTAACTCATTGTGCATGTCACTTCAGCAGTCTATAGTGCTTCAGCCTTTTCAGTGTGGGTGTATCTATATACATGTGCAGAAATATACATGCATATAGCAGGAATCATTTCTCTTAACACTGAAATGCAGCTAGCCCTTCGATGAGATGTGGTGACTGTTAAGTAGTGGACAGAAATATTAGATAACTGAAGAAAAAAAGAGGAGAACATGACAAGTTATGTGCAAGAGGTTTTAGTGGAGATATATATTAATGACCTGTATTGGCTTTGCGTGAAATACATGAGCTTCATACATTAGTACTGGCAGAAACGGCAGTGAATACTTAACACAAGTCAGAACTCTTACACTTCCATGTTTCATATTCAATATATCTTTCTAAGTGTGTTATTCATCGTACCAAAAGTGATATAAACAAATCCTGCTCTGCAGGCTGCTGTTTACTCTCCAAGAGGCATTTTAAGAGCAAACCTTCCTTGACATACCACAGTGACAAATTACAGCTAATACTTCTATATCCAGTAGGAAAAGAACATAGCAGTGGTAAGGATTTATATAGTAGAGAGCAATGTGGCATATGTAACTGGCTGGCATTTTTAGTGCCCTGCCTTGATTTGAGACAGCTTTGGTAAAATGTAGCTTATCTTCTTTGTCCTTGACTATTTCAAGATTTTTTTGCTTGTTTGCTTTCTTTTGTATATAAAGCTAAGCAAGCTTTGAAGATGTATTTATAACAAATCATATGACATTTCTATACAATCTCAAAGAACATACTCGAATAAAGAAAATGAGGGGAAAAAGTGGAAACTATGAATAAAAATAAATGCAATAAATGTTATTTTATGAATACCCAAATATATTTCTCTTAAATCTATCGAAGATCTGTAAATTTAATATGTGACATCTCATTTGGCTTTGTGTTCGAGACTGTTTTTCAAAAACATGAAAGCGTGTTAACTTTTTTTGTTGCCCATCCTCAAAATTGTTCTTCATCCCAGCATAATAGCATTAGAGCTTTTTTTAAAAAGTGGTGTCAGAAAACAAATTGTAAGTCTTAAGATCTTTCTGAAAATGAAATAGAACCTGGTTTTAATCAAGGGCAATTTTTCTCATCGCCCTATTCATGTACAGCTGTGGAAGACTGATAGTGATTCCATTAAAATCAGATCGACTATTTGTAGGAAGAAAAAAAAAAAAAAACAACCACATGTTCTTTAGTCCTCATAAGTAGTATTAAAATCTCACTAAACAAAATCAAGTTCCACTCAGAGGTACTTCCTTGTTCCTCTGGCTTCCTCCAGCACCACTGGCTTCTAACTCTTCCTTCTACTTAAAACCATACTTGCAATCATATTTCACCGCATAAAGCTGTATTGGAAGCAATTATAATGTGTCAGCACATTTTCAAACTTTACACTGTTGTAGTCATAATGGTGTTAACTTTCTTATGCAGTGGCAGAAAGTGGCGTACTAAACACCTTAACTTTCATTTTATTTCCTTTACATAAATATAAGCTTGCTTTCATACCTCTGAGGATTTTGATTCTAATTAAAACATCAAGCTCCACTCAGTTTCAATGTACAAAGTAATTTTAGTAATATGTTTCATTTGGCAACCAAAAATGGGATCAGAAAATATCCAAGCATCTTCATGAACAGAAAAAGTATATGCTAAATGTAGGACAACATTGTGAAGATCGCAAATACTGTAACCGAAAAGGATAACTGTTCACATAATAAAAATGCTTTCACATCTTTTGTTTCAGTCTACCCTTTAATTAGAGACGTCAATAAAACTTTTATAGAGTAAAGAATTATTTAACTTTTAGTCTGTGCTAAACAGTGAATTTCTGACAATAGCTTCAAGAGTGTTGAGTCTAGGGTAGTCCAGGGAAGGAGCAACACACATCTGGAAGGTGCTTCAACCATTGTCCTTTTTTGGTGTGATTTACAGAGCTGAAGGCAGGTGTTGGGTTGTGAATGTAACAGCACAGCCATAAAGATGTCTAGTACTATGAGTTAGTTCCTCCATAGAACAAAACTATACAATTCTGGTTTTCTTCCCAGAGTAGCTAAAAGTGCTTTATTTTATCATACATATTGCTCACAGAAAGACTGAATATGAATGTAGTCTTATCCATAGCACATAAGAATCATGTTGTGTTGACCAAAAATAAGACGGAACAAAGACTTCTAATTCTGTATTTGTGTCGTGCATTATCATTAGCATGTACCTGGCGTCCCTCAGAGATGCATAGAATAATGTCATTGGGCATTCTGTGTATTTGGAGAAAGCTAGGCTATAAAAAGTCTGATTCAGCCATGATGTCTGAGATCTTTGTTAGTCCAAAGTCATGAATTGTTTATCCTTCTCACACTTTTCCTTATGAGATAATGAGGATTTTGTCACCTTCTTTTGTCCTGATCAGTCATAAGTTGCTTTTTCTTCCTTTGCTCTTACTCACTTAGAAAACAGAAGGAAATCATGTTATTCTCTAGTTTGTTCGAAATATGTGAGTAATGTGGCATACTGGTTTTTAAACGATAAATATTTGTTTTCTCTTCTTAATACCAGCATTTACAGTCGGCAGTGACTCAGGAACTCATTCAAAACCTCAGTGACTAAATGAAAAGTAGAATACTTTACTTGCTTCTCTATGGTGGCAAGAGTAAGACACGTACTTGTGCTTGTAGCTATTTTCTGCTATTTTTTAATTATCTTTTTAATTAATAAACAAACAAAAACGTAAGGATGGTATAACCCTGTCTTGTATCAGACTTAGTTTCTCTTTTGGTGTTAGGAGAGTCTGAGTTAGGTGTCCTCAAATGTAGCCAATACTCTAATTGTGGAAAGACTTTTAAGGAGTCCACCTCTTTCCATTGATTATAAGTAATGAAGTTTGTTGCTTAGGAGATGCCCATATCTTCGTTCAAAATTTCTGGCTCTGTAACACTGAGTTAAAAAGGCCTTCTTTGCATTTCTTAGTGTGAGCTGTTCTTTCCTGGATGTGACATTCTAAAATAGAAATCCTGATCTTTTAAACTGTCATGCATTCTGCTGACAGGCAAGCTAGTCTCAAAAGCTGCCTGTCCCAAACCAATAAACAAAGGAAATCCAAACCCATATAAAATATAAAGGAATAAATTTCATGTGAAGTTAATTCTGTGAGAAGGACTACCTTGGTTGAAGATACTGGAAAAGGTAATTAAATATGTTCCTGTGATTCTTAAGCAGATACAGCCCATTTCAGCAATAAACCTTTTTCATGTTTGATAGGCTTTGCGGAGATAAAAATGATTATGAGTTTTCCTGTTGATAGGAATTACAGTTAAGTAAATTCTCTTCTAACCTCACATTGCCCTAGAACTGTTACTGTTGTTGCTTTGACTTGAAACAGTTCTTTTCCTTTCTTTCTTCCACTTATTTTTTTTTATAGACAGAAAACCTTTTGAAAACTGTTTTTTTTTTTTATTTTATTTTTTTCCCCATAGAAGCCATTTCTTTAATGATATGTTTGGAAAAGCAAAGTGCTTTTTTTTGGTGCTTTACAGATAACCTGTTATTTGAATGTCTAACAGTCCTTTATGTCTAGCAAATGGTGGATTGGATTAGAAGGAAACTTTGCACCGTAAAAATGTTTTCTTAAGTTTTGTATAAACATTCCTTTCAAGGTTGAAAGCAAATAAACAAATATGCAACATGGAGAACATGTCATCCTTACATGAGGAACTGTTGGTGTTTTTGCCTTTTTTAACTTTTTTAATCTTGTTAAAATTTGTGCAGGGAGTTGCCATGAGCATTATTCTCTTTTCCAAATAGTTTCGTAGAAAGCTGCTAATCTGTATGTGAAATAAAACTAAGCATCCTTATTAATTTTTAGAAAGGCCACTTTGCAAATCAGGGATTATTAACATGAATTCAGAAGAACTGTAAAAAAAACTGCTTTGTGGAATGATCTTTCTTTTAGACAGTAACACTTTGCTAAAGTGTAGATACTTTTTGGAAAATATTATTTCTTGAAAACATTTCACATTATAGCTTCTCTTTTTCCAGTGGTGATATCTTGCTTTCATCCTATGAAAATGATGGCATCCTATTTTGAAGTTATAAATAACTTCATTTAAATGTTGTTTTTGTAACCCTTGGGGGGGGGGGGGGGTGTTTGTTTGAAAAAGCCAAAACATCAGCTATTTAGATCCAAATTATTTAGTGAAGCAGGACACTTGGTGTCATATTAAAAGAAAAAAGGCGGGGGGGAGAGGTGGGAAATCTATAGAATTTACAACGCTATACTTTTGCACAAATCTAATTCACAGTTCTTTTCCCAGAAAGATATTATCTAACTTTCTTATGAATTACCAGTTAGATGGTTGATTTCCTTTCTTTCATTATTTTAACACTGGTAGAGTTGTCTAATTAACAAAACAAACAAAAATTAATATGCTAGCCAGAGTAGAACTTTCAGTGATTGTTACTAGGATGAAAGAAGTCAGCACTTCACCTCCAGCTTAACGAGCAGGGATTAACATCACAGAAGTGAATACCTGCATCACTTGTAAAACACACAACCTGTTTTACTGGCACAGTATTGATCTGATGTACCTCACCATGACTCCTTGCTGTCTTGGGTTTATGAATATAGTGTTCCTTGGGTTGTACAATTTTTCATGAACATTCAAGCATTATTAAAATAATGCTTAATCATTGTGGATTGCACATTAAAGCTTCTGGAAATGTTTTCTTTCTCAAACTGGAGTAAGAATGCAACTCCGCTCATATTTAAGTAGGAAGGAAAATAACAGTTTAGAAAAATGAGGAAGAAACAGCTCCAAGCTTTTTTTAAAGGAACTGCTCTTCTAAGTTTTCAGGTAAAGTGAAAACCCTTCTGTGAGCATCTCCTTTTGATGTAGAATATGCTTTTGGTCATTGAAGATTTCCAGCACTTTGAAGCACCTGATCACACTGATTACTGCTGAAGATGTTGGCTAAACAAACCTGCACAACATATCACTTTGACAAGAGACGGTGCTAGCTTGCAATCAAGACTATAATGAGTGATTTATTTGTTCCCTTCTCCCTGGGCTTACCCATCATTACATGTTCATTAAGTAATAATTGTCATTGATCCACAGGCCTATGTATGGATGATGGTAAAAGAAACGGGGCTATTAAACCTTCACTGGGTATAACAAGTGCATGCCACAACCAATAAGGTAGATTAATGAGAAGAATTAAACTAAGGATAGTTGCATTATGGACCACTTCCTTTCTTTTCATTTTATTTACGACTAAAGTTAAGTGTATGTTTTAGACCTTCAGAAATAAAAGTTTAACAACATCAAACAGAGCCATGGCCTAATACTACACTGTTCAAGTACTCTGACCTTCAACAGCAGCTGGTCATAACTTAATGTAATAACTAAATTGGTTTGGAGGTTTTCAGATTAGTTGAAGTAGAAAGACAAGGGTGTATCACAAATAAAATTCAAAGCCAAATAAGGGTTCTAATGGGTCATTAGTGGGTAAGTCCTTGTATAAATATTTAAAAGATCAAAAAGGCCTTGTATCAAGTGGATGGTGGCAAAGTTATGATGTTTCAAAATATGGTATTTTATTATACATGTTCATCTATATTATTTTCAAAAACTTATGTAGGAAAATATTTTGGAATCTACCCGTTTGGTCAGCTAACATCACAACAGGCAATGTTGCTGTAAACCTTTCTAAAGAGTTGTGTGCCTCTAGAGACAAGATGCTGTTGCTTCCAAAATACGTTCA
Organism: Cygnus atratus; assembly: GCF_013377495.2. Classification (NCBI taxonomy): domain Eukaryota; kingdom Metazoa; phylum Chordata; class Aves; order Anseriformes; family Anatidae; genus Cygnus; species Cygnus atratus. The sequence goes on from NC_066374.1 coordinate 17,349,804, forward strand.
GCTTTAGATGTATTGGTGTCCATATTCCTATATATTGAAACATTATTCCCTACATTATCAAGCAATACCTATAATCCTTATTTTAGTAGCTTCTTCAAGCTGTATATTCATGCCTAGATAGAATTATTGAAAGTTTTCTCTTGGTAATTATATTTGTTTCTGATTTTATAGCATAATTTATTTGTTTGTTTGTGTTCCTTTGTTCTATTTTGCTTTGTTGCATCTGAAAGCCAGGTAGGTACATGCTGCTATTGCTATTGGGCCAAATGTTATTGGCTGTCTAACAAAGTTGATGTGTTTAGATCATAGATTACTTCTGCTTTTCACTGTGGTCCCAGGCCTCCTGCAATCAATATTTTAATAAAAAAGGAAATGTTTTTTGATTATTTTTTTTTTCTTTTTACAGACTGAAAGGTCAGGACAACACATAATGAGAACAAAAGATGGAGTAAAAACAACATGAAAAATTCTTTGGGGAAATAGGAGAGGGTTAATTAAGTGTACTGATTGCAGTCGTTTTATTGTCTCAGAAAGCACTGTCCTGTGTTAGTACTTTAAAATACAGCTTTAATTATTATGCTAGGTAAGAAAACTACCCTAGGGTAGATTGTGCCAATGCTTTCCCATTGATTGCTACAGAAGTCTAATACTGCAGTATTTTCTCTGCTACTGCTGCCAGGACTGGCTTAGAATATCTACTGTAACTGCTTGTAATTCAGAAGCAGTATGGACTCTGAGGCACAAGTCTCCAGTCTGCATCTCAGTCCCAAAACAGAGTTGTTGAAAAGCTGGATAATTATTTTCAAGTTTTAAGGATGGAAAGTAAGAGAAGGATTGTTTAGCTTTTTAAAGGAATAACCTATAACTATTTTTAATCACTTAAAAAAAAAAAAAAAAAGTTGCATTTATTGTAGCCCTATTTACAAGAGGAGTTTAACCCAGTTGTCCCTCATCTGAATTTTCCTGAACATGAGATGAATATCAGAAAAGAATGCAATTAGTTGCAGAAACACTTGGTTATATGCTTCCTATCTGATGAAATATTATCCTTGGCCTACTGGGAGTTACAGGAGTAGAGGCTAGCTTTTTGTAATGGAAGATAAAGACATCCACCCGTCTTTCACATACCCAGGTACCCCAGAATTTTAAGCAAAATAGGCCACCATATTGGAACATTAATATGGGCACAGAAACCACATAAGCACCCTGCAGAGAAAAAGAGAAAAGCATCCAAATCAGAGATTCTTAGACTGTAGAAGAAAATAATCAAAGAGTAAATTTTAATGAAGCATCTGAATAAACAATAAGACCCATCCAAGTTCCATGCAAATTTACTTTCTTGATGGTAGGAACAGTTAAAATCTGAGTAAGACTAGAATGGCAATTCAAACATGGGGGGGGGGGGGGGGGAGTTCATAACAAGAGTATGTTTCTTCCCCGTTTAACTCAATTTTTAAGAGGACATAAGATGTGTCATCTTTAATGAATTTTAACCTGTATTCATTTGGAGGGGAAAAAAAAAAAGAGGGATAGTCTTATCAGTATATACTCAGAGATAAATTGGTTTCTATCCTATTATGGAAAATGTGTTTGCAATTAGTCTCACAATATTTATTCTTTCATAGTTGTTATTTAAACTACACAATTGTCTAATATAAGAACAGATATATTAAATCATGGATATGCCTATGCCTAAGTGATAGTTCTTTCATTTTTATCAAGAGAAAGGTACGTGCAGGAGCAGAGATGAGGAAACTATCAAAATTTTCTGGGGAGGGGAGAAAATAGGATGTGTGTTGAGTATATTAACTTCAGATAGATCCATATTAGAAGCTTGACAGCAAAACATTTTTTCAGCAGTTGCCTTTATTAATTTTGAAACTAACCCCATTGGGAAACATTCAGTGAAAGACGAAGTAATTCTTTGCAGTTTGAACCTATATTTGACCTACTGTTATTTAAAACAAACAACAAATTGGGGGAGTGATGTTAAGAAGGTTGGAGTGTTATGGTCTGTTCTCAATAGAAATGAAATACGTAAATACTTCTATCCAGATATTTTTACAGCTATGGCATTACATTAAGATGCAGAGAATATAAAATCTACAGTCTACTACCAAGGTTTGGTAAAGTCTTATGCCAGGAAGCCACTGAGTAGTAAATAGTAACTGAAAGTCTTCTGTGAAGAAGTTATTTTGTGACAGCTGAGTTGTTTAAAAGTTGGGTATGGTGTCTAAGCCAGTCTGTTAGATTCTTTCAGTGGTCAAAGGAAGAAATAGCTGTACTAAGAGAGATTTTAGACGCTGGTCTGAGGGGCTGCATTGCCACCCCATAGGACTTCAGGACTATCGTGGCAGTGCTGCAGCGGCACTCTCCTTTCAGCTTAAACAAAGCAAGGCTTGGCAGCTCTGACACAAATTAGAGTGGCATTAGGGTTGGGGGGGGTGGGGGGAAGGACACTAGGACACTACACCTCTTCACCAAAACAGTTCCTATAACAAAGATGTCTTGCATTTCAATTATTTGGGGGTCAAGTCAAATAGATACTGGGATTTTGTTATTTGGTTTGCAGTCTGAATCTTGTGTCATGACTATCAAAATAAATTACTGTCATTTGACTTGAATGAGCAAAAAGGAGCCATTTCTAGTCTTGCTTTCATTATCACTTCTGTAACAGTCTGTAAACTCAACTTTCTGGATTTAATTATTTATGATCTTTTACAGAGTTTTATAAAAGGTAAAAATCCCTCCCTTTGTTTTCAATTGCAGTGAAGAGATTAAAAACCCTAAGTACTGATTTGATCAGCCTTAGGTTGACCTTTACTAATAAAACTTGCTTATACAATTGGTGAACTTCACACTTTCTCGCTTTCCTGGAATCAACTTAGTATGCTACTACACAGCACAAAATGGCAATACTTTAATCACCAAGTAAGCAAGGATTTTTTTTTTATGACCTGCTCATTGGCCTGGGACAGCTCAGAACTCTCTTCTGCCTACTTTGCCATAAATAATGAATTATCCTGAGGACACAAGCGATAACTTACTCACATCTAGGACAATGTTGTCCTTGGTCTTTGATAGCACCTCATTCTCCCTCAATGCATTAAACAAAGCACACTAATATAATTCATCTTGTAATGGTAGCATCTTGCTGTAAGGATGTAAAATGGAATGTTACATTAAAAGCTCTTGAAACATCTTGAAAAACATGAGAGATCCTTTACCAGGGTAAGTAAATGTTCTATGTTTAGCCGTTACTTGCAAACTATGCTTTCTTTTTTATTTGCATATTTACTGTATAAACAACTTATCTGTTAGTGACTTGGTTTGTTTTCTTATTGATTGATTGCCTTCATTAAGGAAAACAGTCCAGTCTTTAATTTTTTAACAGTTTTTAATTTTTTATACAGAATGACAAGGAAATACTTACACTTAAGTGTCAATGCTGTTGTTAGTTTCTGGAGTGTCTTTCTCCTAAATAATGGTTAGTCTCTCTTCATGCAGGTTTGAAGTTTTTCTCTATAAAAAGGAGTACTGACAGAATACTGGAAGTTTCTTTTTAATTGTGCTATGTTTGCGACCTAAGGAGGTAGAAAGCCTTAGCACATTTGGGAAAGGATAATCCTTTTAAGTTACCTTTGAAATCCATTATCATGCATATATTCAAAATGAAGTTTGTGTTCACACATGGAAGAAGCCAGAGCTGATGTGAAAACTCCACCCTTATAAAATTCACATTTTCTTTGGGCAAGGGAGACATACTAATCAGCTGAGTAGTTGTCACAAGGAAATGCTTGTTTTCAAAAATGACTTAGCATTAACATTGTTTATGTGTAGTTATAGTATAACCTCCTCTTCATAATTCCTGGGTTGGCTAGCAGATAACTTAAGCTAAGTAGAATTGATGTACCTACAATGTGGGCAGTACGCTCTCACTGCCTGTCCTAGATGACCAGAAACTTGCAAACACTTTACATTTGTTGCTGCAATGTTTTTTTAAATTGAGTTGTATATATTGAAGGTATGTGCATAAATATGTTTATGGAAAAAAAAAAAAAGCAAAGAATCTTCAGATGTTTTGGATCAGCCATGATGTTATCTATTTTTCTGACAGTTTCCTTGGTTACGTGGTGCCTAAGTCAACTCATTTTAACCAGATATTTTACTGAAAATCTTTATAATAATTATAAAGTATAGTAAGTCCACCAAAACTAACTGCAGAGTTTTACAGCTTTTTTACTGTAATTTGTTTCTCCTTTGTTATACTTCTTTCATTCTATCTGGGAAAATGTAGTTGAGAAATTTAGTCAGACTACTACAGTTCAAAGCCCAGTTATTTTGGTACAGTTTTGTTAAGAGAAATACAGAATGGGAAGACAGGCAACAAGACCAGAGAATCTACTGCTGTGTACTTACTGTTGTCCCGTTTATCTTGAAAGGAGATAATCTAGCACTCTTCCTCCTCCTAAAATCCTTTCTAGAGAGGTACTGGAGTGGTGTAGTTCTAAAGGAGCTCGCCAGCAGTATGATACATTAGGTCACCTGTAGCAGTTCTGCTACTGACTTGTGACTCCAACAAACATGGTTATGAGAATGATGTGTAGAGGCAGAAAGACAGTTGCAAAAAAAAAAAAAAAAAACTCAGTGTGCCTTTCAATAAGATTTTTTTAAAAATACTTTCATGTTTTCAGCATACACTGAATTATTGCTCTTCTATTATTTACACCTCAAAATTTTACTATAACTAACATATACATATTAATAAACCCCTTCTAAGACTTCATCTGTAATTGAGAATAGCTCTTATATTTGGATGCATATTTAATACAGAATCAAACTTTTCTGATTGAAGGCAAAGCAAAATGATTACTTGCTATGTATTTAATGTTAGGAGCAATACTGGTATATGAGCTGTCACCTTACACAATTTCCAAAGATGCAACATGTGATAGTTCTTACTGCACAAAACAGGCAGGCAATGTTTGCGCACAGCTTGTAGCTACAGAAAAGAGACAGAACTAAATGACTCTTTCTCCAAAGTTAAATTACTTTTCTAGCAATTGAACCCTGTACTCCTGAAAGTCTGGCCAGCACTGGCACTACTAGACCAACCCTTTCCCTCTCTTCTGTCTTCAGAAAAGAAAAATGCTCTCTGAATTGACATAGGTGGTGTAAGGCTTGTATTGCAGGATGCAGAGTACCACACCTCTGAGGAAATAATTGTGTTAGAATTGATGTGGCCTCAGCTAACTTGCTGGTGTTTCAGGGTTAGATTGTATTACTTTTCTGCTTCTTTTTCATTTATGTATTTTCATTTGTTGTCACTCTCTCAGCAACACACTTTGACAAATAAATTAATTCTATAACTCAGAATTAGACAAAATTAAACTTGGCTTTACCATAGCAAGACTAACTGCCAAATGGAGTGGTTGGGCTTGGAATCTCTTGCATCCAAAGGCTAATTCCTATTTCACATCCTGCTATGGAAATAGACAATTCCTTTGATTGACTATTTTAATTCAGTGCATGCACTTTTTAAGAATTGGTTTTCATTCAAATGTAAGAATGTCATCTGCTGATGAAATGCCAAAACCTTAAACTGTGAAGACTGTTTTCATGGAAACTAAATTGTAGTTGGCTTTTTTCAAATGAACTCATATTCTTATTTTATGGATAGTAAGATGAACCAGACAATCACAACTCTTAACTTAAACCAAAAGATAAGTCTACGTGTCACTCTGAAACAATAATAATAGGAGAAGAAAAAGATCTGGATTACGTGCATAAGTTCATCTACCATATATCCATAAGGAAAATGGCAATTCCTCAAGAAGTTTAATTCAATGCTCATTCCTTAGAAGGCCAATAAAAGCAGGAAAAAGTGTGGACAACTTTGTCCTATATCATTCAAACTGTACTGGAGTGCAGAATTTAGTTCAGGAAAACTGCGACAAGCAGAGGGCTGCACTACTTTAAATGAAGTGTCTTAAATCTTTCCTTTGGACATTACCTGATTTAAATAATTAAACATCACACAAAGCAAAAACATCAACGTTCCCCGTTTAGAAAGGAATCCATCACTCTTCTTTATAAAGATCTCATGCTAACATTATGCAAAAGCACAACTCGGGGAAGGAAAAAAGTTGTTAGTGGGGGACATTTTTTATGTAAGTATTTGAAAATACCGAGAACAGTAAGAACTCAGTATTGCTTACAAGAGTAATTGGTCTGTTAGTGAGTTTTCAGATATAAAAAGAAAAGAGCACTTATCTCTTACAGTTACACTTCGGTGAGATATAACACACGTTAAATACTTTGAGTACCTGATACTTCTAAGATACAGCTTACTGAAAGTGTTGGCATAACAAATAAAAACTACTTCTCTACATTCTCACACTTCTTTTTAATTTTGGAATTGTTGTTGTGAAATAAGCTACATATTAGTATGCTTTATTGTTAGGAATATATACAAAGAGCTCTCAAGTGGAAATTTTACCTATAGGTAGACCAGTATATATTCCTAAAAGGTATTACTGCTATGGAAATTATCTTGTTTACACTTTCAGACTCTTCTCCAATATTTTCCATGTTTAAAATACAGTATTTTCCACGAAGTCTGTGCATTAATAAATATGTATATTTTAATTAGTTTAAGGTCAGTTTAGCTTAAAATATTTCCTTGCTTTTTAAATTTCTATATTACTAGTTACTGGATAAATGAAGAAAATAATGAAATATTAGGGTATGAATAAGAAACAATGAAAGTCAGTTAATTATGGGTGGTAGCCTATGTTCTCTACTCTCTCTTCAGCAGAGAGGCATATGGCTTTTCCCATGCTCTTACCTCTTTGATAATTTTTGCTCCATGTGTACTGACCACATGAGGTGGTATGTAATCCAGATGGTTCCAAGCTGTGTCCCTAACTGGGCGGACAATTATGTGCAACTATTAAGAGAGCAGATACAACAGCATAGATTACTACTGAGCTCGCGTTATAGCCTTCTCTGGGTTTGGGTATTTCAGTTTGCATAGGGAAAAATCAGGCAGCCTTCAATTTTCAAGAAGATTTTAGTACTTCAGTGTCTTTAAACTTTTTTACTGACTTATCCACTTAAAATATGTCAATATATTCAGAAAATGTTAGGGAGTGCTGATAAGACAGATTATTAGCAATACTTTTTCTGAAGAAGGCTAAAAGTTTAAGGAAAACAACCTTGTCAAAAACTTACCAATATACTTTTTATACACTAAGGATGGCTTGTTTTTCTAGCTGATCAGTGACTTATTGATGAGAACAATAGAAGTGAAGGATAACTTTCATGCATATATCTAATCTTCAGTAATGTAAAACATTGCAACTGGTCTACAGTCCTTTGTTTTTGCAAAATTACTATCTGTTACAGATCAGCACAGTCTGGGAGGAATTAGCAGAATCTTTGGTAATGATTAGTTTGTAGAAAAACTGCTCAGAGAAATATGTTCCATGTAATGGAGCATTATTGCAGTGATCATTGGTTGAAATTAATGCTGTTTTGAGGTAAAGAATTATCCCCAGCCAACAAAGTTCAGAAACAGTGCTGTATCTGTGAACTTGAAGTTTCTCTCATCTGCTGAGATGATAAATGCAGAGCATTTGTTAACCCTATCTCAAGATCTGTTTGATGGCAAGTTTCAGTCACTGCTCTTATGCATTTTTCTTTCTGCTTCACATCTGTTGTTCCTTTCCAATGCAATAAGGCTGTTTATAAAATATCTTGTGTTACAGAATAAGTGTTCTTGCTATTTCTTTCAGCTGCATTTTCAAAACATTTCTTAGAATTTTTCCCATTTTCCTCATCCTTCACAGCACTTTTGCATTAACGCTTATTGTTGTTCCTGCCTGGGCAGTGTGCAAACATTTTTGCTTATAGCATTGACTTAACATAGTTCTCCAGGTTGACAGTTGTCAGAGAAGATTGCCAATCAGTGGCACTGGGGTTTCTATCAAGTTTTTCATGGTTCTAATGCTGCACTACCAAGCACATAGGTCTCCCTTGTATAATCCTTATTAATATTGATAAGTTCATTGACTCTCTAGGATTTTTTATGTATGAAGTTTTGCTTCTGTACATGCTAGGAGGTATTTTAGTCTCAACAATTTTGAACGTATCAGTTCTTACCTCAACTATAAGCCTCACTGGGATTAAAAGACTAGACATTTCTGTCTCTACTACACAGAAAGTTTTATATATCACATTAAGTATTCAGTAGAACAGGGAGTAGAAATTGTATCTATTCCTCTCCAGGGGAATGCTGTAACCACTGGGCTATAGGGTCATTTTAGTTGTGTATTTCTGTCCTAGAGAGTGCTTAATTGTTTGGGGAAATATTCAATGTGAAGGGCTGAGAGCAAGTTCATTAACCTTCATTCTGATAATATTTCCTGAGACAGGGACAAATGGAATTACAACCTACTCTTCCATCACAAGTCAGACTCCTGTTGAGTGGAGAAATAACCCAGAAGTCAGAACCAGACTGGGGCTTGTCAGATATACATCTGATGCTGCCCATGGACTTCTAGATCTGTAATGATTTCTGTAAGTTCATGAGAGCAAATAACAGGTGCAGACAGCTTGGGGCTACCTCAGCTTATCACCCCCGCCAGCTAGAAATCTACTGAAGACTTCTGAATATATAGAACTGGAATTGCAGGCAGTTCCAGAACTACATTGGGCTGAAAGCTAGGAAAGGACAAATGGGGAGCATCATATATGCTTCTCTTATTTGTATACTCTTATCTAGGTATTGGGTGATTGCAGACAGGATAGGAGATAAAAATTGACCTTTGTTCTGACTCGGAAAGTACACTATAACATTTTTCTTATCAACTTTAATGTAACACAGCTGTTGTCTTGC